>NC_060075.1:12365000-13585000 GCF_922984935.1 Meles meles | reverse complement strand
TGGAAGCAGCTAGGCTCTCATTATCAGATCAGATGTTATATGTGAAAGACATAAACTTTGAAAAGCTATTTAAAGGCTCGTTGTTATTATTAATTTTCTCTGGAAATCTAATTCTCTGTATGCAGCGTCCACATACAGGCCAGCCAAGTCTCTAAGTGAGTAATTCACAGATTCAAAATTAGCAGAATTCAATTAAATGAGGTTTGGCTGTGACTGCCTTTATTCTACAAAATGAATATCATGCCAGTCTGTTTAGGTGTTGCTATGGAAGTTAGCAGCCAGGCTCAGGTCAATTCATCTGTGTTATTTCTGGTAGCACTCCTTACAAAATTTAGCTTATCTGAGAAAACCCTAATCCTAGTAAGTGTTTGCCCTTGAGTCTGTTATGAATCGAAGTGGGACAATGCTGCAGAATACGAAGTTATTTACATGATGTCAGATCAATCTGACATTCATTCATCATGTTAAATATAATTTCTTCCAAGAAGTTTTGGAGTGTTAAGGTGCTTTAATATACAGCAAAACTCACGAAGGCAGGGACCGTGAGTATCTTGCCCACCGCTGTGTCTCCATGACCTAACACGGTGTTAGAACAAAGTAGATACGCAGAAATCATCCGTTCAATGAATGGGTTCATGTATTCAATAATATGTGACAGGCCCAGTGTTTGGTACTGGAATATAAAGAGGAAAAATGAAGTTCCTGCCCTCAAACAGCGTATGGTTCCTGTGGAGGAGACTGATAATTGCCATGCAGAATGGAAGCACTTTGGTAGAGTCTAAGTTGTGTGGGAGCACAGAGGAGGGAAACGTAACCTAGTCTGGATGAGGGCGGGCGGAAAGTGGGAGGGCTCTGAGAAAGCATCTTGAAGTGTTTGAGAACAAGTAAAACTTAGCCAGATCAGAGTAATAAAGAAGAAATTGCGTATTCAAAAGAAAAGAGGCCAAAGTGTGTGTGTTTGTGTATCAGCTCTGCCCTAGGGCCCTGGTGCGTGAGTGCATGCATGCGTGTGTATGAGTGTGTGTGTGACTCTGTCTGTGAAACTGGTGAAAATGACAGCAGGACAGCTGGTGCTCATTCACTTCCCTCCCAGGGTTCCTCCAAGACCCATGGCTCTATTTCCAAATAATGCATGGAGCTTAAACACTTTTTTTTTTTTAAACATCTGTCTATTCTTTGCCTTGAACCCACTTCCATCCCTCTTCCCCGAATTACTTGATTGTCCTTAATGCTTAGTCTCTACCTGGCCAAGACTCTTCCTCTTTCCTGCCTCTGGGTGGGTGTAAGCTCCAACTGTCAGCAGTACTTGTTACAAAGACCATCTTTGAGTCAGTCCCAAGGCGGTCATCCCGGAACAGTGAGACTCTCTCACATACAAATGGTGATTTTACCCCCTGCAGTTATTTAGGTAATTGTCTTAGTTTTCTATTTTTCTTTGCATTCAAAGATAAAATCTTTTTTTTTTTTTCAAAGATAAAATCTTGATATTCAAATCTTGGCGCTCTCTTTGGGAAAGTCAAGCAAGGATATCGTACTGCTAAAACAGTGGCACTTGTTGTAACAGAGGGATACGAGTTCGGAGACCTGGGCTCCAGTAAATGCAGTACCACTAACTTGCTATATAACCTTAGAAAAGTGGGTTTCTTGTGTTTAAAACAATAGGTGGACAAGTACTAGATGCACCCTAAGACAGCCCCATTGGGATTGTTGTCCAGCAGAGAAAAAAATTGTCCTTACATGAAGGACGAGGGGAAGCACACTATTGATACTGTTGATACTGAACCGAAACAGTAGTAATTGCCATGCACTTGCTCGCTCGCTCTCTCTCTCTCACTGTCTCTTTTTCAAACACATAGATGCACACTTGATGGAAACATTTCAGTTAAAGGAAATCAGCTTAACAGAAACCCAGCAGTGGGTGTAAGGTTAGCATTCTCCATAAATGTTTTGTTAATTGTACAGTTGTAATTAAGTTCTACTTGAGAAAATTGGTTCTCACGGTGCAACTTGAGAACTTCCTTCATTGCTTATTCACCTCCAAAGCTGTGGGTCTCTAACATCCTATCAGCCACCAATTTAGGTTTTTGTCCTAAGGTCCAAAGCACTACATACCACTGATAGATGATATCATCTGCCTGACTTTAGACCAATATGTGATGGAGATTGTTCTTTTTTTCTTAAAAAAAAAATAAAAATAAAGATCACCAATCTGTTTATATTTACATCTTGAAGACTATCTTCCCATCTAAAGGAGAGCTAATTACACTGTTTTTCTTCACGGGGGTAGTTGTTTCTGAATTTCTAGCATTGTGTGTGCGTGCATATGTGTGTGTACCTGTCTCAAATAAAGTAACAATTCCAGTTTGGCCACCCCCTAATTGCAGGGATTGCTAAAAAGATTATTATGCATGTTATTGCAGGGAACTCAGCACCCTATAAAGTCATGTGGCAGGAACTAGGGCATTTCTCAATTTACCACATTAACATCGCAATAAACCAACTCGACTCTGTAAACAGCAGGTCGGGAGCACTACCTGGAGGGTGGATTTGTAGGGTCTTCTCAAGAAGCTTTGTTGCTGTGGGAAGGTGGGGAGGTTGCAGATTATTTGTTAATTAATCTTGTTCTTTAGCTCTCCTTTTATTGCTCTTTTTTTTTTCTTACAAGAAAAGTGATACATGCTGCATATAGAATTTAAAAAACATTTAAGCATAAAACAGCAGAAATAAAATTAACTGAAATCCAACCTCTTAGTTACAACCACTGTTAACCTTTAGAAATCCTCCTTTCCAGTCTTTATACTCATGCATTTAAAAAATAGTTATGCCTTGTTTGTTTTTTTTTTTTTTTCCAAGTTTTATTTATTTATTTGAGTGAGAGATCTGAGCAGAGGGGAGAGGGAGGGGCAGAGGCAGAGGGAGAAGCTAACTCCCCACTGAGCAGGGAGCCTGATGTGGGACTGGATCCCAGGACCCCAAGATCATGACCTGAGCCAAAGGCAGACACTTAACCAACTGAGCCACCCAGGCGCCCTTGCTTTTTACACAGTATTACAAGCCATTTTTCTTATTTAAACAAATCATTTATAACCATTACTTATAATGGCTACCTAGTGTGTTATTTATGGAATTTGCCTTAGCAGACCTCTATCGTTAGATTTTAAGTCTCAGTTTTTCACTTGCATAAAAATGCTGCAATGATCATCTATTATAATTTCAAAATATTTGCACATGTTTTGGATTACTTTCTTAGTATAAGTTAGTAAAGGTGGAATTACACGTCAAAAATTAGAACATGTTAAAGCTTCTTTAAATACATTATGAAATTGCTATTCAGAAAAGTTATATTAATTTTTATTCTTACTGCCAACAATATGTGAAAGGACCCATTTCACCACAATGTTATCAGTTGGGGGGAGCACTCATATTTCAATACATTTTTGCTAAATCATTAGTGAGCCAAATATCACATATTTGTAGTTTGAATTTTCCGTTATTTAATTTCAGTGAAGTTGATCATTTTACCGAATGTTTATCATCCAGCTGGGTGTTCTTTGGAACAAGAAGTATTCTCGTTCTTTGCCCATTGTCTACTGAGAATTTGGAGGGTTTCGTTTTACTTGTTTGTATGAGCGCACTTAATCCTTCGTCAGTAATGTTGCAGTTTCCCTCTCAAAAGATTAGCTTGTATTTCAAACCTACGCTTACCTTTTTGAAGTTCAGAGGTTTAAATGTTTGATGCTGTTCAACTTCTCTCTCTCTTTTTTTTTAAGTAATTTTATTTATTTATTTGAGAGAGCACACAAGTGGGAGGAGGAAGAGGGACAAGTATAATCCCACTGAGCTCAGAGCTGAAGTGGGGCTCCATTCCCATGACCCGGAGATCCCCAACCCCAGCACAAACCAAGAGTTCAATCAATGCCCAACCAACTGAGCCATCCAGGCGCCCCACACTTCAACTTTTCCATCTTTTGTTTTCTCTTCTTTTTAAACTTAGAAAGTTGTCTCCAGTCCAGAGATTAAATAAAGTTTTCCTTCTTTTTTATTGTATATACATATGGTATGTTAAATGCAAAGCACATATATACCCCAAAGTCTGGTATATATCCATCAACTCAAGGAAAGCAAAAGTAACAGTTCATGGGGCGCCTGGGTGGCTCAGTGGGTTAAAGCCTCTGCCTTCGGCTCAGGTCATGATCTCAGGGTCCTGGGATCGAGTCCCACGTCGGGCTCTCTGCTCAGCAGGGAGCCTGCTTCCTCCTCTCTCTCTCTCTCTGCCTCTCTGCCTGCTTGTGATCTCTGTCTGTCAAATAAATAAATAAAATCTTAAAAAAAAAAAAAAGTAACAGTTCATTATAGTTAAAGCTGGTCTCTGTTGGGCACCCGTGACGGTCCCTGAGCTGCTGACCAGGAAGGGCAGAGGCGTGTGGGAGGAGGCTGACTGAGGTTCCTTCTGACTGGAAAGATGGACTTTCTCACCCATCTGGAGACCTTTTCACGTTCTCCATTATCTTCTTTTTCTGAGTTTCTAGAAGAAATGTGTCGCAACCGTGGACTCAAGGAATGAGGACTTGAGACCTTTCCTATGGCTGACAGATAGCTGTGGGTTGCAGAACATACAGTTCCTCATTTTCCAAAGAAACTGAGAGAAATGAAAGAGTTAGAGAACTGGAGGAGAGCTGAGTGGGAGTGCCCACGAGTTTCCGAGCCTTCCTGTGAGGAACAGAGGCGGGCAGGCAAATGTGGAACTAGAGTCCCAGGGCACTGAGAGAGAGCCATGTGGAGAGGTGAAGCCTGAGTGGGAGGAAGCTGGGAGGTCCTGTTTTGCCAAAGAAATGTCAGAATTAGATTAGTATTCATACAATTTGAAATTCAGTGTAAAAAAGGCAGATACGTTATGTCATAAAATATTAATCTACACTGTGGACCTGCTTATTTTCTTCTTACTATTATAATTATTTAAATATTTGTATTGATTAGCAATTCAGGAAGCATATTTATTTTTTAGTTGAAATTATAATATACATCTTCATCATCATTTCCATTTGCAAAAAGCCTAAGTGACTAGTCTAACAACCAGTAACTAGAGTATATTCTTTAGCCTGTCTGACCTGCAAGCATAGTGACTAAGAGGAACTACTTGGTTTGTAAAGATCTGGCTTGGGGTTCCTGGCTGGGTCAGTTGGAGGAGCATGTGACTCTTGATCTGGGAATCATGAGTTCAAGCCCCACGTTGGGTGTAGAGATTACTTAAATAACTAAAACTTAAAAAAAAAAAAAAAAGAACTGGCTCGGGAGGGGCACGTGGCTGGCTCAGTTGGTAGAGTATGTGACTCTTGACTTCAGAGTCATGAGTTCAAGCCACACATTGGACACAGAGACTATTTAAAATTTAAAAAAAAAAATTTTTTTTTTAAACTGGCTTGGGGGCACTTGGGTGGCTCAGCCAGTTAAGTGGCCTACTCTTTTTTTTTTTTTAATTTTAAAATATTTTATGTATTTATTTGTCAGAAAGAGAGAGCACAAGCAGGGGGAGAGGCAGGCAGAGGGAGAGGGAGAAGCAGACTCCCGGCTGAGTTAAGGAGCCTGAGGTGGGACTCAATCCCAAGACCCCGGGATCATGACCCGAGTTGAAGGCAGGTTTTTTTGTTTTTTTTTGTTTTAAGATTTTATTTATTTATTTGATAGACAGAGATCACAAGTAGGCAGAGAGAGAGAGAGAGAGAGAGAGAGAGGAGGAAGCAGGCACCCCTGCTAAGCAGAGAGCCCGATGCGGGGGCTTCATCCCAGGACCCTGGGATCATGACCTGAGCTGAAGGCAGAGGCTTTAACCCACTGAGCCACCCAGGCACCCCTGAAGGCAGGTATTTAACTAACTGAGCCACCTAAGCATCCCTGACCTACTCTTGATCTTGGCCCAAGTCATGATTTCCAGGTCCTGGAATGGAGCCCCACTGGGGTTCCACGCTCAACAGGAAGTCTGCTCGAAGATTCTCTCTCCCTCTTCTTCTGCCCCTCCCCCTGCTCATGTGTGGGCTTTCCCTCAAATAAATAAAATCTTTAAAAAAAAGATTATTAATTAAAAAAAGATTACTTAATTATTTGACAGAGAGAGAGAGAGAGAGAGCACAAGCAGTGCAATGGCAGGCAGGGGCAGAGGGAGAGGGAGAAGCTGGCTCCTAGTTGAGGAGGGAGCCTGGCGATGCCGGGCTTGGTCACAGGATCCTGAGATCATGACCTGAGCTGAAGGCAGAGGCTTAACTGACTAAGCCACCAAGGTGCCCCTAAATCTTAAAAACAAAAAACAATAACAACAACAACAACAACAACAAAAAACTGGCTTGGTAAACCCAGCCTTATAAAGTGACTGTGCATTTCACAAATCAACATTTGTGTCCTGTTTCAGCACATTTGTCAGGGGTCCCTATGTAATGTGGGATCTAGTTTTGCAAGGGATTTTGGGGAAAACACCTACCTCTTGACATGCCAGTTTCTTGCTATAAAATGTGGCCTTTCACTAAATTTCTAAGGTGACTCCCAGATCAAAAAAGTGGGATTTTTAAAATCCTGCAATTAGGGGAAAACGAACAAGAATTGCTTTTCTTGCCGCACTTCTGTAGCCACATGAAAGAAACATTTCAGGAGAGTTGTAGGAAGCAGCCCAGAACTCTCCAGCTGATTAAGAATAAAAAGACAGACTAATTTTATTCCTTTATGTAATTCTAATCACCTAAGCAGTATGACTAGAATGTCTGATTTTAAAGAGGTGTTTGTTTTTTAAAATCTTTTAATTTTTTTGTTTTGTCTTCTTCCTAACCTTAGTATAAAAGAAATATCTACCTTATTCAATTAACTTAAGAGATTTTAATAGAGAATTAAAACATTAGAAGGTATTCGTGAGAACACCGTGCCACGAAATCCTTTCTCTTCCAGTTACTACGCCATGACTGAGACACTACTGTCACCTGGTGGCGTACCATCTAATTACAGGAAAAATGTCTCATGAGTGAGTGAAATTAAAAAGTAACAACAAATATTATAGTTTTAAACTATAGCCTCTGAAATTTATATTTAATAAGGCAACCATGGTGCATCTGGGTGGCTCAGTTAGTTAAGTGTCCAACTCCTGATTTCAGCTCAGGTCTTGATCTCAGGGTCGTGTGTGAGTTTGAGCCCTGTGTTAGGCTCCACACTGGGCATGGAGTCTACTTAAAAAAATAAATAAATAAGGCAGTCACTACATAAATGAAGACATATGTAGTGAAGACACTACATAAATGAATTCACTGAGCCACCCAGGTGTCCCATTTATTATTCTTTATTTTACTTTTTAAAAACATTTTTAAAATTTAAAGTCAATTAATTAACATATAATGTATTATTTGTTTCAGGGGGACAGGTCTGTGATTCGCCAGTCTTATGTGATACCCAGTGCTCATCACATCATGTGCCTTCCTTAATGTCCATCACCCAGTTACCCCATCCCTTCACCCTCCTCCCCTCCAGCAGCCCTCAGTTTGTTTCCCATGATTAAGAGTCTCTTATGGTTTGTCTCCCTCTCTTGTTTCCTCTTGTTTTATTTCTGCTCTCTTCCCCTGTGATCCTGTTTTGTTTCTTAAATTCCACATATCAGGGGCGCCTGGGTGCTCAGTGGATGAAGCCTCTGCCTTCAGCTCAGGTCATGATCTCAGGGTCCTGGGATTGAGCCCCATATCGGGCTCCCTGCTCAACAGGGAGCCTGCTTCCCCCTCTCTCTCTGCCTGCCTCTCTGCCTACTTGTGATCTCTCTCTCTCTCTTTCTGTCGAATAAATAAATAAGGTCTTTTAAAAAAATTCCACATATCAGTGAGACCATATGATAATTGTCTTTCTCTGATCGACTTACTACACTTAGCATAAAATCCTCTTAGTTCTATCCACATTGCTGCAAATTACCGATTTCTTTTTTTTTTTTTTTTTTGGATGGATGAGTAATATTCCATTGTGTATATATATATATATATACATATATATGTATATACTACATCTTCTTTATCCATTCATCTCTCTGTAGATGGACATCTGGGCTCTTTCCATAGTTTGCCTATTGTGGACATGGCTGCTATAAACATTGGGGTGCACATGCCCTTTTGGGTCATTACATTTGTATCTTTAGGGTAAATACCCAGTAATGCAATTGCTGGGCCATAGGGTAGCTCTATTTTCAACTTTTTGAGGAACCTCAATGCTGTTTCCCAGAGTGGCTGCACCAGCTTGCATTCCTACCAACAGTGTAGGAGGGTTCCCCTTTCTCCGCATCCTCGCCAACATCTGTCATTTCCTGACTTGTTAACTTTAGCCATTCTGACCTGTTTGAGGTGGTATCTCACTGTGGTTTTGATTTGTATTTCCCTGATGCCGAGTGGTGTTGAGCACTTTTTCATGTGTCTGTTGGCCATTTGGATGTCTTCTTTGCAGAAATGTCTGCTCATGTCTTCTGCACATTTCCTGACTGGATTATTTGTTCTTTGGGTTTTGAGTTTGGTAAGTTCTTTATAGATTTTGGATACTAGCCCTTTATCTGATATGTCATTTACAAATATCTTCTCCCATCCTGCCAGTTGTCTTTTGATTTTGTCGACTGCCCTTTGCTGTGAAAAAGCTTTTATCTTGATGAAGTCCCAATAGTTCAGTTTTGCCTTTGTTTCCCTTGCCTTTGGAAACATGTCTAGCAATAGTTGCTGTGGCTGAGGTCTCAGAGGTTGCTGCCTGTGTTCTTCTCTAGGATTTTGATAGATTCTTATCTCACATTTAGGTCTTTCACCCATTTTGAGTCAATTTTTGCATATGATGTAAGGAAATGGTCCAGTTTCATTCTGCTGCATGTGGCTGTCCAGTTTTCCCAACACTATTTGTGGAAGAGACTGTCTTTTTTTTCCATTGGAAATTCTTATCTGGTTTGTCAAAGTTTAGTTGACAATAGAGTTGAGGGTCCATTTCTGGGCCCTCTCTTCTGTTCAACTGGTCTATATGTGGTTTTGTGCTAGTACCATACTGTCTTGATGATGACAGCTTTGTAATAGAGTTCAAAGTCTGGAATTATGATGCCACCAAGTTTGGTTTTCTTTTTCAACATTTCTTTAGCTATTTGGGGGTCTTTTCTGGTTCCAGGCAAGTTTTAGGATTATTTGTTCCAGCTCTGTGAAAAAAGTTTGATGGTATTTTGATAGGGATGGCATTGAGTGTGTACATTGCTCAGGGTAGCATAGACATTTTAAGATTATTTGTTCTTCCAATCCATGAGCATAGAATGTTTTTCCATTTCTTTGCATCTTCCTCAGTTTTTTTCAGGAGTTTTCTATCGTTTTCTGAGTATCATTTATTATTCTTTGAACATTTTTAATTAAACAAGTAATGGATATTGATAATAGAAAACTTAGAAAACTCAGACAAACCATAAGTGACTCTTAATCTCACAAAACAAACTGGGGGTTGCTGGGGGGAGGTGGGGTTGGCGGGGGAGTGGGGTTATGGACATTGGGGAGGGTAAGTGCTATGGTGAGTGCTGCGAAGTGTGTAAACCTGGCGATTCACAGACCTGTACCCCTGGGGATAAAAATACATTATATGTTTATAAAAAAAAATTAAAAAAACTTAGAAAACTCAAAGAAGCAAGATTAGGAAAGTCACTTAGAATGTAATCATCCCAGAGTAAACACTGTTAACTTTTGGCATATTCTTTCTCTCTCTCTTTGTGTTTTTGAAGCTAATAGAGGTGGTTTCGTGAGGTAACTTTTGGCAGATTAATAAAGTCATGCTTTTTTCTGCATCATTTGTAATGGTGGGATAATAATATTAATAATAACAGCTAACACTTATATTGTTCTTAGACAGTTCCAAGTCTTTTACAACTATACCTCATTTAATCTTTGTGGCAGCTCACATGAGGAAGATACTATTATCATTTTCATGTCACACAGAGGAAACTGAAGCACATAGAAGATAAGTCACTTACCCAATGCCACACATGTGATAACTGGTAGACCTGGGATCCAAATCTAGTTTTCTTGGAATTAGAATTTGTTATTAACACTGTATTGCCTTTCTGTATTCTGTTCCATTGATGTATTTTACTCAGTATATTATCTGTTGTTGGACATTCAGGTAGTTTCTTTTTTAAAAAAATATTTTATTTATTTATTATTTATTTTTGAGAGAGACAGAGCACACAAGTGGGGAGGAGGGGCAGAGGGAGAGGGAGAGAAAGAATCTTAAGCAGGCTCCATACTTAGCACACAGCCTGCTGTGGGACTCGATCTCACAACCCTGAGATCATGACATGAGCTGAAATCCAGAGTCAGATGCTTAACCCACTGAGCCACCCAGGCGCCCCTTAGGTAGTTTTAAAATTGTTATTAGGTCATTTCTAATGATGTGATGGTTATCCTTGCAGTGAAATTTTTGTAAACATTTATCATTATACTCTTAGGCTAACTTCCAAAAAGTGAAATGAGGATCTAATGAATGCCACCTTTTTAAACATTCATTTATAATTCCTTGTGTTAGAAAGTAAGGGGATTGCTCAAAGAATAAAGGGTATATTAGGGGTGTGCCAATCAATACTTCCAGGAACAGGTCTGCTTTATTAATTTTTAATGAAAAAATCATGAGTTCTTATTGTAAAAACATTCAAGCAGTGATTCTCCAGCTATTTTTTTGGTGTCCTAGGATTCAGCAATGAAGTAAGTACATTGTAGTTAGTGGGAGCTATGTTTCCCACTGCTGAAGATGGGAGTTAGGAACAGGGAAAGAGGAAGTCTAAAGTGAACTGGCAGTATGTTCCTACATATAATTTTTAAGGAGTTTCATACCAGAGTATTATGATAGAATGTTCTGTTACTTGATTTTTTTTAATGTATCACTGACATCTTTCCATGTTAGTGCATTTATACATATTTCTTTTTAAAAACTGTGCAATATCCAGGGTATGGATTTAATATAATTTATTTAGTAATTTTCTTGTTGAACATATAGATTGTTTCATATTTTTTCTATAAAAACTTCAGTGAAAATTTTTGTGCATTTATATCTATAGTTCTGTGCTCTAGACATGTGGGACACTCGAGTCAAAGGATATTCATATTTAACCTCTTGATAAATATTGCAAAGCCCACTTTAGAAAGCAGAAGTTCACCTAGTGTCTCTTAATTACTCCTGCCAGCCTTCAGAATAAATGGGAACAATGACTAAGACCAATCTGTGGGCCATTTGGATGAATCTTATGGACCATGAGCTGCTCATAGCTGTGCACTGCTGACGAGCACTGAGCAGTGATAATTGCTCATTGTATATTACCAGTGAACATCTCAGGCTGTGTGTTATCTCATGCAGGCTGGTACATGACTACATACAGTCTTTCACGAGATCATTGTTAACCTGCGGGGTTATGCCAACTCTGTAAGTGCCCCATAATTACCTGCGTGTTTTCTTCTGTGTTTAAGAACACAGCTGTTAATTATTGGGACTCTTGGATCACTACTTATTTTCTACTTTATTTTCTTATCTTTACTGTTTTCTTGCCTTTCACTTACAACTGATTCAGTAAAATCAGATGTATATTTGCAAGAAAATATTGGAGGTATCAAGACACGCTTTTAAAAAAAGATTTCTTTATTTGAGAGAGAGAGAGTATGTGTGTGTGCAGGGAATGGTAGTGGGGAGAAGGGGCAGAGGTAGAGAGAGAGAGAGAATCTGAAACAGACTCCCTGCTGAGTACGGAGCCCAATGCAGGGCTTGATTCTATGACCCTGAGATCACAAACTGAGCAGAAACCAAGAGTTGGATGCTCAACCCACAGCGCACCCAGGGGCCCCTCAAGATAGGCTTAATGGAAATGAAGAAATACAATAATTCCTATTATTCTACCACCTCCTATCCCACCTAAAAAGATTTACTTTATAAGTTGCCTTTTCAGCAATGGATATGTTATCTTGTGGGAGAGGGGTGTGTGCGAAGGAAAGGAAGCAGAAATCTCTATCGCAATTCAGAGATTGTGTCCAGGCCACTGAAATTGTTTTTGAATACTCACTGTAAATGAGCTACCAAAGATGTAAGAAAGGTTTTTAAAGGATACAAAGTTATAATGTGAAAATCTTCAAGTGATGGAGTAAGATCTACTATTACTTGACTAAAACAATGGAAGAAAAGATCTAAAGATAGTTTTCATGTAACATTTATTGAGCCTCTATTCCAAGTCCTGGGCTGGGTGTTAGGGAACATAGATAAAATGTTTTCTTTGTCCTTGAGTAACTCAAATTCTTGTGAATTATATGAAAATGTATAAATATAATATGGCATGAAGACTCTATGATATTGGTATATATTGGGTATAATAGTTGTAATATATCAAGGGAACACAGAAGACAGGATGATTAGTTTTTGCTATTTTTTTTTTTTTTAAGTAGGCTCCACACCCATCATGGAGCCAACACAGGGCTTGAACTCAAGACCCTGAGATCAAGACCTGAGCAGAAGATTCAGATGCTTAACCCACTGAGCCCCCCAGGTGTCTGGGAAATGATTGGTTTTTGACTCAGGGTATCAGGAGGGTTTCAATGGGGATGGGATCTTTGGGCTTGGCCTTGAAGAACAAGTAGGAGTTGGCCAGGTTGATGAGCTACAACAGAAGGCATTTCCAGGCAGAGAGAATGGACTGCGTGAGTAAAGGCAGAGAGACTATATCCAGGTCCCTGGTACACCTTTCAGCACTCTGCAGGTTAATGCATATCTAAACTAGTGATTCTCCTGCTTTCAGGTGCATACAAACCACCGGGGGATCTTGTTAAGATGCAGATCCTGATGCAAAGGGTTTGGAGAGGGCCTGTGGCTGTGCGTATCTAACAAGCTCCCAGGGGGTCTTGGTGGCACACTTTGAGTCAAAAGGCTGGAACACTGTCAACTGTTGTCTCCTTCAGCCGAGCCTGCTAGTTAGGACAACCTAAGAGCAAGATGGACAGCACAGATCTGCCTTTCGCTGGGAACAGTTAATAAAAAATATTAGAAGCCTCTCTTTTTCAGAAACAGATTCTTCATTGTACCTGAACCAGCCAGGGGTGTGAATGAGAGTGACTCACCCTGTCGAGGTTACACAGGAGCGGGCAATGCAGGAGAGGGAGGGGAGGCGTCCAGGCAAGCCAGTCAAGGGCTGTGGGTCAAGGACGGCGGAGGGCAGTGGTGACCTTGGTCTTCGGTGGGAGATAAAAGGGAAAGCAAGATATGGGGGGGTTCGCACAAGTTTTCAGCTGATTGGGGCTCCTGAAGAATAGTGACAATTAGGAAAACATAGCTCCAATGGCTGTTCTGAGTTTGCTGCTTTCTCAGGTGCTTCATATTTAGTAAGAACATAGCTGCATCCGTCTGCGTGGATTTTACTCCCACTAGTCTCCCACCAAAAGCTAAGAGTGAAGACTAAAGAAAGGTAAAATGTCCAAAGAAAGAGTGCTAGGAATTCGTGTTCTTTCTAAAAAACCTTTTGGGGACTCACTGAAGTAATACTTGTTCTTGGCAAAACATTTGACAATGTTTTTGGGTGGTCTTTGTTGTGTAGATGATCTGGACTAATTTTCTTTAATTTAAATTTTTAAAAAATTAACATACAATGTATTATTTGTGTCAGGGCTATAATAAGACTGTGATTCATCAGTCTTACATAATACCCAACATTCACCATAGTGCATACTCTCCCCAATGTCCATCCCTCAGCCACCCCATCCCTTCCAGCCCCCTCCCCTCCAGCAACCCTCGGTTTGTTTCCTAAGATGAAGAGTCTCTTACGGTTTGTCTCCCTCTCTGGTTTTACCTTGTTTCATTTTTTTCTGGACTAATTTTCTTCATTCCTATTTTCCATACATCACCTGGTCACCCTGCCCTCCTTGGGGAGCTGATGTCTGAGTGGCTTTGCCATGCGACAAACAGAATCCTGGAGGGCCCACCTGTTGTGCTAAGGACAGACTGTGATCTCCAAATGAGATCACTGAGTTTTTCTTCACTTTCATCTTCCCTGCTATTTATGCTGGTTGTGAAATGCAATGGGAGACTTCATAAGACTAATAAAAGAGGAGGAAAGATCAAGTGATTATTTTTCACAAGAAGAATAATTCTGGTCATGCCATCTTTTCTCTGATGAAGTTTACAACCTGCACAGATGGTCTCGAACAGCCCACATGCCTGGAATTGAGCATCCAGGGATTGTGATATCCTTGCTAGCTCTGTAACCTTGGACCTGCCCCCACAAAGACCACTATAGAGATAAGATCATTCTAGATCATACTAGAATAAGCAATTATTAACCCTAAGGACTTGCTAAGAATAAAATCAGACAGACATGTGTGCTGGTTGGAGAATTATAAAATCAGAAGCAGAAGGAGGCTGATGATGCTGCATATTACAATTCAAGGTTGACTCAAGACATTGTTGATATATTTACAAGCACAAGGTCATCTGGATGCTTCTATCTTGTGGTTCATTAGGGATCTTGGAACCAGGATTTTTCTCTTTCTGTCTTTACGGGTTCCATCAGAATGCCAAAAGTAGGGATTCTCATTCTTTAGATTGTGTGTTTATCACCTGGAAGGGCTTGTTGGAAATGCAGATGCCTAGGTTGCATCCCAGCATGCGAACTCAGGAGTCTCTGGTGGTGATCTGCTGTGGGCAGGCTGAGCCTGTCTTCTGAGCCTTAAGCCTCAACTTGACTGACAAGGGTAGGTCTTGTGCCCCTGGGGGAAAGACAGTCGTGTTTTTACTCCCACTAGTCTCCCACCAAAAGCTAAGAGTGAAGACTAAAGAAAGGTAAAATGTCCAAAGAAAGAAACACTGAACAGACAAATCCCAATTTTCATATTCTTTGTGTATTTCTAAAAGGTTGTATACAAATCAGATTTATGTGAGTTAATTTTTCCTTTCCCTTCACTGAATCCTAACATGTTAGATCCACTTTGGATATTCCCGTGGCGGTGACTTTGCCACCCTAACTTTATTTTCCAGCTTCAAATAGCCTTTCTACCAAGATTTTTTTTTTTAAGATTTTATTTATTTGAGAGAGAGGAAGAGAGAGAGTATGAGAGGGGGCAGGTCAAAGGGAGAAGCAGAGTCTTCATTGAGCTGGGACTAGGGATCATGACCTGAGCGGAAGGCAGATGCTTAACAGCTTAACTGGCTGAGCCATCCAGGTGCCCTTCCACCAAGAATTTACCTGCCTGCGAACAGAAGAAGTGCAGTAAGCACAGGTCGTTACCGGCTCTCATAGAGACACAGCCCTTCCTGTCCCTAGTGCTCGCATCACCACGCTGATGGCTGCTGCCGGCCCTTCCGTGTCAGGGGTTCACACTGCTGCTGCTTTCCTGCATGCTGGCTGGGATTTGCACTGTGCCTGCCGCCTTGGCTCTCCCTGCGCTCTGCCTACAAGTCCCCTCAAAGGTAGTAGACCCCCTGGCGGTGGGGGCCTGACCTGTTACATGGCTAGAGTCCCAGAGGGACCTAGCCCTTCCCACTCCTTCAGACCAGTTGCCCCAGTCAGCTGGTCACCAGTCTGGTTCCATTCTGGTTTAAGCCAGTGATTCTTTTTTTACTTTAAGATTTTATTTATTTAACAGAGAGAGCGAGCACACAAGAAGAGGGAAAGGGCAGAGGGAGAGGGAGAAGCAGGTTCCCCGCTGAGCACGCAGCCCAAGGTGGAGCTCCATTCCACGACTCCGGGGTCATGACCTGAGCTAAGGTCATGACTGAACCACAGGTGTCCCTAAGCCAGTGATTCTTAACCTCAGCTGCACAGTAGAGCCAACTGAGGAGCTTTTCAAAAATACCAGAGCTTGGGGTGGTTGAGCTTCTAACTCTTCATCTCAGATGGGTCTTGATCTCAGGGTTCTAGCTTCAGGCCCTGTGTTGGACTCCACACTAGGCATGGAACCTACTTAAACAGCAACAAAAACAAAACCCAATGCTTAAGTTATTTCTCTCCCTGCCCCAACTTGAGTTGGTCTGGAGCGGAACCAGGCACAGTATTCTAACCTCCCCCAGGTGATTCTCATGCATAGCCACAGCTGAAAACCACAGCTCTAAACTCAAGTCCACCTGTAGAACGGGGAAGGTAATACAGCTGTTATTAAGAATTAGGTGGTATAACTTATAGAGTTACACATATATACACACACATATATACTATACACATATATGTAGAATTTCCCAGCTAATGGGAAAGCACTGGACGAATGGTAGTTACTGTTACAATCATCTTCAGACTCAGTTCATTGCTACACTGTCAGGTCAAAAGGACACTGGGAACTTTAGGGATCATTTGGTTATGGCTCTGAAGTGGCAAGGCCATGCTCTTTATAGCTCTTGTCAACCAGAGTTCCGTTGTTTGTGGGTCTTTGCACATACCATCTGCGGTAACCCTCTCTCTGCTTGAAGACCCCACCTCTAACAGTGTGGTGATTGGTGGTACAGGCTTTGAAGTCAGGTGGCTTGGATTTAAACCTCAGTCTGGACACTTAGACTTGTGTGATCCTGGGCACAAGACTTAAGCCTCAGTTTCCTCACCTGTAAAACGGGGATACTTATCATATGGAAGTAACATCAGGCCTCCAAAGCTCCATGAGGGGAGTGTGGTAGGTGCTCCAAAAATGCGGACATTACTTGTATTCATTGCTTTCTTTCCCTGCTTGTAAAGTCAATCCTGATGATTCCACTGCATTGATCTCTCTCTTTATTAAGAATTTACATTTGGGGGCGCCTGGCTGGCTCAGTGGGTTAAAGCTTCTGCCTTCGGCTCAGGTCAGGATCCCAGAGTCCTAGGATCTGGCCCCGAATTGGGCTCTCTGCTCAGCAGGGAGCCTGCTTCCCCCTCTCTCTCTGACTGCCTCTCTGCTTACTTGTGATCTCTGTCAAACAAATTAAAAAAAAAAAAGAATTTACATTTGTTTGGTGCTTAATGCATTGATTGATCTGTTCTTATACTAGATACACTCAGACTTTTAGATTTTACCTGTGTCCTAAGACTTAATTTCTTGAGAATGCTATTTTTATGCTAAACTCAATAGGTCAGTTAGTGTTGGCTCTTTTGGGAAGGTATTTTGGACTAAGCACCAATTTAGATGGTCAATAAGGAGCTCCTATTTTCTGTAATAGAGAAAGCTCTCCATCAGTGAATCTATCTTCTGTCTCAGAAAGCACCTTTATGTAGAATGAAAAAGGTCTTAGGATCTACATTGGTTTGGTTCTGGTTTCTACTTTCCCATGAACTTATAATATTGCCAGACCTCAACAATTAAGTGAGAAACTGCATCTGGGTTGTTTCTGTGGTCACTCCTTCCCCTAGTTTCACAGTCCTCCTCTTTTGCTGCCTTCCTGTCATTTAAAAAACATTTCAGTTTTAAGTTCAGCATAAATGTTTTACAGGTTTCCTAGTTCTTGACATCCCGGGATTTATGGTTTATTTCCCTGTTTTACTAAGTCTTCTTGAATGTTTTTACTGTTTGTTTTATTGATTCTTTTTCTAAAAGAAATGTTTTCTTTTGAACTTTTGAGTACTTAAGAAAAAGGACTGTGAAGACAAGAGTAGGCAGTTTAAAAGACATTTCCCTCTATCTGTTTCCTTTGAAGTTTGTTCCTGCCTCTAAATCTCTAAAATTAGGCACTTAGAAGCTTTGGAGGAAATGTGTGAGGAAAAAAGGAAAGGGTGAAGAGGGTGGAATTTTTAATTTTGACTTATTCTTTTCCAGAAGGTGCTTTACAAGTAAAAGCATTTTGTTTATATGCTCATACATATTTAGATATATGTACACACATAGATATGATGCTTTTGTTTTTTTTAATTAAAAAAAATTTTTTTTTAAAGATTTTATTTATCTATTTGACAGAGATCACAAGTAGGCAGAGAGGCAGGCAGAGAGAGAGAGAGGGAGGAAGCAGGCTCCTGCTGAGCAGAGAGCCCAATGCGGGGCTCGATCCCAGGACCCTGGGATCATGACCTGAGCCGAAGGCAGAGGCCCCAACCCGCTGAGCCACCCAGGAGCCCCGATATGATGCTTTTGAAAAAGTATTTCTGGAACCCAAGATTATGTAAATAATAAAATGCATCTCCCACCTACTGCTTCCTGAACCTGCTGTGTTTCATGTAGAAGTAGAGAATTATGTATTTTTAGCATCTCTTTGTCAACACTACATCAGAAGAATCTATTGGTAAGACGTAGTAATTCTTACACATCACACAAATAACCATATGTGAAAACGTTTGATTAATCTTTCACGATTCACGAATTCACAAATCTTAGTATTTCATGAATCTAGTGAAGCGTATGATTTTGCAGAGATGGATAGAAGCTCAGTGAAGATAAGTGACTGAAGGTCACAAGGCCAGTAAGTAGAACTGCATCCCAGTCTGTGACTTTGAAATCCCAAACCCAGCCTATTTTACGGTGCCACATGGAAATCAAGGGCAAAATCCTCCATGCACGCCAAACATTTGAAGGAAAACAAATAGTTTTGGTCTTGACCAGAAGAAAATCCCGTTACACATCTGGCTAGGCTACACCTACAGCTAAAGATGTTTTCCCCTCATTGCACGGAGTCCTTGTCTTAAACGTCAGTTGCTGCTGTCCTGACCTGGGTTGCTTTTGTGGCATCAAGATTACCACCCCCCGCCCTTCCTACCCTCCATGTTCCATCTGGTCCACCACGTTCAGTACAGGCTATTAAAGTGAGGTAGCATTTGCTGTGTCAGGTGTTTCAGGATACAGCTTACATACAGATGAACGTTAGTGGGAGTCTCTGATTTTCAGTAGCATGCTCATCTGCTGCTCATTTGTCCGCGCGCTTCCCTGTCAGCCTGTGCTAAGGCTCCTTGCAGGTTCAGCGGCCGTCAGCAAACCAGCACACGGACTGCTTGTTTTCTGACTCAGGTCAACTATTTGTACCTGAGGCAGTTTCTCTCTCTCTTTTAAGATTTTATTTATTTGACAGAGATCATAAGTAGGCAGAGAGGCAGGCGGAGAGAGAGAGGAGGAAGCAGGCTCCCTGCGGAGCAGAGTGCGGGATGCGGGGCTCAATCCCAGGACCCTGGGATCAGGACCTGAGCCAAAGGCAGAGGCTTCAACCCACTGAGCCACCCAGGCGCCCAGAGGCAGTTTCTCTTTAAAATACCACGCTAATTCGTTGAAGCTCCTCTCACATTCAGGCCTCTCCACGAGTTGGGAGATGGCATCATTCAGAACATCCATTGGGTGGTTCTTTACTTTGCTCAGGCTGAGAGCCTGTTTCTCGGCCCGACGTCCTGGGTTCATCTTGTACCCATCTGGCTCAGCTGTACTGGCCAAGAGTAACAGAAAGTGTGCACTTTTCTGAGCAAGTCCCTGGCATCTTGTCCATGTCTTACAACACAACCGTCCACACAATCCTTGGGACTAAGCCTATTTGTGTTCTCTACAACTAGCATGTGGCTGGCACAGGGCAAGCACTCCGGAAAAAGTTCTAAATGAATGGATTCTCGGGCCCCTGCTGAAATTACATCTGTCAGACACAAATTACCTGATTTTAGTAGTTTTGGGTTTTTTTTAAAGATTTTATTCATTTGACAGAGAGAGAGATCACAAGTAGGCAGAGAGAAGGAGGAAGCAGGCTCCCCGCTGAGCAGAGAGCCCGATTCGGGGCTCGATCCCAGGAAGCTGGAATCATGACCCGAGCCGAAGGCAGAGGCTTTAACCCACTGAGCCATCCAGGCGCCCCCGATTTTAGTAGTTTTTAAGACTGTAATATGGGCCCTAGTCATACCATCTGGATCATGTATCTTTAAAACTATACTTTATCAAAACATATATAATGGGACTCTTACTAATTCAGGAATTATTTGCAGGGCAATTACCGCCAGCACCTCTAATGCTGCAGGGAAGGGAAATCATAGCTTCAGGGGCTGCTGTGTGTCCTCTTGCTGTGCACTCTGCCCTTTTCCTGAGAGGCAGGAAAAAACTTTTTAACAGGGTTATAAAGTACTTTAGCAGGACAAGGTGCGTATGGTTAACATTCCTGTACTATACGCTTAAAGGTGGTTAAGATGGTAAATTTTACAAAAGAAAAGAAAAAGGACTTTAAAAAATTTACTAAACAGTGCTAGATTTTTGGAACTTGAGAAAAAAAAATCAGAGAAGGGGCGCCTGGGTGGCTCAGTGGTTTGAGCTGCTGCCTTCGGCTCAGGTCATGATCTCAGGGTCCTGGGATCGAGTCCCACATCGGGCTTTCTGCTCAGCAGGGGGTCTGCTTCCCCTCTCTCTCTCTCTGTCTGCCTCTCTGCCTACTTATGATCTTCTCTGTCAAATAAATAAATAAGAATCTTGAAAAAAAAAAGATTTTAAAAAATCAGAGAAGCCCTCATAACCTCATTGAAAATTCACTGTTAGAATTCACTTAAATGAGCAGCTAGCTATTTGTGTATATACAAGAATCCTCTCTCAAAGAAATAACACTTCACACACTGGCTAAGTTGGTTAAGTCCAAGCTTTTTCACTGAAACTGCAAAGCTCTAGATCACCTGGGTGGCACAGTCAGGTAAGCGTCTGACTCTTGCTATCAGCTCAGGCCATGATCGAGGTGGGCCTCGAGCCCCACATGAGGCTCTGTGTTCAGCATGGAGTCTGCTTGTCTCTCTCTCTCTGCTCCTCTCCCCACTTGTGTACATGCATGTGCATACTCTCTAATAAATAAAATCAATCTTTAAAAAAAAGAACTTGGAAAGCGTTTCATTGTCTGGCCTTGTTTCCAGGTGAAACCCATAGAGTCATCTTTTTTCAGTTCCTCAAATAGGATGTTTTCTTGTGCTTCACATTTTGCCCATCATTTTTATCTTTTAAAAAAATTTTAATTACTAAGATTTTTCCAATTTTTAAGTAATTTTTATACCCAGTGAGGGGCTTGAACTCACAACCCTGAGATTAAAGAGTCACATGCTCCTTGAACTGAGCCAACCAGGCACCCCGATGATTTTGTGTGTTATTTTTTAAGTAAGCTCTGTGCTCAATGTGGGGCTTGAACTCCCAACTCAAAGATAAAGAGTTGCATGCTCTACCGACTGTGCCAATCAGGTGCACCTTAATTTTAAGCAAAATACACCACATGTGGGCTCGAACTCATGACCCTGAGATCAAGAGTCATGCTTTACTGACAGCCAGCAGGTGCCCCCCCTTCTCTTATTCATCCTGCCTGCAGAGCTCAGCTGAAATGCCATCTCTTTAGGGAGGCCTTCTTTAAACTCTAGAGGTTTGAGTCTCTTGCTATCTCTGGACTGAGCCACTGATTGATCCACACTCTTGCAGAAGTCTGGATTTTTCCTCTGTAGCATTTAATACAATTTTATTTATATCATGATATTAGTCTTTCCTACAAGCCCGAAAGTTCCATGAGGTAGGGACTGTTTTCTCAGCTCGCTAACCATGGTTATTACTAGGGCCCCAGCAGGTACTCACTCAGTACTCTTAGCGGGTAGATCCTTTCCCACAAATCTACCTTAGAAGATACTCTCTAAGGAGGAGGTGGAGAGGAGGTACATTAAGTTTGTAAGCTTGGTGGTCAGACAGTGGCTGAACGGCTAGAGGGATGGAAGAGTTTGGGACTGGTGTCGTGGGGAAGCAAGGAGGGATCCTGGGGAGACTAAAAGATGCTCATTCAGTGAGTTTTCCCCAAGTCCCCAACATCCCATTCCCACCCCAAATGAGTCATTCTTCAATCAAGTCTATGCAATTCATTTCTTTAGAGAAAGAGGTGAACCTCAGGGTATAAAACCAAGGCCAAAGTAACTGGAGAATTAGAATGTGTCCAGGAAACCAGTCACTAGTCAACTGGATTGGACTTCAACACAGAAATTATCGTGTTCCTCCAAATCATCCTCAGTTTCTGAAGTTTACATTCCTCGAATATGTGGAAAGGTAAATACACCTTCTTCTGCTGTCAGTTGCTGAGAAAGAGCTTTGTTCTTCTGATGGACCAAACTATTTCTTTTTTGTTGCTCTTTTCCCTTCTCCCTTCTTTGGTTTCCCCTTGCCACGAAGCTTCTTTAGGCGCAACTGCTCATCCCTGAAGTCCTGGTGCTCATCTCTGAATGGAGAAAGGAAAAAATAATTAGCCCGTATTTTGACCTGATGGGAACAGCACACCAATCTAGCTCTGTTCCCTCAGGCTGCTCTGCTTATCAGTCCCTGACTTCTCAGGGCACATGCTTAGCTTGGTGAACAGAAAGGACAGAGAGTCCCCAACATACACATGAGTTGTGTTCCAGAAGTTCATTTCTAAGTCACAGTGTCCCCTCACAGAAACAGTGCCACAAGCGACTAAAACTCCCAGGCCAGTCCATATAAGCTGATGCAACAATGAGACAAATCTAATGATTACCTCAAATTTCCGTGTAACGCTAACACTGACCATTGGGAAACAGAAAGTGGGTCTCACCTTGAAGAGCTACACAGAGACCCTGAAAGCCCCAGGAATTAACACCTACTATGAGGGGAAGAGGTCTGAAGGAGGCTACCTTAATGGCCATGGATAATCCAGACAAAAAGGCTGCTGGGGGAAGGCTCAGGTAGAATGAAGCCAAACCGACAGACAGGTACTCTAGAGATCAAGGCGGCCAGGGCTGTTTGTACATATGGCTGGGGTGTAAGCTAAGACTGCCTGTACTCTAGAAAAACGACTGCATTCTAAGATTAAATGCCTAGAACAGTATATAGCATTTAAATATGTAAGGTTTGGAACCCATTTCATCCTGGGTTCCGATCACAGCTCCGTCTACCATTTAGTAGCTGTGTGACCTTGGATAAGTGATTTTCCCTCTCTGTGTCTTAGTTTCCTCACCTGTCAAGGATGGATAATAATGGCATACAAATTAAATATAAGAGGGGGTCGTGCCGGGCCCAACTGTTAACTCCTTAGGTAGTTTTCAAATAGACTGGTTTTGTAGGGTACACTGTTCCATTCCGTGAACACGGTGGACATATATGACCTCAAGTAGCTATGAATGCCCCCAAATCACCTATTCTCAACAGAGCAGCCAGAGTAATTCTTCTCAACTGTGACATCACATCACTCCTCTGTTCACGGGCCTACAGACTGTTCCCCATTTCACCCAGAGCAAAAGCCAGGACCTTGTGTCATGGCCCTCAAAGCCCTTCATCATCTGCCTGTGGCCTTACCACCCTCTCCCTCTCAAGTCGCCTGCACTACTCCTAGAACCCGCAAAGAGAACTCGCACCTCACGGCCTTTGCTCTGCTCTTGCCTCTGCCTGAACAGTTCTTCCCCACATCCCACTTGTCTCACTCACCACCTTCAAGTGCTTAAACCTCATCTTCTCGAAAAGGCTGACCTTGACTGTCCTGTTTAATATGGAGGCCCGTCCTCTCCCCGCCCACCAGGTGCCCTGTGACTATTCTTCCTGCTCAGGCGGCTTTACTGTTCCTTCCCCAGGACACACTCAGCTTTATGGCATACCACATCATTTACTCATCCAGTACGTTTGCTCTCCCCTTCTTCCCTCCCTCCTCCACTCCCATCAACCCTCCGCCAGAAGGATCGCTCCGAAGCCAGGGGTCTTTGTCTCTGATGATACAGCCAAGCACCTGTGTGCCTGAGGGACTGAACGAGTCAGTGTTTGGGAGAACCTGTGCCACCCTCCCCAGCTTGCAGGTCTTTGAGTAATATTCTCTTTACTGAAGATTGTCTAGTTTCACCCTGCCTGATGCCACAGGAGGCCTTCCATCAGACGCACCGTTTACCATAACTAGTGACAAATACATGAAAATCGTTGTGCTTTTCCATGGATAACTAAATGCAAAGTATTTCTCCCCCCGTCCCCAAAGATAGTCAGGATTTATTTTTCAAACAAATGGAGAGTGGCACCAAACGGGTCAATTAAAATAGCTGAATGTGACTTTGTGAATGGGTTATACTTTTCTACTCAGGAGATCTGCCTTCCAATGGTATTTTACTTGGGGTCACAATAAAATCAATTTTTATTTTCTGAGCTCAGACTAATAGCAAGAGAGAAAGTCCCAGAGCGAGTCCAGAAATTCAAAATATGTTATGGGTTATAATCTCTATTATAATATATTAACTGAGAAAATCTATTCTGTTTTGCTCACTGCTGTTCTCCTAGTGTCCATCTTAAGTGTCTGTCCATGGAAGGTACTTAAAAATATCCACCGGATGGATGAATGTACCAATTTTACTTTTGTACTGCTGTCCTAAGACAAGTCCAATTAAAACACTTTAAATCTTAAAAAGTAGATTTATTTTTTAAAATATTTTATTTGTAAGTAATCTCTACACCCAACACAGGACCCCAAGATCGAGCCATATGCTCTACTGACTGAGCCAGCCAGGCACCCAAAAAATAGGTGTATTTTAACTCTGCACTATTAATTTGAATGCTTTTATAATAAGCATGTATCAGTTTGGTAATTAAGACTTTCTTTTAAAGAAAATGATCACATAGGTATTTGATCTTTTCTCTTTCTAGAGGAATAGGTAGTCCTGAGCACCCATTTCCTATACATACACAAAATACATACACAAACATACAACACATATTGGTAAGAGCCTGTGCAATCTACGTATTACTCTTTTGCAGGGCTTGAGTTCATGTCCCTGAGATCAAGACCTGAGCTGAGGTCAAGAGCAGGGTACTTAGCTGACTGAGCCACCCAGGTGCCCTCACATACTACTCTTAAAGGTGAACTACAACTTATTTAGACCAAATTAATATATCAAAAAGGGTACAAACTGGGGCGCCTGGGTGGCTCAGTTGGTAAAAGCAAATGCCTTCAGCTCAGGTCACAATCCTAGAGTCCCGGGATCGAGTCCCGCATCAGACTCCCAGGTCCACGGGGAGTCTGCTTCTCCCTCTGACCTTCTCATCTCTCATGTTCCCCCTCAAATAAATAAATAAAATGTTTTAAAAAAAAAAGGGTACAAACTAAAAAGGCCAGAAAAAAGGTCGAAAGAAGTAATAACTCCAATAAAACTGCCACTTGGAAGAAAGGAGGCTCCTCTAAACCAGCTAGGAAGGAGACTGGTTTTGGGGCAGGGACTCTCTTCACCTGACCAACGAGAATCTGTTGCTCTAGCAGCCTGTGGGGCGGGGGGGTGTGCTGGGAGGGGGTGAGGTTTTCCTCTCCAGCATTTGGATCAGTTTTCCTCTGCATCATTTGGAGTGCTCTTAAATTAATAAATAATTAAACATATCTGTAGCTCAGTATCTCGTCAATCTTAGTCCAGTTTTAGACATAATTAAAATATGTCTTCCAATACATACAGGTTTCCTTTTTTATTTTTTTTTCAGTGTGCCCATTAGGAGCATTTTAAAAGCCTTTCCCCCCAAAACTATGCCTTTGAGCCATCTGGGCACTATTAGAAGAATCACAAAACTGTAGGGAAAAAAGCCTAAATTTTTCCTTTTCTGATCTACCAGAAAAATCAAACAGGTTACTGTGTGGTTTTTGCCATTACCTATAGAGGCCAAGAAAACGCAGTGTACCCATGAGTGCAAAATAAGTGTTGTGATTTGGGTACCAGTCATAAGTCTCTTTCCTCTTGGCCAGAGGCTGCTCACTGAACAGTTTCACCACTTTCATGGATTTGGAATCAGTAGGCCTGGCCACTTCACCAAACAGCCGGGCACTCAGACGAGACATGCGCAAGGCATATTCTGAAAGTGAAGACATTTCTTGAGCAGCAAGGAGCAAGAGTCCCTACAGAAAATGAGAAGATAAACAGGTTAGTGTGTGAAATTCCAAGATTATCTAATGAACACTTTACAAAATAAAAACAGCAAGTCACATGTGAATCAGTGATGCGGCTGGCAGGACATGCCTTCGAGCTGAGAACTATGCACGGCCCAAATGGTGGCTTCCTTAGCCCACTTCACATTTCTTATTTCCACACTCGACGTTCTCACACTACCACCTTGCTGCACTGCCCTTTTTACGGTGAACCATTTTGTTATTTACTGACAGTTTACCTATTTGTAGGCTAGATGAGGACAGGCAAACGAGTTATCCAACCACAGCATTATTATACCTTCAGAAAACACCCACCTCAGCACTCTGTAGAATAAAAATGCTGACTGCTTGCCATCTAAAGGTTTAATCATGGCAGAGAAATAATTACCCTGTTGTCTTTATTATCAGCCCTTTGAACACTGTTCTCCTCAAGGGCTCCAGATGGCTCTGAGAACTGCTAATGAGTTATGAGGTCATTTAGCCTCTAGGCTGCTGGACTGAATTCTGCCTAGAGACTGAGAGCCATTTGGGAGAAACAAAACAGAGAGAGTAGTCTTACAGAAATAAACTCAACAGCCCCTAAGATTCATTTTATTCCTGAATAGAAGGACTTATGGGTTATAAGGTTATGTCTTATCTTCCATCTTATATAGTCTGCTTTAATGCATGCTAAGTTCTTATTAGCTGTAAACAGTAACTTTTTCTTTGGAGGCACAAGCTCAGAATGTTGAAATAGGTATAATGATCTATCTGTAATATGCAGAAATCAAAGCAACATGTATCAAACATTATATAGGCAATATATAAAAAATCAAGAACACCGCTGGTGAAATAACTGTCTCGTTCCAGACCAGATGTAGGGTTACTGCTGGCAGAATATGCTAGTTTAAGTGAAATTTTGTAGTGAGGTGGAGAATCTTTGCTAAGAGACTGTTCGGGGGACAGTACAGTGGAGATGAAAAAGAGTTGCTATCTAAACAGGAAAAAGGTATAAACTTATTTTGAAAAAACAATGGGAGAAAAACAAACCCCAAAACCCCAACCCTCGGAGGGTCCCGGCTGGCTCAATCAGTAGAGCACATGACTCTTGATCTCAGTCAGGGTCATGAGTTCAAGCCCCATGTTGGGCACCAAGTTTACTTAAATAAATAAATCTTAAAAAAAACAAAAAAAAATCCTCCTAAGCAAGAATGGGGCTAAGTAAATTTCAAAATAGCTCTTCCAAGAAAAAAAAAATACAAAACCCAAAACCTTATTTAAATTAAGGAATTTTTCATGTCCATTTCTAGATCCATTGAAAGAGCAGAGGCGGACCTCAAACCCAACTGCAGGATGCCAATCTCAAACCATTTACCAATCTGAACACCCACCAAACAGGCCAATAGTGCCACCTGAAGGCCAGCAATGGGAGAACTATCAGGTCCAGGGTCTTTCCTGCCCCTGCAACCTGGGGATCACCTGCAAACCTTCTTCCTTTTCCTTTCACCCCCACCCCCACCCCCCCCTTAAAAATCTGCTTCTCTCTCAACTCTTGCTTCATTGTGTGGATAGGAATGGGTTGGGCTGGGTTGTTAGGGGTAGGGCTATATTTTCATCAATGAGAAAAAAAAAGGCATTAGCAGTTTAATGTATAAATAGGAAATATTAACAAATCAGTGCTATAAACCTTTAAAGGCTTTACAGATGCCCACGAATTGCCTTCAGAGGCTACAGTTTCTTTGCGTGTTTTACCTTCTCTCTTCCTCCAGTTCAATTATCTTTTTCCATACATCAGATAAAAGAAAAACTAAAAACAAACGGTTTCTTAGTCAACTTTGCTTTGTTTCACTTAATCGCTATAATGGCATTTGAATAGATTTCTGTTGCAAGTGCACAGTATTTCCAGTTATACGGTGGCCAGGGAACTGTTGTTTTGTTACAGTGTTCTCAGACAAATGTGTTCCAACTTCCATCACTTTATTTTTTAAATGACGAGGCAGCATAGAGTCCTGAGGCCTAGGTTTGCATTCTGGCTCTGCCATTTATTAGCTGATTGTCACTTTTTACTACCTTAAAAAAAAATTTTTTTTTTAAAGATTTATTTATTTATTTATTTGACAGACAAAGATCACAAGTAGGCAGAGAGACAGGCAGAGAGAGAGGAGGAAACAGGCTCCCTGCTGAGCAGAGAGCCCAATGTGGGGCTCGATCCCAGGACCCTGGGATCATGACCTGAGCCGAAGGCAGAGGCTTTAACCCACTGAGCCACCCAGGTGCCCCACTACCTTAAAATTTTTAACTGGAAAGCGTTACTTAGGATTTTTTTCAGGACCCTAGTATGCCTCCTTACAGAATCTTTCAATATGACTAAGTTAAAGACATTAAAGTAAAAGGCAAAAAAACTTAATGCCGCCCTCCCCCCCCCCCCCAAGCTACGATGCAGAAATGCCGTCTGATGAGTTGAGAAACAGGTCTGCACGCGACCTAATCAGGGAAAGAGTAACTGCGCCGGAGAGGAAACTACACTAACGTCCCTCGTTTGGTAAATTCCCCAATTTACGCAGGAAAAGGCCAAATGGTTTGTACGATGGTTAGTAGCTAGTTAGTTATGAAATCGATTCATCTCATTCTTGGCGACTGTAGGAGGTTGGAGATCCTCGCAGGGACTCTCTAAGACCGCCCGTGTCTCATTGCAGGAAAGCCCCCAAAACTGTCGGACAATCTTACCTACTCGCGACCTTCTTCTCCCGCGCGACCCTCTCCCGGAAGGCCCGCCCCCGGCCGGGGGGCAACCTCCGGCGGGAGTTTGCAACGGAGAGCAGTGGAGAAGCGGAAGCTCGCGGATAGAGGGGAGCCCTGGTGGAACCCGGAACTCCTAGCGCTCTCTCTTGGAGGCTTCAAAGGTCACACCTGGCACCCTGCGCAGTGAGGACCGTGAGTCGTCTCTGTGGACTGGAGATGGTTGGGGAAAGGCGGATTTTAGGGGAATGTCTTGCAGCGTTCGCCAAATATATTTTGTTGGCAAATGGCTACAGAGCTGTCCTCTAAACAATGGTTATGCGCGTGCCGCGTATTGGAGGATGAAATGCATTTTATACTTTATTTTTTCTGTTCTTCCTCTATCTCTTTTCATCCAGCCGAGACCTTGACGTGCTCCAAGGGCATTGCTTGATTTGAGGCTGAAGGGTCTTCTGGCCCTGCTGGGGTGCCATTTCCTTCTCTTTCCACTTAGCCACTCCTCTAATGGTCGATGAGTATCATCTGTGGGAGACTGTTCTTTGGTACCCTTTTGCTGGAGTAGGGCGCCAATTGAAGCAACCTGTGTGAGCGGGGCCCGGAACCTTCTTCAGGGGGTGAGGAGAGGATATTTGTCAGACTCCTCAGTAGTGACCTAGATACCGCTTGGCAGACAGTAGAAATGCTGAAAGTATGTCCCTCCATGATAAATTGGCTCGCCAGCACGCCACACCTCATAAATGTGTGAAGCATTTATTGACTGAAAACATAGGCCTGAAAACACTATTTTCTGAGCATTATTCAAGACCTTTCATAAATACTCTAAAATGTATGCTGGAAATAAGTAAGGCACACCAGCAGCGAGCCATATACCTAGAGGATATTCTGTTGACACTCTCTTTCCTCCTACAGAATTGTGATTTTGTCCCCCCCCCCCCCCCCATTTTTAAAAAGGGAAAAAGAAAAGAGCCTCAAATAGAATCATTCCACCCACAATCCCCCTTGGCAAACCAAGACTTAATCACAGTCTCGAACTCCCAGGAACTTGACCTTTTAACAGTCAAGCTGAAAATTTCTGGTCAGCACTAGTGAGGTAAACTGTATGATAAAAAGCTTGCCTTCTGGGAGTGCCTGGGTGGCTCAGTTGGTTCAAGTCATGATTCCTGGGATAGAGCCCATGTTGGGCTGCCTCCTGAGTGGGGAATCTGCTTCTCTCACTCTCTCCCCCTTATGCTGCTCATGCTCTTTCTCTCTCTCAAATAAGTAAGTAAAATCTTAGGGGGAAAAAAAAATCTTGCCTTCCCAGTAGTTAGTAAATATAAGATCCTACATCAACCAAAACAGTCAATGACTTTCATGGCCAGAAAACTCTATCACAGATTTATTGAAGAAACAGAATACCAAAGATTACTATTTTATCTTATTTTTAAAAAAGATTTTATTTATTTGACAGAGCACAAGCAAGGGGAGCAGCAGGCTCCCCGTGGAGCAGGGACCCTGTTGTAGGGCTCGATGCTGAAGGTGGACAGTGAACCAACTGAGCCACCCAGGAACCCCCAAAAGTCATTATTTTACAGTGGAAGCCCACATAAAGGAGTTGACAGCTTTGAAAGCTGACACATTGTTTCATGTGATAATGAGTATCTTACCACACTGCTGGAGGCTTTCAGAGGTCAGAGTGGGAAGTCTTACCTGATGCATTATAACCTGAAGCCCTTGTGATCTTTTGAACTGGCCAGCAGTAGGGTATAGAGTCTACTTCTATAGTTTCCTTATATGCAGTTTCTTTATAAATAACTTTTTTTTGGCTTTTTCATTTTCTTTTCTAGTTTCCTACAAAAATACAACTTTTTAGTAAATAAGTAAAGCATTAAAAAAACCCTTAAAAAAAAACAACAACAACAACTTGCTTTCCTATACCACCCACAAAAAATTGCCCTGGCTTGAGACAATCCTTTCCTTTAATTTGCTAATAATTTTCTTGCCCCACCCTACTACCATTTTGTACAACTCCTCAGGGTTCCTTTCTACATGCTAGATGGGAGGCTGCCCCATCCATAAATTGCTTAATAAAGCCCATTGGATCTTCAGGTTTATTCAGTTGAATTTTTAAAATTTTGTTTTTTAACTCCTCCACTGTTGGTGGGAATGCAAGCTGGTGCAACCACTCTGGAAAACAGCATGGAGGTTCCTCAAAATGTTGAAAATAGAACTACCCTATGACCCAGCAATTGCACTACTGGGTATTTACCCTAAAGATACAAACATAGTGATCCGAAGGGGCACGTGTACCCGAATGTTTATAGCAGCAATGTCTACAATAGCCAAACTATGGAAAGAACCTAGATGCCCATCAACAGATGAATGGATAAAGAAGATGTGGTATATATACACAATGGAATACTATGCAGCCATCAAAAGAAATGAAATCTTGCCATTTGCGACGACGTGGATGGAACTAGAGCATATCATGCTTAGTGAAATAAGTCAATCGGAGAAAGACAACTATCATATGATCTCCCTGATATGAGGACATGGAGAAGCAACATGGGGGGTTAGGGGGAATAGGAGAAGAATAAATGAAACAAGATGGGATTGGGAGGGAGACAAACCATAAATGACTCTTAATCTCACAAAACAAACTGGGGTTTGCTGGGGGGAGGTGGGACTGGGAGAGGGGGAGGGGGCTATGGACATTGGGGAGGGGAGGCGAACCATAAGAGACTATGGACTCTGAAAAACAACCCTGAGGGTCAGGGGTGGGAGGTTGGGGGAACAGGTGGTGGGTAATAGGGAGGGCATGTTTTGCATGGAGCACTGGGTGTTGTGCAAAAACAATGAATACTGTTATGCTGAAAAAAATAAATAAATGGAATTTAAAGAAAAAAATTTGTTTTTTAGCAAATCTTATTAATCTGTGCTATAGAATTTGCTTTTATCAAGTTGTTTTGACATGTTATCAACCTATGATACAGTAAGTAGCCTTCTAAACTTGGTCTGGTATGAGTTTATTACAGTTACATTTACACACAATATAATGAGTATACCTCATTCTTTCTTGCATAGCTCAGTCCAAAAATAACATTCTGGGTAGAAATTCTACCTTGTCTTTGCATTTTTGTGTAATTGGCTGTATTTATCTAATAGCCATAAATCATGTAAATAAGGAGGCTCCCTTTGCATGTTAGAAGTTTAAAGCCAAATTTGCAGTGGACCCATGGCAACAAGTATTATATGTGTATTTGCATAAACTTTCCTATTGGTCCATTTACATATCTATTTTTGATTTTTCCCTTTTCCCATATTATTTTGTAAGGGCCTATTTAGCCAGAGTGGCCCTACCCCAGTTGAACTGCCATTTTGTTGTTTATGCAGTATAACTTAAATTGACCCTGCCCCCCCCCCCCCCCAAGGGGAACTTACTTAAAAACAAGTCCCGGAAACCAGTCCCAGGTAACAAAACCCAAATACAAGGGTGGCTCAGGTCAGGTGGAGACATTCAATCAGTGGGGGTGCATACTGTTTCCTAGCTACCAAGGAGTATGTGCCCCCCCACCTTTGGGGTGCCAATTTTGACCAAGGTGATAGGCTGGTTCAAATGTCTACTAGGGTAAATTGTAATTCAGTTGGTCACCTAGCATGACTGTGAAGCTTTCTCTGTGTGTTAAAATTTCATTGGTCACCTGTCTGTGGCCAGGCCCAACCTCATGGCCTTTGCTTTATGAAAGTAGGTATGTGAGGGAGAGAGAGGTAGCCCTGTAAAGGGCGGCCCCGACCCGTCTGTTTGATGGTTGGTTTGATTCTTGATGCTTGGCGCGAAATAAAGCTTTGCTTGACCTTCACTTTATATCAGTCTTGCTCCTTTCATGGACCCATTATTGGGGGACCCAACATTGGGGGCCCAGCAATTTGTGTTATCAGTATGTTTGTGAATCACTCTATCATCTACCATAACTCTTGAAACATACAAAGGTATAAAGAGTTACAAGTAGCTACTCTTGAAGCTGCCTCTTCTGTCCTTCTGGCCAACCTACTATTCTTGAAGCTTTAGCAACCACCCATATCCTATGTGATTGATTAACTAAGCCTTTTTTGGGGGGGGTGTTTATCTAAGATCGTGCATTCTTTCCTAGAAAGGAATGAGCCCTTCTGCATGTCTCAAAAACAGAAATCAGACCCTTTTGCATATCCCCCCAACCCTAATGCCCTGCAGTAAGGAACCAGACTCCTTGCACAATCTCTGAGCACTGTGAAAGTATCTGTAGCTGGCACCATTAAGTCTGCACAGTAATCAAGAAATGTTACAGACCACTGCGCTCCCTTTACTGATTAACTTCTCTAAACTCCTTTAAAAATCCTTGGGCCAACAGAAGTCTCAGAGTTGGCCTTTGGGCAAGAGTCTGCCTTCCTCTAGGTTGCCAGTCTCCTGAATAAAGCTCATATTCATTTCTAATTAAAACTCATCTCTTGAATATTGGCTTTTTGAGTGACAGGCAGCTGAACCTGAGTTTTGGTAGCACAATGGGCATTTAGCAATATAACTCTCATTAAGTCAAACTTAAGGAGTTCCACAAACTTGGTGGCTTAAAACATCAAAACTTTATTCTCTCATGATTCTGGAGGCTAGAAGTCTAAAGGCAGTGTCACTGGGCCAAGATCAAAGTGTTGACAGGGCCATACTCCCTCCAAATGCTCTAGGTAACAGTCAGTTCTTTCACTCTCCCAACTTTCTGGTGGTTGCTGGCATTCATTGACTTTTGGCCACATCACTCCAGTCTTCAAGGCCATATCTCTCCGCCTCCTCTTCACACCATCTTCTTCTCTATGTGTGTTGGAACTCCTAATGCCTCCCTCTCAGAGAGATACATCTAATTGCATTTAGGGTGCACTTGGATAATTCAGAATAATCTCCCCATCTCCAGGTCAAAATTTAACCTCTTATAGACATTGACTTCCAGGCTTTAGTTTACCCACTTGTACTTTCAAGTTAAGGCTGCTGCTGCTGCTGCTGCTGCTGCTGCTTCTTCTTTTTAAGATTTATTTATGAGAGTGAGGAAGGGAGCAAGCAGGGGTAGGGGCAGAGGGAAAGGAAGACAAGCAGACTCTCCACTGAGCAGGGAGCCCCGACACAGGGCTCAATCCCAGGACCCTGGGATGGTGACCTGAGCCGAAGGCAGATGTTTAACCAACTGGGCCATCCAGGCAACTCCCCACATTAAGGTTTCTTTAGGGATACTTCTTATAATCAGAGATTGCATTATAAATTTCTGTTTCTAATCCTCAGTCTTTTAAAATTGTGGGCTGCTCAGTGGAGAGCCTGCTTCTCCCTCCTTCTGGTTCTCCCCCCTACTTATGCTCTTTCTCTGTCAAATAAAGAAAATCCTTAAGAAATAAAATTGTGGGCTATGAATCTTTAGTTGGTTGTGAAATCAATTTAGTAGCTTGTGATCAGCCTTAAAAGACATTAGAATAGGGACTATCAGAGTGCATCACATGTAATGAGGGTAATTATTTTTTTTAAGATTTTATTTATTTATTTATTTGAAAGACAGAGATCACAAGTAGGAAGAGAGGCAGGCAGAGGGAGAGAGGGGGTAGCAGGAGCCGGATGCGGGGCTCGATCCCAGGACCCTGAGATCACGACCTGAGCAGAAGGCAGAAGCTTAGCCCACTGAGCCACCCAGGTGCCCCAAAGATTTTATTTATTTACTTGAGAGAGAGAGAAAGAGAGCAAGAATGTGAGAGGGGAGAAGATCAAAGGGAGAAGCCGACTCCCCATGGAGCTGGGAGCCCGATGTGGAACTTGATCCCAGGACTCCAGGATCATGACCTGAGCTGAAGGCAGTCGCTCAAGCCACTGAGCCACCTAGGCGCCCCTCGTAATGGGGGTAGTTATTATTTAATGAAACAATATATATGTATTGGATCATAATGTAAAATATACTTCTTCTAGGTGGTGGCAAAATGGGAAGCTTCTGTTGTATACAGTTTCATTACTCGTCATACTCAATGGCAAATATTCCTTACCATTAGACACAGCAAGAATTAAAACTCAGATCATCTTCAGGTTCTTACTGTGTGGCCTAGTCCAAGGGGTGGGTAGATACTTATTCCTTTTGGTAAATTGATTTACAGATTCCCTATTTCTATAAGTACTCCTTCCCAGCATTATCTTCTATCTTCTATTTCTGCATTTACAGTAGTTCTTTTCTCACTTTACACACACACAACACACACACGCACACAAGTGTATCCCTCACCTAGAGTATAAAACCTTCCATTGATGACAAATGGTCAATTTCATGTTTTTTTGGGAAGCTTCCTTTAATGACCAATCAAGGCACCATAAACCCTTGTTAGGCTTCCTGTCTTTTCCTGTCTGATGTATATTCCAGGTAAGGGTGATGCATGATTGTTAGAAATGCGGTAATTGGATATTTGTCGTGATTTTCTGAAATCGATATGCTATGTGAATGTGAGTGGTGGGAGTGATAGTAAATGTCCTTTAATCATCATCCTCTGTAGCTAAGAAGTACATAGTTACTGAAAGAGAGTCTGGTGAAAGCAAAGTCAAGACAGTGTTGAAGAATATCAAACCCGCAATTTTCCCCCACATGTTTAAACATAAGTGATTCTTTTCAGCTATTCTTAATTCTTATCTGTAGGACGTGTCATTATCTGGAAAGGAAAGCAACTTTGAAGCAGAAGTAATAGAGGTTAGTGACATTGATTATTTTATTGATTACTTTAAATGTAGAATGGATTATTTCAAGGGACCTTCATTTTTTCACATCACACTGGATAATCTGCAAAAAAGTCATACATAATTTTTAGATTTGGAATGTGTTATTCAATAAAAGCTAAAACGTACTGTGGGAATGACTGTGCCTGGCTGGCTCAGTATGCAGAGCATGCGACTTGATCTCAGGGTCGTGAGTTCAAGCCCTATGTTGGGCCTAGAGCTTATTTAAGAGAAAAAAGAAACAACTACTGTGAAATCACAGATACAGTTTACCAAATATTTACCATTCCTCCTTTTTCCAGGCCTAAGGTTGGAATGCATTTCATGGCAATCTTGGGATTCTGTAAAGCCAAATGTCTATTTCTGACCAGTGAGTTGTGAACAGAAGTGAGGCATCACCTTCACCCATCTGAAACTCCTCAGACCTCTTTTCCCTTTGGTGCTGAGAGTCCTTGTTCTGTCAGTCTAGGCCCCTGAGTTGTTATGAGGAGTGGATCCTGCTCTGTCAGCCACAGTGTGCACATAGCTCATAGAAATGAGCTTTTGTTGTTTTAAGTCATACAATGTTGTTTGTTACTGCAGCATGACCTAGCCTATCCTATCTGATATACTTATTTTATAAAAGTCTGTCATGGAAGTGATATAGGCCTGGGAGAAAATGGTCAAGAAAAAAGTCTTGAGACATTTTTGGTGCAAAAAGTGCTTTTATTATAGCATGGGGAATAGGACCTGTGGGCACAAAGAGCTACCATTTTGCTGTGTGAAGTTAGTCATTATATGCTTAGTGCTCAAGGAGGAGGGAACGTGTAGGGAGTATTAGATCATAAATGTCTTCTTCAAATTTCTACTTGTAAAACTACATTTGCAAGATTCCTTTGGTGCTTAGCATTCAGCTTGATGTTAACTATCAGTGAGAGGTACAGGCAGTCGTGAGACCCTTTAAGAATATAACAACCAGGGATGCCTGGGTGGCTTAGTTGGTTAACCATCTGCCTTCAGCTCAGGTCATGATTTCAGGGTCCTGGGATTCAATCCCACATTGGGCTGCCCTCTCAGCAGGGACCTATGCAGGCTATAGGTCAGCCTTCTGGGCTAACAGTGAACATTTTTCTGCTTCTCTCCTCATCAGGAGTATATAAATGCTACAATCCTGAACTTTTGTCACTTTTTAACATGATTAATAGTATGTCTGTCTCTTATTAACAAAAAATGAAATTATGTGCTGGCTGCTGGACTGATTAATTTTTTTTTGTTAAAGATTTTATTTATGTATTTGACAGACAGAGATCCCAAATAGGCAGAGAGGCAGTCAGAGAGAGAGGAGGAAGCAGGCTCCCTGCTGAGCAGAGAGCCTGATGTGGGGCTCGATCCCAGGACCCTGAGACCATGACCTGAGTCGAAGGCAGAGGCTTAACCCACTGAGCCACCCAGGTGCCCTGGACTGATTAATTTTTAACAGCATGTACTTTTATTCTTCATTAAATATATAGGAAAACATTTTATTTTGATTTTAAAGGAACTGATTATGCAAGAGGACTTCATCTATCTCCATTTCTCAGTCTGTACGTAAAAAAAAAAAAAAAAAAAAAAATTGAGTTAGGGGTGCCTGGATGGCACAGTCAGTTAAGCAACCAACTCTTAGTGTTGGCTCAGGCCGTGATTTCAGAGTTGTGAGAACGTCTGCGCTCAGCACGGAGTTTGCTTGGGATTCTTTCTCCCTCTGCCCCTTGCTTTTGCTGTCTCTCTCAAAAATAAATAAATAAGGGGGGATTGGATGGTTGGGATGCCTGGGTGGTTCAGTTGGTTAAACATCTGCCTTTGGCTCAGGTCATGATCCCAGGATCCCTGAGTCCCACCTTGGGCTCCCTGCTTAGCGGGGAGCCTGCTTCTCCCTCTGCCTGTTGCTCTCCCTGCTTGTGCTCACTCTCTCACTCTTTCTCTCTTTCTGACAAATAAATAAATAAAATATTTAATAAACAAATAAATAAGTATTTAAAAAATGTGTTTATTTTACATAATCTCTACATCTAACATGGGGCTCGAACTTATGACCCCAAGATCAAGAGTCACATGCTCCTCAGAATGAGCCAATCAGGTGCCCTAGTCTGTACTTTCTCATTGATTAAGTTCTTCTTTCCAGGCTATTTCCAGCCTATCTCTTACCTCAGGCAAAAGACTCTGTGGGCAGGGTGCCTGGCTGGGTTCAGGGACTAACCTGTGACTCTTGATTTCAAGGTTGTGACTTCAAACCCCACCTTGGATGTAGAGCCTATTTAATTTAAAATGAAAACCAAAAACAACCCTGCAGGCAGAGCATCCCATAATGGAACCGAAACAAACCCCTCAAGCAGAAAGAACCGCCCTGAGCCAGCAAGACTCTGCATGACTGACTCCAGCACAAGGATCGCCTTGACCTTTACTGCCCACTTGCCCATACCCACCAACCTCTGTCACACAATATCCTTATATAAACCTAGAAGTATTTTCAGCACTTTGGAGACAGTCTTTGAAATGTGAGTCTGCTGTCTTCCTGAAGGGCCTCTCTGAAATAAATCTCTTTCTTGTTTGACTGCCACTCGTCTTTCTGCCTTTGCATTTCGTCAGCAGCGAGTGGCCAGACCTGGTGTGTTTGGGATCCCTGGAGCCAGTGCTTTTTTGCACCCCTGTGCCTGGTTACAAATTTGAGCTATTACCGAATTTTTATATGTGATTCCTATTTAGTTACCTCTGAAGGGTGAAAACCAAAGTTCAGCACACGCCTAGACATACTTATTGAAGGAACACTGTGTCTTTATCATACCCTAATTCATAAATAATATTTGTTTATTATGTTTTACTCTTATGGATTAATGAGGAAAACCACATAGTTTTATTCTTATAAAAGTGTATAAGCTAACTTTATTTTAACATCATTTTACTCTTGATTGCTTATGATAATTGAGCTTATGAAGGTACATGGTAGTCTTTCTCAGGTTTTAGAAAATACATCAAAGGACATATTTTAACACATTTACTTGAATTAAAAATTGTCAGACTTTTCCTTTTTTTAAGATTTTATTTATTTATTTTAGAGAGAGAGTGATAGAGAGAGCATGAACGGTGTGGAGGGGCAGAGGGAGAGGGATAAGCAGACTCTCTGCTGAGCAGGGAGCCAGATGTGGGACTCAATCCTGGGACCCTGGGATCATGGCTGAGCCGAAGGCAGACACTTAACCGACTGAGCCACCCAGGCGTCCCCCATCCCATACTTTTTCTTAAAGTGAACTTTATTTAGATGATTGATTTGACAATGAGGATTGACTTTTTAAAGAAAAATTTTACTTTTTTTGGTAGATAGAGAAAGCCTTTTAAAATTTCTATTTAAATTTAATTAATTACCATACAGCATATTATTAGTTTCAGAGGTAGAGTTTATTAATTCATCAGTTGCATGTAACACCCAGTGCTCATTACATCAAGTGTCCTCCTTAATGCCCATCACCCAGTTACCGCATTCCCCCACATACCTCCCTCCAGCAACCCTCTGTTTCCTATAGTTAAGAGTCTCTTATGGTTTGTCTCCCTCTCTGATTTCATCTTATTTTATTTTGCCCTCCCTTCCCCTATGTTCATCTATTCTATTTCTTAAATTCTTCATAGGATTGAAATCATACAATAATTGTCTTTCTCTGACTGACTTATTTTGCTTAGCATAAAACCCTCTAATTCCATCCACATTGTTGCAAGTGGTAAGATATCATTTTTTTTTTTATCCCCGAGGAATATTGTATTGTGTATATATGCCACATCTTCTTTATCCACTCATCTTTGGTGGACATCTGGGCTCTTTCCATACATTGGCTATTGTGGGCACGGCTGCTATAAACATTGGGGTGCAGCTGCCCCCTTTGAATCACTATGTTTGTATCCTTTGGAGTAAATATCTAATAGTGCTATTGTTGGGTCATAGGGTAGCTCTGTTTTTAACTTTTTGAGAAACCTCCATACTGTTTTCCAGAGTGGTTATACCAGTAGGCATTCCCACCAAGAGTATAAGAGGGTTCCCCTTTTTCCAAAGAGGATTGACTCCTATATTAATGTGATTATGAGGCCAGCAGCACATTTTCTATAAATTGTAGAAGTTATATCTGCAGCTCCAAGGTTTGGTGAAAATATATAAAGCACATGATAAAATAAAAGTGTTTCATCAAAAATACTTTATATTAAATTGGGGAGCCTGGATGGCTTAGTTGGTTGAGTATCTGACTCTTGATTTCAGCTCGGGTCTTGATCTCGGGTAATGAGTTCAAGCCCCACACTGGGCTCTGCCCTGGGTATGGAGCTGACTTTAAAAAAAATTGTATTAATTTATATTAACACAATGTTTCCAATGTGCTAATCCTTTAAGAGTTATTTCAGGTAAAGCAAGGTGCTTCTAAATGAAAACAAACTATATATATTCAGTAAATCTTAGTATTGCCTTTTGGTATATCTCCCAGACATTGTGAAAATGAATGATTACATCATAATGTAATAATAATAATAAATAATAAAATAATAATAATAACTTTTTTGAACTCAAATTTTAGTTTCTTTTTTGGAATAAGGAGTATTATTTTTGAGTTGCAAAAATTCCGTCTTCCCTGGTATTTTTTTTCTCCTGCATTCCCCACCCAGTCATAGTATAATAGTATAATCAGATGGAAGGCATGAGGGTACTTTCTTCTCCCAGCTAGAGTGGAGGGTTTAGCAGCTGACAGGAATTGTTTCAGGTCAATGGATTTTTTTAAAAGTCAGGTTGAAACAACTGTATGTTTTCAGGAAAATCGAGGGTGAAACTAGTCAGGGTGTCAGCTGGTACAGATTACAAGTAAATTTTACGATAGACCTCTTTTTTTTTTAAAGGTTTTATTTTTAAGTAATCTCTACACCCAACATGGAGCTCGAACTCACAACCCTGAGATCGAGTCATATACTCTGCCAACTGAACCAATCAGGTGCCCCTATGATAGATTTCTATATAATTTTTGGCATAGAACATGGAATGAGTTCAAAGAATTGGGTGATATTGGTATAACCTAGCTTTTCCCATTCCCATCTACTTAACTAATGTGAGCAAAATTTCTCAGTGCTTACATCCAGGTAACTGAAAATGGAATAGAATTGATGCTGGCTCATCCAAGCAATAAATAATAGTCATACATGGATACATTGAGCAAGTGGGGAAACTTTATCTGTCAAAATGTATTAAATTTTATGTTTATAAACATTTATCAAAATTTATAATGAAGTTGTTTTGATATTTGTGTACAAAAAATTTATACTGATAATCCAAAGTAAAAATATTTTTAATCTATTGTTTTTTAGTCACAAGGGTTTAAAAAAATTGAAATTTAACTGCAAATATTTTGTTGCAGAGAAATATAATAGAAGATCAAGAAGTGACTTTGAAGCCTAGAAATATATTAAGAAAAGATAAAATTTCATGAGGTGAGTAATGTATCTTCAAGGAGAAAAAGGAATAGTATACATTTTCCCACTACTAAAGAAGGTCTTATTCATATATTCTTAAAACAAGAGAGAAAAAAAAAGAAGAAAAAAAATGATGATCGATGTGAAATTATTATTACATTGGACATTGAAAAAGTGATGTAATGGTTTAAAATTACATTTAAAAGTTCAACATGGTAATACACTACTATACTTTGCTACTCTCTAAATTTATGATATAAACTTCTAGATGCCCAGTGAAACTGTGTGAAGGAGCACATAGTTTTGCAAATTCTCTTGGTTTATGAGCAAAAGTTTGAAGACTATTGGTATTATATTTTACACTATATTTTCTAAGGCTGTTTCCACAAGTGCTAACTAGAAAATTAAGGCAATTGCCTAGGATTAATTACTCTTTCCTGATACCTTTTGTGTGTGTGTGGTGTGTGTGTGTGTGTGTGTGTGTGTGTGTGTGTGAAAAATAATTGCAGGAAAAGAGTTGTTTATCTATCATTTATCTGAATAGTTGTTTCATTTTCATATATATGGAAATATATATTAGTTCTAATTTACATTATGGATACAGGAAAGCAAAATTCCTTTCTGGTGGCACATACTACGCAGCTTCATCCTTCCTTGTTGATTGTGTTACTCCATTCTCATGCTTGTTGTGTGTTGTTTCAAAGAAGTTGATAAATAAGGGAGAAATATATCTTAGCAATATAAGAAAATGTATTGTCCTGCATTGGGTGTAGAGATTACTTAAAAATAAAATCTTTTTTAATGTTCTTTTTATTTTTTTAAAAAGATTTTATTTATTTATTTGACAGATAGAGATCACAAGTAGGCAGAGAGGCAGGCAGAGAGAGAGGAGGAAGCAGGCTCCCCGCAGAGCAGAGAGCCCGATGCGGGGCTCAATCCCAGGACCCTGAGATCATGACCTGAGCCCAAGGCAGCGGCTTAATCCACTGAGCCACCCAGGCGCCCCAAATCTTTTTTAAAAAGATTTTATTTATTTATTTGACAGAGAGAGAGAGCAAGCAAGAGGAGTGGGAGAGGGAGAAGCAGGCTCCCTGCTGAGCAGGGAGCCCCATGTGGGACTCCATCCAAGATCCCTGCAATCATGGCCTGAGCTAAAGGCAGACACTTAACCTATTGAGCCACGCAGGTGCCCCTTAAAAATAAAATCTTAAAAAAATTATCTCTTTATCAAAATTATTTAAATACATATCCCCTCACATCAACACATTTAAAAATGTCAGATTTCTGTGCTTGCTTTGGCAGCACATATACTAAAGTGTTTAGGAGCACATAGGTAGGTATCATACGAGAATACATTGTCAAAGGATCTCTACACCCTCCTAGTTCCTGTGTTTTCTGGGCTTCCCCATCCCTTTATTTCAAGCCTAAAACCAGATATTATTCTGTACTCTTTATGTTACAGTTGTTTTGACAGAGAATGTTACAACTTTTGTTCTCAACAGTCCTGAATATATTAAATAAATTAAAAGAGAGTCTATTTTATTTACCCAGATATTTACCACGTGTGCTATTTTTCTTCATTACTGAATTTCCAAGTGTCCCTCCTGTATAACTTCCTTTTAGCCTGAAGAACTTATTTTATGACTTCTCTTAAAGCAGGACTGATGGTAACAAATTCTCTTATTTTTCCTGTATGTGAGAATGTCTTTATTTTACTGTTATTCCTGAAGGATATTCACCTGATGTAGAATCCTGGGTTGACAGTTTGGTTTTTTAAAAGATTTTATTTATTTATTTGAGAGAGCGAGAGCGAGCGAGCATAAGAGGGGAGAAAGTCAGAGGGAGAAGCAGACTCCCCGAGGAGCTGGGAGCCTGATGCGGGACTTGGTCCCAGGGCTCTGGGATCTTGACCTGAGCCTGAAGGCAGTGGCTTAACCAACTGAGGCACCCAGGCACCTGACAGTTCTTTTTATTCTTAAAAATGTTATTCTACTGTCTTCTGGTCTCCATGGTTTCTGATGAACAATGAACAGTCATTCAAGTAATTGTTCATCTATATGTAATGTGTCATTTTTTTTCCCCCTGACAGCTGTCAAGATTTAAGAAAAAAAACTCTGGGGTTTAGAACTTTGATTTTGATGTGCCTGTCATGATTTTCTTTGTATTTTCCCTGTTTAGGGTTCCTTGGGTTTCTTGATTCTCTACATTTGCATCTTCATAAGACATATCAAGGCCATTATTTCTTCAAAAGATCTTTTTGTACTAATTTTTTTCTCTTATCCTTGTAGGAGTCCAGTGACACAAATGTTAGATTATTTGATAATGTTATACTGATTTTTCTTCCTCTCTGTTCTTCACACTGCATGACTTCTATTTACCTACCTTCAGTCTAATCTTTGATTTCACTGATTTCTTTCCTTTGTCCTTGTCTCTCTTCTGCTGTCAAATCATCCAATGACTTTTTAATTTCAGATATTTTACTTTTCAGTCCTAAAATTTACATTTGAGTCTTTTCTATTATTTCTATTATCTTGTAAGAACTTCTGTATTTCTGTTCACTTGAAAAGTGGCTGGGTGGCTCATTCAGTTAAGCATCCAGTTCTTGACTTTGGTTCATGTCATGATATCTGGGTTGTGAGATCAAGCCCAGTGTTGGGCTCTGGGCTGGGTGTGAAGCCTGCTTAGGATTTTCTCTCTCCCTCTGCCTCTCCCTGCTGCATGCGTGCGCTCTCTCTCTCAAAAAAGTATTTACCTTCATGAAGAATCAATATAATGGCTACTTAAAGTTTTTAATATTTCCAAGATCTAGGTTATCTTGGGGTTGATTTTCTTTTCCCTTGAGAATAGATCAGTTTCCTGGGTTTTTTGTATGTTACATAACTTTGGATTCAGTCAAATATTTAGATATTCAGACTGTGAATTCTGTGTTGCCTTCTATGTTGTTTCAATTTTCAAAGACTTTGCAATGCTTCTTTGGGTCAGTTCTAAGCTTGTGCCGGTTGGGGGATGAGCCCAGGAATGGGGTCCGTTCATACATAGAATTAGGAATCCCTTTCACTATCTGCTCTCTAAGATTTCCCTCACTCTCTATGGCTCCTAGGGGCCTCTTTTCCTTGTGCTCGGGCTCTAAAGAAGGTTTCTCTCACAATTTTAGCCACTGTTTTAGCACTGTTAAGCAGTTCTGTATGAGTAGGGCCACACCTGGGGCCAAGCAGTGAGAAAAAAGAGATAAATGACAAGGATTTCTGCAGTCTTTAGATGGCAAGGCCCTTTCCCCCACTTCCTTCATTCAGAAGGATAGGTTATCCTTTGAGGTTCTAGATGCCCGCTCCACCACAACCACTCCACCACAACTGTAGTTCAGCCTAATTACTGAGACCAGTCTTGGGGCAAGGCTAGAAAAGAAAAGAAAAAAGAAAGAAAAAGAAGATTCTCTCTACACTTTCTGGCTCAGTGCCCTCTTTCCCAGTCCTCAGACAATAAGATAGTGTTTCTCTTAGAGCTTTTTGTTGCCTGTGCCTGCTGCACAGTTCCTTCCTTGGGCCACTCTTGGGTGAAAGTTGTGAGATAAAAGAGAAAAACTACAGGGAAAGACCAGTGGTTGCTAGGGGCTGGTGGTGAGGGGCGGGGACTGACCTCAAAGAGGTGTGAGGGAATTTTTGGTAATAGAATTGTTTTTTGAGTATGTCAGTGGTTACATGACTTTATGTTTGCCTAAAACTCATCATACTCTAAACCTACAGATGCTAAATTTTATAGTATCTAAATTATACTTCAATACTTCTTTTTTTTTTTAAGATTTTATTTATTTATTTGACAGAGAAAGAGATCACAAGTCGGCAGAGAGGCAAGTAGAGAAGGAAGGAGGAAGCAGGCTCCCTGCTGAGCAGCGAGCCTGATGCGGGGCTCGATCCCAGGACCCTGAGATCATGACCTGAGCTGAAGGCAGAGGCTTTAACCCACTGAGCCACTCAGGCGCCCCAGTACTTCAATACTTCTAAGTTATAAAAATAGAGATATTCTTTAATGGCTTTTTGAATTAATGGTTCCTTTACTTTTTCCTTTTTAAAGTTTACATTTTGCTTGGTAAAAACATCATACAGATATAGGTAAAACTCTGTCTGTCCTATTCTTTCTTTCACTTTCCCACTTCCCAGAGATAACCAGTGTTCTGAAATTGGGATGTATCATTTTCATGCATGCATTTTTATTTTTAGGAACACATATGTATGTAACTATTTTTTAAAGATCTTATTTTATTTATTTTTAAGCTTACTTATTTTAGAGAGGGAAAGAGTGCATGAATTGGGGGAGGGGCAGAGGGAGAGGGAAAGAATCCCAAGCAGACTGCCCGCTGAGCACAGAGTCTCATGCGGGGTTTGGTCCCATGATCCTGTGATCATGACCTGAGCCAAAACCGAGCATCAGATGCTCAGCTGACTGAGCCATCCAGGCACCCCTAAGGTTTTTAAAAATTATTTTTATTAACATAATAATTTATTATTTGCCCCAGGGGTACAAGACTGTGAGTTGTTGGGCTTACACACTTCACAGCATTCACCATATCACATACCCTCCCCAATGTCCATAACCCAATCACCCTCTTCATATCCCCCCCAGCAACCCTTAGTTTGTTTTGTTAGATTAAGAATCTCTTATGGTTTGTCTCCCTCCCGATCCCATCTTATTTCATTTTTTCCTTTCCTACCCACTAACCCCCTGACTCTGCCTCTCAAATTCCTCATATTAGGGAAATCATATGATAATTGTCTTTCTCTGATTGACTTATTTCACTCAGCATAATACCCTCTAGTTCCATCCACGTCATTGCGAATGGCAAGATTTCATTTCTTTTGATGGCTGCATAGTATTCCATTATATATATATATATACCACATCTTCTTGATCCATTTATCTGTTGATGGACATCTAGGTTCTTTCCATAGTTTGGCTATTGTGGGCATTGCTGCTATAAACATTTAGGTGCACGTGCCCCTTCGGATCACTACCTTTGTATCTTTAGGGTAAATACCCAGTAGTGCAATTGCTGTGTAATAGGGCAGCTCTATTTTCAACTTTTTGAGGAACCTCGATGCTGTTTTACAGAGTGGCTACACCAGGTTGCATTCCCACCAACAGTGTAGGAGGGTTGCCCTTTCTCTGCATCCTCACCAACATCCATCATTTCCTGACTTTTTAATTTTAGCCATTCTGACTGGTGTGAGGTGGTATCTCATTGTGGGTTTGATTTGTATTTCCCTGATGAAAAGTGATGTGGAGGACTTTTTCATGTGTCTGTTGGCCATCTGGATGTCTTCTTTGCAGAAATATCTGCTCATATCTTCTGTACATTTCTTGACTGGATTATTTGTTCTTTGGGTTTTGAGTTTGATAAGTTCATTATAGATTTCAGATACTAGCCCTTTATCTGATATGTCATTTGCAAATATCTTCTCCTGTTATGTTGATTGCCTTTTTTTTTTTTTTTTTTTACTATTTCCTTTGCTGTGCAAAAGTTTTTGATCCTGATGAATTCCCAATAGTTCATTTTTGCCCTTGCTTCCCTTGCCTTTGGCAATTTTCTAGGAAGAAGTTGTTGCGACTGAGGTCAGAGAGGTTGCTGCCTGTGTTCTTCTCAAGGATTTTGATGGATTACTTTCTCACATTGAGGTCTTTCATCCATTTAGAGTCTATTTTTGTGTGTGGTATAAGGAAATGGTCCAGTTTCGTTTTTCTGCATGTGGCTGTCCAATTTTCCCAACACCATTTGTTGAAGAGATTGTCTTTTTTTCCATTGGACATTCTTTCCTGCTTTGTCAAAGATTAGTTGACCATAGAGTTGAGGGTCTATTTCTGGGCTCTCTATTCTGTTCCATCGATCTATGTGTCTGTTTTTGTGCCAGTACCATACTGTCTTGATGATGACAGCTTTGTAATAGAGCTTGAAGTCTGGAATTGTGATGCCACCAAATTTGGCTTTCTTTTTCAACATTCCTGTGGCTATTCAGGTCTTTTCTGGTTTTTAGGATTATTTGCTCCATTTATTTGAAAAAAAAATTGATGGTATTTTGATAGGGATTGCATTAAATATGTAAATTGCTTTAGGTAGCATAGGTAGCATAGCATATTTGTTCTTCCAATCCATGAGCATGGAACGTTTTTCCATTTCTTTGTGCCTTCCTCAATTTCTTTCATGAGTACTTTATAGTTTTCTGAGTATAGATTGTTTGCCTCTTTGGTTAGATTTATTCCTGTGTATCTTATGGTTCTGGGTGCAACTGTAAATGGATTGACTCCTTAATTTCTCTTTCTTCTGTCTTGTTGTTCATGTATAGCAATGCAACTGATTTCAGTGCCTTGATTTTATATCCTGACACTTTACTGAATTCCTGTACAAGTTCTAGCAGTTTTGGAGTGGAGTCTTTTGGGTTTTCCACATAAAGTATCATATCATCTGCAAAGAGTGAGAGTTTGACTTCTTCTTTGCCAATTTGGATGCCTTTAATTTCTTTTTGTTATCTGATTGCTGAGGCTAGGACTTCTAGTACTATGTTGAATAGCAGTGGTGATAGTGGACATCCCTGCCATGTTCCTGATCTTAGTGGAAAAGCTCTCAGGTTTTCCTCATTGAGAATGATATTAACTATGGGTTTTTCATAGATAGCTTTGATAATATTGAGGAATGTACCCTCTATCCCTACACTTTGAAGAGTTTTGATCAAGAAATGATGCTGTTCTTTGTCAAGTGCTTTTTCAGCATCTATTGAGAGTGTCATATAGTTCTTGTTCTTTTATTATTAAGGTATTGTATCACATTGATTGATTTGCAGATATTGAACCAAACTTGCAGCCTAGGAATAAATCCCACTTGGTCTTGGTGAATAATCCTTTTAATGTACAGTTGGATCCTATTGGCTAGTATTTTGGTGAGAATTTTTACATCTGTGTTCATTGAGGATATTGGTCTGTTATTCTCTTTTTTGATGGGGTCTTTGTCTGGTTTTGGGATCAAGGTAATACTGGCCTCATAAAATGAGTTTGGAAGTTTTCCCTCGATTTCTATGTTTTGGAACGTTTCAGGAGAATAGGTATTAATTCTTCTTTAAATGTTTGGTAGAATTCCCCTGGGAAGCTCTCTGGCCCTGGGCTCTTGTTTTTTGGGAGATTTTTGATGACTGCTTCAATATCCTTACTGGTTATGTGTCTGTTCAGGTTTTCTATTTCTTCCTGGTTCAGTTTTGGTAGTTTATATGTCTCTAGGAATGCATCTATTTCTTCCAGATTGTCAAATTCGCTGGCGTATAGTTGCTAATAATATGTTCTTATAATTGTTTGTATTTCTTTGGTATTGGTTGTGATCTCTCCTCTATCATTCATGATTTTGTTAATTTGGGTCCTTTCTCTTTTCTTTTTGATAAGTCTGGCCAAGTTTATCAATCTTATTAATTCTTTCAAAGAACCAGCTCCTAGTTTTGTTGATTTGTTCTACTGTTCTTTCAGTTTCTATTTTATTGATTTCTGCTCTGATATTTATTATTTCTCTTCTCCTGCTGGGTTTAGGCTTTCTTTGCTGTTCTTTTTCCAGCTCCTTTAGGTGTAGACATAGGTTGTGTACTGGAGACCTTTCTTGTTTCTTGAGAAAGGCTTGTATGGCTTATGCTTTCCTCTCAGGACTGTGGTTGCTGTGTCCCACAGATTTTGAACAGTTTTGTTTTCATTATCATTTGTTTCCATGAATTTTTTCAGTTCTTCTTTAATTTTCTGGTTGACCATTCATTCTTTAGTAGGATGCTCTTTAACCTCCATGTATTTGAGTTCTTTTCAACTTTCCTCTTGTGATTGAGTTCTAGCTTCAGAGCATTGTGGTCTGAAAATATACAGGGAATGAGCCCAATCTTTTGATACCTGTTGAGACCTGATTTGTGACCCAGGATGTGATCTATTCTGGAGAGTGTTCCATGTGTATTAGAGAAGAATGTATATTCTGTTGCTTTGGGATGGAATGTTCTGAAAATATCTGTGATGTCCATCTGGTCCAGTGTGTCATTTAAGGCCTTTATTTCCTTGTTGATCTTTTGCTTGGATGATCTGTCCATTTCAGTGAGGGGAGTGTTAAAGTCCCCTGCTATTATTGTATTATTGTTGATGCATTTCTTTGATTTTGTTTTTAATTGGTTAATATAGTTGGTGCTCCCATGTTAGGGGCATAGATATATAAAATGGTTAGATCTTCTTATTGGACAGACCCTTTGAGTATGATATAGTGTCCTTCCTCATCTCTTATAGTCTTTGGCTTAAAATCTAATTTGTCTGATATAAGGATTGCCACCCCAGCTTTCTTTTGATGTCCATTAGCATGGTAAATGGTTTTACACACCCTCACTTTAAATCTGGAGGTGTCTTTGGGTCTAAAATGAGTTTTTTGTAGATAGCATATTGATGGTTTTTTTTTTTTTATCCATTCTGATACCCTGTGTCTTTTGATTGAGGCATTTAGCCCATTTACATTCAGGGTAACTATTGAGAAATATGAATTTAGTGCCATTGTATTGCCTGTAAGGTGACTATTACTGTATATTGTGTCTGTTCCTTTCTGGACTACTATTTTTAGGTTCTCTCTTTGTTTAGAGGACCCCTTTCAATATTTCCTGTAGGGTTGGTTTGGTGTTTGCAAATTCTTTTAAGTTTTATTTGTCCTGGAAGCTTTTTATCTCTCCTTCTATTTTCAATGATAGGCTGGCTGGATATAGTATTTTTGGCTGAATAGTTTTCTCATTCAGTTCTCTGAATATATCATGCCACTTCTTTCTGGCCTGCCAGGTCTGTGAAGTCTGCTGCCAATCAAATATTTCTACCATTGTATGTTACAGACTTCTTGTCCCAAGCTGCTTCCAGGATTTTCTCTTTGTCACTAAGACTAGTAAGTTTTACTATTAGACGACAGGGTGTGGACCTATTTTTATTGATTTTGAGGGGGATTTTCTGTGCCTCCTGGATTTTGATGCTTGTTCCCTTTGCCATATTAGGGAAATTCTGTATTATAATTTGCTCCAATATACCTTCTGCCCCTCTCTCTTCTTCTTCTGGAATCCCAATTATTCTAATATTGTTTCATATTATGGTATCACTTACCCCTTGAATTCTCCCCTCATGGTCCAGTAGTTGTCTCTCTTTTGCTCAGCTTCTTTATTCCCTGTCATTTGGTCTTCTATATCACTAATTCTTTCTTCTGCCTCACTTATCCTAGCAGTAAGAGCCTCCATTCTTGATTGCACCTCATTAATACCTTTTTGATTTCAGCTTTGTTAGATTTTAGTTCTTTTATTTCTCCAGAAAGGGATTTTATTTCTCCAGACAGGGTTTCTCTAATATCCTCCATGCCTTTTTCAAGCCCAGATATCACCTTGTGGATTCTCATTCTGAACTCTAGATCTGACATATTACCAATGTCTGTATTGATTAGTTCCCTAGCTGTCAGTACTGCCTCTTGTTCTTTTTTTTGTGGTGAGTTTTTCCACCTTGTCATTTTATCCAGATAAAAATATATGAATGAGAGAATAAAATACTAAAAGGGAGGCAAAGATCCCAGAAAAATGTATGCTAACCAAATCAGAAGAGACCCCAAACTGGGGGTAAAAGAAGAAAGGGGGTAAAAAGAAATTAAAAAAAAAAAAAAATATATATATATATATATATATTAGACTGGTGAATAGAACAGAGACATCCACTTGATTTTGGGTGTATTTTGGTCTCTTAGAGAAACTACCTCCCAAAATTTTAAAGAAAGAAAACATATATATATATATGTGTGTGTGTGTGTGTGTAAACACAATGAAGGGATGGAATATGACTGTAAAGATGAAAATTAAAAAAAAATTCTAAAAAAGGGATTGATAAGTTGGTTGGAAAAAGAAAGAGGAAGACAAAAAGGGGTGAGAATGTGCTCAGGCTGGAGACTAGACTAAAACCCTATGCTAGATTTAGGGTATATTTTGATCTATTAGAAGAAATTGCATCCCAAAATTTTTTAGGAAAAAAATCCCATATATATATATATATATATATATATATATATATATATATAATAAATACAATGAAGGATAAAATATAACTATAATAATGAAGGTTTAAAAAGATTTTTTCAAAAAGAAAGGTATTAAGATAAAGTGGTTAAAAAAGGTTAAAAGAGGAAAGAGAAAAAGTTAAAAAAATTAGAATAAGAAAAGATAAAATTAAAAAAAATTAATTTAACTTTGCAAGATAAAGGATCATGGGGAGAAAGCCATGAATTCCATGCATTGCTTTCCCCAGCTCTGGAGTTCTGCTGTTCTCCTTGATGAGTGAGCTTGGTCTTGGCTGGATGTTCTTGCTGATCTTCTGGGGGAGGGGCCTGTTGCAGTGACTTGCAAATGTCTTTGCTTGGGGTGGAATTGCATTGCCCTTGCCAGGGGCCAGGCTAAGAAATCTGCTTCAGTTTGCTCTTGGGAGTTTTTATTCCCTGAACACTTTCCGTAGAGCTCGGGAACACATTCCCGTAGAGAACGGGAATGAAAATGGCGGCCTCCCAATCTCCAGCCCGGAGGATTGGAGAGCTTGGGTCCCCACTCCTCAGTGCACCCTCAGAGAAAAGGTGTCAATCACTCCCATCTCCCTGGTCTCCGGCTGCGCTCTGGGCTCACCCAACCTGTGACCGAGCATTTCTGTCTCTGGCACATAGCCCTGTTTGGAGTCTCCAAACTCAGCAGATTCCTGTCTCCAGAGGAGGAAGGTTAGTATCCCTGGATCTGCCACTTGTGGGGTCCCTGCTCGAAGAACAGGTCCGACTATGCCACGAATCATGGTTTAAGGTAAGCCCAAGCTGAGAGCTCACTCATCAGCTCCGTCTCTGTAGCCAGCTTCCCAACTCCAATACCTGGGAACTCTGTACACTCAGCCACCCCTGGTCTTTCAGTGACCCTGTGTGTCCTAAGACCACACTGTCCCTGCGAGGGCTCCACCCCTGCTTAGCCTCTGGAGCGATATCCCTCAGTGGAGCAGACTTATAAAAGTTCTGATTTTGTGCTCTGCTGCTCTGTGGTTTGGTGGGAGCTGGCCCCTCCCCACGTGGTCTATCTTCCTGTCGCTTTGGATTCACTTCTCCGCATGTCCTAAGTTTCAGAAAGTGGTAGATTTTCTTTTCCTAGAATTGCTGCTCCTCTTCTCTTCGATCTCCTGTTGAGTTTGTAGGTGTTCAGAATGGTTTGATAACTATCTAGAGGAACTCCTGTGACCTGATGTCTTTTCAGTCCACTACTCCTCTGCCATCTTGCCTTTCTTCCTAAGATTTTATTTTTATTTTTTATTTTTAAAGATTTTATTTATTTATTTGACAGACAGAGATCACAATTAGGCAGAGAAGCAGGCAGACAGAGAGAGGGGAGGAAGCAGGCCCCCGGCAGAGCAGAGAGCCCGATGCGGGGCTCGATCCCAGGACCCTGGGATCATGACCTGAGCTGAAGGAAGAGTCTTTAACCCACTGAGCCACCCAGGTGCCCCACGATTTTATTTTTAAATAACCTCTACACCCAACATGGGGCTTGAATTTACAACCCCAAGACTGAATTACAGTTTCACTGACTGAACCAGCCAGGGGACCCACTATTTTTTGTTTAAAAATTACATAGGTGGTATTATTCTGTATGTATCTTTTGCAGCTTGCTTTACAACTTATAAGTGTGTTTTTGAGATTTATCCATGTTGACATATATACATCTAATTCATTTAAACTTGTATAGCGTATTCCACTATATGAATAAATTATAGTTATTTAACCATTTTACACTAAGGGACATTTAAGTTGTTTTGAGGGGGTTTTTGTTGTTGTTGTTGTGTGTGTGTGTGTGTGTGTGTGTGTGGGTGGGTGTGTGTGTGTTATCAGAAACAGTAATCCAGTGAACGTGCTTGTGCAAATCACCTTCAGCACATGTACAAGAATCTCTTTAAATGAGGCACCTGAAAATGTTATTGCTGGTTATTGCTCGTTATGGCTTTCAACTTTATCAGGCATCACTAAATTGATCTCAAAAAATCATTGTACCAGTTATATATGTATATACTAGTGATGTATAATTGGCCCTATTTCTCCACATCTAATATTTCATATAATCAGATTTATTAATCTGGGGAAGAAATAACATGTACTGTGCCTACACCACAGTACTAGTATGACTGGGCATCATTTATCTCTGTAACTCCTCTCCCCTCCCTTTTTCACTTGAAGCTGTTCCTTCTTCCATATTATTTATCTGAATAAATGACACCAGTATTATTCCAGTTGTTCAAGCCAGAAATCTGGGTGGCATCACTGACTTCTCATCCCTCCTCTCCCACATCCATCCCCCAAGTCCCCTTTGCCTTTATTTCTTGTCCACAATATTATAATAGCCTCCTAACTGGTCTCATTACTCCATTGTTTTTCTTTCCAATGGATTCTTCTCATTGTAGGGAGAAGCATCTTTCTGAAGCACAAATCTGATTGCATCATCACCCACCTTCTCCCCAGCATCCTGCTATGGCTTCCCATTGTCTGGACTCTGGCCCAGCTTGCGGGTCTTCCTCCCCTGGCCTCTGTGCCTGCAGCCTCACATCTCTCCACTCCTGTCCTCATGATCCCTCTCCAGTTTCCTAGAGTCAGTCTCGGTTTCAGGATGTCTTTCTGCCCAGAACACCCTTCCTCCTTTCTCCTCATGCTAATTCCCACTTGTCCTCAGCAGACACATCACTTCCTTCGGGAAGGCTTCCTGATGCTCTTAGACTGCGTTTGGTGACCTTTGTATGTGTGTCCTTAAGGACAGAGTAGCATAAAGGGAATGATGGTGAGCTCTGGAGCCAGAGGGCCTGCATTAGAATCCTCACTCTGGGGGCGCCTGGGTGGCTCAGTGGGTTAAGCCGCTGCCTTCAGCTCAGGTCATGATCTTGGGGTCCTGGGATCGAGTCCAACATCGGGCTCTCTGCTCAGCAGCAAGTCTGCTTCCCTCTCTCTCTCTCTGCCTGCCTCTCTGTCTACTTGTGATTTCTCTCTGGCAAATAAATAAATAAAAAATCTTAAAAAAAAAAAAAAGAATCCTCACTCTGCCATCTCCTAACCTGTCATTCTGCGCAAGCTCATTTCTTCAGACTCAGTTTTGTTACCTGAAAAATGGCAATAATAGCAGTACTCCCCTCAGAGGTTGCTGTGAGAATCAAATAAATTAATATGCATAATAAGCTTAGAATGGTGCCTGTCACAAAGTGACTGCTTAATGAATATTAGCTACATTAAAAAATAGCACTCATTCCTTTATATTTATTTGTTTACTTGTTTGTATTCTGCACTTTAGATTCCATAGGGTGGAACTTTAGGTATTTTGTGCATGGTGTTTGTCACTGTACCCTTTAAGGCTAGTACAGAGACTGATCCCTACCTAGTAAAACTTGGGTGGGAATTTACAGATTGATTGAAAGAATGTGTGATTAAATGAAGAAGGTATTTTTGAACCCGATTTGATGAAACAATGTTGTTCTGTAGCCATTCCTAATTTTATCACTTTTATTGAATTGCTTTCATTTCTATGTCTTTAGCCAGCTTCTCTTAATCAAGCACCATGTGAATAGCACGTCATAGATTCTTCTTAGCATTTGCTTGTGAAGTGTTCATCCCTGTCTCTTTTTCTTAAACTTACTAATGGGATAATTACCTCAGCCCCTCACAGGGAGTCTAGTCTTCTATCTGCTCACAGGAATTCTAGAAGCCCAACTTCCTCCTCCTTAAGGCATTCTTTTGCAATCCCACTCACTGCTAATTAAAACAGGAGAGATGTCATATAGCTTAGCTTTAGCAGACCAATTTTACTGTTCCAAAATAATCTTGTTCCCAAGCCTGTACCTGTTCTTATGGTGGTTCTTATAGTATAGCAGAGTGGTTAAGAGCATAGGCTGTGAAGCTAGACTCAGTGGATTCGAATTTTGGTTTTGCCCTTTACTAGTTGTGTGTTAAGCGAGTTACTTAACCTCTATGTGCCTAAATCTTGGGAATGTTATTTAAACTCTCTGTACCCTAATTGCCTCATCTTTCAAATTGGCTCTTGCTAGTACCTATTTTATAGGATTATGCTGAGGAATAAATATAGTATTATATTTAAAGCTCTTAGAATAGTGCTGACACATAATTAACACTTAGTTAAAGCTGATCACAATAATAATTATGTTGTTGTTTCCTTTCCTAGAATGTCCTGTCATTTTCTTTCTATTCAGAAAGCTCAGATTAAGTTCTATGTCTGATCCAAAACCATCCTATTTGGGTTCTTTTTAAAAATTTTATTTTAATTCCAACATAGTTAATATACAGTGTTAAATTAGCTTCAAGTGTACAATATAGTGATTCAACAATTCTATACATTACTCAGTGCTCATCAAGATAAGTGGACTCTTAATACCCTTCACCTATTTCACCCATCCCCCTACCCACCTACCCGCTGGTAACCATCTGCTTATTCTTCATAGTTAAGAGCCTGTTTTTTGGTTTCTCTCTTTTTTTCCCCCTCTTTGTTTTGTTTCTTAAATTCCACATATGAGTGAACATATATGGTATTTGTCTTTCTCAGGCTGACTTATTTTCCTTAGCATTACTCTGTAAGTCCATCCATGTTGCAGATGGCAAGATTTTGTTCTCTTTTATGGCTGAATAACATTTCATTTTGTATATATACCACCTCTTCTTTATCCATGCATCTATCAATGGACAGACACTTGGACCATTTCCATAATTTGGCTATTATAAATAATGCTGCAATAAACATAGGGATGCATGTATCCTTTTGAATTAATATCTTCATGTTCTTTGGTAAATCCCCAGTAGTGTGATTATTGGATCATATGGTAATTCTATCTTTCATTTTTTTGATGAGCCTCCATACTTTTTCCCACAGTGGCTGCACCATTTTGCATTCCCACCAACAATGCAAGTAGGTTCCTTTTCCTCTGTATTCTCGTCAACACTTACTTGTTTCTTGTGTTGTTGATTTTAACCATTCTGACAGGTGGGAGGTGATTGCTCATTGTGGTTTTGATTTGCATTTCCCCCGTGATGAGTGATGTTAAGCATTTTTTCATGCACCTGTTGGCCATCTGTATGTCTTATTTGGAGAAATGTCTGTTCATATCTTCTGCCCATTTTTAAATTGGATTTTTTCATTTTGGGGGTGTTGAGTTGTATAAATTCTTTATATATTTTAAATGCTAACCCTTATCAGATTTGTCATTTGCAAATATCTTCTCTCATTAAATAGGTTGTCTTTTAGTTTTGTTGATGGTTTCCCTGGCTGTGCATAAGCTTTTTTATTTTGATATGGTCCCAATAGTTTATTTTTGCTTTTGTTGTCCTTGCCTGAGGAGACATACCTAGAAAAATGTTGCTATGGCTGATGTCAGAGAGATTCCTGCCTATGCTCTCTTCTAGAATATTTATGGTTTCAGGTGTCACATTTAGGTCCTTGTATTTTTAGTTATTACTGGTGTCCCTTTCCTGTACATTCATATGCTGCATATAATGTGATCCACATCATTTAACCCAAGTAGGTATTAAAGTCTCCCCCTTCCCCAGCTGCAGAGTGACTTCTCTGAGAACAGGAGGTGTGTCTCTTTGAGTCCCAGTCTCATGCATACTACGTCCCTTCACAAAGTCACAGCTGCTACGTAGTCCTCTCCTATAGCCACAACTCTTGCTGAGTTTTCTTTTTTAAAGATTTTATTTATTCGATAGAGATCACAAGCAGGCAGAGAGGCAGACTGAGGGAGAAGCAGGCTCCCTGCTGAGCAGAGAGCCCAATGCAGGGCTCGATCCCAAGACCCTGAGATTGTGACCTGAGCCAAAGGCAAAGGCTTAACACAATGAGCCACCCAGGCACCCCATTTTTTGTTTTTTTAAATGCTGAGTTCTTTTCTTTTCTTTTTTTAATATTTTATTTATTTATTTGACAGAGAGAGAGATCACAAGTAGGCAGAGAGGCAGGCAGCGGGAGAGAGGAGGAAGCAGGCTCCCTGCTGAGCAGAGAGCCCGATGCGGGGCTTGATCCCAGGACCCTGAGATCATGATCTGAGCCGAAGGCAGAGGCTTTAACCCACTGAGCCACCCAGGCGCCCCTAAAGGCTGAGTTCTGATAACTTCTACGCCCCCCTGCAACTGTCAGGTCAGGGGGTGATAACAGCTTTGTACTTTGCCATTTTGGGTGCTTCTTCACCCCTTGTTAGTTTTCTTAACAGCCCGTACTTTTGTGCCTTCATTTATACCACTTTAAGTTCTCTTCAGTTCTCTCCATCGTGCCAGTGTATCCAGCTGGGGTGCTCACTCATGGGCACTAGTATGTGTAAAACTTGAACCCAGCTCCTTCTCCTATATTTCTATAACTTCTGCCAATGATATTATCAGTGCTTGGCTCGTATAGACATTTTATTTATTTATTTATTCATTCATTCATTTACAGAGGGGGAGGGGCAAAGGGAAAGGGAGAGAGAGACTCTTAAGCAGGCTTCACACCCAGCACAGAGCCCCACATGGGGCTAAATCTCATGACCATGAGATCATGACCTGAGCTGAAATCAAGAGTCCGTTGCTTAACCAACTGAGCTACCCAGGCGCCTCTAGGCATGGTGTTTTAAGGTCACATTTCTCTTCCTCTTCTCATCAAATCTTTCTGTTGATTCTTTCCACTTAATAGCTTCTATATCTTTTTGCTATTGTTTTTGTTTTTACTGTTTTTTTTAAAAGTTTCATGTATTTAAGTAATATGTGCACCCTGTGTAGGACTCGAACCCATGACCCTCACTCAGATCAAGAGTCATATGCTCTTCCAACTGAGCCAGCCGGTTGTGCCAACTATTTATTTTTGACAAACACTCCACATCTATGACACTAGTCAGAAGTTCTTTGAAATGATGCTGTGTGCCTTGGCCAGTGGGAGAATGGAATCACCCGACTCACCCACCCGGCACATGGCCCAGAGATAGCAGAGGTTTCAGACTTGACTGTTGAACCTGTCTGTGACCTAGTCAGCCTTGGCCATGTTCTGGATGGGTGCAGGGGTCCTTGGTGCTGAGGATGGAGAATCATCAGTTGGAGAGGACTTCTGCTGCATTTGCAAGTCCACAAACTTGCCAGTGTCTCTGTACAGGTTGAGGCTATGCCTGATGCCCCCAGGAAGGACATGAATGGGGAATACATTTCTTTTTCTTTTTAACTCTTGTATGGTGAATTATAACATATACAGAAAAATGGACAGCTTAGTGATTTATTACAAAACAAACCATGGTGTAACTACCTCCAAAATTGACTTCCTTTTTTTTTTTTTAAGATTTTATTTATTTATTTGAGAGAGAGGGGAGAGAGAGAGAGAGAGAGCGAGCACAAGTAGGGGGAACAGGAGAGGGAGAAGCAGACTCCCTTCTGAGCAGGGAGCCCTATGTGGGGCTCAATCCCAGGACCCCTGGATCATGACCTGAGCTGAAGTCAGATGCTTAACTGACTGAGCCACCCAGGTATCCTGACCCCCCCCCTTTTAAAAAAATATATATATATTTATTTCTTTTCAGTGTAACAGTCTTCATTGTTTTTGCACCACACCCAGTGCTCCATGCAATACGTGCCTTCCCAATTACCCACCGACCCCCTTTTTTGACAAATATAATGTTGCCAAAACTCCAGAAGTCTCCTTCATGCCCTATCCTGATCACTACACTTTAACTTTCCCAACAATGGTAATTAGTAGCCTAATTTTAATAAAATCTCTTTCTTAGCTTTTTAAAATAGTTTTTTTTTAAAAAAGATTTTATTTATTTATTAGTCAGAGAGAGAGAGTGCACAGGCAGACAGAGTGGCAGGCAGAGGCAGAGGGTGAAGCAGGCTCCATGCCGAGCAAGGAGCCCGATGTGGGACTCAATCCCAGGACGCTAGGATCATGACCTGAGCCGAAGGCAGCCGCTTAACCAACTGAGCCACCCAGGCATCCCATTTTTTAAAATAGTTTTACCACATAAATACATGTCTCTAAACACTGTTGAATTTTGCCCATTTAATAAACCTTATATAGCATCATTGTGTTCACTTGTGTCTGGCTTCTTTCCCTTAGTATTATTTTCCTGCATGTAGCTGTAGCTCATTCATTTTAGTTGCTGTGTGGGATTCCATTGTGTGACTATACCATTTGCCCTGGATCCATTTATTGAAAACGCCATTTTTTTCCCCTCCACTGGTCCTCGTGTACCTTTATGTAAGTCAAATGTCAAAATATGCATGGGTTTGATTTTTGGACCCTGTATTTTATTTCAGTGGGCGTTCAGTTCATTCTTGAATCAATATCACAGTGTTACTGTAATTTTTTAATAAGTCTTAATATCCTGTAGGGGAACTACTCCAACCTTTTATTCTTTAAGTGTGTAATTAGTTATTCTTTTTTAAAAATATGTATTTTTAAAGATTTCATTTTAAGTAATCTCTACACCCAAAATGGGGCTCTAACTCACGACCCTGAAATCAAGAGTCACATGCTCTACCAACTGAGCCAGCCAGCTGTCATAATTATTCTTAGACCCTGCATTTTTGTATGGATTTTTATAATTAGCTTGTTAAGTTACATGCACACATACATTTGGGATTAGGGGCTTTAATCTAGTCTACAGAATTGTGTGTGGAAAAATTGACATCTTTGCTATATCAAGTTTACAATAAATAAACATTTTTTTCTACATTGATTTAGACTTTAATTTTTTACTTTAGATTTAGACTTTAATATTTGAAATAAATTTGAATATTTAATATTTGAAATTTTTGTTTGCCTTACATACCTTTTGTTAATTTATTTATACATATTTTATTTTTTATTTCTCTTACGAATTTTATCTTATGTTAAATTTAATTTTCTGTTGATGCTGGTATAGAAAAATAGAATTGAATTTTATAATATGACTTTTCCCCAGCAATCCTGATACACTGAATAAATAATTTAGGTATAGATTAAGATTTTTTACATATGTAATTGTATTACATGTAAATAGCTTTGAATTTACATATGTTTAATTTCTTCTTTTTTAATCCTTATGTTGTTTGGTTTTTTTGCCTTAATTTATCATCCAGGAACTCCAGTAAAATGTTAAATAGAATTGGTGTTTATGGGAATCCTGTTTTGTACCTGATCTCTAAGAGGTAGTTTCCAGCTTTCTGCCATTAAGTATAATGCTTGCTGAGGTTTATACAGACATCATTTATCTGATTACATTTTTTTGCCTTTATTTCAACTTTCCTAAGAGTGTTTTTTAAATCATGAATCTATGTTGAAAGCTATCAAGTATTTTTATGCATTTATTGACATAATCATCCTATTTTTTAAATTCTTTCTTCTGTTAATGTAATAGATTACACTAATTATTTACTTTTCATTTCTGGAATAAATCCAACTTGGCTATGACATAAAGTTCTTTTTCTGTGTTTTCTGCATCTCTGTATTCAGTTTACAAATATTTTGGGTAGGAATTTTGTATCTGTAGGAATGCCTGGCTGGCTCGGTTGGTTAAGTGTCTGACTCTTGATCTCAGCTCAGGTCTTGATCTCAGGGTCATGAGTTCAAGTCACACTACACATGGAGTCTCTTTAAAAAAAAAAACAACTTTGTGTCTATATTGGTGAATGGAATTTGACTATACTTTTTCTTCTTAAAATGTATAAGAGGTTTTGGTATCAAGTTATGGTAGCTCATAATAACAACAGAGTTTATTTCCTCTTTCTCTATTCCCTGGAAGAGTTTTGAGATTGGCATTATTTCTTCTGCAGATGCTTGGTAGAATTTGCGGGTGAGATCATCAGGGCTTGGAATTTTCTTTATGGAGAAGTTTTAAATTACATATTCCTTCTTTTTTTTTAAAGATTTTTTTTTTAAATTTATTTGACAGAGAGAGACCACAAGTAGACAGAGAGGCAGGCAGAGAGAGAGAGAGGGAAGCAGGCTCGCCACCGAGTGAAGAGCCCGATGCGGGACTCGATCCCAGGACCCTGAGATCATGACCTGAGCCGAAGGCAGCGGCTTAACCCACTGAGCCACCCAGGCACCCCACATATTCCTTCTTTTGATCATCATTATTCTTAAGCTATTCTTTGAAATTTTGCTCACTGATCATCTGATGCAGGAGACTGGATTTTTCTTTATTCTTACTCTGTTTTGATAAGTTGTATATTTTCTAGAAATTGTCTATGTAACCTAAATGTTAATATTTATTATCATAGTAGGCCATGTGTTATCAGTTTTCAAAGAACCAATTTTTGGCTTAGGTAATCTTCTCTACCATATGTTTTCTATCTCTTGATTATCATCTTTCTATTCTATTTCGGCTGACTTTGCTGGATTTTTTTTTTCTAACTTAATATGTGGATGCTTAGCTCATTGATTTTCAGCTTTTTTTTTCTTTTCTAATATGCATTTTAGAGAAATGATAACTTTTGGGGCACCTGGCTGGCTCAGTCAGCGGTGCGTGTGACTCTTGATCTGGAGTTGTGAGTTTACCCACACTGGGTGTAGAGATTACTTAAAAGCAAAATCATTAAAGAAAAAAAGAAAATGAGGAGGGTGAGGATTTCTTTGGGCTGGAGTAGCTAGAGAAAGAATCACAGAGAAGATGGGAGCTGAATTTTCAAAAAAAAAAAAAAAAAAGAAAGAGAGAAGTGCATAGCAGGCTGAAAGAAAGTTATAAACAAAAACTTGGGGGGTGCCTGGGTGGCTCAGTGGGTTAAAGCCTCTGCCTTTGGCTCGGGTCATGATCTCAGGGTCCTGGGATCAAGCCCCGCATCGGGCTCTTTGCTTAGCGGGGAGCCTGCTTCCCCCTCTCTCTCTGCCTGCCTCTCAGCCTACTTGTGATCTCTGTCTGTCAAATAAATAAATAAAACTTAAAAAAAAAAACTTGGGGGCGATAGTGTACTTAAAATGTTCTGATTGTAGAAGAGTGTGATACAAAGAACCTCTATGTACCCACCACCCTAGTTCAACTAGTATTGACTGGTGGCCTATCTCCAATATTATTTCGAAGCAAATCATGGACATCGTAAAACTCACCTGCAAATATTTCAGTCTACATGTCTAAAAGATTGGGATGCATTTTTATTTGTTTAAAATAAAATGTGCCTGTTTGGAACCTTATAATGAGATGCTGATAAGCAGTGACATCATCACAATAGTTTGGCCTGAGGATTCATGAATGTCCAAATGCGTGGAGATGTGGCCTTCTTACTCCCAAATCCAAACTCGGATCTTGCCATTTACAAGTGTAATAGAACAAAAAGTCCCACTTGTCAATGTCAGAGAAAAAGGATACAGATACGTTGAGGTCATTGAAAGGATGTCCCCATCAGTGTCCAGCAGTCTTATCATTTAGATCACTTGGGTAGGAGGCAGTGCTCCAGAAAATCAACACAGCCTAGAATGGCCATGGACCATTTAGAAGGGCTCTTTTAAAGGGGTGTAACACCTTGTGTAAATTATGGACACACATTCTCATGGTACTTTGGCCCAGTCTCTTCTGACCTGACTGGCTCCTTCATTCACCCTGGCTTTTGGTAGTTCATCTTTGTATCCCACAGTTGGTGTAGATTTTGTGATCCTAGGAGAGGCAAACTCTTTTTTTCTCTGTTTTGGGGGGAAAACATGGTTAGGAAAAAAAAAAAGTGGTCTTTGGAATCACATCAAACTAGGTGTGAATCCTATCTCCCCTACTATCAGAGAGACCTAGATACTCTTTTAGCCATTTTCCTTGACAGTAAAATAGGTTGGTAATGGCTACTGAGTAAGGAAATTATGAGAACTAAGAGAATATGTGAACGACATGGTGTTTGCTATTAGTCCTTCCTGTCAGTTTAAGGTGTCACATACTCTCCTTGGAGTTACTGCAGTCTTATGCTCGCTTCAGCAGCACATATACTAAAATTGGAGTTACTGCAGTCTTAATGTCACTGGACTTGGTCAACAGGAATCCCATAAATTAACCTCTGTTTTGGACACTTCTTCCATCAGATCAGACTCCCTGAGTTGTCTGCTCTTAAAATGCTCTCTATATTTTAAAATTTCTAAATCCAAAGGTCTCTCAAAGTTCCCAGTTCCTCCACTCTTCTGCCCTACGGCGCAGGAGTTCATCCTGGGCTGCACATCAGAATGCTGGAAATTCTCATTTAATGGAAACGTCCTGCCTTTGAACTGCCCACCGCCAGCATTAGCATTCTTAGAAATCCACATTTATATTGCATCATATCCTTTCTAACCCATTTTGAGTTCTTAACTGAGTTCTAGTAATTTGGAGAGAATATATTATTTTCCAATAATACCACAGGGCTCAGAGTCATTAGGATGAAAGAAAAGTTCGCAAGGGAGTTTGGAAACCCCAAAGGAAATAGGCATTTGCTTCACAAATTTGCCTGAGTTAGTTCTCCCAGTAAGTAGACCGAGCCCCTTCTCTGGGGCAGCTGAGGATCTATTTAGTCTGCAGCTTCGTTTTCCCATCTTCAAAGAGATAGATAATGGTGTCAGTGGTCAATATCCACTGAATGGATTTTGGATAAATATTTATGTGATTTATTAGTAATAATAGCAACATAATAACTATACCACAGGGTCAGGGAGATTGGAAAGTATTGTGGTTAAACACAAGAGTTTAAGAGCCAGGCAACCTGGGTTTGAAGCCCAGCTTCACTACTTACAACTCACACAATGTTTGGCAAGTTACTTAAGCTTTTAAAACTTCATTTTCTTCATCTGTAAAATGGTAATAACAATAGCATCTAATTTGTAGAGCTGTTAGAGGATTAAATGAAGTAATTTCTGGCATCTAAGTGTTCTATAAAAATCTTTTTATGATAGTTCTTAAAAAGTACCAAGGGTGATTAAAGTATTGAAGTAAGTAGGTGCGAAAGTCCCAGGACAGGAAGTGCTTAATAAATGTGAGAAGTTGATAATTATTTTTCTCTTTTAACATTTCCTTCTCTATCAACTGAACAGCAAAGATGGAAGTTAAATGACAGGGGCGCCTGGCAGTCTCAGTTGGTAGAGCATAAGACTCTTGATCTCGGGGTCCGGAGTTTGAGCTCCATGTTGTGTGTAGACTTGACGAAAAAAAAAAAAAAATCAAATGGCAAAGCGGTTAAGGACATGACTCTAGAATTAGACTCTCAGGATTCAAATCCTAAATCTACGATTTACTAGCTGTGCAACCTTAAGCAAGTTACTTAGCTTTTCTGTGCCTCCTTCTCCTCATCTATAAAGTTAGGGTAATAATAGAACCTACCTCATCAAATTATTATGAGGATTAAATGAGTTGATATTAGTAAAGTTAATTATAACCTCCACACACAGGGTTGTGTACATGGTATTAAATAAAAGACACCATGTTTGTTAATTTTTAATCCCAAATTCCAGGTGCATAAGTCCTTATTATGTAAAAACAGATGGTGGGTGATTGACACATTGCCAGTTGGGTGAACTGTGGTTTAGTTATATTGTAACAGCTAGAGTTTGAAAGGAAAGGAAAGAGAAACACAGAAGCCAAGTGTATACAGACTGACCCCAACCTACGGTTTTTCACCTTTGTGATAGTGCGAAAGCGACACACATCCATTGGAAACTGTACTTGGAATTTTGGATTTGGGTCTTATCCTGGGTTACTGAGATGTAGGATGAGCCTCTCTGGATGCTGGGCAGCTGCAGCCCTAGTCAGCCATGCAACCACAAGGGTCAACAACAGATACACCTACAAGTATTCAGTACCCATGAAGTCATTCTGTTTTTCACCTTCAGTATAGTAGTCAATAAATTTTTATGACATATTCAACACTTTATTATAAATTAGGCTTGTGTTAAACTAAAAGGCAGCCTATGGAATGGGAGAAGATATTTGCAAATGGCATATCCAACACAGGCTTAGTATCCAAAATATATAAAGAACTGATACAACTCAAACATCCAAATGAAATAATCCAATTAAAAATGGGAAGAAGACATGGAATAGACATTTTTTTTTTCCCAAAGAAGACATCCAGATGGCCAACAAACACATGAAAAGATGCTCAACATCACTCATCATCAGGGAAATGCAAATCAAAACCACAATGAGATACCACCTCACATCCGTCAGAATGGTGAAAATCAACAACACAAGAAACTACAGGTGCTGGTGAGGATGTGGAGAAAGGGGAACCCTCTTGCACTTTTGGCAGGAATGCAAACTGGTGCAGCCACTGTGGTAAACAGTATGGGGGTTCCTCAAATAGTTAAAAATATAACTACATTATGACCTAGCAATTGCACTCCTGGGTATTTACCCAAAGAATACAAAAATACTAATTCAGGAGGCACCTGTGTGGCTCAGTTGTTAAGCGTCTGCCTTCAGCTCAGGTCATGATCTCAGGGTCCTGGGAACGAGCCCCATGTCAGACTCTCTGCTCAGCGGGGTGTCTGCTTCTCCCTCTCCCCCTCTCTCTCGGCTCTCTTTCTCCCTCCCTCTCAAATAAATAAATCTTTAAAAAATACTAATTCAGGGGCACCTGGGTGGCTCAGTTCATTGAGCATCTGCCTTTAGCTTAGGTCATGATCCCGAGGTCCTGGGATTGAGTCCTGTGTTGGACTCTCTGCTCAGCGGGGAGTCTGCTTCTCCTTCCACCCCTCCCCACTGCTTATGATCTTCTATCTCTCCCACTCTCACTTTCAAATAAACAAATAAAATCTTAAAAAAAACCCCACAAAAACAAAAATACTAATTTGAAGGGACACTTCAATGTTTATTTCAGCATTATCTACAATAGCCAAATTATGGAAACAGCCCAAATGTCCATTGACCGATGAATGGATAAGGAAGAGGTGGTTTATGTATACAATGGAATCTGACTCAGTCATCAGAAAGAACAAAATCTTGCCATCTGCAATGATACAGATGGAGCTAGAGTGTCTTACGCTGAGTGAAATGAGCCCATCAGAGAAAGACAAATACCATATTATTTTACTCATATGTTGAATTTAAGAAACAAAACAAACAAGCAAAGGGAAAAAGAGAAAGTGAGGCAAATCAAGAAACAGACTCTTTTTTTTAAAAGATTCTATTTATATATTTGACAGAGAGAGATCACAAGTAGGTAGAGAGGCAGGCAGAGAGAGAGAGAGAAAGAGAGGAGGAAGCAGGCTTCCTGCTGAGCAGAGAGCCCAATGCGGGGCTCGATCCTAGGACCCTGTGATCATGACCAGAGCCAAAGGCTTAACCCACTGAGCCACCCGGGCACCTAGGAAACAGACTCTTATCTACAGAGACCTGATGGTTACCAGAGGGGAGGTGGGTGGGTGGGGGATGGATGAAACAGGTGACGGGGATTAAGGAGTTCACTTGTCGTGATGAGCACCAGCTGTTGTATGGAAGTGCAGAATTACTACACGGTATACCTGAAACTCATATTACACTGTATTTTAACTAACTGGAATTTAAAAACTTAAAAAATAAATTGGGTTTGAGCTTGATGGTTTTGCTCAACTTCAGGCTAATGTAAGTGTTCTGGGCACATTCAAGGTAGGCTAGGCCTACCTGTGATGTTCATTAGGGTTTATAGTGATGTAACGCCATCCTAAGTTGAAGAAGATCTGTGCAGGTGTAATATTAATGAATATTGAGCACTTACTACATATATTACTGATTTATATACATGACATGCATTTTCTTGTTTCACTGTTACCACAGTCCTCTGAGGTAGCAGTTAGTTGATCCCTATGTTACAGGTGAGAGAATTGAGGCTGAGAGACTGTAACTTGCATAATGTCAGAGTAGAGCCGGGTTACCTCCAAGTCGTCTCCATAGCCCCGGCATGCCACTGTCTTGCCCTGTGGCTTTCCCAGTGAAACGAGCAAAGTGGTGCCTTGCAGCTCATGGGTTAGGCTGTGGTTCTTCACACTTTGAGTCACTGACCCCTCTGAGATACAGATGGACTCTCAGAAAAAAATGCATACACCAGGTTAAGTTTCCCCGGTCGAGGAAGGGATGTTGAAAGCACAGGGCCGGTCTGCTGCATTTGGAGTTCAAATAATATAAAAAAGTTTTTCCTAAAATTTATTTGACTGTTTATAGAGCACAAAAATGAACATTTAACCAAAACATAGGCACTCCTGGATCTTGCTATTAATAAAAAAATACACGCATTAATGCATAAATTTAGAGGAGCTTAACACTGGCTCAGTGAAGAGTGTAGTCGTCCCTTCAGGCACACAATGCTGGACTGACAGCAGATTTCTCTGACAATTACATTCATAGTTAAGTCTCCGAAGTAGAGAGGCAACAGATACGAAGGTGTGTTAGTATGTTTTTCTCGAGGAAGCCATAGAACAACTACACTTTGCCACAGTACCTAGAAGACTTGCTTTCGCCAGAGTCCTCAACCTTCCAGAGCTTTCCCAACAGAGAGTTTCATACCGAGACTTCATTTGCTTAGGATCCAGCTCTTACACACAGAAGGCACAGGTTACTTCAGTTTTATCTGAAACATCTACTGTTTTGGTCGCCCTCCATACATTTACTCTTCTTCTGGGTCAGAGCACCTTGACTTTCCTTTGGTGAACCAGTTCTTCCATGACTTAATCCATATGGATTGTGGACTGGATGGGCCTCCTTTCTTTCTCCAGAGGTGGAACACATGGCCTAGGCCTGACTGATCAGGATTGGGCACTGATCCAAACTGATTCAATTAGCGTAAATCCAGGGACCATCAGGGGGTATTAGGAAAAGGTGCTCTTGTCTGTGCTGGAATACCACGTGGGAGGATGAGAGCCCAGAAAGCCTCTGAGTAGCTGATGAAAAGGAAGCCAACACAAATAAAATCTTTTTTAAAAAATTTGTTTATTAGAGGGAGAGTGCACTCATGAACAGGGGGGAGGGGCAAAGGGAGAGGGAAAAGCAGGGAGCCAGACGTGGGGCTTGATCCTAGGACCCCAGGATCATGACCTGAGCCGAAGGCATAGCTACCTGACTGAGCTACCCGGGTACCCCAATAAATAAAATCTTTTTAAAAAATTCTTTTTTTTTTTAGAAGATTTTATTTATTTATTTGACAGAGACATAGAGAGAGAGGGACTACAAACAGGGGGAGTGGGAGAGAGAGAAGCAGGCTTCCTACTGATCAGGGAGCCGATGTGGGGCTCGATCCCAGGACCCTGGGATCATGACCTGAGCTAAAGGCAGATGCTTAATGACTGAGCCACCCAGGTGCTCCCAAATTTCTTTTTTTATCCTAAAAAATCTACTTACTTTTTAAAATATAGTAATCTTGGGACACCTGGGTAGCTCAGTCATTTAAGTGTCCAACTCTTGATTTTGACTCAGGTCATGATCTTAGGGTCATGAGATCTAGCCCCATATGGGGCTCTGTGCTGGGCATGAAGCCTGCTTAAGGTTCTCTCTCTCCCTCTCCCTCTATCCTGCCCCGTGCTCTCTCTCTCTTTCTCTCTCTCTAAAATAAATAAATATCTTTAAAAAATATAGTAATCATTTTTTTCCAGTGGGTTTCTGGATTTTTTTAAAAGCAGGCTCTATACCCAACTTGGAGCTTAAGCTCTATACCCAGCCTGAGATTGAGTCACATGCTCCACCAATTGAACCAGCCAGGTGCCCCCAAAATATAGTAAATCTTAGTGATTTTTGAGAATTTCTAGAGACCTCCACAAATCCCTAACAATTAATTGCCATTGTTGCATATATCGCCTTCCCATAAGCATCTATAATAGGCAAGGACAGAAGACGCTGCATAGAATTCGGATTCTGGGATTATGTATCACTGCCTGGGGCATAGGATTCTGAAAATTAATGTTTTGGCAAAATTATCGTTTATTACATGATGCAGACTTCAGAATCCTTAAAAAGTAGACAAAACCTTGAGCACCAAATCCCCAGTGCCAAGGATTAACTATGTTGCCTTACTGTATTGTGTTAATTTGCCCAAACTGCAGTTTATTTCATTTTCCTTCCATTGCATTGAGTCAGGTTTTTTTCTTTAAAAGCCTTCATATCTACTATCCATGTTCCTGAGTGAACTTTGGGTCCAAATACATTTGGTAGCCACTAAAGCAAAATGAAAATATTGGAAAGATTCCAGCTCCCTGTTTACTTTAAAACAAACATTTAATCTTTTCCTCAAGTCCCTAATTTATTGACCTTTACATTTTACATTTTTATGTACTTACTGAAACAGGAAAAGCGGAGACATGTAAATGGGCTTCAGTTTAAGAGAAGCTGGTATTTGAGAAGCAAGATTTATGAAAAGACTATTTGAAGGAGTGATTATGCATATTTTAAAAAATTTCACTTTAAACAATACTTCCTCTACATTTCATATTAACAGTCATCCTACCAAGGAAGCTGTTGGACTTAATGTATAAAATTTTACTTAGAATTTTAGAATTTCGGAGCAGGAAGAATACTTGAAGATAATTTTGCATTTGTGTAGGCCAAGGAAAGAGAGGAGTTAATTTGCCCAGTCAATGGTTGGTTGTTTCCTGGCAGTTGGGAATTTGTTGCTTATAGACCCAGCTTGCTGCCCCTCCCCCCCTTTCTTTCTCCTCCCCTCCTTCTCCACCTCCTCCTCCTTCTTCATCTTCGTCGTCTTCTTTAAAAGATTTTATTTATTTATTTGAGAAAAAGAGAGAGAGAGAGTGGGTATGAGCAGGGGCTGGGGGTAGCAGGAGAGGCAGAAGGAAAAGCAGACTCTCTTGCTGGGCAGGGAGCCCGACATGGTGCTCCATCCCAGGACCCATGAGATCATGACCTGAGCTGAAGTCAGCTACTTAACTGACTGAGCCACCCAGGTGCCCAAACCACCTTCTTTTTAAAAAAGGTTCTTCAGGGGGCACCTGGCTGGCTAAGTCAGTGGAGCATGCGACTCGATCTTAGGGTTGTGAGTTCAAACCCCACATTGGGTGTAGAAATCACTTGAAAATAAAACCTTACTTAAAAAAAGAGGTTTTTCAGGAACTAAACCAAGAAGAAGGTGTTTTTTGTGTGTGTGATTTTTTTTTTTTAATGATGTATTTGAGAGAGAGAGAGAGAGAGTGAAGAGAGGGGCAGAGGGAGGGAATCTTCAAGCAGACTCCCCACTGACTTCGGAGCCCAGTCTGGGGCTTAATCCAATGACTCATGAGATCATGATCTGAGCTGAAACCAAGAGTCAGATGCTTAATTGACTGAGCCACCTACGTGCCCCTATGATTTTTTTGAAAAGTAATCCCTACACCCAAAAAGAAAGTTCTTTAGAAGAAGGAAAATGATATATGTTAGAAACTCAGGTCTACACAAAGAAAGAAAGAACATTAGAGAAGGAATAAAGGTAAAGTAAATTCTTTATTTTCTTTTTCTTAATTGATTTATTGGATAATAGTTGTTCAGAATAATAAATAGAAACAATGCATATGGAGAGTATAGTTTATAGATAAGTAAAATGAATGCCAGTAATGTTACATGGAATGGGAGGGAGGGATTGGGAATACTCTGTTATAATGCTCCCATTACCCATGAAGTAGGATAGTGTCATTTGGAAGTGGACTTGGATTAGGTGTAAATAGATTTGATAAAGTCTATGGCAAACATTAAAAAAAGTTTAAAAACATGTATAATTAATATGCTAAGAAACTGGAGAAAATGGAATCAAATAAGATGCTCAAATAAAACCACAAAAGACAGAAAAAGAGCAGAAAACAAAACAAACAAAAAGAAACACAGAACAGGGTAATTAATAGAAAACAGTAACAAATATGGCAAACAAAACCCTATATCAATAATCACTTTGAATGTCAGTGGTCTAAATAGACCAATTAAAGAACAGATAGTCTGGGGGCACCTGGGTGGCTCAGTCAGTTAAGCCTCTGCCTTCTGCTCAGGTCATGATCTCTGTCCTGGGAGCCCCACATCAGGTTCCCTGCCCAGCAGTATTTCCTCTTCTCCCTCTTCTTCTGCCCCATTTCTCTGATTTCTCTTTCCCTCAAATAAATAAGTATATACGTAAATCTTAAAAAAAAAATAGTAGTCTGAGTGGACTAAAAACAAAAACCATGGCCCAACTATATGTTGTCTACAAGAAACCCACTTTCAATATAAAGTGGATAGGTGAAAAGATACATTAAAAGTACAGACAGATTTTAAAAAGTAAAGACAGATTTAAAAACTTGGAAAAAGTTATATCATGCTAACCCTAATCAAAAGAAAGCTAAAATAGTAATATTAATTTCAGACAAGCAGATTTCAGAAAAGGAAAATTAATAGGGATAATGTGAGACATTTTAATAATAAAGGGATCAATTTACCAAGAAGACATAACAGTCCTTAATGTACATGTTTCCAACAAAATATGTGCAGCAATACTGTTAGAGCTGCAAGGAGAAACAAACAAATCTACTATTACACCTGGAGACTTCAACAGCTGTCTATCAGTAATTGGCAGAAAATCAGTCAGGATTTAGTTGAAATGAACAACATCATCAGTCAACATGATATAATTGACATATATAGACTATTTTATCTAACCACAGGAGAATACAGTTTTTTTCTCAAGGTCACACAGAACAATTACTGTGATACACATCCTGGGCCATAGAAACACCTTAACACATAAAAAACACTCAGACATCATACAGTGTCTGTGCTTGGTCCACAAAGGAAGTGACTAGAAATCAGTAACAGAAAGATAGCTGGGAAATCCTGAAATGCTTGGAGGTTAAACGACAAACTTCTCAATGACACATGGGTCGAAGAAGAAGACTTACAAGAAATTAAGAAATATTTTGCACTAAATGAGATGGAAAATATAACATTTTGAAATTGGTGGTATGCAGTAGAAACACTGCTTAGAGGAAAATGTATAGCATTGAATGCATATGTTCGGAAAGCAAAATAATCTATAATCAATAATCTAAAGCTTCTATTTTAGGAAACTAAGAAAAAAGGGACAAATGAAATATACAGTAAGCAGAAGAAAGGAAATAAAATTAGAGCAAAAATCAGTGAAATTGAAAATGGGAAATGGGTGAAAGAAAAAAATAGTTCTTAAAAAGATTGATAAAAATTGATAAACTCCTAGCCAAGCTAACTAAGAGAAAAAGAAAGAAGACAAAAATTACTAGTATCAGAAATGGCGGGGTGCCTGGGTGGCTCAGTGGGTTAAGCATCTGCCTTTGGCTCAGGTCATGATCTCAGGGTCCTGGGATAGAAACCCACATCCGTCTCTCTGCTCAGCAGGGAGCCTGCTTCCCTGTCCCCCCACCCCGCCTGCCTCTCTGCCTACTTGTGATTTCTCTCTCTCTGTCAAATAAATAAATAAAATCTTAAAAAAAAAAAGAAAAAGAAATGGAAGAGGGACATCACTTCTGATCCATCCCATTAAAAAGAGAATGAAGGAGGGGCATCTAGGTGGCTCAGTTGGTTAAGCGTCCAACTCTTGATTTTGGCTCAGGTCATGATCTCAGAGTGGTGAGATTGAGCCCTGCCTTGGACTTGATGCTCAGTGTGGAGTCTGCTTGAATTTCTTTCTCCCTGTCCTTTTGTCCCTACCTCCTTCTCTCTTTCTCTCTCTCTCTAAAATAAATAAATAGGGCACCTGGGTGGCTCAGTTGGTTAAGCAACTGCCTTCAGCTCAGGTCATGATCCTAGAGTCCAAGGATTGAGTCCCATATCAGGCTCCCTGCTCAGCAGGCAGTCGGCTTCTCCCTCTGATCTTCTCCCCTCTCATGCTCTCTTTCTCATTCTCTCTCTTACACAAATAAATAAAATCTTTAAAAAATGTATTTTTATTTATTTATTTTTTAAAAATTTTAAAGATTTTATTTATTTATATGACAGAGAAAGAGTGAGAGAGTACAAGTGGGGGTAGCAGCAAAGGAAGAGGGAGAAGAAGGCTCCCTGCTGAGAAGGGAGCGTGATTGATGGGGTCTACGTCCCAGGACCCTGGGATCATGACCTGGGCAGAAGGCAGACACTTAACTGACTGAGCCACCCAGGTGCCCCATAAGTCTCTTTTTAAAAAGGAAAAATAAAGGAATGTTTTGAGTAATTCTATGTTTACAGATTTGATAATCTAGATGAAATGGCTATATCCTCAAATCTATCAAAATTCATGCAAGAAGAAAGAGATGATCTGATTTTGCCTTTGTCTATGAAAGAAATTCAATCAGTGATTCATAACCTTCCAAAACAAAGCACCAGATGGATTCACTGGTGAATTTTCTCAAACATTAAAAAAGAAATGATATCAATTTCTTTGAGACAATAGAGGTAGAGGGAGCACTTCCTAACTTACTCTATGAGGCCAGTATTACCCTAATACCAAGACCAGACAGACTTAAGAGAAAATCACAGACTGATATCTCTAATGAACATTGAGGTAAAAATCCTCAACAAAATACTAACAAATCAAATCTGACAACATGTAAAACGAGGTACACACCACATTCATGTGTGATTTATTCTATATGAAAAATAATCTAAGGGGCGCCTGGGTGACTCAGTTGTTAAGCATCTGCCTTCAGCTCGGGTCATGATCCCAGGGTCCTGGGATCAAGCCCTGCCTTGGGTTCCATGCTTGGTGGGAAGCCTGCGTCTCCCTCTCCCATTCCCCTGCTTGTGTTTCCTCTCTTGCTGTGTCTTTCTCTGTCAAATATATAAATAAAATCTTTTTAAAAAAGCGAAAAACCATCTGATCATATCAGTAGATGTAGAGAAAGCATTTGACAAAATAGTACATGGAGAATGATTTTTGTATATATCTACTTGTAAATATCTATTTTTGTACATCTGTCTAAAGTCTGTACAGCAAAATTCTGACAGATGAGTTTTCTTTGTGCTTCTCTGAATTTTCTAAGTTTTCTGTAAAATTTTCTAGAGAAGAGCACTAATTATGATTTTAAAAACCTTTATTGGGACACCTCAGTGGCTCCATGGGGTAAGCTGCCAACTCTGGATTTTAGCTCACGTCCTGATCTCAGGGTTGTGAAATCGAGCCCCACATCTGAGCTCTGCACGCAGTGGGGAGACTGCTTAAGATTCTCTCTCTCTCTGGGCACCTGCATGGCTCAGTGGGTTAAGCCTCTGCCTTTGGCTCAGGTCATGATATCAGGGTGCTGGGATAGAGCTCCGCATGGGTTGGGGCGGGGGGGGGGGGGTCCTTGCTCAGCAGGGAGCCTGCTTCCCCCTCTCCCTGCCTGCCTCTCTTTTCTCTCTCTGTCAAATACATAAATAAAATCTTTTTTTTTTTTAAGATTTTATTTATTTATTTGACAGAGAGAGATCACAAGTAGGCAGAGAGAGTGAGAGGGAAGCAGGCTCCCTGCCGAGCAGAGAGCCCGATGCGGGACTCCATCCCAGGACCCCGAGACCATGACCTGAGCCGAAGGCAGTGGCCTAAACCACTGAGCCACCCAGGCGCCCCATAAATAAAATCTTAAAAAAAAAAAAAAGATTCTCTCTCTCCCTCTCCCACCCTGCTCTCTTACTCTGAAAACAAAACAAAAACAAAATCTTTTATTGATTTGGCAAGAATCCACTACTAGAAACATTTGTTAAAAGAGTGCAGCTAAAGGGAATAAGGTCACAAGTCTTCTAGTGCCCTGCTGATGGGGGTAAAATTGGGAACTGGAATGAGCTTCCCCTGGTAGAGTACTCAAGTGGTCAGATTTGGTATTTCCAAACTGTATCAAAATGCAGACAACAGAGCAGTACAGAAAGCCATCCCCATCTCTTCCCCATAGTCCCATCTCATATGAACCCTGGTAATTGCTGTCATCGATGGAGAGAGATCAGTTTCTTTTTGAGGTCCATCCTTAACATCAACCAAAGCAAGTGAACCTGTCAGTCATATACACAGACATACACACACACACTTGACTACAATGCTGAAGATTCAAATACAGCTGTTTATAGTATTGACTCTTCTTTCCCCCTCCGATTTACAAATGGGGCTATATGGTTTTGTTAAAGCCTAAACCAACTTTATTTTCATTGAAATGTCTGTCAACCCCCTGTCTGGTCTCTGGAAAGAGGTTTTCCAATTTGGAAATTTGACTTCAGGTAGACTCGTTGTCATATTCATACACATCCACACATCTTACTACCTCAGATTATTTCCTTTTTGGTTGGTTGCCCATCGAGAATATTATTCTTATTATTTTGAGAGAGTGAGAGTACAAGAGTGAGCTGGACTGGGGGTGGGGTAGGGGAAGGGCAGAGGGACAGGGAGAGAGAAAATCTCAAGCAGGCTGCATACACAGTGCATAGTCCAGCACCGCACCCCATCTCATGACCCTGAGATCATGACCTGAGCTAAAATCAAGAGTCAAATGCTTTGGGTGCCTGGGTGGCTCAGTTGGCTAAGCATCTGACTTTCACTTAGGTCATGATCCCAAGGTCCTGGGATGGAGTCTTTGGTCAGGCTCCCTGCTCAGCAGGGAGTCTGCTTCTCCCTCTCCCTCTGCTCTTCCCTCTGCTCATGCTCTCTCTGGCACATGGTCTCTCTCTCTCTCAAATAAATAAAATCTTAAAAAAAAAGAGCGGTGCCTGGGCGGCTCAGTGGGTTAAAGCCTCTGCCTTCAGCTCAGGTCACGATCCCAGGGTCCTAGGATGGAGCCCTGCATCAGGCTGTCTGCTCAGCAGGGAGCCTGCTTCCCTTCCTCTCTTTCTGCCTACACGTGATCTCTGTCAAATAAATAAATAAAATCTTAAAAAAAAAAAAGACTCAGATGCTTAACCGACTGAACCACCCAGGCACCCCATCCGTCAGGAGAATTGTAAGCAGACACTTACCATAGATTGCGCCCTCACCCTAGGAAATCACCTTCCTTTCCATTGTTTCTTACTTCTAGGGTCTGTGGCAGATTGGCAGTGCCAAAAGATTGGCATTTGGAGTTAGCTCTATCTAGATTTAAATCCCTGCCCCAATATTTACCAGCTGGATGAACTTTGGCAAGTCATTCTCTGAGTGACTCCCTTCATCTAATAAATGTGGGTAATCCCGGCTTATGGAATTGTCATGACAATTAAATCAGAAGTCTTCTGTGTAGTGCCTGGCACGAAGCAGGCAACCAACAAATGGGGGCTGGATGCTCATAGCCATTATTCTGACCTGCCCTCCTTCCCTTTATCGGAGTTGATTCTAGAGGTTTTCCAGATAGGACTATCCTTGCCTAGCTCCAGAATCTTGCTTTTAGTTCACAGTTCCTGCTGCTTCTCTGGCTACTTGACCTCTCTCATTTTGTGGACATTTTGGGTCCCGTTATCTTGATTCTACATTCTGTTCTGTGATTCTAGTTCTGGGTGGTGACTCACCCTCTCTACCTCTCCCACTTGACACAGGTTCGAGCCCCACCTGTCAGTCGCTCCATAGTTGGCCTTGTAAACTTGGCAAAACTGTTTAAAGTCCTGACCGCATCTGTGCTTCTTTATAGCACGTGCTTGTGGGATCAAATCATAATGATCCAGATGAGGGAGGCAGTGGCTGTTTGCTTGCATATGTCAAACAAAGATGGAACATTAAAAGCAATGAGCAGGGGCGCCTGGGTGGCTCAGTGGGTTAAGCCGCTGCCTTGTCCTGCTTCCCTCTCTCTCTCTCTGCCTGCCTGTCTGTCTACTGTGATCTCTCTCTGTCAAATAAATAAATAAAATCTTTAAAAAATAATAATAATAAAATAAAAGCAATGAGCAGAGAACCCTGGAAAAACCATGACATTTTTTTCTCCTGAAAAGAATCTTCACTGTCAAAAAGAGTAAGGTGAAAATATACAATTCGAAGCCCTTAGAGACAGAATTATCTCTAAGGAGAACACTTTTAATTTTGGATGTCAGTGATTCTTTCATAGATTTTGTGCTTTTGAATGAATTTGTTCAGTTGGAACCTAGGGAAGCCTGGTTGCATGGGGAATTAATCATACACATCAAAGTTTGAGCATGAATGACTTTATTATCTTAATACAGCTATTGTTTTTAGACAAGTAGTACATGTTTATTATATAAAATCTAGAAAATACAAAACCCTTTATTAATTTTTTAAAAAAGATTTTATGTATTTATTTGAAAGAGAAAGTAGAGAAAGAGGGAGAGAGAGAGAGAAGGGTGGGGGGAGGGGCTGAGGAAGAGGGAGAAGCAGACTCCCCACTGAGCAGGGAGCCCGACCTAGGGCTGGACAGCACGGTTCATTCCCAGGACCCTGGGATCATGACCTTAGCAAAAGGCAGACGCTTAGACAACTGAGCCACCCAGGTGCTCCAGAAATACAAAACCCTTTAAAGAGAAAGTAGTCCAGAAATAACCCTAACATTTTTGTGTATTTCCTTGTTATTGATTTTTCTTTATGAAACTTGGATCATATTTCATCCACAGTTTTAGATCCTTTATATACTTTTGCACCTCTTGGTATTTCTTTTTTTTTTTTTTTAAGATTTTTTATTTATTTACCCGACAGAGAGAGAGGGAGAGACCACAAGTAGGCAGAGAGAGAGAGGGAAGCAGACTCCCCGCTGAGCAGAGAGCCCGACGCGGGGCTCGATCCCAGGACCCTGGGACCATGACCGGAGCCGAAGGTAGAGGTCCAACCCACTGAGCCACCCAGGCGCCCCATGCACCTATTGGCATTTCTTGAGTGTTTTTCTACATCCTTAAATACTCCTTTATTTATTTTTTTAAAGTTTTATTTAAATAACTTCTATATTCCATGTGGGGCTCAAACTCACGACCCCAAGATCAAGAGTCACATGCTTTTCCTATGGAGCCTGCTGGGTGTCCCCTTAAATAGTCCTTTAAAATGCTATTTTTTTAAATATAATTTTTTATTTTTTATTAACATATAATGTATTATTAGCCCCAGGGGTACAGGTCTGTGAATCGCCAGGTTTACACACTTCACAGCACTCACCATAGCACATGCCTTCCCCAATGTCCATAACCCCACTAAAATGCTATTTTTTTTTTAAAGATTTTATTTATTTATTTGACAGACAAAGATCACAAGTAGGCAGAGAAACAGGCAGAGAGAGAGGAGGAAGCAGGATCCCTGCGGAGCAGAGAGCCCGATGTGGGGCTCGATCCCAGGACTCTGGGATCATGAACTGAGCCGAAGGCAGAGGCTTTAACCCACTGAGCCACCCAGGCGCCCCTAAAATGCTATTTTTAATGGCTTCTTATCATTCCACTGAATGACTGTACCATGATTTATTCATCTAACCCCTGTTGTTGGACATTTGTGAATCCTATTACAAATAGTACTTCAGTGTAAATATTTGAACCTTCATTTTTGAGTACTTATCCAATTATACCCTTAAAATCAGTTCTTTTTGAGCATTTTGCATTTCCCAAGTCCTCTGGCTCTTTGTGGAGCTCTGCTGTCCATGCTGCATGGCCAGGGCCAGCTGTGATGGGCTAAATGACCACAGAGGCCTTGGGTGCGTGAGTCTCCCTGGCAGGAACTATTTTTATTCCCTTCTAGAAGAGGGCTCCTCCCAGTGAGTTTAGCTGCTCGGCACACAGGAAATGGTAAACTTGACAAAGGCTTGCTGGCTTGTTCTGAATGGGGGGCTTTCTGCAGCTCCTCTGGGCTGTGGGAGCTCCCCGAAGGGAGGTGTCCTGGCCAGGCCTTCAAGCAAAGGCCTTTGTTGGCAAGTAATCCCCTTTCCCAAGTGGGATGCTTGCAAGGCCTGCCACTGTGGCAGGGGGTGGAGGAATGGAAATTCGTACCCTTGAGGCTCTCCCTTTGGGATGACTGGTCCTTGATGTCAAGGCTGGAGTTGGTGGTTGGCTGGGTAAGCCCTGACCATGCTGTGGTGAGCCTGTGTGTGTGTGTGTGTCCATGTGGATGTGTGTGTGTGTGTGTGTGTGTGTGTGTGTGTGTGAGGGGGGGTAGGTAAATAAGCTTTGCCACCCCTGGTAGCAAATTCTCTGGTGCCTTCCGAAGACTATCCACGTTTCTCTCTTTCATGAGAGGACATCTCTTTGTATGAGTCTCCCAGGTGTCTAAAAAAATACCATACATAGGTCGAGGGGGGCGGAGGGTTAGACAACAAAACTTCCTCATAAAAAAAAAAAACAAAAACAAAAACAAAAAAACCAAAAACTTCCTCATAGCTCTGGAGGCTGGAAGTCCCAGATCAAAGTGCTGGCCAGTTAGGTTCCTCAGAAGGGCTCTCTTCCTGGTTTATAGAAGGCTGTCTTGGTTCTCAAATGGCCTTTCTTTTGTGGCCAAGAGAAAAGAAAGATGGAGGGCAGGGTGGGGGGAAGGGGAGACAGAAACCTTTTTATTTTTTTAAGATTAAAAAAAATTATTTATTTGACAGACAGAGATCACAAGTAGGCAGAGAGGCAGGCGGGGGGCGGGGGGGGGGAAGCTGGCTCCCCACTGAGCCGAGAGCCCGATGCGGGGATCGATCCCAGGACCCCGGAATCATGACCCAAGCCAAAGGCAGAGGCCTTAACCCACTGAGCCACCCAGGCGCCCCTTCTTTTTTTTTTTTTTTTTAAATGAGGCCACCAGTCCTATGGGATTAGGGCGTCATCTTTATGACTTTATTTAAACTCTTACCTCTTAAAGACCCTGTCTAAAAAGACAGTCACCTTGAGGGCTGGGACTTCAACTTACGAATTTTGGGGGTGTGCAGACATTCAGTCTGTAACACTCATACTCACTGCTCTATTGTTTTCTTTTTTTTTTTTTTTTTTTTTTTTTAAAGATTTTATTTATTTATTTGACAGAGAGAGATCACAAGTAGAGAGGCAGGCAGAGAGAGAGAGAGGGAAGCAGGCTCGCTGCTGAGCAGAGAGCCCGATGCGGGACTTGATCCCAGGACCCTGAGATCATGACCCGAGCCGAAGGCAGCGGCTCAACCCACTGAGCCACCCAGGCGGCTCTATTGTTTTCTTATAAGATTTATCATCTTCTATAATACTCCTTCCTTTCCTTCCTTTCTTTCTTTCTTTCTTTCTTTCTTTCTTTCTTTCTTTCTTTCTTTCTTTCTTTCTCTTTCTTTCTTTCCTCCCTCCTTCCTTCCGTCCTTTCTTCCCTCCTTCCCTCCCTCCCTCCCTCCTTTCTTTCTTTCTTTCTTTCTATCTTTCTTTTCTTTTCTCTCTTCTTTGATTATTACTTGTCTCCCACTACTAGAATATAAGCTCTGTGAGGTCAGGTTCTTTCTTTGTTTTTCACTGGGGTCTGCAAGAACCTAGAAGAGGACTCACACATGAAATGTGAGCAAAGAAATGACTGAGGTCAGCCACCATGGCTATCAAGGCGAGAAAAGAGAGAGAATGAGTGCTTGAACTCCTCGTAATACACGGGAAATCCTAGGAAGTTGCAACATCTAGGAAGGGAAATTGGGGCCTAACCTGTCTCAGGACTACTAATGCTTTGTCCAGCGGCACGTGGATCATTTCACTTGATCAAGTATGATGAGGTGGAGACACTCCTCTTTGTGGGGCAAACTTGGGTCCCTTTGAGTTGCTGTGGAGTTTATGATGTCGTAATCTGCTTGGGCTGCCATAACAAAATGCCATCAACTAGGTGGCCTAAACAATAGAAATTTAATTTCTCGCAATTCTCTAGGCTGCAAGTCCCAGATCATTGTGCTGGAATGATGGAGTTCTTATGAGCATGCTCTTTCTTTCTGGCTTACAGATGGCCACCTTCTCTCTGTGCCCTTGTGTGGCAGAGGGAGGAAAGCAAGATTTTTTGGGCTCTAATCCCATCATGGGACATGGCCCTTATGCCCTTGTCTAAACCTGATTACCTCCCAAAGGCCCAGCTCCAAATACTATCACACTGGAGGTTAGGACTTCGAGCTGCTGTCCACATAGACCGTGAGTCCTCAGCCCTGGAGACGAATGCCTGGAAAACATCAGGTTATCACATTAGCTAAATGCCATCACAGTGCACACAGACTGGTCAGAGCCAGGGAGGCTGTTATACACTCATCATATTTCCAGATTTTGTGGAATTGTAGTCCCTAAGAGGTCTAATTTCATACAAATCATATGTGCTGTGATTAGATTGAATTCCTTATTCTTTTCATTTATAAAAAATTCTTGCACCTTCTGGGGAACAAGTGCAGGGTCTGAAAAGTGAATATCATACTGTTTATTTTTTTACCTTTTAAAAATTATTTATATATTTATTTAAATTAAATTAATTAACATGGGTGTATTATTAGTAAGTTCAGTGATTCAGTGAATTCAGTCTTATATAACACCCAGTGCTGATTACATCATATGCCCTCCTTAATGCCCTCACCCAGTTATCCCATCCCCCCTCCCCAGCAACCCTCAGTTTGATATCATACTGGTTTTAAAATACTGTGGCTTTAAAAAATAGTTTAATACTTAACGAGAGAGAAATTATCAGATAAAAATATCTTAGCTATTTCCACTACTAGTTTTTTGCAGATGAGCTTTAGAATTATTTTCCAGGCTCCAATAGAACCTACTGTGTCAATCTAAGAATGATTTTGTAAAGCAGACATTTTTATAGTACTGAGTTGTTTCATTCAGGAATTTGGTGGGCTTCTGCATCTTTTCCGGTCATTTGTGTCTCTTGATGAATTTAGTAGTTTTCTTCATATAAAGCCTCTACTTTCTTTGTAACTGTTATTCTTATGTATATTATAGGGGTTTTTGTTGTTGCTGTTGTAGGGATAGTTTTCCAGTGTATTTTCTGACAATTAATTGCTAATATGTTGGAATGTATTGATTCTCAAGTACTTTTTAGTTTATTCATTTGAGTTTTCAGTCCTACAATCCACATATAACATTCGTTTTGCATTTCCCTTTGCAGTTGTTGTGACTCTTAATCTCTGTTGCCGGCTCTACTCTTGACCCCCCAAAATATTAAACAGTGATGGTAGAGAGAGCACATGTGTTTTGGTCCCAACTTGATGAGACTATCTGCTGTGTGCCGGTCCATCCTGGCTTGTATGCCCTCAGATTTGTTCCTTGACTTTCTCTGCTCCCCTCTGTTGCAGGGGACTAAAATTTGCAGGCTGCGCCTTCCAGGGCTCCAGGTCAGCTATGTCCATCTGGGTTCAGCCCATAGGAGGTTCATGGCTCCAGCTCTGGCCATACAGATGTCTCTATAGTTTCAGCCTCCGTTGGGTGAACCTGGGACCCAGCCTCAGGAAATACCCTTTGTTCTTTTTCTTCTTCCAGCGAGGCTGCCCTCAGTCTCAGCAAGAGGGGCCCTGCCCTAGATCCCCTGTCTTATAGGCCCGCATATCACAAACACACAAATAATGGTCTTGGAGAACTCCTGGTTGCCCCTGGGTCTTGGGATCTTGCATCAGTCGGCACAGCCTGGCTTGTAAGCCTCATCACATGCTCTCTTGGCTTATGCAGTAGAGGCCCCAAGGAAATGCTTTTCTGAACCTCTTGCCCTGTGTCCTCAGAACAAAAGACAACTGCATCTAAATTCCTGTAAGTTCCGTGGGCTGTGTTGCCGCTGATGTTGGAGTTATACCCTACTTTGGGGCCTGGAAAGGGTCTGAGGCTGGAGGCGCTTTGATCAAGGAAAGATGAAACAATGAACTTGTCAAACCCTTCTTCCCAGATAGCATGCAGGTAATAGATTTTTGAACAAGGAAGTGTCGCTTCCCAGCCATGACGGGCATTCATTTTCTCACTTCCCTTTGTGTTCCAGTTCATGTTCTGGAGTTACACGTGAATTCGATATTTTGAACAGTGTTGCACAGTGACGGAGGCGCATTTTACAACATCATGCTCTTGGGATTCATACCGCTATTAGTGCATTTCTAGACCTAACCTCGATTTTGGTCTAAAATCCAGACACGTTCTTGATAACACATACGGAAGGTAGTTTGAATTTGTTACTAGAGACATGGCCTCAACTGAGCCAATAGTCACGAAGTTCTCTGGAGAAACTCAAAGATTATTTGTATGTCTTGAATCTATCCATAGACAAAACACATTTAATTTGACTTTATAGCCACTTAACACACGCAATGGAAATGCTGACTGAAGTCATTAAATTTAATTTAGAAAGGATGTAAGATATACTAGGAAAGCCGAATGAAATAATAGAAAGTCCTCAAATACAGAGCAAAATGTGGTCTTTCATGGAAATAAAATTAATCTCAATTTGTGCTATCTATAATTTTTTGATATGAATTATTGCTTACTGTTAATAGTATAAACAAAAGCATATCTAAGTTTGGCGATTTCTCAGATGGGTTAAAAATACTATTTTTTTTTAGAGGTTTGTATTGTGTTTAAAATCCAAAATGCTGAGTGTGAAATGACAAGTGAGATGCTTTTGTTTGGTAAGCACAATATTTGTGTGTGTGTTTAATTTAAGGGATTAAAAATACTTTTTAGGTTGTAAAGAAAATGGTTTTCTAAGTAGAAATAACCTGCATATGAGCCCAAAAGTGATATTCTTATAAAATATAAGGAAATAGAATAAGGAAAACAAATGTTTTCTGACTTTAAGGAAGAAGATTCAGGTACAAATAATCCCCAAATAATGCTAGTAGTAACTCTTTTCCAACCATTATCAATCAAAGTATGGTCTTGACTGTAGAGAGATTTGAACAAATTAAACAATGTACTATGATTTTTGGTAGTTTTCTTGCTAGCACAGGAATATTTGAAAGAACTGAATGCATATTGTAGGGATCTAGATATCACTTTGATAGTGAAAATCATGGTATGTGTGATAATGGCTTATATGATAAAAGTAATATAGTATTTTTTACATTAATAATAACTGTCTTATGTGATTGTTACCGTACTTGAATGTAATATGTAAAAGTCCGACTATAAGTATTGTTTTAAGAATTTTGTTGACATTTCCAGGGGCGCCTGGGTGGCTCAGTGGGTTAAAGCCTCTGCCTTTGGCTCAGGTCATGATCCCAGGGTCCTGGGATTGAGCCCCACATGGGGCTCTCTGCTCAGCAGGGAGCCTGCTTCCTCCTCTCTCTCTCTCTCTGCCTACTTGCGATCTCTGTCTGTCAAAGAAATAAATAAAATCTTTAAAAAAAAAGAATTTTATTGACATTTCCAAAAAAGTGTTACTGCTTCAGTAGAGGGAGTTTCCTTTAAATTGAAATTAATTAAAAAAAAAAACTATTGGGGCACCTATGTGGCTCAGTGGGTTCAAACTCTGACTCTTGATTTCAGTTCAGGTCATGATCTCAGGGTTGTGAGATTGAGCCCCACTCTCTCTCTTTCCCTCTTCCTCTGTCCTTCCCCACCTTTCTCTCTCTCTCTCTCTCTCAAAACAAAGAAAAAGAAACCAGTTGGCATTACCATCAATAGAACATATCATATGTGAAAATCTTGACTATAACAGTAGAGTGATTTTTCTGAAATAAAAGTCAAGAAAAGTAAGTCTTATGAATATGTATTATAAGTTATGAATTATGAATGCCTTTATTACTCACCTCTGTATTGCTGGCCCATCAATACATGAGCAAGCATAATTAATTTGGTTGCCTTTGATATTTTGCCAAATCTTATTCATACCTAAATATAACTTTACAGATACTTACAAATTTGTCATCCTAAAGGCGTTCGTAAGGTAGAAGGTTCGAGTATTTTTATTGAACAATTTGTCATTTGACTTACACCTGTAAACAGGTAGTGAGATGTGGGCCTCCATTTGTATGTTTGCCCAGGACTGTCTGTTAGGGCCAAGCCTGCCTTCAGCCGAACAGGATAGTGGCTATCTGCTATCACTTTCCTGTTGCCTGCTAGGCTTCTTGGTTCCTCCACCACTCTTTCATTTTGCGCAGATAAGCAGGTACAGGTATGTCTTCTCATGTCCTCTTCTTTTTAAAATTTTTTGAAGATTTAATTTATTTATTGTTATTTTTTTGGTGGGGGAGGGGCAGGCAAAGAGGAAGGGAGAATCTTAAGCAGGTTCCATGCCCAGCGTGGAGCCTGGTGTGGGGCTAGGTCTCACCATCCTGAGATCATAACCTGAGCAGAAATGAAGAGATGGACACTTAACTGACTGAGCCACTCAGGTACCCCAGGATTTTATTTTTAAGTGATCTCTGCAGCCAGCCTGGGGTCCCAACCCACAACCCCGAGATCAAGAGTCATAGACTCCACCTACGGAGTCAGCCAGCCCGGTGCCCCTGTTCCGTTCTTTGTTCCATGGAAGGTAGAGTTATGGGTTGAATAGTGTCCCCCTCCCCCCCAGGAAGATATGTTGAAGTCCTCACGCCTATGACCTCAAAATGTAACTTTATTTAGAAATAGTATCATTGTAAATGTAATCGATGAAAATGAGGTCAAGCTGGAATAGGGTAGGCTTATAATCCAATATGACTGGTGTCCTTATAAGAAGAGAGAAACGTGGTGACAGAGGAAGGATGATGTCAGAAAAGACAGTCATGTGACGACAGAGGCAGAAATTGGAATGAAGTATCGATAAGGCAAGGAATGTCGAGGATTTCTAGCAGACACTTGAGGGCAAGGAAGTATTGTCCCTTACAGGTTTCAGAGGGAGCATGGTCCTGCCGGCACCTTGATGTTGGACTCCCAGTCTCTAGAACTGTCTGACGATAAGGTTCTGACATTTTAAGACACCTAATTTGTGGTGTTTTGTCATAGAAGCCCTAGGATGTGGGCAGCATGCTACAGATGCTCTTTGCCCCCCATGCCCGTGCTTCTCCAGGCTAGATGCCTAGAAGTAGATCTGCTGGGTCATAACAAACGTCCAGTTTTCGTCTTAACAGCTACTCCACACTGCCCTCCAGAGTGGCTCTATCTGTTAAGCTCCCACCAGCAGTGCTCGAGAGCACTTATATTCCTTATGCCCTGGCCAACACTTGACATTAACAGACATGTAAAAAATTTCTTCCATCTGATGGGCAAAAAAGAAGTATTTAAAAAAAGTATATTCTCTGGTTACTAGTGAGGTTGAATGGTTTTTTTTTTCCTCATATGTTAATTTTCCATTTGAATTTTTTCTTCTGTAAATTTTCTTTTTATGACCTTTTTCTATTGTGTTATTTGTTTTATTCCTACTAGTTCAGAATAGTTCTTTATGCAGGAGATGATCTTATTCTTTATAAACCATTCCTTGTTTAGGAAGATGTTTTAAATATCAAGAATGTTTGTTGGCTTTAATTGGTTCTCTTTTCAGCCTCTAGTGAGATGATCAAATGGTATTTATTTGATCTACTGATATGTGGCACCTGTAATTATAAGAACTTTCAGAAGCGGAGCAGTTAGGTATTTTACAGACAAGAGGAATGATGCCAATGTAGGAGCTTTTCAAAACATGTTTAGAGAGCCGCCTGCTTAGAACAGAGGGTGTGTCTAAGGGAGTGTGATGGTCAGCTTTGGGAAACGGCCTGAAGACTTTGTGAAACCTTGTAAGGGGGTAAAGAGTTTAAGCTTTAAGCTACAGACAAGATGAAATTACTGCAGAATTCTCGGTAAAGGATAACTGTAGAATATAAGAGGATTAACCAGGTGGTGTGGTAGAAGGGGAAAAGAAAGCAAGGAGAAGAGTTGGATGTGCAGGGGTGAGATGACAATGCTCTAATGACCCTAATGAGGAAGAAAAGAAGAAAAAGTCCCTAAAAAACCAGTGTGGCTCTGGGATGAGTTGAGATGTAGAAAGAATCATAAATGCCAGCATATTACATACTTAGGGGACAGTCAGGAGGCCTAAAGTAGAAGATAACTCTTGGGTTTTGATTAATGTCCCAGTTGTGCAACATTAGTTAGGAAAACAGGAATAAGTATACATAGGGGGGATTTTGTCTGAGCAAATGATGGCATGTTGATAGATGGCAAAGAGAAAACACACCTCATCAATTTTTATTTTGCTTCTAAAAGACAATGTCAAGGAGAATGATTTCCGACTAAAGGTAGGGTGTAGGGTAGAACGAATATGCTGTCTGAAGACAGTTCCCAGTGGGTGAGGAGATTGTAGGAAAGCATGTATCTGCTCTGGGTGAACTATGCCCCAGGAAACAGAGAGAACTTTTAATGATATCTCCACATCTTTGTTTTTGGCCTTGGAGAAAGCTTGGAGAATGTGAACATGGATTAGAGAGAAAGTAGGGGAGGTTGTGTGTGAGCAAATGAAATTCCAAATTTCAAAAATGTGGATTTCAGAAACTGCAAAGCAATGATTTTAATGTCATTTTGGGGCAAGATCCTAGGGTAACATTCAGAAGGGATGAGTTGTGGAAGAGATCCTAGAAGACAAAGTAGGAATATTAGAACTTTACATAGGATTATTAGAACTTTCATGTGAAAAACATGACTGACCGTGTGATAGTGTTTTTAATTTTTTTTTTTAATTGGTTACTTGACTGTTAGAATAAGGAGTCACAGGACTGCGGAGGAGGACCATGGGAGGAGGGGCAAGGCACATCCTTGAAAGCAGGCCTAAGGCACAGGCCCAGAGAAAAAGGCTAAAAAGGAAGAAGGATGAAATAATGGAAGAGGGAAGACAGGGATACAATGAAAAGGTTCCTTCATCGCCAAGTGGGTAACTGTCTGGGTTTCTAGGGGTTTCCCTGGGCCCCTCCTGCAGCTGGCTCTCAGGGAAGGGCAGAGCTGGGAATCAGGAGACTGAGGCTCTAATGCTGGGTGTGCCCCAACTTGCCAAGTGACCTTGTAGGTATCATTTCACCTTTCTAACTCCTCCCTATGGTCAAACACAGACATCCTGTTAGCCTAAAAGTGCTTCTGGGCTTTACAGAATAAAATAGCTCCAGAAATTTTAGACATCGTCTGCATGTGCAAAGTGTTTGCTCCTGTTGCCACATTTTCACGGTTGGGGGAGAGAGGGAAGTGGTGAGAGGAGGGTAGAAAGGAAGGTGAGAAGACACTGTGGCCAAGTCCCTTGGCTCCACCTCGCCATCCTAGGGAACCCAGGGGACCAGGCGCTGGCAAACGGCACATACCCACAGCCTCTTCACTAGCCCGGCACCCAAGAACCTAGCGGACACCCTCAGGTTCTGCCTTTCCTTTCAGCAAATCCCATTGCCGCATCCAGGGACGGAAAGCGAGGCACGCCCCTCCCCCCACTAGATGGCACTGAAACGCCTCGTTCCAGATTTTCAAACTGCAGGGAGGATGAAAAAAGACAAAAAGAATATGGTGGAGGGTGTGCTCTTTCTGGCTCGCAGGCCCCGTTGTGCAAAGCCGGGTGCCGGACACTCTTTTTCCCCGGGGTTGCTCCTTCCCCCGCAGTGCGGGCCCCGGCTTTGGAGTGCGGGTGCAAATGAAGGGAGAGCATTAGGGAGAAAAACCCAGGCTTTCAACCTGGGAGGGAGGCTCCCAGCCTTTGCGGCGCTGTATCACGGGAACCGGGAGGCTGGCGTGGGGGGGGCGTTTCTGGGATGAAGTGGGGCTTGCTTGCCGCCTACCCGCTGAAGGTCTGGGTCCCTCACTGCCTCTCAGAGCCCCTGCTGAGCCTAAATCCAGCCGCCACCCAGATGAGGACAGATGCGGCGCCGGCGCCGAGGTTTCATATAACCCCACCTCCCCTTCTCCAAGAGCGAGCCCCCGGGCGTTTTCAAAATATCCATTAAGCACCCCCCCCCCCCTTAATATTCTCATCCTCCGGCCTTGAAAGGATCAATTTCCTTTTTTTCTTTCCTGCTGGGGAGGGAGGGAGGTGGAGGCAGGTGGAGGTGGGTGTGTGTCGGGGTGTGTGGCGCTGGCGTGGGGCTGGACTGGGGTTGGCCGTGGCAACCCCGCCGACGCGCTCGGCCCCAGGGGGAAACGCCTGTAGCTAGCAAGGTAGCGCCTGTAGCTTTCTGGGGGAAAACAAAGATCAGATGTGATCCAAGACACCGGCGACCAAAACTGGGGACGCAGGGAACTTCCTCAGCCCCTCCGGATGCCGACTCCGCAATAAGCAGTCTTTAAAGAACTATGGTCGATTTGAGGGAATTTTCCATCACGGAAAAGAGATAAATAGGAGATGGAGGCAACATCCTTAAATTTATAATAATGCGTGTAAACATGCTACATACCACATATATGTATATGTGCATAAATATGGATGTGGTTGGGCACATACCTATCTAGATACCATTGACTTGCCTGGTCAAAGACTAAGGCTTAGACATTCCGTGCCTGGGAAATGGTGCAGTTTATCTTTAAGGATGCTAGAAAAATAAGAGATGAGGCTCACGTTGCACGGATGACATCACTAGCTTTTGGCTGCGCGCTCCGTGTTCTCGTCTGTGGGTTTTAGCCAAGGCTGCAGCGCCCGGCGCCTGAGCGAGCGAGCGCGGCGGCGGCTTCCTCCGGCGCTCGCAGCCCGGCGTTGCGATTTCCCGAGCACCCCGGGCGCAGCCTGGGCTCTCGTTCCCCAGCACCGCCGGGCCCGCGAGGCCCCGGAGCCGCCGCGGCTAGAGGAGGAGGCAGGGAGGGGAAGCTCAGCGACCCAGCCTCCCTCCCCCACCCTCGCCCCATTCACCTCGGCGGGCACGGCGCGCCAGGAACCTGATCGTGGGACGCCGAGACCGGGACGGGATTCTCTGCACGCTGCCGAGTGAGCCGGCGCCTCGGCTCCTGGGTGGGCTGCGAAGAAAATGGTGCAGTCTGAGAGCGGCTGACCCCAGTTGGGTAGAGCAGACAGCTACAGTGCCGGGCTCGGGTGGCGGGAGAAGGGGGCGGATTGTTTTGAAGGGCCGGGGCCGCTGTTTTCCTCGGTGCCTGCAGCATTTTCTTTGCACCTGGGCAGCACGTTCCCGGGGCTACTTGGGAGCCAGATGAAGTGAGGCAGAGGCGTCGCGGGAGAGGCGGGTCTGGAACCTGTCGGGTGGATACTCAGGAAGAAGAGGGCGCTGGGGAGATCGGCATGACGCCCGGGGACTGGCTGCCCAGCTGGCGGTGAGCCCCGATCGCGCGACCTGTCCATGGTGTTGAAGGCACCGCGAGCGGAGCTCCGCGCGCCTCGCGCCGTGTGCCCTGCCGGGTGCACCCTCCTCTGCGCAGCCAGCCCCTCGCGCCCGCCAGCTGCCGCCCAGTCATCCCCAGTCCTGGGCCAAGGCTCGTCCGGTAACGCCGTCCGAGTGACCGCACCGTCGGCCCGAGGGGCCTCCTGAATGGCAAGGCCAGACGCAGACCACCCGGGAGCCCGCGCGGAGAGGTCGGCAGCGACCGTGTGCCCACCGGCAGCCCGCCTTTGAGCACAGCGCGCTGGCCAGACAGAGCAAGGGACCAGCTGGTGACCAGAGGACGGAGATTTTAAAAAGACCCAACCCAGAGAGGAAGAACATTTCTTCGCTTGCGAACCGGAAGGGGGAGAGTCGCTGAGTGGGAGACCCAGGCGGGACTCAGGGCAGCCGGCCCTGGCATCTGGAGGTTTCCTTCGCAGGCCGGCCGCCTCGCGGGTGCTGGGGTTCATCCGGTCGTCGCGCGGCTCCTCGTGATAGCCTCCACCCCCTCACCCCAAGAAAAAGCCAGGCGAGTGGGTCCCGTCGCTTCCCTACACAAAGAAAGCCCGGCAGCCCCACGGCAGCCGAGGGCACTTGGTGTTTAGTTTCTGGCCCCAGGGCAGCGGCACCCGAAGCCCGGCTGCGCGCCGACGCGGCCGGCTCGGGGCAGTCGCTTTCTGCGGGGCAGGGAGGGTGCGGGAGACAGTCTTGTCCGCTCGCCGCCGCCCGAGGCTGCACCTGCCCCGGAGGATGCCCAGGAGTCCGCCCGAGCCTCCCCGGATCAGAACTTTTTAGGCTGCTCGCCCCCATCCCCGCAGTCCCCGGGCCGCGCACCGGCAGGCGGGGGCGAGGGGGCGCCGCCGCGCGAGTCCCCCTCGGGTCCCCCTCCCCCTTGGCTCGGCCGCCCGCCGCTTTGTTCCGGGCGCGCGGAGGGAAGGCGAGGCTGCGGCGGATCATGCCCATGGTGTAGCCGCCAAGCGGAGGCATGGCTGCCGGAAGGTTACTGCTCTATACGGGCCTCTCGCTAGCGCTCTGCGCCCTCGGCATGCTGGCCGTGGCCATCTGCTCGGACCACTGGTACGAGACGGACGCCAGGAAGCACAGGGACAGGTGCAAGGCCTTCAACACCCGCCGGGTCGACCCCGGCTTCATTTACAACAACAACAACAACTTGCCGCTCCGGGCGAGCCGCTCGCGCCTGGACCGCTGGGAGGGCAAACTCCTGCGGGCCCGGAACCGCCGGCAGCTCTTCGCCATGAGCCCGGTGGACGAGTGCAGCCGGCAGTACAACTCCACCAACATGGGCCTCTGGAGGAAGTGCCACCGGCAGGGCTTCGACCCCGAGATCGCAGCCCTCATTCGGAAAGGTAAGCGTGAGGCGCGAGGCGTGGCACTGTGGAGAGCCCGGTGCCTCCTAGGCCCGGTTCACACTCTCCTCCCTTCGCCTGGCCACAGTCTCCCGGGCCTCCTGCTTCCAGGAGCTCAGGTTATCCAGGCCCCGCTGAGCCTCGGAGTGGCCAGAACTTGCCTCCCGGTAGCTGGTAATGGAGGCTTACCTCTCTCTGGCTGGCCTCTGGTCTTCCGTTGGTCCGCTGGGATTCCCGTGGGATATCGTGGACCAGGGTTTTTAATCCAGGCTAATGCTTCATCAGTCTCAGAACGGAGGGAATCCCATGTTGTGTTGTTTGCAGAGGAAGCCCCAAATTGGAGAATGGTGTGTCAGGCAGACAGCCTCCTAGTTTTAATCTTTGTTTTGGATGTTGAACTGATTCAGGGAAAGCATCTCACCAAGAAGGCCTTATTCACGCCACAGACATTTATTTGCTAAGTGCTAGACTGTATGGAGCACCATGCAGGCATCCGTCCCATAAACAGAGTAAATCACAGCCCCGGCCCTGCAGCTGCAGGCCTGGGGACCAAGAGCATCATACCACGATTCTTGATCCCTCCTTCTGGGGAGGTGGTTGACAAAAGTGACTTGTGTGCATCAAATTTTAACAGGGCCTAATAAACACATAAAAAGTAGTTTCTCAGGTAACACCAAAGTGGGCACTTAAGAGGAAAAAAAAAATGACCATGTTCAGAAGATTTGTATCAAAAATACGTAAAGTATTACAAAACAGAAAACAGACTGCCATTGCTAATGATGAAAATTTCTCGGATACTTGAGTGTGATCACATAATTTTTAAAAAGTCTCCTCACCTGATACAATTTGTAAGATCTTGGCTGATTTATACTTTGGGGACTACCCTGTTCTGTTAATCCACTGAATATATTTGAATATATATTAATATTGCTCTGGAGAAGGGAATGTGTTCTCTTCTATGGTAGTTGCATTCTGGAAGATATGGTGTGATTTTCTGGGTCTTGGCCTCCCCCCGCCCCCCGCCCCCGCTGTGTGTCAGTCTCTTCAACTATTCAGTGGTGAAGCCAGGGTGAAAATGATGTTACCTGCAAAGTCTTTGAGGCCCAGATGGAAAACACGTCTTACTGTCCCTTAATATTATAACGCAGGTTTGCTGCTGTTTTAAAATATTATTTGTGAGAACTAATGTCCTTTGATTTAGAAAAATGTTGAAATTGATCAGAAAAAATAGTTAATTTGAAAAAAAAAACTCAGTTGTTTAGGAATGACAAGCAGTGGGAATGGTCTCGGTGGCTAGTGAGATATAGGTGAGCTAAGTCCAGAAGGAGAATCCATCTTCGTTTTTGTTTTGCAGCTTCTGTGGAATGACTAGGGATTTTAGCTGATTCCGTTGTGAGTGTGTTAATACTACAAACATCACAACTGCTTCATGGTTAGGCTGATGTTAGAGCAGGGTGACCCATTTGGAGCTCTACAACTTTGTAAAGACATGCATATTAGAGCATTCCAGAAAAGAGTAACTTGGTTTGGATTTGGAAGTAGGAGAGCAAGAGAAAACAGAATCATTTCTGGCAGTGGGTGACTGTAACAGTGTTCAGATTCACAGATTCATGAAGTGTTCTGTCCTTTCCTGTTCGCCGCATTTTTTAAAAATTGGCATGGTAGGAAGTTAGCTGAAATGAGAGGAAGAATTCATGTTAATAATGACTGATAAACAGTGGTAGGACTTGCTGAAGGACATTCTTGCATTTCCTTTCTTAAATGTCTCTTGCAACAAGATGGGTTGGATATCCTGCTGTCTGGCACTGGTTCTCTCTGCTCAGAAAAAGAGGGGTGGAATCCCTGCCTTCTGATGGTTCCATTGAGGGCTTTGATTCCATGTTGCTTTGCCTGGCAATCTGGCTAGAAGGGTTGACTTGGTCTGTGCACCAGAGATGTTCGTTACCATAGTGACATGTTCTTCCGGTGAAGCTGGGAACACAGAGACAGGGAAAGGGATAGGGGAAGAGTGTACAACATTTTGACTTTGAGTCGACTGATTGTTAATTGCAGCAACAGAAAATGGACATGGCTCAGCAGGGGGATTGAATACACTGATACCCAGTGTTGGCAGAACCTTGTATTTCACTTGAACTAATGGAGACGCTCTTCCCCATCACCCAAAATACAGCAATCACTGTCAGCTGCAAACAACCGCTTACCACGGCCGTTTCTGTCCATTTGACATTCTTGTTAGGTATTATTGAGATAGATGGCATGCCAGCCTTACAAATCTCGGGGGACTTAAGGTCGCTATCTTCATTTTTAACCTCAAAACATAATCTGTGAAAGCTAGATCTTCTCTTTTCTAAGCAACAAGAGACACATTTTGGAAATAAGTGCATCTTATATTAGTAGAATTGACAGGCAATTCCAATAACGTAGAACATCATTTCTAGACTTAATCAGCGTTCTTCCTAGATTGGCAGATTTAGGAAGGAAGTAAAAAAAAAAAAAAGAAATTGATATCCCTGTATTTAAATTTAAGGCAGGCAACTTAGGAAAAGATACTTATCTCGTAGTATTCATTAGTAGCCTCAAAAGATTTGTTAGTCCTTTGTCTTTCAGGGAAACATCTTAGATTCAAATTCTGGGAGATACATGTTGGGTAAGGGGAAAGGGAAACCAGAGAAAAGACTGTAAAATCTGTCAGTATTATGGGAAAACAGGAGATTTATCTAAATGATTGTACAGCCCCAGTCATTTGCTAATCAATGTTCATTACATTAGAAAGTGCTATTTGTGCATTTTAAAATAAAACAAAACCACATAATTAATAAGAAAACAAAAGTCAAATCTATATCTGATTTGAAGATGAAGTCCTTTGGATGCGTGTTTTCTCTGAAATCCATTTCTTCAATGCCGGCTGCCATGATTATACCAAAAAATATGCATTTCTGGTCACTGTGTATTTATTTGTTTGTCTTATTGAACATAAGTTCCTGAAGGGCAGGAAAGAAAATCATTTGTAAAACACATTCACCAGAATGTATTTTGGTCCTTGAGAAATATCTCATACAAATAAGGTTCACGGAATTGTATCCATCAAAAACTTATTCTAATTGTAGGAACACTTGTGTGGGAATCCAAATAAAGGATTAGTTAGAAAATTGTGATGAAAAAAAAAATGAACCAGGGTGGCTCCCAGGGCAGATTAATATTGTAGCAGATGCTACATAATTTAACAAGGAAGTTTTTTTGAGCCCAGAAGTTTTGCTAAGGAATAAGGGAAACAATACTTTTTTTTGGATAGCATATTTTACTGAACAGACACGTATCACCCACAATCATTATTTTTCATATTAGATAAGATTTTGATGGTTTCCTTCTTAGAGGTAGGATTGGGTTGAGGGTATAGCAAGGATAGATCACCCTTGAATTCCCATATGACTGTGTCCATAATCGAGTCCTCTTGTCTTCTTGCTTTCCGACCGTGTCAGTTCTCTCTACTAAGTCACTGCAAGCGTGGTGGTGGTGGTGTGGGGGACAGATCCATGACAGGATCAGTTTCTGAAATCCAAGAGACTTTCAGACCCTTAGGAGGAGCAGCTACAGGTAGGATTTTGTTCCAGGGAACATTTATATTCTTTGATTTGTTCTGAAATGTTATACTGCTGTGCCTTAAAATAAAGAGACCTTCAACTGAGAACTCTAAAAACTATTTTTTTACTATTTGAAAATAGGCCTTATATGAGAATTTGATCTTTATGATCAGGGAGTGGTTGTCAGTATACAGAGGCTTATTTTAACAAAGCATCACATAGTCGCTAATGGAGTTAGGTACTGTACATGTATTATGTGATGGGCACACATCGCAAGAACTCGGTGATGAATAAGACCCGGTCCTTAAAATACCCCCAGTCTGTTAGGGTCACGGGGAATATGTGTCAGCTACGGGGTGATGAGAGCGGCAGAAACAGGTGCAGAGAAGTAGGGAGCACGCAGTGGTGGATGGTGTTGGCAGTGAGGTGAGAGAAGCCAGGAGGGGGTTGGGTTCAGTTGCCTGGAGGAGGTGAAATACCTGAACACAGTTTTCATGAAGTTGGGAGGTGGATGGAGAGGAAAGGAGATTTGAGGCCAAGAGGGCAGCATCTGCATAGGCAGGGAGGTGTGAACCAGCAGTCCAGCCTTTTGAGTGTTGACTGCTGGAGGGAGGGAGAGGAGCCAAGCGTGGAGCTGGAGAGTGAGGAAGAGCCAAGGCCAAGGGCTTGCATACTCAGAGCGCATGTAGCTATACTCAGTAGGGTAGCCACTAGCCACAAGTGGCTATTTAAATTTTTAAAATAACCAGTATTCAATGAAATTAAAAATTCATTTCCTTAGTGGTGTTGGCCACATTGCAAACATTCAAGAGCCATGTGTTGCTGGTGGCCATCGTATTGGACAGTGCAGATGAGAGAACATTCCTATCGTCACGGAAGGCTCCATTGGACAGTGCTGCACGGAGCCTAGAGCCTCTGAAAAGAACAAGCACATACTTCGTTTCAGGTGAGGACGATGAAACATAGTAACTGGAGCTTAGATTTAAGTATATGGTTCTATCCTTGAACAAACTTTGCTACTTGAATGTTTTGGGCAGAAGGTTTGAGTTCGTGATCAGTTACACTAAGTCTATATTTTATGCATTTTCCATCTTTGACTCACAGAATTCTCACATGCTCCTCTGTTCTCTCCTCTCCCTCTCTCAACTGCATTGAAAGAAAAGAGTTGTTGATTGGGCAGGGAGGATTAATAATAATTGCCAGACTTGCTGCCAGGTACTCCTCTAAGAGTTTTATTGATATTGGCTAATTTATTCTTTTTTTAAAAAGATTTTATTTATTTATTTGACAGAGAGAGAGATCACAAGTAAGCAGAGAGGCAGGTGGGGTAGAGGGTGGGAAGCAGGCTCCCCGCTGAGAGCCTGATGCGGGGGGGCTTGATCCCAGGACCCTGAGATCATGACCTGAGCCGAGGGCAGAGGCTTAACCCACTGAACCACCCAGGCGCCCCTAATTTATTCTTCATTATAACACTCGAGGTGGGTGTTATCATTTTTTTCCTCGCTATTCTACAGTTAAGGAAACTGAGGCGTCTAAATGTTAATGAACTTGCCAAGTCTCACGATAAGGAAGTGAAGCTGCCAAGCTTCAAATTCTGGCTCCAGGTTTGATGACACCCACTGTACTCTCTTGTCACCATGGAGTCTGCTGGGGCAGGGGTGGGATGGAGAAGAGCCCCGTATTTTGATTCCTCAAACTGGAAAAGAAGTAGGAAGTTAATTTTAGAGTCTCACCCAGGGAGAGCTGCTTGAGGACTGACTTCAGCTTAGCTCTGAGCAGGGGGATCGTTTTAAAGTGGTTCGCACACCTTGCTTTGAGACCCGCTGACAGAAGCTCATACACACTTTGCTATGTGATTTGTGAGTATCTATTTTGTTCACTGTGGTAGATGCTGAGGTTAGAGCCATGAAGGACATACTCATTCATTCCGCAAATATTCATTGAGAGCCTAGGGACTGGGACATCATGGAGAAGCTTGCATTCCAGGAACGAGAAATGGGTAATAAATAAATACATATGAAATAAAGGTAGGGGAGCCTGGCTGGCTCAGTCAGCAGAGCACGCAGCATTTGATTTCCGGGTTGTGAGTTCAGCCCCACACTGGGCATGGAGCTTACTACAAAAAAAGTAATGGTACTTCCTTAAAAATAATGCTACTAAAAATGGTACTACTTTATGCCAATCGGAATAAAAATAATAGCTAATGAACTGATCAGTGTAGAACATAATGGGAGGGAGCGAATGCCATGAGGTGTCTTTGCTCTTCGGAAGTACAAAGGGGTAAAGGGACAAGTAAGCCCAAAATTAAGTGGTCCCCTTCGTCTTGGTTTTAAAACATAGGGAGGCTTGACCTGCTCACAGGCAGGCACATACAAGTAGCCCCGGCTCGGTCTTTACATACAGAGTGTGTCGCCTGCATGAGCACCGTGTGTCCGCCCAAAAGTAGGAGCGAATGCACTCAGTTGCGCCCTCCTCCTTCATCATGCTGAAACATAACTAACCAGCCAGAGCAGACAGCTGGGGGCCCTTGACTCTGCGCAAGTGCTTGGGTGGGAAGACGGAGAGGGTGGGTGTGGTGTGTTTCAGGCACCGGTGGTGTGCCCAGCCCTCTGCTAGGCGGTGGGGAAAGCAAGGAGGCATCACGTGGTTCCTGTCCTGAGGGAACTTACACCCTCGCTCAATGACAAATTCATTGTCTTCTGTGGTTGGATCAGGCTCTTCTTCCGAAGATCACATCTGTGTCAGCTGGATCAGGAATCAACTGGTCAGGGAAGTGGGGAGGGGCGAGTTCTTTCTACTGAGTCAACAAAGTCAGGAGCCATATTTCTGTTCCAGAAGGTTGGTTTATTTACTGTAGGGTTGGTAAGGATCAATTACAGGGTCGATTCTGTATATCCCACTTTGGCTTGTCAGTTAAAAATAGTTTTTTCCCCTCTGTACTGTTACTAGTAATCCTAGGTCTTCCAGCAGAATCCTAAACACCCTGGCTAGTTTGACCCTCCACATGCAGGCATGTGAACATCTAGGAATTGGGGAGTAAAGTAAAAAATATGTATTCAGATGCAGATTCTTTGATAACTATGGACTCCAAACGCTGCACAGAGAGAGGAGGGAGTGCGTGACCTGGGGGATGAGTGGACAGAAAATTGATTTGAACATCTGGATTGGACAGCTGCTGTTTCTGAGAAAATGCATACATTCTTTCAAAGGACGTCGTTTCCTCATATGTAAAATAGTGAGTTTGGATTATATAAACTTCAGGCCCTTTCACACTCTAACATTTGATGAGAAAGTTTAATTTAGGTTATAGAGCATAAACAGTAGGTAGATGGTTGAGAAAAGGTGAGCTGGGAGAGAAGAGAAAGCCAGGGAGGAAGGACAGAGAAAGGGACCATCCCAGGATGCTAGCATACCAGAGGGGGGGGGGGGAAACAAAGCAGCTCATTTCATTCCCCCACCCAATGGTGGAACAAAACTTCCCCTCTTTTCTGATGGTTTGAAATGCCACTTTGCAGACTGGAGTTAAAAATAAACACTGAGGGGCATCTGGGTGGTGTAGTCAGTGAAGCCTCTGACCTTTGGTTTTGGCTCAGGTCGGATCTCAGGGTGGTGAGATGGATGGGGGTGGGGGAGGAGGGAGGGGAGTGGGATGGGTTCTCCTGGCTCCACCCTCAGCCCCGAATCTGCTGGAGATTCTCCCTCTGCCCCCCCCTCCCGTCCAGCTCCGTCTCTCTCTCTCAAATAAACAAATCTTTAAAAAATCGTAAACACTTGGGGTGCCTGGGTGGCTCAGTGGGTTAAAGCCTCTGCCTTCGGCTCAGGTCATGATTTCAGGGTGCTGGGATCGAGCCCCACATCGGGCTCTCTGCTCAGCGGGGAGCCTGCTTCCCCCTCTCTCTCTCTGTCTGCCTCTCTGCCTACTTATGATCTCTGTCTGTCAAATAAATAAATAAATCCTTTAAAAAAAAAGGAAACACTTGATGGGCAAAAGTGGTTATAGTTACACAACAATGTGACTATACTTAGTGCCACCTAACTGTGCACTTAAAACTGGCTAAGATGGTGAATTTTGTGTTCTGTATGTTTCACCACAATTTAAATAAAGAAATGAAAAGAAATCATAAAGCTTCACAGAGAAAGGAACTGGATTACTGGTCGGTGTGCGAACTACTTCATAACCAAAGATCTTCATGCATTCAGTGCATTTATTGAGCACCTATGGGTGCTAGGCATTAGCTCAGGTATTGCTCAGGATACAGAAGTCAATAAAACAGACTAAATTCCTGCCCTTGTAGGGCTTACATTTTAACAGTTTTGAGTATCATATCTTTTTTTTTTTTTGGCTTATTTTTTAAAACAAAACATTTAAAGAGCACCAAGATATAAGACAAGTAAAAGTAGTGAGTACATTCCTTGGATCATTTAAAAATCATTGCATAATGAGGAACACTTCCCTGTATTTAACCTAAAAATGGCTTTTGAGCTCCCAACTATGTCAGGCACCTAACTCGAGGTGGTGGATCCTGAGTGAAATCCATAGTTCTGTCTTCAGAGGACAAACAAAAGGAGGAAGTGTGCGAGAAGACAAATACATACGGTCCCCAAGTTTGGTTCTAGAAGAGATTTACATCCTGCGGGCCTGAGTGGCTCTCGAATTTTGGAGCAGTTAGGGGATGTTCTTAGAGTTGTTATTTGTGGGTGGATGAGGTAAAGTCTTAGCCTTATTTAAAAAGTAGTAATTAATTCTGATGAGGTAAATCCTTGACTAGTCTGCCTTCCCCCTACCCTTGTATCCCAGGCCCCCCAGCCCATCCTCCAAGGGTCACACTGCAACCAGATTTTATGCATCATACCAGAGATCATTTATTCAGCAGTATTTAAAAATAACAGCAAGTATAAATAGGAGTCAGGCAACGAACGGGTGATTCAAACAGGACAAAAGTTTTTTTTTTTTTTTTTATAAATTCGTATGCACAGAGTCGATGTTTAAAGGTCTTGTTCCAGGAGTCACCAGGAATCTTCTACAGGTGATGTTTATTCTGAGTGGAAGCTACGGTTGACGGTCAGGGAAGTTTGACGGATCTGCTGTATTATGGGAGACTGCAGTATCTGAATTATTTCAATTGATTTTTTTTTTCTTGGCGTCGAAGTATTTTGCCAAGAAAAGGCAATTTACTTTATATTAGGTCATCTTCATAAATTTATCTCATTTCCTGCATTTTAAAATGCCCTGCTGTTCTGTATTCCGAATCTCACTCTATTGGACACGTTATTTGCTTCAGAGCCTCTCCCTTTCAATTTTGGCCGGAATTTCTCTTAATCTTTATAACAGCAATTCTATTTAGGCAAACACAACTCCTACTCCCCAAGGCCCTGGAGTAGTTCATAGACCTGCATGGGCTGGGGTTGTTTTTACCTTAAGAAAGCTCTGAGCTCATACACGGCCGTCTGTCTGCTGACAGCACATTGGGACGCAGCTGGATTCTATCTCAGGAGGCTGAAGACACACACAGCCTTGCAGCCTGGCCCTACTCCCATCCAAGCATGTCCCTGGCGCCACTGCTTGTAATAGCAAAATAAATAAGCAAAACAGAAAAACTTCAGTGTCCATGAATAGGAAAATGGATAATAAGGTATGGTGTATATTCATACAATGGAAACAATTGTCCCCTATTTAACACAAATATACTACATGTACGTATTTCCAAATGGGGAAACATAAAATTTGACTGAAAAAAAAAAGCAGGGTATAGAATGAAATGGGGAGTATGTTGCCATTCATATGAAGTTAGAAAGTGGATCAAATTACATTAGATATTATTTATGGAAACATGATTTGCATAGTATTTATAAAAGTATGCACGGGACCGATAAACCCAAAATGAAGGATGATGTTTGCCAAGACAGAGAAAGGAATGGAATTGGGAAGTTGCTTTAAAATCATGTCTATTTCATTTCTTAAAAGACAGAAGAAATCTGAGGCATTTGGGGGCATATCCATGCGTGCACAATCAGGCTCTTTAGAAAGTTTTTATGATCCGAACAAAAAAGTTAAAATTTTATTCAGACTTTGTTGTTCAGTGGATAGGAAGCAGGTTCTTTAAGGACAATTCTTGGAAAACTGTTTCTGAGGTGATCTGTGACTGACTTTTGTAAGTAGTAGCAAGCAGCATTTAGAAGAGAATCAGGCAACTCCTAGTCAACAGTTTTCACTGAAAGTAGCTCATGGGAAGGGCTTAGAACAAATAAAATTGTTTTATCCACTCTGGATGTCTTATAAGAGGAGGAAATTGAAACTTTAAAATGATTTGTTTCTGAGAGAAGAGTAATGTACAAGTCACGTCCCTCTTTGTCAATTTCTTGCAGCTTGTGGAGAAAAACAAAGAATTTCAAGGGCTAAAAAGGTAAACTAGGGGCGCCTGGGTGGCTCAGTGGGTTAAGCTGCTGCCTTCGGCTCAGGTCATGATCTCAGGGTCCTGGGATCGAGCCCCGCATCGGGCTTCTCTGCTCAGCAGGGAGCCTGCTTCCCTCTCTCTCTCTCTGCCTGCCTCTCTATCTACTTGTGATCTCTCTCTGTCAAATAAAATAAATAAAATCCTTTAAAAAAAAAAAGGTAAACTAAAACCAGTCTTGGAACTGATCAGATGCTAAACTTTGAAGGCTAAGACATGGAGGCCCTGTGTGGGAAAGCAGAGCACCAACATCTGGGAAGGCATTTGAGCCCACAGGGAGGAACTCAGTGTTAGGGTCCATGATCAAAGGAGAGAGGCTGATACAAAGCGAAGGTCAAGCAAAGCTTTATTTCGCGCCAGTATCGAGAATCAAACTGACCGTTCGGGGCCGCCTCTTACAGAGAGGGTGACCCCTCCCAGCCTCACAGACTAACTTATATAGAGCAAAGGCCGTGTGGTTGAGCCTGGCCACACACAGGTGGCCAATGAGATTGCAACACACAGAGAAAGTTGCATAGTCATGCTAGGTCACGCACAGGTAGCCAATTGAATTACAATTCACCCTATAGTAGCTATTTGAACTATTCTATCACCTTGGTCAGAATTGGTGCCCAAAAGGCAGGGCCCACATTCTTGGGTAGTTAGGGAGACAGTATGTGCACTTTACTGATTGGATGTCTCCACCTGGCCTGACTCGTCCTTGTATTCTGGGCTCTGTTATCAGGGACTGGTCGACCATATTTTACTTGTTTCCCGGACTTGCTTCTAAGTAAGTTCCTCAGTGGGGGTGGGGGGTGGGAGTGGGGGGGTGGTGGCAAGGTCAGTTTAAGTTTTACTGCACAAACAACAAAATCGCTGTTTAACCGAGATGAAAGCGCTCTAGCCAAGTAGGCCCTTACACTCAGTATGAACCAGGAGAGGAAAAGCTGAGAATAAGAAAGGACCAGAACTGGGGCGCCTGGGTGGCTCTGTGGGTTAAAGCCTCTGCCTTCGGCTCAGGTCATGATCCCAGGGTCCTGGGATCGAGCCCCACGTCGGGCTCTCTGCTCAGCGGGAGGCCTGCTTCCTCCTCTCTCTCTCTGCCTGCCTCTCTGCCTGCTTGTGATCTCTGTCTGTCAAATAAATAAATAAAATCTTTAAAAAAAAAAGAAAGAAAGAAAGAAAGAAAGGACCAGAATTGGGGCACCTGAATGGCTCAGTGGGTTAAGCTTCTGCCTTCAGCTCAGGTCATGATCTCAGGGTCCTGGGCTCGAGCTCTGCATTGGGCTCTCTGTTCAGCGGCGGGGAGCCTGCTTCCCCCGCCCATCCCCGCCCCACCCCCCGCCTGTCTCTTCGTACTTGAGATCTCTCTGTCAAATAAAAAAATAAAATAAAAAAAAAAAAGGAAAGGACCAGAATTGTACTTTATTTCTTCAGAAGTTTTCTTATCCCCTTTCAGACTGAGTAGAGAACGTTAGTTAGTAAAACCTAACTAGATTTGTTATTGATGATTATGGTTTGGATCTTTTGTTCTTAAAATTATGAGGGCGACTTTAGCCAAGGGCGAGCCTCTGTTACAGTAATGGTGTTTCCACTGTGTTTATACAAACTACAGCTGGCGCAGAAAGGCCCACCAGAACTGTAGCTGGGGTTCCACTTTCAGCAGATAATGCTTTAAAACACCAAAGCTGGGTCTTAAGTTCCTAGGGAATCATGAGTGTCCTGTGGGATTTCAGGGATTTTTTTCCTTAACCACAGGGCTGACAGGGTGACCACGTGCTGCTCTGGGCAGGCTGCTTGGGAAGGTCCCTGGTGATGATGAGCCGCTGTGTTCCCTGTGGTCTGTGGGGAGGTGGGCACCCCTGGTGCTGCCTGTCCTTCCGTAAATGAGTGACCTCCCACCCTGGGAAAAGCTGGCCTCTCCCCAACTCTCCCACCTCCCTAGATGTGTGAGCACAGAGGAAAGGAGAGGTGACCTTGCTCAGATGTGGCCAGGCTTGCTTCTCTTCCTCAAGGCTCTTCAGGGCCCTTCTAGGTCCCTGACTCTAGATTTCCTCCTCCTTCCCCAGGGCTGGGGTTGCTCTTTCTTTTTCAACACTGGGCCTCCTCTGGCTTTGGAGGCAACATTTGCTCCTGGACCTGCTTCTACCCCTGTTCTTTTTCTTTTTCTTTTTTAAGTTTGTTTGTTTACTTAGTAATCTCTATACCCAACAAGGGGCTTGAACTCACTGCCCAGAGATCAAGAGTCACATGCCCTTCCGACTGAGCCAGCCAGTCGCCCCTCTGTCTCTGCTCTTCCCTCTCCTTCTCTGGCTCTCCTTCCTCAGCCTGGGTGGGGTTCTCCAGTGTTCCGTTCTCCTTGAGCATTCTCTTTCGTGCCTGTGGCCCTTTTCACCCCTCAAAGCTCATGACTTGTTGCCCCGGGAATCTCTCCCTCCGACCGAAAGTCCAAACAGCTCGCCTGTGGGGTATCTCACTTGGATATTCTGGGGATCCACAAGAACCTGCTTTCTCTTCTCTCATCCTGGATGGAATCCTTTCTCCTTCCTTTCCCTCCATCTTGAGGAAGGATATCCCCTGCCTCTCTCGTTGCCCAACCCAGAAACTTAAGGATCATCCTTAGGGGCTCTCTTCTCTCCTGTCCTAGTCATCCAAGCAGCAGTTCCCCTCCTGACACGGGCCCCCCATCCTGTTCCAGCCCTGCTACCTGTTGGTCCCCAGTACCTGTGCTCTCCTGGTGGTGCCCTCTGGCTTCCTGTTCTCTAGCACATCTCTGCTTTCTATTCAGAGTGTTTGTTCTTAAATGGAAATTGAATCGTGTTACCACTTTGCACGACATCCTTCAGCGGCTCCCCACAGCCTATCAGTCAGAATAAGATCTGTGATCTTCACCTTGGCAAGTAGACCCCACAGGTCTGGCAACATGCCCCCCCCCCCCCCCCCGCCGCCAGTCTGTGCATCTCATACTTTTGCATGCTTTGTCCATACCAGCATGCTCTCCTTCAGCCCTGATGAAGGACTCCCAGGCCCTAAAACAGGTTAAGCTATTTTATACCTTTGGAACTTTCGGTTACGAAGCTTCTTCCTTTGCCTGGAAGCCCCTGACCCTCCATACTCACCCCGACGTCAAGTCTGCCTGGTCAACACATGCTTACCCTTTAGCAATCAGTTGAAGACCCCTCCTCCTCGTACTTGATGTTCTCACCCAGGCTCCCCGGGAGGATTGCCTTCCTCCTCCTAGGCCTCCTTCACACACCAAACACTTGGTTCCTAGCACCAGTGACATTTTATTTCCCCATATGCTTCCCTCCTTTTTGAGACTATTTTTGCACTATTTTGTATTCATCTTTTTATCTGCAGCATTTTGCATAATGCATGGGCCATAATAGGTATTTAATACATACTTGTTGAATGAATGAAGGTTTATCTCAGTTAATGCAGTCGATCTGGAAATCTTATTTAACAAAGAGCCATAATTTCATTGGACCAGGGAGACTCACTATTAAAAGGAAGCCTGCTGTGAATTGTTCTGTAATGCATATGATAAACTTCAATTTATTTCCTTTGTTAAGGTTTGTATTTTCTTAAAGCACCCATATTTCTGACTCACAAGAGGAGAATTTCAAGTGGGGACGATTTCATGTTTCCTGGATTTGACCTCTTCGTTGTGATCCTGCCCACTTTTTCTCCTCTTCATGCTTTGCCTAGGCTGGTCCTCCTTCCCAACACATGGTAGGCAAAGAGAAGGCTACCTCCGTTTCTTGTTCCTGTCATGGATGGAAGAATTTCCAAATTTACCTCTGGGTCTGGCATGTGTGGCCATTCCCTCAGGATATCTGCCCAGGTTTTTCAATATTTATCATCAGGAATGTCTTCAGGCCAGCCTCCCTCTCAGCCATTGATTGAGGGCTTCCTCAGATCTCCTCTGATAGTGATTTTGGTCAGATAATGACCTGAAAGTAGAGACTGTGCCTTCTGTAACTGCCTCCTCTCTGGTTCCTACCTCAGTTCACTTTTCATGACTTTCAACAGGAGTAGGTCCGTGATGCAGGGAAAACATGGTAAGTTTCTGTCTCTAATTCTCTGGCACGCTGGCACCATTGTTGTTGGTGAGCAACATTGCTGATGGAACACAGCCATGTCCTCCAGGGGGATTTGGTGACGGGTGGCCAGCTGACACCTTTTTGCTTATGAAGGCCTCCCAGCCCTAGGTCAACAACTGATGGGACAGCTGTTCACTTCTCAGTGGATTTTTTTTTAAAGATTTCATTTATTTATTTGACAGTGAGAGACACAGCGAGAGAGGGAACACAAACAAGCAGGGGGAGTGGGAGAGGGAGAAGCAGGCTTCCCGCCGAGCAGGGAGCCCGGCGCGGGGCTCGATCCCAGGACTCTGGGATCACGACCTGCACCGAAGGCAAATGCTTAACGACTAAGCCACCCAGGCACCCCATCAGTGGAGTCTTTTCCAAAATAACTGTGACTGCTGTTCTGGCTGGGTCATCTCACGGTGAATGTGTTAAGGACTTCTCCTTTAAACATATAGTCTGCTAAGGGCTGAACTCATTGCCCAGTCGTTCAGATAAGTAGAGTAATTCTTTTGCTTTCAGCAGATAAATATAGATGCAACCACATTGCTTGGCTGTCTAAACTAGGTTAAATAAATGATTCAGAACAAGGAAACCTTCTCCATGACCACTCTAATTCCTGGATTTATATTAGTTTAATCTGTCCTGGGTTTAAGCTAGAACACTGATTTCCAGCACCTTCTGCCCAAGTTGTATAAAGTGCTCAGATCGAAAATTTAGATTGTACATTCAGCTGTAACCATGGGGTGAGAATTCCAATGAAACTGCTGTTTTGAAGAACTGGGTTAATTGTAAAAAATAATTATAAAAAGTATTGATAAGCCATATACTGTCGTGTATCTCATAAAATGGTGGGTAACCCTTACCCTAGAAAACTGTCTTTTGCCATCTATGTTTCTTTTAAAACCTGTGGGAACTCAGAGGTTTATTTCAAACCAGAAGGTGGCATTTCATCTCTTTGGGTCAGCAGAGTTGTTAACATTTCAGAGAAGAACTTTTATGTTCCTATGCCAGCAGCGTGCCGGCATGAGCTTTTATTACACATATCCGTAGTGGTGTGGTGGCTGGCTGGGCGCTTGTAGATCAATAAGGTGCTAAAAAGGGAGATGCATCAGGGACCATAATGGCTTCTTCACAGAAGACAAATCGTCTCCAGGTAGTGAAGTGCATTTAGGAACAACAGCAATAATATCCCTGTATTGAGATCCTTATTATTTAGAAGAAAGAAATGAGCTCTTTCTTGAGGTGATGAGTCCTGTAATAAAGACCTTAGCGTGCTGACCCTTACGTTCCAGGAGGTTTGTGTCCACTGTTCTAGCTGCACTGAGAACAAACTCAGTTGTTTTAATGGAAGAATTCCCCGGTGGAGAAACACAGAGTCATTTCCGTTGGCCTCAAATACTACTTGATTGCGGTTGTTCTTGGTTGCCTTATTAAGTAAAAGAAAATCTTCTTGTAATCTGAACGCTGATTTTTAAGACACTTGGGTGGCCTTGGGTATAGTGTCAGTGAATAGTTCTGAAAGGCAGAGGGCTTAAGTACACAACATGATGTTGGTGGGCTTGGAGGAGGAAGAAAGGTACAAAGAAAGAAAGATAGGTAGGTAGGTCGTACAAAGCTCCTTAGCTAGGGTTCTGGACTTGCAGACACATAGAGCTGAGTGCACTTATGTCCTGGTGGCATCCGAAGGATATGGTATTGGAGAGGATGGTGACGTTTTCCAGTGGGGTAACAGTTTTCACTCTGTGCTTCTCCTTCGGGATGCAGGAGTAAGTTACATGAATTATATATTCATTCATTCATTCATTCAACAAATATTTGGTGATACTTACATGTCAGGATTTGTAGTAGGGGCTTAAGGTACAGTAGTGCGACAAAAACACAAACTCCCTGCTCACATGGAGTTTCTCTTCTGGGGAGAGAATTAAAAATAAAGTAAGTAAAATGTGTAATATGTTACACAATGATTAGTGTTAAGGAGAAAAAACAAAACATGGAAAGGAATAAGAAATGTGAGGAGGCGGGGTTGAAATCGTAGACGGCATGGCAAGGGAGGCCCTCACTGAGAAGGTGGCGTTTGAGTAAAGAGTGGCTGCGTGTGCAGGAACTAGCTCTGGGGATAGTTGGAGGACAAAGACTTAAGAAAGAGGGAGTCGTAAGGGCAGTGGGCCTGGTGTTGGAGCCATAATGTGGATGACAGAATGGCCGGGGGTTGGGGCAAAGAGGGGACTTGTAGTAGGATATGATGTCAGAGAAGGAAGGAGTCACCTCACATGGGGTTTGAAGGTCATAGGAAGGAGTGAAATGGGAAGTCATTGTAGGTTCTGAAAAGAGGAGGAGGAATGGCATGATCAGATTTATGGTTTCAAGGATCACTTGGGTTGCTGAGTAACAGATTACAGTGGGGCTTGTATAGGAGCAAGGGGAGCAGCCAACAGAGATGGGGGCTGGAACTAGAGCGATGGGAGAAGACACTGGATATATTTCGAATGGCAAACTACTAGGATGAGCTGATGGATTAGATATAGGGTGTAGGAAAAAAAGAGAAGTCAAAGATGGAGCCAAGGGTTTTCACCTGAGGAGCTGGTGGAGTCTGTTGCCATTAATGTCCACAAAGGCCACACTATGGAAAGAGCCCAGTTGTCCATTGACTGATGAATGGATAAAGAAGATATGGAATAATACACAATGGACTATTACACAGCCATCAAAAAGAACAAAATGTTGCCATTTCCAGTGACATGGTTGGAACTAGAGGATATTATGCTAAGCAAAGTAAGTCCGTTAGAGAAAGACAAATACTATATGATTTCACTCCTATGTGGAATTTAAGAAATACACAGATGGAATAGGGGAAGGGAAGGAAAAATAAGACAACAACAGAGGGAGACAAATTGTAAGAGACTCTTTTTTTTTTTTTAAAGATTTTATTTATTTATTTGACAGAGAGAGATCACAAGTAGGCAGAGAGGCAAGCAGAGAGAGTGAGAGGGAAGCAGGCTCCCTGCCGAGCAGAGAGCCCGATGCGGGACTCGATCCCAGGACCCTGAGATCATGACCTGAGCCGAAGGCAGTGGCCTAAACCACTGAGCCACCCAGGCGCCCCTGTAAGAGACTCTTAACTCTAGAAACAAACTGAGGGCTGTTAGAGGGGAAGTGGGTGAGGGGGTGGGGTAACTGGGTGATGGACATTAAGGAAGGCACGTGATGGAATGAGCACTGAGTTGTTATATGCAACTGTTGAATCATTAAACTCTGCCTCTGAAACTAATAATACAGTGTGTGTTAATAAAATTTATATAATGGATAGGACTGTAGGAGGATCTTGAGTTGGGGATCCACTATGATAAACTTTGAGACAACTTTCAGATGCATAAGTGGAGATCTCAACAGTTAGTTGGAAATACTGGCCTGGGTTCAGGGACTGAGTCTCACTTTGGATGGAAGTTTGGGAGTCATCAGCTTCTAGTATTTACAGTCAGAGAGCAAATGAGATCACCTCATTTGCTCACCTCACTGCAGTCAGAGAGTGACTGCAAGTACAGAAGAGGGAGATCCAAAGATTAAGTCCTGGGGCACAGTGACTTTACGGAGCCCAGGGAGATAAGGTATGGAGAAGAAATAACTAGGGCAGTGAGAGAAAAATTAGGAAAGTGTAGGGTCCTGGAAGTTAAGGAAAGCCAGTGTCTTAAGGGAGAGGAAGTGATCAGTTGTGTGCAAGACTGCCAGTTGGTCACAGGATGAGGCTGAGACTTGAACTTTGAACTCCACAATGTGGAGATTTTTGACTTCAGTGGGGGGTTCAAGAATGAATGGGACAAGGGGAGGAATAGAAAAAAAGTTTTGATAACTCTTTAAGGGATTTTTGGTTAAAAAAAAAAAAAGTGAGGGTGGCACCTGGGTGGCTCAGTCGTTAGGCATCTGCCTTTGGCTCAGGTCATGATCCCAGGGTTCTGGGATCAAGCCCTGTATTGGGCTCTGTACTCAGTGGGAAGCCTGCGTCTCCCTCTCCCACTCCCCCTGCTTGTGTTCCCTCTCTTGCTGTGTCTCTCTCTGTCAAATAAATAAAATCTTAAAAAAAAAAAAAGATTTTTGGTGTAAAAGTAAGGAGAGAAATATGGTAGTTGGACTGAGAGAGTTATATTAAGAGAGACTTAAAACTTTCTTTAAGATTTATTTATTTGAGAGAGAGAGAGAGTGCGAGCATGCATGAGTGGGAGGGGCACAGGGAGAGGAAGAGACTCTCAAGCAGACTCCCCGCTGAGCTCAGGCTCCAGCTCATGGCCCTGAGATCATGACTAGAGCCAAAATGAATAGTTGCTCACTCAACTCAATAAGCCACCTGGGCGCCCCTCTTTTTTTTTTTTTTTTTAATTAGAGAAGTAATAGCATAATTGTAGGCTGATGAGATGACATAGTAGACAGGGACAAAACCGATAGTACAGAAAAAAGAGGGGGAAGAATTGCTGGAGTTATTGCTGGAGAAGGTTGAGGCAGAAAGGAAGGTAGAGGAAAGGGTAGAAAGAAAGGGATGTGACCCAGGAAGAAACACATGTTTTAGATGAGCCAGGACACAAAAATCCAAGACTATATTTTTTCTTTGTGTTATTTTTTGGGAGGAGGGGCATTATTTAGTTTTTTAATGTAAGGAAAGAGTAACAGGGTTTTTAAAAGGCCAACTTCCTAAGTCTGTCACCCAAATGTGGAAACCAGGCAAGAAAAGATTTTTATTTATTTACTTATAAAACGAAAAAGATTTTTTAAAAAATTATTTATTTTTAAAATTTCTTTTCAGTGTTCCAGAATTGTTTATGCACCACACCCAGTGCTCCATGCAATACGTGCCCTCCACAATACCCACCACGAGGCTCACCCAACCTCCCACCCGTCTCCCCTCCAAAACCCTCAGTTAGTTCCTCGGTGTCCACAGTCTCTCATGGTTCACCTCCCTCTCCAGTTTCCCCCAAGTTCTTTTTATTTAAAAAAAATTTTTTTAGTTATTCATTTTTTGCATTTTTAAAAGGTTTTTATTATTATTTAAAAGGTTACTTATTTTATTTTATTATTGTTTAAAAGGTTATTTATATAAAATTCCAGTTAATTAACATGCAGTGTAATGTTAGTTTCAGGTGCAGGCCTGTCTTTTTCTTTTCTTTTTTGAAGTTTTTCTTTTTCTTCTTAATAATCTCTACACCCAACCTGGGGCTTGAACTTGCAACCCCGAGATCAAGAGTCCTATGCTCTCCAGACTGAGCCAGCCAGGCGCCCCCAGGATTATTTTTCTTGGTGCAAGTTATCAATCATCTTGTTCCCTCTACAAGCTTATGGGATAATTTGAGCTAAGACCTGTAAGCTTCTTGAAAGAGAGTTTCGATAGTACATCCGTATCTTATTGTCGTTGAGCATTTAATGGGAGTTTCTCAGAAGAAAGCAGGATAGGAGAGTGAAGTCCATTCTCATTACGCATGTTGCCTTTGCTGTCTGCTTTATAAAGAGGAACTGGTCAGAGTAGCCTAACTGTTCTCGGCACCAGATGGCTGGTGACTGGTTGGACATTCTGAGACATTTTGCCCTCAGGTGTTAGAGGGAATGTGATGTGTTATCTCTTGAAGTATGGTGCTCTGAAAAGTTTTAAAAGATTTCATTTTTTAAAGAGAGGAAAGCTCATCCTTAAACCTCTCTTACTAGGTGCTGTAGGACTCTTTAGCCAATGGGTTCTGCAGTTTCCCATTTAATAGCATCCCTCTAATGAGAATCTTAGGGTGCTTTGGCTCTGATGACATTCAGGTCATTTTTGAGATAAAGCTGCTTTATTTTCAGGCTGAATAGCCACATTCTTGCCTTGTCATCCTAAAAATGCTGCACTGTGTCTGCATTTCAAAGCCACTGATTAAATGACTGAAAACCTATGGTGGTGCAGAATTAGTCTTCTTTGTCTATTATATTGTAAGTTTCTCTGGAAAACAAAGTCCATGGATTTCTGGCAACTCTCAGCAACAAATATTTTCTATGATTGGTGTAGGAATTAAAGTCACAAAATCTTCCTTTCTTGGTGAAGAAAAGAGTCTGGATATAGTGCAAAAATTATGAGCCAGGTTGATAGGCAGTCACTTTTCTGCATGGTTTTTGAGAAGGTGTGAAGGTCATTAGCATTTTTAATCTCTTCCTTGGAGATTATAAAGACTCAAAATTCTAAGAAAAACTGTAAGTTCTAGAGACAAAGAATAGCAGGTGTAAGTTAGTGGAGCAGGTGGTATATAATTTCACCTTTGCCTCCTACTCAGAAACAGAGGGAAACTCGGTCCCAGTTTGGGAACCATGTGAGAAATAGCATTCATTGCTACCTATAATTGTACCTAACTTTTGACTTTTTCCCTTACCCTTCTGGTTTGTGATTCCATCTGTAAGCATGCAGGTTCTGAATTTCCATAAAATGTCTTTCAAGATGCATGTCATGACCGATTTTATTTTTTTTCAAGTGCTTGGAAGTTTTTTAGCTACTGATTTTTCCCTGTTGGGTTATTGGCACTTTTCCTCACAACTGTCACAGTAATAAGCTTATTCCGTAGCTTACTCTCCTGCCTAATCTTTTCTCTTCTACTTGTTCTCTCCCTTTCAGTAGCTCCTTGTTCTCTCAACTGCATCCTTTCATCAGCACTATTTTTTTCACCAATCAAACCCTGAGCCAATATGTGGGGCATACAGAGCAGGCATGATTATTCCCATTTTACCCAAGAGGTGCCTGAGACTCAAAAAAGTTTATCATCTGTTGCCTGATAAGTGAATAGTGGAACTCTTCAGGGATCATTGCCTTTTTCTGTGTTCTTTCCACCCCGCACTCCGGGGTGCTGTGTAATCGTGCTGGGTTGTATTAGAGATGCTCCTGGGTATTTTCCTATTTTGTTGTCCTACCTCTCCTTTATCATTGCATCCATAGGATTGACTAGAGGGGTGAAGGGAAGTGTACATGCTAATGGTGGCTCTGGACAACCAACGCATCTCTCTCCCATGGGATTGGCAGCCTCTGATGGGGAGAAACCCAGAACTACATCCTATACTACATCATTAACCTTTTGGCCATATTCTTGTTTTGAGTGCTTATAATTGGCTTTCCCCCAGATTGAGGGGAAAATAGTTCGATAGAATAGTATCCCACTTTAAATATTTTGTTATACTATGCTTTACATTTTACTTTCAGTCAAATGATTGCCCATCGGACAGAGTGACTGTCTGTTTACCCACTTATTTCTCTTTCCTTGTGGATGCCCGACCACACTGTTTCCTCCAGCGTTCTCCACAGCTGAGTGTGGCCGTCTGACTGAGTTATGACTGGTGATATGTGGATATGAGTAATATATTCCACTTTCATATCTGTCCCATAAAATCCTCCTGTGTGATTTCCTATTTTCTTTCTTCTGTTTGGATGCCTATGATCTGGGTGGCATTGGAAGCCAAGAATTGAAGATGGCAAAACTTTGGGAAGTTTGAGTCCCTGAATGACAGGAAGTGGTTGTCCTCCCAGGCTTGGTGGCTGATTGGACTTCAGTGAGCAAGAAATAAACTTCGTAGTTAAGGCACTGAGATTTTAGAGTTTATCTGGTAAAGTAGCTAGTATTTCATTATTTACTCATGTATAGAATAATTCAGTGCATCTCTTTTCAGTACTAATATGAAAACCTATATGACAACTACTATTAAGACAACATATAAACTGTTTGCACCTCGATTAATGCAATGAACGATAGATCCTTCTACTAATACTAGCATTGTTGTAGAGTTTCATTTATATATTTATCTATATGCATTTATAACAGGATTTGAAGAAATAAAAGAATAGTTGAATACTTTTCCTCCAAATTTTTAGGTATTGTTGAAGATTGCTTAACTTAATTGGGCTTATTATTTCAAAGTTGAAGAGAACCCACTCAGCCTTGAGCCTTTTGGCCAATAGAGCTCCATGGGAGTCTGTCCATGGTTCTGAAAAATTTAATATTTTCATCGTGTTAAATTTGGAACCTTCTCTTTCAGATATCATTATCCTTAGTGTATACAGTATTTCTTCTTACTGAACTTACCCACCAGACAGTTAGGGTTCTCCTAAAACAACCAGGCTTTCCTTTTATCTCAGCTTGCCAAAATTTTCTTTTCAAGATTTTTTTTTTAAAATATTTTATTTATTTATTTGACACACAGAGAGAGAGATCACAAGTAGAGTAGCAGACAGAGAGAGAGGGGGAAGCAGGCTCCCTGCGGAGCAGAGAGCCCGATGCGGGACTCGATCCCAGGACCCTGAGACCATGACCTGAGCCGAAGGCAGCGGCTTAACCCACTGAGCCACCCAGGCGCCCCCAAGATTTTTTTTTTTTTTTTAAAGTAGGCTCCACACCCAGTCTGAAGCCCAGTGTGGGGCTTGAACTCCCAACCCTGACATCAAGACCTGGCCTGAAGAGTCAGACACTTAGGCAACTGAGCCATGCAGGTACCCCTCTTTTCATGATTTTCTATTCTGATTCATGACATTAGCAGAAGAACTTCCTCCTGCAAGTTCCCTCCCCCCACATAGGAATCCTCATGACTTTCTCCCAGTCAAGAGGCACCTCTCCAATTTATTACCTCTTCTATTCACTCACTTGAAGTTATGACACTTGAGACTTTTGATATTGAAAAATTTCCTCAATGCCAATGGGAGAATGTTCTTCTAACCCTAATCACTTATACCAGATTAAATACAGAACTGCCACCTTAAAGGGCTCCAAGTTTGAAATCCAAGGCTTATCGAGTTTATCATAACACAGTTTTAAAAATACTTTTGATATCAGCCCAACTTTAAAACATTTATGTGTCAAGTGGTTTGTCTAAGCTTCTGTTTTAAATATCTTCATTAGAGTGTAAGTAGTTAACAGTGTAGAGTTATCCTGGCTCCAAATTCCAGCTTCCCTGTTTATTGTGTGACTCTGAGTAAGATACTTAACTTTTCTAGACCTTGATTTCCTTACCTGTAAAATGGAGATTTTATTTTTAATCTACTTCATAGAGTTATTGTAAGGGTTGAGTGAATTCATACAAGTGAAGGCCTGAGAATAGTTCCTGGCACATAGTAAGTGTTAACTGTTATTATATTTAAAACTTGCAAGAAAATAGAATGGATTAGACAGAATCATTTATATGTAGGTCTCTATATTAGATAATTTCCAAAATGATCTCTGTTGCCAGAAATGCCTTATGGCATAGAATTTCTAAAATATTTGATATCTGGAGTCTCCAATTTTTTCTTTTGGGCGTTGTCTTCACCTTTCAAATGAAGTTTTTTCCTTTAATAAACTCTCTTTGGCCCCCATGTTGTTTATCTTGATTTATAAAAACCAAAACCAAACCAAGCCAAACCAAAATCCACTCAACTAAACAAAACAAAACAAAACAAAACAAAAAGACCCCAAACTTAAGCAAAACTCTTCAACTTTGCTAAAGGCAGCTTGATCATACAATACCATCTACAGCAGAATCAGATCTTGGGGCAGCGGTGAAGTTTATATACAGGACCTCTCCATCCCTTGTTGGAATCTTTTCCTCTCTTGATAGAATCCCATTTCTGTCGATTAAAACATTTCTCTGCTTTCCTTCCTATTGTAGCTCTTCATCTCAGAGAAGAGTCTGAGCAGACCCTTTACTATCAGCTGTAAATGACCAATAAAACCCAATGGCTGGCCCTTCCCAGAGAAACTTGCTACAGATATGGGGACTCAGCTTTAGGCTAAAGGAATACATTTCTCCTGTGAAATTTTAGCTGTTAGGCCGGATGAGTATTTTGTGGTCACCCGTTCTTTTCTAACATTATAAATAGCTACCCTTTTTCACTTTCTTACAGATCTGGTTCTGATTAAGGGTTCACACATTAGTTCATTTTGAATTGGATTGTCGACTTGCCGAATGGATTTGAATGTGCCTAGCAATTTACTTTTAATGAACCATAAGCTAAGTTCTTCAAATAGAGATTCAGGTCAGAATAGAGCTCCCATGTTTAGTATATATTGTAATCTCTTGATTGGGCACAGGAGCTCTACTTGTACTGTTGTATATCCATAGCAAAGCACAATTTCATATGTATTAACTGTATTAATGTGTTATTGTCATTAATCACAGCCATTGGTGACATTTAATTGAACGAACACTGTGCTGGGTTGAGTCAAAGCATTGGCTCCTACTGCCAGCTCTACCACTTACCTGGAGTGACCACCCACTTCGTTTTATAGCTTCTGTCTTTCATTTTACAGACAAAGGCTATAAAACAAAGGGGGCGGTCACCCCAGGTAAATGGTAGAGCTAAATGAAAATGGTGTCTCTTAACTCAGGCAGGTATTATAATCACCTGTGCATAAAAATATGCAGACTCCCTGACCCCAACTCTGTAACTTCTAATTCTGTATGTTTGGGTGTGCCAGGGGCTCTATAATTAAAGGCTGAACTGGGAATTACTGGATGGGTCCATTTTTAAGGTCTGTGGCTATTTTGAGCCGTCATTTTCTCTCCGAGAGTTCTCACTCTGTACTCTGTATAAGTGCAAACACTTATACACATTCTTCTTCTTGTGGAAGTGTGAGAGAGGCTAGCATTTTCTACAGCCAGCTTGGAGCAGACAGCAGGGTGGATTTTGTGGGGGTGGGGGTACAGGAAAACCCATCAGCCTTTCAGATATTCCTGATAGAATCTGGCTTCTAATCATCACACGTTTGTGTTATTTTAGTTGACGTACATTTACATAAGTTCCAAAATTCCTGTACTCTAACATAAATACATACAAGCACACTCAACCAAATAGAAATTATTTTTAGACTATGCACTCTGAAGTTCTGTAGATTTAAGTGAGGGTTGACTGTGTTTGCATGCATGCATTTGTCTGCACAGTGTGTAACAATGAGCTGGTTTAAAAAAATTATTCCAAAGAAGCATTCCAAAAGTGTTTTGATCAATGAGGTAACTATGTAGCTCTCAAAGGTAAAGACTTTTCGAAGATAGTCAAAATTCACCTAAACATTTAAATGTTTGTTTAAACAACCAGATTCTTTTAAATAGCCTGGCTACCTTGTAAGTAGACAGATTCTGACTTAAGTGCCCTCAGAGCTCTTATTTCATTCCATGGATCTTTGAAAGGGAGAAAAAAATTAATTTCCACAGTCTTGATTTGAGCACTTTTCTGAGTTATTAAAATAATCCTTTGAGATACATTCTTTGGAACACGAGCTAAGTCACCAAATCATAAGTCCATAACCTTCAAATTGTGGGAAAAAATATTTTGGCTCTTTTGAATCTCATTTGGGTTTGGCAAAAGTTACTCCAAATCTGTTGCCTGTTGTCAAACTCTTGATTAATTAATTAATGAATCACAATAAAATGTTTCATGCAGTCTTTCTGTTTTCCTTTTCTGTCTTTCTGTTTATTCCAGACTGGAATAATAGGTTTTTTACCTCTTTCTGTCTTTTTGCCTGTGTTCGTGGATTCAACATTGATTTCTTCAGCTACAGACTTTACCTGCTGCTTGTAGAGCCTCAGTGGGAATGGTTGACGTGGTTAACTTGGATTTTCTCTGATACGGGTGGAGATGCCCTTGGAGCTTGGGGCTCCGTATGTATTAGCCTTTCTGAGATGATGGTTCAGGTGTCTTGGAAGCTGCTGTATGATAACCAGCCTGAAAGAAACATATCTCGTGATGTCTTTATGTCTCCTATTTTTTAGTGACAGCAGCTGGGGAGACGGGTGGGTGACAGATAGCTCTCTTAGAAATAAAAATATATGTAGCATATTCTGGTACAATGCATTCTAGTAGGTGTCAAATATTTCTGTTGTGATGGAGTCTAGTTTTAATGACCATATTACTAAAAGGTACATTTCCAGTAGGCAGAGAGCTGAGGCTCTGCTCTTCCTGAATTAGCCAACGCAAAGGAATGATCTGAATAAGAGGGTCCTCTAAAAGAGGTTTTCTTCTTCTAGTTCCTGGGTAGTGTGTGTGTGTGTGTGTGTGCAGGCTGTACGCTTACCTGCATGTTTGAGTGAGTCTTAGTTTTTCAGTGGGAGTGGTTGGGATGTTTGGAGGTGAGAATCAGTGAAAAAGAGGGAGGGCCACTGACTAATTGCTACTTGATAGCAGAACTAAAGCCCTGTGAGGAGGTTAGCAACCCCTTTAATTGCCTGCAATGCAGAGATTTTGTAATTAGTAGTTTCATTAGAGAGTGTGAATGACTATTGAATGGTTCAGCCAAACAAAGTATTCATTGTATTGGAAAATTTACTGTAATCAGATAGAAGAAGTACTGTTTTGGGGCCTCGTCTGTCAGGTTGCAGAAGGAGTTCCACTACCTAGAACTTTTATCCAAAGGGGCTTGCACTCATCATCTTTGAAATGGACGGGTTGATGTCTTGGTCCATTCGAGCTGCTGTAATGGTAGCAGGGCTGGGTGGCTTACTCAACAAAACATTTATTTCTCACCTGGCCCGAGGGATGAGAGAGCTCTCTGGGGTCCCTTTCATAAGGGGGCTAAGACCATTCACAAAGCTCTCCCCTCATGACCTAATTACTTCCAACGGGAGCCCCTTCTAACACCGTTGCAGAGGAAGGGGTGTTAAGTTTCAGCACACAAACTGGGATGGGGTGGGGAGGGCACAGACATTTGGCCTCTAACAGTCGGTGTTCAAAACATGGTCACTTTGCCAGAGGCCCCGTTTGTGTTTATCACGCGCCTGTCCTCTGCAGGGGGCTCCTCTGGGCGAAAGCGCAGGGTATATTTTATTCCATTGATCGGGGTTGGTGCTCAGTATATTTCTGGGGAGTTGGGACAGTTGTGTTTGGCAGTGGTGTTGCCTGTTGCGGATTTCATTTTGCGAGCTCTCCTACACTGCTGCTATAAGGCCAACAGAAACGTGCTAATTTCTAAGCATATGCAGGTTTCCTGGCATAGAAAATGCGTATGGGGGTTTGCCCACACACCAACTGTCTCTGTTTAGGAGTAGCTGTCCCTCTTTTTTAACCATATTCACACTTTGTCGATCCAGAGGGGTACAGTGTATTTTAATCCAGCCCTAAGGCAGCTCTGTGGCTAGGTTAATTATAGCCCTCTCCTGTATTTGTACAGTGTTTTTCTGGCTTCAGAGCATTTTCACTTATCGCAGTTCCTCTGATTTTTTTCCAAGCTTCCTGCGAGGTAGGCAGGGTAGATGGTATGACTCCATTGTACAGATAGGAAGGTTAAAGCTCATGGAATTGAATAAGAAGTGCCAGTGAAGTGGCTAAGGCGGGTGGCCCAGGAGCCTGGAGTCACCATGTGGGACCCTGCCCATCACAGCCCGTCACCCTCACTGCATCCCGAGGCCGATGCTCCAAGGGGCTGCCAAATCCAGAAGCCCAGAGCTACCCAGAGTGCACTTTGGGTCACTTGCGGGTTTTCTCTACAGTGGTGTCTACCATTTTTCTGCTACCTGGTTTTCTTTCAAGTGCACAGAGAGAGAGAGAGAAAAAAAAATTACTGCTCCCTAGGTGGTCCCAACTTATCTTTTCTGAGGACTTTGGAAGCCAGAGACCCGTGTAGACATGCTGAATCACGATGGGAGCGGGAAAGAGAGGAGGAATGTTGGCAGTGGACACAGATTGTCAGACCAAGTTGAGAAATTAAAGTTCAAGTGCCTTCTGCATCCGGCGTGCGAGGGCAACCTCCCCCAGCTCTCATCTCTGCTTCCACTCTGCCTCTCCTTGGGTATGCATCAGACCCCATTATGATCTATTGATTGAGTTGTTTGTCTACCATATGTGGCAATGAATTCCTTGAAGGCAGGGACCGTATCTCCTTCGTCTGTTAATCTCCATGGCATCACCTGCGTGGCACATAGTAGGTGCTCTCTGAACGTTGGTTGTTGGCTGGGCTTGGGGTGGGGGGACTCGTGCTATTGTTTGGCTTTCACAGAGCTTCCGGGGACAAAACTTGACTTGGGAGAAACCTGAATTTATACAATAACGTGGTGTGTTCTTTGAATTTGTACCTTGCAATATGTTGTTTCATTTATTTAATAACAGGATTGCTGACAGACTTTCTTTGAAGATTTATTGACAGATTTTATGGAGACTGTATTAGTGCTGGAATTACAAGGTTTCCCTGGTAAACACCCTTCTCACAGCAAGGAAGAGAGGGTTCATTGGCTTCAGGATCCTCTAGGGATTCAATTTTTTTTAAAGACTTGTTTATTTTGGGGCGCCTGGGTGGCTCAGTGGGTTAAAGCCTCTGCCTTTGGCTCAGGTCATGATCCCAGGGTCCTGGGATTGAGCCCCGCATCGGGCTCTCTGCTCAGCAGGGAGCCTGCTTCCTCCTCTCTCTCTCTCTGCCTACTTGTAATTTCTGTCTTTCAAAGAAATAAATAAAATCTTTAAAAAAAAATAAAGACTTGTTTATTTTATTTTATTTTTAAAGATTTTATTTAAGAGAGAAAGAAAGAGAACATGAGCAGGGGGAGGGGCAGAGGGAGAGGGAGAAGCAGACTACCTGCTGAGCAGGGACTGCGAGCTCGGTCCCAGGACCCTGGGATCACGACCTAAGCCAAAGGCAGATGCTTCACCAACTGAGCCACCCAGACGCTCCTTATTTATTTAGTTTAGATAGAGAGGCAGAAAGTGAGCGTGCACAAATGGGGCAGGGGGCAAGGGAGAGAGGGAGAGAATCCTCAGGCAGCCTCCCCACTGAGCGTGGAGCCTGATGCTGGGCTTGGTCTCAGGATGAGGTCATGACGTGAGCTTATATCAAGAGTCAGTGGCTTGGGGTGCCTGGGTGGCTCAGTGGGTTAAGCAGCTGCCTTCGGCTCAGGTCATGATCCCAGGGTCCTGGGACCGAGCCCCGCATCGGGCTTCCTGCTCAGTGCGGAGCCTGCTTCCCTCTCTCCCTCTGTGTGCTGCTCTGCCTACTTGTGCTCTCTGTCTCTCTGTCAAATAAATAAATAAAATCCATAAAAAAAAAAAAGAGTCGTTATCTTAACCAACTGAGCCACCCAGGGACCCCTATATGGAATCAGTTTGTCTGTCCATGTTCACTGTTGAGAGAACAGAGCCTTCTTCACTTGGGGCAACTGGGTGTCAAACTGGAAATTATTTTTTCTCTTTCTTCCCTCCTCACCTCCTGCTATGCACAACCGAGAACACGTTCCTGCATTTTTCAAGTTCTTGCTACTGGAATTTTAGTCGAACCTGAGCTGGGTCATACATCTGACCAGTTGTGAATGTAAAACAAAGGGGATTGTGTTTATTTATTTATTTAAAAAATTTGTTAAACAATCATTCCTTTTTTTTCTTTTTAAAGATTTTATTTATTCATTTGACAGACAATGAGAGAGGGAATATAAGCAGGGGAAGCGGGTGAGGGAGAAGCAGGCTTCCCGCTGAGCAGGGAGCCTGACACAGGGCTTGATCCTAGGACCCCCGGATCATGACCTGAGCCAAGGGCAGACGCTTAGCCCACTGAGCCACCCAGGCACCCCGAGGATTGTGTTTAAAGTGCCTGCTGGGCAGTTGGCAAAGCCTTGGCCTTCCCCGGCGGCTCGCAGGGGGTAGGCTATCCCGGTTCCTGCTGCGGGGTGTTAAGGGACCTCTGTTTCCAGCCCTGCATTTCCTGTACAGTGATCCATGGAAGGTTGATTTAGGCCTCCCGTGGGGCTCTAGAAAACCTTCCACTGAAAACAGAGGAGGTGAAATTCCTCTCCAGGTATGAGGATATATTAGTGGATGTCAGGAGGGGACGACAATAGAGTGAAGGAGGATCCTTTCTAGGTCCAAAACATAATCAGATTTCCAGGATTGGATTCTCCCTCTGGCTGTCACTCTGTTTCTGCCATCCGGACCCTGCCATCAATGAGCTGCCTTCCTTCTTACCCTCACCTTCCTCATTCCTGAATTGCGTCTATTGTTTTGCTGGGGCCGCTGTAGCAAAGTGCCGCAGACTGGGCAGCTTGAAGAACAGAAATGTGTGTTCACACGATTGTAGAAGCTAGAGGTCTGAGAACAAGGGCCAGTAGGGTTGGGTTCTTCTGAGACTTTTCTCCTTGGCTTGTGGCCTTCTTCTTCCTGTGTCCCAATGTCTTCTTCTATTTTTTAAATTAATTATTATTATTTTTTAATTTAAAAAATTTTTTAAAAAAATTTTATTTTATTATTTTTTAAAGATTTTATGTATTTATTTAACAGAGGGAGATCACAAGTAGGCAGAGAAGCAGGCAGAGAGAGAGAGAGGAGGAAGCAGGCTCCCCACCGAGCAGAGAGCGGGGCTCGATCCCAGGACCCCGGGACCATGACCTGAGCCGAAAGCAGAGGCTTTAACCCACTGAGCTACCCAGGCGCCCCTATTTTTTTTTTTTAAAGATTTAAAAGATTTTTAAGTTATTCCTACACCCAGCGTGGGGCTCAAACTCTAAACCCAGAGATCAGGAGTCACGTGCTGCACTGACTGAGCCCGTCGGGCGCCCCACTAATCTACTCTTTTTATAAGGTCACTAGCCATATTGGATTAGAGCCCACTCTAATGACTCTGTTTGAATCTGATTACCTCTTTGAAGACCCCATCTCCAAAATAGGAATTCTTTGGGTACCTAATTCAGCCCATAACATGGGCTGAAAGTCATAAGTCTTCATGGGCTTTGAGAACGGTTGCTCTGAAACAGTCGGAAGCAGGCTTAAACCCACCCCAGCAGATTATCACCCCCGATCCCAATGTGGGTTTTTGTCCAAACGTTAAGGCATGATGGAGGAGGAAGGAGAGGAAGGAGGAGGCCGAGAGTGGGAATGCGTGTGGGGGCAGGGAAGGGTTAGCTATAGTGTCTGAGCTCATTTTCCTCTACCCCAAGATTTTATCTAAAAGATGGAACATTTTATTTCTTTTGCTTTATTTAGCCACAAATGGAAATGGACATTGATATCATTTTCATTAAAAATACTCTTCTCCTTAATTTCTCTCATCAGTTGTAATGACTTCTTCCAAGTTAGAGCTGCTAAAGGATGTTGGGGGGGGGACATAAAATGGGACAAGCAGCTGCTCTAAATAGCTCTAGAACAGAGTGTGTGGTCATTACAGACGACGAAAGCAAAGCCAGGAATTTACAGTTTGTTTAATTCAAAGGAGCCTTTTAATAGGACCTTTGAGAATGGTGAGTTAGGGTCAGCCAAGGCAACATTGTAAAATAGGCTGGTTTGTAGTTTTGCTTCCATTTGGCTCTGCACTGGTCATAGTTGTTCTGCAGTTCTAAAGTGGTTCTCAAAGTGGGGTCTCCTACTCCCAAGGAGTAAGTAATGCCCAGGGCAAACCCTTTGTGGTTTGGGAATTTTACTCTAAGATTGTTTGGGAAATCGAATAATGAAACTACTAAATAATTTAACATTGTTTTTATATTAAAATAAATGGATGTATTACAGAGTGGAATTCAAAATATAGAACTTCTAAGCTAAAACATGACACGTTAGGGGAGCCTGGGTGGCTCAGTTGGTTAAGCAACTGCTTTCAGCTCGGGTCATGATCCTGGGGTCCTGGGATTGAGCCCCGTATCGGGCTCCTTGCTCGGAGGGAGCCTGCTTCTCCCTCTCCCTCTGCCTGCTACTCTGTCTGCTTGTGCTCACTCTCTCTCTCTCTCTCTGTGTCAAATAAATAAATGAAAATCCTTAAAAAAACGAAAACATGACACTTTAAAGAAATCAAGGGTTTGGGCAAGCCCTGCCCCCTCCTCATGTACCCCAGGAGTGTAAGTTTATGGTCATTTAGTTTCTGGAGGGGGTTGATGGATTACAGGACAGTTTTAGAAATTCTTAAACTCTCCTCAATTTACCAGGTATCTGGAGTCTTCTTTTGGCCTGAGGCCACTTTGAAAAGTAACAGCCAGATAATTTGATAAACATGATTTGTGCAAATGTGTTAATAAATGCCACAGTGTCCTTTCTCTTCATCGCCATCTTCACTCCCTCTGATAAACGATGTGTATTCTCATTGTGGATATTTAGTAATGGTGTCCCTGCTTCTCACTTCGTATTTTTTTCTTGAATTTTTAAATTTTAAATTTAAAAATTTTCTTTAAAGATTATTTATTTTGAGAGAAAGTGGGTGTGTGAGTCGGGAGAGGGACAGAGGGAGAGAATCTTCAAGCTGACTCTCTGCCGAGTGTGGATCTCACTGAGGGGCTTGATCTCATGACCCATGAGATCACGACCTGAGCTGAAACCAAGAGTCCAACCCCTAACTGGTAGGTACCCCTGCTTCTTACTTTTGCATTCACTCAGCATATATTTACTGGGTGTTTACTGTGTGTCAGTTACTGGTTTGGCGCCTGAGAGTCATGAATAGAAGATAAATATAATCCCTTCTCTGGCCACACCTACATCTGGTGGGGAGATAATAATCAGAATAAGTAAATTGTCCACTGTTGGAAACTGATGAGTGTTTTGGGAAAAAATGGAGCAAGGTATGGGATGTAGGAAGTGTGGAGTAGGGACACTGGTTTGCAATTTTAAATATGCCAGACAGGGAAGGACTCACCAAGAACATGACATTAAAGTAGATAAAGGACTTGGACCTAGAGATTTCTGGAGAAAAAGGAGTGAGGAAGCAGGCTGTGTAAAATCTCTATATCTAGAGTAGGTCTTGTCTGTTTGGGAAATAGCCAAGAGGCCAGTGGAGGGAGGGAGGGAATGAAGGGCTGAGCAGTAGAAGATGTGTTCATGTAGGGCCGTTGCAAGGTCTGTGGCTTTCACTGTGAGCTGGGGAGCCACTGGATCACTCTGGTTGCTGTGTTGATGGCAGACAGTAGGGGGCCAACAGCAGAAGCAAGGTGATCAGTTAGGAAGCTATTACCACGATATAGACAAGATGATGATGGGCCAGACTTATCGGCAGTGGGGGTGGTGATAAGTGGTTGGGTTCTGGAGATATTTTCAAGGTAGAGTGAACAGGATTTACAGATGGATTGGGTGAGAGGGGGGTGAGAGAACAAGAGGACCCAGGAAAGGCTCCATTGTCTTTGCTTGGGCAGAGATGGAGTTGCAATCAACCAAGATGGAGACCACAATGGTTCGAGCAGGCTTTGGGGACATTAAGTCTTTGGCCTGGAGCATATTAAGTTGGCTATGTCTGTTAGACATTAAATAGTAGGCATTTGGTTATATGCTTAGAAGTCTGGGGATCTAGCTGAGTGAGCTGGAGACATAAACTTGAGAGTTGTCAGCAAAAATGGTGGTTAAAGCTGGTCTTAGATGAGATTCTCAGAAAACGAGTAGGGGAAGATTAAAGGCCCAGGGACTGCAGCTGGTTGCGCTACAGCATAAGGAGGTCAAGGACAAGGAAGACCGAGAAGGAGTGGTCAGTGAGGTCTTGGAATTGTCAGTGTTCTGGAAGTCAAGGGAAGAAAAGTGTTTTCAGGAAGAGGAAGTGGTCTGTGTTGAATATTGGTGGTTGCTCAAATGAAATGAAGTGAGACCTGCCCTTTGGGTTTGGGATTTTGGAGGTTATTGGTGGTTGTGGTGGTAGAGGACCAAAAGTCTGATTGGGACGCGTTACGATAGGCTGGAAGGAGAGATATTGGAGACTGCGAGTAGAGAGAATGAGTCAGACATGGTTTGTAACAAAGGTAGTAGAGGAATGGAGCATTAGTTGGAGTGAGGAGGGCATCTAGGAGAGGGATTTTCAAAGATGGGCGAAATAGCAGCAGGTTTGAATGATGATGGGAATGGTCCAGTGGAGAAGGGGAGAATCCAGTGAAGTCACTGCCTAGTCATCCAGGGGTGGGATAGTGCACAAGTTCGCAGGAGATGGGTGTGCGTGAGTTCATCTGTAATAGAAGTGGGAGGCACGGTGCGGGATGGCGGCGGGCCGTGCGCTGGTAGTGTAGGTAGTGTGGGTAGTGTAGGGAGTGGGAGTCCGTGGGGATTCTGTCAGTTCCATCAGTTGCTCAGGGTGAGCCGGCGAGCAGGTCGTGGAGGGGTGAAGAGGAAGAGGGGTGAAGAGGGGTGAAATACGGGGTCCTTGCGGGCAGCATTAAGGGTTCCCTTGGGGCTTGTGGTCCCAAGTTTAATTCGGGACCAGTGTGGCATGATTGTGTGTTTTTTCTAGAGGTTCTCTGCTGCGTGGGTGAAAGCATGGAGAAGGCCCAGTTTGAGATCGGCAGGAGTTTGCCGGCTGGGAGGATGCAGAAGCCAAAGAGAGGAGGGGGCGGGGAGGATGTAGACAAGAGTGATCTGATGACTGTCTCTGTCATCCACACTGGGATATGCGGGAAGAAAGGCCAGGAGGGGATGAGGGACAGTGAAAAGGGGATGGGCTCAATGTCAAAAATTGTATGTCTTGGTGTGGTTGCAGGGTTGTTGAGATGTGTCACTGGGGGGAGTAAGTGGGAAACTCAGGAGGTGGTGGGTATTGGGGCACTGGACTTGTGATCGTGGAGGATCTGCAGTTACTTTGAATTCCTCCCTCCTCCCCCGTTCCTCACCGGCCGGTTCCTTCCCTTCAGTACACTTAACCCTGTCAACAGCTGTGCACTTATTAGTGTGACTTTCCTTTCCTAGATTGTAAGCATCGTAAAGGCAGGGACCAGGCCGGTTCCTCCTCACTGTCTAGGACGGTGCCTGGAAAACTGCAAGGGCTTCATAAACAGTCGTTGAATCACAAGTCAGACCCATGCCGTTGGTCCCAAGACCTGTGCCATAGCCTGAGGTGGGGCACTGTGCACTCAGGCACCGGGACTTTCGATGATGTCGGTACAGAAGTCAACAATTGCCTCTTCTGCAAAAAATCCAATAGGATTTTAGAGAATTTCTGATCTGTTGATTAAAAGATGAAAATCTGACACCACTTTTAAAAAAAGCTAGTTTATAGGACAAAGAAGGCACATGGTAGGAAAGATAATAATTAGATTTTAGGAACTTTTTTTTTCAAAGATTTTATTTATTTATATGACAGGGAGATAGAACACAAGTAGGCAGAGTGGTAGGCAGAGGGAGAAGGGGAAGCAGACTCCCCACTGAGCAGGGAGCCTGATGCCCGGCTTGATCCCAGGACCCTGAGATCATGACCCGAGCCGAAGGCAGACACTTAACGACTGAGCCACCCAAGGCACCCCAGGAACTTACTTCTTTAACACTTTTATTTAAAATAATATTTAAAAGTCTGGTGTGTGGTTGTACTTTCTTCATTCATTCTACAATTGTATGAATGTCCAGATGCTCTGTGGCTGGGGTTTCAATGGAGTAAGTCCAGGCCCTGCCTCGAAGGCTTATAGAGTCAATTACTGATTGAAGAAAGAACCTTTTCTGATAAATATGTCGTGAAGGTTCGATAACACTACCTGCTGGAGAAGGACGTGTGAACGGTGATTTGAACTGTGTCGCTTCCACGTGGGTCATCGGACTTCACGGGCCGACGCGGCATTTTGACAGTCAGTAAATGCGCCTGCAGGTCCACATAGAAAACTAAAGACCTGAAGAGCAGAAGCCTATTGGTTAAGACCCGAAGCTCGTCCATGCTTCCCCTTCCTGCAGTTCTTGCCCTCCTCCTGGCTTTCCTTCCTCCACCAAAGAAATGCCTGGGACGTAGCAGGAGATGAGTACATAAGCATGGAGTAGGAGACTTTACCTTCAAGTACAGAGCATAATCCATTCCTCCGCAGGCATCGTGATGGACCGGATGTCTGTGCTCTCCCTGCTCCCCTGATTCATACGTCCAAAGACTGAAGCCTTTGGAGTAAGGAAGTCGTTAAGGTTAAATACACGAGCTGAAAGGATTGGCGTCCTTAGAAGAAGAGACACCAGAGAGCCCGGCTGCTCTTTCCCACGGCCCACGTAGAGGAGAGGCTGCCCGAGGACACAGCAGGAAAGCCAAGCCTGCCAGAACCTTGGTCTCCTTGGTCTTGGAGTCCCCGCCTCCGCCTTAGGACGCTTCTGCCTGCCGCTTGAAGAATATGGCATCTGCCATCCTCGTTTATCTAATACATTAATTTTCCACTTGTGTTTTATGGGATTGCTTCACGAATGGTATCTTTGCTGACAATTCCTGGGCCTAGGGGATGTTCCCTAGATACGGGCTGTGTCTTGCCTCAGCTATGGAGAAACCAGCTTGCAGAGAATCAGAGAAGACAAATGTTAAAAGGTGGAGGGGAGGGAAGCTTGGGTGACTCAGCTCAAGTCATGATCCCAGCATCCCAGGATCGAGCCCCACCTCGGGTCTCTGCTCAGCAGGGAGCCTGATTCTCCCTCTCCCTCTGCCGCTCCCCCTGCTTGTGCTCTCTCACTCTTTTCTCTCTAATAAATAGATAATTTTTTTTTTTTAAAGGTGGAGGGGTTTTCTAATGTAAATTCTGGATTAAAAAGAGAACGAGGAAGAGTCAGAGCTGAAAAGACGGTCCGTCCTTTCCACAGATGTAATAGTGCTAGAACACTTAATAATAATCCTGGGAGGAAAGAGTTGGCGGATGGAGACTGTCATGAATTACGTTCCTATTTACTTTCCAATTGCTAGAAATGAGTCTTTGCATATATCAATATTTTCATTCTCATTACACCCTTCAGTAAACCAAAGTGTGTCTACTAATTTAAGAAGGAGCCAAAGTTAACACTTTCGGTATTTCATGACAAACCCAGAAACATTAGTCTTTAGATTAGAAGTGAAGGATGCACAGTTTGCAAAGTCAATAATTATTTTTTCCTGCTATTTGCGGACACCTGATCCTTACTTTTTGCCCAGATGTATATAAATCCAGCGGTAGGTGGTCAGGAAGAATTAACTCACGCAGGACCTTTTCATGTGCTCTTTGGGCTAGTCTTCTCTGGAAGATTTATTCACTTTGGAGCAGTTTATTTCCAGAAATCACCTCCCTACGTCTTACTACTGGATTAGAATTGAAAAATCGAGCAGTTGCAGGCCCAAGTGCCAGTGTGTTCTCTCTCTTCCCTCTTGCTCCACATTTGACAGGAGCACATCTCCACATCTCCCGCCTCTCCGGACCTCCGGAGGCCCCGTAACATCGAAGCTCTTCCTCTCGTTCATTAGGGGAGAGAACTCAACCTGGACGTTTCTCGACACCAGGAATTCCGTTCTGCAAGGAGCCCCTCATCCAGTTGGCCAGGGTGATAAATGGCTTTTGCTGGGTGAGTGGCCAGGAAGCCTGTTTCATTTATCTTACTGCTCAGGCCCCTCCTGTGGGGAAGAGGAAGAAAAGGAGGGAAATTCTTGTGACTTGGGAACTTTGCATTTTAGCCAGAGGCAGCCCACTGCCTATCAGCAACTGCTCGCCATGCTTCCAAATAGTATGTAGATTCCCCTGAAGCTGTCTAACAATCTTGAGTTGGCAGGAAGAGTTGGATGTCTGTCGAGAGCCGCTGAAGGCTGAGGGTGAGGCCCAAGGCCTGTTCACGTGGCTAGTTGGTGGGGGAGGGGGAACTTCAACTCCCACACGGGTCCCTCCAACTCCAAGAGTGGTTTGTACTGTCTAAATGCTTGTTTAACAGGGGTGTTCGTTTTGTTCTGACTCAGCTGCTCTAGTTAAAGTGGGAGGGGGCCGCTCAGATCTCTGTGCTCTGTCCCATCTGTCCCCTCGCCGTCCATCTGTTCCCTGAGATCCCAGGACTCCACATAACACAGCTTGGAAAACCATCAAACTTGAAAACCATCACACTTGAAAACCGGTGTGGAAGGACCCAAGCGAGGACATTGCCCAGTTGAATGACCCTGCTGGGGCCCTTTCCTCTTCTTCCAGTTGTCATGCCTCTCTCCGGGAGCATCCTTCCAGGAGGGTGATGAGAGTGACCAATCAGAGTCCGACCCACTGGAAGGGGAGCCCCTCCCTCAGAGCTCCTTCAGTGTGCCTGCTTCTCTGGGGCCCTACTGGTGGTGAGCTGGGCCATCTCAGGCCAACTAAGCTGCTGCTGCTGCTTTTTTTGTTGTTAAAGATTTATTTGACAGACAGAGATCACAAGTAGGCAGAGAGGCAGGCAGAGAGAGAGAGAGAGATAGAGGGGGAAGCAGGCTCCCCCCTGAGCAGAGAGCCTGATGCGGGGCTCGATCCCAGGACCCCGAGATCATGACCTGAGCTGAAGGCAGAGGCTTAACCCACTGAGCTGCCCAGGTGCCCCTGAGGCCTGAGCTTTCTGAGGCCTGAGACCACAGCATACTCGTCACATCTCTTCAGCACCAAAACAGCATGTTGCATGTAATAGAGACCCATGAAATGCTTGTGGAATTGAGCTGGAAAAAAAAACCATTTTCTGTGGTCACTGTTTTATCACCACGTGAGTTGAGTAACCTCTGATTTGCAAGTACAGTAATTGGGCCACCTGAGGCCGAGAGGAGATTATTTAGGTAATATAATTTGTGTACAGAAATGCTATGCAAAAAATCTAAAAGCATGAGCCTATTGTCTTGCTATTTTTCACAGTTTAGGGCATTTTAGTATAGGGATCAAAGATGGCGTATAATTGGCGTAAAGCGAAAACCTTGAGTTTTCCAGATCTGACAGTGGATGGCCACAGAAAATCACTGATTAATGTGTGAAGTCCTCAAGGAAGAAGTGTTTGAATTCATTCCACTAGTAGGAACCTGCTTTAAGCATCGCATTGTGCTAGTTGCTGAGGGGACATCCCTGACGTTTCTGGGTCCTGCCTCACATCCTCTCCGCCATCTTGTACCCCAGCCATTGCTGGGCCACCAGCCTCACACAGGTGTAACCAACAGCGTCTGGCTTCAGCTGCACCACATCTCTCTCTCTGCCCAAGGGTTTCTGGAAATCACCCTTGGAAGGCCTGCTGGATCTCATGTCTGTGCCACTTGGAAGTGCAAAGAAATCCACACCCCATGGGTCAATCCTTGGGCAATAAGGGATGGGAACTGGTGATAAAGTGCTCTCTCCTTCTGTCATTTGGGTGAATGATTCTGAGGCCTAGCCTGTTGCTCTTCAAAGGGCCTAGTGTGATTGAGCCCTGGTGAGCCATACAGTGACCTGGTCATTGATACACCTTTGTGGTGGCTTTCTCTCTCCTCTAATTCTTCACTCCAGCCCCTAGGATCCATCCCAAATATCCTGCCACATATAAACTGTTAGCACAGACTCTACTGTTAGTGGATAAGTCAAGGGAATTCAGGGGAATAAAGAATGTGGCAGGGGGACGCCTGGGTGGCTCAGTCGGCTGAGCGTCTGCTTTTGGCTCAGGTCATTAACCCAGGGTCCTAGGATTGAGCCCTGCATTGGGCTCCCTGCTCAGTGGGGAGCCTGCTTCCTGCTCAGCCTGCTGTTCCCTCTGTTGTGCTCTCTCTCTCTCTCTCACTCTCTGACAAATAAATAAATAAATCTTAAAAAAAAAAAAAAGGAAGGTAGGATTTTTTCCTGTTCTTCAAGAGTATATTAGCCCTCTGGGGAGTGTTGTTGCAACTTTGGTTACTTTAGAGGGGTATCACACAGGAAGAGGCCACACTGGGTGATTCAGACAGGGCGGGTGCTAGTGCAGAAAGGAGAAGAGAAGGTCAGTTTGAGTGGGGCTTGGGGACCAGGCGGACCCTGGGAAAGAGCTCAGTGGGCAGAGGAGACTTCCACGCTAACAGTAGGGGTGAGCAGAAAAGCTGGTTTAGGGTTATCTGAGGGAGAGAACGGAAGAGTGGAATCCGAGTTACTGGATTGGGGGCATCCCCAAATGCCAGGCCTATGCTTTCCAACTTTCCTTGGCTTTGCTGAAACGGAAGAGTTGCCTTAGGGAATTTGAAAACGTGGGTTGGGGGGATAGTCTGGGAAAGAAAGACAAAGACATAAAGACCTGTTGAGACCTCAAAATGGGGGTCAGGTGAATGAAGGGCAAAGTTCAATGCATTGGGTCTCTGCTTGGAGGATTCCCTAGGGGATTACACAGAACGGCCTTAATGGGGCCTTGACCTCTGAGAAAGCAGGCCCACCTGCAAGGTTTAGGGTAGTGTTTAAATTGGGGGGGTGTCCTCGTGGACCTGCAGCGTCAACTGAAGTTACTTTATTGTAATTTTATTTAAATGTGTATAAAATAAAGCGAGGTATAAACTCCCAATACCTAAAGCTCTTGCGTATCCATAAAACCAAAAGAAATTTACACATTAAAAACAGATACAGCGACAAAACCAGTAAGATTCCAATAACAACATGAATTCGATGTGATGGGTGATGTTTTGTGCCAACATGGGACTGCTGTTGCCTAGCTTAGACAGAACTCCAACACTCCGGCCTGCTTCTCGGCTTGAACCACCGAGAAACTTCTTTTTGTCCAGCTAGCCCTGATGGGACGCGTCGTTTGCCTCGTTTGCCTAAGGAGGCGGCTCTTTTCTCATTAGCCAAAGACCACACACTTGGTCTTTGCGCCAGCATGGCCCTAAGAATAAAGCAAAGGTGGGTGCTGACCTCCCTGTGGCCCAGGGTCGGAGGGGCAGCGCCAGCAGGAGGTCGGGAGATGGAGGCAGGAGGTGGGAAGAAGTCTGGGGACAGAGTGACAACGTCTCACAAGACCAAGAGGGCTGCCGGGATCAAATGTTTTAGTTCAGCTGGGGCGCTGACGCCAACTTCTTTGGCTATGAAATTCCAATGAGATGGGGACGTGGAGAGATGTTTCTGGATCAAGGGACTCCCGTGTGGCATCTGCGGTGGAGTAGAATATTAGTAAGGTATTACATGACTTACGGTCTCCTGTGCAGTTTTATGAAATTATTGTATTGCAAGGATTCCTTCCTATGGAAGGGAGCTGAGTGGTAAAGCTCCGATGCTGGGTGGGGGTGGGGGTCTCCACACTTAAGTGCTTCCATCCAGGCTCGTCCCCACCCCTGCTCCGCCCCTGCTATTTAAGGCTTCTCTCGTGGGGCTTACCTGAGACTTCAGGATGCCTCCCCGCCAGGGTGGGCTCTGCTGGGAAGGGCCCTTTTCCCTTCACACCTAGAATCAGGGCCTGGAGGTAAGGTGGCCGGTTTTAATCTCCACTTTTCCATCTCCTGTGTGGCTGGGGGAATAATAATCCGACTTCGTGGATGAATGAGTTCATATACATTAAGCGTTTGAATGCTGAGCTTGCTGGAAGATTTCCACGGTTCATGACGGTGATGACCGCGATCCTGCCATCAGTGATGTTTGACTTGGGCGGGAAGCTCTGGGCTTGCTGTTGGCAGGATCTTAGGCAGGTTCTGCAGGAGGAGCGGATTCTGCTAAAGAGGCCACACCGGGGTATGAACATCCGTAAATGAGCACGAGCCCTCATTATTTCAGACCTTATTAATTGTTGCGTTTGGACTGTGTGGTCAGACAGATTTTGCCTTTGCGAAGAAAAAAGGGTGTTGAAGGAATGGTGTGAAGAAAACAGTGTAAACAAAATGAAAAGGGCCTTGTCCGAGGCACTTCAGAAAATCCAACGGCTTTTTGCATTAAAAAACATGCTAATTATGCATCTCTCCTATCTATTCTAGCAGGTCCCTAAGGACCATTATTGGGCACAGCTGGCTCTCAAGACATTTTGCTGAGTCAGGCAGGCCCCTGTCTTAGTTCGAGGTCCCTCCAAGTGCACCCCGAGGTGAGGACAGGAGGAAGCCCTGTGGGGGAATGGGATGGGAGAGTCGTTGAAAGGGTTATTGCTGCGGGCAGCTGGGGCTCAGTCCCAACAGAGCTCTGGGAAACTGCAGAAAATGCTTCTGCTTTCTCCAGCCGGCTTGTGAGCTATTAATCTGAGAATCCTCCTTGTGTTAAGGCGCTTCCTGCCTGTCTCCTAAGGTCCCAAAGCGTTCTGGTGACCAGAGAGCTTTTAGGTACAGACCTGGGGGTACCGGGTCTTGGGGGTGGGGACTGAGAAGCTCTGGGGCACGTGGGTGAGGTCTAAACCCTTTTCAAGTCACGTGTCCTGTGCAACCCCCTGCAGCTCCTGTTGGCACTCAGCAAACATTGAATTAATATGCTTGTTACATATTGCAGATACATTTGCTAAATGTCCTCAGTGGGGAATTCCTATCTTGGAGATTCCCTCTTTGGTCCGGTCTCAGAAATGGGGGCGGGGTGAGAGAGAGGAGGGGCTGGTGAAGGGAGCCAGGACCACGCAGTTTGAGAGCCGTTGATGAGCCACCTGGAACATGAGGGGGCCTTGGGTTGGATGGTTGGATCTCCCCCCTTCTGATTAGCCTTCCGCCACATGGAAGGGGTCATGTGTCTCCGTGAATGAGGAAGGCTGGAGCAGGGCTGGGCTCTGCTTAACCCCGTGGCATTAAAGGTTAGCAGAACATAGTCTGCTTTCATAGCTAGTCCAGCTGGAATGGTACAGGGGCCCGATTTTATGCAGGGGAGGGAGGGAGGGAGGGCTAAGTGGGGGTGGAGTCGGATTGTGGATTCTGTTGCTTTGGGAAGGGCCGCGTCTTCCTACATATTTGTAGGCAGAACTTAGGGTATTAGCATTGGGAGGCCAGAGAGGTGGTATCAGCGGTGTGCTATGGGGCACCTGGAAGCTAGAAGCCTCGGGTGGAGGTTCAAGTTAAACCTGTTTCATCTGCGGGAGGTAATAGGTAATTTACCAGGTTGTGAGGATTGGAGGAGCAGATGTAGCTGTTAAATGCGTTCCTGTCCTTGTTTTTTGTTTTTTAAATGGTGGTATATTTTCAAAGTTTGCATTTAATAAAATGCTTTTAATAAAATCATGCAGCACAATACGATTATGCTATTTACAAGATTATTGCAGGTCTTGTAAAAACGTTAATTCAGAATATAAATAGGACACAAATCTTTAAATTTAATTTTATTCTTCTTAATCAAAGGAAAACAGTGGTAGTAAAATATAACTAAAAGTGTCCTAAAGAAAAAAACCAGTCCTTCTCCTCTCCTTTCCCTTTTCAGAGGCAGACACTTTAGAGATTTTTGGTTTCCTTCTATATCACCATATTTTTAAAAAATCTGCTACTTCTTAGGCAGTATTAGATATTACAGATCAACTTTCTGATATAGCTGATTGAATTTAAATATTTATATCCCACCCCTCATCCACTTCCCTCTTACTTTCTCAATATAACTATATCACAATTTTTGGTTAAATCCTTTGTCAGTGTTTTTTATTATTAAGACTAGGTATCATTTACTTTTGAGCCGCCTTATGTACTGTGATTATGTTTATTTCTTGTACATTGTTTTATTTGCCTAGAGGTCATAATGGCCTTTAAAAATTTTTGCTCAGTATTTCATGTACCTATTGCTTATTTCTCCAGATTCTAATAGGTCTGTCGATATCTATCAATATTGTTTCCCAAACATCTCAACGGGAAAGCTCCTCAAAGTTTCATTTGCCCTTCTGAGACCTCTTTCATTCTTGCTCTGGTTGGTTTCTCTTTAGGGAGGTCCTAGGATTTGACCACTCTCGTGGTTACATTCCCTTTTCCATAGAGGTCATGTCATTTTTTTTTTCTTGTTTATTTATTTATTTAGCTGTAACACATTCTGTGGTAGCTTCTTAAAGTGTATTTTTGAGGAGCAACTCGGTGGCTCAGTCAGATAAGCCTCTCATCTCAGATCTTGATCTCAGGGTCTTGAGTTTGAGCCCCACATTGGGCTCCACACTGGGTGTAGAGCCTACTTAAATTGTATATTTGAATCCTTGTTTGCTTGAAAAAGACTTTATTCTCTTGTTTGATAGTTGACTAAGTAGAGAATGTTAAATTGAAATGAATGATGTCTCAAATGTGAGAGAATGTATCTGTTGGTCTCTAGGTAATGAAGTGTGATGCCACTTACCTTGTTACTTTGTAGGAGATCTGGTTCCCCTCCCCCGCCCCGTGCACCTGTTGCTCAGAAGGGTTGAGTGCCTTGGGGCTCTGCAGTGAATCCTCCCTTATCATCCTCCTTTGACCCGTTGAGGTTAAGTCCATTCAGTTCCCTTCTTCCACCTGCCTTTGTCTTCCAAAAACTTGTTGAAATCTTTCTTGAGCTGGTGTCTCCTTCTGTGTTTGTCTTTGCGGGGATTGTAGCCTCTTTGTGTTCCAGAACTCCTTTCCCTCCACTGGTGGAATTGCTGAGAGGAGTAAAACAAGTGTATTTGACCTGCTACGTCTAATTAGAACTATGTTACTAGAAGTAAATGAGAGTAGCCTGAAAATTCCCCTGGAAAATAATATATTCAAAGTCTTTGATTTAAAAAGTAAATAAGACTTTGGGCAAGAAAAGAACATGACAGAGCTGGGTTAAGGAAAAAAAAAAAGAAGAAGAAGTGGAAGGAGGACAGAAGAGGGCTGAGAGAGAGAGATGCCTCAGGGAGGGACTTAATAGCAACCTATCAAGAAGGAAAAAAGTTGAAATCCAGGCCTGTCCTGTCTAGTGTGGGCTGCTCATCCGCTGTGGAGGAGGGAATTGTTATTGATAATGGATTTATCAATGGGCCATGACTGTAGCATCTTTATCAAGTGCTGTTACGTAGAAGAATTTATATGTTTACCAGCCTCAAAGGGCCCTAAGGATACAGGACTATAAAACAAAGGACATTGATTATGCAAAACAAACCCCGTCCTGTCCAAGGAAAGGTGCCAACCCTCCATCAGAGGAGTCCCACCGGTATCCTCGAAGATGGAATGGGGGCCAGTGGCGCATGAACGTGCTGTAGGGACTGAAGACTTGAGTTCAAATGTGATTTCACAGATGTAATGGATCCCGATGGTAGGCGAGGCCACCACGGATGGGGCTTTTCCTTTTTCACATTGTCTTTTTTTTCTTCTTCCTTCACTCTTCTTTGGGAATCTGAAGGCTCAGAATGAAAGAGAACCAGAAGAGCTCCTTTACGTAGCTGTAAAGGTAACCACTGTGGCTTGTTTGTTTCTCTAGTCACGGTAGTTCTGCCCATTTCCAGGCAGATCAAGGCCACTGGTCAGAGTAAGGACAAAAGTCTAAACTCTGGAAATAGCAGTCTTGGTCAGCCAGAGGCCTCGGTCTGAGTTTCTGTCCAGTTTCACACTCGGTTTTATACCAAATATTCTGATCATACCCCTCCTCTTTTCCTTTAATAATCTTTTTATTGTCCCTTTGTCTTAAGGTTCTCGTGAGTCTCCTGAATGGTGCCCCACTAGTCTCGGCCTGCTTTTCCTGTCTCTTGGTGCCCTGTCAGAGGTACCCAGGAAAAAAGAAATTATGCCCAGGTTGTAGAAGAGCGCGATTTTGGAATCTGATAAGGCAGGGAGAGCAACGCTAAGATGGGCTGGGTGTTCGGGGGTTTAATGGGTGTTCAGGTGATCAGGGGACACCCTTCCTTGTCTTCTGACTAGTGCCAGGGTCGGTGATGGAACTGTCTGAGATTTGAAGATTCCCTGATGACCGTACTGTACCGGTCATCCTTAATTAGCCGTGGCAGCAACAGGAACACAAGTGATCCCTCCTCTGAGCCCCCACAGTCATCCCCCTGAGGAGTCCAAGGGAGAAGGGCATCATGCAGGGGAGAATGCAGCTGTTGTGCTGGTGCACCTGCTTCAGAGGGATGTGGGGTTTAATCCCCTTGTCTCCACGAGTGGCTGCTTCCAACTCCAGCGGACCCTGAACTTGTGAACCTCCATTTCCATGGCTATCTAATGAGGGAGACAGAGAGCTCTGCAATCTTTTGATCTAGGACATTCTATGACTTTAGCCACAGATCTATAGAATTAGAATTGCATGCTGGTTAACCCTTTCTTAGAGTGACCTTAAATATTCAGTTTTTAAAAGTTTCAAAGGAATGAACTTTTACCTCCATGGACTCATTTTAGTCTGGTAATGAGTATCAAATACAAAGAAGCCATGAGCTTTTTTGCCCCCTACCCCTTTTTAGTATTGACAAACATTGTCCTCTAGACTGTCTGCTCCAGGAGGACAGGACTCTTGTTTCTTTATTTGGTATTATTATTATTACTATTACTTAAAAAAACTTTAAAAACTAATCTCTACACCCAATGTGGGGCTTGAACTTACAACCCTGAGACCAAGAGATCAAGAGTCACATGCTCTACTGACTGAGCCAGCCAGGAGCCCCTGTTTCTTGTTTTAGAGTTCCTTCCCAGCGTGTGCCTGTCCATATTCCTGGAAGGGAGAGTTGATCACATTTTCTTTCCTCTGCACCTAGCACAGTGCCAGACGTGTGATAAATATTGGTTGAATCGATGCCTACCATATGGTATTCTAAGTATTGTGAGTGTTTGAAATTGCAACAAAAACCAGGTAGAGATAGGAGTATTGTATTTTCTTTTTTCTAAGAAAAAAAATAGGGGGAAATAAAAACCTTTCAAAGGAGATTACAGAGCTGTTTTCTTTCTCATTACTCATCACTTTCCTCCTCCCCCAAATTTCCAGTCTTATTATCTCACCAAATGAGTCAAAAGAGGAAAAATACAAAAGGAGATCTTCCAGAATTTCCTAGGCTCCTTGCTCTCCCTCTTTTTTGGGGGGGGAGGGGGATCCTTTTTGTGCTTTGGTTTATTGGGTAACCAAGGATAAAAGAATCTGAGGCCCCCTATCAGGATATTAATGAGTTGTTTCTTGTCAAAGGAATTTAAAAAATGGTTCTGAGAAAATGTCTGTGTTTGATTTAGAGGAGAACTTCTGTCTCAACCCCTGTTTGGTTATTTGACATTCTCGGTTGTCTTCACTTAGCTCGAAAGGTGTTACGACATTTAAAGAAATTATTAAAGCAAAAAAATTTTTTAGTAGAGTTCAAGACCCATAGGCCATGCATCAAGAGGAGGAGGCATGAGCATAAAATACGGGAAACCACTGAAAATAAACTCTGCTCCCTAGCTACCTGGAAGAAAGTGAGGTCGTGTGCCCTGCATACCATCTGAAACCCACTGGAAAATAAAGTTGCTGTTTTAATTATAGCTGGCATTTGGAATTCTCCAGGTGAAGGAGGTCAGTTTGCTAGAAAATGTCTCTTGGCCCTGGAGGCTCAGGAAATAAGAATGGGCCAGAGACGAAGTTGTACTTACCTCTTAAAGTATGTCTCTGGAGTTTCTCATGGACCCAGAAGTAACCTTGTCTTTTGTTAGCAGACCTTGTGACTCTAAGTGGAGGCCACCATGATTGGTGAAGAGCGCTCCCTTCCTTAAAGGGCTCTGGGCTAATGGGGAGTAGGAAGGAAGCAAGACGTTTATTAAGAGATGACAGATTGGGGCACCTGGGTGGTTCAGTGGGTTAAAGCCTCTGCCTTCGGCTCAGGTCATGATCCCAGAGTCCTGGGATCAAGCGCCGCATCGGGCTCTCTGCTCAGCAGGGAGCCTGCTTCCCCCTCTCTCTCTGTCTGCCTCTCTGCCTACTTGTGATCTCTCTCTGTCAAATAAATAATTAAATAAAATCTTAAAAAAGAGAGATGACAGATTTTGTGGAATGAGTGGTAGGATGGTCAGATTAGTGTGTTAGGAGCTCAAAGGAAGGGATGGCTATCTTGGACTCGAGTGGAGAAAGAGGACCTCAGAGGAGATGTGCCTGATAGGACACCTGGTTTGCAGGTGAGCGAGCGGAGAGGGCTGGGAAGAGCATGAGCCGGAGCTCAAGACCAGCAGTGTATGGGCAGCCGGGATAGCCGGTTGCGATGATGGTGTGTGTAGGGGATTAAGGAGAGAGGGGGCAGGAACTGAGGCGTGAACAGCCTTAGAGAAGTGCTGTCTGAATCTGGAATGTCTTCTCCTGAACCTGATCCCATCTATTCCTCCCCCTCAACACCTTCTACTTTGTTTTGGGTTTACATGGAAACCCACTGGGAAGCTACTGCTGTGGCAATGAGCAGTCCGTGATGCTTCTGATCAAGGAAATGCTCTGTCCCGGAGGTGATTATATAAGAACTTATGAATTATTATTATTATTATATTATTATTTAAAGATTTTATTTGTTTATTTGACAGAGCGAGAGGGAGCACAAGCAGGGGGAGTGGCAGGCAGAGGGAGCGGGAGAGCTGAGGAGGGAGCCTGACATGGGGCTCGATCTCAGGACCCCGGGATCATGACCTGAACTGAAGGAAGCTGCTTAACCGATGGAGCCACTCAGATGCCCCAGAATTTATCAGTTCAGTTTGTTTCGTCCTGTTTGTAGTTGCAGGCATCTGATGGACAGTGGACGTGCTGGATTGGGTTGGTGATTAGTGTTTAATTCACAGGGTCAGGTGGGGATCTTGGTCTAGTAACACCCTAGGGAATTTTGAGATTTTAGTCCCTGTCATGCCTGAGAAGAGACCCCTTTTCCTCTTCCTCCCACCCCATCCCAAAGTGTTTATGGGGCCAGTCAATTTGGTGACCAAAAATTAGGATGTCCGATGTATCTCGGCTACCTTCAGCCCTGGTGATACTGGAGCCTCACAGGCCATTGACAGTGAAAACCAGGGAAAGCCTTGTAGGTGAGAACTGGGGTGTGACTGTCACCTGTCCTAGCTTCTCCTCATTGAACACAGTGGCCACAGGCACGGAGGAGTTGTCTCACCCCTTGGGCATTTGGTTTACTTATACCCTCTCTTCCATGTTGAGTCCAGTTCTTTCTCCCCTCCCCCTCCCCACTCCAGGTTTAGCTTGGAAAGGTCTTTTGATTTAAAAAGATTTTTTGGTAAAATTGACTCAGGAGGCACTATTTTGCATACCTCTGTTGTGGGTTGAATGGTGGCTTCTGAAAAAGATGTGGAAGTCCTACCTCCTGGAACCTATGAAGATGCCTTATTTAGAGAAAAGGTCTTAGCAGATGTAATTAAAGATCTCATGATGAGGTCATCTTGGATTTAGTGTGGGCCCAGTAACAGGTATCCCTATAAAAAGAGAGCATGCAGAGCTATGAAGATACCCAGAGGGAAAGGCCTTGTGAACGTGGAGGCAGAGATCGGAACATTGGGATGGAAGGATTGCTGGCAAACCACCACAAGCTAGGAGAGGCGTGGATCCTTCTAGAAGGAGCTAACCCTGATGACACCTTGATTTTGGACTTCCAGCCTCCAGAACCAAGAGAAAGTAAATTTCTGTTTTATGCCACCCAGTTTATGGTAAATTCATTATGGCGGTCCTGGGAAATTACAACATCCATGGGTAGAGCTTCCTCTTGTCTTTGTGGTCCAAGCCCCTCTAGCCTCCCTGAGTGGATGTCTTTGATTATTTAGAGGTTCTTCACTTTTCCTTGTCTGTGTGGTTTTTATGCTTGTAGAGTTAGATTTCTCTGTCAGGGTCTATTGGCCCTGACATCTGTCCCTGAGTGAGCCCGAGGTGAACCACAGGACATACAAATTCTTGGTCCTTTTCCTCCAAAGGCTGTGTTGATTCTAGTGTACCAGCTATTGTTTCCTTTACTAATTTTAAGGGGCTATGTAATCTATTCTTCAATCTGGGACACTTTCGAGTATTAAAGGGGACACTGTTGATATTTGTAACAAGTAGGTTGGCCCCAGACAGACCAGGACATCTGGTCACCCTTCTCATTGGCCCTATCTAGATACCAAGTACCAGTCCCGTTGGGCCTCCTTTCTGGTCTTGTCAGTGTTAGTGCAGAATGATTGCTTGGTCCGCCTTAGGGGGACTGAAAACTGCAGCACTGTTAGGAATCATTGGCCTTCATAGTCTAGCCTTTTCTCTTGTCCTCTTGTTCTTTCCAGAGGTCGACTTTCTTCTTAGCTCCAGGGTTATGGAATGTGTTTGGTCGTCAGACCTCTTCAGTAAGGCAAAGCAGCCCCCAGACACCTTGCTTATGCCCATTTTGCCACTAAGCATTTAAAAAATGCTTCTTGCAGAAACATGCAAAAAGATCACAGCTATTTTGGATGCACCATCAATTAACTTGGAGGCTTTAAAACTCAAAGCGTGTTAAATTATTAATTCGCGCCAGAAACAAGAGCAAAGTGTTTGTCATGTTTCATACATTAATACTGCATGGGGCTGCCTCTTGAACCATCTGGACGGCAGAATCCCCGGGCCCTTGATGAGGGTGGTAGGCAGTTGCTGGAGTTGTTTTGTGATTCCCACACCACTGCCACTGCTGAAAGAACAAAGAGTCTTCTGTTGGATGTTCCTCCACAGGGTGGAAGCTGCCCTGTGTTCTCTAAAATTAGCCTCTTTTCCTCTGGTATTGTCCCAAATGAGCCTTCGAGGAGGATACTTGCCATCACCCCTGATGACCTAGAAATGTCCATTGCCACTCAGTGGTGTGATCTGAGATCTATGGCCCATGTTGTTCCTCAGGAGAAATGGATGACCTTGCATGATGTTTCCGTTCCTAGGTGAGAACTAGGGTCTGAGGTCTCTCCTGTGGAAATCTTTGACCTCCCACAGGACCCTGTGGCCACATTTAGAGAAGCTGCCACCAGTTGCCCCAGGGTACTGGGTTGCATGGCCGATGGCCCATTTCAGGGATGCCCTTAAGGGTGGGGATTGTGTTGACAGGTTCATTCATGTGTTCTGGGCACCTAGCATGGTGCGCAGCAGCTGGGAGATGATCAGGAAATGTGTAGTGGATGAACGAATGATTGATGATGGAAGGGGTTCAGTGTTTCCATTCACTGGTGGCTGAAAATGAGATCCCACGTGAGAAATACTCATATTCCCAATGTGCTTCTTTATTTGGCTAGTTGCATTTAAATTCTTAACTTTTTAAAATTGTGGCATAACATATACAGCACACGGATCTGTAGTGATCTCAGTTAACTTACTTGTGCGCACACCCCTGTTCCCACCATTCAGCTCAAGATAACCTTGGCAGTACACAAGAAGGCTCTCCTGCGCCCCCTTCCTGTCAGCGGCTCCTGCCAGATGCAACCACGGTCTTCGGCGACCGGGTTGGTTTTGCTTGTTCTTGAACTTCATATAAATGACAGTAATAGTATGTGGTCTGTGCTTGGCTTCTTTCACTCAATGTTATGTCTGTGAGATTCATCCAAGTTGTTAATTGCTATGTAGCAGCCGGGAGGTATCCCATTATATGAATATACCACAGTCTATCCATTCTCGTTGGGCCATTTCCAGCTTTGGCTATTATGAATGGAACTTAAGAATATTGTTGTACCTGTCTCTAATTGTGCATCTATTCTCAAAGTTCATGTTTTACTTATAAGGAGGCAGAGGAGGGAAACAGTAAGCATTGATACTTACTGTTGTAAGTAAGAACGATTGTAAGCAACTGAGCAAGCACTCGCAGCCACAGCCCATGTGTGCTTTTTATCGCTCCATCAATGTTTGCCAACTTCGTACCTTAATTAGAGAAAACTCTACAAGCAAGACAACCTTAGAAATACAAGTTGATGTGATAAGTCGGCATCTGAAGTTATCTAACTTTATTTTGTAGCTTCCTCCCTCCCCGGCCCACCCTCCCCCGCTGCTCATCCCGTTGCTAGGATGGGCGCTCATCAGATTTTGGGCTGAATTCCCAATGGCCAGTTTTGTGCCGAATTCCCAATGGCCAGTTTTGTGCCTCGCCCTGGTAGATGCTCAGTAAATATTTTTACTTATAAGGAAAGTGTTCTTTTTTAAAAAATATTTTTTATTTATTAATTTGACAGTATTAATTTGACAAGTAGGCAGAGAGGCAGGCAGAGAGAGAGAGGAAGGGAAGCAGGCTCCCCGCTGAGCAGAGAGCCCGATGCGAGGCTCGATCCCAGGACCCTGGGATCATGACCCAAGCCGAAGTCAGAGGCTTTAACCCACCGAGCCACCCAGGTGCCCCAAGGAAGCTGTTCTTAAAAATTGTTCTTTAGCAAGTTGTTTTTGAATCTCCCAGACATTTTGCCACCATTGTGGTCTTGGACCAGTCTAACCCAACATTTTATTACCAAACTCGAATTCCGTGGCGGCCGCCCCACCAAGACCTCATGCACTCCTCTAAGAGAGCAGCTCTCTCCACGTGTTTGCTGGGGTTTTAGTGCTCTTTTTACTGTTAACCTAATGTTAAGCAGCTTAAAAGTTGGGAAAAAAAATTGAGTCTTGGGCGCCTGGGTGGCTCAGTGGGTTAAAGCCTCTGCCTTCGGCTCAGGTCGTGATCCCAGGGTCCTGGGATCAAGCCCCACATCAGGCTCTCTGCTCAGTGGGGGGCCTGCTTCCCCCTCTCTCTCTGTCTGCCTCTCTGTCTACTTGTGATCTCTGTCTGTCAAATAAATTTAAAAAAAATTGAGTCTTAATTAACATACCAAAAAATGCCCAGATCTCAACAAAATTCTGTGTGTTGACAGTTGGTTGTGACTATTCCCTGAATAAGAAGCAGGCTATTTCTGTCACCCCATGTGCATTCTGTCCTCAGTTTCCACCTCTCCCCAACTGTGGGCAGCCACAGACCTGACTTCTTTTGGTAGAGATTCTTTGGCCTCTTTGGGACTGTATAGGAATGGGAACGTGTGGTATGTGCTTGCTGTGACCAGTCTCTTTTGCTTATCAGAGTGTTTTGAGATTTACTCTTACTCTGTGTATTTGTTGCTGGATATTATTCCATTTGAATGGATATCTCCCACTTTATTTTTTAATTGATATGACATGTGGGCAGTTTACAGTTTTCGGCTAGTTTTAAGACCTCTGGTATTAAATTCATGTGCTAAGGCTTTTTGTGGACCTAGATTTTCATTTTCCTTGGGTAAATACCTGGCGGTAGGATTATTTGGTAAATGAACAGTTGACTTGATGAGAAACGGGCATTTCGTGAAAGTGATTGAACTATGTTATACTCCCACCAGCAACATCCAAGTTCTCCTCTTGTTCCACATCTTTACCGGTATTCGCTATTATTGTGGAGGTATTTCAACGAGCTCTCTTTAAACAAGCTCTCATTTGCCCCAACATTTGTTTCATGCAGTTCTGCATCTCTTAACATCTACCTTGAGCCTCTGTTCACAGCACTAGGCCCTTTTTCTTTTTTTGAGTGACAAGACTGAGATTCTTCAGTTTTTTTTTTTTATTTTAGATTTTATTTATGTGAGATAGAGTGAGCGAGCACCAGTGGAGTGTGAAGCAGAGGGAGAAGCAGGCTCCCCACTGAGCAGAGAGCCCGATGTGGGGCTTGATCCCAGGACCCGGAGATCATGACCTGAGTCGAAGGCAGACGCTCAACCGACTGAGCCACCCAAGCATCCCTCCTTAGTTCTTCTTAACCCGGATCCTTATTACATATTTGTTTGTTTCCTACTTGAAAAAAGGAGTCTCTGAGCTCATCCCAGCCTTCCTGTGAGGTCTTGCGTTCCCACTGAGCCTCTGAGGCCAGACCACTCCTTTCTACTGGATTTTTGGCTTTAACTAAATCGAACTAAAAAAACCAAATTCTTCAAGAGTGGGAACCTTGTCTGAATTGATTATCATCCTCTCCCAAGCTTCCAGAACAATGCTGGTACATAATAAATATGTGTTGAATGAGTACATCTTAAACTATGAAAGTGAACATATTACACTTTAATCAATATTTACAAATTTACTTATTAGGAGTTTCTGATAGTGCCAAAGTTAATATTTTTTTTTTCTTCATAAAATCAAGATGGAGTATGGTTTGGTGAAAAGGGTATGGAAGTAACTGAAGAAAATAGATGGGAGTTCTTGATGATAAAAATATTTCCCTGCTGGCACAGGGTTTGGGTGTCCATGTGGTACGATAGCAGGGGCTGCTCCAAGTTTCCATTCTACAAAATCTTTCTCCCACCAGATTGGCAGGATGAAAATATAGATTAGTAAAGATTTGTTTCTTGGCTAAGGTATTCTTAGTTTCATGAGCTCTCTTTTAAAATTCAAAATTTTAAGGAAGAGCCATATGCATCCTTACTGAGAATTAGTGTAATGGACTACTCCCCAGTTCCTTCACCAGGTTGGGGGGAAACCAGACCCAGAAAGGGAAGAGGCTGGCACAGGGTGAGCACGAGGGGGGCAGGGTGTGTGCGTTGGGAGGGTAATGCATCTGTGTGTGCCATGGAGTGTGAATGTGGGTTACTGTTGACCTTGAAAAGCGGAGTGCAGAAGGGACGGTATTGGGCGGGGGAAGGGCAAACCATGACCCCTTTCAAAACTTTTGTCTGTTATTAAGCTGTTAAAGGTCAGATTTACATGTAGAAAGTAGAAAAGCCATCTCCTACTTTCTTTCGTTTCTAAAATCCTGTACAAAAAAAGATGACTTCCGTGTTTTAAGGAAGGTTTTGTTCTCCGAGATAAAACTTAAGCGTTCGTAATTTGTTTTATCTTTTAGACCTAATCTGCAATGAAATATTCTAGGTCTTTAATTTGTTCTTTTCTTTCACAATTAATCCCACAGTCCGCTTAAATCCATGACTAATCCAAAGATGCATTTAATTTCATCTTTACTCTTAGCTTTCCGTCTGCTTAGTGGTTTCTGTCTTTGCCCACGTGTGTTTGAGATCTCCAGTTTTTGATCTTCGTATTTCATTTCTCATTCACGTCTGTAAAAGGAGTACCTGTAGAATATAATAGAAATATCCGACAGTTGGCAAACATTGCCAAATAAGATGGTCGTGCTGAGGACACTCCTTTTATTGCTTCCCACTGCACTCAGAAGACCATCTTCCTCCTTCCTGGAGTCAGAGCCTAAGTGGCTTCCCACCGGCTCTGCCTTCTTTCCCACCACGCTCCTTCTAGTCCACAGCATTGCTGGCATGCTGGCGCGTGCTCTGTTCCTCCGATGTTCCAGGTTCTGTCCTGCTGGATGGGGATTTGCACATCCTGTTTCCTCACCTCTGAGCACTTTCTCTTTCCTCGTGTGACCTAGAACCTTCAGGTCCAGGCTTAAAGTGAACCACCGGTGAAGCTTTCTCAGACTGATGCTTCTCTCCATTTATTTCTTTTTATTAAAAGACTTTGATTCTTAAAGATTTAATTAATTTAGTTAGAGTGTGTGCAAGTAGAGAGAGGGGCCAAGGGAGAGGAGGAGAGAACCTTGAGCTGCCTGCCTATTGAGAGCAGAGACTGACATGGGCCTTGATCTCACAATCCTGAGATCACAACCTGAGCTGAAATCAAGAGTCCGTTGCTTAACTGACTGAACCACCCAAGTGTCCCAGTAGACTTTGATTTTTAGAGTATATTTAAAGAAAACCTGAGTTGGGATAGTACAGAGTTCTTAAATAGCCCCTGTGCATTTTCCCCTATTGACATGATTAGTGGGGTACATTTGTTTCAGTTAGCGAAACAATATATTAACTCCACATTTTATTCAGCTTTCCTTAATTTTTCTGATGTCCTTTTTCTGTCCCAGGTCCCATTCAGGATACAACATCATGTATAGTTGTTGTGTCTTCTTGGATGTGACAGTTTTTCAGACGTTCCTTGTTTGTGATGACCTTGACTGAAGACTATTAGTCAGATATATTGTAGGATGCTCTTCTGCTGGAACTTGTCTGAATTTTTACCCCTTCATGATTGGGCTAGATAATGGGTTTGGAGGAAAATCATGTAGAGTGCCATTTTCATCATACTGTGTTAAGAATATATTCTATCAGTGTGATTTATGACTTGATGTTGACTTTGATCACCTGGCTGAACTAGTGTATGTCTCCACTGTAAGTTACTCTTCCCACTTCCTCCCTGCACCCCCTTCTACACTGTCCTCTTGGGAAGGATGTTACTAGGCCCAGCCTATACCTGAGGAATGGGAGATTATGCTCCCCGTCCTTTGGGGAAGAGCATCTACATAAGTTATTTGGAATTCTGCCCAAGAGATTTGTTCTCCATTAATGTATTCAATCATTACTCATCCGTATGGACTCATGAATATTTATTGTATACTTTGGGTTGTAATCCAATGCTACTTACTTTTTGCCCCAGTTGTTCTGCCTTTGGCCATTAAGAACTCTTTTCAGTTGGCTCCTGTGTCTCTTTGACCTCATCTTATCAATGTGGGTATTGACTTACTAAATTATTTTGGAGCACCTTCTTAATTTCTGGCACCCCAACAGGCTCCAAGATAATCTTGTATATTTCCTGCCTGGACCTAGAATCAACCATTTCTCCAAGGAGTCCTGGTTCCTGTTAGCGGAGATTGGTGTTAGAGACCAAGATCTGGGCACCAGGGGTGCTCCTTCGTACTGGAGAATTCGGATATTCCCCGTGTATTTTTATTATAGTACCTGATGCTTTCATTAGTAGCATAAAGTACACAGTATGTGATTTGTTTGCTTTCTTACTTGTGTGTCTTTCCCACTTATGTTGTCTGCTCCACAAGGTCAGACATCAGGCTTCACCCACAGTGCCGGATGCATAGTTGGCCCTCAAGAAACATTTGTTGAACGAATGAATGACTACTGGCTGGACAGCAAGACTTTCACCAGAGAGCTTGCATATGTATTCAACAGCTGTTCGCAGCCCAGATTTAATATGAGTGGTGGTTCAGACTTTAGGTCTTTCAGTGTGTAAAGTTTTAAACATGGGCTGGGTCGGTTAAAAGCTGAATAATATGCGACATTGAGGCATTATTGAACTTACAGATTCATTAACTGTGATGTGCACATTCTGATTCTCTAGTCAACTTGTTAATCAAGCTTTATGATCGGAAAAGATAGATGTGAATTCTCGCTGAGTGTTGCACCTTGTAGGTGAGCTAGCTGGATGGTAGACTCCTTTTGGTTTGCTGTGGCCAGGGTCCTGGGATCAAGCCACGCATGAGACTCCCTGCTCGACGGAGAGCCTGCTTCACCTTCTCCCTCTGCCTGCCACTCTGCCTACTTGTGCTCTCTCTCTAGCAAATAAATAAATAAATGAAAATCTTTTAAAAAAAGACGTTTTTTTTTTTTTTTTTCCCCTATGGTCTTCCCCCTCCCTCAGTAGCCATTGGCAAGTAAGTACAAGTAGAGGTATCATAAACGTGCTAATTACTTTCACTCTGTAACATTTTGGAACAGAGCCAGAGACACAAAGTGGTGAAGCCCCCAGGGCTGGGGCAGGCACTGGGTCTTGGGGTTACACAGGCAGGCACTTTTTTTTTTTTTTAAAGATTTATTTATTTATTTATTTGACAGAGAGAGATCACAAGTAGACAGAGAGGCAGGCAGAGAGAGAGAGAGGGAAGCAGGCTCGCCGCTGAGCAGAGAGCCTGATGTGGGACTCGATCCCAGGACCCTGAGATCATGACCTGAGCCGAAGGCAGCGGCTTAACCCACTGAGCCACCCAGGTGCCCCAGGCAGGCACTCTTAATGCACAGGTCAGAGCTGCTAGATCTCCAGCTTATGCTGTCCACGTGGACGAGTGCACCCCTAGGAGACATCCCGTCCTTAGGATGCAGAGCCCAGGCAAACAATGTGCTCGGTGTGGGAACCCTGCCTGTGAAGAGTGGGGCCCCAGGTTCATCCAAGGGACTTAGGCAGTCTTTCAAGGGGAGTGGGTGCCGAGGAGACATACTGGGCTCAGAGACTTGGACACAAGGGGACGGGGACTTCTTTGCCAGAGCTGGAACCGATAGTTGATATAGGGTGAAGAACATGGTGCCAGGACTGAGTTCATTACAAGGTAGTCTTGAGGTCCTGTGGGCTGGCACCCCATAGTTGTTGCCTATTGTTAACTAGGCCCAGGGCCCAAGTTGGGCATATTGGTCATGTGACATCAGGCCTAGGTCGAGAGGAAGTGCTGGGCTTGACTGAGGAGGGGGGGTTGGTAATTACTTGACCTTCAGCTCTGGCTTACCTGATGGCAAAATTATTCTCAGGTCACCTTTGGTTGTATACGGGGTCAGCCAGTCAGACTTGCCACTGCCCCAGCCTGCAGCTCAAAGGCTGGGTCCCGGGCAGCATAAATGCCTGTTTCCCAGCCAGCCCCATCTGACCATTGGGTCTCTTCTGGACTCTGCTATGCCCAGCTGTTCCCTGCTCTGCCTAAATTTCTGGTTTCTGCCATCTGGGAAGGAAGGAGCTCTGGGTTCCCCTGGTTTTCCTGGAATCCTAGTTTAGAAGGGTCCCTTCTTCCCAGCAACAGAGAAATGGCCTTTATTTCCAATCTCGTGTGGAAGAAACATCCAGAGTTGGCATCATGGCAGGTCAGCTCATTCACCCCTGAGCCCTGCATTTTGTTGGAAAAGAGTATTTCATTTTTTTTCCTTCAGTGGTTCTCAAACTTGAGGTTTCCAAGAATTTAAACAGTGGGGTCCAAGGCCCTGCCCTGGGAAAGTCTGGTCCCATAGGTCTGAAGCAGATTTAGGACACCTTGATGGTATGCAGAATTTGAGAACTCACCTGCCTTTGGGGTTTGGGGATGACTGTCACTGTGGGGCCAAAACGGTGCTGAGCTGCTTGTCTTGTGGCCATAATAGCTCCTGTCCAGTTATAATGCCTTCTAAAATACTTTGCTGGCTAAACCACATGCATGCCTGAGGGCCATAATTTGCAGTGGTTCTTCTAAAGTTTCTGGAGAACATCAGGTTTAAGGATCTGGAGAGGAAGTATTGAGACAAGAGAAAGGAATTTATTGAGAGCTAACTCTGTGCCAAGCACAGTACTTAGCACTTTCACATATAATATCTCATTTAATTTTAATAAAACTTGACCAGGTTGATCTTCATATCTTCATTTATGGGGCTGGTAACTGCTCCTCAGAGTGGCTAGTAACATGACTTGTTGATTTCACCACAGATAGTGGGTGGCAGAGCTACGACTTGGGTTTTGGTCTGTCTGACTTCAAGGCTAGTGGCCATCCTGCTTGTCCCTGTCACTGGCTTCTGTTCCATGAACATGCAGCCCCAGCTCCAGTATGGGAGAGCATGGGAGTCCGTGAGCTACTCATGGGGAAGCCTGCTGTATGGGAAGGTATGTAAGAGTGCAGACTCTAGAATCTGACGCCTAGAAAAGAAGCTAGATCCTGCCCCTTCTTAGCAATGGGATGGTAGACATGTCTGTTTCTTGGACCTTGTTACGTCACCTGTAACTCGAGGGTAAGGATATCTGTCTGCCTCTTGAGATCACTATGGGGGCTCTATGAGATCATGTAGTACATGGTATATAGTGACCGCTCTTGCAGTATTAGCTGCTGAGGCTGTTATGCAGCCACTGTGGCTCTTTGCTTAGCAGCATGACCTGTGGTCTGTTACTGGGGCTTAGGGAGTGTTGGGGCATGGATATATCCCAGGTGACCCTTTCCTGGTCATTCCTCTTTTCTTCCACTTACCCTCAGCCTGCCACCATTCTTTTCTTCCTCTCCTATGCATTCTCTCACTCCCCAAGCCGCAGAAGTTAACCTGCGTCCCTGGCTTTGGATGTTTGTGACTTCACGCTGTGTCCACATGAGAGGATTTAAGCCTAATAATGAGAAGGTGCACGTAGCTGGATGAGCATCTGTCCATATTGTCTGTATTTCTGTGGGTGGGCAGATCTATGACGATGAATTTTTTTTAAAGAATTTATTTGTTTGTTTATTTATGTGTTTGATAGAGTGTGAGAGCATGAGCTGGGGCAGAGGGAGAAGCAGGCTCCCTGCTGAGCAGGGAGCCTAAAGTGGGGCTCAATCCCAGGATCCCAAGATCATGACCTGAGCCAAGGCAGAACCTTAAACAACTGAGCTACACAGACCACTGAGCCCCAAGACAATGCACATTTGCATGAATTGCATGTTGGGGCATCATTTTGCATTTTGGGGGTGGCTCACAACTAATGAGAATATGTAATTGCTGATGGTGTCTTTTTTTTTTTTTTAAAGATTTTATTTACTTATTTGACAGAGAGAGATCACAAGTAGGCAGAGAGGCAGGCAGAGAGAGTGAGAGGGAAGCAGGCTCCCCGCCGAGCAGAGAGCCCGATGCGGGGCTCGATCCCAGGACCCTGAGATCATGACCCGAGCCGAAGGCAGCGGCCTAAACCACTGAGCCACCCAGGTGCCCCCTGATGGTGTCTTATATGGAGGGGGTATTGCCACTCCCCTTGACTTGGGAGTCAGACTGGGGGAGGAATATGGAGTGATGGAAAGAACTGATGGGGAAACCACTCATTTTCAATAGCTGCCTCTCCCATCTCCCTTCCTGGGCTCCCCTCTCTTCTAACAGGGAAGTGCATTTGGGGAAGTGGGAAAATGGGCTACGTACGGAGCGGGGTAAGGCTGGAGTGATAGGGTAGGAGGCAGACAGGGAAGCCTCATAAGTTGAATTTAGCAACTTGACTTTTCTCTCTGAGGAATCTAGAAAGGAAGGATGTGGTAAGGTATTTGCATTTTAAAAAGAAAAATGTAACATGGAGGATGGGTTTGAGGACTTTAAGGCTGGAAGCTGGGAGACTAGGTAGAAGGCAAATGTGTAAGTCAAGATTCTGATAGAAACAATGAGAGGAGAGGACAAGGGTGTGAGCTGAAACCAGCAGAGCTTGGAGACAGACACTGTGGTGAAGGAGAGGGAGTCCTTGGGTGCCCTTGTGGGAGAGTGGGTGCACGGAGCTGCCATTAGCTGAGACAGAATACAGGTGGAGAAAACGGGTGGGGTAGAGTGGGAGAGGGATCGAGCTGAGGACCTCCTGAGTTTGGGAATAGTTCTGGCATGCCCAGGTACACACGTGAAGCTGTTGGATACAAAAGACTGAATTTTGGAGGAGAGACATCCTCTTGTATATGGTCATTAGAGCCATGGTGAAGATGAAGTTATCGAAAGAGAACATGTAAAATGGAAGAAAAGAGAACTGCATAAACTTCCTAGGTTTGTTCTGACAAAATAGCAACTTGAGTGGCTTAATAGAACACTGATTTATTATGTAACACTACTGAATGTCAGAAGTCCAAAAGGGGCCTGATGGGACTGAAATAAAGATGTCAGCAGGGCTATGTTCCTTCCAGAGACTCGAGGAGAGAGTCTATTCCTTGCCCTGTTAGTTTCTAAAGGCTGCCCACATTTCTTGGCTTGTGGCCACATCACTCCTACCTCTGCTTTCATTATAACTTCTCTAACTCTGTCCCTGCTGTCTCATTTTTTTTTTTAAGAGTATTATTTGACAGACAGTGAGAAAGTCAACAGAAGCAGGGGGAGTGGGAGTGGCAGGCTCCCCACTGAGCGGGGAGCATGATGTGGGCCTTGATCCCAGGACCCTGGATTCATGACCCCAGCTGAAGGCAGACACTTAATGACTGAGTCACCCTACTTCCTGCCTCCTTTTTATAAGGATCCTTGTTACATTGGGCCCACCTGGTTAATCATAGCTAATCTCACCTTTGTACCTGCGAAGCCCTTTTGCCATGAAAGGTAATACAGTCACATGTTTCAGGTGTGAAGATGTGGGCATCTCTGGGGTGAAATTATTCTGTCTTCCACAAGGACCTGAAACAACCCCAAGGTTTACTGACATTAAAGGCACAGACAGAGGGTGAGAGTGTATGAAGTCAGAAGTTAGAGTAAGGAGAACAAAGAGACCATGGCTTTGAGATTGGTTGGGGGTGGGAGGAGATGGTGGAGAACCTCCAGAAGAGGGAATGATTGTTCCTGTTAAATATACTAGGTTCTATAGGATAAAGATCAAAAGATGACCATTGGACTTGATAACCAAGAAGGAGTTCATTCTTTGAACAAGCAGTTACTGAGCATCTGCTTTGTGCAGATGCTGTCCTAGGTGCTGAAAATATAGTCGCGCTATATATGAATCTATGAAAATAGAGCACAGCCCCTGCTACATGCTGGTAGAGGAGAAAGACAAGAAATCAACAGGTAAACAAATCACATAGTTATAACTGCTGGGTAAAGAGTTGAATTAGGAAATGTGAAAGAGAATGACTGGGGAGGCCCCTGAAGAGGTGACATGAATGAGGAGTGACTCATTAAATACTGGGGATGGTGTTCCAAGCATTGGAAGCAGCTGGTGCAAAGGCCCTTACTTGCGTGGGTCCCCAGCTTGGGAGGGACAGAGAGGGGCTTGGTGTGGCTGTAGCACGAGGGCAAGAAGTGTGGTGGGGGATGAAGTTGTGAAAGCTGTGCAGATTATGGCTTTGGGCTTTCAATGCCAGGTAAGGAATTTAGATTTTGTTCTCAGATTTTTTTGTAGGGAGTCAAGAGTAAAACAGGGAGACTGTTAAAAGAGCATTTATGGTGGGTTAGACTGGGATTGTAGTAGTTGTTATGGGTTGAATCATGTCCTCCCAAAAGATACATTGAAACCCCCGGTACCTATGAATGTGACCTTAATAGGAAACAAGATCTTTGCAGATATACTCAAGTTAGAATGGAACCATACTCGTTTAGGTTGGGCGCTAATCCAGTGTAACTGGTGTCCTATTTATAAGAAGGAAATTGGGGCAGAGATAAGGAGAGCATCATGTGACCACAGAGGCAGCGATGGGAGTGCTGTAGCTTCAAGCCAAGGGACACTGAAGTCACCACCAGAAGCTAGGAAGAGGCCGGGAAGAAGTCTCCCCTACAGGTTACAGGGGAGCCTGGCTCTGCCATCAACTGATTCTGGAATTCCAGCCTCCCGCACTATGAGACCATCCGTTTCTGTTTTAAGGCACTCACTTTGTGGTAGTTTGTTATGGCAGCTTAGGAAGCTGAAAAGTAGTAGAGCTGGGGAGAGGGGGGTGCGGAGATAGAGCTGACAGGATTTGCTGATGGATGGAGAGTGGGAGGGGAAGGAAAGGGAGCAACTGAGGACAGAGTAGATTCGTGGCCCGAGCAGCTGGGTGGCTGATGATTCCCGCAATTGCAAAGACTGTGGATAGAACAAGTTTGGGGAGCAGAATCGAGACTTAACTATGTGAGTCAGAGGCTGAGCTGGAGGTATAAATTCGAGGGTCATTAGCATATAGATGGCATTGAAATAATGAGAGTAAGTGAAGTCACCCCGGGAGAGAAAGTTTTAGGCAACCCCATATGGCCTTGAAAATTCCTAATGTGGAGAAAAAAGTTTCTCTCTCTCTCTCTCTCTCTCTTTTTTTAAATCCTTACTATTATTATTTTATGATTTTATTTTTAAGTAATCTCTACACCTAACATGGGGCTCAGGGACTCACAACTCTGAGATCAAGAGTCACATGTTCTACCCACTGAGCCAGCCAGGTGCCCCCTGAAAAAAGTGCTTTCAAGTGTCAGATACTCTGGACTTTTCAGGGGTTCCAGTGGGGATGTGTGCTACTTCCCCAGACCTGCATGGTAAAGTTTAAATGTGTCTTTCTTTTACTTGGTCTGGTTTGAAACCCTGGCCAGAATATGTTGAAGCTCCCTGAATCAAGAGGCAGAATCTGTTCATCCCTCCAAGTCCCTCCCGCTTCCTTGACCAATAATTATATCGGCCTTGGGATTGACTTTGACTGATGAAGGCAGTAGAAGTAATGCCGGGATGGTTTCAGAGCATGGGCTCTGGAGGTCTCGAAGCTTCTGCCTTGACCCTCCTGAGCTGTTGCTGCTGCCTCAGGAAGCCTAGGTCCCGAGGCTAACGATGAGTCCTCTGGCTGTAGTCTGGTGGGACCAGCAGCAGAACTGCCTGGTCAGCCCACAGAATGGGGGGAATTAATACACCCTTTTTGAGTCACAAAGTTTCAGACTGGTTGGTGGCACAAAGGAGTATACCGGGTGTCACACTTGTAGTCACGGAACCAGGATAATAGGGAGGGAAATAGCTGAGTGCTATTCAGGGTCATGGAAATAAATCGGGATTTAATCTAGATATGATGAAATGGAAATCCAAAGGTCATGGAATAATACATCAGTCATGAAATGATAAAATGCAGAAGGCACATTTCAGAGGCCAAATGGCATTCATTAAATCATTCCTTCGAAAAATACCTGCTACAATATGCTTGGCGGGGGTGGGGGCGGTAGGTGAAGGGTACAGGGGTGAATGGGATGAGCCCTCAAAGTATTGTCATTGACTTCATGGAGTTGATTGTTGAGTGTATAGCGAGGAATGGCCATGGAGGTGGAGAATGTGGTTAAGGATGACAATGACTGTGGTTGATGGACTAGGTCCTGTGCCCATTTAGACTTCACCATGACCCTGTGGGGTAGGGATGATTCTTCTCCATTCTACACGTGAGGAAGCTGGGCCTTGTATTGGCTAAGTAGTCTGGGCAGGATTACATGGCTGGAAAGGGGTGGGTAGGCCGCCAGCTGAGTCGGACTCTCAAACTTCTGCTCTTCCCTTCAGTTGTCTTATTTTCCCATTAATTCCTCACCTGACTCAGAGGGCTAGATTGTAGGCTGGGCTTTGGGATCCTATAGTTGGGGTTCCTCTGTGGGTTGGTAGTTGGGATCAGGAGGCCCCCAGTTCTCTCTGCCCATGGAGAACCTGGCTGGATTCAGTGGAGAGGGGTAGGCCAAATGAAACCAAACCATCGTGATTTTAATTTGTGAAATCTGGAAAGATCCCTTCTCCCTCCCTAAATAATCTTTCATAGGGAGGGCTTCCCTCTACCCCTAACCCCCAGGACATTTCCTCATTGTAGCAGATTCATGGCATAGCTGGGTGGGTGGTGGGCATTAGCCACAAGGGGGAAGACCACTTTCAGAGTCCTTGCCCTTGGCCTATCAGGTCATCCCTCTTAGCTACACTTGCCTGCCTTCTGTGGGCTCCATAGCTTGGATGTGGCCGCCAGGTTCCACCAGTAAAGCTGGTTCCTGCTGTCCTAGCTGTCAGATGGTGCTGCTGGAGGGGTGGGAGCTGAGACTGAAAGAGGGCTTGCAGGTCATTTGACTCTTTAAGATTTTTATTTGAGAGCCAGAGAGCATGTGCGTGTGAGAGGAGAGAGAGCAAACACAAGTGGGGGAAGGGCAGAGGGAGAAGGAGAAGCAGACTCCCTGCTGAGCAAGAAGCCCAGTGGAAGCCTTGAACCCAGGTCCCCTCTCGCTATCTTGACCTGAGCCAGGGGCAGATGCCCAACCAACTGAACCACCCAGGTGCCCCTCATTTGACTCTTCCAGAGACAGGAGTCGTGGTCAGGCGGCCCTCCTCTGCTGAAAGGAGGGACATCGTGCAGGGTCGGAGGGAGCCTGTGGCAGCTGCCTTCCCAAGAGTAGGCTGATAAGAGGGCAGAGACAGAGAAGAGGTCCTGAGCAGGAAGGCAAAAATCAGCACCTCTGGTTGGGATGCAGGCACATAGCACCACATCCCGGGAGGCCAGGGGTGGCCGTCAGTCCTGGGAGCCTCCACCCCAGCATGGGCTGCTTGCCACAAGGGCCCCTTCTGGAGGACTCAGGGCTAGTGGCTGTGTTCTGGCACCATGTCTGGGAAAGTGGGCCTCAGGGTCCGACAAGACACGCGGGTTCAGCCTCCAGACGTCACAAGATGGGGGTCCCTTCAAAGACGGGTGCTTCTTTTTGGCTCCCAGTGTTTGTTTATAGATTCTAGGTTGTCTGAATCCCAGGACTTGAAGACAGAATGTGACCATATGTCCCTTATTTATTTCCAGACCAGACTGTGTCTTGACTAGGATACTTAGGAAGGTTTTGAAGTTAAAAATCATTTTCTTTTTTCCCCTGGGGTGGCCTTGCTCTGTGACGGCTGCAAGGATAGGAAGTAGAGCGTGCACCGTGGGTAAGGTGGGGAAAGGTGGACCCACCCAGTTGCTTAGTGGAGGACCTCCAAACAGAGGGGTGACTGTTTCCCCTTGGACACAGTGGCCCGGCACCTTAACTGGATAGGCAGCCAGGCAGATTCTGTTAGACCTGAGTAGAGGCCAAGGCCAAACCTCAGAATAGAGTATTTTCTTTTTTTCTTTTGGGAGAATCTATAAACAAACACTCTTTTTATATAATAGCTACTGTTCCTTGTCTTTATGAGCAGCAGCTCATATTCATTGGACATTTACTATGTGCCAGGAATTGTGCTGGGCACGTCACAGAGATGATGCTGGTTCTCACCCCGTGGTGACATAGACACTACCAGAACCCCTTCTGCACAGATGGTGAAACAGAGGCACAGAGGAAGGTGACTTGGCCTCAGTCCCCTGGCTGCTAAGTGGTAGATCCCGGGATTCCCTCCAGGCCTGGGTACTTACCTGCCGCTGCCTCCGGCTGGCAGAGATAAAACAGGCGCCAGGTAGAGAACAGACAAAACGTGGGAGAAAAAATCATCTGTAGCCTCTCCCTTCGCTGGGAACCACTGTTCATATTTTTTCTGTGCACTTCAGTGTGTAGCTTAAAAAAAATGGAGTTATAACTACCGACTCCAGACTGCTTTTTTCTTTTTACATTCTCTATTACATTTTGAACATTTTCCAATATTAAATATTTTTCAACACCTTGATCTTTAATGGCTGCAAAGTATTTTATTATATAAGAATCTATAGTTTGAAAAAGCTTTCCTTATTATTGGAACTCTAGGTCGTTTATAAATTTTGTTGTTCTAAAAAATGCCGTGATTAGCAGCTTTGTGCATATGTTTTTGCATACAGCTCAGAAGACAAATTCTTAGAAGTGGTGTTTCTACCACCACATACCAAAAAGGATGTACATTTTAAAGGCCCTTGGTATTATTGCAAAGAGTAGTTTCTAGAAGGTCGGTACTAATTTCTTGTCTCACTAGCAGAGCATAGAGCACCTATTTCCTTACAACTCCGCTGACAGTGGATATTTTATTTTTAGACTTAGTTTTCACTAGAGAAAATTTACAGACTGATTACTAATGACCTAGGACACTAGATTTATCAGGCACATACAGTTTTGTTATGAATTGCTTTTATTAGAGTATTTCCTTTTCTTATTGATTTGGATGAGCTCTTTATATGTGAAGCGATAATATGAACTTTTTGTCCTATGTTGTAGATATTTTTCCATTTGCCATATACTTTTATATTTTATGAATAGTTTTTTTTTAAGATAGAGAAGTTTTATGTTTCTAGATAATCCCATCTATTAATCCTCACCTTATGAATAGTTTTTTTTTTAAATATAGGGAAGTTTTACATTTCTAGATTATCCCACCTACCAATCCTTGCCTTTACTTCTTTTACTTTTGGTTCCATGCCAGATGATACAGGTATCTGTTTAAGAAAAAAATGGATTCTTTTACTTATTTTTAAGTCATTCACTCAACAAATATTTGAGAATGTATGCTGTACCTGGCCCACCATAGGCATTAGGGCTACATAAGCAAGATGGATAAACTTCCTGTTTCTGACATTTTCCATCTCCCTGAAATTCATTTTAAGTAGAGAGAGGAGAGGTTCTGGGAAGATGCTCTTTCTTCTCAGGGTCACCTGGGGCTGAGTTGAACTGCTGTGGTAGATCTGCCTTCCATAGGAGGAAAAGGTTCAGCAGAAGATTCTTTGGTTAAGGCCAGAATTTTAAGGCTTGAAGCAGAATGGCTTTCTTCCTTGATGAAAGATCTGTTACCTGGAGGTCAGCATCCCTTGACTCAATCAGACTGTAAAATTCCAGACCAGTTGTCGCAGGCCAGTTCACTCTGCAAGGACCCCTGAGGCCCTCCTTCCTAAAATTGGTCCCCTTGGGTGGGTGTGGACCCTTATCCAGAACAGACCTCAGGTTTCACTGTAACTGTTGGAGTTCCTGGTTGGCTGCTTTTGCGTAATACCTCCTTCAGAGGTGACTTAGGACGGGCAAGAAAACTTGGTTTGACCCGCTGAGGTCTTGCTGCCCCTGAAGCTGGTGATGACACTGAAGGTTCCTTGTTCATCTTGAAACAGTGGCCCCTTCACACGGGTTGCTAGTAAATGCTTTCTCCATGGAAGGTGACAGGCCCAGGATCCCCAGTGGCTGTTCGATAGTTGTAGCTGTTTCCTTGCTAGTTCCCTGGACCTGGGTCCCTTGGCCCCTGGAATACAGCCATTGACTTTTCCAGCTCAGGTTAGAAAAGGAGAGCAGGGCCTTGATTTCCTTGCTATTGTCCTGCCTTGGTCACTCTGCGGAGGCCTCCTGGGACCACGTGGGAAGCATCCAAGGCTGAAAACGGGGCTAGTAGGGGCAGCAAGAATCCAGGTCACTGGGATTCCAGGCAGAAGGTTGAGACAAGGAATTCTGAGAGGCAAGTTATCATGGTTCAGGGACGGAGATCCTGGGGCCCCTGTAGGCCTGACAGAAGTCCAGGTACATGCTCCCGCATCCTTGATAATTGCTTTTGTTTTCTTCTCTGACTAGCCTGCTCTGTGGGGAAGGGTCTTCTCAGCGTGAGGGCAGGCCATCAGTCCCTAGTGGAGGGACACGCACCGTGCCGTGCTGGTAGACCGGTTCTCAAGGAACACTACCCTCTTGGTGTGCAGAGCTTGCCCATTTCCAGGGTGGAAACACTCCCACCGTGGCTGACTTTGCGCTACCAGCAGTTGAACAACTGGCTCCCAGAACTAAACTCTTGGCTCTCGGAAGCCATCAGGAGCGGGGCCCAGCATGCCACGTGCAGCACCCTTGCTTTTCCAGGTGGCTTGGTGCCCATGTCTAAAGGAAGGGCTGCTTGCTGGACCTGGGCTCAGCGGGTATCTGAGGGGCCAATGGTCCCAGTAAGCTGCTAGCGCCTCAGGGAGGCTGGATTTCTTCCCCGGAGGGCTCACATTCTTTCCTGGCCTCCAAGCGTGGCTCCTGGCATCTCCATCTTAAATATGGAGCGACCCACTTTCCGTGGCGCCCGGAGAAGGCTGAGCTCATTCCGTGTTTCCAGCACAGTACTGCGAATCTGCCCCATGGCACCGATCACTCTGCCACTAACCAGCCGTGTGACCCCAGGAAGATCAACTTACTCTCCTTGAGCCTCAGTGTCCTTTCCTGTAGGCTGACAGGGTTGGGATGGAGGATTTTTTTTCTTTCTTTTTTTTTTTTAGATTTTATTTGACAGATAGAGATCACAAGTGGGCAGAGAGGCAGGCAGGGAGAGAGAGGAGGAAGCAGGCCCCCTGCTGAGCAGAGGGCCTGGTGCGGGGCTCGATCCCAGGACCCTGGGATCATGACCTGAGCTGAAGGCAGGGGCTTTAACCCACTGAGCCACCCAGGTGCCCCAGGATGGAGGATTTCTTAAGGTCCCTTTCAGCCCTAACGGGCCATGATTTTCAGACTCTTTGAACGACAGCAGTATTTATAGTAAATGATATTATAGTTCAAGCTGGCTCGTAATCTGTGTGAAGCTGAGAAGAACATGCAAAGTCATTTGGGAAAGGAATGTTATTTTTGAGGACTGTAGATGCTAGTAAGAAAACACAAATTCCAAAAGGGAAGAAATTGGGCCACATTTCTTAGGTACAAAAGACTGACACCTTGAAAGATGATGGGGTTAATAGAGTTAGTTCTGATGTTCCCTGTGGTTCCAGCTCCAGAAGAAAGGTCCTCCTGGGAAATCAACAGGAACTCTTTCAGACAGATCAACTCTAAATTATGGACGGATTATCCGGGTTAAATCTTGCTTTCATGCTTTTTGACTGCATCTATTCTGCTTAATTACTTACTTGGTTGGCATCTCAGTTTTCCTCTATTTTCGTGGAGCCTGCAGGGAATCCCTTTGAGGAGATAGGGTGGTGCGGTGAAAAGGCAGTAGGATTAGCAGTCAGGAGACCCAATTTCCAACTGGTTGTAGGACTCCAACAGATCATTTCTCCAGTCTGGGTCCCAGATGCATTTATTGAAAAATGAGGAGTTTGGGAGTGCTGGGTGATTTGCAACCAGAGGGCATTTCAGAATGTTGCCGACTTATCTGGCCTTGGTTCACAGGTGCATTTGGGGTTCAGGTGTGCTTAACTGGCTCTGTTTGCTGGGACTCATACTCCCCCCCCCCCCCGCCCCCCTACAACCCTGGCGGTTTCCTGTGTCCGCACTGGAGGAATGGAGACATGGTGCTTGGGAAGGCCAGGATTGAATTGAGTCTCACTGTCCTTTCTGCCCACATTGCACCGGCCAAGGCAGGTGACACGGCCAAGCTGGATACCCTTGGAGCAGGAATGTATGCTCCTCTTCTCAGGGGACCAACTGCAAAGTCACATGGTGACCTTGGGAATAGGAGGGGGTGAAGGTTGGAAACAGTATGCAGTCTCTGGGGGAGGGGGCTCTCATTCAGCATTTTCTAGAACAACTTCGAGATAAGAAACAGGGTAAAGCTGATCTCGCCCCTGCCTGTATACAACACATACTCAAAAACACAGAATACCCAGCAGGAATAACAACAGTGACAACACTCATAGGTCTCTGAGCATGCGTGGTCAAGGCTGTTCACTTGTCCAGGTGGCTGGAGGCCAGGTCCTAGAGCTGGTATTCTTATTTGGAAGTACTCTTAGTTCTATGAAGATGCAGTTGCACGTCTATGAAATGGAGCTAGTCACCTCCCTCTCCCTCCTCACAGGGTGGCTGGGGGGATGGAGTTGAGTAACAGCTGTGATGTTTTAAGGATGGTGCTTGGCACATAATGGGTGTTAGGAAGACGATGGTTTCTCCTTGCCCGTCTTTGAGCCCATCTCCTCCTGGCTGGATTATCAGATCGGCCTCCTCTCTCTGTCCCTGCTACGCTGCCTTCACATTCCCTCCACATGGCTCTGCTTTTCCCCCGTCTCTGCCTTCAGCGGAGCCCTTGGCCCTGCAAGGTGTATCTTCTCTTCTCTCTGCAAAAATAGTGTTTTTCCTTTAAGGCCAGCACGCCTCTACTTTCTTTTGCTAACAGACCTCAGCTCGCAACAGACTCTCTGTCTTTACCATTTGGTATTTAACCTTGTGCGGCCTCCTGTTGCTAATTGATGTCTGCTGGAAGTTTTTCAAGGACAAAGCCCGTGGCTGCCCCGTCTCTGTATGTCTTATACCAGCACATTGCAAAGGACATGGTGGGTGCTTAGTAAGTGTTTGTTGGGTGATGAAAAAAACCCAATCTGCTCCCCAAAACCGTCACCTTTATTTGTGAGATGTGACCGAGACCAGAAGACGAGTGGGAACAACAGGGTTCACGGGGACTCAGGACACTGGGTCAGTGGGGGCGGTCTGTGCCCTGAGCCTGGCCCTGGGTGATGGGATCTCAGGAGAGGCTCCGGAGCACTGGGACCCACTGGTAAGCTCCTGGGCTGGTGACTGGCCAGCCGTTTTGTCCTGCAGTTTGGCCCCCCACCACTCCTGGCCCACATGCCAGAGGAACGAGCCTGTATAGTCAGTCCACTCTTGTTGGGGTCCCTGCTAGTGCCTTCTGGGGTGATAGTTGCTTTCCTGCTTCACAGAACTTCATTCTGTGGTGACCTCTTGATTAGTCCTTTTCTTGAGTTAGGGAAGCCTGAGACATTGAAGGGTAAATGGAGATTTAGGACTTAAAAAGGGGGTGGGGAGGACAGGAGAAAGGAGGGAGGGGTTTTGGTAGTGCTTTTGTACCTTCTGTGAATTAAAGATGTTTGTATCCCTTGCTCTTCTTCATCTCAGGAAAGGACATCCCATGCACCTAGGGGCTCAGGCCAAGAACCTAGGAGTGCTTTTCAGCACTTCCTTCCCCTGTGTCCCATGCACTCTGTCCCACTCTTCCTCCACGTTCTGTCCCTCATCTGATCACTGTCTTCCTCACGTTATGACCACCTCATTGCTGCTGACCCCTGGCTGCCACCCTTGTCCCCCTCCCCCCATCTCTCTTCAACTGCAGCCAGAGTGAGGATTTAAAAATCTAAATAAAATCATGTTGCTCTCCTCAAACCCTTATGTCTTCCAATTTCACTGGCCGTAAACCCCAAACTCGTTGTCATGAAACAATATGGCGACACCACAGAAACGTAGAATTACCATATAACGCAGCAGTTCCACTTCCGGGTATGTGAATTGTTTCCAGATAAATGGAGGCATGTTATACACTTTAAGAGTTGGAGCAAAAACTGAATCAAAGTGGGTAGTGCCAAATACGGTGGTTGGGAGCACTCCGATGACCGGAGCCAGGGAAGGCACTTTTATAGAGAAGAGGTGGAAACAAAGCAAAGAAGTCGTTTGATTGATTATAGTGTGAGTGTTTTCATTATTTGGGGAAGCCTCGTGGGCTGTTTGCGATGGGTTGTCCTGATGTTTCGATTTCTTGAGGCGTTACAGACTTCGGTGGTGGTCAGTGGTCTGCTTCCTTAGGCTAGCTCCTGAGGCATTAGGCTGCCTCTGTCTAAGGAGCTTCGTGTTTAGTTATTTAGTGACCCCCAAGAATTGGAGACAAGGTCTCAGAGAGCTGTTTGCACACCCGTGTTGATGGCAGCACTGTTCACTGTTCACGCAGCCAGAAAGGGGGCAGCCGCCCGAGTGTCCGCTAACCAATGAATGTATACACAGAATGTGGCATAGGCGCGGAATGGAATTCCTCAGCCTTAAAAAGGAAGGAAATCTTGTCACATGCTCCAGTTTGGGCGAACCTTGAGGACCTGAGGCTAGTGGGAAACAAGCCAGTCACAAAAGGACAAACACTGTATGATTTCCACGAACATGGTGTTTGTAGCCACCTGGGTAGCCACAGAGGCACCCCCATGAGGTGGTAAAGTCTTACATTAGGTGTAGTAACTTGCCAATTAAAAAGAAATCCGAGGGGCGCCTGGGTGGCTCAGTGGGTTAAAGCCTCTGCCTTCGGCTCAGGGCATGGTCTCAGGGTCCTGGGATCGAGCCCCGCATCGGGCTCTCTGCTCGGCAGGGAGCCTGCTTCCCCCCTCTCCCTCTGCCTGCCTCTCTGCCTACTTGTGATCTGTCAAATAAATAAATAAATAAAATCTTAAAAAAAGAAATCCGAACTGCCCGAGACCTGCAGGTCTCTCCTTGATTAGCCTCCACTGAATCTTCAGTCTTGTCAGGCCAGGCCCCTCCTACGTGTTGTCCTGGCACCGACCAGCTTTCCCTGGGCTTCCCTGGCCTGGGCTTCTGTCTGAAGGGAAGTTGCATGGCTGCCGCCTTCTTGTGGTCTGAGCTCCGCTCCAGCGCCCCTTCCTCCCTACTCCTGCTTTTCCACCAGTTACTGTTTATAACCCGACTGCACCCCCCTGCCCTTTTGGGCCTTTTTAGTACTTTTCTGTAGATTGAATTTCATCTGCCTCCCTGACTTGTTGCTTTGACTTGTCTAGCCCAGTGACGGGAAGAGTATTTGCCACAGGCACGTGCTCATTAGCTGGCCATTCAGGGTTCGTCCCTGGTGCGTGTGTCTGGTGGACGGTTAAGAGGACAGTGCTCAGGGCACCTGAGTGGCTCAGTGGGTTAAAGCCTCTGCCTTCGGCTCAGGTCATGGTACCAGGGTCCTGGGATCGAGCTCCGCATCAGGCTCCCTGCTCAGCGGGGAGCCTGCTTCCTCCTTTTTCTCTCTTTGTCTTCCTCTCTGCCTACTTGTGATCTCGGTCTGTCGAATAAATAAAATCTTTAAAAAGAAGAAAAAGAGGACAGTGCTCTCCGTGGTCTTCCTGGTTGTGGGTCTGAGTTATGCTGGACCAGCCATGATCTCTGGGCCGGGCTGTTTGTGCTCAATGGTGGAAACTGGCTGGATGTGGGATTAATAAAATTAATAAGCCTTCACAGGGATTAAATTATTAACCTTGAACTCAACATATTTTTATTGGATTTCTCTTATGCTTGAGGCATTAGGGAGGGGGAAGAGAGTTATAAAGATGAAGGAGACACAGGATATGTCTCAAAGAGCTTCTAGTCTGACAAGATTAAGACCGAAGTAACCGAGCCATGATGAATGGAAGGAGGTGGCGCGTGGTATGAGAGAGGGGACGGGCGTTACTTAGAGCCGCAGGGCTCCACCAAGAGGGTCTGTCAGGCCAGGTGTGGAAAGGTGGAGGGGTTCTGATATGTGGGGAATGCACGTGGACCTTGATGGAAGAGCAAACCAGAGCTCTGGATGAGGGCATGGCGGGTGGGGCTGGTTCCTGGGGTGACTTGGCAGAGCCAGTCAGTTGGGGTCAGAAATCAAAGAGCCGTCAGTGTGCATTTGTGGTGTGGCCGTTCTTCTGTGTAGTCCTGAGTTAAACGGTGGCTTCCTAGCAGGAGAGTGAAGAGATCAAAGCTGAGTTTGAAGAGTACTTGATGACCATGCGTGGGTGGTCACCGCCTAGGGTTGGGAGGCTGGGAGTAGAGGCACCAGTTAGTCCCGGAGGCTCTTCCAGTGGAGTAGGTGGAAGGCAGTGCAGGCCTGAGTACGGGCAACTAGGAGAGGGAGAGTGATATTTCTGAAGTGTGTCAGGTAGAACTCTGTGTGTGTGTGTGTGTGTGTGTGTGAGAGAGAGAGAGAGAGAGAGAGGTAGGGGGTGTGTATGTGTGTCAGAGAGGTGGGGGTGTGTATGTGTGAGTTGTGTGTGTGTGAGAGAAAGAGGTAGGGGTGTGTGTGTGTGAGAGGCGTGTGTGTGTGAGAGGCGTGTGTGTGTGAGAGAGAGGTGGTGTGTGTGTGAGAGAGAGGTGGTGTGTGTGTGAGAGAGAGGTGGTGTGTGTGTGAGAGAGAGGTGTGTGTGTGTGAGAGGTGGTGTGTGTGTGTGAGAGAGGTGTATGTGTGTGTGAGAGAGAGGTGGGGTGTGTGTGCACGCGAGAGAGTGGTGTGTATATGAGTTGTGTGTGTGTGAGAGAAAGAGGTAGGCGTGTGTGTGTGAGAGAAGTGGGGTGTGTGTGTGAGAGAGAAAGGTATGTATGTGTGAGAGAGTGGTGTGTATGTGTGAGAGAGAGGTAAGGCTGTGTATGTGTGTGAGAGAGAGAAGTGTTTGTATGTGAGAGAGAGATAGGGGTGTATATGTGTATGTGTGAGAGGTGGGGGTGTGTATGTGTGTGAGAGGTGTGTGTGTGAGAGAGAGAGTAGAGTTGTGTGTGTGTGTGTGTGTGTGAGAGAGAGAGGTGGGGGTGTGTATGTGTGAGAGAGGTAGGGTTGTGTGTGTGTGTGTGTGTGTGTGTGTATGTGAGAGAGAGAGAGGTAGGGGTGTGTGTGTGTGTTTGAGGGAGAGGTGTGTCTGTGTGAGCGCGCATGTGGTGTGTGAGCACATTTGTAGGCAGAAAGGGAGGAATCCCTCCCAGAGCTTGGCAGCCAGAATTCCCTTGCCAGGAACTGATTTCCAGATGCCCCACAGTCAGGTGCCAATAACTGCCTTTGCCCACCTGTGGGGCTTGGCCACCTCTACGAGGATTCCCCCTCTCCCCACAGGAGCTACAGAGAAGCCCAGAACGGGAGCAGGAAGCTGTCTCAGATCTGGAGTCTGACGCGTGAGATGGGGTGCCCCGTGGCTTCTGGCTGTTGCCCTGTTTCCTCTCCAGCCTCTTGCCTCTCACCTTGTTCCGCTCATGTTTAACATCCCTCTGCTGTCCCCAGGCTTCATGGCTGACTGTCCTCCTTCGACCCCTGCAGGGACTCCTGGCACCTTGTCTGCTCTTTGCTGGCATGTGCTCCATCCTGGACTTTCCTGGTTCCAGCCACTGCCTACCTCCTGGGGCTGATGCCTGAAAAGTGTTTGCACGGAGCAGCTTGATGTTAATAAGTATTTGTGGAATGATTGAAAAACAAGCAAAATGGGCCCAACTAAGTACACTTCCGTTTTAGCCCCACTGCCTAAAGGGATAAAAGGAATATTCAACCCATTATAGGATGTTGACATCTAATTTTGTTTCTTACTAATGCATAGTTAGGAAAGAATCATATCACTCCCATGGTACCAAGATAGCATTTCACTTCATTAATCAAAAGGAGCAACGTTTGGTGGAATTCATGTACTGAAAAAGATGGGGGCTAGTATAAATGTTAAATTTTTAAGTTTTTAATTTTAATTCCAGCATATTTAACATATGGCGTTGTATTAGTTTCAGGTGTACAATACAATGATTCAACAATTCTATACATTTCTCAGTGCTTGTTGTGATATGTCTAACCTTAATCCCCTCCTCTGAGTTCCCCCATCCCCCACCCACTTCCCCTCTGGTAACCATCGATTTGTTCTTTATAGTTAAGGGTCTGTTTCTTGGTTCCTCTCTCTCTCTTTTTTTTTCTATTTCTTAAATTCCACAGATGAGTGAAATCCTATGGCATTTGTCTTTCTGTGGCTGACTTACTTCACTTAGTATTATAATTTCTAGCTCCAGACATGTTGTTGCAAATGGTAGAATTTCATTCTTTTTATGGCCGAATAATATTTCAGTGTGTGTGTGTGTGTGTGTGTGTGTGTGTGTGTGTGTGTGTGTGTATCCATTCATCTTTATCCATTTATCTGTCAGGGCGCCTGGGTGGCTCAGTGGGTTAAAGCCTCTGCCTTCGGCTCAGGTCATGGTCTCAGGGTCCTGGGATCGAGCCCCGCATCGGGCTCTCTGCTCCGCGGGGAACCTGCCTCCTTCTCTCTCTCTGCCTGCCTCTCTGTCTAGTTGTGGTTTCTCTCTGTCAAATAAATAGAAAAAAAAAAAAAAATCCATTTATCTGTCGACGGACACTTGACTGCTTCTATAACTTGGCTATTGCAAACAATGCTGTGTAGTTTTTATTTTATCTTATTATTATTTTTTTCATACATAGTTTTTAAACCATGACTTTTGAAGGTGGTAGTGTGTGGATAACTCCACATTTGCATCTGCTTTCATGGGAGTGAAGAATAAAGCTGAAGAGAGTGTTCACAGAGGGGACACCAACTTCTTTATCCACCCGTGGGCCAAGGAATGATCGCGACTGTGGTGCCAAGTGGACCTATGAATCCATTATTTCACAAGCAGATTAAGTCCCTTCCCTACAGAGCATGTCATAGCAAATCCACACAGCCTGTTCTCCCCCCGAGACAGAGTCCTTCCAAAGCTGCGGTTTTAAGGAAGCGTGTCAGCTAGCTTTCATTGTGTAACGACCAACCACAAAACCTCAGTGACTGGCGACCATTCTGGGTGCAGTTGATCTGTTTCGGTCTTTGCGGTGTAGTTCTGGTTGGTGGGGGTCACTCACACATCTGTAGGTTGATGGGGGTCGGTTCTTTATGTGCTTGTCCTTCTCCCAGGACCAGCAAACTAGCCTTGGCCTTGCCGTTCACACAGCGCTCTGAGTGCATGTCAACCCATGTCCACCTGCTCGAGGCCTAGACTGGAAACTGGCCCATCGTTACTCCCACCATACAAAAGTGGCCCAAACAAGTCTCATGGTGAAGCCCCAATTCGAGGAGTGGGGAATCGATTCTGCCTCACTGGTGAGAACTGCAGAGTGGTAAAAGGTGAAGCCTGGGACCACGATGCCTTCCATGGCCTGTTAGTGTTCTCCAGCTGGTAAACACCGTGTTGTAAACAGACATCTGAAGAAAGCAAAGTTCTGTATTTGAAATGGTCATTTTTACACAGGGAGTGAAAACTGATTGTTTAGCATTTTGGAATTATGGAATGTTCACGTTAGAAGGAAACTCAGAGGAAATAATATCCCAGCTAACCCTCTGTTTGACAGACTGTAAAATTTGTAACCTAGATTGGCAAAGTGATTTTCTTTGGTAGTAATCGGTGATCATAACTTATTGAAACCTTATTTTTTTCCCCTGAATAGGATACCATTTGGTAGGTCTAAATACACCCTCCACATTCCCTTTTTAATAAAAAAAGAAGCAAATGCAACATTTAAAGTATTTTAAAATATTAGAACTTCTTGTTCACAAAATTCAATATGTGAAAGTCACAGAATTATGAGTTGGCAAATGTGTTGCTGCGTTCGGCGATTGATTCAGAAATGATAATTTAAGAATTTTATCATTAGAGGTGCCTCAGTTGGTGAAGTGTCTTCCCTCTACTAGGTCATGATCATGGGGTCCTGGGATCGAGTCCTGCATCAGGCTCCCTGCTCAGTGGGGAGCCTGCTTCTCCCTGTCCCTCTGCCCCTTACCTTGCTTGTGTGCATGTGCTCTCTCTGTCAAATAAATAAATAAAATTGTAAAAAACATGTTATCATTAGAATGAAATAGGCATGCCGGTGTAACAGTCAGAGGCAGCCTGCATGGCTATAGTAAGCTAGGATTCTGTTAACACTGCAGTGCTGACTTTGGAGTCACTGAGCGTTGAGGCTTAGTGGAGGAAATGGGCCTGGGACAGGACTTGAGGTCCCATGTTTACTTTGCTGCTGGTGTTAGAACCTGGGTACAAGATTCACCTCTGTGGTTCTTCTCTCACTCATTTGAAAAATGAGAGGTTGGACCAAGGAAGGTTAAGTTTCTAATTTTTATATCAGTGATGCATAGTCCACAGGTTTTCACTCTGTTGCTGTTATTAATAAAGACCTAATCTTTATTCAACTGCATTTGACAGAAAATTCCCCAAATAAGTGCGGAGACTATAATATAATATATACTAATAAGGCTATAATATAATACAGAGGCTATTTTTTTTCCTCATTAAAAAAAAAAGGTTTGGACTTAGAAGTTCAGGGCTGATAATACAACGCTGAGCGTCATCAGGGATCTGTGCTTCTACCTTCCCTGCCATCCTCAGGATATCTTCAAGGTGAACTTGAGGTTGCCTCATGAATCAGCATGGCTGCTGGAGCTCCAGCAATCATCATCATTTAACAGGCCAGCAATAGGAAGAAGTGGAGGAGAGGAAAAAGGCACTTACCCTCTTTTCGAAAACCTTTTTATTTTGTAATAAGTTAAGATTTACAGAAAAGTTGCAAAGAGAGTTTCCCCTATATCCTTCATTTACCTGTTTCTAATGTTAATATCCTATATAACCATAGTTTATTTATCAAAAACCAAGAAGTTAACATTGGTACAACAGTATTAACCTAACTTTAGTCTTTATTTGGATTTTACCTTTTGAAAAAAGATTTATTTATTTGATAGAGACACAATGAGAAAGGGAACATAAGCAGGGGGAGTGGGAGAGGGAGAAGCAGGCTTCCCACTAATCAGGGAGCCCGATTCGGAGCTTGATCCCAGGATCCTGGGATCATGACCTGAGCTGAAGGCAGACTCTTAACCACTGAGCCACCCAGGCGCCCCGATTTTACCAGTTTTTAAGTGATGTCCTGTTTTGGTCCCAAGATCCCATCCTGGATACCACATTTCACTTAGTTGTCATGTTCCTTGGCCCCCTCAGTCTGTGAGAGTTTCTGTCCTGTTTTTCACCATCTTGATGTTTTTTAAGAATATTGATCCGTATTTTGTAGAAAGCTCCCCAGTTTAGGCTTGTTCTTTCATAGTAAGACTGCGGTTTGGGGTTTGGAAGAATCCACAGAGGTGAAGTCCCCATCTCAGAGTCTGTGATCTTAACACGACTCCTTACTGAGATGTTAACCCCGATCACTTGGTGAGGGGGTCGACCAGGTCTCTCCACTGTCCAGTTACTCTGTTTCCCTTGCCACACCCCTTTGGTTAGAAGTTTCTAAATTCAGCTCCCACTCAAGGGAAGGGGAATTCAGGCTCACTTCCTGGAGCCCCTTCCTTCCAAGGGTGTGAGCGTTCTTGGAAGTCCCGCCCTAAGCTTCTTGGCTGCACCTCCTTGTCGTGCAATCAGTGTGCAGAGCTTTGGCTGGAATCAGGCTGCTTGGGTTCAGATCGGACTGTGGCCCTCTTTAACACTATTAGGCAAATCACTTCTCTGTGTTGCAGATTTCCTTTGTTTAAAAAGGTGCTGATAATGGTACCTGCTCATAGGGTGGCCGTGAAGATGGAGTGAGTTTCTACAGGTAACTGCTTAGAATTGGGGTTGGCACCAGCTAGTGAGGGGTGGTCTTTGCTAGCCATTGACCTTGTTCCATGGCCATGCCTAGCTATGAGTGTGGCTGGGAGATGTGGTGGTCTTCCCAGAAGCCATGCGCCTAGCTAAAAATGGCGATGTTGAGTCCAAGGAAGAGAAGGGAGGCTGGATATTCAGAGACCCGCCAGCAGCACCCGCCACAATCACCGGACCCCAGATTTGGGTTGCTAGGCCTATAGTTGGTGGGGCAGTGATGGGAGGATCCCTTCCCTTTCAAAGCCTCCCTAGGAAAGGGTCCACTGTGCTCTCAAGGTGGTCACTGTGGGGCCCAGGAGAGTGAGAAACAGACTGCAACCAGAAGGGAGCTAAGCGGACATCTGGAGTTCCGGGTCCTGCTGGGTTTACACTATCGCTGGGGACAAACCCTCCCTGCATCAGATTCCCAGCGAGGATGCTGAGCAGGTGGTCTGCACTCAGCACACGCTGATGGCAGCCACGTGTGTCCGTTTGGAAGTGTTTGATACGTTTCCTTTTTTTTTTCTTTTTTTAAATTTTTTTTTTAATTTATTTGACAGAGATCACAAGTAGGCAGAGAGGCAGGCAGAGGGAGAGAGGTGGAAGCAGGCTTCCCACTGATTAGAGAGCCCAATGCGGGGCTCGATCCCAGGACCCTGAGATCCTGACCTGATCTGAAGACAGAAGCGTAACCCAGGTGCCCCTACATTTCCTCTTTTAAACGTACCCTTGACCTTCAAAAAGGAGGAGATGGGGTTGGGCTAGAAGGCTTTGCAGAGTTCAGAGCCACACCACATCTCATGTGTTGACAGAGGGGCAAGAAAGAACATTCCTGTGGATGTGGAGGGCTGACCTGTAGAGGAGCCATGGGAATGACCCAGAACCTGCCCTTGCACCATGTTTCGTGTCTCAGGTGCTCCTTCAGAGCCCAGGATCCTGGGTTACCACCAAGCCTGGCCTGTGGGCTTTCAGGTTTGGAAGGAGAACGCAGAGAGGCAGGGCCGGGAGTGGCTCTGCTGCGGGTGCTGGGAACTAAGCGCTCACCATAGCTGCCACCGAGCCCAGCAGCGTGTTTGGCGTCAGCTGCTGGAGTTCGGTCCCCGAGGGGGGATCTTCTATCACTAGGGTCTTGGCAACAGTTTCCTCCCAATCTGTGTTAACTCTACCAGATCCCTGCTTCTCCTATTGTGTTTAGAGAGTGATCATGTTGTAAGTCCTAGCTGGAGCTTGTGTGTGGCCCAGAGTTAGTCATTTACCCTCTCTGGGCTCCTGCCTATCTGTAAGATGAGGATGTTGGCTGACTCTTTGTGCTCTGAGAGCCGGCTTTGCTGAGGGCTCGTGGAACAAATTGCCCGGCACATTATCCACAGTTGCCCCTGAGTGCGACAACTTGTCCTCCAATGCGGGGCTTAAGAAATCCCCTCTTTGCCCATGCTTTGGAGGAACACCCAAGGTGGCCCTCAGGGCCATTCATTGGTTTCTCTGGACGACCCCCAAGCAGCTCCAGTGTGGGGCACCCCGTCTCAGCCACGTGCAGCCGCACGAAGTCGGTGCGGCGAGTGTGTGTGAATCGCATTGTTCTGCCTGTCCACGGCTCCTCGCTCTGGTCAGGTCCTATTAGCAATGACAGCTCTGAAGCAGGTTTGGGCCTTTAATCACCTTGCCGTGTACGAGGGCCTGGATCTGTGGCTCAGCTATCCCTCACTCTCTTTCATCCCTTTGATCAGAGAAGGTGCCTGATGTGCTCACTCACCACCAGCTTCCTTCCAGTCCTTTAAACTGAAAACATTTTGCAAAATGCTCCAGCCTGTGCTGTCCCCAAATGCATCATTAGTGAATGTAGCGTAGCTGTCCTCTGGATTCTGAGGCTGCTACCTCTGGAAGGCCCTGTAAAGAGCATTCAGGCCCGGCAGGGTGGGGTGGCCAGGGTCCCTCTGCCTGGGCAGCGTTCTGGAGCCCAATTTGCCTGCAGTCTGAGAGCGTCTTCCCTTTGTTCCTCCAGGGAAATGGAGCTCTGAACATGGGTCGACACCCCACCTTATATTTGCCTGTACAATCCTGTGAAAAACATAATTTTTTAGCTTCTTTCTCCCCTGGCTTGCACTCATGTGTTCCCATATGTATTGAGAATTCCTGTGGCCAGGCTTTTACACAGCACTTTTTAAAAAAAGATTTATTTATTTGAGAGCACGAGAGAGGGAGAGTGAAAGAGAGCACAAGGCACGGGGCGGGCAGAAGGAGATGGAGAGAATCTTAAGCAGATTCCACACTGAGCATGGGCCCCAATGAGGGGCTTGATCTCATAACCCTGAGATCATGACCTGAGCTGAAATCAAGAGTTGCACGCTTAATCAACTGAGCCACCTAGGCGCCCCGTTTACACAGCACTTTACATCTTGTTTGTATTTCCTCTGTGTGTTTTCATCACTTGTCTGATTTTCATGACCTCCCTGTGAGATGGCCAGGGCAGAGGCCAGAAACTCAATTTCCAGAGAGGTTAGGTGATTTGCTTAAGGTGGTGGGGATGGACCACCTCCCTAGCTGGGTCTTCTGTCCCTTCTCATCCAGGACCTCTGACATTTCCTGCTTTTGACTCGGTGTCATTTGGTTGACTTCTGGCTTCAAGTCATTCTCCTGGTGACTTTGAATTTAATGCAGACTTCATGGCCTGTCTTTGCACAGATGAGCTCTGCCTTTAAGAAGGTCTCCAGACTTGGCACGACTGCAAGTCAAGCTCCTCTTTGCTTGTGTGTCGGGGGAATGCGATTTGTGGAAGTATATCAAACATGCAAAACACAGAAATTTTCAATCAAGCATGCTCTTCCCCAGATTTTCTCTCATCTTCTCTTTCAAAAAACAGTTCCTTCTGGATATTTTCTTAAACCTCTAAATTCAAATAATTAGTATCTAGGCACATGACTTTTGGGGTGATTAGGGCTCTGACTGATCACATGGTCCCAGGCTCAGGAGAGAATCATCCACGTGGCAGCTGGTAGCGTTCCTTCAATATTCACTCAAGTCTGGTCATGCCTAGGAAACTCCGGGGACACAAAGATGAAAAAAAATACTGGTCTGGTCTCAAAAACTCCGAGAATCCCAGGGTTATTAGACATTTTAGAGCTTCTGCTACAGTTTCCCTTATTTTATTTTTAAAGCGTTTACACATAGGCCAATAATGTTTAGCAATAATTCTACAACTCTGGATTAAAAAAAAAAAATTCACCACAATCCCGCCACACCCCCAAATCAAGGTGTTTTTTAATGATCTCTGTTCCCTCCTGCTTTTTGTCCAAAGGAGTACTGACTGTGATTTTCTTCACTGTTGTACAGATGTGTTTCCACATTGCCATGGAGGCTTTATATTTACTAACCAAGTGTAGGTATTTAGGCTTTCCTGTACCATTGGATACTTAGGTTTCCATATTTTTGCCTTTGTGTAGTTGCCGTTGACTTTTTTTTTTTTTGGGCAAATAATTTTACAAGACTTTTGGGTTTCTTCTTCAGTCTATACTTCTTAAAGTAGGATTGCCAGGTCAAACATGGAAGACGTTCATGGTTGTTAAGGTGTTGTCATATTTGTGATTCACGTGGTTCTAGTAATTCTATCGTCAACAAAGTGGAGGTTAAGTTTTCTTCACTGGAGTTGTCGGTGGATGGAGTCCTTTCTGTTACAACAAATAATTCTTGGAGTCCCTTGCAGGAACTGTCTTATGGCTGACTGACCCTTGTTTCCTTCGTTGCTGTTCTCCTGTGTGATGTGGTCAGTGACAAAAGTCATGGGTATGACTTAACCTGGATGTGCTTCTTATGTTCATATGTCGAGGGCGGGTTGTCAGTTGTTTCTGGTTTATTATGGGGGTCAAATCGTGTAACTTACGGCATTTCTCTGTAAATGATACGAAAGTCAGCTACTCCTAATGCTGCAACTGATGGGTCCTCAGATCTCCCTGTACTCGTTTTGGATGCCCCTCCCCAGAATGGGAAGTGTGCCTGACCCCAAGCACCCACTAGCTGGCAAGGACTCTAAGCCGTGCAGGGCTGTACAAGAGAGGAGACTGCGGGGTGGCGGGCAGGCATGCGCGTGAATGGAGGAAGGCCTGGGAGTGCTTCAGAGGAAGAATCCCAGAGCCACCCCCGTCAGTCAGGCCTTCAGGAAAGAGCTGTCCCACCCTTACTCTCCCTACCGTCATAGGCCCTGTGCTGGGCTCCAAACTCCTCGGTGTGGCTCCTTTCCTGAAGGACTAATGGGACACTGGCGTGGGTGCTGCCGCTGGTGGAGCAGCTCCTTCTGGGGGTGGCGAGGTTGTGGGGTACACGTGCCCCCCATGGGAAAGTCGGCACGGCCCTGTCAAAGCCCTGTGCCTTATTGCCTTCCGGTTCACTCTGATCGCTCTGTGCCATGTGAGTGGGTCAGTGGCTATTACCCGCAGTTCCCAGACTGCACACATACACCCCCGAGGTACAAATAAATACTTGAAGTAGAACTCTCTCTCTCTCTCTCTTTTTTTCAGTCCCCCAGCTTACTGTTAGCTCCTTAATGTAGATCTGTTGTCTGTTTATAAACACCGAATATCCTAGAGTTTTTGCTAGCTGATAGACCCTGTTCTGAGTGCTTCGCCTGCCTCCTTCTATCCATATCACGATGCTGTGATGTACGTGCTAATATTAAATCTATTTTCCTCTTTGGGAAATATTCTCGGAGCTCAGATAGCCCGGGGTCACTCAGTCAGTAAGTGATGGAGTGAGGACGAGAACCCGGGTCTTTAAGACTATCTTGCCCACTGTTTTTTCCGGGCTGTGGCTTGGCCAAACCCACAGCCATGACTTATGTGGGATCAGGGTGTGTGGCTGCGTTTGCTGGCCTCGGTCTCGCTTTTGAGGCTGACTTCCGAGGCATGCTTGCACATCCCGGATAGAAAGCGGTGCAGGGGCATCATAGGGGAGAGCCAGTGATGGGGATGGTGTCCCCGATGGGATGGTGGGGAGGGGTGAGCAGAGGAACGGGGATGGTGAGCATGCGTGAGCATGGCCTGGGGCTGCGTGCCTGCAATTCTTGTTGGGATCTCTGCACCTTCATTTCGAGCAGATGCTTGTCGAGAACCTACTGTGTGCTGTGCTGGCACCGTAGTGGTTATAGCCATTTGTCACGTGCTTGCTGACCTCCATTTGTCACGTGCTTGCTGACCTCCATTTGTCTCGTGCTTGCTGACCTCCAGGCACCGTGGCGAGTGCTTGATACACGTTTCACTGTCCCTCTTGGCCATGCTTATGTCTTTTACAGGAGACTGAGGCACATAGAGATTAACTTGTTTGGTCAGGGTCACACAGTTGGAAGAAGCAGGATTTCAACTCCCAGGACAGTGGTTTGTTTCATTGTATCATTTCATGTCAGTGACTCATTCATTCATTCACAAATGCTTAGGGAGAGCCCACTAGGTGCCTGTCTCACTACTGAGCACTGAGTTAAAGGGTGAAACCCTGAGGGATTGGTGCCAGAGAGAATATTGACAGTGTTACATAGAAAGTCCCAGACTCCACATCTCTGCCCATGATGAGGGGTGTCAGGGATGCCGAACCTAGCACCCCGAAGATGAGCAGGTTTGGTTACAGAATCTCATTGGTAGTAATCAGTGAGGACTCTAAGACCTCCTGGCAGCCCAGGATGCCACCGAGTGGGGCCTGAGAAGATTTATCCAGGAAGAGATGCGGGCGGAAACAGTTACAGCCACGTCAGCCGAGGGCGGAGGAAATCAGCGATTAGACGTTGAAGGTGCAGTACTTCGTTTTCTCTACATAATTATGTGTAAGTTCTATCCCAAAGCAGAAATAGTCATTTTCAATTAATTCTTTTGTTCTCCTCATTAAATCCTAGTTAAAATATTCTGTGAGATATTGTTACAGAGGAGATCCGCACAAGTGTATTTGTGTGTGTGTGTGTGTGTGTGTGTGTGTGTGTGAGAGAGAGAGAGAGAGAGAGAGAGAGAAAGAGAGAGCACGCGCGCGCGCGAGAGAGAGTAAATTCTACAAGGTGGACTGTAAGTAATCTCCTCAAAGGCAATGTCACATACATGAATTTGTCCCCAATGCCCAGCACCATGCCTGACATGGAGCAGATACTAGTAAATGTTCCCTTCTGGAGTTGAATAATATGCGAAGTTTCATGGAAACAGAATGGAACCACTGATGGCTTGACCATCCCCTCCCTAAACTTTTCCCCTGGGTGTTTGGGAAAGGCTTCTCTGAGGAGGGATATTTGCATCCGATCTTCAAGAAGGGACTGTGGTCACGGTTGAGGTTGCGGGGATACAGAAGAAGATAGCCTATCTCCTGGGAAACTTACAACCGTGACAACGTGTAAATCCTATCGGAGCAGTATGACAGTGATTTAGGCCTGCAGGGTTTTTTTTCCCTGAATGTCAACCCCAATCAGTCCATCGTGGTCGCCTGAATTTGTGTGGAGGGGAGGATTTGGAAGTGTCGTGCTAACGTTGCTTGATGGTCTTGCCTGCCATGGTGTGGGAGGGGTGCCGGGGTATTCGTATCACACGTTGGCCATCTCCATTTTAAGTCTCTAGGCTTTTAAAGAAAAGCCCCATTCCTTTCTCTCACCTCATTCCCATCAATAAGGGGAAGCAGATTTATGGCTAAAAGAGGACTGGCAATGTGTTTGGTGCCGACTTGCAGAAGGGCACGGGACCATACAGGTGAGAAAAGTGGTTCCCTACTTTTTCATCAGAGTTTTCCATCACAAAAGGATTTCTTATGAGGCTGAAGGTGTAGAATCAATAGGCTTTGAAGAGATTCTAGTGGAGATGTTCTCTTTAAAAATTAGAAAGGAATTATGCCTCTGGGAGGACAGAGAAATGAACATTTTAGCACTCTTCATTTTGTTATATTTAATCCTTTCTTCTTGTTGTTCTTCTTTTTTTTAAAAGATTTTATTTATTTATTTGGTAGAGAAAAAGAGAGAGAGAGGAAACACAAGCAGGGGGAGTGGGAGAGAGAGAAGCAGGCTTCCTGCCGAGCAGGGAGCCCGATGTGGGCCTCAGTCCCAGGACCCTGGGATCATGACCTGAGCTGAAGGTAGATGCTTAACAACTGAGCCATCCAGGCGCTCTTCTTCTCCTTCTTCTTCTCCTTCTTCTCCTTCTCCTTCTTCTTCTTCTTCTTCTCCCTCCTCCCTTCTTCTTTCGTCTTCTTCTTCTTCTCCCTCCTCCCTTCTTCTTTTGTCTTCTTCTATTTGTGAGAGAAAGAGAGAGAGTGAGCACACAAGCAGGGGAAGGAGCAGGCAGAGGGAGAAGCAGGCTCCCCACTGAGCAAGGAGCCTGATGTGGGACTCAGTCCCAGGACCCCAGGATCATGACCTGAGTTGAAGACAAAAAGAAAGGTGTCCCTTTTCTTTCTTTCTTTTTTTCTTTCTTTCTCTTCCTTCCTTCCTTCCTTCCTTCCTCTCTCTCTCTCTTTTTTCTTTCTCTCTCTCTTTCTTCCTTTCCTTTCCTCTTCCCCTCCCCCTTTCCCTTCCTCCCTCCATTCTTTTGACTTATTTATTTGAGGGACACCTGGGTGGCTCAGTCATTAAGCAGCTGCCTTTGGCTCAGGTCATGATCCCAGGGTCCTAGGAGCAAGCCCGACATCAGGCTCCCTGCTCAGTGGGAAGCCTGCTTCTCTTTCTCTCTCACTGCCCCTGCTTGTGTTCCCTCTCTTGCTGTGTCTCTCTGCCCCCCCCCCCCCAAATTATTTGAGAGAGAGGGAGCATGAGTGGGAGGGACAGAAGGCGAGGAAGAGAATCTCAAGCAGACTCCATGCTGAGTGCAGAGCCTGACTTGGGGCTCGATCTCACCACCCTGAGATCACGACCTGAGCTAAAACCAAGAGTTGGATGCTTAACTGACAGCACCACCCAGGCGCCCCACCTAATCCTTTCTTTTAAAGTTTTTGAGGTATGAACTGAACTAAAGAGGTTAAATTTTTAGATTACTTAAGCGTTATACTTAACCATAAACATGGCGTCATGTCCATTCAAGCAACTTGAATGGATTGTAGAGTTTTCTTCCTTCCTCCGTGGCTTGCTTGTACCAGTCGTGAAGATGGTGTTGGTGATACACTGTCGTCCTCATAAGGGCAAGTATTGTATTTTGCCGTAATACAGTCGTGTCCCCAAGGATTGTTGGGCTGCTTGCCCCTCTGTAAGTGGCCCCAGGTTGCTCTGGCTTCCCAGATCCTAGATCTTCATTTTGTTCTCTGTGTCCTTCTTTGACACCAGCGGACCACCTCCTGGCTCCTGTCACTTCGTCTACTTCCAGCAGGTACTTTGTTCTGTAATTTCTCAGGCCTCCAGAGTCCCATAATTAAGCTCATTGGACTTTGTCTAAAGGAAGCAGCACCAGGTGCTGAGGAATGTTCTTGTGAATAAAGAAGTGTACTTTGTGTGTGTGGGTGCTTGGACTGGCCCCAAACCCTCTTTTCACTGATTTTTGGGCACTCAGCTGGTTTTTTTGCTTAGTCAAGGTGACTGTGTTAAGTGAGCTGATAACCATGTTGTAGGAGAGCCACCGATTTTACTAAAACTGAACCCCATGGGTCTAGGGGGTCACGCCCCAGACTTGAAAGCTGAGGGTCTACACATGCTTGCTAGAACTTGCTTCACGTTTCCAGAAGTTGGGGAAGAAAGCGCTCTTTTTCAGCCTCGCTCCCATTAAAGAATGTAGTTTCTTGGATAAAGAGCTGTACCAAGGTTTGATACCCTAAACATCAATCCCCTACCCTGCAGGGTTAATACCAATCGAGGCAAAGTAGTGGCAGAATTTGCCAAAAAGGAAACCTTTTGGAAAAAAGGCATTTTGATTAATTAAACATTTTATTCCCCCCTTTGGAGACACAGAGGGTCAGGAAAGGTTTTCTGATAAAAAGTCGTCACTTGGAACGGCTCATGGTATCAGCAGCTGGCAAGCGCTTCATCTTGGACGCAGCGGATGGCCGCTGTAATATGCAATGTCATTGCAGCTAATCCCTTCATTGATTTTTTTCCCCCTCCGAATCTGCTGACAACAGAAGATTAGGTCTAGAGAAATGGTTGCAGTTCAGGTTCTGTTTGACAATATTTAGAATTTAAAGTGACCTTTAGCAGAGAAAGGGCTGCATGAAGTGGGATTTAAGTGGTTTAGGACAGGGCACTATTAAGGGCAAGGTAGAAGGGAATGTATTTTTAATGCCAGTGTCAGGACAGGCCACCCTGGGCAAGTGTCCTCTGTCCTCAGGGCCACGTGAGAGCCCAGTGCCAGGCTGATCCTTGGCCTTGTTGCAAAGGAGATGAAGTTTGACTTTGTTCTGTTCAGTCTTGAATGTACTTGGCTCTCCCCTCCCTAACCCTCTCCCACAGCCCCATTGTCTCTCTCTCAGCCTTGCTGCCCTTGTCCAAAGCTCCCACCCTAGCCGCACACTGTGCTCCGTGCTCCCACACCACGTCCATCGGTCCTCCCACCTCTGCCCATATTTGAGAAGATCTGATTAGGATATAAATGGCCTGGAGTCCTTAACTTTCCATGAATTTAAGCCTTTGAAACAATGGACTTTTTTCCTTTGTGCTTATGAATATGTCAGAATGGCAGAGGGAGAGAATTGGTAGAAGTGGGTTAATAAGAAGCTAAATAAAATACAAATTTATGTTAAAGCATGACATCCATTAGGGCCCCATCCCCTGCTCTGTGCCCTGTATCTGAGGGTCACCCTCTCTTCCTTCCCTGAGTCACCTTCATGGGGACAAAAGTCGTACCCCACAGGCAGACTTACCAGTGATGTTTATGTTGCTATCTGAACTGCTCGAGATGCTCATTCAGGGCTAGACCTGGAGCTGGGGAGTTCTTCTTGCCCAGGTCTGCTTATTTCCAGTTGCATACTAGTCCCTGTTAGCTTGCAACTGAGGTCCTCAGGCCTTGAAGCTGGACCCAAGAGAATTATGATACAGAGAAAATTAGGGTTTAGGCATTCCGGGGGCCTGGAAAGTTAAGAGTGTGTCCTGGGCAACGCGGGGGGATTCACACTTCCTATGCATTAGCCTCAGGACACAATGACCGAGAAGACCTCATTTGCAGCCAAGGAGATCTTTGGATTCTTCCTATTTGGCTTAGGTCCAATTCTAGGGCATGGTTTCTCTGGAATTACACAGGGAGTGGAAAAGAAGTGGGCCGCCAGGCTGGAAAGACTTAGTGGGGGAAAGCAGCAGACGGGATATGGTGTGGATGTTGGCGTTGACTGCTCCGCACGTTGAAATGGTGTTCATGGATATACCCCATGGCTCAAGTTACTCATCGTAAGAACAGTGTTGACTCTAAGTCCTACAAAGTGTAAGCCTGGGGACATCAGTGTAAGAGATGTGTCCTTGCTGGCTTCTTCCCAGACCTGAACTCTTGCAGCAGTGTGGGGTTCAGTGAACCAAAGATAGAAGAAACCAGCTCGTAACCTTTGGCACCTTCCTAGCTCATCCCAGCATCAGCATGCTCACTCCCAAATTCCAGGGCCTTGGCTTTGCTCTTAATTGTCAAAAACGCACCTGGAATTCACTTGGTAAATGGTAGAAAGTGCTTTATGAACTCAAGACTTTTTATTCTTCCAGCAGCTCTAGGATTAGAATTTTTCTTTGTGTTTCCTAGGAAAGAACAGTTGGTTGAGCAAATCAGACACGTAAATAAGTGTCATTTTCTGATTTCAAACAGTTGGGGAAGCACCTGTTTATGTCCTAACCATTGATAATCTATAACCTAACCTAACCAAATAGATCTCTGTATTTACTAATGTGACATTTCCTTAGACTTGATTTCTAGCTCTCTTCCTCCTCTGATTCCTCTTCCCTGCTCCGTTCCCAAATTACACTGGAAACTGCTGAGACTGTATGAAGTTTGTCCCCCCAGCCTCCAGAGCCGTGCCCAATACCTAATCACATGAATGATGGCGAGTGTGAACATCTAGAAGATTCTGATGTTTGGTAAACAAGAGCGTTTCCTAACAGTGGCACGTTCTGAGCTGAGGGTTGTGGGTTTGTCCAGACGCTGGCCCCGGTTGATTTAGCCCCAGGCTGCTGGCCTCCTCCCTGCACAGAGCAGCCACGTCTGGCCACCGCAAAGGAATCTTCAGACACAGTGGAACCAGTCCTCTGGGGTCAGCCTCTGGCAGGACGTCTCTCCCAGCTGGGCACCTCTCACTAATGCTTTCTGGAAAGGGTGTTAACCAAAGGAGAGACATTCTTTATGGATTTCTTGGGGGGTGTTTCACAAGGTGTACCACAGAACAGCACAGGCTGTTAGCCATCACTACCGAGAAGGACAGTGTGTCGGGACACCGGTTGCATCGGTGAGATCCCGGAGGGCATCTCTTCTCCATTGTCTCGCGTGGTATTTTGCTGCTTGGGAAGCGTTGACTGGGCTGTACCCGGTGGGGTGAGTGGTACAGCCGCACTTGGGCTCTCTCCCTTCAGGGATCAAGCATGGATTAGGTTCTGATGTTCACCATCTTTCTTCCCCCACGCTTGTTCTTCTGGGACCCTCATATACCTCCCGTGATGTTTCATGTATGCTTCTAAGTGTTGTTGTCTTTGGCTACCAGGCTTCAGACTGTGTCAAGATCTGTCCTCTCCTCCAGTGACACCTGCCCGTTGGCCTGTGCGGGTCTCCTGCCTCTCTCCATGTCGGATGTGGTGGAGCTTCTGCTCTCCGGGCCTGTTCCACATGGAGGCTGGTCCAACCTGCTGCTGTGCCCCTGACTTCCCAGGAGCCTGGCTCTTGCTTGTCATTTCATTGACAAGGAAAGACTCGCTCCCTGTGTGTCGTGGATCACCAAGCCATGCTGCCTCATATGGGGGAGGGGGCGGTGTCTTTCAGGGACTTTTGGCACCTGGCACTTCTCTTTATTTTGTCCTGCCTCTCTGGCCTGGGGCACTCCGGCAAGAACCCCTGGGGCCAGGCGCCTAGGGACTTCAGCAACACATCCTCCTGCCTTCGGAGTCCCTCTCCCCTCCTTCTGATTCTGTGTCCTTGGACTGAGGTATGCACAGCGACTTTCCCTTACGATGGATATTTGCCCAGCAGTCTTGATGGCCTTTGGTGCAGAGAAACTTCTGGAAGGCCCAGAGAGGGAAAGAGACAGGCAATCCTGGGACTCGCCTGCAGATACTTCGAATCCCACTCAGCAACTCTTGCTCTGGGCTGTAGCTGCCCTACTGACCTTCCAGACGTGACCGACATGTCTGAAGGCCCTGGCAGGCCTGGCTTGGGCTTGTCACGGTCCTTCCAGTGCTTTATGGGGAGTGATACTTAGCCTCTCACTCAGAGCCTTGCACAGAACAGGGCTCTATAGATGGTCTTGATTATGATATCCATGTGGACTTTGGTTCTTGATCAGTCTCTCCTGAGGATTCATTCTTTTTGGAACTTCAATTTCTTGGAACTTTTCGATCCTTAATAAGTGGGTCTTCTTTCCTGCCCATTGTGACTTGATAGTATAAAGAGACAAAACAGGGTTTTTGGGTTGTGGGGTATGTGTATGTGGTGGTGGGGAGAAAGCCATTCTCAAGGAGTTAGGCTGACAGGTTGCATTCATGGTCAGAGTCAAGGTCATGGGTAACCAGAAACCAAAGTTCATCCTCAGGGTCCAGGGAGGTGATGCCCATAGTTGTGGTCTGGAGAGGGAGCTGTGTTTTGGCAACTGGATGCCTTTTCAAGGTACCCGGAGTTTTGTAGGCTGGCTGGCTCGACTTCCAGGAACGCACAAAGATGAGTAGAGGGGTTGATTGGCAGGATACACCTCAGCTGGGAAGGGGCAGAGCTGGGGCAGTCCCGGTCCTGCCCCCTCCCTCCGGGCCTCTGCTGCTTCCTCACCTCTCTCTCCCCAGCTTCCCCCCTGCCTGGCTCCCTCATATTTTTATGTTATTTATCCTGGTTTCCTTGGTACCAGATAGATCTCATGGCACTTTTTCAACTTCACCTTCATTCTTTCAATGTTTCTGGTGTCCTTTTCACTGGAGGGAGGATTCCGTTGGTGCAGTTCGCCGTCCTGAGCTGGGCGCTGGTCCTGGGTGGCTGTGGCCCGGGAGGGGCTGCTCCCCAGTCTCACGTTGGGGTAGAGGGTCATGTGGTGGATCAACGCATGGTTGTTTGAGCAGCAGGGATGAGTAGTGAAGCAATTCGTGTGGGGCAGGCCCCTGAGGCGGGATTTCTCTGGGTTCCAGGAGATAGAACTAGGGGAACCCTGCAAAGGTGGTTGTCCCGATTCCATGAGGCAGAGAGTAACACCCCCCAGGGACTGTTAACACAGGCTGCGCTTGTTTCGGGGCTCCTGCCTCCGCAGCCTGGTGGGGGAGTCACTGAGTGCCAGGGCCGCAGAAGCATCCCAAGTTCCCTTGGATAACACAGAGCCTGTATCTTCTAGAAGCCCCCTTTGATGTTTATAAAATGACTCTCAGTACATTAATTCACGTAGCTTCTGTGTTGTGTGTGATGGCCGAATCTGTTTCACCTTCATACACTTGAACTCCTTAGGTCTTCACAGCAACCTGTGAGGTCGATGTTCCTGTCGTTTTACAGACGTGGAAACTGAGTCAGGGAGAAGTTGCGAGACTTCCGATCAGGCCTTCTTCTTCTTCTTCTTCTTTTTTTTTTTTTTTTTTAAGATTTTATTTATTTACTTGATAGACAGAGATTACAAGTAGTCAGAGAGGCAGACAGGGAGAGAGGAGAAAGCAGGCTCCCTGCTGAGCAGAGAGCCCTATGTGGGGCTCGATCCCATGACCCTGAGATCATGACCTGAGCCGAAGGCAGAGGCATAACCCACTGAGCCACCCAGATGCCCCACAACCAGGCCTTCTGGCTCCTGGTCCCGCACCTCTTTACCCACGCATCCTACATCTGTATGCAGAACACTGCACATCCCTAGGTGTTATGAGGAGATAAAAAAGAAATAAGCTTACATTCTAGTTAGGATAAGTTGCAAACAACATCCATTAAGGCAGTCATTTGAGAGCTGATTGCTGTGTGCCGGTGATTGTGACCTTGAAGTACTCACATAAGAGGACACACAAAAATTACAGGCTGCCTCGAAAGTTGGGGATGCGCTGTGGATTGAAGATAAGCCCAGAGAGAATCAAGGTCACGTACTTGTTCAAACCAGGCAGCCCTGCAAACAGCTGGAGTCATTTGTTGGTAATACAGAGCTGGGTGGTGTCTCGGACTCCTGGCGGAGGAGCTCCAGGACAGGGTGGCCTAATGTTGGATGAACTGATGAAGAACCTGAAGCCCAAACGAGGCGGTCGATGCGTCCTTTGGAAGAAGAGTGGAGCCAGCGTAACCCTGAAGGTCCACACCGCGGTGGTGTTTCATCTTGTGGTAGCTGTGGCGCCCGAGCGAGCAGAGGACCTCACAACAGGTTGTCTGGGCTGTTGTAACATAACCCGGAACCAACATCAGATGACCAGAGAGAATCCCTCACTGCAGTGTTCTAGGGCGTAGCTGAGGGCCAGACTTGAGCTGTTTCCCGGAGGGAAGCTCTGATGGGTTGGCTGTGAGAGGCGAGTGAGGGGAGGTGGAGCTCTCTCAAGCCCTGGGACGGGGCACCCAGGGCTGCAGCCACTAACACGGTAAGCAGATAAGCAGAACGACAGGAACTAAGGGGCAGGCTGTGTACTGGGTCAGTGCATGGGAGCCCGTGTCTGAGCCTCCCCAGCCGCAGCCAGGGCTGGGAATCCAGCTATCCGTCCCATCCAGGGGAAGTAGAGCCCCTTGCATGGAGGAACTGGTATACAAGGTCAGGGCCGAGTGAGCAGTGGGAATGTGGCACTGGCCTTGGCCCCACGGGAGCCTGGGTTTAGGGAGTTGTGGGGAGAGGGATTCTGAGTGCAGAAAACTCCAAGGTGTCCACTGAGGTCCACCCGGGATGCTGAGCCCTGTGACACCGGGAAGGCAGGGCGTAGCATCTGGAGTTCCCAGAGCCAAAGTGACGGACTCTAGATGGTTCTGGGCAGAGCCAAGGCAGAGCTGGAGTTTCTGTTACATTCTTTTTTTTTTTTTTTTAAGATTTTAAAAAAATTTATTTATTTGACAGACAGAGATCACAAGTAGGCAGGGAGGCAGGCAGAGAGAAAGAGGAGGAAGCAGGCTCCCTGCCGAGCAGAGAGCCCGATGCGGGGCTTGATCCCAGGACCCCGAGATCACGACCTGAGCCGAAGGCAGAGGCCTCAACCCACTGAGCCACCCAGGCGCCCCTCTGTTACATTCTTTTACCTTGCTTCGTTTGGAGCCTTATAACAGACTGTTTCGTAAAGCGATACATCACAGGGTCCATCATCAAAGGATCTACGAGGAACATTTTTTGTTTTCCTTTTAATTTTCCTGACCTTCCAATCCTCCTGCCCCAGACGACCAGTGTTATTAGTTTCCTTCCAGAGATGTCTTATGTGTGTGCAAGCATCTGCCTGTATGTCTGTTTATCGTCTTTCCCTGCTTCTTACAGAAGTGTGGCGCACTTCAGACGTTCTGCACCTTGCTTATTTCCATTTAATTTATCCCATAAGGTTTTCTGTATCTGTTTATAACGAGCTGCCTTTTTAAAAATGCTATGTTGCCTTCCATTCTGTGGATATACCATAATTTATTTAGCCATCCTCCTATTGATGGAAATTTAGGTTGCTCTTGTAAGCAAAGTGGCAATGAATAACCTTGTCGGTATGTCATTTCACACCTGTGAGACTGCATCTCCCAGAATTACTAAAAGTGGAATTTCTGGGTCAAATTGAGCTTCTGTAATTTTTAAAGATATTGATGAATTGCCCTCTGGAGAGGTTGTACAAATTTACAAAATTTACACTCCAACAGCAATTCATGAGTGTGTCGGTTTCCCCACACCTGACCTCACAATGTGTGATCAAACTGGTGAACCTTTGCCAGAATAGTTGTTGAAAATGCCAGCTCGGTGCTGATTTAATTTATCCTTTTCTCTTTTGGAGTGCTCTTGAGCATCCTTCCATATGTGCAAGTTCCCTTTGTAGGCCCGTGACCTGCCTGTTTGCCTTTTGGTCATTTAAAAATCCGATTGGTGATCTTTTGCTTAGTGATTTGTAGGTGCTTTTTATGTATGAGGGAAATCAGTCCTTTGCGATTTCTGTTGCAAATCTCTCTTTTGATTTTGCTTATGGTGGGTTTTGCTGGGCAGAAATCTTGTGTTTTTGCATAGTCAGACTTCTCAGTATGTTCTCTTGGGGATTTCATGTCATAGTCATGAAGGCTTTCTCCCCCTATGGCTACAGAGGCGTTTTCTCATGGTTTCTTCTGATACTTTTATGACTTCTTTTCCAAACAAATATTCGATCTACTTGGATTTAATTCTGGTTTAAGGTGGGAAAAGTATGCCTTCAATTTAACTGTCACCCAGTTTTTTTGAATACCAGTTATAAATACGCCACCTTTTTCCTACCGACTTGAGCTGCCACCATTACTGTGCCTTGGACCGAACTGATTCACTCCAGGGTTCTGGTGCTACAGCCCTAACCGCCAATGGGGCTTTATTTGGAGACAGGGCCTTCAGGAGGTCATTGATATTAAATGAGGCACCATAAGGCTAATTGGATAGAACTGGTGTTCCTCTAAGACCTGCACTGCCGCTCAATTCCTCCCCTGCCCTCCCTGTCTGTGCCCTGTGAGGACAGAGTAAGGCAGCCAGGAGGGGCCATCTCCTCAGAAAGCAGCCCTGGCACCTTGATCTTGGACTTAGTTTCCAGAATGTGAGACAATAAATATTACATAAGCCGTCCTGTCCATGAATTCTACAGACCATCCAGTAAATGCTTGTGTGTTTTAGGCCGCCCCTGGATTTCTGAATTCTGGTCCAGTCCTTCCATCCCATCACGTTGCCCGCCAGCTAGACAATGGGGGCGGGGGGTGTGTATGGGAGAAGAGTCGGGGCCTCTAGAGCCTGGAGAGACACAGGGACATATGGGAAATTACATAGAGATAGAAGGTAGCAGGGAGGGTCTGAGATCAGCTGAGACATTAGAGCGATAGAGAAAGCTGTCGGGGTGTTGGGGGGCGGCCTGGGAGTGGAGCCCTAGGTGACAGCCTGGGCTGGGCGAGAGGGGAATGGCTGGCTGGCAGAGGAAGCAGCACGGACACCATCCTGACCGTCCTGGGATCTAACAGGATCCCAGGGTGGGATGGCTGGAGACCAGAGAGGATGGGACGCTCTGTATGATATTCTCCATTTCCACGGGTCTATTTCACTGTCTTGGTGGTTCAGTTTCCATAGGCTTTGACGACTTCTCACCTGCCCTCCAACCCTAGGCTGCTTAGAGCCTCATTCTATTCCAGAAGCTTCGCTTTGATGTGCACTTGGAGAACCACCTCTTTGGGATGGTGTCGTCTTATTTATTTTCATTTAGAAGATCTTCATGTAGTCCCTCTTCTAGAAGCTAGGCAAATGTGCGGGAATAGAAAGTCTCCAGTAATAGCTGCCTGTGTCCTCTTTTAACCACTCCATCCCGCCCTGCCCCCTTCCCCTCCTCCTGCCCCTCTGATGACTTGAATTTGCCCTGGGGGTTCCTCTGCTCTCAGCTATGCTTTCTGGATTCTGGGTCCCCTCCCCCAAGCCCCCCCTCCAAGCTGGTGCCGTGCCAGTTCTGTGAGGGGCCCAGGAGCAATGTTCACTGCCCTTAGGGCGGCGCTGGGCAGCCTGTTGAGCGGGTTACTCCATCGGGATGGGGCGCTCTCCTCCGCTCACTCAGTTTGATGCCTGGGGTCCCAGAGGGCACCTGCTCGCCACCTCTCTGCTTCTGTGCTCTGGGAGTTGGACCAGCTGTTAGGCTCAGGTGCAGCAGCGGTACCACCCCTGCACGCGGGAGAAATGATGCTGCACCGGTCCCTGCAGGAGCAGGTCGCATCCAAGGGGCTGCGAAGCCAGTGTCCATCAGAAGGGCTTCGCATGTGTCCTCCTAGTGCATGCCTCTAGCCGTAGCCAGGCCTCACTCTGGTGCTTGGACAGTCCCCTGCCTGAGTTCTCCCCCTTGGTACTCTGGTACCAACCCCAATGATCCCTTGTGGGGCCCCCGCAAATCTGACTCTGGAGTAGTCTTCTCCTGTGGACTCAGCTGTGGACTCGCCAAACACTGGCTGGCCCCAGGCGACCCCTTCTTCCATGTCCTGCACCCTGCCAGGCTGGAAAGCATGGTCCTCCCACTTTCCCCAGGCTCCCCGACATCCTCAGCCATCGATGACCTTCCCTCCTCTCCCCCAGCACCGGGTAGTGCTCGCTGTGTCCTGTGCTCCCTTCTGCTTTCCTCTGTCTCCGTGTCTTTGTCCTACTTGGCACCCAGCCCTGCAGGGCTGGCACCTGGGTGCACTAGGGGAGGGGAGTGGGGCTCACGGGTGGTTAGTGAGATGCTGTAGGAGAAGGTCAGCTGGAGGTGAGCCAGGGCCCCCTGGGAGGGTCTCCTGCCGTTAAAACTTAGATCATGTGCCTTTGATTTTGTTAAGAGAACAGGTGGCTTTCTTCCTGAAATGAGATTGGGTTTTTTTTTTTCATTGGGTCCCCAAAGAGTACCTTTTTTTAAGGGAGGAAAAACTTAAAATATAAAAAGGTGCAAAGACACTGTAGGTGTGACTCTACAGTTCTGTTACTTCATTCAACATTTTATTTTGAGGACTCTTTCTGTCTCAATATGTACAGTTCTGTTTTTTTCATTTAAACTATCGTAGAGTAGCCTATCCTGTGACCATAACCATGTTTTCTTTTTCTAACTGATGGACCTTTAGGTTGATCAGTGCTGTATGGCTCATCCTTGCCCACATAGTAGGAGTTTGCCCACGAGGGCGTAATTTTGGGCGGTAAGGCATATGCCTCTCCAGTTCACATGGTTTTTCTCAAGTGTTTATAACAACTTACACTCCCAGCAACTGTCTGAAAGCTGCTTTCCCCTCAGTCTTTACCAAACCCTGATATTCCCTGACTTTGTCGGGTTTTTGCTATTTTGGTTGGGAGGTAGAAATTGGGGCAGCATTTCCAGAAAGTGTAAAAGAGAAATTCCATCTTGGCTCCCACCCATGATCATCGGGTGCAGGCTGGGGACACGTCCTCCTCACCAGGCAGACGTTTGTCCCCTATGGCCACTTTGCTGATTACGGGTGGTCCAACTTCTTAGTCCTATTCATTCAGAGTGATGCTTCTGTGGTTGTTGTCAGTGAGGGTCGAGTGAGTAGAGGGGTTCAGGAAGGTCACTGCTGTAATAGGTGTTAGAGGTGGCCGGCAGTGGGCGGGGGGGGGGGGGGGAGCAGTGGTGGGATATAGCCAGGGTTGGAGTCTATGGGGAAGGACCCTGAGCCAGGGTTGGGGGCAAGCCAGAGCCCAGTTGAGAAAGTGCACAAGGCAGGGAAAGGACAGGATGCCTGCAACTTGTCTCCTAGCGCATGCATTTCTTTTGCAAAAACATGCCAGATACGTGCTCACTTTGTGTCTTAAAAAAACTTTCATGGTGTATGATGTATAGAAGAAATAATCTTTTTAAAAATTGTTCTTAATTTTTTATTAACATAGGATGTATTATTAGCCCCAAGGGGTACAGGTCTGTGAATTGCCAGGTTTACACAATTCACAGCACTCACCATAGCACATACCTTCCCCAATGTCCATAACCCAACCATCCTCTCACTACCCTCCTCCCCCCAGCAACCTTAGTTTGTTTTGTGAAATTAAGAGTCTGTTATGGTTTGTCTCCCTCCCAATCCCATCTTGTTTCATTTATTCCTTTCCTATCCCCCAAACCCCCCACATTGCCTCTCAACATCTTCTTATCAGGGAGATCATATGATAATTGTTTTTCTCTGATTGACTTATTTCACTCAGCATAATACCCTCTAGTTCCATCCACGTCATTGCAAATGGCAAGATTTCATTTCTTTTGATGGCTGCAGAGTATTCCATTGTATATACACCACATCTTCTTTATCCATTCATCTGTTGATGGACATCTAGGTTCTTTCCATAGTCTGGCTATTGTGGACATTGCTGCTATAAACATTCGGGTGCACGTGCCCCTTCGGATCACTACATTTGTATTTTTAGAGTAAATACCCAGTAGTGCGATTGCTGTGTAATAGGGCAGCTCTATTTTCAACTTTTTGAGGAACCTCCATGCTGTTTTCCAGAGTGGTTGCACCAGCTTGCATTCCCACCAACAGCGTAGGAGGGTTCCCCTTTCTCCGCATCCTCGCCAGCGTCTGTCATTTCCTGACTTGTTAATTTTAGCCATTCTGACGGGTGTGAGGTGGTATCGCATTGTGGTTTTGATTTGTAAGAAATCAGCATCTTCTGTGGATATAGTATGGCCGCAGACCTTATGGAGAGCTTACAGTGGGCCTGGTGTTCTGTGCTTTATCTATATTAATTCACTGAAATTTCTCAGCGCCCCTTAGGGGGTGGATGTTTGCATCCTCTTCCTTCAAAGTGGAGGCATGGAAACCTGCATTAATTTGGCCACTGTCCTACCCCCGCAAGTCTCAAAGCCAGGCATAGCCCCAGGCAGGCTCCGGGGCCCAGGCCCTCAACCGCAGGAGGGCTGCTGGAGTCACAGGGAACAATTCACTGGTTACGTATTCACACCGGGTTCGAGTTCATTCCAACTAGTGAGTCCGGTGAAGTTAACGCTTAATATCTCCAAACCAATTAACTTCAACAGGAAAACAGTCAATTTTGGAAAGAGAGGTAAAAAAAAAAACAAACCACCACATAATTTATTGGGGCTTTCTGCTTTCTTTTTGTGAGCTTTAGTTTCTATTCAGTGTTTAGCTAAGGCACACAACAGGTGTGGAGTAAAATAATTCATCACCAGGGTTTGGTTTCTGATCTACAACTCCTCTTCCTCTGATCCTGCCCCAAACACACACACGCTTCTGGATGGGGACACACAGGGACACACATACAATTTCTCTCTCCTTTCTCTCTCTCTCTGAATTAACTGGTAAAGAAAATCAGGATTATATAACTCCCTTTTCCCAAATGAAAACCAGAAAACTCTGTAATCTGGATATCTTTTTCCCCTAGCCGCAATCAGACATTCATTTAGCTGTTTAGAAACATCTGGACAGCTGTCTGAATTCTTTTTTTTTTTTTTTTATCTGGTTTGGCCTGTCAGAAATGACTGGCCTTTGGCCTTATGAAGATTCCCACGGGGGAGGGGGTGTTAGGCCCACCATCAGAAAAGCTACCTGAAGTCTTTGTCCACGTATCCAATCTTGAACCCCACACCTGAGCAGCAGGGACAGAGAAAGGCAGAACCATCTTTGCTGTGGGATTTGCCATTTTGGTGACTCATGAACGATCATCTTTTCTCTGAAGAAGCAGGAATGAAGAATTTCTGACTAGTTTATCTTCTCGCTGTCCCTCCCCTTTAGGACAACTGCCTCATGCTGGATCCTTAATTTAAAGAAAATGGATGTTTCCCTCTGGCCTGAGAGCGGGGGATTCTTATCAAAAGTGACATTAAAAAAGTGCCAGACTGGCCTCCTCCCTCTTTCCTGCCCATCCTTCAGCACTCCTGCCTGTCTCCGTCACTGTCTCCCCATCTTGAGATCTGTCTCCACTTCCTGGGTCCCCGGAGAGAAAGCATGAGCTCATTGTTTTCCAGAGAAAAACCAGACTTGGTCTCCTTCTCGCCTCGTTTGTCTGTCAGAGCCTGGAGATTGATGATCCTTCCACCAGCCGAAACTGCCTGAGGAGCTGCGGCCTCGTGCTGGGTGTCTGAGCTCTGGGAGGGGGGGCATGGGGAGGGCAGTGATGGCTTGGGGCTCTGAACTTTCTAGAAGGTTATGAGGGCCATGATACGGGAATAAGGGAACGGGTTATTTACTACACTCTCAACGGTAATTTAAAGCCATACCTCACCTTCTTCTTTCCCAAGCAGCTCGTTTTAAGCTGGAAAACACATGGGCAAATGGGGAAAAGCTACAGCCCCGAGCCTTACCGGGAAGATGGGTGTTGTGGGGGCCAGGACAAGAACCCCTCGTTCTTTATTTCCTTTTGTGAGAGAGTTGCTGTGTAATGACATTTAAACATGTCTTGTTGAAAACCTGCTAAAAAGATTCAGAAAGGGGGGAAAGGCATTCAGAATCCAGGAATGCAGAAATCTGGGTAAAAACCGTCTTGGATCTTAAAACGACGAGGTGGCCTTGAGCACAGAAGATCGTGGAGGGTTGGACGCTATTTGGCTGTGGGTCAAGGAGCACAGTCGCGGATAAAGCAGTGCAGAGGGGCTGCTGAGCGGGGGGGGGGGGGGGGGCGGGGGAGCCAGAGGCAGAGGTGTGGGAGCCATGCTCTGCGGGGAGGCCGGGACCCCGAGCTCGCTTGCAAGAGCTTGTGAGAGCCAGTCACCCAGCAGGGAGGCCGCCGGTCTGGTTTTTTAAAAAATTATTTTATTTTATTTATTTGAGAGAGAGAGAGGAGCAGGAGGAGGCACAGAGGGAGAGGGAAAAACCAACTCTGCGCTGAGCAGGGAGCTCCACGCAGGGCTCCATCCCAGGACCCTGAGATCATGAGCTGAACCCCCAGGCGCCCCCCTCTGTTCTGGTTGTTAACTGCAGTGTTGGGCGCCTGGGGAGGCTGAGGACCAGGGAGGAGCTGGGGGGGGGGCGTTTTCTCCCGTGTGGGGCCATCCTGTTGATGCAGGGGGACCCGACCCTCCGAGGTGGCCTCTGGAGTGCTGTGAGCCTGGAGGCAGGACAGCCGTGTCCCAATTTTTCTAGAAAGGAAAAGACTGTGGATTCCGTGAACACAGAAAAGCAGCTGAGCTAGGGGGGTGCTCTGGAAAACTGTCCAAAAGGCTTATTAAACAGATGGCGGGTGAGTGATCAACAAGGAAACCCTGATGTCCAGAGCCCACACAGGCCACGCCAAGCTGGCCTCGTCCCCTTTCTGGCTATGCTCCTTGGGCAGGTCGATGGGATGTGCGGTGTCCAGGTGGAGGAGACGGGGGAGTGGGCCTGGGGTGGGTGCGTCAGGGTGTGAATTCCCAACAGGCCCAATGGGCCTCCCCAAATTGCTTTCTCTTGCTGGTCTGCTTTCTGGTCACAAGGAGAGTTTTGTGGGTGCGTGGGTAGAGTTCTTTCTTCAACACTGCCCCGTTGAAGGATGGATGTGAGTAATGGCTTGGTTGGGGATGGCCCGTTGATGGAATGCGTGGGACAGATAGCTAATTCGTGGAACGACAGCTTCACAATCCAAGAATTTCTTCAGGGGCTTGAACTAATTTGGGATCTGGCAGGAGGTAACCAAGATACAGACAAACCAAACAATGAGAAGAGACAGTTGCCGGAGCGTGTGGTGGCTTGACCGTCTCAGTGGGGAAAGTGCTTGCGTCTTGTCCCTGTTGTGTGACCAGCCCCGCAATGTGGCTGCCCATGCACAGAGCCAGGCCGCTGTGGCTCTGCTCTGGCTCCCAGGCCAGGGACCATGTTGTCCCCTGGGTTTTGCACAGGCCTGGAGAGGGAACGGTGGTGACGAGGGTGGGATGGGGAGAGACTTGGACACGTCCACTGAACCAGTATCATGCCGGGTTTTGTGGCCACGTGGGCGTGGAAGCTGGAAGGCGCTCACTGGAAGGAAAGGTGACTTGGGGTGGGGAGGAGCTGAGAGCATTTACGGAATGCTGACATTAACGCAGCTGTTAGGTTGGCTCATTTACCCTCCTCAGTCCTAGGAGGCGAGTGCTATTATCTGCCTTCTGCCTTTGAAGACGTGAGGCTCTGAGGGCTTGGGTCCCTTGCCTGAGAGCTCTCCTGCTGAGTGGCTTGTCCTGGGAGTGGGGACAAGAGTGTGGCTGAGGGGCACGCATGGGAGGCCCCCTAAGTTCCCCTCCCCTATGACTAGGGACTCTCTGCTCTCTGGGGAACTTTGGAAGCCAACACTTCGTCTTACTCTGGTAAGAGCAGCAAAGCCTGGAGATGCCGGAAATCCCTGTCAACGGAAGAGTTTTGCTTCATTTGTTTCTGACTGAAGACCTTGGGGGTCTCTTGCTGAAGAGCTTGGTTGGCTTTCCTCAGTGTGTCTTGATGGGTGTGGTATTCGATGGCTTTGCATCCCACCTGGGCCCTTGCTAAGCCTCTACGTCCTCATCGGCAAAATGGGGAGAATAACAGGACTTACCTTCCAGGGTTCGATGAGATAATGCGTGGTAAAGAGCTTTGTATAGTACCTAATACATAGAAAGCAGGCATTGAACTAAGCTGTGGTTGAAACGAATGACAGTACTTCACGGCACCATTTGGGAGCACAGAGCTGAAAACCGGCAGCCGCCCTTGCTCAAAGCTGTTCGTTCCAGCAGAAAGAGGGGACGTATATGCACGTCACCCGGTGATGGCAGCAGCCCGAGGAAGATGTTCGGGCCCAAGGCGAGGGGTCAGGCACGTGTTGGGGGATGAGTGCGGTGCTGGCAGTCAGCAGCTGGGGTTCTGAGACTGGAATGCCATGAGTGTGAATCAGGAGGGCCGCCCGAACACGGCTCGGCTTGCAAACCCTGCGGTGCACACGGACATCAAAAGGCCCAAGCGGGAAAACAAAGCACGCGAAGTGGAATGCATTTGAAAGCATTAAAAAGAAAAACCCAACACTTTCCCTCAGTCTAAAGGAAACCTTTCCTGGCTGGGCCTGCAGCGGCTGTAAGCCTGGCAAATTCGTGGGCTCAGAACATCTGGGAGGAGCAGAAGGTGCTAAGAGGTGCCTGAGAAGGTGGGGGAAGGTGGGGGTTCTTGAAATAGACTCCAGTGACAAGCTGCCCCGCCCCCCCGGGGGGCAGGGAGATTCTTGCCAATGTTGTGGTTGGTGGAGTAGCCCAGCATGTGCCCTTCCCAGTCCTGTCCCCCTTCTGCCCCACTGGCAGACTGGGTTGGGAGGGGTGGGGGACCCCAGCTGTTCAGCCCTCCTTGAACTCCTGGAGCACGTTGGTCCGCTTCCCTGCTTTATCGTCAGGGACACAGTTTGGCTTCTAATCTCCAACCTCGAATTCCCGGACCTCCAACTTCCCTCTTAGGACCGCTCAAGTGTTCGGGGGTGGGCATAGTAATGCAGCTGGTGACGGCTTTCCTCACTTGCTACAGGGAAAGCTCCCCACTTTCTCTCCCTGTTACGATGGCATTTTAACTTTTTTTTTTCTTAAAAAAAATGCCCTTTAAATAAGACTTAAACCTTGAACTGGTTTCATCTCTCTCTCTCTCATTAATGTTGGTTTTCAGTGTTTTTCCATGTTTCTACCCCTTGTTTAATCTTTCCATATATTAAGCACAGAGCACAGGCCTCGGGCAGGAAGGGGGACGGAGGGCTGTCAGACCCCGGGGGGTGACGCTGACCCCGGAGTGGCAGGCTGAGGCCAGGGTGGGCCGGCAGGCCAGACCCCCGTGATCTGGGCACTTGTGCCGTCAGCACCGAGGAAGGGGAGCAGCGGAGAAGGCCTGGCTGTCATCCCCTCCTGCCCTTCTTTCTTCCTTCACCACCGAATGTATCGAGTTCCTTCTCCCTACAAGGAACTGGGGCTGAAAAAAAAAAAAAAAATCCTTGTTTCTAGTAAACCCTCAACAGGCCGTGAGGCATCCCAGCTGTGACATCTGAAACCATTGTGCGCCCACTGAGAGACCCTGGCTTCTCTCCTGGCCGGCTGAGCGGTTCTGGAAAGCCCTCACCTGCCTACGCGGCTTCCTCCTTCAGTCAGATGGGGAAAGCGCTAGCGTATCGACCCCAGTGGGTTGCTGGGAGGAACTGGGAGCATCAACATGGGGTAGGCATCGAATAGACTTCTAAGGAAGGAGCCCTGCCATGAAGGAGACGCGTGGATTAAGTTGGATCGGGTCCTTTTACCTAATACCATCCACGCTGGTGTCAGGTGTATGGACCACATTCCCCACTCTCCTCTAGCTCTCCCTGCCCCGGTGTGGCCTGCAGACAGGAACTGTGCGGGAGTCCCTGGGAAACGGGAGGGAGGAGAAAGCCGTGAAGTGTGCAGTGGCGAGCAGCCTGCTGGGGTGAGCCCCGCATGGGGTCCCAGAGGTCACCCTCTGTGTACCTGTACAGAGCGTGCCTTGTGCTCCACCCAATCCCTCTAGGGGCTCAGGCGCTTGCTCTCTGGCTCTCATGCCCTTGGCTGAGGGTTTCTCCCCGCTTCTGTTCTCCTATAGGCTGCCTCGTGTGGACGAAGTGGGCTTGCAAAGTGTGTTGAGGCAGGGAGAGCATGGGGGTGCTCTCAGCTTTCCTGGGGGTGCCCCCTGCGACTGCAGTGGGCATCCGAGGCCCAAAGGCCCCGCCCTGGCTCTATCCAAGAGGTCCAGGCTTATTTCAAGGCACGATGCAAACACAGCTCCCCGATGGACGTTTGACCCTGGCGTTGCTTTGCTGGTAACTTCCAGACATGGCTTCTGAGGGGAGGCCGGCAAATACTCAGAACCGACTACCTCATTTACCTTAGGGATCATCTGATTGAGTAACAGACCGATCTCCATTCTTTATCCCTCCAAATGTGTGTGGAGGGCTTGCTGGGCCTGGGGAGAGAGTTCTGATGGTGAGGAACTCACAATGCAGGGGTAGGAACTATTCTTTGAATAAGAAAGGATTTGGGGTCAAAGTTGTTGGGGATAAGTCTGCCTGCCACGCCAGTCCCTTCTTGGGGTAGGGGTGAGGGCAGGGGCAGGGGGTGGGAAGCACAGCATACATTAAAAACTCTTATAAAAAAGTCCTGCAATAAGTAAACCATTTAGATATTGAACTCAATGTTTCCTAAGCACATTTGACTATCACATGTCCAGAATGAGTCGTTCCACTTTTCCCCCAGTTTTATTGAAATACCATCGACACATAATACCGTGTTAGTTCAAGGTGCACAGTGTGTCGATTTGATATATGCATATACTGAGAAACGATCGCCACGGTAGTGAACGTTCATCCCCATGTAGTTGCCAATTTTTTTCTCGTGATGAGAACCTTTAAGATCTACTCGTAGCAACCTTTGAATGTATGTTATTAATTTGAGTCAGCATGCTGTATGTTTTATCTCCAGAAATTTTTTTAGAAGCGGTGTCCTACTTTTGGGCTGCCCTCACTCAGCTGCCGTACCACTGTCCCCTCTGCCTCTGGCGACGGCTGATCCGTTCTGTCTCTGTGTGTTCGGTGTTCTTAAAATCCACACATAAGAGAACTGTACGTTCTCTTTCTGTGACTTAGCATAATGCTTTGAAGGTCCATCAATGATGTTGCAAATGACAGGATTTCCTTTGTTTATGGCGGAACGATACTCTGTTATGTATATTCATATATATCTACCTACCTACCTACCTATTTACACACAGTGTCTCCCACATTTCCTTTACCCATTGATGGGCACTTAGGTTGTTTCCATGTCTTCGCTGTCGTGGATAACGTTGCAGTGAGCATGGATGTGCAGCTCTCTCTTGAAGATGGTGATTTCAGGGGCGCCTGGGTGGCTTAGTTGGTTAAGCATCTGCCTTTGGCTCAAGTCGTGATCCTGGGGCCCTGGGATCGAGTCCTGTGTTGGGCTCCCTGCTCAGTGGGGAGTCTGCTTCTTCATCTCCCTTTGCCCCTCTCCTTGTGTTTTCTCTCTCTCCAATAAATAAATAAATCTTAAAAAAAAATGATAGTGATTTCAGGGGTGCCTGGCTGGCTCAGTCGATAGAGAATGTGACTCTTGATCTCCAGTCGTGAGTTCAAACCTTGTGTTGGGTGTAGAGATTACTTAACATGAACAAAATTAAAAAAAAAAATAGTGATTTTATTTCCAACAAATACATAACTGTAAGTGGGATTGCTGGATCATACGGTGGTACTATTTTTTGTCCCCGGGGAAGCACCATAGTGTTTTCCGTAGTGGTTGCACCAATCACTCCACCTTCAGCATGGGGGCAGGGGAGTTCCCATGTCCTCGTTTTTCTTTGAGCTTTTTCTTGGAGTCCCCCCTGTGAAGCTGTGAGTTTGCCTTTGCACACGCCCTGCCCTTCCCCTCCCTCAGTGGATTCTTCATGCCCTTCCCAGCTTCTCCGGGAGCTCGCTTACTCACACCCCTGTTAGTGACTCAGTGCTACCCGTCTGAACGTCTTCAGAGGGCAGCCCCTTTAGAACTCTAATAGCATAGTACTTGATCCAGAGGAACAACTCTTTAATGGAAGAATTGAAAGCACTGTGGCACCTGTTCAGGGCAGAGAATTTCCAGTGGAGTGGGGGGTGGGTCTCAGGCTGCCTCTCCAGTCGCTTTGCCTGAGAAGCTTCCTCCTTAAGATATTGAAGCCTTCCACAAGGGTTTCGGAAGCCAGGTCTCACCGATAGCAGATGTGCAGGAGAGGAGAACCACTGACCAGCGCTGTTGTAAGGTATGACTGGAATCCAGAATTTGGTGTCTGGTGCCGTCTCTGCCTCTCCCTTTCCTGCTCTGTCTCCTCCTGCTCTTGCTCTCCCAGGGTTTTCGTGTGCGGAAATTTCTTGTTATATCTATAAATATATACATCTGTGTATTTAGGTATGTATTTAAAATGTATGTGGCACAATGATAACAGTGGTTGCTCATGTTATTTCTGATTTGCTTCGGTCTTGCCCCCTTAGAGTAAAAAGCAGTTGTAGGACAGCGAGGGAGACTGACTGATACTGAGTGCTCACTGTGCGTAAGCATCACACTGAGGGCTTAAAGGGAGTCATCACACTCAGGCCTCGGGTCCTCAAGGATTGGAGATGGGGGAAAAGGACGGGAATGGTCTCCCACTCTTCCTTGTCCCGGGGTCTTCCTTTGCAGGGGGAGGTGGAAAGGAGAAGGAGCTGGCTGACACTGGAGTAAGGGAGAGCGGGAGTGATGCCTTTAGAAGGAGAGTGGGCCAGGGCGATGGGAGAGGAGCAAGGAAGGAAGGGGAAAAAAGGGAAGTGAGCCAGACGCCCATGTTTGCCCCTCGGATCCCCTCCACCATGCACCTGCTCTTGGCTCCTGGGCACCCACCCCACCCCCGACCTCTTCCAGCTTCTGGCGGGTCGGGCTGCTGGGGGGAAGGAGGAGTGAGAGGTTGCATATTTATTCCTAGTCCCCTCACCCCCGGCTGGCTGAGACCCTCTGCCCAAGGTCATGTCACCCCCCCCCCCCCACGGCCATTCTTTCTAGTTTCCGGTGTCTGCTCCCCCTGTCTCTCCAGGCTTAGGTTATACCAAGTCCTTCTGTCGCCAGCTGTACGTCCCCACAACCCCCATTGTTGGCCTCAGCACACCCTGTGCTCAGCTTTGTAAATTTTCCATTTTTGAAATTCTTCTTAACTACCCATTTGGGTATCCTGTCCGCCCGGGAGCCTGAGGCGGCCGACAGGAGGCTCACCAGCTCTGAAAGCAGAGTATGGAGGAAGGCTTAAGGTGTCCTCATTCCTGAGGGTATCCCCCGCCCTATCCAGGCTGAGGCCTCCCTGCTGGAAGGTAGGAGTCGGAAGACGGGTTTGACCTTTCCTCTAGGGAAGGCTGTGGGCTTCTCCCCTGCCTCTCAGGTAGCCCCTCTGGGTTGTTGCCGGAAAACCTATTTGTATCGGGAAGTCCATGTTCTGGGCACACAAATTCGGTGCCCAGATGGCGCCTGTATTTACAAAAGCCCAGCACACTGACAGGACCTGCAGACACATGGATAAATATTTTGCCTCTCTTCTTAGGCAATATTTGAGTCTTTCACATTTAATTGCTGTCAAAGACAGGATGCTTGCCTCCCTGAGGCAAAGCAAATAGAGAGGCCTCCAGCGGGGTTGTTCCAGCGGCTTCAGCCCGGCTCTCAGGCCCATCACCTGCAGCGTCGAGTGTCAGGTGGCTGGACGGCTGGGGGGCTGTGAGGGGGTCGGGAGATGGAGGCAGCTGGCTGCAGCCTGCCTGGAGCCCATGGCCACTTGTGGAGTTTGCTTTGAGCCTGAGAGAACCTGATCTTGGCCAAGAAATCCACTACTTTTCTCAGACATCGGTGATGGGCACCCATCTGGCCATTTCCAGGGAGATCCTGCTTGGCATCTCCGAAGCGGCGTCCAGCGTGACCTGCTTGACGATCAGGTCGCTGACGATCTGGATTCTTGATACAATTCTCTACCCTTTGTATTTTTCTCTCCTCTTTCTTCTTAAAACAAAACCCAGAAACATGGACCACGTTGCCCCTCGGCTTACATTTCCAAAGTGCAGTAAGAGGCTGGTCTGCACCCGTCTGGTTTTTCCCCACCTCGTGGTGACCAGATAAGCCTCACTCCCTAACCGTTATCTAGATAGGAAATGGCTTCTGCCGCCATCCCTTCCCTTTATTCGTTAGATTCAGATTTGGCTCAATTATTTCAGTCCCTTGCATGGAACAGAAGCGGCTGGACGCCTCGCCTGCTGTGGTTTTACAGAGGGTGCCTCTGATTATTCATTCTCTTCTCCCAGCACGTGTTACTGGTGCTCACCCGGTGCTGGGAGTCGGGCAGAGTGAGATGAATGGATAAGACCAGTCCCTGCCCTTGAGAAACTCATAATCTAGTGGGGGGAGCAAGGCGTATAAACTGATAAATCACAGCCCATCGGTGTGCTTGCCGCAGTAGGGCAGGAGCGCAGGGAGGAGAGTGGAGGGACCTGGTCAAACCACTACCGCTCGCTGTTGCTGGGCGCCGGCCAAGCTGGCCAGGAAGGCTTTGCCGAGGAGCCGCCATACTGGCCCCTTCTTGGGAGGGAAAGAGCAGAGGCCCCAGATACAGCGGATGCAGGGTTGGGTGGGAAAGGGCCCCCCCCCCCCCCCGGCTGGGACTTCCCGCCCGAGGAGTGTGTGTGCGGTTGAGCCTGTGCATAAAAGAGGCCTCAGTTTCCTTTCTGGAATACGGTCCAAGCAGCATTGTGGAGGGTGGCTTGGTGGAGGGACGCTCCGGTCACACGCTTCTGGGTTCTCATCCTGGTGCTGCCATTTCCTCGGGAAAGTCCCCTCATTTTTTTTGAGCCTTTTTTCTCTTTTGTGAAATATCCTATTATGCTGATGGTCATAGCAACACCTACTTAATTGGGTTGTATGAAGGACAAAGTAAGACGACATCCAGCATGGCGGTTTCTGCCATTGGGAAAAGTCCTGAACATGGAGGGTTCCAAGTGGGTTGGGGATGTTGGTTCCTTCACAGGGAGGTGGCATCTGTTCATCCGGAGGAGCCTTGCACACATCTCTTCTGCGCATGTCGTGACATGAGTAGAGCAGGAAACTGTCAATTTATGAAGCCCTTGGCAAGTGTTTCTTGCAAGCAAGTCCTTAGTAAATGTGGCTGTTTGCTGAGATGGGTTGTTGTATTCACACAATGACTCTAGAGGCTGAAGACACACAGGATGGGCTGGCGTCCGACTTGGTGACCAACTGGATGTCAGGGAGGACGGGCCCCACTAGAGACAGGGAAGCATTGGGGATGGCCAAGGAGTTTATTATGTTGTAGACCGAATGGGAGGTGATGCTATTGGAGATAGTCATGGGACTCAGAGCATCATGGTCTTAGGGTACGGACATGAGTTGAGATGGTCTGATAGACTACTTTTCCAAGAAGGCATAGCAAGATAGCAAGTTAGGGAAGAAGGAAGACCCGGTGGAGGCGTGGTCAGGGGGCATGCCCGGGGCATGTGAAAGACTTGAGGACATTGAGAAGCTAAGGGGACAGAGGCAGAGGAGGTGAAAAAGGAAAAGCGTGTCTAACACTTTCTCCAAACTTTGCCTCTTTGAACAGTGTCTGTCCCACTGGAGGAGTGTCAGCAATAACTCACAGTAGGGCAGTTGTCCAGATAGGATTTACAATAAGGCATCGGTTTCACGAGAGCTACTGTCTAAATTACTGCCCTTCACCAATTGCCGGCTTCCCTGCAGACAGTGAGCCTGGGGTCAAACAATTCAATCAGGTGTCACCACTTATAAATTGAAAATCAGTGGGGTGCAAAATGGATTACCATCAAAATCTATTCAGGTGCAAAACCACATTTTAAACCCCTAACCCTTAAAAATCACTTCTTCCCTGATTCTTCACAATGACTCCCCTGACACTGAGTTTTAATATTCCCCAGATATGCAAGCGCCAAAAGACATGCCTGCAGGAGACCAAAAGTAATGGGGAAGGAGCTCCTAATTGGCCCTCTCTTTTGGAATTTGCGAACATACTGGATTTGTGAATTAATACAGCGGTAATTCTGTTAGATTCTCAGGGGCAGTAGTTCTCAGGCTTCGGCGTACAACAGAATCACCTGGAGGGCTTATTAAAATTCAAATTGCAAGCTCTACCTCGGAGTTTTTGATTTGGCAGATCTGGGATTAGGCCTAGGAAATGGCATTTCTAGCAAGTTCTTGGAGGATGCTGATGGTCCCTGGACCACACTTTGAGAAACTCTGTTCTGAGCTAGGAGTCCTTTGATAAGTGAGCAATGCATGCTTTGCTAGTCAAATGATCAGGAAAGGTCCCATTGGACTTGATGTTGAGTGTGTTACGGGGCTTGATTTCCACCCTCCTGACCCCCAGAAGGCTGAGAAGAGGCTGGTTCTTTCCATCCCTGAATGATGCTGGGGAGGTATTTTTCTATCTAAATCAATGGTGTTTGACTTTAGTTTACTCTCTGGAAAGTAGACATGACTTTATGGAGTCAAAGTTAATGCCTTGTGTAAACTATAGTTGTCACCAGGCCCGATAGGAGACAAGTCTCTTTCCCCAGGACAGAAAAATGGGTCCCAGAAACTGCCTCAAGACACAGTTGCTGCCTCATTAACGTTCGCCTTCCCATCTCTCTTCGGCAGGAGAAATTGAACGATGCACGTACATCAAATACCACTACTCCTCAGCCACTATCCCCAGGAACCTCACTTTCAACATCACGAAGACCATCCGTCAGGACGAGTGGCACGCCCTTCGTAAGTACACCTGACTTTCTTTCTCTGGCGGTGACCTTTGGAGGTCACAGAGGTTTGGATGCCCATCGGCAGCCTGGTCTGGATGGACGGATGTGCCTCTTAGGCCTGTAGATGGCCTCAGAGCACGACAGCAGTTCCTTCAAGTGTCAGTGCCTCTGGGTCAGAATTGCCTCTGCTGGCTTTGATGGCATTAGGCTTAGAGTTTGCTTCTAAAATTAAAAACAGGGGCGGCTGGCTGGCTCTGTTGGAAGAGCATGTGTCTCTTGATCTTGGGGTTGTGAGTTCAAGCCCTATGTTGGGACAGAGAGCCTACTTAAAAAAAAAAAATCAAGGCAACAAATACACGTAACATAAAAAAATAAAAAAAACCAACAACAACCCCAAAACAATGAACAGACAATGATCGGTAATCTTACTTGGTTACCCGGGTATGACTTCACCTACCTAATGAAACCAGCTCCTGGGATCTAACGTCAGTGCGTCTCCCGAGTTGCCTGGAGAATTCTCGTGGCAACCTGTGAATCCCTCGTGCCGTTCTTTGTACTTGGTGAGGCCTGCTGGGGGTTGCAGGCTGCATAGCGTTGGGAGTTTGTGTCTGGGTGGGTCGCTAAGGGGTAGGATCTCATGTTTCCCCAAGAACGAGAGGCTTCGGGATCCAGTGCGCATGTGACTGCCCAGCTGAGGTCAGGATAGCTGCCTGACAGGATAGCTGTCAGGATAGACGCTTAGGGAGTTTCTTGGTCGGGAACCCTCAGAGATGCTAATTGTGGTAAGAGGATACTTTGTGAGCAAGCCAAGGTAGTTGGCTATTTCCATTTTCTGGTTCCATGGGGTCGTCCTGCGTGTCCATGTCCGGGAAGCTGTCCTTCGCTGGTGGCACAGTTCTTCAGGGGCCGCATTCTGCTCTGAGTTGTCTCTGCTGCATTTGGCCCTCCTTTTCTGTTGCAGCCTTCCCCCCACGCTATCTCACAAGGCTAGAATCCATTTACGCTGATATGCGAGGGAGGCTCTTTTATGGTTTGCTAAATTGTTCCGTCAATTTTGAAGAAGGCCGAAAACCTCTTTCTTCCCTTCATTGTTGCCTGGTCCCGTCTTGCATGCTTGGCGGCTGACGGGTATCTTCCACTCGTTCGTTTGGCTTTAATCAAGCGACCATGGCTTGAGGTGGAGGGAGGGGAGAGAGGCACGGAAAATTAAAACAGAGCAACGATTCACTGCTTTCAGGAAAAAAAGACAGTGACCAGGTGTCTGGATGATTGTTCCCACCACTGGCCGGAAGTGGTGGGGCTGGCGTCAGTGGCTGGGAAAGCATTAACCAAGTTGTTACCTTCAGGCTTTGACATCACTAGACACAGCACGCAGCACGTGGGGACGGAGCGCTAACATTGCAAGTGCGTTCCTGTGCACCAGACATTGAGCTAGGCTTACACATACTTACTTAACTTTAATGTGAGATTTGCCTTAGAAATACTAGTAATCAGGATTACTAAAAAAAAAAAAAAGAAAAAAGATTTTTTTTTTGGACGTAGACACTTAAGGAGACAATTACATAGATACTCGAAAATGACTGCTCATTTCCCACTTACATTGGTCTACGGTAACAGAAGCCCGTAATAGATGTTCAAGGTTCGTGATAAGCCTTGCCGAGTAACCGCTTAAATATAACTTAAATTATGGGGTCATAACAGAAACCAAGAAGAAGTGATCGGCGTGGCTTCGGTTCATATTTACTCAGTTCAACCAAAGGTACTAAGTTTTTCTAGGTACTAGGCACATAGCGAACACTGAGGTCACAGGGAACTCTTTGAAAGAGCTCACACCTGGAGGGAGAGGTGCGGAGGGAGGGGGAGGGGGAGACCCATTCATAACGCAAATAATTACAAAGCAGTGTGATGATTACAATATAGTATAATTGTTTCAAGTAGTTAAGGTAGTTTGTGAGAGTTTTCCAGCAAGAAGGAGAATTAGTGTAAATTGCTCTGAGGCATTTCAAGGGAAACCCAGTAGAACACTATGGGCTGTGCACAGTAGATCCCTGGATCCCTGGAATTCGACTGAGCTACCTACTGCGGCATCGCTGGAATGTTACGTGGTGTTGGCAAAGATGGAGAGAGGAGGCCAACGCTAAGGTTTATGGAATCTTCTTGGAGTCCAGCGTCTCTGGGTTCCTTGTTCTGAAACCGCGGCACCATTGGGTTTTGCAAACTTGAGTGTGCAGATTATGCCTGTGAATCGGGGTGCTGCTAGTTTTCTGTTTTTAAGGGTAAAACCTCTCGCACCAACTGATACGTGAAGTCTTTGGCATCCCATGGTGGGTGAAGCGGATGCTCTTTGGAGGGATTTGTCTGCCTGTTTCACAGAGTGGCCTAATGGGCTATTAAGCAGGCAGAGACCATTTGCCATTCCTGATATCGATGATAGCTATTTTCAGCCAGAGGGCAGGTGAGCATCTGTCCCATCTGACGTTGGTGCTAAGTATAATTGGCAATGCTGGCGTCATGGGAAAGGATAATAAATGTCAATTTTAATTTTCAAAGGTCAGATATTGATTGATATTAGGTGGGAAGGGGGCTCATGGGCCCCCTTTGAAATAAAGAAGGATCTACAAAGACTAGCAAACCCCTACAACCAAGCTTTGGAAATTAAAAAAAAAAAATCGGACTCTGATTTCATATTTGAGGGTTTTGTACTCTGTAATACTGTCAATGAGATCAAATAAATCCATTTGATCCCAAGCTGGTTATCATTTTGGAATTTGACCATAATATCCCATGTTCTGTCATTTTTCTCAATAGATCATATTTACCAAAGGCAAGAAATCAGTATTTTTTTCTGAAACAACTTGGAAAATATTTCAGACTTTGCTTAAACTGAGGTTAAATGTTCTTCATGTGGTCATCACCCCTTGATGTGGGAAATTTTTTTTTTTTTTTTCTAATAGCAAAAGCACAGTTTGGTTTAAAACTGTGCTGTGGTTTCTGAACAGTTTCTACCACCAGTGGAAGGTTTCACTGTTTGGCTGAGAGCTCATCCACTTTATGGTCAAGCGAAGAGTAGTGAAAGAATAAAATTATTTGTAGGTCACTAGGCTTATAAATCCAAGTGTAAAGAGATAATAACCACCCTGGGGAGTAAAGGCCAGAGAGCCAAAAGTATAAGTGTGTGCATGTGGGGGGGTGTGTGTGGGGGGTGTGGCGGGCGGTCTCTGAGGTTTGAATGCTGGCTCGTCTGGGTGATGTGTTGGCGAGGTTTGCTTGGGCTGGATGGCGATGGCTGGTGAGGCACTCTAAGCTTGTTGTCCTTCCCACCCAGGTTGGAGCTCCCTGGGAGGAGGCAGAACCCCTTCCAGAGTTGGAATTGTGCCCTCATTCCACCCAGGCATGGCTCTCTGTCTGGGGCAATCCCCTTGCCGCCCTGTCTGTCCACTGCCTCCCGTTAAGTGCCAGTGACCCCAAGTGGCATTTGTCCAGACTCTGTGGGTCTGACTCAGAGCCTCCTGCCCCCTCCAGCGCGGGGCCCGTGAGGGTGGGATGGTGGCGACAGGAGACGAGCTTGGCCAGTACTACTCCCTGGAAGTGCTGTCTGGTGGGATGTTTTGATTATGACAAAATCAGATGAGCGGCGGTGAGGGGGAAGCAGGCTGGCGCTGCGGTGGCACCTGAAACACTGCCATTTCCTCTTGTCTCTAGAAAGCAGTGACCCCACAGGCTTTTCATGCTCTGCAGCTCTGTCTGAGTTTGCAGCCCTTGTTGGGAGAATTCTGTGTCCTCCTGTCACCTCCAAGGGCCCCTGAGGCCATCCCCAGTGGCTCTGCCTTTGCTCCATGTGCCACTGGGGTCCCTTTGGTGATGCCCTTTCTGTGAAGCAGGGGGCCTGCATGTGGCCATTGGTTGGGCAAGGGGAGGTGGGTGGGCAGGGAGCCTGGGTGGCCTGTGCTAGGACCCGGGGAGCCCAGAGGGCGAGAAAGCTGGGTCTGAGAAGACGTCTGAGAGATCAGAGCTTCTGCAAGAAGGCGCTGGCCCAAGTGGAGCTACACCAGGTGGTCCCCGGGGAGCCTGGCAGGTGGCACTGAGGGGGAGCCTGCCTGGGCACCACAGGGCAGGTACCTGGTGGAAGGCACGAGAAGGGTACGTCCCTCCGATCTCTGCTTTGCTGCTGCCGAGTTTCCCCTGGGGTCTGAGCCCTCGCACTCCTGTGCACCACTTTTGTGCAGTTACGGTTTTCCGTTCCACATGGTGTTTTCAAGATGGAGGTTTCCGCTCGCAGCTGATTGCCCCTGGCAGCGGGATTCAGGGAGCTGGGACTCCACTTCCCTGCAGTCAGAGCCTCTGCCTTATCTCTCAGAAGGCTGAGAGCCAAGAAAGCTAGCGTTGTTTATTTATTTATTTTTTTTAAAGCCTCCTTCTGTCAAGACTGAAATTTCAGTTAATTAGATCGGATGGTCACAGGGCACATTTCCAGCTGGCCGGGGAGGGAGAGAGGAGGAATGTTCGCTGTCCTGGACATCACCATCTCTGCTCCCCCATCCTCCTGAGGGCGCTCCTCCAACAACACACAAACATACTCACACAGTAGCTCTGGGAAGTGGGGTCCAAGAAATAAGATGGGTCCTTAAAGAGGGAGGAGAGGAGAGGAGAGGAAGGCAGAGGTGTAGGGGAGGGAGACAGACAGGCAGAGATGGAGCCTGAGGCCATGAAGAAACAAGGGTGTTTCAGTGAATGTGCTGGAAGAGGGAGAAGAAATGAAAATCTGGAAGTTTCTTGTCTAATGTAGACCCTCGGATAACATACCTGGCTCCCTGACCCCAAAGCCCCCCAGTGGTGGGGGGCCTGTAGGCTAGCTTAGTTTTGGGGGCCAGCCCCCACCCAGGTTGGCATGTGGTGAGAAGCTTGGTCTGTCCTGCTGCTCTGTTGTACATTTCAACGCAGAACCCTTACCGTACGCTGCTTGGCCAAGCCCTACCTGGTCTCCCTGTCTTCTGGCCTCTTCCACACCCTCTCCTCTTTCCATAATTAGTGCATCCTGCCCCTGGACCCTAGTCTCCCTGGGGCTGCTGTCTCATTCCCTCTAGCCACCCCCAGGTCATGCCTACCTCTTGCTCCCGAGGCTACTTCCTGCTCTTTCCCCCTGGCTTTGGCCTTTTGGACTTGGATTTATGTTGGCTCCTTGCCTGATGGCACTTGTCTTTTCCTTTCCCTGTGAACTGCCCTGGCAGCTCCTGAACCAGCCTGTTCATCTACGCTCTGGACTTTCCGCCCATTCAGACTTCTGGGCTCCAAGCTCAGGAGTTGTCTGGATTTCTGGTCCCTCCTTCCCCAGCCATCCCTAGTCAGGACAAGATGAATGTGGTAGACCAAGGGGCTTGGGATGAAAATAGAATAACAGTAACTACCACAGTGATGACTACGTCTTTGCTCATATCCACTGTAATGCCCCTCAGAGGGTGGCTCGATGTTTCCTCCTAGGAGCCCAGCCTAGTGTTCCAGCTCCTTTGCAGACAGAGTAGCCAAGCCAGGGAGAAAGTGGTTTACCAGAAGTTCCACCTTGGCCTCGGAGGAATGGGAGACTCAGAATCCAGGTCCAAACTCCAGTGGACTCCCTCCAGCTATTTTTTTCCTGTTTCTGGCTGCTGTTATGTAAAACAGCTTAATGAAGTCAACATCCCAGACTTTAGAAGCCTGGGTCCCCTGCAGTGTCAGCCATTTCCTTCCCCTGCATCCGCATCAGAGCCCAGCCTGCGTGAGGCTCTTACTGCGTGCAGTCTGTTGTGAGCTGCCTCTTGCTTGCAAGACTGGCCTCCGTGGGGGTCATGCCTAGCAAGAAACCATCCCCAGCACTGTGAAAGCTTGGTCGCACAGAAACTCAATCATCAGGACATCACCATATGTCAGTTGGTGTCCTAAAGTCTTTGCTTTTTGCAAACCGTCTTTGTCCCTCAGCCCTACCTAGCCCTTGCAGGGAATGTTGTAAACTTTTGAGGATCCCCATGGGCTGCTCTGTGCCTGTCCTCCCAGAGCTTCTGGGGTTTTTCTGCAGCCAGCCAGGCACAGAGCACAGCCCCCTTCACGTGCCACTGCACCTCCATCTGCCCTTGTGGCGGTAACTCCTGCTGGGACACTCCTCCTTCTCACAGCTTCCCCTGCCTGTCAAAAATCCAGTGAACTTGTTTGTGCAAAGGTGCTCTTATCTTCTTGGATTTACCCCCCTCCAAAGGATTTTTAACTTTCAAAAGAGCTAACCCAAAGGGATGACAGTGCGGTGGTTAAAGGTAGTGCGGAGTTCCCTAAAATCGTAGTGCAGACGCTCTCACCCCCTCCTTGCGGCGGCTGGCCTGACTGGGGGTCGGTGACAGGAATGGAGTGGACAGGATGGGGGTGTATTTCTGAGATGGCTTCAGGAGTGGGAAGGAAGGCAGCCTGGGGTAAAATTTGGGGTGGAGTAGGATACAGTGCTTTCTGTTAAAGATGCGCTGATGATCCCTGTACTGAAGCAAGTCTGAGAATCCCTGTGTCGGTGTCCTTGTGGTTGTCAAACACAACTCATGAATGTGCGAGTCCGAGTTTGTGTGGGGCATTAGCTGGGAGTCTGGCCTAGGAGCATTCTCACAGCTTCTGCACATTGGAACCTGCCTCCTTCCACTGAGCATTGTGAATCAGATGCCACCAAGGAGAGCTGGGCACAACCCCACCAACTTCCCTCACCCATTTGTTCATTTACTCATTCAATATTCATGGAGAAGCCCTGTGTTAGGTGCTGGAGGGGATATTAAAAGGTATTCTGCTTTCCAAACTGGATGATCTATTTCCAGGTGCCAACCTGGCAAGGGATCAGACTGCTTGTTGCTTAATGTTTATTGACTACCCAGAGCGTGCAGGCTAATGCTACTGACGTGCACACATCATGGGTCCCGAACTCCTCACTTATGTCAGCAAGAATTCCTTATAGAGGGCATAAAAGCAAAATAGAAGCCCAAACTACCTACCAGAGAAGCATGGCCTGTTTTTTTTTGTTTGTTTTTGTTTTTGTTTTTGTTTTTGGAGCAAGGGAAAAGTGGGGATGACCTGGGATCTGCCTCTTCTTGACCCTCTTGGGGGGAACTGTCCAGGCTCTAGGTGCTGAAAAGGAAGACCTGTATGACTTTCCGACAACTTGGACAGTCACAGCTCACTGTCCAGGCATGCTGTAATAGTCAGGGAAGGAACAAAACCAGAAACTGAGTATTCCAGCAGGCAAGAATAGCTCAGCAACAGTGACTGTAGGTTGGATGAGGCATGGATGCCTGGGTAGCAGACACTTATCATCAAGGCAGTGGGTCAGCAGGTATGAATACAGTGGGGATTCAGGACTACATGATCCAGTTCTTACAGGCCCCACTTCTATAGGAAATCTAGAACATTAGGGAGTTTGAATAAGGAATAGAGAGCAGTGCCTGCGAAAAGCCCACGTTTCAGATCTGGGATACACGGGTCAAGGGGTATCATGCCTTGATCAAGATGGGAGATCATTTTACTAAAAGCAGCAATCTCAAACTGCTAGGTCTCAATCTAGGATTGGTCCTAGGCTTTGGAGGTGAGGCTGCTTCTGAAGATGGTAGGACTATGGTGAGGGCAGGGGAGAGGCATCTGGGTATCAGAATGTCCTAGCAGAAAAGGTAACTAAGTTCTGTATTTCATGGTAAAGGACGTATCAGAGTCTATCGGTGCTACTCAAAGGTGGTCCATGGGCCATTCTGCATCATCTGTGAACTCATTAGAATTGTGAACTTGTGGGCCCCAACCCAGGCCTATTGAATCAGAATCTCTAAAGTTTGAGAACGCTTGGTGCTGGGGGGGACACTGGTGGGGGCCGTAGTGGTCAGTGAAGGCTCAGGAGGACAGAGAGTATGTGGGCCTTGAATGGAAGTTGGGAGAAGGAATATTGAATTTAGTACAACCTCTCACACAGGAGCAGAACTTTTAACCCTATTCATGTATTGCTTGTTGTCTGTGTGTCTGTGTCTATTTTCTATTGTAGCTTTGGTAATTCACTTTTCTTCCATATTTCTTTTTGTTAATTGAATAAAACAGCATGGAAGAGGTGAGCTATTTTCTTGTTTTTTCTTATGGTCTTTCTGCGTTATGTATACTATTAGCATCTTCCTAACATCTAGCCTGAAACCTCTTTGTTGTGTCTTCAACGTTCTTCTTCATTCAGAAACTGGCTTTAGGCTCCACTGAGGCTAGGGGACACTGGATTGAGTTCCAGCTCTGTCCCTGTCTAGGTATATGACCCTGGGCAAACTATGTACATGTTTTAAACCCAATACACTCATCTGTAAAACAGAGGTAGTAATACCTGTCTTGAGAGTTATTAAAAAGTTTAAATTAAATAAAATAATTAATGTGAACTCAGTAAGTCTGCAAAACCTGATACCAAGAGGCATTAGGTGCCTTGATTATAGGAGGGCAGAGTTGTACCAGGCATTGAGGTCCCCATAGGATGTGGGGGAGGGGCTTTAAAGTGACCTTTCATGGACCCGGAGGCTTTTCTCTTGAACTCTGCATAGACTGTGTGGGTGTTTGCCTCCTATGTGGCTGCACGTGTTAGTGGGTCTGTGGTGGGTTTGCTGTCTGAACAGGTGTGTGTGATGGGAGCTTGTATCAGGTGCTCACAGTGTGGGAGTAGAAAGTGGCTGAGAGGATTATGTGCTGAATGGCAACAGTGTGGCATATTGTGAAAGGAATTTCAGAACAGAAAATCATCAGTGTTTGGGATCCTCAGTGGGATAGCAATAGCAGAAGCAGCCCTCTAATTTACCAGTTGTGTCCAATAAGAATACGGTTTAGACAATAACAGGAGTCTCCAGAAGATTTACATACTAAGTGGCTAAGAAGTAACATTTTCAGAGCTTTGAAGATAAATATGCTGTGAGTACATTTGTACTGAAATCATTGACGGGAGCATGGAAATGATTCTCTCAACTGTTGTGGCTCAGCCTGCCTTTTAGGAAGGCTGCAATTTCCAGTCTGTACTGTGATCAAATGCTCTTCTCTTCCTGAAGTGGAAATACTGCAAGAGGTTTGGGGATGTAGGGAAAGGAGGTGGGTCTAGGAAGAGGATAGTTGGCATGGTCAGGGTTGAGGCATGATATTCCTATTCTGGGGGAAAAGGATGCTCCTTATTTTCAACTCTGTGCTCAGGATGGGCTATGGGATGATGTAGGTTGTGGTCATGGATATTGCCATTCTGTGTTACCAACGAAGAAGGACCAAGAATTACAGGGAGATAGGCTGGCCTTCAAGATCGCTTATAACCTATGGGTTGGGTGTGAGGGGGCTACAGCTCTGTCTGACCTGAGTCTTCTTGGGAAGTAGGGCTGAGCATGAGCATGGTGGGACTGTTCTGTAGCCATGACCATGGGGAGAAAGATGGAACTTGAGTCCTGATAGCAGGTGTTCTAGGGAAGCAGTAAGGATCTGAAATGCCAAGTTCATGGAGTGGGCAGAAGGCAAGAACCAAATCCAGAGTGAAGGTAAGGCAGAACATGTAGGGTCGCCAGAGAGACGATGAAACATTGTTGAGTCCAAGACTCTGGCATTGCCCATCAAGTCCTATTTAGTGTTGGCTGCTAGGACAAACCCCACATTTCTTTTTTTTTTTCAAAGATTTTATTTATTTATTTGACAGACAGAGATTTCAAGTAGGCAGAGAGGCAGGCAGAGAGAGAGAGAGGAGGAAGCAGGCTCCCTGTTGAGCAGAGAACCCGATGCGGGGGGCTCGATCCCAGGACCCTGGGATCATGACCTGAGCTGAAGGCAGAGGCTTTAACCCACTGAGCCACCCAGGCGCCCCAAACCCCATATTTCTGTTCATGACTAAGAAGAAAGGCTGTATAAATTGATCAGGTTTAAGGACTTTTTATTTTATTTTATTTTTTGGCCATCATGTTAGTGATGGAATTACCAGGCTGAGCTAAAATGTTTGGTCCTCTGAGATAATTGTGGGAGATGACCCCTGCGCTAGTTTGAGTTTGGGGCTGATGTTCTCTGCCATTTGTATTCTTTTTTGTCTTTGGCTGGTAGCTGACTTTGGTTTGGACTTGGAGGTCATAGAAGGTCAAGAGGTTGGCTTGGTTCTGGGTAACTCAGGCTTACTTAAAGTAGTTCTCCATGGAGTTCAGCCTTGCTCATATAAAACTGTAATTCTATGTGTAGAAGGTGGGAGGTGGAGCTAAACCTGAGCCAAAAATAATGTGTTACTTGTCTTGCTTCACTCTCTATGCATATCTATCTTGGGACTCTTCCATGGAAGCTCGGTATTGACTACAATTAAAACATTCTTGGATTCTTTGTAATTCAACATTCCAACCAGGGCCATCCAGATGAACTTCCTGTCATGATGGAGATGATCTATAAATTTGCATTTCCCGATATGCTAGCCTTAAGCCATATCTGACTGTTGAGCCCTTGAAATAGGAGTAGTGCAATTAAGCAATTGAATGTCTAATTTAACTTAATTTAAATTTAAATGATCACACAGGGCCGAGTAGCTACCATATCAGACAGGGTAGTTCCAAACAATCCTCAAATTTCTTAAATAGATTCCACTTCCAAATTATAAGCTGTTGATTATGAACACTCAGACATTAAATCAAAACCTTACAGGTGTTTTGAGTGCGCCGGCCATCTTTCGGGGGCTTGGAACACACATTCCCTTGAGTTGCCCAGATCCTGACTTGCCACGCTGCCCTTGGGCTCCCAGAAGCCCCACTCCCAGAGCTAACCGGGGTGTTCTTAGGCTTCTCTGCTGATCTGTGCCCTGGGCAGGTAAGGCGAGGTGGCAGGGGAAGTGTCTCACCATGACCTGTGCCAAATCTGGGCTAGGTTGTTGCAGGTTGGGTTCCCTGGAGACATTCTGAGGTGGAGTTTTGCTGGAGGATGTTTATTAAGGAGTGCCCTAAGGACCCAGTTCCGTGGTAAGGAAGGGACAGAGCAAGATGTGACAGAGGGAGAAGTCCAGCTATAATACAGGCCCAGTGACACCCCGCCCCCCTCGTCCCTTGCAGAAGGCTCTGGTCCCACAAGTGACACTTTGGAGTTTCTGGAATGGGGTCAGATGGCTGGGCCTCAGCCTCCTGCACTGGTAACATTACTTCTTGGATGCGGGCTCACCAGAGTAGGGGCAGCTTTGGGCTTCCGCGCCCTGTGTCTGAGTAATCCCCAGAAGGGGCTGACCCCTGAAAGGACAACAGCCCTCCCCGAACCAGGGCAACAAATCCTTCCTTGATGGGGTCCTGGGCAGTATGTGTGGTGTCCACCGTGTGGGCGTTGGACGGAGAGATTGCTTGAAGTTGGCGGTAAGAGGACTGAGACTCCGATGGAGCCCCTGGCCCAGAGCTCGAGACTGTAAGAGACAGAGGTGCAGCTAGGGCCCAGGCCTTGGTGGCTGCAGAAGTCATGCTCTTTCCTCGCCCTGAGGACCCCTTCCCTATGCCTTACCAGACAGACCTACCCACAAACTCTTCTGTTCTCTCTGCCCATTTCCTCAGGTCCTAGGCTTTCTAATTTTCATTGTCCTATGGGACAGTCCTACTTTGTCCTCCTCCTCTCCTACCCCGCCCCCATTGTCCAAAGCAAGTGAAGAGCCCTTCCCATGAGTCGCCAGGCTAGCTGCCCCTCCGTGCAAGAGCTCAAGTAGTCAAAGGAAATGAAAGAAAGCTATTTATTTTCCACTTCTGGGTTTGTTTGTTTGTTTTCCATTTAATTACTGGTATCACAACAGGTCTTTTTTTCTATTGCTTTTTATTGCAGATGTATAGTATTTTATCTACATTATGAGATAAATAGGTTTTTGTGGACGAGCCTCGAAACCCAATCATTTATAACAGACATGAGTTCTCTGGAAATATGTTCTGAATTCTAAATAACTGACTTACAAATGAGGCTTGAGAACAGAACTTCTTTCCAAGCTGGAGACTGTCTTTCTACATTCTGGGCAGTTTGCCTCTGAATGGTCTCCCTGCCTCCCTTCTTTCTGCGTCTCACGTTGGGTCCCCGAACCAGACACCGTCCGTGGGGTAAAAGCACCGGCTCCTCCTAGGTCCCTGGTTCTTAATCCCAAACCAGCTGCTGATACAAAATTAATGAATGCCCCATGGTGCACCCTGCGTAGGCTTATCTAAATCCAGAAATCCAGCTGTGAGACTGCAAGCATCTTTGGTGTTAGGTATCATTTGGTCTCAGTCCTCTTCTCCATTCACATTGATAAAATGAGACTAATTATGTAAGATTTCCCTGAGGCTCCTTGCTTGGGCACCTAGCACCAAATTAGAAATGAGCAGTCAGAGGTGTGTGTGTGTGTGTGTGTGTGTGTGTGTGAGACCTTTTGAGGCCGAGAGACTCCTGAACGAGGGTGTGGAGGGGACAGCACCCGGGACACCATCAGTGTTTGTATTCCACACACCAACCCATCCCACCGCTTCACTCCTGGAGCTTCTAGATGCTGCACAGTTGCCAGGGAAACCACGAAGAGGAGCTGCACAGAAGCTACCCTTCCAGAGCTCTGGGCAACTTACCGTGAGGATAGAGCAGAAGGAAGGGTGTGTTCGTTCCAGCCCTGAGTTGAGGGGAAATGCCGACTTTAGCCAGCACCCCGTCCTGTGCTGCCCCAGTCCGGTTCCGTCCCTCTGTCAGGCTAGCTCTGCGTGCTGCTGCCCTCCCCCATCGCACATGGCCAGCTGCTCCTACCCGAAGGGATCTTTTCATCTCCTGGAAGTAAACGTCACTTCATATCAAAAAGAGTAGGGACCTTTGATTTCTGGCTAAGGTTGGAAACCTGGTTCCTGAGTAGCGTGGCTGAGCTAACAGAAATGTGCAGTTAAAAAATACCGCCTCTTCTCCGTGGTAGGTTGCAGAAGGCCTGGGATCCTAAGCATTTGCAGTTCCTGGTCAGAGCTTTGCGCTTTGGTTCACGAAGCGCCATCTTTGGTTGTTCCTGGAATGACCTGGCAGGACCTTCGTGCCCAGGGTTTCCTGAGGGCCTGGCTGTGCACAGCTGGGCAGTGACGGAGGGGCCTGGAGTCTCCTGGAGAGTCTAGAGCAGCAACAGCAACTCAGAATGGTGGGGGCCGGGGCTATGGGACACGGGCACACAAAGTGCCAGCAGCAGCGTGCAGAGGAGGAAAAGGCTGTCTCAACCCAGGACAGTGGGTCAGGAATAGGGGCACTTGAAATGGCCCTAAAATACTTCATTCATTAAACTTGAGCCCTTACCCTTTACAGGAACTGTTTTGGGCACCAGATGAAAGGAATGGCTGTCTCTTATCCTCATGGAACTTAACGCTCTTATGTAATCACTACCACTCCTGAGTGCTTACCATGGCCCTGAGATGCTTTATTCTACTTAAACCCAACTGTCCTGTGAGGAGCATACACTTCGGACATTTGTCTTACAGAGGAGGACACAGAGGCTTACAGAGGTGACAGAGGTCATTCATGGGAGAGCCCCGTGGTGTGAGCAGTGGGACTTGAGAATGCCTTAGCAAATTCATCCATCAGCACGTATGGGATGGATGGAAATGGGTGGTGTCTGGACCCCGAGGGGCTTTCTGTGATAGTCCAGGCCCGAGGTCTCCTGGCATGGATAGGCTCTTCCCAGTGGATCTGAGGCTTGATCACATAAGGAGGTGGGGCTCCCTGCTGAGTGGGAATGCTTGGGGGGGCAGTGAGGTTCTGAGGTATGTGGACAAGGTCTGAACAAGCAGGTTTCTTACTCACTCCCACTCGGATGGCAACTGTCTTTATCCCCAAGAATAACATTTATCTGCACTAACCAGGGGCATGGAAAATGGGAAAATGAGCTTTTTTGGAAGCATAGGGAAGAATTAACTGTATTTTGTTGAGCTTATATTTCTCTTTCTGTACATGGAAATATAAGGTATACTCATTACATTCAAAAGATAATTCAACTTACGTTCAAAAGATAATTGAACTTTGGCATCTGATAAATGTATGAATTCTATATCTCTTTGACCTTGAAGTCTCAAGGCTAACTAACTGTGTGTGTTATTAAACAAGACCCCTTTGATCATGGTCATTAAGCTATAAAAATGAGTTGTTATATATATATATATATATATATATATATATATATAAAAGATTTATATATATATATAATTTAAATAAATTTAAATGTACCAAATCCTTAAAAATTATTCTTGAGAATGGAATTATCAACTGCAACACAATTCACTAGTCACTCATGAACTCAGATTTAAGAAGATGGTTAGATTTTCTTGTATTTTTTGATTTTAGATTGGATTCTCACCCTAGGATTGTAGGGGGGGTGGAATCAATGAGTAACTGTTACTTACTCTCAGAAAGTGGGGGTCTTCTGCCTTACCCAGTTGGAGGCGTGAATAATTCAACATGATCCTGGGCTCCTTTTCCTCTCTTGAGGTTGGGCTCATTAAAATTGCATGGCCAAGGGACACTGGTGAGGAAATGGCTGGCACCCTTCATATGGGCTGCCAGAAACTCCAACATTGTGTTGTAACAACCTCAGCTCTCACTCTGTGGAAACTGAGCTGCCACTGGTGGGAAATGGTCAATGGATGAAGGAAGAATATGGGTGAAAAGTAGCCAGGTGTCTCCTCCTAGTGTGGTGGCTTTCTTCCATTCCCCTGGCAGCAATCCTGGTGGTGCATGGAAATGGAATGCAGTCTCCATGCTCACTATTGATCAACTGAGTCATTATCATTGGCCTCATCATTAAGTATTTATAGTTTACTGTGCACAAGGTAAGTGCTGAACAGACAGGGTCCTCTTTTAGAAGCTTTCCAGGACTATCTAATTCATCTCACTGAAGGATAATCTCCAGAGAAAGCATCTAGAGCCAATTGCTATCAATCAGTACTATATTTTTGTTCTTTTTGTTTTTGTTTTGTTTTATTTTGTTGGCAGGGGGATCTTGATTTTACTCCAAAGGATTTTTTTTTTAAAAGATTGTATTTATTTATTTGACAGAGAGAGATCACAAGTAGGCAGAGAGGCAGGCAGAGAGAGGGGGAAACAGGCTCCCCGCTGAGCAGAGAGCCTGACGTGGGGCTCGATCTCAGGACCCCAAGATCATGACCTGAGCTGAAGACAGAGGCTTAACCCACTGAGCCACCCAGGCACCCCACAAAGGATTTTTAAAAAAATAATTTTGAAAAATGCCGTAGTTCTTTTGTAACATTTTTTTTTCCCCAGCTCAGTGTATGACATTTATAGGAACAGCTAGGATTCGACTTGGAGGTTGAAACTGATGGAAACCAAGTGAAATTTTTAAAATGTCATAGGCTCAGGTCAAGTTTGTTTAAGAATTGTCACAGAGATTAAAACCTAATGTAAATGCTGATTAATCTTGAAAGGAGGGAGGAAATCTGAAACAGACGTTGTCCCCAGGGGCTATACTGGAAAGCAAGCATTTGCCCATCATCTGAACCCTTTAAGTCTCTGTCATAATCATGCCCTGTAACCACTCACCCCATCCCAGCCCCTTTTTCTTCCTCATTAGATGAACATTTACCCTCCTTCTATTTTATCTCTGTCATTGGCTTATTTCATTTCTTCTGATTATCAAAATAAAACATAACAGAAAAATCTGACAGAAAAGTATTATGAGAGCGGGAAAGCAAGATCTGAAATTTGACCACCAAGAGACAAATTACTGATGGGTCACATATCCTTTAGCATTTCTTTCCATGGTGTAAATAATATTTTATATATAATTTTATATCCCAAGTTTGATTTATAATTATAGACATTTCCCTGTGTCATCAAAATTCTTCATAAACCCAATTTTAATGGTGTCATAATAATCTACCATACACATATGCATAATTTACATAACCTTTTTTCTACAGTTAAATGTTTATGTTGTGCTAGTTTAAGGCTGTTAGAATAACGTTGTAGTGATAATCCTTGTGCATAAATCTTTGACAAATATTTTTGATAACTTGTTTAGGATAAATTCCTAAAACAGGGATTATTGGCTCAAAAGACACGTGAATTTTTTTAAGTTCTTGATATAGAATGCCAAATTCTTCCCAGAAAATTCCAGCTGGTTTTGCCTTAACCCAATTTTACCTCTATTGGAAATTCTTTTTTTATTCAAGTATATTCTAATTTGTTGAAAAATAGTTACTCGTGTTTGAAAATGTCATTTCTATAATTATGAGAAGGGTTGAACGGTGATTAGCCATTTGTGCTTCTCATTTTTCAAGTTCTCTCTTCATTTTCTTTGTCTTTACCTTCCTGTTATCTTACTCTTTCCCATCCACATTCATTCATCTTTGGTGTGTGCCACTTGGCTAAGTGCTCCTCTTCTAGTCACCCCCCCCACTTAATCCTTTGCTTCCTCTTTTAGGTTTCTTTCTCAGAACTAAAGCGGTTGACAGATGCACAAAATCCTAATGGATGTTCAGAAAATAAAGTCTGGTAGCTTAAGTGGGTTCAGGAGCATTTGGGATTTTTTTTTTTTTTTAAGAATTTATTTATTTATTTGACAGAGAGAGAGATCACAAGTAGGCAGAGAGAGAGAGAGGGAAGCAGGCTCCCTGTTGAGCAGAGAGCCCGATGCGGGCTCGATCCCAGGACCCTGAGATCATGACCTGAGCCGAAGGCAGAGGCTTAAACCACTGAGCCACCCAGGCGCCCCAGCATTTGGGATTTTTATGGCTCTTGGAGTTGGTTGATACTTTGGGAAACTCCGAGAGGAATGAATGACACATTGTCTTGTTTGTGTCTAGTATCTCCAGAGCCTCGAACAGAGCGGGCACATACAGAGAAGGCAAGGTACTCGGTGCCTATTTGGGGAATGAATGGACAATGCCTTTTCAAGTTTCTGGCTTCTTTGCAGTGATTTTGGCTATGCTGACCCCCAGCTCTATTACTGAGCTCAAGAAAAGAGCAGAAGATCTGCCAAGAAGGTTTGAAATTTACCTACATTTTGCAGTTTGTACAAAAGGGATCATGACCTGAGCTGAAATCAAGAGTCAGGCGTTTAACCAGCTAAACCACTCAGGCACCCCAGGTGTGAAGAATGTTTAATTAAAAGGAGCTGAGAAGCATGAGATTGAAGTTGTTGGGTGCAGGGTTAGCCTGAGGCATGATGGCACGTACTCAGGATTACAGAGGGTAGAAATGACATTGCTCTCAGCTGGGCAAGCTCTGTTCTGAGGAGGAAGTTTCTCTCTTTTCCATATTAACCATGGAAACATTTCTCCAAGGGCTGGTCCCCCATGGCTCTTCTTGCACTTCAGGGTGGTCCTTCTCGGGGTATCCCCCATGTCTCAGCACAGATCGGCGTTGAGAGCTTGACTTGGGAGTGTCCCCCCGGGTACGTGTTCTGTCAGGAAAGGGTCTGAGCCCGTTGGCACACAGACTCTTCCAGGGAGTTCAGAGTTTGGCAAGCCTGGAGCACTTTGACTTCTGCCTTTTGCTCATCAAAAGGATACTGGGAGTTACCTGTATCCCTGTGAGTCCTCCACCAAAAAGTACTTCCTTTTGAAACATCGGCAGCACCTATTTTTGACTTCGTCGTGCATCTGTGTCTATCACATGAGATATTTCCCCAGAGCAGAATTTCCAAATTGTGATCCCAGGACCGCTCGCCCCGGAATCACTGGAGGGGCCTTGCAAAAACCAACCAACCAACCCAACGCTTGCCCTGTAGTTCAGACTACTGCAGTAAAATCATAAGCAGAGTCCAGGACTCTGTATTTTAACAAACTCTGAAGATTATTCCTATATGCTAGTTAAAGATGGAAAACTCCTGCCCCAGGGCATAGCATGTTTGTCTCCTGAGGAGCACTGGTCCAAAAAAATGTCCGGCCCAGATGGCACCAAGGTGGCAGGAACCACTCCCTTTTGACAGCTTGCCTCTTCCTGACCTGTAGTTCTCTACGAAGACTGCGACATGGGTTGTTGGGGCTGAAATATGACTAAGATGCTGCCTCCGTCCTCCATTACAATTTGTGGTGTCTGTAGTTACACCTAAATTACTTCTGTAAAGGACACACTGGGAAAATCAGATGGCATAAAAAATGGGAGAAGGGGAGATCATGAGACTGAAGTTGGGATGATCCAGTGAGCATTATGGGAGGTAGGATTCAAACAGGACCTTGAGGAATGGCTAGGGCTTCCCAGGCGGATGTAGGAAACAGGCTTTCTAGACCAATGTAGCAGCTGGAGCCGAGCGTCTGAGACCAGGAGGCTGCAAGATGTCTGAGCAGAGGCCGGGAGTCCCATGTGGCCAGAATGGGGAATGCATAAGGCTTTACGATGGGAGGAGACACTGAAGTAGGATGAAACTAAGGGAACTCGGGACTTCCATTCGTCCAGGTTGGCTCTGAAACTTCTCCCGCAGGGTCACATGTGACCATATCCACTAGATATAAGACTTGGTCTGGCGGTTTGCATGACCGTCATATTTCCCCACACTTGAGTTAATGAAACCCCCTTTTCCTTTATGTCCTCGTATACCCTGTGCCGCCCCCCCAACCCAGTCCTCTGCCATCTGCACTCTGTTCTGGGTGGCAGAGCAAGCATTGGGGTGAGAGAGTGGAGGACAGACCAAGAAGAGAGACAGTTCAGTCACTTCTGTGCTACTGGAGGGACAGACCCGGGAGGGGAAGAATCCAAAGCAGTGGCTGATACAAAAGACATTTCTATTTGGCTTTGAAATGCACAGTGTGACTGCTGGCCGCAGCAGCAGATTTACCTTCCTAATTAGGCCACTATTCAAATGAGTTGGCACTCCCTGATGCATGTCCCCAACTTCCAAGACCGTGTAAAAGAAATCCTGCCCATTTTCATTTGAATATTACCCACGTTAATTATGTATTAATATTAATTATCGCATTACTACTAGCTATGCTGTTGCAGAGTATTTCTATGCCAAATGGACTTTGAGTTGCGCCTCTTCCTCTGTGATTGATTTTTCATGAAGCTGGGAATAACCTCGACCAAATTCAGCATCACTGGATAAAGCTTTGCTGATTTATCGGGGTAAGAAGTATGTTCATACCGGTTTCCTGGTTGGTGTAGAACGCTGGCGTGAAGGATGGGTTCTGTGCCCATGTTGCAGGGTACTCAGTAGGCTAGGAAAAGCTATTCGTGGTTCTCATTCCTTTCTGAACTTCAGTTTCCAGTAAAGTACCCTCAGACGTAAATTATGTGATGTGCTCTCAGCCCATGTGTAGACGGAACAGAATTTACAACCATCCGTGAAAGCATTCATCTTTAACTTCTTAATCTCATCGTGGAATTTTATAGATCGGGGTGACATTTGAGTTCATCTAACCAAACTTTATCATTTTAGTAACGAGGCCTGGAGAAAGTTAAGGAGCTTGAGGTTTAGGACTCAAAGTGTACTGGTGCGGCACATGCTGGCCAAGGATTAAAAAAAAAAACAAAAAAAACAACCAAACCAAAAACCCTCAGAGGATGATGCCAAGTTGATTGTGTTTTGGTCACCACACTTCCTGGGGGCCCCTGATGGAGAAGGTCCTCCCGCTCTCTCCTTCACTGAGCCCGAAGAAATTGCCAGATGCCTTTCGAGACACATTCCTGAATAAGATGGGATCTTAGATTCTCCTCCAGGCACACATTGCTTCTCTACTGGCTCCAGGCCTGGCTTGGATCTGGCTCAGCCTCCCAGGTCCTAGGTGTGTGATGTTCCCTCAGCTTGCCTGCTGTTTGATTTTCCTAACGAGAGCAAACAGAAGAGTGCAAGAGGGATTTCTCTCTCTGTTCAGTCACCGGCAAGAGTTGAACTGATGAGTGCGAGAGACACGGATCAGAGCTACAGTGAGGCTCTCTGATTCCAGCTTCCAAATGTTCTCCGGGACGCAAGCCAAGCAAACGCTCCCACCCAGAGGCCCCCAGGAGGGTGGGGAGCGATGGGATGGAGGGAGCGCAATCTCAGGAAGAGTTCGTACTGAGGAGGAGAGGAAGTAGAAAGGCTCCCCAGCCTCTCTGACTAAATCCCTCCCGAGTTTGAGAAGTTAGAGCGATGTGGTGGAGGAGAGCAGACAAAGGGGAGGGTGGGAGAGAACGGGGAGAGCATGCCCGTGAGTGTAGGTAATATACCTTTGCTGCTGAATTCAAGCATCGACTGTGGTGGGCCAGGGAGGGAGGTACCGATTCCAAGGAAGAGAAAACAGGCAGAGACCAGGAATCCAGAGCAGCCATCTCTGGGAGGAAAAATCCCCCTCTTCATTATGGAAGCAGTATGTGAAGCCAGACAGTGGCAGAAGAAGGTGGCTGGGCAGCCCCTGCCCGGATGAGACCATGTGAGTGGTGTGACCTGGTTGCCGTCTGTGCCTGCCAAGGCCTGTGTCCCCCCCGCAGCTGCCTGGAGACCATCAGGAGTCTGTAGTGAGGGGGGCAGTTGATGGCCGAGACACGCCATGATATTAATTGGCACCTTTGGGAGAGCTGAAGCCTGTATCTCTGGACTTAGTAGCCGAGGGCTCTAACCAGGCGAGATGACCAGTTGTATGGGTGTGGGCCGGTGCTTGGGTTTCAGGCTTTCCTTTCTGTGCCCAACAAAGCAGACACCAACTGGTGTTTGACAATAATCAGCACAGCTCAGCCTGTGGGAGCTGGGAGCAGGTTGGCTTTTTTGCATGTGGCTGACCCAAATATCCTGACTTTATTCCTAGACAGGGCATGTGTGTGCACACACGCGTGTCCATGCAGTGCACTTTCTCCGTAATGTTTTCTTCGCATCAGGGGGTATCGTGGGTGGGTTCACTGGGGAGCAGTTTCTCTTAGTGCAGGCTGCTCCCACAAAAGTACCATAGACTGGTGGCTTCGGACACACATAGTTACTTTCTCAGTTGGGGAGGCTGAAAGTCCAAGGTTAAGGTGCCCGCAGATCTGGTCTGGTGAGGACCCACTTCCTGGGTTGCGGATGGCCGTCTTCTTGCTGTGCTGTCCCGTGGCAGAGGGCAGAGAGAGGAAACTGTCTCTTGAGTCTTTTCTTATAAGAGTGCCGATCCCGTCAGGGGGGCTCCACTCTCGTGACATAACTACCTCCATCTCCAAATGGAGGAGCCCTCATCTCCAAATGCCATCATGTTGGGGATTAGGGTTTCAGCATATGAATTTTGGGGGAACCCAAATGTTCAGTCCACAGTGCAGACTTTGGGATTGAGCTTTGCATGTAGGGAATTTTGGGGGAAGTTCTCTGTGAAGGAGGATGGAAGGCAGGATTGGGCAACAGAAAACAGTGGGATGATAATGGAGTTGCAACAGAGCCTTTGCCAATGGCATGCAGAGCTATGGGTCTAGCGTAGCCCTTCAGAGTGCCCCAAATTGAGGCAAAGGTCCAGGCCTTTGTATTTCTACATTGACTGGTCATTGGGTGCAGGGGACTGCTTGGAAAGGGTCTGCCTTGGGTGAAGTAGCTCCATTGGCCAAGGACAATTCCTAGGCAGAGCCTCAGCAGGCAACCCCAGGGAAGCAAGGTGAATGGGCTCCTCACTGCTGAAAGGGGTCCTTGCTGGTACCCCACAGCATCCACTACCGGGGGTGACGAGAGTCTCTGAATTCCTACATCCTGAAAACTGTTCGCCACTCTGGGTGCATTTGTGGTGGTTGCCAAGAACAGAATACCCCTGGTTCTTAGTGGTTCTAGGCTCTACATCAGGGGAGCCCAGATGCAGGGAGGGGAGTCTGGTCCACAGGACCCGAGAGCCTTGCTGCAGAACACCATTGACCTCCTCACTTGTCGGAGTGAACGCAGGCTGTTTCCCTTCTGCTTTTAGGGAGCTAAAGGTGGTCACCTGAAGACAGCACTCTCAGTAGAACTCTAGTGTGAGCCACAGATTTCGGCTGCACAGTTAAATTTTTTTTTCCCCCAAAGAACCAGATGAAATTAATCTTGATAATAGAGTTTCTTTAACCTAATACGGTCAAAATTTTATTCCGGCTATACTCAATAGTAAAAAAAAACACCCCTTTTTAGTAAGATTTTTAAAAAAAATTTATTTATTTGACAGACAGATCACAAGTAGGCAGAGAAGCAGGCAGAGAGAGAGGAAGGGAAGCAGGCTCCCTGCTGAGCAGAGAGCCCGATGTGGGCTCGATGCGGGGCTCAGTCCCAGGACCCTGGGATCATGACCTGAGCCAAAGGCAGAGGCTTTAACCCACTCAGCCACCCAGGTGCCCCTTTAGTAAGATTTTTAATGTTTGGTATTAGGTCTCTGAAATCCAGTGGGAGTTTTATAGTCTGTGTTTGGACCAGCCAGATTCCCTGTGCTCTGTGGGACATGTAGCTAGTGTCTGCATTGGACAGCTTTAGACTGTAGCTTCTGCTGTGAATTCCCTCACGGGTTGGGTCTGTTTGTGTGTGTGGCACTAGGGCAGCTTATTCATGATTGGCACCTTCCTTCTGGAAGCTTCTAAGCTTCTGCTATAGCATTTACTGATACAGCTTTTTTTTTAAAGATTTTATTTATTTGTCTGACAGACAGAGATCACAAGCAGGCAGAGAGGCAGGCAGAGAGAGAGGGAGGGAAGCAGGCTCCCTGCCGAGCAGAGTGTCCGATGCGGAGCTCGATCCCAGGACCCCGAGATCACATCCCCAGCTGAAAGCAGAGGCTTTAACCCACTGAGCCACCCAGGCACCCGATATAGCTTCTAAATCTACATGGTCTGTCTTCAGCTCAGAGTCACCTAGACTTAGGGTGAGTTTCAAGAGGGATGTAGTTTATAATTAACTAGAAAACAAGAACACCAAAACAAGAACACCAATCTGAACTTAATATTAGCATGAATGACTTTAAGTCCCAAGACACCGGGATATTGACCTCAAAAGTAGATACTCTTCTCTCTTCTGTGGGTGATGATACTTTCTCCTTTCCCAAAGTAGAAAGTCATTGGGTTTCTTTGTTGCAAAAGAGGACAAAATTACTGTGACTACAAATTTTACTTTTAAGAATGTTTTTGGGCAAAACTTTTTTATTTTTTAAAGATTTTATTTGTGAGTGTGCACAAGTGGAGGGGGGCGGATAGAGGGAGAAGCAGACTGTCTGCCCAGTGGGGAACCTGAGGTGGCGCTTAGTCCAGGACCCTGACATCATGACCTGAGCTGAAGGCATCCACTTAACCAACTGAGCCACCCAGGCGTCCTGAGCAAAACTTTTTAATCAATTGGGTTGCATTTTCACCTCAAAGAGAATATTATTCTATGTGAGTTAGATCTGCATTTCTCTACCTTTTCACACACTGGGATGGATTTTCCAGCTTCATGCAGATGGCCTTGTGAACCATTTTGCTGTCATCTACAGAAAGCAAATTGTCTTCTTATCTTCTGCTGCTCCGAGCTCGTCTCCCTTTGGTTCCCCACATCTGTTTTTCTCCTCCTCTTGATGATTTGGTACCTGTTAGTTTATGGAAAGCTCTTAGAAATGTGGGTGCTGGTGAGGCTGCACTTTGGCTTTCTCTCAGAAGCCCAGCAGAAGCTCCCTCTGTGGGTTCAGAACATTGTCACTTGGGGGTCACATCCCTTTTTGATCCCAAAAGGGTTCCTGCCTCCCCGGCTTACCTCGTCCCAGAAATCAGCATGGCAGTTTATTGAGACTTTATCTAACTTCTCAGTTATCAAGCTCCAGCAAGATTTGGAGGCATGTGGTGAAGCTGCTTTCTATCAGATATCTTTTACAATAGCTTTGCCTTGCTTCCTTTAGAACAGTGATCCACTAGAAACGTGGTATGAGCCACGTACCTAATTTAGAATGTTCTAGTAGGCACAGTAAAAAAAAGTGAAAAGAAATAGGTAATATTAAATTTAATAATGGATATTATTTAATCCTATATATCTAAAATATTCCTATTTCAATAGCTAATCAATATAAAAATTATTAGTGAGATAGTGTACATTAAGTCTTCAAAATCTGGTGGGTGTTTTATACTTAGAACACCCTCCGTATTTTGGTGCTAAATTTTCGTCAGAAATACTTGATCTGTATCTAGAGTTCATAAAATTTACAGTGGAAAATGTAGATTTACAGGAGCGCCTGGGTGGCTCAGTCAGTTAAATGTTGGCCTTCGGCTCAGGTCATGATCATCAGGGTCCTGGGATCGAGTCCTGCATTGGGCTCTCTGCCCGGCAGGGAGCCTGCTTCTCCTTTTCCCTCTGCCTGCTGCTCCCCCTGCTTGTACTCTTTCTTACTCTGTCAAATAAATAACATTTAAAAAAAAAAAGTGGATTTACATATCAAAGTTGTTCCAAAAATACTTAGAAGTTTTTTAATAACTAAAATGAGCACCTCCCCAAATCAGTTTCCTTTAATATTCACATCCATATTAATTAAACCGGTTTGTGAGCAGAGAATGAATTGATTTGACCTTGAAGCAAAGGGAAAAGTAGTCCTACTGAATAAAGTTGTGTTTAGCAGAGAATACTTACATTACTTTCATTTTTAAATTTAGACTTAAGTTTAATTAAAATCGCATTAGGTAAAAAATTCACTTTCTTAATCATAGCAGCCACAGGTCAAATGCTTAGTGGCTACATGTGGCTACTTTAAAATATATTAAAGTACAGTTAAATTGAAAAGAACAAAATATAGGGGCGCCTGGGTGGCTCAGTCGTTAAGCATCTGCCTTCGGCTCAGGTCATGACCTTAGGGTCCTGGGATCAAGCCCCATACCGGGCTCCCTGCTCAGCGGGGAGCCTGTTTCTCCCTCTCCCTCTACTACTCCCCCTGCTTGTGCGTGCATTCTCTCTCAAACAAATAAATAAAATCTTGATAAAAAGGAACAAAATATAAGCAGGACTTTCTAGTGATTTCCCCACAGTATGTTTCTGTGTGACCGTCACATTTGTTTGTTTTCTGTGTGTGTGTGCGTGTGCGTGTGCGTGTGTGTGCGTGTGTGTGTGTGTGTGTGTCTCCTCGTGAGCTACCTTCCTGACTTTTCATGTGGGACTAGAACTGGTTTCTCTACCCTTCTGGAACACTGGATTTTGTTTTCTGCCTTTCTTTTCTTTTTTAAAGAGAGCGAGAGTGCAAGCACAAGAAGGGAGGGGCAAAGGGAGAGGGAGAATACTGAGCATGGGGCCCGACAAGGGCTCCACCTAAGAACCCCGAGATCGTGACCCAAGCCAAAGTCAAGAGTCAGATGCTTAACTGACTGAGCCACCCAGGAGCCCCTGTTTCTAGCCTTTCTTTTCTTTTCTTTCTTTCTTTTTTTTTTTTTTTAGGATTTTATTTATTTATTTGACAGACAGATCACAAGTAGGCATAGAGGCAGGCAGAGAGAGGGAGAAGCAGGCTCCCTGCTGAGCAGAGAGCCCGATGCGGGGCTCGATCCCAGGACCCTGGGATCATGACCTGAGCCGAAGGTAGAGGCTTTAACCCACTGAGCCACCCAGGTGCCCCTCTAGCCTTTTGATACCACTTTCCATCTTCCCTTTATTGAGCTTTTTAATTTCTTTACTGTTCTCCTTTCCTATCTTTCTTCATCACCAAATCTGCATTTTTTTAAAATAGATTTTATTTTTTAGAGTGGTTTCAGGTTCACTGTGAAATTATGTGGAAGGGGCAGGGATTCTGCACACGCGCCCTGCCCCCACACATGCATAGCCTCCCCCTCATTACTTAGTGAACTTACACTGACCCATGATCACCCAGAGTCCGCAGTTGGCCTTGGGCTTCACGCCTGGTCCTGTACATTCTGTGGGTTTGGGCGAATATCTAATGACACCATCCATCATTATGGTGTCCTATAAAACAGATATGCTGCCCTGAAAATCCTCTGTGCTCCACTGTTTTTTAAGTTCTTTTTTTATATTGAATAATTTTAAATTTCTGGGAATGAAAAAAAAGGAGATAGTTTAGATTTTTTTCACTTACTCTGAAAGAAAATATAAGCAAACCTAAACAACTAAATCCCTGTGACCCTTGATTGATTTTCTTTTCTTGGGGGTCACTGACCAACAAAAGGGAAAAATATTCCCGTTATTAAATCGGTCTGAGGTCAGCAGGCACTCGTGACTGCATGGGGTTTTGCTGAGAGGGCTGCTGCGAGGGAGGGTCACTTTTTTTTTTTTTTTTTTTTGGTCTGACCCCCAACAATTAACTTCTACTTGAGATTAAACAAACAAACAGAAATCCCTCAGCCCTCCTGTCCTTGCAAAGGGGTGGAGGGAGGTCAGCTCTGCGTTGTGGCATTATGGTTGCCATGGGAAGTGGTAAAAAAGCATCTTGGCAAGGATGTGAGATGTTTATGAAGTTGAGGGAAGGTCAGCTGGGGCTGGCGGTGTGTGTCGTCAGATAAGGAGTGGGTTGGGGGGTAGGAAGTGAGGAATGTCCCTTGGGTTCACGTGGGCCAGTGACTGTATGACCTTGAGTAAGTCCCCTTCTTCCTAGGCCTCGGCTTCCTTCCTCAGTGTCAAATTCAGCTCCTCTCCCTATGGTCCCTCCACTCTAATGGCCTCTTCAGATTCCTTCTTTCTGCTGCCCTTCAGGCACCTGGTTACCGATCTGAGGTTAAACCCAACAGGTGCATTATTAAAAGTGATGTGAAGAAGGAAGGAAGTAGTAGCTAATATATTTCCATGTTCTATTTTCACTCCAAACAATTCAAGTCTGTGTGAGCTGTTTTTCATGGCTCATCAAGGCTCAAAAACATACCCACCAGGGAATACCCAGTGAGGGCTTGGCATTCTGATGTCTTGGGAGCATTTCACACAGTTCATTCTTACTCAGTTTGCCAGGTGTTTTTTAAATTTATTTTATTCATTGTATATATACACATATCAATATATTATTTACTAATTTATTTTTAATTTTTTAAATTTATGTTTTAGAAGGATTTATTTATTTGTCAGAGGAAGAACACAAGCAAGGGGAGGGGCAGAGGGAGAGGGAGAAGCAGGCTCCCCACTAAGCAGGAAGCCCCATGTGGGGCTTGATCCCAGGACCCGGGATCATGAACTGAGCTGAAGGCAGACGCTTAACTGTCTGAGCCACCCAGGCGTCCCAGGGTATCTACTTATTTTTAAGCTTATGTTTTTCAGGCTCTTATTTTGTGCCAGGCCCTGAAATAAACATTTTATAGAGGCCTGCTTATTCACTTATGTGCCGGGATAGGGAGATCCTTAACAAAAACCATCAGAAGCGCAGTTCCTATTATCCAGAAGCTTATAGCATACTTTGAGATGTGTAATATAGCTGCATGAAGCAGTTTGGAGTCCAAGGTATTGTTTTATTAAGCATGCAAATGGTACTATCATCAATAAATGTTTCAGACATCCAGAGAAGGGAGGTGAGTTAGGACTCCAGTGAGTCTGAAGATAGTCCTCGTGGGACATATGGAGAGAAAGGAAGGCGGTTTTTTGAGTAGGCATAATTTGGGCTCAAGTTTTGGTTATGGTTGAGATGAAGGATATAGGAAATGAGAGACACACATGTAAGTCGTTGTTAAATGAACAGATGAATGGCTTCAGGGTTTGGCGTCTGGGTGACTGAATGCAGGCTGTCGGAGTATCGAGAACAGTGATCGTGGAGTCTGTTGGGGGCATGTCATCTGCGATGATGACCTGTCCAGGCGGAGGTACTCACAGGCACCTGCACTCGAGTTTAGATGAAACACCCAGCGAGGCATGCGGATTTGAGAGTCGTGGACTAGAATTGATAGTGAAGTCGTGAGCTAGGTTTGCTTGCTAAGTAGAAGGAGGGAGTGAGGGCAGATACCCGTGAAGCGCCCAGAGCTTGCACTTAAGGGGAAGAGGGAGTCTGCCAAGGGCACAGAGAACTGATGACTGGAGGGGTAGCAGGCAAGTGAAGAAGCGTCGTGTTGAGCACTCAAGGGGTGAGGACCTTTCCTGGTGCATTTCCTGGCGTGGGCTGCCTTCTGTGGCCCCCCCACCCCCGCCGCCTCCTGACAAAGGGAGGAAAACCCGAACCACGGAAAGGCTAGTCTCCCGCTTCCACAGTTAACTAAAGGATTTTTGTGGATAGAGTTTTGTTCATTTTATACTTCTAGATAATTTTACTCAGAGGCCTGGATGTTCAGTGTTTGCTATAGAGGTTAAATCTTCTTTCAAGTACATTTTACAAGATAGAAAACACAACAACCATGTCTCTGAGTGCCGATTGAGTTTCCAGTGTGCAGAGGGATCGTGGAGGTCTCAGAACTATTTTCCCTTCTCTTCTGAGAACCCTCTTCGGCACAGTCTCTCGTTTCTGCCCATAACGCTCATGTGTTTTCGCCTGTCCCCAGGCTCAGATGCAACACGCTGCGCACGGAAGCCAGCTCCCCTGACGGGGCTCCACGTTCCTTGCCAATGTCTATAGATTTTTGCAACTGAAATCGAGACAAGAGGATCAGCAGGCTAGGAGGGGATTTGCTGCCCCACCTTTCCCAAATCCATATTCTTTTCACCGTGTAAGTCATCCGGCGAAATTCATTATGGTCTGTGATAGAAACGTTGTCAACAAGCACTGTTTGGATCTCATTCCAGAGCCGAAATCAGACTAGAAAATGGTTTGGGGTAGGAATGGGGATAGAGTTTAGGAAATGATACTTTGGATTTTGTTTCCTCCCCTGAATTCTGATTAGATCTATAGCTTCTGGAGATTTCTACCGACTCACAAAGAACTTCTCTAGCTTAGGGTTAACTAGACCCTAGGTATTGTTCAAATTTCTTTCCAAAGGGATGATTCTCACTAAGAATCTGATTTCTGCTGGGTTCTAGCCCTTGGTGGAGGAACAGCAGCCACTTTAATCCTTTTGCTTATAGTTTGTCCCACTGGAGCCATGCTTATTTTAGTTCAAATGAAATCCTCTCATCAAATATTTATTATTCTTTGAGTCAAATGGAATTGAAAAATACTTACAGGTTAGTGACCCATTTCCCTACATGATGCAAATGGCAGATTTTTCATTCATGATCTCAGCAAGTATTTATCAGGCTCGGTGTGGTGCAAGGTGTTTTTGAATCTACAAAAGGGTGTTTGGAATGGAATTAATTCTCCAGGAGCTTCTAACGTGGGCAGAGAGACCAGAACAACTCAAATAAAAGGACTTTAAAATAATGGCTAAATATATAGGCATTTTGTGGTACAGCCTATGCACTTATGTATTGAAAGAAAGCTAAATAGGATTAAGTGATGCAGTAACCATAGAGGACTTCCTGGAGGAGGCAGACCACGAACTGGATGGGTCATGCTGGATGGCAGAGTTAAAACTGGAAGCAGTATATGACCAGGCTTACTCCTCCTTTTCTCTGTAAGGGGAAAATTTGTCTTCTGCCATTCCAGCAGTTGATACGAATTCGTCTTTTCCCTGGAAATGCTTTTCAGAATACCAGAATTCTAAAAACAAATTATGTGTGGTTACATTAAATATGTTACAAGACTTACCTGTGTCGAATATCAATGAGATCGTTCAGAGGCAAATTGTAGTGGAGATGTATTAATTCAAATAGGTACTCTTCACTTTAAGAAAACATATTTTATTCTGTTTTTTGGAAAATATTTTATTTATTTATTTGTCAGAGAGAGAGAGAGCACGATCAGGCAGAGAGGCAGGCAGAAGGAGAGGGAGAGGCAGGCTTCCCACTGAGCAGGGAGCCCGATGTAGGGCTCGATCCCAGGCCTCTGGGATCATGACCTGAGCCAAAGGCAGACACTTAATCAATGGAGCCACCTAGGTGCCCCAGGGAAACAAATTTTAAACTTAACAGAGCCAAAGTAGTTCAGATGAATTCATTTTAAATATACGAAACTTTCAAAATGAAAGCTTCTCTGGGCTGAAATCGGTAATATTAGTAATAGCAACAACAACTTGCTCAACTAGTAGTTGACCAATTACCATTTGCCTAGCAGTTTACGTCAAATGTACGTATTGCTGCCAGTCCTCTCGAACACCCAGCAAGGCGGCTGTTTCGAATTCCGTATAACATATGTGGAAACTGAGTCCAGAGAGTCACATGGCCAGTGAGTGGTGCTGGGGATTTGAACCCCGCTGTTGGTGACTCCAGAGCCCAGGCTCTCTGGGGGTCCCCCCACCAGCACTAGACTCAACGTAAGCAACATACAGTGCTCAGAGCTCACACAGGAGGAGGGAACTGTGTTCTAGAATTGGGAAGTAGACCCCAGAAACTCTGATGAGAGGAATTCTTCATCAGAATAAGTACACTGGGTGGCAAGATCGTGGGATGAGAAATTTCAGAGTTTAGAAGGGGCTTCCAGGTTTGGAGGGTGCTCATGAACTACTCGTAGTCCTCCGATGTATGGTCCTGGCCGTCAGCGTCTCAGCCTGTGGTGGAATCCAGCATACCCGTAAGTGTGAAACAGGAGCTCTGCGAGCATATCGGACCAGCATTCCCCATCTTTCTCACAGCCTGACACCCGTTAAGGTTGCCAGACTAAACACAGGAGACTCCGTTAAATTGGAATTTCAGGTAAACAACGTAAGTGTTTTTAGTATAAATCTATCCCATACAATGTTGGAGACCTGCTTACACTAAAAACGTGTTTGTTGCTTATCTGAAATTCATATTTAACTGGGCATCCTGTATTTTTTATTAGCCTGGTGTCATTAGCCCAGGCTGCTGCCTGTTTTGGAGACGGTTTTCTGGCCTGGTTCATTTTCCTTTCCTTTTTGTTTTTGTTCTTGTTTTCCTTTTTCCTTTCCTTCCTTTCCCTTTCCCTTCATTTTCCTTTCCTTTTCCACCGGAATCCTGTCTGTGAGGCAGATCCATAGAGCTTCAGGTCACTTTTATTGCACTCATGCATTAATTTATTGAATCTTCATACTGACCCTGTGCGTAGGCACTATTCTCATCATTCCATTTTATAGACAAGAAAATGGAAGTACCGAAGGATTAAGTTACTTGTTCAGAGTCACACAGCTGGTGATGGAGGAAGGACGGGAAGTGGCCAGTGTGGCTCCGGAGTCAGTGAGTCCTCCTTCCCATTCATATTACCCACTGTTGTGTAATTGGGGCAGAGCAGAAGGAAATCTATCGCTAAGGAAAGAGAGCCTGGTGGAGTAGAGAGAACCATTGGGTTCCTGGAGCTCCAAGGAAAGAGCATAGAGAAGATGGAGTGTCTGATGCACTCCTGGGGGCCCAAGCAGGAGCTGGTGCTGGCCTCCCTTCTTTCTTGAAGCTTCTTGAATTTTCGCCCAATCAGCCTCTCCACTGTCAGTCCTGCTGAGCACTGGGGCTTTCCACCGCCTCCCCAAGATGCACTAAATCAGCTGCTCTTTCCCCGGCCCCTTTGACCAGCTCCCACCAAGGGGAGCCCTGACCAGCATCACTCATCATTTGTGACAAGTGTCTTCTTATCCATCAAGACTGAACGGGTCTAATCTCACGTCTCACATCTTTGTGAAAACATTAAACTCCATTTATGGTCTTTGCTCCCTTCCCACCTTGCAGTGGGAGGACATTTCTCAGAAACGCCAGCTGTGAGAAAGGAAGGTTCCCCCCAGAGACTTTACTTTGCATTCAACTTTGTGTTTCCCAAGGGGATCAGAAAGGCCCAGTTTACTTAAAAACCCAGCTCTGCTTTCACGATCTTTAGGCATCATTTGTAGGCCATGTGACCATGCTAGGGCCTGGGATGCAGTGGTGGGTAAGAGGTACATAGTCCAGCTTGCCTGAGTGTCCCTTAGTCCCCAAGGAGAAAATAGTATGTTTCCCAGAAAATCTAAGCCAGTGGCAAAACAAATAAGAAAACAAAAATACCCACAGGAATCCTAGAAATGCATTAAAAATGCAGATCGAGGATCCTGCACAATGCATGGGGTCAGATGTCCAGGAAAACACACAATATGTGCTTCTGGGCACAGGCCAGAGCTAGGTGGTGCGTGATGCTACTGGACAGGATTAGGGGAGCATGAGAGGTGCAGGAAGAGCAGGGCACTATCATAGCTTCCAAAGTTCTGTAACAGAGACCTTGCAATTAATATTTATTGACAGGACCTACCAGGTGCATCATGTAGGGTTCCCGGGTAACTTAGCCTGCAAGGTTATTGCCTAAGTAGAATTTACTAGCATGTGAAGCTATACTTGTTAAGTAAAATAATGACAGTAATAACTCAAGAGCAAACTTCTAAAGCAAAATCAGAGAGTTTATTACACCAGGTATAATTTAATTTTATCTACCCTGAATTGTACTTAGCTGTTTGCTACAGCGTGCCACAACCCACGGTCCTCTGTCCGCGGTTAACCGGCTTTCTTTAACTTCCTAGTAGACTTGGCCTTAAAATGACATTTTCTCTCAGGCTGCTTCTGCTGGGCTTTTCATCTGATGATGTCAGCAGCACCCTGGAACGCAGATGAGGGGCAGCACCAGCTGCCGTTCTGGGAATGCAAGGCATGTCACTCCTCTGTGAAATTTCAATCAACTTGCTGCTGCTTTGATCCTTCATTCCTGTATTTTCTTATAAGAGAAAGGAATTTCTCCAAGATCTCTATTTGCTTAAGGCTTACAAAAAACCAGGATTCTCATATTTGTTAGTAACCTTTTCCAAACGGAGAAAAGATTTTGCCAAGCTACAGAACCGAAATGGCCAGGAGTAGCTAAAGAGACGAGGGAAGGTGGGTAAGGCCATTCACTGAAGGGCACAGAGCATGAACCTGCTGACCCATAGGCTTCTCTCCCCACTGGGCCAGCAAGGGGGCAGGTGCCAGGCCAAGACAGAAAAGATGCAGAAGAGCAGGACCTTCGAAGTAGGAGAGGCTGGTCGGCAGTGATGAGGACTGGACTTCCAGTGTGTTCTTCCCATCGGAGGTGTCTGCGACTCCTCCTCTGCATGCATGGCCTCAGAGGCTCTCGGGCCCATGATGCTTCATCTCCTATCATGCAGGTTTGCAGTTCTGAAAAAGCGAGGCAGCCACGTGAAACTCTGAACTCTTCAGTCATCAAAAGGGAGACCAATCAGGATGTGAGATTAGCTCTGGTGATAAAGCTGAGAATCAAGAGTGAGGATTCCTTGGGCCCCTATTTCCGTTCCCATGGATTGGGTCTCTATCTGGATCCGGGGGTTCGGAAACAGACTGAGTGTTTCCTAGGTTGAAGGGCTCTGGGTCAAAGCCTTGTGGTAACCATAGCAGCCATGTGTTTTCTACCGGTTCTCCGCAGCTCCTGGCTCTGTACTCCAGGACGAGGGCCACAGGATGTAGAAACTGAAAGAGACCACAGAGACTGTCGGGTCAGTCCTTTCCTGGAAGTCTAAATACGTTGAGCACTGCCCGCTGTCGCAAAGCCAGGAGTGTGCACAGCTGGTACCAGGTGTCCTGACCCTCAGTCGAGGGCTCTTTGCTGGTTTTGCCCCATTGGCCCCAACTTCATTCTCTATGGCCTGGGAGGCTGATCTCTCTGGATTGCAGTTCCTGGGCCCCCTTATTCTCGGCTTTGTCAATAGGAGGCATGACCGGCCAACCAGGAGTCATGAGAGAAGAGGTGGCGTCTTCACTTGTACCTGTATTCCTTTAAGGCACATTCCTGCCAGGGAGCCCCCTTTCACAGCTCTGGCCCTTGCCTGGCTCCCAGCATGTGCAGTTCCTTCCCCCTTGCCCGTCAGACCTAGGGACAAGAGTAACTTGCCATTTCCCACCAATCCTTACTGGCTCCTTGAATTCTGGGCCAAACTGTTGCACCATGCTTTCCTAAAAGTCTTCAGTTAAGCCCTTTGGGGTGTGCTGTCCTTATGGTGCTGTGTCCTGAGAGATCCAGGCTCTTTCCCCCGCCCCGGGCTGCTGGCTCTATAAGTCTGGGCCTTCAGCAGCAATATGCGTGTGCTCATAGTTGGTCTGTTTTGGTGTACATAATGGCCGTGCTCTGGAAACGCTGCCTTCAGTTACACATTTAGGGATTGAGCTCCTATTTATACCATTTTTATTTCAGATATACGCTTTGCCTTCATTTTTGAATGCTCTGCAGTGAGCAGTAGTTCCTAACACTAGGAACCTATCACCCCACCGTGAAATGAACAAAGGGCGTTCTCCTATTATAAAATCTGCATTTGCCTCCCAAGGAAAAGATACAAGCCTTTCAGTAAAGGAACTTAGGCCACCTGTATCTTCCACTGTTCCCCCTTCTGACATTTTGGGTGAGTTTGGCTTTTTGCCTTAAAATGGTTTCAAAAAAACAGGCTCGCCCAGATTCTACTAGCAAAGCAGAAAAGAGCATTCCTGTTGGGAAAGGAAGGATGTTTATTTGAATCTGCTGTTTTCTTAAGCATGTAGGCACCTCTCTGGTGTGACTGGCATCTGAGTGTTGGGGGCACGGGGGCGGGGGGGGCAGGTGTCCCATCAACGTTGGGAGTGGTTTTGGGTGGGGAAAAGGTTTTTTAAAGATCAGCCCTTCTAGGTGAGCAGCTCGTTCGCTGGGATGTCTCCCATAACCCACCAGTGCTAACTCAGGATTCCCAGGAGAGGCAACTCAGCTTCCCCCTGATTTGTTTCATTGGTTTCTTTCTCACCTGGAATTGGAAGCTTGTTTACTGCAAGAAGAATTCAAAGGCGGTGAGAACAGATGGGTTGGGATCTTCGGTATGTACATGGTTCTTAGTTTCCAGAATCCAAGTAAAGGTGACCCCATTTCTAACAGCAGCTGAAAAATCCAAATCTAGACTTAAAAAATCCATGAATCAAGGGGCAGTCTTTCCCCATATGAGACCATTTTCCCCTTCACATTGTGAAGAGTCCTTTGTGTCTCCTCGAGTGTTTCAAATCAGTGGCCACCAGGTGAGGTCAGAGAAATTCAAAGTTCATGTATCACATCCACTGTCTATTTAAAAGCATCCATGAAAGAAGAGCAGGAACTGTGGTATCAGTGGGAAGAGAGGATTGAAAATACAAAAGCTTAACTTGCACCTGAGTTTCGAGAGCATGATGTCTGGATTCCCCTGGGTTCTCATTTTTCTGGTTCTGGTCAGGCTCTCTGCCAGCGGTATCCAGGCCACGGGGGGCAGGGCTGGGGTACTGAGGCCAACTTTCCAGGATTCTGGAACATGATGGCGAAGGTAGTGGGAGAATCTGCTTAACATGAGGCCCAACTCTGGCCTTGAAGAGACTGGGGTGCTTAGCTTGGTGATTATTTTGACAAGACTTTGGGATCATTGGAGAGTTTGGTCAAAGGGAAAAGGCAGAAGAGCTGTCACCAGACAGTGGTTTTCTAACCACTGATTTCATGAACAAACCTACTTCCCCTGGAAAACAGCAGCATCGGGTCACCAGCTGGTCTTACTGTTTACGCTGCAGAGAGAAAGCCAGGTCCCACCGTGAGTATGGAGGAAGGGAAATCTGTATCCTCCCGAAGTGTCCTTTTGCTCAAAGATTTGTAGTGAAGAGATAGCTATGTGTTAAGTAATTGAAAGTTACTTTCCAATTAATAAAGAGATATAGTGTAAAATACAAAATTCACAAAGACGACCCCCCCTTTTTTTTTAAGATAAAGTCCATGAGACATCAGAGAAATTTTACACTGTGGCCACTCTGGGGTACCCCTGGAGGTATGACTTTATTCCCAGGGGCATTTTTTTATTTTAAAGATTTTATTTGTGTATTTATGTATTTATTTTTTAAGGTTTTATTTATTTATTTGACAGAGAGAGATCACAAGTAGGCATAGAGGCAGGCTCCCTGCTAAGCAGAGAACCTAATGTGGGACTTGATCCCAGGACCCTGAGATCATGACCTGAGCTGAAGGCAGTGGCTTAACCCATTGAGCCACCCAGGTGCTCTATTTATTTATCTGATGGAGAGACACAGTGAGAGAGGGAACACAAGCAGGGGGAGTGGGAGAGGGAGAAGCAGGCTCCCCACTGAGCAGGGAGCCCGATGTGGGGCTCAATCCCAGGATCCTGGGATCATGACCTGAGCCTAAGGCAGACGCTTAATGACTGAGCCACCCAGGTGCCCCCCAGGAATATTTTCATGGAAAAAAATCACAGAAATGCTCTCGATATTGGGCTGAAATTAGTCAATTCAAGATAATGTAGCCTTTATGGTAAGAAAGCTTTAGCATTTATTAAACTTAAAAGGAGATCATTTATAATAATGTTAATTCAAATCCAGCCTTGATCATTGGAAAGAATCGTGAATTCCCCATGCAGGTATATTCCTTACTTAAAAAGAAACCCAGATGCGGTGAAAAGATAGATTACAGTAAAAAACTGGTAGAGCAGAACCCAATTTCTGCATGATTGTCTTGTTTGGGGCTCAGAGTTGTAAAAAATTCCACACCACTGTATTGTTTGCGAGGGGGAGGGGGCATGCTCCCTTCTGTTCTGCTTGGGTCCTGCCTCTCCTTATCACCTCGAATGGGACAGCCTCACTGTTCAGGGTTCTTGTCTCCCACACGCATCTGAGCACGTACGCTTGACTTGGTCAGGTTTTAGGTGAGGGCTGAGGGGAAGCAGGGGCAGAAGATTCTTCGTCTGCAGGAAGAGTGGACCCAGGGGTCCGTATGGGTAAACTTTTAGGTGGTTAGAAATGGGACGGGTGAGACAAAGAGATTAGGATGTAGAGGGGGGTCCCAAGGGCAGGAATTGTTTATCAGATATAGTTCCACTGCTGAGAAAACAGTGGGACAGGAAGTCTAAGCCCAAGCAAGGGATGGGAGAGCTATGGGTGGCTGTGGGTGACGTCACGACTCCCAGCGACTGCACCCTACCCTGTTCCTGGCCCTCTGTCAGGTGCTTTGTGCTCCCCTTATTCCAGGAGGCAGAACCAGGATAGGCAGAGGGAAGGCGGTGTTCAGTGCCGGAGTTCCAAAAGCAAAAGCACCGGGGAGATGGGGAGAGTGTGTCGTAGGTCTGTTGCAGCCGTCTCTTTTTTCAAACTGTGCTCGCTCTTTCTTTCCTCTCTTTTTCCTTCCTTCCTTCCCTTTCTTTCTGTTCTTCCTTAAAAAAAAACAAAAACAAAAACAAAAAACAGACCGCTATGAGTTCTGATTGACGTTCAAACGGCTGTATGTATTCCCTGTATACAGCTTGATGGGTTTGGAGATAAGTCTCCACCAGTGAAACCGCCACCAGCATCTCTGCTATAAACCTGTCCATCACCGGTTCGCTTCCCCCAACCTTCTTATTTTTGTTATTTTGTGATGATGTTTAACATAAGACCTATTCTCTCAGTAAGTCTTAAGTAGGTAATGCAGTATTGTTAACTACAGGAACTATGCCTTGTAGCAGGTCTCTAGAACCTACTCACAGATCTGAAACTTTGCACTCTTTAATACCTCCATGCTTCTCCTCCCCCGGTGCAGGGAAGCCCTCGTCCTAGTCCGTGTTGCGGCCATCTTGCACACATCCATCTCTCCCTCCCTCCAACAATAAGAGAAACCGCTATTTTGGCCACGGGTGTCTCAGAACCTCCGTGACCTGGCACAGTCTTGCGAGGCAATCAGGTCCAGCCCCTGAGTCCAAGAAAATAAGGCTTTGTTCTCCACAGTCCAGAAGGCAGCTAAGGCCAGAAGAGAGCCCTGGAGACTTAAGTGTTAAGGCCGAAAAGAACCCTAGCTGCCACCAGTTCCCTCTTGTCATTTACAGGCGAAGCAACTGTTTGCAGTAGGATGGGGGCCGGGGAGGGGGGGGCGCGGTCACCCAAGCAGAAAAGATGGCAGTGCCCAAACCAGAAGAGCGTGCGGGCCAAGGCTGTGGGCACAACCCGGGCGCTCTCGCCAGCTTTGATAAAGTGGCCTCGTCTGGTGAATCCGTTTGATGTGTCTTCTGTTTGTTGGTTTGCTTGGGCTCAGCAAATGTCCACTTGTTCAGGCTTTGCTTTTTTTGGAGTGGAATCTAGAGAAAATCCGGTTTGGTGCTCTCTTTCTCCCTCTGCTGGCTCTCAAGACTGGATTCCTGGAAACTGACACAGATATTTGGGCAATGAAATGACTTCAGATAAAATGGAAGTATGTATGTGGGTTGCTTTAGAAACAAGGGAGAACACTACAGTTCTTTCTCAAAAAGGCAAAACCAATCCAATGGAAGCTTGATACATATATGTATGTATGTATGTGTGTGTGTGTGTGTGTGTGTGTGTGTGTGTGTGTATATATATATATGTATTTCCCCCTCACTTCCCAATTTCTCTTGGCTACACACAATGGCAAAGCAAAAATGGAAAACTTGCAAAAAAAAAAAAAACAACCTGACAGCATTTCTATGATTCAGCTGGCAATCTGCTACGGTATCCAGGGAGACAGCTTCTCACATACATTAGCATAATGTGAAATGGCAGCTCGAACCAGAATTTACTGTCTAAGCAACTCAGCCTGAACAGCCGTTGACGACAATGCAATTTAAAGGAAATCCAAATATTAGGCTTAAGTGACTGATACAGCCCTGAAACCTCTTCATTTTCAACAGATGGGGTCCGGTTTGTTCCCTCCTTTCTGCTCCCTGTTCTTGGGGCAGATGGCTGGGCTTCAGGGTTAACAAGGAGAGCATCCGGAAGGCTACAGCCCACTCCAGTCCCATTATCACGGAAATACATTTTCTTTCCTTCTTGAGTTTTTTGAGATTTTCCATTTCCATCGGTATCCTAATGCTGACATTTCTCCTTCTTGCTCTTTTCCCCCTGAGCCTTGACATGACAGTGTATCTCCTTGCTTCCCAGTTATCTGGACACCAAACCGCCACAGATAGCAGCACAGGCTTGAAAAGGAGCATTGCTTCTCAGCAGGGGGCTGCCCAGCAAGCCTGGGGAAGACAGCCTAACAAGGGCGTGATTTCTGGAGGATTCAGAGCTTGTGATGGCAGTTCCGCTTACTGGTCTCCGGCTGGCCCGAACACTCCTCTGGTTCCTCTTCTCCCTTCCTCTGTCCAATTTCCACCCTTGAGCTGAGGACCAGGCTCCATGGAGCAGTGGTTGTGACATTTTCCAGGCAGATGAGACACATGAACACAGGTGGCATTTTCCCAAGTACAGTCTTCCAGATGCCACCCCTTCCAATCTACCACCAACTGTGACTATTTAGGCCAGACTTAGAAATCCCAATTGCCTCAGAGGCAGGAGCCTCATCCGTGTTGTTAATGGATGTCAGAGGATGGAGAGAAGGCTGAGGGGTCCATCTAGACTCATGAACTTGGAGTGTGGTTGGAGATCCAACAAGAACTTGCAGATGAATGTGGAGTAAGGATTTTGGGCTTTCAAGTTCACTCTCTGATGACTGCGAATGATCCAAGGATGTGGTTGTTCGGTGTCTTAGAGTCCATGGTGCTCATTGGAACCTAGCTGCCTCTGCACAGGGCTTTTCCCAATGGCTTCTGTGGCGATAGAAGAACGGCTCACACAACTGTTCTCACTTCTGACACCAGTTGCAAGTTTGAGGGGGGCAGGGCCCAGGTTCACTCTTGCTTTGATAATTCACTAGAAGGACTCAGAATGTTCTGAAAGCGGTTATATTCATGGTTATGGCTTATCATTGTTAAAGGATGCAAACTAAAATCAGCCAAGCAAAGAAGCACAGAGGGCAGAGTCCAGGAAAGTTCCCACTTTCCTCTCCCCATGTAGTCGTGGCAGTGTGACTTTCTTGGCATCGATGTATGACAGTATGCATGGAGTACCACTGGCCGAGGAAGCCCAATGAGCCTTGGTGTCCAGAGTTTTTATTCAGGCTCTGTCACATAGGCAACTGCTGACTGAGCCTGGGATTGATCTCAGTCTGCAGCTCCTCCTGAGGCTGAACTGATACCCCATGGCCCAGAGTCCCAAATCCATGTCACGTTATTACAACATCCTGCATGACCAAAGATGCCAGGCAAACAAAGACACACACTCCCTATCAGGCCTTATGTTCTAAGGGCTTAGAGAATCTCCTCTGAGAAGCCCAGGGCAAAGGCCAGACCTCTCGTTGGGCAAGGTCCATTCTTCACTACACAGCTGCTCTTTGCTTGCTGAACTGGCTGCAGAAATCTGGTCAGTTGGGGGGGCACCTGGGTGGCTCAGTGGGTTAAGCCTCTGCCTTCAGCTCAGGTCATGATCTCAGGGTCCTGGGATCGAGCCCCGCATCAGGCTCTCTGCTCAGTGGGGAGCCTGTTTCTCCCTCTCTCGCTGCCTACCTCTCTGCCTGCTTGTGACCTCTCTCTCTGTCAAATAAATAAATAAAATATTAAAAAAAAAAAAAGAAATCTGGTTAGTTAGGTTGGGTGTTCTGGAATTGTACAAGGCAGTTGGTCATCGTGAAGACAGAGGTGAAAGAACCACAGACAAGGGAGTAGGATGAGGCCAAATTGTAGCCGGAAAGGAGGAGGGGCTGCAGGGAGGAAGTGTATGTAATATTTGTATGACTAGAGGGGGAGACATAGAACTTGGTGGGTTTGTGAAATATTATTTTATGTTGTGATTTAGTCTTTCATTTTTGTCCAGCAGATGGGTATTGAACCAAGGATAAATATATATTAACTTCATGATTGAGAGCTAGTTTTTCCAAAAAGGCAAGATAAGTAGCAGTCCACAGTTAGAAATAATTGGCTCTGGAGTCAATGGAAGCGTTGCTTTTTCTGTTCACTGCACAGGCAGTGGCGAGATCAAGGCGCAGAGGATGGAATGGGCTGTTTTGTGAACATGTCAATAGTAATGACTATTATAATTATAAACAACAATGGCTACCATTTATAGAGTGCTTCTAAATGCCAAGCACTATTAAATTATTTACAAACATTATCACATTTAATTATTTGAATATCACTTTGGGTAGGGATTATTATCTGAGTTTTATAAATGTGAAAATTGAGCCCTTAGAATGGGACTAGGCTAAGTGATTAGATTAAAGGCTCATAGGTGACAAAGCCAAGATTCAAACCCAGGTCCTTGTGACTTTAGTGTCTCTACTTAACCAGCTACGAGTCCCCATAATGGACATGGTTAACAAGGCCTGTGGGGTGGAGATAAACTTCCAGTGTACTAGTTTGGCATTGAATGTGTTTATTTCAAAAGTGGCTTCAAAAGACTGTGTGTCTGCTAAGACTGAGGTTTGGTCCCCTGGGAGACTCAAGCTTTTACATGAAAGGTTTGGAAGGGCCAAGATGGTAGGATGTGAGGAGAACAGCTGAGTTTCATGCTTTAGGACAGTGGTGCAGACTTGGCCTCAGGTGGCTCATTAGCTCACGGTGGGGGTGGGGGTGGGGGTTCGTTCCATGTTCAGGCCTGTTTGTCTACCCTACAAAGGAGACCATTGTTTGTTTCTGGGAGAAGGGATCTTGCTGGGATGAGATTTACTGGTTAAGAACATAAAATGGAGGTGGAAATAGATAGTGCTGGAATTATATGGATTTATGCTTCATGAGGGCAGGACACCTGCCTTCCAGCATGTAGCACAGTGCATGGCACCCTGGGGAAAGTTCATGAATGCAAAATAAATGAATGGGTAGCTATTGGAAGCAGTTAGTGGGGGCACATCTCTTTCAGGATTGGGTTGGATGAAGAATGAAGAAGCAGGTTCAGCTTTTCTACTTAATACATAGAGAGAGGCAGGGGGAGGAGCAGAGGAAGAAGGTCAAGCAGACTCTGCATTGAGTGTGAGTCCAACATGGGGCCTGATCCCACGACCCTGAGACCATGACCTGAGCTGAAACTGAGTTGGATGCTTAATGGACTGAGCCACCCCGGTGCCCCAATGGCCCTTTCTATTTTTAAGGTATATTCATGTACATTATTCCATTTGATCCTCACGATATACTTGGAGTTAAGTTTTGTTTTGTTTTTAAGATCTTATTTATTTATTTGACAGAGATCACAAGTAGGCAGAGAGGCAGGCAGAGAGAGAAAGCAGGAAGCAGGCTCACCACCAAGCAGAGAGCCCGATGTGGGGCTTGATCCCAGGACTCTGGGATCATGACCCGAGCTGAAGGCAGAGGCTTTAAACCACTGAGCCACCCAGGCACCCCTGGAGTTAAGTTTTATTGTGCTAATTTTATAGTAATGGATGGGGAACTTGAGCTGTACAGAGGTTAAGGGAGCTGTTGAAGGCCGCATAACTCATAAAGGACCAAGATCATGTGACCCCAAATCCAGTGCTCTTTCTAGCACCCCAGACATGATGGTGGGGGCAGGTGGTAATGGTGTTCCTCCAGCCCCCCAGCTTTGGATTACTGTCATGGTGGCTAACAGCTCTCTGGACAGCAGAGCTTAACTGACTTGGAGGTGCACTGTTGTGACAACAGGTCTGGGTTTCCCCAGCTGAAGAGTCTTTGCTAGTTGGATGAAAGCTCAGCTCCTTGCACGGGCCCTCGCTGTGGCCTGGCAGGGGATTGGGGTCTCTCATGAGCTTGTCCTGAGAAGCCTGAGGGGAGGACATTTTATCCACCTTCACAGTGTCCTTCTGAGGCTGCCCTGATCCATAACTGCTGTCCTCATTGGCAGAGGGTATGGCTGAGAGTGGACACCTTACCCTTATGACCCTGGGTGGTTGAGTAGAGAGACAAGCCTAGTTTCTGGTGTTGATCCATTCTCTATTAATAACTCAGCCTGCTAGTTGCAACTGCTTTCTCAGTAAATACTGCACACCTGGAACTATTAGTTCCCGAAAACCCTGTGTCAACAGAATGTTCCTGGTGGTTCAGCTCTCCCTCCTCCCTACCCAGGAGGAGTAACCGAGTGGAGATTCCTGCTGGCTTGTGGCTGAGGAAGGCTGTGGGAATCTCCTAGTGGGTTAGGGGGGCTGCCTCTGGAGATGGAGGAGATCTGGCTGCCTCTCTGCCATGCTCAGGCATGTCAGGCTGAGGCATTGCCCCCTTGAGTCTCAGGGACCCAGGACAACTTGTATAGTGTTTCAACATCAAAGTGTGGTTATTTTTTACAGGACATTTTTCAGAAATACTGTGTTTTGATTGATCATCAAGTTGTTCGTTCCTGTGGGACACTTGTCTAGAAACTAAGTTGGGAGAAGAGACTGGAACCCAAGTTGTGGGTCATCTCTGTGTTCTTCCTGCAGCTTGAGTTTTCTGAAAGTATGGCTAGTCTAGACCCTTCTTTCCCTAAAGCTGTCTGGGAACCTGAAGGGACTGCCTCTCTTTTCATCCAAATCAGGTGATGCTCCCAGGGGCTTTGGCCTTGGCTGGAGACACCAGTGTGTCACCTGACTTTCCCAGCTGGCTGAGGAGGTGAGTAGAGAGGGGCAGGAATTTGACAGTAGAAAGAGGCCTCCCGGGCACACCGATCTAGAGCTAAAAGCCCCGGTGACTTGGGGACAAGTAGCCAAGAAGCGAAACTGACTTTTCTTAGCCCTTTCCCCAGATATCTGGACCCTGTACTCACCTCAAATTTCTATGCTTAAAGTTTTATTTTCAGTCTCTCCTAATGAGGAGTTAAATAATTTGTTAGACGGCTCGATACTTAAGGAGTAGGGTCTTGGTGAGTTACCCCTACCTAAGTTATAGTTTTTGCTTTTTAACTGAAAAGTGAGGATCTGATGTAACTCAAAACAAAGATGAGTCAGTGGTGGGTGGTAGGTTTTAAAACTTCAGTGAGGGAGATGTTTGAGGATTTCCCTCATCACCTACCTTGGGCTGCCTTGTCCTCCACTGTAGACTGGCCCCGGTTTCCAGGGAACGGCCACCGATGTGGACCTCACTGATTAATGTCCTGACATCAGGCATCAAGTTCTGTCTGCAGAGCCTCTGGAGTGGTTCTAGAGCCCAGAAGGGGGCCTCTGGGCTGCAGGTTGGCTGGGTGTTGTCCACCACAGAACTGCCTGTTTCCTGGGCTTTGCCATCTTGCTTGCTCCTTATAGCTCATTCATGGTTAGTCCTTGTCTGGATGCAGCTTTTCTTGAAGAGCCTGGTAAAGGCTTAGTGGCCTGATTTTCTGCTCCTCATCTTGTAACTGGGCTGTGAAGGAGGGGTCAGGCTGGGCTGATTACCATTTTACCCTCACAACCTGGCTTGATCCCTGACCTTGGCCGATGCTCAGTAAATATCATCAAAGTTCACCCTTGAGGGTCAGCATTGGAGCCGATAAGGGAGCACAGGGCTTATTTTGTCCAGCTTGTGGCCCTGTGTCCTATGCCCCAGTGTCTATGCAGAGCAGCAGAATTACATGGAGGTCCATTTTTTCTCACTGGTCAACAGTAAGAAATGCAGTGGCTGTCTAGACATTCGTGATGGGATGGATTTCACCAGAGAGGGTGTATTTTTGTCTTTTGATTAGAGAGAGCTGTGGAGCCCCAAGCACTCTAAGAATTGTGTGGCTTTAGAACCTCGTAGCACCTGGTAGCCTGCCTGGGGAAGCACCCGGCTTGACTTCCATTTTCTGTGTGGTCAGCCCAGAGCTCAGCTTCACAGCTCCAGGGAGCACCCGGTTGAAGCTCGGATGCTCAGGCGGGCAGTCTGTAGTCCTGGGGAGAGAAGACCCCAGGGCAAAAGCAACTGACATTCAGGAATTTTCTCTGAGTACATTCTCTTTTGAGCCTAAAATTTCATGCCGTTCCACAACATATATATTCAGTACCCGTTTTCACAGGATTCCTGTTTGCCAGACACGTTCACTACAAGTTATTTCCCTACTTGAAACGGTTTTTGTTGTTGCTGCTGTTTTTACCATTCTTCCTGAAAGCATCCTTTCTAATGAAAAACACTGCCTGAGTCCAGTCGAAGCTTAAACTTAGGCCAAGAAAGGTAAATTCTCTTTACGAGTCTTCTAAAAACCCAAGTCCTAGCTCTCGCTGGCGTTTGCTGCCAAGCGCCAGCACGTCCCCGGTACCACATGGTTCTGTCTCTCATATCCGAGAAGGAAGTGCCGCCACCACGCTTCCGCGACTCAGCTAGCCCGCTCAGCCCGGATGCAGATGAGTACTTCCGGGGCCAGCCCGCTTAATCCCGCCCATGCGTCCTGAACTTCCGGGTTGTATTCCTGTACAGTTCCGCCTGACCATGGCCATCGTGGGTCTCGGCATCAGCTCCCAGGCAGCCATTTACAAGGCTTGCTTGCTCCCAGTCGCTCCTAGCCAGTTACATCCGACATGGATGCTAAATGTCTCCCCTGGGACTTGGAAGGGGCAGCTGACTGTGTCCTCACTTTGCCGGTTGCCCCAGTAACAGAGGAGTGTCTACCCCTGCTCTGGGTCCCGGATGAGACAAACCCCGCCCCCTCTGTAGACGGCTGTGTCTGGTCCCAGTAAGTACTGTCCGAGCATCGCTGGGTCCTGAGAAGCTGGCGCTGCGGAGGAGGTCCGCTTTGATGGCTCTCTGTGCTCCCCAGCCTCCCAGCAACTACTCTGGGTTGACTCTGCTCTCAGGAACTCTCCTTTCCTGTGGTTTCCTGAGGGGGGCGGGGGGCGGTGCATCATAAGACCCTATCCTCAAGTATTTCCCTTGGTTGGTTTCCTTCTGACAATCCTTTTATGAAGTTTTTGTTTTGTTAAAGAGCGTGAAAGTGGTTTAGATTTTGGGCAAGGGCGAGATATTCCATTTATAGTAGTAACCACTAGGTGGGCCCCAGGGCATGGGAAGAGTCCGCTGGTGTTGACCGGGATGCCTTTTTTCTGGGTCACTCCCTTAAATTTCATGTTTATGACTGGCACCATGGAGCTCCGTGACCCATTTCCTCTCTCCTGCTATAAGTGGCTGTTGGAGAACAAGCACCTCCTTCACTGATGGCGGCTCCAGTATGGTGCTCAATCCAGGGGTTGCCTGTGCTCTCTTAAAACCTCAACAGGACCATAGTAATAGTTAATATGTACTGAAGGTTTACCCTCTGTTGGGGAGTGTGGTTGTGCTAAGTGCTTCCCTTACCCTTTCTCCTCTACTCTTCACAATCATCCTGTGAACGAGGTTCCTCTCGCATCCTCCTCTTATTGTGAGAAAATGTAGGCTCAGAGAGGTCAACCAACTTGCTGAAGGTCACACAACTCATAAGTGCCAGGATTTAAACTCGCTTTTCCACTATGTCCTATTCTGCCTTATCTTCTTGTCCTTGTACACACTGTCCCCTTGTTCAGGCCTACTTCGGTGTCCAGATCAAGAACTAGTCCCTCTGAGGACACTCCAGACAAAAGTGACTCTTCTGTGGACTCCTTACCATTCAGCATTTTGTCTTACGGTTCATTTTCACATCTCCATTCTCCTGTTGGGTAGCACATTTTCAGAAGGCAATCCCTAGTGCCTTTGGCTTCCGCATAGTGATTAACCTACATTCCCACGTAGTACTTGCTCAACAAATCCTGGTGGTTGATTGAATTACTTTAAATTCGGGCCATTACCTACAAATGCAGGAATGCATTTCCCTAAACTGATGTCCTGGAAAGCAATCTGAGCATTTTACTAATATAATTCAGTGCCCCCCCCCCACCATTTATGGGGGAGGCAGGTAGCAGGCTCCTGCTGAGCTGAGAGCATGGGGGCTCTATTCCAGGACCCTAAGATCATGGCCTGAGCCGAAGCAGAGGCTTACCCCACTGAGCCACCCAGGTGCCCTCCCCAGCACCGTTTAATAGGTGATTTAGTTCTAAAACAAAGAAGGAATACTATCTAGCTATTTCCCTGGAATGATTTATTGGAAAGAAGAACAGTGGTTTAAACCAGATGAAGTCAAACTGATAAATAACATTCAGTACCAACTCTGCTGTCTCACTAGAAAAACAAAATTCCCGGTTTGCAAACTAATTTCAGGTCACTCCGCCAGATAGCCTAAGAGTCCCTGGTGCTGGGAATTAGGCCACTAGGTACAGCCTCTTTTTTGCCCCCAAAGTTAGGGAATCTGAGCGCTCCCATTGGCCCCCCTGCTAGTTGGCTTCCCTTGCCACTGACCTTGGGCAGCATGTGTTGTTCCCTTTCTAGAACACGACTTAGAGACGTGCTAACAGAAGCCTGTATTAAAAAATTACATAAACAACCTTTTCAAACCTTCACTGTGCTTGGGATATAATAAGTGAGTGGGAAACAGGCATTCTTATAGAGCTAGGAAGGCACAAATGAGAGACTGACCTAAGAGATAATTAAGAAAAGCAAGACCAAACACAACATTCTGCAAGTAACAGAGGAGTGATTATTAGCCATCTAAATGGATACCATTTTAACAAAATCGCCATTAACAATCAAAACCAGGGAGGAGACTGCAAATTTCTTTTCTTTTTAAGATTTTATTTATTTGAGAGAGGGGGAGAGAGTGCAAGCAGAGGGAGAGGGAGAAGTAGAATCCCCACTGAACTGGGAGCCCTATGTGGAGCTCAAACCCAGGACCCTAAGATCATGACCTGAGTCGAAGGCAGCTGCTTAACTGACTGAGCCACCCAGGGGCCCCACAAACTTCTTTTCATTTCCTCTCTTGTTCTAGTTATAAGTATAGAGACGGGTCTGCCAGAATGTCCCTGTGCCCAGCACTGTCCCAGGAACTGAAAAGGGTCCCCAGAAATCCTGTCCGAGCATCATGCCCCTTCTGAGAGAAGATGAATTCTAAGCAATGTCTGAATTAGGAGAGCTAGCTATGGCGGAAGTCTTCAGGAGCTTCAGATGAAAGGGGACTGATGTCCAGCCTCTTCCATAAGATAAGTGCCTTTTAAATCTTAAGGGCAGGATAGGAGCGCCATCTTCGGCTTCCAGAGGAAGCGCTCATGGCAGGTTTCACCGAAGAATTGTTGGGAATTGAAAGTGGGCTAACAAAGTTGTAAACCTCTGTGCTTAGCCTTATTTTCCTTGCTCATAATGTGAGTCCCTCACTCAAGATTCCCTTCCAGATATAAGACTCTGATTTCTTTAATGTTGGAAGGCTCAGGGAAGAGCTGTGATGTACAGAGAAGGCAGAGAGAGCACTCATTATACACGTACCTGCTTGTTGGACAGAGTTCATGAGCACACAGTCAATGGCGGTGTGTGTCTCAAGGCCTTTGGCTGGGGTGTGTGGAAACAGCATTGCTGAAGAGAAGGATTCTTTGTGAAGATCCGGAAGCCTCTCCCCGTGTGACAGCTGTGTTCATGGATTGCCGCATGTTAACCGCAGGGGCACCTCGAGTGGTTTTAAATACGTAAAGGGATCTTTTAGAACAGTAAATTCTAGGACAAACCTCTTTCTAGAGAGAACTCCATTTTAAGGTAGACAATGATTTTTTTTCTCTGTTGTAGTTCAGAGGTTGACAGATTGACTCGAGATTCTTCCTGTGGGATGGACTGTACTAGAAATGCTAAGGGAATGTAGGTGAAAAGCAGCGGGCCAGGGCTCATGGATGCTGTGAGTTTGGAGAAGGCGGTGATGGGCGCCGGGAAAGGTGGTCATTTGAAGAGAGCAAGTGGGGGCGCCTGGGTGACTCAGTGGATTAAGCTGCTGCCTTCGGCTCAGGTCATGATCTCAGGGTCCTGGGATCGAGCCCCGCATTGGGCTCTCTGCTCCGCAGGGAGCCTGCTTCCTCCTCTTTCTCTGCCTGCCTCTCTGCCTACTTGTGATCTCTCTCTCTGTCAAATAAATAAATAAAATCTTTGAAGAGAGCAAGTGTGTCTGGGTGTGAGCAGGCTGCTTTGGAGGCCTCCAGTGAGTGTGGGGACCCACAGGAGTCAGAGCTGGAAGTAGGAGGAGGAGGCATCTGGGAGAAGTCGTAGGTGCTAATCCTTGGTACCGAAGTGTGATTCATCAGAAGTGGAGAGTCCTGGGGGATGTTAGGGGAAGAGTGGAACTTAATGAACCAACACACATTTGTCGAGGATCTGCTGAGTGTCGCCGCACAGAATGCTGACACTCCTTATGTGGAAGTATATGAGATACCACCTCAAGAACCTTAAGGTCTAGTTGCAGAGCTGAGATCCGAAGAGTCAGGTAAGAACAGAAGACATTGACTGGCAAAAATGAATTCAGTAGGGGCACCTGGGTGGCTCAGTGGGTTGGGCCGCTGCCTTCGGCTCAGGTCACGATCCCAGGGTCCTGGGATCGAGCCCCACATCGGGCTCTCTGCTCAGCGGGAAGCCTGTTTCCTCCTCTCTCTCTCTCTGCCTGCTTGTGATCTCTGTCTGTCAAATAAATAAATAAAATCTTAAAAAAAAAGTTTAAAAAAAATGAATTCAGTAGGGGGAAGTGTAAAAGACTTGTTTTGTTTATTTTGTTTTATAGACGTTATTGATTACAGAGTGGGGATGGAAAGGGGCAGAGGGAGAGAAAAAGGATTTTTTAGAAATTTATTTATTTTAGAAAGAGCGAGAGAGAGCGTGCACATGCATTCATGGTGGGAGGGCAGAGGGAGAGAGGGCAGACTCCGCCTCAAGCGGAGTCCCCGCTGACAGTGGAGCCCTGTGCGCGGGGCTCATCTCATGACCCGGAGAGTATGACCCGAACTGAAACTAGGAGTCCGATGCTCAACCTGTGCCACCCAGGCACCCCAAGGACCTGGTTTATTGTTGTTGTTTTTGTTGTTCCTGGATTAAAATTACCAACTAAGAAAATCAGAATTGGGGATATCTAAGAATTTTAATTGACTCCAATCTCTGAGGAATCAGCAGTATGAAATGGCTGCCAGAAAGCAAATACAGTCTCAAGTTTCATGAATAAAGGCTTTGTGCCCAGGGCAAGAGGGCCAGGGGATTTGGCAGTCTGCACAGCCAAGCCCATCTGGTGCGTGGCACACAGTTCTGGGCATGACATTTTAGGAGGCACGTTAAAAGGTGGCAGTCCCTCTGCAGGGACACAGCTGGGAAAGGGAAGGGTCTGGAAGGGTCAGGAAATCATGTTGAATGAGGAACAGTTAATCTTTTCATTTTTTTTTTTTTTTAATCTTCATTCTTCAGCAAACATCGAGGGTCTACCAGCACAGTGGGATGTGTTAGGGATTCAGGTCAAAGCTCTCCATCTTTGAAGAACCGAAATGAGGTCTAGTTAGTCTTGAGAAGAAAGGACTGAAGGGTGAAATTTAAAACACGCTATGTGGAAGGAAAGCTCTGAAGGGTAAAATAAGGGCCACAGGGTGGCTGGGGGGCAGCAGGGGGCCCAGATAAAGGACCGTATTGGTAACCAATAGAGCCCGTGAGTGCTTTAGCTTTATACAGTGGCCTTGTGATAGGATTTAAGTTGAAATTAAATGAGAATAGCACATGTGGGAGCACTTTGTAACCACGAAAACATCCTAGAGAAGAGAGATTTCTCTTGTTCACCTTGCAAGGTTGGGTGCGTCTTTCAGGAAGGCCCTTGCCTTGGGGTGGTTGGGGCAAGATGAGTTACTCAGAAACCTCTTCTGCAGATGCGGGCTGGTCTGTCAGGCAGTTTCCTGGCATTCAGAGCAAAATGCAAAAAGGCAAAATGGCAGGAGGAGGAAGAGTCAGGGGAGAAGGGTGGCCACAGCAATGTAGTGAAGTTTTCATTAATTTCAAGATTGTCTGGGGAACCTGGTGGCTCAGTCAGTCAAGCGTCTGCCTTTGGCTGAAGTCGTGATCCACATAGTGGTGGGATGGAGCCCTGCCTGGGGCTCCCTGCATACTGGGGAGTCTGCTGCTCCCTCTGCCCTTCCCTCTCCCTCTGCTCATGCTTGTGTGCTCACTCTACTCTCTCTCTCTCAAATAAAATCTTTTAAAAAAATTTTCTATTATTTTTAAAGATTTCATTTATTTATTTGACAGAGAGAGAGTGAGAGAGAGAATGCAAGCAGGGGAAATCGGAGAGGGAGAAGCAGGCTTCCCACTGAGCAGGGAGCCTGGTGTGGGGCTCGATCCCAGGACTCCAGGATCATGACCTGAGCCAAAGGCAGATGCTTAATGACTGAGCTACCTAGGTGCCCCAATAAATAAAATCTTTTTTTTTTCAAGATTTTATTTATTTGACAGAGAGAGAGATCACAAATAGGCAGAAAGGCAGGCAGAGAGAGTGGGAGAAGCAGGCTCCCCGCTGAGCAGGGAGCCCAAGGCGGGGCTCCATCCCAGGACCCTGGGATCATGACCTGAGTTGAAGGCAGAGGCTTAACCCACTGAGCCACCCAGGTGCCCCCCCCCCCATAAAGAAAATCTTTAAGAAATGTTTTGAGATGGTCTTTGATGTAGTTTTCATGGTTCCTTGCCGTGAGAATGTTTTTTCTTTTCTGATAGGATGATGGTAATAGATAGTACTCCATTTTTAAAACGTTGTGACTTAGCGCAATAAGTTGCCACTTTTTTATGGGAAGATTTTATGGGTCTGAGATTTTTTAAAAATTGGGAAGCACTGTCCCATTCTCTTTCTGACTCGAAGTCTGTCCCTGATGTCCCGAACGTAAATAGTGAGCGCAAACCCGTAGCCACAGCACATCCCAGGCAGCGGGGGATATTGTCTTGAAAAGGCAGTCCCTGACGTAGGAGCTGGATACAGAGCGGCCCTGGCCTGGCTGCCGAGGAGCGTGGTGTGCTACTTGGCATGCAGCCGGTGAATCCTGAGTCCCACTGGAGGGGCCCCATCAGACAGTCCCTGGGGATCCTGGCCCTTGAAACCCTCAGACTGACTCCATTTAAACTTGAATGACCTGTGACACGCAGGGCTCTCTGGTTGTCCAGAAGAGCGGCAGAAACGCACTTCAGGTGAGCTTAGTCTTGAGTCCTGTTGGCATAGGAGGGTCCGGGGTGGGGCAGCGGGGACCTGGCCCACAGATCTTCCTGGGCTCATCCTCCTGGAGGGACTTCCGGGTGGCCTGGCCTGATGGAGGAGGTCGTATCAGGTGTCTTTTCAGCTTTTAGCTCGGTGCTGTCCAGTTGGATGGGAGATGAGGAGAAAGGACTCCGCCACAAGGGAAGGGCAGTGTTACTCGCCTGGACAGGGAAAGGGGGCTGGGCAGGTCAGACAGGGAATGTCCATGATGCCATACTGGGGAAGTTCCCCGGCTGGGAGCTGTGAATATGGTGGCCGCCCTGCTGGCTTGGGCCAGTAATTAAAGCATGATTCCTTTTTTTTTTTTTTTTTTTTTTTTTCCATTAACAAGTTGAGATAAACAACCCTGGCTTCTGCTGACACAAGCAGGTCAAGAGGCAAGGCTATGTCTCTGGGCACCTCTCACAAAACCCCATTTCCTGGGGCAGCTTTTCTTAGCATGGAGCTGCTTTGCAGAAAACATGCCTTTTTTTTTTTTTTTTAAGATTTTTATTTATTTATTTATTTGACAGACAGAGACCACAAGTAGGCAGAGAGGCAGGCAGAGAGAGAGGAGGAAGCAGGCTCCCCACTGAGCAGAGAGCCCGATGCGGGGCTCGATCCCAGGACCCCGGGATCATGACCTGAGCCGAAGGCAGAGGCTTTAACACACTGAGTCACCCAGGCGCCCCAGAAAACATGCATTTAAACGACACTGTGGTTTTCTTACCTGCCATTCTGATGCCACAGTCTGGGATGGGGCCTGGAAGCAGCATTTGTGCTCAGAACCCAGGGTCTCGGGCGGCCGATGCTGGATGGTCTGCTGCCCACACTTGGAGAGAGCTTTCCTCACTCGGTATTTTTCTGGTTCCCGGCCTTGCCATTTGGTCTTCCCTCCAGACTATTACCATTTTGAAAACCAGTGGTTAAATGTACAAAGTGAACTATTTCAGGGCATCTAGGAATAAATGATTGTGCACAGTGAAGCACAACCCTTTGATGATGGAGCCCTGTCCTGCTCCTTCTCCACCCTCTCCCGGGGAAGGGATATTGTGGCTTGTCAAGACTCCATGAAGGGCTTTTTTTTTTTCCTTGATTCAAGGTGCCCAGTTACTGCAGGAGCCTGTGATCACTCCCGCTATTAGTATTACTTTATTTTAAGTCGCAGTTTTAAAATAGCTGCAGGGCTGCACCTGGAATAAAAATGAATTAAAAAGAAAGCCACTGCGTGGAATTTAAATAGCGCCTCAGGGATAGGCTTGTTCTTCTGGTACCATCACTTAGACCCACAGGGGTTTTTTTTTCCCCTTCTTCAAAGCTTCCCAGAAGCCACTCACGGGAGCGGACACAGGGATTTTGTCATCTTTTCTTCTTTGGGGTTTAAAAATATCCTTCTGAAGGAATGCTTATCTATTAGGCCGAGCACCTGGGGACTCGGGTGCCCTGACAGCCAGTGAGGGACCAAGGTCCCAAACCCAGGAAGGCGTGACCTCTGCCCTCAGGGAGCTTTCTGTGGAATGTGAAGGTGCCAGGGAACTGGGAGGGGTGTATGTGCGAGGCCCCCCCACCATGGATTGTTGGCCTTTGGGGCGGCGGTGAGCCCACCCCCGCCCCCACTGTGGGTTGTTGGCCTGTCCAGGGGAGCCCAGATGCTCTGCCTGGGGAGCCACCCTGCAGCGGAATCCTCCACAGGGAGGTGGAGTTTGCTCTGCATGGGAGGTGAGGGTGTGGGGGAGGACACTTCTGGCCTAGGGAACAGTATGTGTGCCAATGGAAGGGTGTGGCATTGTGGAGAGGCAAGGAGGATGCACCGAGATCCATAGAAGATGCGGCAGGGAAGGCGGGCAGGTGGCTGCACTTGGGCTGAGCACGGCCTGATGGATAGACTTGGCGGATCTCCGCGACCTACGCGTCAGACTAAGGATGTACCATTGTGCATCAGCAACGCTCACGCACCAAACAGAATGGAAATGGTTGTAAGGCTTCAAGTGCCCCTGGGTGTGGCGACGGTGAGGCCTCTGCAGCCCTGGGAGAGGGGAGGGTTGGAGGGAGAGCAGGAGATTGTAGGGGGTCTGAGAGAGGGTGGGAGAGTAGAAATGGGTAGCGTTCAGCTGTGAAGGATACATCCTAGATGAAGCCACCTGCTTATAATCAGTGCTGCTTTCCTTTTTTATCCCCTTTGCTCATTTTCTTTCCATATTCCTGAGGGCGAAAGACAACTTGGAAGTTGCAATGCCCGATAGGTCTGAAATAGAGGAGAATAATTGGGAAATTCGTTAATTACGGCTCTATTTACAATTCTGTTACAGAGTCCAAATGGTAGTTTACGACACCAGTTGAAGCCTTATCGGGTAAGAGGTATTGACATAGCATGACTCCCTGGAGAGGCGTGCCCGTGGAATTCCAACATAACATACTTGGAAATGTAAATTCAAGCCCATATAGGACTGTAATCAAGGCACACAGCCTATTAAATAAATGAACACTTGAAAATGCAAGAATGGCAGGCAGAAGGTAATCTGAAAATGTCATTGTTTGCTCTTCTCCCTGACTCTATGGGGATAAGAAAGAAGGGGTAACAATGAAGAACTCAAATAATAGGGATAATTTATTGCATGCTTAGACATGCCAGGCACTGTGCCTGGTATAGCTCGTAAACTTACTCACTTGAAACCATCTCATTTAATGCTTCCTACAATTGGGGAAGGGAAGGACTCTTCCTACCCCCATTTTGGTACTGAGCGACTTGGAGGCAGGGGGTTCGCATAACCAGCTGAGTGGTTGTCATGATCCCTGGGTACAGGCAGACCCAACCAGGTGAGAAGAGCCAGGCTTAGATTCAGCTTTTTCCTTAATGCACAGGACCTCAGCTTCTTTATCAGCAAAAAGGGGAGACTGGTGCAAAATACCTCCAAAATGCTCTCTGGATGTAGAATCCAACCAGCTAAATCCACCTGCCATTTTTGTTCCTGGCCCCAGGAACCCAGCAAATGTGCTGTAGCCCAAGGTAAGCATGACCAACAGGAATGGAGATAATCGGCTTTACAAATTGGGGAAGCAGAAGATGAATTTCAGAGCAGAAATGTCTGCTTCTTGGGAGATGCCAGCCTGGCCTTATAAGATGCACTGGAAAGATGGGGGTCCCAGCCATTGTCTCCCCCTTGAAGAGGTCCCACTGTGTCTTGCCAGGGGTACTGTTTCCCCTGGATGGACTCTGAGCTGCTCTTAATTGTGCATGTGGCTAGAAATCTTTTTCTTGCCATTCACCATTGAATTTTCCATCTTTCACTTTTGGCATGTCTTACTGCAAAGACAAATGGCTGAAATCTCCCATGTTGTTCCTCGGGTAGCCACAATACATGTTCTTGGACAGTCTACTTATTCCTTAGCACACAAGTTTTTTCTTTTTTTACCAAATGTCCCTGGGGGAAGGTCTGCATAGCAGTTGTTAATGTCTATTTTTTTACCAAAAGGTTTTTTTTCTGGGACCAAAATGATCTTGGCATCAGAGAATTTCTAGGGCGAGGTCCTCTTTCTGACTATGGAAGGGCTCCTCTGGAATGCCCCAGAACAATCCTGAGTGTTGAACTAGGGGACACTTGGCAGCAGGGTATGAGTATAGACAGATGGTGGGGGTTGATCTGTTGAAGACAGACTAGTGACTCAAAAGAACTGTGAGACGGGGCTGGATCTGACTCCATTCAGCTGATTCTAGAAGATCACTGCGCCAGATCCATGGCTGCTCTTCATTGAGGCTCCATGTGCCAGGCTCCGTGCGAAGTCCTTTGACATGGCTGGTCTCGTTCAGTCCTCACTGCAGATGAGCTGCACATGGGCATAGGGTCCTACATCCGGGAAAGCTCTTGGCAGCCACCGTGATGTGTGCTTTGGGAGTTGAGCTTGTCTTCAGAGCTTAGAGATGTTCAATTTCCTCATCATGCCCTCATGTTGATCTTCCCATGGCTTTATCTGAACCCTCATTCAATTTACATTCTTGGTCCTTACTGCCTCTCCATGTCAGCCGTTTCTTTATTGTTACTAGTAATTTCTTTCACACTGCTCCAAATTTCCAACTGCTTTAGGAACCAAGGGATGGTGCCTCCGTCTGGCATTCTGGAATTTGGTATAAGAGTGAGTGTTATCCTCTCCAAGATTTTTTGAAAATTTGGACATTGTTTCCTCCTAACATTTTTATTTGTCTTGCAGACTCCTAATTTCCTTAATTCATCCTTACAAAGGATGTCTCTGTCTCTGGAGGACTTACAAAGTCCTTACAAAGGATGTCTCTGTCTCTGAAGGACTTCAGCTGCCCTTCTGGACCTTTCTTGGTTCTGTTCTGTGTCTACCAAAAATCAGAAGTGAAAGTGGTAATTATTATAGAGTGCCGTGGTCTTATTTCGTAGTACTCTAGGGTGGAACAGTATGAGGCATGATGTGGGGTTAGTGAGGGTTGTTAGACAAGAGAGTGCCTGTCAAATATTACTCTGTTCAAATCCAGAACAGAAGAAGGATGAATCAGAGGGAACATTGGCCTCCTGCACTGGTTAGTACTACCTCAAAGATGTGTCAGGGTGATTGGACACTGTGTAATTAAAGAGGCTGCGTGAGTACACGTGGGGATTCAGTTGGGGGCCAGCCAGGTTAGGAACAATTCAGAGAATAGGGTCTAAGATCAGTCAGGAGCATGGATCACACAGATACAAGGATTATGGGCCACATTGTTTTGGGGCGCTGGCCATGATAGAAAAGATCAAGTCTGCCAGACAAGCCGTGTATGATAGGATAACGTAGAAGAGCCATCCGAAGTTGGTCATTGATGTGGTCACCTGGCCTTGAGACACTATAGTCTGAAGACAGGGCCACAGGCTTCCCAAGCCCCTTCCCAGTTAGGGTCATTGGTTATCCACATGGATCTGCCCAACCTCAGGGAGAGCCATGCTTGTCACTGGTCCCCATGAATGAGCAGACTGAGTCTTCCCATAGCGGAGGCCAGGACAGACTGGCGAAGAGGCTATGTGACCCTGACTTGCCCTTTAGGAGGAGAATGGAAAGTTCTCCCGGGTTTATTTTATTTGTACTCAGCCTGTCCTAGAATTAATCTGTCCTGAATGGTGCTTAAAATAATCAGGCCAACATTTAAGGCTGAGAATACCTTTACTGCATCGGGACTTTTAACAAAATTTACTCTTAATTTGAATTACAAATAATCATAGAACATAGAGTTCGAGGGATGCTTGGAGGTGATATAGTACATTTAACTGCACGAAAGTCCTTGAGGTCTTTCCTTATTTCAATTACACACTGTCTCCTTTATGAGGACTCTTGGGAGAGGTTACTTCTGGGTCTGGTCTTGGGAATAATTGCGGTTCTTTTCTCTTTCTTTCTTTCATTTAATTTTCACAATAATTCTTGGAGGTGGGTAAAATGATTCTAGTTTTATAGCAGAACAAACAAAAACTCAAATTGCTGAAATAGATTTGGCCAAGCAAACACAGCTATAAAGAAGGAAGTGGAGTTCAAACAAAGTCTGTCTATCGCATTCCGGAATTCTCCTTGGAGTTAAATTTGAAGCCCTTGTGTCCTTCACGCAACAGCGTCAGCCCAAGGGGTCATGGATTCTGTAACCTCCAATAACTAACTGTTGATCACTTCTCTTACACTCAGCCTATGTCTTAAAGTCTGGAGGTATTTTTGGCCCCTGTCCATTCCCCTGCTGTCTTCCTCTCCTGAGCGTGAATAAATGCTAAAATGTTATTTATGGTGAAACTTTTTTTTTATTGCTTTCCACCTTCTGCCTGTCCTCCCTCCCCACCCATGACTCCTTTCCCTTCTTTCTTCCTCCTATCTCACTGACTTGACACCACTTAGGATATTTTACAGTCTTTCAGGTTTCTCTTTTGTTGTCGCCTGCTTGGATGCGTACAGCCAACTTAGTGTCTGTCTTGAGCAAGTGAGTAGAATATAACAAGTGGGTGGAACTCAAGATGCACATTAAAAAAAAAAGATTTTATGTATTTATTTGACAGAGAGAGATCACAAGTAGGCAGAGAGGCAGGCAGAGAGAGAGGGGGAAGCAGGTTCCCTGCTGAGCAGAGAGCCTGATGTGGGGCTCGATCCCAGGACCCTTAGACCATGACCTGAGCCAAAGGCAGAGGCTTAACCCACTGAGCCACCCAGGCGCCCTCTAGATGCACATTTTATTATTAGTCTTGTTTGTGGCTCCATTCTTAGGCCTCTCCTATGGTTTCTCCTGTTTGTTTGTTTTTTTTTTTTTTTTTTATCACGTATTTCTAACATGTGGTGACTCAGGAGGTTTTTGGTGTCCCTTTAATCAACCCTCAGTGCTTTCTGGAATGAGACTGGGTGTGAAATAAGGAGCTGTTTAGTCGCGTCTCTCTCAAAATGTGGGGATGATTTTCACCCAGCCCGGTTTATGAACCTTGGTGGGTTTTAGTAATCAACATATTTATTCTCTCCCGCATATTCACAAACCACGAGTATAATACTTAATTCTGTCTGGGGGTCAGGTACTTCCTTATCCCACTGATCTGGACCGCCTTTGCTCCTCTCCTTAACTGGTGTCTCCTTGGAAACGTCCCCCTGACACGGACCCCTGAGCCACGCCTTCCACTCTGGGCCTGAACAGTGAAGCTCAGTTGAGAAGCCGACGGTTCTCTCCTCATCTTTCCACCCTCGTGCACTCCTCTTACTTCTTTATGATGTTGACATTACCTTCCCCGCTCCCAAGATCATTTTGCAAAAGGCAAACAGAACAAGAGTGCTGCCTTCTTCTGCCATCTGTGGGTAGTATGTTACCCTCACGGGCTGTGGAGTCCCCTTGTTCCAACTGCTTTACCCCCAAATGTAGCTCGAAAGCCCTTTTAAAATTGTCCGGCATGTTTGGAGGCCGAGGCCCTGCTGCGGAGCGTGTGTACCCCACGGCCTGGGACCCCTTCCCCCGCCCCTGTCTGTACCGGTCTGCGCAGCACGCAGGGCAGGGACAGACGGCCGTGGCCTGCGTGGCCTTCCTGGGGTGCATCCCACTCATTTTCTTCTTCGGGATCCTTGGCGATGGTGCAGCTGAAGTTCCCCCTTTCATATTCTTGCCTGCTTGAAGGGTTTACCCTGTTACACTGTTTCACCATGGAATCCCACCTGTTTTTCTCTCCACTCATGTCCTCACCTCCTTTCTTCTGGAATCCAGGGGGCTCCCCAGGACCGGCCCCTGCTCTATGCTTTATTCCTTGTCTGCGGTGGCTTCAGCTTCATTGGCTGGCTCTTTCCTGTCTGCCTGCAAAGTTAAAGAGATTGTCCAAAAAAAAAAAAAAAAAAAGTAAGATTTGAAATGAAAGAATAGAGAAAAAGATAAGAAGAAAGAAACCCTCTTTGATTTCCTGTCCCCTCCAGCGACTGTCTTCCTTCTTTCTTTCAAGTGTGTGCTAGATGTTTCTTGACAGTCCTGCCTGCCTGTCATTGGCTTCCCATCCTTCCTTACACCTTTGCGGATGAACTCCTGGCTTCCTGGCCCCTTTGCAGCTATGAACTCTGGTGTGGCTCTTGGAAACGCCAGGCACTGCGTTAGAGGGCCACCCCTCTCCGTGCGCCGGCCGACCCGGTCCCCTGGCTCGTTCTGCCTTCCCGCGCCCCTTGCCTTGCTTCTGGCTCCAACTCTTTTTTTGTCCTGGCCGCTGCTCTAGGTGTTCTTCAACTTTTCCATCCTGCCTTCCCCCTCCTTGCGCCCTATGACTCACAACTTCTTGTCCTTCTGGGTTGAGAACCTCCGTATCCAACCAGTTCTGTTTTCCCGTCTTTCCCAGTTAGGCTCAGGGCATCTCGAACCTTGAAGAAATGCATCTCCCATCTGGGCCTGTCCCCCCAGCATCTGCCTTCCCATGTCCTGTCCCTTTCTTGCACATAGAATTCCCTTGCTCAAAAATCTTCACCTACTTCTATAAAGGACGAGGTCAACGTCTTGAGTCTTAGGCTGTACTTGAGTTCACAGTCCTTTTCCAAGAGCAATGGGATGAGGGCTCAGGCCCAAACCAGAGTCTGCGCGCCAGTCCTGGCCATACCACGCTCCTAGAGGCTCAGGGATCTCATGCAGGACTTAGGAACTTAACATCTGTTGTCTCTCCCTAAAGTAGTCTTCTTTTTTTTTTTTTTTTTTTAAGATTTTATTTATTTGACAGACAGAGATCACAAGTAGGCGGAGAGGCAGGCAGAGAGAGAGGAGGAAGCAGGCTCCCTACTGAGCAGAGAGCTGGATTCGGGGCTCGATCCCAGGACCCTGGGATCATGACCTGAGCTGAAGGCAGAGGCTTTAACCCACGCCCCGTCTCCCTAACGTCTTCTTAAGGTAACTCTGGAGTCAGCTCCTGGCTTGGCATGTTAGTCATCTGGGAACTAGGAGAATGTTAGTCGTCACCATCATCGTTGCCTTGAGGTGCTGTCCCAGGACTGAGGTGGTCTCGTCTGAGTTGGAAGGAAATGTGTTGGGGTGCAGGGCTTTCAGGGAACCCCACCACAGGGAGAGCAGCCCGCCTCAGAAGGGACCGGGGCCGGGACTGAACAAGACAGAGGGCTCGTCTCCACTTCTCTGTGGGCTTCATTCCCCTTCTGCAGGCTGCCCTCGTGCTTCCCCTCCCCGCCCCCTCAGGAGCAGATGATGTCCCGTAGCTCCTGATTTTCTGTACTCATAAAGCAGCCAACCAACAGAGAAGCAAATCTTAACTTCCCGGGCGAAAGCATATGTTTGGTTCAGCTTTTGTCCCGTGTTCACCCCAGTCCAAACACCTGTGGTCTGAGGGAGGGCGGATGGTACTTAGAAAAAACATGGTGGCGGGAGCCTGCTCTGAGGGCGTTGGCAGTTCTCCAAGAAGACCCTTGTGTCTCATTGAGCACCTGGAAGACCCCCTTCTCTTTTCAGTCTTGTTGCTTGCTTTGTCCTTATAGGACCTCCCCACTGGGTCACACTCCATGCCAAGTGTGTATAGTCCCATTCTGCTCCCCCAGCCACTGCGCAGCCGTGGAAGGCACGCCCCTCCTTCACACACACCCCGACACCCCCCGTCCTATCCGCCACCTTCCGTGAGTGAGCTCAAGTCCAATTTCTGTAGCAGACCTTTCCTGATCACCTTGTCCCACTCCACAAGACACCTCTTCCTTCCTGAAACTTCGCCGCAGCGGTCCTTTCTGCCCCTTTTTTGCCCCCGATGAAATGCCCTTCAGTGTGCCGGGTAGATAGGAAGTGCTCGGAAGTCAGGGGCCATCCCTGCGTTCTTTGTGTAGATGCTGGTTGTGAGAGATGACCATGTCCGCCCATGTGCCATGGGCAGATCCCGAGACAATATGGTCACTCAGGAGATCCCTGCCACTTACCCATCGCCTGCCGGCTCTTCCCTGATGGTCAGAATTGTGTCAAGAACGACGGCTTTCCTAATTGCTTTCTCTACCTTTTGAGAGAGAAAACTGTCAGCAGGACAAGGCAGGAGTCTCTGTGATGTTCTGCGTGTAATAGAGTTGAGCTTCCAGGAGAAACCAGCGTTCTCGATATCCCTGCCGTGGCTAGACTCCGAGAACGTTTTGTTGTCTATATTGGGAAAGCGTTACTTACCTCTGCAGCTGGGGGAGTGAGTGTTCTGTACTCAATTACCTTAACCAGGAGGACTTTTGGTCATTTCTCCTATTTTAGGAGACCCTCTGGGAAATATTTTTATGATCCTGAGGCCTCCTGACATCACCATGTGACTGAATTTCCTTTCTTATGAGAAGCAGCTGGAATTAACAGACGGTGCCTATTGTCTGTTGTTCTTAAGTAGGTTAAACCGAGATGCTTGCCCCCTTTACTGGGAGAAAAAGTGGGTGGTGCCATGAGGAGTGAGAATCTTATCATGGCTGCAAGGTTCCTTTTAAAAGTCTGTGTTGAGGGGCCCCTGGGTGGCTCAGTGGGTTAAAGCCTCTGCCTTCAGCTCAGGTCATGATCTCAGGGTCCTGGGATCGAACCCCGCATCGGCCTCTCTGCTCGGCGGGGAGCCTGCTTCCCCCTCTCTCTCTGCCTGCCTCTCTGCCTGCTTGTGATTTCTGTCTGTCAAATAAATAAATAAAATCTTAAAAAAAATAAAAAAAATAAAAGTCTGTGTTGAGGAGCGCCTAGGTGGTTCAGTCGTTAAGCGTCTGCCTTTGGGCTCACGTCAACCCGGGGTCCTGGGATCAACCCCCGCATCGGGCTCCTTGCCCAGCGGGAAGCCTGCTTCTCCCTCTCCCCCGACCCCTGCTTGTGTTCCCTCTCTTGCTGTCTAATAAATAAATACATAAATAAATACATAAATCAATCTATCTTAAAAAAACAACAACAAAAAACCCTCTGTGTTGCGTAATCATGCCAGCTTCCTTTCTTTGTTTCTACTAGAAAACACACAGAACTGTACCACTCAGTGTCCAGGATGTGAGGTATCAGGGGCTCGCGATTCTTGCCTCCGGGGGAGGTGATAAAGGAGGCAGGAGGCGAGAGCACCTCTCTTTGTCAGCCGTCCCCTCCCCCTTTGTCAGCCATCCCCGCCCCCCCCCCCCCATAGTGCCCCGAGAGCCCATGTGCAGACTCTGGAGATCACTGAACAGTCTCACCTTTAGTTCGTGGGAAATTGAGGGATGGTAGGATTGTTTTGGTCAAGCATCTTTTGGGGTGCGGAAATTTCCATCACATTAGAAAGAGAAAAATTAGTCCTGGCTAACCCCTGGTGGGGCAGCCACAATCTTGGCAACTAACTCATTACTTACCTTCTTTTGCCTCCACCTACATGTCCACACCTTGGGGACATGGCTTAGACATTCTGGCTTGTGTACCTCAAGAGGTTTTTTTCCCAGATATCAAATTCCCGCCTGTTCTTTTTGCTTCCATCACTGGTTCCTTGTTATTTCTTCTTGGGTATGCATTCCAGAGAGATGACCCTTCTCTGTTTCATCATGTTATAAGCAGCCACCCCTTCAAGTGCCATGTGGTACCTGTGCCCCCTGAGGCCCTAATGAATTTCTTTTCACCTATGCAAGAATTTACCCAGATGTCCTATGGAGCAAGATTTGAATATTCATGTATGCGGAATGTAGCTGCAAAGTTCTTGCATTTCTCCTCCTCCTCTTGACCTTCTGTGTCATATTCTTTGACATTATTTCCTCTTATCTTCAGTTTTATTCTAATTTCTCAGAAATATCTTTCACTGTCATCTTGCCATCTTGTCTAGGAGCCCTTTATCTCATCTAATAAACCATGCTGTAAAGAATCATTCCTCAAGTGCCTTTCATCTTTGGGAGCAGAGGAATGAGCTCGTCCTTGCAAACTCCTAACTTCAGGCAGGAAAACAAGAGGGCACCCCACACACTCTCTGAGTAACCATGTTCCCATGTTATTAATGTACCCACACTTTTCCTGACAACTTTCTCATATTTTACCTTTACCTTTAAGGACTACCCCCCCCCCCCCCCAGTCTCTCTCAAGTTTGCTTTCAGATCTTCTTGTTACTGAGTTTTTTGACCCCCTACTCTGGGGAAGAGTTGAACCTGCCATATTGAGATTGTCAGGGTTATGGCAAAAGGCCCTGGGAAATAAAGACATATTAGAGACCTATAGGGCCACCACAGCCCCAGGGAGTATTCTGTTTTGGGCGACAAGACTGGGGAGAGCCCAACTTACTCTTATCTGGAGAGCAGGGACTCGTGTGGGATTTGGGGCTGAATCAGACTTGCAAAGGCCTCAGAGATCTTAAACTGAAGCTAGTGACCTCAACAGACGGGGCTTTGGTCTAGCCTATCGAGGACCACAGGAAGAGGACGGAGCCGGGGCTCTTCTGCTTTTCCCAGGCATGGCCAGATGTGAGCATTTTCCAGGTGTTCACTTCTTTCCTTTGCCTTCTGTTCCCTCTCCTGGGGCGGGGGGGGGGGGGGGGGGGCGGTGGTGGTCGTGGCTACAGCTCACTAGGCGTTACCATCTTTGGCAGCCCTTCCTTTTAGAACAATCACTTTTGCTGTTGAGACCCCTGACTGCCTTGAGGATCTGGGCTGGTTCTTCCAGGCACACAGTGCCTTTGGAGAGAGACATACTGGGGAACTTAGACACCACAACTGTGTCTACAGCCCCGTGATTATGAGGGTGGCATGGGTTGGTGGCAGAGTGGTGCCAGCATGGGAATAGAAAAGAAGGTGAGATGGTGGGGAGAGAGGAGTGTGGCAGCTTTACCAGATTCAGTCTCCAGGTGAACGTTCCCTGACGCCCACTAGGTGTTATTTTCCCCGTGGACACATTTGTGTCTAACGTCTATTGAGAGCACAAAGGAGGGAGCTCTACTGGTTAACAGCAGGAAGGTTGTAAGTGTCTTGCTTGTTAAGATTACATCCCTCTGCTTAGCACCATGCCTGGCATGCAGAGAGCAAATAGAAAGTCTTCATGAATCTACAGTCATAGATAGTATCTCATTTTTCTTTCCCATCCCAGATATAGGAGATCCTGAGGAATTTGAGGTAATAATGTTCTTTCTTTCTTGATCCTCTGATTTGGGAGGTAGCAGGTCAGAGCACATCAAGCTCTGATATTTGATATTTCTAACTCCTGAACTCCTGAGGTCAGTCGAAGGGCTGCATGGCCCTTGGGAGGTCAGAGAACTTGGAGTTGGTGTCCAGGGAGTGAGTCCTGAGTGTGCCACTTGGTAACTGAGACCCTGTTGGGCAAGTTTGCTTCTGTCGGTTCTGGGTGATGATTCTTGCCTACTTCCCAGGGCACCGTAAAGATGAAAGAAAATCCTATAGACAAGAATGACCATGAAACTGCAAATGTGATTTATAAATATTACCAATAATAAAGGTATAGTTTTGGGGTCCCTTAGTCACCCTCCCATTCCTGCTGATCTCAGTTGCTTGAACCCAGAAATGGGCATATGGCCCTTCTGAGGGGAGTCATGACTTTTATTCTGAGGCTCAGGATCTTAGACTCAAAGCAAGATGCCGTAGGAGACTGTCTCTCTGACAGCCTTGTGCTCAAAGATCTAGCTGGCCCGTGACCACGTCCTCCTGTGTGAAAGATGTTCAACAGAAAGAAATGAAAGAGGCCATTGAAAGAGACCAGCTCTGGCTCAGGCCCAGCATCGCCTTCTCTCCTGCTACAGATTTCAAAAACTGTTAACCAAAAAGACCCCCAATAATATGCTTTGGAAATAGGGATAACAAGCCGAGTCGGGCTCTTTGTCTCCACACCCAGTCCTCCCGGCTCCTGGCCTGCTGCAGCAGAAACCAGGTTGGTTTTGGGGGGATGGGGCTTTCACACCCCTCTCCCATCGGGGTTCAGACTTCTTGAGAGTACAGAGAGATATTATAGGGATAGGGAGACGATAAATCCTGAACTTGATTCATTTTATCCTCATTTCTCTCCTAGTGAGAATTCTAGAGGCTCTTTTGTAGGAACCTGTGTGTGCATTGTCTGCTTTTCAGCTGTTCTGAAGCCTGATGAATGTGTTTCCACCAGGCTGCAGAGCAGCCCCCTAGGAGCACACGTCAGTCGAACAGGGGCCTTTTCCATCCAGTGTGATGTGATGGCCCTCCACCTGCACAGGTAATTTTGCAGTTACCACACCAGGTAGAGGGACAGTGTAGGGCCTGCTGTCCTGGGCACAGGGCTGGGTGACATGCTAAGAGGCGTCCTTCCTTTCAGCACAGTTCGCGGGCCTGAGAGAGCCGCCTCCCTGGGAGCTCACTTCAGATATGATGGGTGGCGATGTGCTTGTTTTGCCACTGGGCTGTGGGTTAAGAAGGCATCCAGAGTCCAGAAATTGAATCACAGAGCATGAGGGAGAACAGGGCTTGTAGAGAGGTCTTGGGCCTTCGTGGGGGCAAATCTCAGGTAGTCCTCCAGCACCGTTAGGGGAATTTAAAGGTAGGCGTTCAGCAGGGGAAGGTGCAGAGAGGGGAGGAGAGAGACTTCTAGAACGGACTGTGCAAAAGGCACGTGTAGGCTGGAGCCTCTGATCCAGCCGTTGCCATCCGTTACCTCATTTTTCTTGGCTTGTCTGAGTGGTAGCTATTGCTTGCCCTGCTAGGGTGCCCCCCAGGAGGATGTCTGGTCTCCTTTTCTGTGAGTACATTTAGCTCAGGATCTGGCAGGTCCCAGATGCTCAAGGATTATTATGAGGCACTAAGAAGAAGCAAAAGAAGAAGGTACCTGTCGGGCTGTGGTGGGGGGAGCAGGGAGCGTTTTCTTAGCAAACAGACTTGGCCTTGCCTCTGCCTTCTGCAGGGGGCCAATTCCTCTGCTCATTCACTTTATCTTGTGTCAGGAGAGGCAATTCACAAAGCCTACGGCCAAGAGCAGGGAATGAAATTAGAGTGGGTATTTTGGCTGCCAAACTGGAGGCAGGCAGGGGAGCAGAGAGGGAATACCAGCTCAAAAGAGCGGCTAACCTTTGTCCCACATTTCCAGAAATCTGAAGGTGGTCCAGCCGCAGCCCTGTTACCATTAACCTCCTGATGCTAACGGTGGCTGGTTTGCATTCCCCAGAACCTTTCCTGGCTGGGCGTCTGATGCTGACAGGCACAGGGCACTTGTGTCTCTTCTCATTGAGGTTTCCAAAGACACAGAAGGGGAAAAAAAAAAAAAAAAAGAAAGAAAAGAAATTCAACCAAACCCTGGACGTTTGCTCTGGAGCCAAAGGGGTAGGAGTGCCTTCAGCTCCTCTTCAGGGGCTCGGGAAAGAGAATTAATCCTTTTATGCACCACACTGTAACACTCACTGAGTGTGCAGTGGCCGCCTGCCCGCGGGACGGTGGGGGTGCAGGGAAGAAGTTGTCTCTCTCCACCCAGGAAGCCCGGCTCCGAGGGGGCTGCCGAGAGAGCTGGCTTTCCTCACGGTGCCCAGATTTTGTTTCAATAGAATCTTGGGGGACTGGACTTCTGGCAGATTTCTTTCTTTTCTTTCTTTTTTTTTTCTAAAGTTTTTCTTTTGAGACTATTTTAGATTCACAAGAAGACAATCCATGTGCCCTTCCGTGCTGCATCGCAATAGTACGGTCTGGCCAACTTCAGGTGCGCTTGAGTGTGTTTTCTCTCCGCACCTTTCTCCCTTGAAGGGGCTCTTCAGGAAGCAAAGGCATTTAATGAGTCAACACATTCTTCTCGGTTGAGGATTTGCATGCTTAGAGCATGTTCTGGGGGTGGGGGGGGGGGGTAGGAAGCGTCTTGTCATTTGCTGGTACATCACGGTGCGTCGCTGTGACAGTGAAAGGCATGGCAGTAACGGGGATTTTGCTGCAACGGCCCCTGCCACAGGCTGCATGTTTATCTCATCCTCATGACAAGGCTGTGTCCTAGGTCCTGTGACTGTTCCTAGCAGAGGCTGGGAGCTTAAGTGACACAGCGCTAAGTAGAGAGCTGCCTCAGTACCTGGCCTCCACTGACAGTGGGACAATTTGAGACCAGGGCACGCTCGGGAGCCAGGCCAGTGTTGCCGGAGCAGTCTCAGCAGGGCTGGGCTCCTCGGAACACCAGGCACCGCGCCCTCCCCTTCTTTGCAACCCCAGGCTGGGCCTGGCTACCTTGATGAACCCCGTGTTCCTAAGAACTTGAACAGCGAAGCAGTCAGGGGTTGTGAAATGTGCAGACTAAAATCGGGTAGAATTTTCCAGGCCTTTATTTTCAAGCTTCTTGAATTAATATCAATGAGTCCCCAGTAGTCTTATCTCACTAATTTGGGATTTATGGGCCTCAGAATGGGATTGGGATGAAATAAGCTTTTCTAGTATCTCCTGGAGGGAAAGGCTTTGTAAGTAAATGAGGGGAGAGGGTAGGAAAAGAATCACATCCTTCCACGCACTCAGCAGCAACCGGTTGCATGGGCACAAAACGTACTATTTCCGGAGTCCCTTTTCCTCTTTCAGGAAGGTCAGTGATCGTGCCTGCTGGGCTCAGTGGCCGGAGAAAAGCTGAGAAAGCTGAGTGAGCTCATCGTGAGGCCAGAACGGCGAGCCCTGCTCCACGCCTCCTCCTGGCCCCCCTTGCTTAGGTGGATCTCTGAGTTTTGTAGGAATCTGTGGGCCTTTGTCCGTGGAGATGGCAGTAGGAGGCTGTTTCTGGGAAGGGTGGGTGAGAGATGGATCGCTGGAAAAGCCCGATTTTGGGGAGAGGGGAGCTGCCTGGTGGTCGTAGAGGAAGGGCAGATGGTGTTTCAGGGAAAGGCAGCTTATTGAGGGCCTCCTTGCTTTTGCCCGGCACGCCCTTTTCTTTACACCTCTGACAACTGGGTCTTTTGTATTTCCCACTCCACTGGCAGGTTCCCAGAATGTTGCTGTTTGCACCCGAGGCGGCCCCTGAGGCAGAGCTAAAGAGCCATCTTGGTCTTGGGGTCCCCCTTCCCTGGGGTTCCCCCAGCCAGGCCTGTGCCCTGCCTTCCAAGCTTCCTCTTTTCTCCCCAGTGGATTCTAACTCCCCGCTCTAAGCAGGATTGGAAGACGCTACCACACACTTGGGAATCTGGAATGCTGGTGACACTTTTGTGTGGTTCACACCGAGGTTTCTTCCGTTTTCAAAATCAGTGTTCACACTGATTCATGTAGTTCCTCTTGGAATGGCTCCTCTCCAGGATCATGGACACTTTTCTTCTGCTTCTCCTGGGATCCCTCACCATTTTTGGCTCATTGCAGTGTTGGATGCTTAGTGACAACCTGAAGATGGTGGTGAAAAGCTTTTATCCCTGACATTGACGGGGCTGCTCAGGTGCTCAGGAGAGCGCAGAGTTCAGTGCTCTGACCCTTCTGGTCTTTCCCACTTCCCACCACTGGGATCCTTCACCTTCTGATTTTCCTTATTTTCTTCTCCTCTGTCTGTCTCTGTTGACACATCTCTCGAGTTTTTTTTTTCTTCAAATGCACAGTTCTGTTGCTGTCTCCAGAAAATTCCATAGCTGTCCTATCGCGTCTTGCAACAGAGCCCCCTCCCCCCACCTCTCTTTGGCTCCATACTACCTACCTAGGCTGTGCCAGGTACATCCCAGCTGCGGAGGACACTTAACTACTTGTGGTATGCTTTGTTCCAGATCCTTCCGTGTTCTGCGGCACCAACTCTGGTTGCTGCGCACTTCTGAGTTAATGCTCAACAACCCAGGAAGTGAGCTTATACCTGCAAGATCTGGCAGTATCTGGAGGAAATTGGGATTTAATTAGCGTTTCCTTTTATGCCACTGTCAATATGCCTCTGTTACATTTATGGGGTTGTGTGGGTATCCTCCGGTGACTAATTACATGAAATTTCTCCTCTTTGTTAAACTCTAATAAACACGCACAATATATAAAGTTGAAAATGGCTCTGTTGCCAAAAGTGAGATTCTTAATTTGGGTTGGGACTTCTTTGTCTTCTCTTTAAGGAGATGGTAGATTTGCTTATGTGCGCCTCACCAATGGGCAGGTGATATTTGTAATTTTTTTTCCTCTTACAGGAGATACCAATGAGTAATTTAAACCAGCAACACTTTCTCTTCTTGTTCGGGCCCAGAAAGGTTGCAATGAAAATAAAAACCAGATGGGGACTTATATTTAGACTGTTCCTATTGTGCCTGGTTTTCCAGCCTCAAGCTAAGTGTGTTTAATTATACCAAAAGCCATGCTTTGTAGGGGTGTGGAAAAGTTAGGAGCAACTTTGTTCCTTGCCGTGGGGGACGTCTTTGGCCCCTTTTCCTGTGGTATGTGGGACCTGCGTGTCCTCCAAATCCAGCTGCTCCCAACTTGGCCAGAAGCACCAGTTCAGAAAGAATTCCAGGGGGTGCCCAAGGGGCAAGTGAAAATGAGCCATTTGGTACCGCGACGCTGCCTCGGTCCAAGAGGATGATTACAATATCCATTTTTCAGATAAAGAGGCTGAGGCTGGGTACTGTTAAATGTCTTGGCAGGCATGGTTGCCAGAGGCTGAGAGGAGAGGAGAATGGGGAGTTGTTGAATGGGTACAGAGTTTGAGTTGGGGAAGATGAGAAGAGTTCTGGAGATGGACGGTGGACATGGTTTACACAGTAATGTGAAGGGACTTCATGCCACTGAGCAGTACACTTAACAGTGGTTGAATGTCATGTATGTTTTACCACAATGGAAACCGAGTTTCATAATTGCTAGCCACTAATTTAAAAACCCAATTCAGGGGTGCCTGGGTGGCTCAGTGGGTTAAAGTCTCTGCTTTCGGCTCAGGTCATGATCCCAGGGTCCTGGGATCGAGCCCCACATCAGGCTCTCTGCTCTGCAGGGAGCCTGCTTCCTCCTCTCTCTCTGCCTGCCTCTCTGCCTGCTTGTGATCTTTGTCTGTCAAATGAATAAATAAAATCTTAAAAAAAAAACCCAATTCAGATAAACAGATTTATTAAAATGTGGACATACATACAGTGGGATATTCAGCCTTAGGAGGGAAGGAAATTGACACATGCCACATGGTTGAGACTCGTGGATGTTGTGCTAAGTGAAACAAGCCAGCCGCAAAAGGACGGATATGGCATGACTCTGCTTATGTGAGATTTCTAGAGTAGTCAAACTCCTAAAGACAGAAGGTGGCATGGCAGCTGCCAGGAGCTGGAGGAAGGGAGGAAATGGGAGTTAGTGTTTAATGGGTGTGGAGTGTCAGTTGAGGAAGACACGAAAGTTCTGGAGATGGAGAGGAGGGACGGCTGCATGACACTGTGAACGTAATTAATGCCGCTGACTGTGCACTTAAAAATGATGCAAATGATAAATCTTATGTCTGTTTTACCCCTGCCCTGAAGTCCTGGCGGGCTGCAAGGCACCTACAAAGCTTGCCTACTGTCCCAGCCCAGTGCTCCTTCCATTAGCGCTAACTACCTCGCAAGGCACAACGTGTACATAGAACCAGAAAAGATTTTCCCTGTCCTGACGGATGCCCACCATTACTGCATGCCAGAGTGCACAAGGCAGCCTCATGGAGACTTGACCTCTGGGCACAGAAGACGCAAATACAAATGCGAGCTTGGAAAAGGGATTAATGATTTAAATGGTGTGAGGGAAAGAAAATGCTATTAGTGCTAGTTTGGCTTACTGAGAAGGGTCCATTAATTCACCTAGAGGAGTTCCAGGGGGAGAAATGCTCTAATTATGTCTTGGGTAATTTGGCCATTTAAATGGCTAACCAGTTTGCAACTAGCTTCTTCCTCAACGTATGCATCTTTATGCCATTCCCCTCTCACCGCGAGCCAGGCTGCGCGTCCGACGCGTGCGGCATTGCGGGGATGTTAGCTCATCTTTGCCGACCGCTACCCGCCCTCCCCTTCCGTCATGTGACCTTGTAGTTCTTCTGTGGGATTGGAAATGTGTCTAGCTGGAATTATCACCTGTGTTAGCAGGATTCTTGTAACCTCCAGAAGGTACAAGGCCGAGTACGGTGTTTGCAGCATCTTCCATGAATAGCTGTGATGGGCGAGGATGTCAGTTACAGGGAGATTCAGGACCTGTCTCGGTCCCACCCTCATGAGACGCCTGCTGGGGGGGCTCATCTCTACAGACAGCCAGCGTGCTGCAGCCTTGTGCCTGCGCCTTCTACCAGTGGCCTCTTGGTCCTGACCAGCTGTGTGTCCCTTCAGCCCCGAGGAGGGCTCAGGGATTCAGAGATAAGCCCAGGCTGCCCTTGCTGATGCTTGCCCCAGGACGCAAGGTGTGCAACCACTCTTTGGTGGAAAGGGAGCTTCTGAATCCACGATTCTTACTTCTTGCCTCCATGTGTCTCCATCGACTGATGGCACAAAGACACTCAAAGTCCAGGGGTGAGGAAGTGCAATGTTCTTCCCAAAGCAGGCAAGAGAAGAGGAACAAAGAATATTTATTCACAATATATCTTTTAATATAAATAACAGATAAAAGCTATTATTTATTATGTGCTGCACACTCTGCTAAGCACACTGAATGTATTATTCCATCTAATCCTTACAAGAACCCTGAAAGTATGGGTATGATGGTCTCCATTTTATAGATGATAGGGTCAGAGAGCTCTGGTGATTTGTCTCCAGTCAAATGGCCAGGAAGTAGCAGAAATTACATTCCACTCAGGTTCTTGGGTTCAGATTTTCCTGTTCTTACAGCCATGCCATGGCTGTCTGGGAACTGGTGTTGACTGCAGGTGCTTGGTGCCTAGCGCTTAAGGTAACTGTCTTTTCTTCAGAATACCGGCGGGCTCCATGATGTGCTTCTTAGTTGGTTGAGGATGGTTTTTTTGGTTTGTTTAAAGATTATTTATTTATTTGACAGAGAGACGGAGAGCACAAGTAGGCAGAGCAGCAGGCAGAGGGAGAAGCAGGCTCCCCACTGAGCAAGGAGCCTGATGCAGGGCTTGATCCCAGGACCCCGAGATCACAACCTGAGCCAAAGGCGGCCACATAATGAGCCACCGAGGTGCCCGCAGTTGGTTGAGTCTTTTAGGAAGTGCCACATACTCCTGATCTGCCCACGTCTCCAGGTCTTACCCTGTCTCTGTACAGGTGGTTAGAGCATCAGGTAGAGGGGGAGGGAGGGAGCAGACGATCGGGGGCGGGTGGGCAGAGTTGCCACCAGGTGGAAGCCTCCATTTTTCTGCACGAGTTTGGTGTTCTTTGAGAACGTGGGTGAATTTGCACCATGGGCCCTGTGCACTGCATGCCTCCCCCCATCCCTGCTGTCACCCCACCCCACGTGTATTCCCAGAGCAGGGCCCTGTTCCGACCCATCTTCTCTTGCACCCTCGCTTCTCCAGGGCTCTCCTCTGCTACTTGGCCTCTGCCACCGCAGCCACCAGCTGTGTGGTTCTCAGTCTGAATCGGCAGCTCCGTTCCCTCTTCTGGTCTTCAGACTGGCTTCCCACCGCCCTGCCCCCTCTGAGGGTCAAGCACTGTCCACACCGCGTGCACCGCCCTGCTCCTGATTCTTTTGAACTTTTTCAACAGATGATAAGAATGCCTCCTTATCCAGTGTTCCTACCTTGTATTTCTTTTGACTCTACCATACCCTTTTCTTTTGCCAGAATGTCCCTAAAGTGGCGCTCAGGTCCCATCAGCTCTGTCAAAAATGGCTCGTGGCCTATGGCGTTTGGGGTTTCCAGACTAGGAACCTCAGTCACTTTTCCAGTCACCATGTCCTGGTACTTCTCAACACCTACACTAGAAGGACCAGCGTGACTTTTACTACCAGCAGTGGTAATAGCAATAAAACAACAGCCACAAAGGTAGCAGTTCATGGTCAAAGGTCATCTTCTGTGGCTCAGCCCTGTTCTAAGGGCTTGATACTTGTTTTACATTCTACCTTTTTAAAATTTAAAAAATTTACATTTTACCTTTACATTCTTATTGCCTCCCCGCGGCGCGAGTAGATATTGTTATTCTAGAGCATGTGGATCCTGCCCTCTGCTTTTCTTCTGAGGCACCTTCTCGCCTACTATGATGCTGGGCAAAATTCTTCTCCCTCAGTTCCTCTCCGGGTCTAAATCGAATAATTTCCTGACATTATCACAGGTGCTCTGTCCCCTTGCTGATTTCCCTGATGCGCTCCCATGAGATGGACTCTTTCTATTTTTGCTTTCCTCATATCGTACTCCTTGTTTTCTGCGTGGTATTGTAGACTTTGTTTAGGCTTTGTTTATCTTCTTTGGTTTTTTGGAAGAATCGTGTGGTTGGACCTGGACTGTGACCTCCAGATCTGTATCCTTTGTGGCATCCAGCAAGCACCAGACACACAGTAGGTGTTGGATATACTGGAGCTATTGAACTGAACTTACATTCATATTCCTAGACTGTGGTTGATGGCCTTCACATAGCCTCGTCCCTTCTAGCTAAAAGGCCAGAGAAGCTCCTGCAAATGAGGAAGAATGAAGATGCCAACTGGGAGCAGGACACAGAGTCCTCCTTCACTTGCTCATTGTGTTCTTATCTGTGCTCTTTAAAAGAAGTGAATGGGAGCGACCTTCATGATGGGATGCCCTTGGCTTTGCGCAAAGAGAGGATGGGTGTGCCTTTGTGGCTGTGTTAACATCTGAAGGTACAGGTTCGTGCTATGAGAAGCAGGAGGGATAGATACTCTGTATCTAGAGTAGGGGCCCCGATATGACATATGATGTTGTCTTTCTTGTGCTGTCCATAATTATCAAGCTTCATTACCCAGGAGATCACCCCATTTTCAGTACATGTTAGTGGTGGGGAAGCTGACATCCTATGTTCCAGGCCCTGGGCTAAGAGCTCTGTCTGCATTACTTGTTCAGTCCACGTGTTGGATGTAAGCCTCCCAGGGTCTTGAAATTCAGGCTTGTTGATGAGAACAGGAGACCTGCATATAGTGGGTGACCAGTGAGTATTTGTTGAATGGGTAGTGTTAGTGTGGAGGTCATGACTGCCTTCACTGTGAATAACTTAACTTACAGACCAGGTGTTTTATATAGAGCACGTGTCATTTGTGGTATCTCATTGAGTACTCAGAACATTCTGTAACAGAGATCCAATATGTATTCTCATTCAGAGAAGAAGGAACTGGGCGGGGGAAGGTAGAAGGGTGAAACTTGCCCTGATTCACACATCAACTATTGAGAGAGGGCAGAAACAAGACTCAGACTCAGACTCTGGTTCTGAAATCCCTCCTCTTTCCCCCTCTATTAAAAGTGGAACTCCAGCTGAAGGAAATCCTCCTGACTTCTCAGTCACAACTGTCGTCCAGTCTGTGAGATGCGACAACTCCTGTTTGTAGCAGGTGGGGCTGGGAGAGGCAGAGCAAAAGTTGGAAATGTAGTTTTTAAACATTTTTTTTCAACCAGCAGAGCCCTTTTTGGAAGCCGCTCTGGTGCCAGTGGGGCGCAGGGTCTCCGGTCCCTGCCCCCGCCCAGTCTCCACATGACCCTGCAGAGGCTCTTCAAAGAATACTCGTGAAACCCATGCATCCAGCCCAACCTCATGATTTTAAAGAAGGCAGAACTGAGTCCCAAAGACATTGTGTGACCTGCCTAAGGCCAGGCCATGAGCCTGGAGCAGGGAGGGGGTTAGGACCCTGTCTTCTGAATGCCCCACCTCTGTTGTAATTGGCCACCTCTGACACATGACTGGCCCACAAAGTTACATCAAAGACCAGTCCCGAAGCTTGAAAGTAAAACAAACATGGTGTAAAGACATCCTGATTCTCCCATGCTGTCGGGGAGGACTGAGAAAATGGATCAAGTTAGTTTTCTAGAGGAAAGATACCCAGGGCTTCAGGTAAGAGAGGACTTATTTTGCCAGAAGGAAGAGTTAAAGCACTTTAGTTCATGCGTTTTATTATTGATGATTCTAACAATATATTTGCTTTATAAAATGACTTGGAAAATAGAAAAAAAATAGAGAAACAAAAAACCACCCATATTCCCATGACCAGGACATATTTATTCAAGGTTTGGCACGGTGTACCCACTTCCATTAGTTTCCCTGTGCGTCGTGTGTATGTAATAAGTAGATCAAGTTGTTTACATACTGTCTCATTTCTCCTTTTTGCTCTTGAATGTCCTAGCATGTCTTTTCTATTCTCACCAAGTTATCGTTGAAAACATAATTTGAAACCCCTCCTTCATTAAAAGGTGATGTATATATCCATTGTAGAAATCAGGAAAGTACAGAAAAGCCGGAAGAAGAAAATAAAAATCACCGATAAGCTCAGGCCCCAGAAGTGACTCTTGTTAGCATTTCAGTGAATGTTCTTCTTGGCTTTTTCTTACATTTACTCATATGTAGACATTCTTAATATACTCATGGTTCTATTACATATATTTAAATATTTTCTAATGTGATGAACTAGGGGTATTCATTTTCTCTTCTTTGATTACTTTATGATAAACTTAAAAAAAAAAAGCTTACTGATTATTTTCCTGTGAATTGCCTGTCTAAGTTTGGTCACTTTTTGTAGATTTATTGTTGATTTATAAATGTCTGTTACAGATTAAAGATATTTATCTTTTCCCTTTCATTCTGGGTGAAGATATTGAATATATAATTAAAAAGTTGAGAATTTATCAGTCCTCTATAGTATATTAAGTTACCTTCAAGTTTTCACTGCTGTGAATAATGCTACACTTAATATGTTTGCGCATAGATCTTATCTGCATAATTTCCTTGGGATTGATTCAGAGAAAGGGGATTAGTGGGTTTCTCCCCTCAGGAAGTATATGTAGGTACCTATTTCTCTAAACTCTTAGTATAACTGAGTACTATCCTAAAGGAGCTATCCAAGTCTGTAAGCAAAAAAATTGATTTTTAAATTATTTGATTATTAGAAAGCTTTTTCCCTATATTTTATCATCTATTTTTGTCTGAATGCTTTGTGTATTGGCTGTTGTTCCTTGCCCAGTAGGGATATTACTGGTTTTCTCATTGATTAATTAGAGTTCTAAAAGCATAAATTCATGATATTAGCATTACACTATTGCCTACAAATTTCTCACTTTGTCCCATGAATTTTTATTTTATAATGGATTTGCTATTTTATATTTTAGATCATATGGTCAGATCAGTCACTTTGTGATTTTTCACCTTGTATTATGCTTGGAAATTTGTATATATACATATATATATATTTTTTTTTTCTGGTTTGTTTTTGCTCACTGAGCTTTAACATCCATTGGTAGTGTATTTTCATGGGTTACTTGTCAGAGGTGGGATAGTTCTGAAAAGACTCCAAGGGAGAGAGGGAGAGTGGGGGCCAGGTTGTGCAGTCACGGGGCGACATCATGAACGAACGGGCGAAGACCCTGAGTGAAGTGAGCGGAGAAGGAAGATCTCGTGGACGTGGGGGCTGGTTGGGAAGGGAGAAGATAGGCCGTGATAACTGCACGTTCAGGGTCAAGTGGTGCGTGAGTCCCCAAAGGACATGTGGATCCGCACAGCTGGAAGACAATTGGAGACTGAGGGAGACACCCGCAGAGGACACACCTATGCTGGATGGTGGGGTTGGGGTGGCTTCCGATTAGGGACTAGTAGGCTACAAAACTGTCCTTGCACTAGCCAGGGCCACCCAAGATTTCTCAGTTGTCAAATCGCATTTCTTATCTTGCTTACCTTTGCTGTAGCTTTTGACATCGCCTGAATTTCCTCTCAAAGTACCAGTCCCCTCAGGTTCCATGACGTCATCCTGTCCCCCCTTTCTTTTTTCTCCCTTTCAGCTGGGAGCTTCTCTGCTCTTCTGTCCCTGCCTAGAGGCTGAGCCCTACACCCTGTGTACCAAACACTCTCCCCAGGTGACCTTGTTCAGACCCACACCTCGAATTACCATCTACATGCTAATGACTCCTCCCCCGCAACTTCTAGACCTGGGCTCTCTTCCAAAAAAAGGTGAATCTATTTACCTAACATTTGGTGTCTTGTCTCAAGTTCAGCATGGCCCAAACTGAACACGTATCTCTCCTCCGCCCGGACCCAAACCCCACTTGTTCTTCCAGGATTCCCTATCTTAGTGAGTGGGTTTCTTAACAAAGTACATAGGAGCTCTGTTTTCAGAAAGCATAGGGTTGGGAAAAATGGACACTGAACTCTGTGAGGAACTTAGAGTAGACATGAAGGTGTTCTTGTGGCTGAGAATGGGTATGAGAGCGGTTTCCCAGGAAACAACATTCCGTTCTTTGATTTGGGAAATGAAGCCCCAGATATTTTAAAGGTCCCCGGGGGTCACGGGGGGGAGAAGAGTTTCGAAGCATCCCTCCAATATAAGGATTTTATAAATAACCTTCCCAGTCTTCAGCTTGAAAATTCAAATTTCCAAAGGTCACATATTCCAAAACCGTTTCTAAATTTGCTCCTGTGATTTGCATCCATAAGAAGACGCACCTGCAGATCATGTAGGGCAACAACGAAGCAGCAGAATTTAAATCCTCTCCCGGTGGTCCGTTCGGGTGGCAAATGTAGCTCCTAAAGCAGGTGGGAGCCTTTTAAAGAGAAACTGCTGAGATATGCTAGTCGAACAAAATTAGCTCTTTATTTTATGTTTAATTAACCAAAGGCACAACAGGTTGGTCAGAAAAGGGCCCATTTCTCTTCAGCTAAGCATTTTAAAGCTTGCTGCGGTGGATACCAAATCTGGGCTCGCTAAGTCTTTGAGGGAGAAGACAAAGTCAAGCCATGCCTTGTATCCATTCGGAAGTACAGGAGTCATTAAAAAAAAGTCAGGAGAAGTGAGGCAGCATCATATCTTGCTCTAGTACTTGACTGAGGGGTAGACGAGAAGACTCTGGTGATTTTTTTCCCTGTCCTTATTATGCCCTTCCTCGCAAGCACTAAGTGCACCCCAAAGAGAAATTCCCTTTTCCCGGATCTCCAGGCTCTTGGGCGATGTTATCACTCATGCCCCGGGGCTCAGCCCAGAAGTCAGGCACTTTTTTGCGCATGTGCCTCCTGCCCTTCCCTGTGTTATCTGCATCCTTTGACTTGGTAGAATTGAATTCTGCCTTGGAGACCGTTGCTCTCAACTTCCTTATCAGCTCCCCCACCCCGCATTAACTTACATACAACTACTAAAGAAAGTTCTGTGCCCCAAAAGGAGGTTTGGGCTCTAAATCCCATGTGACCTTTGCGAGTGCTTTCTGTCTCCATGCGTCAGCTGCCCTCGTAGTAGAAGATGTTGTTGCTTCCAAGTTCCCGCTGCATGTTGACAGTCTGTAGGCAGAATGTAACTGTGGCTTTCAGTGGACAACTGTGAACATTCTGGATCTATTTTCATGCTTTGTTTTTTAAAAGTCTGCGTTTGCACTTTCTGTACCACTGATGTGGGTCCTTGGAGGGAGGTTCATCTTCAGAAGGCTATAGAGGCACTCTTTGCTTAGACGCCCCCCGATGAGACCAGGAGAGCACTAAGTGCAAAAACCACTGATTGAAATCCAGTTCCTCATAGGGAGCAGACAGGAACCATATAGAGCTTCCACCAAACGATGCCAGCGAGATCTGAGAGCACTGAGGTGCAAACAAACGGAGCACAAACTTTGGCACCCGTGGTGCCCCAGGTGAGGTGCAGGTCGGCCTCAGCCCAGGATCACCACCCCCTGACATCACTGTCATTCAGTTGCAAAAGCCCGAGCTTCTCTGGCTGGAAATCCAGGAGATTCCTTCTGTCGGTCCTTCTTGGAAATGTTTAACCCCTGCGAGCTGCAGGGAGCATTGCCGGGAAGAGGGCGCAGCCATATGGCTTCAGTGCTCGGGACAGCAGATTTCAGCGCTCTTGCAAATCATTCTACCATGGGATGGTTTCCCCTGCGAGAGCCACCTGGGCTGGCTCCAGAGAGAAACGGAGGGGGCATGCTCTTTGTTCTCAGGATGTCGGTACTCTCAGGAAGAAGGAAGGTGTTCCTCCATTTGGGGACAGGGCAGGGATGTAGGGCCTCTGATGTCTGTGCCCTGTCTTGCATTCACTGCTGTGTTAGTAGTCACATGAGCAACCATGTTCTACCTCCTACCGCACACTCAGTTCCATTGCCCGTCTCTCCGTGGTCCCTTGTGACCTAGTGCCTGTTCGCACCAGTCTGCTGTGATCATATGCTCCCAGGGGCCAGTGGTGCAGGTCCTCTGTCCTTTCCTTAGGCAAGCTCATTCATCCTTCCCGCTCAGCGGTGCTTGATGCTGCTGCTCTGGGCACGGTGTGCCCACTGGTCCTGCTTTCCCTTCTGCCTCCTGCCTGTCCCTCCTCTGTCCCCATCAGTGGCTCCCATATGCCTCTGCGTTTCCTGCATGTGCTTACTCTGTTCTTCAGTGCTTACCAGCCTTGCTGCAAGAACATAGTCGCCCTCATGGCCAAGTTGTCTGTTCTGCGCAGAGATTCCCAGTCTGTGCCCCAGTCTCATTACGTTCCAGCAGAACATGGAGCAGATGCTTCCCGGCCATTACTACCCGAGTATCACGTTCTTACCCCAAACCATTCTCTATCCATTCTGGAATCTTCTCTCATGTTCTTCGACTGTGAAAGCTGAGGCTTATTCTCAACACGTGGTTCTGTTTGGGGGGGCCTGTATCCAATCAGTGGCTAAAGCCTAAGAGATTTTTGTTTCTCTTTTCGTTTTTTTTTTTTTTCTTTTTCCTGAATGTCCTTCCAACCCATGCCTTCCATGTTCCTTGGCACCAGGGCCCCAGTCCATTTCTGCCTGAAGCTTTGCTCTTGCCTGGGAGCTGATCTTGCCATTGGTCTCTGCCCCACTTCCATCGGCCCCGTACACCTTCGCCAGATTCATCTTCTGAAAACCCTGCTGCCCTCTACCACCTCCTCTGTGCCTCCACTGCACCATCATAAACAGCCTTTTAAAGCCCATCATTACTAGGCTGCTGTTATGGAACTCCCAGTCCTGGCCAATGTCACTGTCAGGGCTGTGCCCAGAACGTGCCATGCACCGTCCTGCCCCGCACCCCTACGTGCGCTTCTTCATCTAGAATGCCGCCTCACTCCCCTCCTCCCGTTGGCGAACCTTACCCCTTCTTTAAGGTCTAGATTATGAATGGCTTTTCTCATGAGACTTCCTGTAAGTATAGAGCTGTGAAGACCCTCCGACTCAACATCTGAGCCCTGATAGTCAACATTTATCTTATACTTAATCTCACACTAGTTTGGGGGATCTTTTACATTCTTCACTGGTATTTAATTTTGATTTTTGGATTAAAAATATCTATTTCATCTGCATGTTTTATCACCCTCACCCAATTACAAGCTTCCTGAAGGCCTGGAGCTATGCATTTTTCTCATTAGGCCACCCTATTACCTGGTACAGAGCTCAGCCAGCGGAGGTTACTTGTCACCTGAGGGCAAAAATGTGGTTTATTTACTTTAATCAAGGAAATATATTTTTAAAGTAACTATTTTTTCCTCCACAAAATTATTTATTAACCTGTTCAGCCCTTCCATCTTTCCATCAATATGTAAAAATAAAATTTCGCTCATCAAAAAAAAGTGTGCTGTTGTTGGTGAGCTTGATTATGTGTGATTGACAGCTGAGACGTACTAACGCGGTCCTGGTTTTTAAAGACATGTCGCCGTCCCATCTCCTCCCCCCCCCCCCCCCCCCACTGCCCCGGAAGGCTCAGTGAGTGATGCTCAGGGTGGAGTCTTGCTTGTGGTCCCAGAGAGGGAGGGAAAAGGCAGTGTTGCACACAGCAGCTGCCGAACCTAGTTTCAGCAAAAGCCCGGGTCTGATGGCTTTTACATTAAACGGATATTAAGGAAAGGGGAGATCGTCTGGCTGGCAAGGCTGGGCCTGCTTTTCGGCTTAGCAAATCTAGAAACTCAATTTGACAGTCACCACATTCTCTAAAGGGGAAAGATATTAACCAGACTTAAACACATGCATTGTAAAGTCAGCATCTCTGCATACGCCTTTACAATAACTAAAACGTTTTAGAGATTGTTGCATTTATATCCACCTTCGAGGGTGATACCTAGAAGGTATAAAGGCATCCGGGCAACCTACTTCTAAATCAGAGAATTAGTTGATCGTGGCAGAATCAGAGCGATGGTTTTGTGTGGGAGTTTCAAACTCCAGGAAGGCCTGGGAAGTTGCCTCTGAACTGTGTTACGTGTGTGTATTTGTGTGTCTGCAGTTAGAAACCCACACGCATTTTCCCCGCATGCCTGTGTGTTCGCGTCTGCCCTTGGCAAGGTTTTTTGGAGCGTCTACGGAGTGCTCAACGCTGTGTGCTGAAGATTGGTGCCTTTCCTCCTCCTGAGTTCCTGGACAGTACTGAGGAAGTAGTAACAAACTCTTCGTCATCAACTCTGTTTCTAACTCTCCGCAGATGACCGTGTCCTTTGTGTCTTAAAGGTCATTTCTGAAGTCGGCACGTTTATAAAACTGGAGGATGTTATCAAATTCATGGCACTTGTGGGAGTGGCGTTCTCTAACTCCTTCTCCAGGTCTGGATGACCGTCTTCTCAGGATGAATGGCCCCACTCATGTACAAACACCCCCGTAACAAGAGGAGGACGCTAAGGCCATGCTCTGGCCGGTGTCCCTCAGTCCTGCCTTTGGTGCTGGGTATTCCTGTTCATCTCAGAAACCTCTGAAAAGCTCTTGTGGACGTTGGTTCAGAAGGAGCCCTTGTTAAGGCAGCCTGTGGCCAAGGCAGGTGGTGGAAGTTTCCGTTCACTCCATAGCTGCTTGGAGACGTGCCATCGTATTTAAAAGCAGCATCTCGTGGCGCAGCCATTACTGGCGATGCCTATAGGGAGGAGAATTTTTCTTTCCTCTTAAGGAGGAGAGTGGGAGGTTGCCTTCTTCTACGTGGGGCGAAAAGAGATGACAGGATTTCATGCTGGAGCAGAGAAAAGCCCCACGTGGCTGTAATCCCACCTTTTCTGCTTTGCCTGCTTGGCTGCAGGTGTGTCGCTGAGAATGGCAGACCTTTTCTAGCTGATGAGGAAGCAAGAAGGGCAGACCAAGGCTGTGTCTTTAATTAGTGTGAGCAACCGAAGCAGGTGGCAGGAGCGCAGGAACTGGAGGAAAACTGGTACCTCCGAGACCCGGGGAGGAGTTTTAATGCCAAGATGACCTTTAGTCCTGGAGACGAAGCTCCCAGGATGTCTGCCCAGGAACAATCGGATGCCAAGATCAAGCATCTCCGTGTGATTTAAGAAGATGTGTTCTAATCAGGCTTTTGGCACGAAGCAGATTAGAAACTCCAGAGCCATAAACCCAGTCCCGGGAGTTATTTCATTCCAAGATATGATTCAGAGTGAGTTAGAAAAGCACATTTTACCGGAGTCTAGGGATAAGACTAAAGTTCACCTGTGTCTGCCAGTGGTTAAGGATTAGTGATGAAGTATTAGATTTCACTCCCTCTATATGGAGCAACGGGGGGAAAAAAACAAAACAAAACAAAACCCCAGTATCTGTGATGGTTGAACTGCATTATCAGAAGCACAGAATGTGGCTTTGCTAACCTCCACAACTGCAAAGTGCCAGAAGCGTTTATCAACTGCCCAATATTTATTTTTAATTATTTAATTAGATTCTGGCTTCAAGAAAGAAGATATTTGGGAGGAAATTACAACTTTATTTTCAATTTAGTTAAAACATCTTTTACTGAATAAGCCTTCTCTTCAGGCATTTTGGCGGTGACCGCAGTATAATTACAACCTGGGGTGGTGTGGGATGTCCATCCATCTGTCCATCTACCCATCGAGTAACAACTCATTCAGCCAGCAATATGGCGTTCTCTATGTGAACAACACACTAATGTATTGAATGGTGAATCTAGAAACATAAAGTGTGGTGGCTGGCCGTCTTTTCAAAGAGCCCATTTTGAGGGTGGGCCTGGGGCTGGAACACCAATAATTGAGTGTTTCAACCCGAGAGAGCTTGGGGATCCATATAGCGAAGTTGGCTTGAGTTAATTTAGTGAAGTGGGAAAGGAAAACCAAGTGTGTGGATTCAGAAAACCATGCAAATTTTTCCTTAGTTTTCATTTCTTTGAAGAAATGCTTTACCTGATTTTTAAAACTTGCACTCAGAGTGGGGCAAACATCACTTGGCCCTCAGTGGGGAATAGAAACGTATGGGGGACCAAACTGCATCTCCTCTATCGAAACCTGTCCCCTGCTGCCCAGTTATTTTCCATCTAAACCCGAGTCCACCCTTCAGAAGCCTACACGAGACATCTGGAACTTTGCTACTTTATTTTAAAGCTGTTCGATTCACAGCTCAGTTACCTTATAGAGAGCAACACAACGATTCTGCCACATGTGCTAAGAATAATACTGTCAAATATTGTTAAACTGCTAGAAATCAACTTTTGGAAATGGGCTAAATGAATGTGTATTTTCCGTGCTGTCTTAATTCAGTTAAAGAGATCTTTTTTTAACCATATGTGCCAGAAATGCTTACCTTGGATCCAAGCTTGAATCTGAGCTACTTCTGCCAAAAAGAAATGAACAATTTTTACCAAGTTTTAAGCAATTGAAAAAAAAAAAAGTGACTGTGATGGTTGGAGAGAATTGTCAAATACTGCAAAATGTGGTTCTTGCTGATTTCCAGAAAAGTAAAGCACAAAGGAAAAGGCTTAGGAATAGCATTGAATCAAGTGATTTGGTGATCCTGGTGGACCATTGTATTTAAAACCAGATCTAGGGAGAGTCACTCTAGAAAGAAACTGACTTTTGAGCAGCTGTCCCAAAAAGCAGTGATTCCATTTAGGTTTTCTTAAGGAAGAGAGAATCTCATGGACAGGCTGTCAGCCTTGCCTCTGAATTTCTGACCATGGGTAGCACCACGCTGGGGCCAAGAGGCTGAAGACTAGCCCCCCAAAGTCTAATGGGCTTGACGACTGTGATGCTTGTGCCATTTGATTAGCCTTTTGGGATCTAAATTAGTTTGAGCTCATTTGCCTAGTACCTATGTCCGGAAAAGTGGGGAAACTAGGCATTTTTTTGATGGTGAGAAGATCTAATACAGAGGCCGATTTCTGAAGACTGGGATGTCTTTCTGATGGTATCAGTATGTTTGTCCTCTTACTGTAAAGGTTAAAAACAATGAATTTTAGAGTAAGACCACTTTACTGGGCATCCCAGTGCCTCAGTTTCTTCTCTTCTGTACAGTGGGTGCTGGAGAAGGTTGGCCTAGGGGTTACATGTACTGGGGGGCTCAGCCCATAGTATGCATTCAATACTTGTTGGCTCTCACGTCCAGGAAGGGGTCTCTATCACGCGTGCATTTATTTGAGCTGGAAACATTGGGATGACACCTGTGAGCGGAATGGGCTCTCGAGAGGGGGCACATGACTCCGCACCTCTTGAGAGTTCCCAGGGCTGGACGTTTCTGCAGTCCTCGGTGGCCGGCCTATTCCACTGTGGTTCCTCTGACTTCCGGCTCCTGGACCTCATACCCCTGGGGTCTCAGGCCATTCTTGACCCTGAGGCAGCCCCACAATCCATGACTTACTGAGTCATTCAGGCACGTTTGCATCCGTTCATTCACATTGCTGCCATACCGTTTGTTAACTATTTTGACTGTGACCGTATATTTAACCCCCAGACAAATGTGTTACAGAAATATTTCTATCATCCCCATTTTACAGAAAAGGAAATTGAAGCAGAGAGAGGTTAAGTAACTGTTGAGTGTCACACAGCTAGTAGGGAGCGAGGAATTCAGACCCGAGAGGTGAGTCCAAGTCTTGCTCTTCATCTCCAAACTTGGACACTCAGTCTGTGAATCCGCCAGAGGACCGGCTTCTCCTGTGGAAGAAGGCTCGCAGAGATTGAGATGCTTTTCCAATTTGCTTCCCATCCTAGCTCACCTGGATTGGCTCAGAGCCCATTGTCGGGGAGAAGTCTCCTCATGGTCATGGGTGAAATTTTGTACCATGCACATGCTTCTTGAGAAAATGAAGTCCTTCAGAGAATGATTTTTTTTTTAAAAGATTTTGTTTATTTATTTGACAGAGATCACAAGTAGGCAGAGAGGCGTGCAGAGAGAGAGAGGAGGAAGCAGGCTCCCCGCTGAGCAGAGTGCCCGATGCAGGGCTCGATCCCAGGACTCTGGGATCCTGACTGAGCTGAAGGCAGAGGCTTTAACCCACTGAGCCAATGATTTTTTTTAAAGGATTTATTTATTTATTAATTTATTTGACAGGGAGAGAGAGAGAGAGATCACAAGTAAGCAGAGAGGCATGCAGAGAGGGAGAGGGGGAAGCAGGCTCCCCGCTGAGCAGAGAGTCTGATGCGGGGCTCCATCCCAGGATCCTGAGATCATGACCTGAGCCGAAGTCAGAGGCTTAACCCACTGAGCAACCCAGGTGCCCTGAGAATGACTTTTCTATAGAGAAAAGAACCTCTGGCCTTTAAGAACACATCACAAGCCTGTGCCATGGACAGCATGAGGCTCAGCATCTGGGGCATCCAGACCAAATGCCCCAGCCCTGAGTACCTCCAGGCCACCAAGGAAGCTCCACTGGCCATCATAATGCTGACCACTGTGGCCTAATGGCTTCCCATCCTGGAAGTGGATGATGCCAGTGGCCTGTCTCAAAGCACTTTACCCCCATAGACATGGGCATCTCTGCCCTTCTGGGTTGAAACGCCACCTGTGTCAACAGGGAAGCCTCACTGCCCCCCCCCCCCCCGGTGGCAGGGGACATTTGGGTGGAGGCCCAGGGGACTCAGGCTAGACTTCTCAAGGAAGCCTTGGACAAGGGGGGAGAGCTCAGACAGGAGGCAGTGGTCCCTATTTGTGGCCTGTAGCCAGCCCCCACTTTTTTTTTCCCCTCCGCAATTCCACCATTGTGGAATCTCCATGGTCGGGATTTTATTCTGCCAATACTACCAGGCCTGAAGGGAGCTCTCACACTTGCCAGGTGGCAAAGTGACCTTTTAGGCCAGAGCAGTTGTTCTCAGCCCTGGCTGCCCCTGGAATCCCCTGGAGAGCTTTTAAGAGGAACCAATTTCCAGGCCCTGTTCTGGAATTGCTGACTGACTTGTCTGAGTCCTAGTTGTCACATTAAAAAACGAAAAAAAGAAAATCTCCCCAGGTGAGTCTCCTGTGCAGCCAGTAATGGTGACATTCAGGGCACGGGCTCAGCCTTTCCTCCAGGGTGCAGGGCCCGGAGCAGGTGTGGGAGCCGTTTCCCACTGTCCGGAGGCAGCTCGGGCACATCATCGTGACTGCCGGCAGCCATTGGTGAAGTTCCTAATTCGTACAAAATGCTCTCTGCTTTGTGCTGAGAAACGAGGAGGTCAGAATCAAATGAGAAGCTTACAGACCGGCTGGGAATCTGAAATGATCCGAGGTCCTGGGTCGTACTCCTCTTCTGTCTCCTCCCTCCCTGCCGGGTCACGGGAGCCACAGGACACACAGACCATTATTCAGAACAATGAGGACCAACGACAGCATGAGGGTTGATAGCCTCGATGTCCACTAGAAATGCCCTGAGAGCACCTCTGAGGGAGTCTGGGTCAGAAAGCTTCCTGGAGGAAGGGGGTTCTAGCAAGCCCTAGGACAGGGGCATTCAAGGCACGGTGGTGGCAAGAGCAGAGGCCCAGGGCCCAGGACGTGCTTGGGGTGGGCAGCAGACCCAGGCACCCCGGTCTGCCCAGAGCAAGACCTGCCTGCTCTTGATCTTGAAGTCCGGGTCAGGGAGATGGAGGGTGGGGGAGGCATCGTGGCTGAGAAAGGATGCCTTGCCTCGTTGCGCTTAGAGATTTGGGCTCACAAAATATTAATTAGTGAGCTAGACTTACTTATATTTACCATCTCCTTGTGCGTGCTTTTGTCATAAGGAAAGGGGATAAATCTTTGGAATTCTGAAGAGCAAGCTGTCAGATGGCTTCTGGAAGGTTAAACTAAAATGGCTTAAATGCTGCTTTTTAGGGGACGTTAGGCCTTGTCAGGCTCTCAGCAGTTAGCAAACGCTAGGTAAATGTTAAAAGAGAAAAATCTTAGGGGCATCTGGGTGGCTCAGTCGTTAATCGTTCGTCGTCTGCCTTCGGCTCAGGTTAAGATCCCAAGGTCCTGGGATCAAGCCCCACATCAGGCTTCCTGCTTCTCCCTCTCCCACTCCCCCTGCTTGTGTTCCCTCTCTCACTGTGTCTCTTTCTGTCAAATAAATAAATATAATCTTAAAAAAAAAGAAAACTCTTAAAAAATTGTTTAAAGGCTGCTCATTGTAGACAACAAATGCAGAAAGAATAAAGAAGCAAAAATCTCCATAAATTCTTCTGCCAAGATTGAGTGACTTGCCTCTGTGTCCCGTCGTCTTTTCTGCCACCGATCTATCCACACACAGACATGCTCACACAAATGGGGCTTTATAACAAATGCATGTGATGCGTACACGTGTGATATTCGTGTATAGTAGCTTCTGCTGGGATAACATTAGACCGACTGTCTGCCGCCTTCTTATTCGACACAGTAGGTTGTGTTGCTCCTTCCACATGAGTGACTCAATTCTATGTGGTTATGTCCTAGGGCTGCCTGGTGTTATCTTTCTGTGGCTGTGTCATTTAACCGACTTCATGTTCATAGGCATTGAGGCCATTTCTCATTTAAACCCGTCACATTTTGTTTTTAACTATTAATTAGCAGTTGAAATGCCAACCGAACACCAACTAGTGTTTCTGTAGCTGGTAAATCCTTGTTGCGCACCATGCGCTGCGAGACACTCTCGCGGCGATTCAACAAAAGAGACAAAATCCCTGCTTTTGTGGAACTTGTATTCTGTTGTCACATAGAGGATGAACAAGACGAGTGAAGGATAAAATGCACTGGGCAGTGATAAGCATGCTAAGTGGGAAGACAAGTGTGAGAAGGGCTATGAACTATTGGGATGGGAACAGAAGGTGAGACTTTGAGAAGAGTTGTCAGGAAAGGCCTCTTGGAGGGGAGAATTTGGACAGACACATGAGAGGCAACCATGGGAATATCAGGGGAAGAGTGTTCCAGGCAGAAGGACCAGCAAGTGCAAAGGTCCTGAGACATCAAGCTGCAGGCACATTCAAGAAACTCCCTTGAATAGGAGTAGAGTGACTCAGAGGTCTTTTTGGGAGGTGATGTAAGAGAGTTATGAGGAGGCAGGTCATTTGGGGTTCTTGGATCCTAGAGGGGAAACTACTGGAGAGTTCTTACTCAGAGGGGTGATAGGATATGTTATGTATTTTTAAAATTTTTTTAAGATTTTGTTTTTAAGTAATCTCTACACCCAGTGTGGGGCTGAACTTACAACTCCAAGATCAAGAGTTGGATGCTCTACCAACTGAGTGAGGGTACTGGGTGGGAAGGGGTCAGGAGCTGGGAGCCACACTTCATGCCGTGGGAGATGCGGCACACCTTTGAACAGGTTCTTTCTCTAGCCTGTTCTCATGGGAGGCATAGGCTGGCTCCCAATTTTGAGAAATGCAACTGTTAGATTTCAGGGGATTTTCTCATCATAGCTTTGAATCAGGGTATAATATCCCTTTAAAGGATCATTTGCCACTTTGTGTGTGTGTGAATTTGGAGGCACTCCTGTCAATTTAGCCTTAAATCTGTTTATTATAGATTACATTTTTGGTCATTATGTCCGCAGACTCTTTGTAACTATGTCTATTTGCATAAAAACAGGACCTTTTGTTTCGGAACCGTGATTAGCTCTTCTCTGTATCTTGGTTTGAAGTCGTTGTCCTGTCTTTGTGGCAGCATAGTGGTTCTCTTGGAAATGATTAGGATGTCATAATTAGTTTAGGACTCCAGGTGGAGAACAAGTGGGAGGGGCAGATGATCATTTTCTCAGAAGTAAAAAATTCCTGCCTCCTACCCGTGCTCTCGGTGATAAGAGAGGGAGGCCAGGCAAAGGCATGATCTAGAAATAGAAGTGCTTCTAAGGAGTCTGCTTTTCTAAAGGTTTCACTGCGCGTGAGAAAGCCCTTTCCTCTTAGCAATTAATGGCCCTGTTTTGACTGTGCTGAATTATGAAGATTCAAGAAAGAAACCGGAATTTGCTTTTTTGAAGAGCAGATTCAGGTAAAATGCCCAAAAGAATTCTAAATGGGTGTCTGTAAATATCAAGTCATCCTTCCCCAGATTGTAAGAGCACCTTGAGGAAGAAAACCATCCCTGTGTTGCTGGGCTAACTCTTCATTGTTGATGGTAGCTAACCCTGGGCTGTCCCTCTGTCTACCCAGTGAGGCCATCCCTGGGAGGGTCCCCCGAAGCTAGAAGAACTGCGGTTTGCTATCCGAGCTATTCGCATGCTGATGGGGGGCACCTTGGTCTTAGCCCAACCTTGTAGGGAGTGGGCTTATAGTCTGACCTCATTACGACTATGCTTGAGCCTGCTGGACTGGCAGAGTTCTCAGGTGAGACAAGCCTGAATTCTTTAGGAGTCTTTTTCCATATGCCGGATCTGTGTCCTCGGACTTAGAAGACACCAGAATCCTCTTCCTCCATTTCTCTTGGGTGAATTATGTTTAAAACAAGCCGCTTTTCCACCTGCAATGGTTTAAATTCAGATAGATGACTTTGGTTAGTTGCAGAAGACAGCCCTGGGAAAAGTCTGCTTCTCTAGGGGATGTAACCATCGATGGACTGAAACGTGAAGGCCTGTCGGTTCAGTCCTAAGGACGACTGGGAGCTTTTCCTCCTTTTAAGGTCATAGATATCCCTGACAATTCAACAAAAGCTATAGATCACTCCAGAAATCCTCACGTGCACCCAGTGTTACTCTCATAGGAAGGTTTACAGAAGTCCTGAAGGCCATCTGTGAACACGCCTGTCTTGTGATACATAGTCACTTTTGTCATTCAACAAATATTTCCGCGACACCTCTCATTCAGCACTGGGCGAGGTACAAGAAATGTAGTTGTGAACGAAGGAATCATGTATTTATATGTTAACGATTGTTAAAAAAAAAAACTCTTGTGGGGAAACTCAGATAATTCCCTTTACCTTTCTTCTTCTTTTCTTTTTTTTTTTTTAATCTTGCTCCCTCATTTTTCTAAACCAAACATGCATTACTTGATTAGAGAAAGCCAATCAAAGAGATAATATTCATGGTTCATTTCTTGAGCATCATAGGCAATGGCAAATGCTCCTTGAAAGCAGTAATGAGTTTAAAGGGATTTGTATTTTATCAGTCATGATTATATAGAGAGGTGTCCTGATAAATAAAGGTCCAGGTTGTGCCGAACATAGAATTTAGTCTGGCCACCGCTATTGCTTGGGTGTGCCTGAGTTGATGCCTGGCAGTAACTTAGGACCTGGGCGTCAGTTGTCCCCAGGAATGGGTCCTCCAGACCTGGGCCCGACAGACTTGGCTTGCAGACCAAATCCCATTTTTGTAAATGAAATTTTGTTGGAGCAGGGCTATGCCCGTTCATTTGCATATCGTCTGTGGCTGTTTTCTCCCTACGAGGGCAGTGTTGAATAGTTGTGACAGAGACCATTTGGTCCACAGAGCCTGAAACTGTTCTTTCACGGAAAACGTTTGTCCATCCCTCCTCTAGACCAGTATCGTCCACTAGCCCTTTTTGCAGTGACCGGAATGCTGAGTATCTGGGATGTCCAGTACACAGTCACTAGCCACGTGTGTCTACCAAGCCCTTGGAATGTGGCTCGTGTGACTGAGGATCTGACATTTTAATGGTTTTTACATTTGAATTTAAATAGCCACATATACCCAGTGACTACTGAATTGAACAATGCAATTCTACACCAAACAGTGAAATTAGTTTCCTGGATATTTTCTCTGCTGTTGTTTGCTGAGTCCTCTCCACACTGTCTTGACTGAAACACTTTTTTTTTTTTTAATGTTCTAACTATTCCTACATTGGGTAGGAGGTGGCCTCTTTTTATGAGGCATAGAGTTCATGAATTTTTCCACCCAGAAATATCCCGTCATAGGAAAGACAGATTTGCCAGTGGAAAGTGTTGAGCAAAGAGAGAGGAAAAAGCTCAAATTTACTCCCACCCCATTTTTTAACTACTTAAAAAAAAAAACTTATTAAGAGCAGTTTTAGGTTCATGGCAAAACTGAATGGAAAGCACGTAGAGAGTTCCTACATGCTTCCTGCACCCCGCACCTGGCACCCTCCAGATGTTCTGTACCAGGTGCTTCGCTGGTCCAATGTTGACACGTCATCATCACCTGGAGTCTGTGATTCAGAGGGGAGTTCCCTCTTGGTGATGTACATTCTGTGGGTTTTGACGTATGTACAATGTACATGTTCATGTCCTTCTGGGGGGATTGGAGAAGGACAAGGTGTGTGACCCAACCACTAGCCTTTGAGTTTCATTCAGATGAAGCTCATGGTGACTTGCAAGATCCTAAATGAAGGCACCGCTTTAGGGATGGAGCAGGGAAGGCGGGTTGAGGATGACAGACTAGGTGCAGAAAGCAAGAAGAGGAGAAGAGAGAAAACTTTCACTGGCTTTGGATTCTGATACTTTCTCCTTCCCTGCCAGGCACTGGAGGTGGGCAGGTGGGCATGGTGGTTGGGGCTTCATAGTCTTCAGGCATCCTCCTTCCATCGTGTATACTCATGATCATAAAGGATGGGATCCCAGTTTCCTGCTGATTTCTGATGATTCCCAGGAACAGCTGGCACCAAGAGCAAGGCTGGCAATGCCAGCAGCTAGCCTAGTTGTCCACAGAAGACACATGTTCCCAGGGAAGCTGACTGTTCTAGTCACAGCTCATGGAGCCCTCATTTCCAGACCCACTGTATGCTCAGTGCAGCCACGAGGTCTGTGAACTTTGTTCTCTGAACTTGGCCTCTTCCGGTTAGTCTGTGTATAGCCCAGGTTTGAGTTAGAATTTGTTGTTTGCTGTGACACATTAATGTAGCTTCAAGATGAAATCACTGTTTTAGGCAACATGCTTTAGTATTTTGTCTTCTAAGGAAAGCTATGCTTATTTTATTCAAAGTCGCAATTTTGGTGATGATCTAATACCCTGTACCTCCAAATAGTCCTCCCATTCTGGTATCTAATTAGTAATGCAGCCTAGTGGGAGAGCATTTTAAGAATCTTAGTGTCTTTCAGGGAATGATCTGAAATTATATTTTATCAACACAAGAGATCTTGGGGTTGATTGCTGGCTGTCTTCCATGCGTTTGCAGTTGAAATGAAAATAGGACAGGCACAGGCTATATAAGACATGGTCTATAAGGTTGGGACAAGCTCACCTGTAGTATATACCATGGGGTTTTATATGAGGCTTATAGATCTTCAATTGTAGACATAACTGGGGCAGAATGTTGGTAGCTCATTAAAAAGTAAAGTTGTATTTTTAGGGGCATCTTCTGTTAAAGTTCTGGTTGAAAACAACTTCTGAACAAGCAACGTAGCCTCAGAAAGTAGAGTGCATGTAATTCACCTTAATCACTAAGTACATGTTAAGAACTCTTTAGAGAGAAAGAGACTATGGACTCTGAAAAACAACCTGAGGGTTTTGAAGGGTCAGGGGTGGGAGTTTGGGGGAACAGGTGGTGGGTAATAGGGAGGGCACATTTTGCATGGAGCACTGGGTGTTGTGCAAAAACAATGAATACTGTTACGCTGAAAAAATAAATAAAATGGAAAAAAAAAAGAAAAAAAAGAACTCTTTAGAGAGAAAACCTATCAAACCATCCTTGCCTGGTGGCCTCATGGCTCCCAGGCCACAGGCTTTGAGTGTTTAGCCAGCTTGTCCCGTGGGAGGCTGACTCCCTCAAGGATGACTAGATGGCTTATGATGTCATATCATTCATAAGTGTGTCCTAGGACTTTCAGTTGTGCTCTCCTTTCTTCTCTACTTGCAGAGAAGGAAGGAGTGAGGTTAGCTCCTGAGAGAGAATGTATATATACCTCTCTGGTCATTTCTTTTCTTTTGGAGGCATAGGCATCGCTACTTTAGAGGTGGTGGGATATGTTGACTTGGGATTCTGTCCAAACTTCACATGGGTGGTATCTTCTTTTGAATACCTTTTTTGATAGGAGGAGTCCCAGAAGGGAACATGACATCCAGCCTCTCCTGAGGGAAAGGAAACAAATGGGATTCTTCCCCTTCTCCCAGGGAAGTCTAGGGGCTGAGGGAGAGGGAGTGCCAAGCATACAAAAGCGACCATGAACATGGCGGATGAGCTCTGGCCTAGGAGATGAGGCACCCAGGCCACTGAAAGCTGGTCTCCCAAAGTCTTGGGGTCTAAACCAGGAATAAAAGGAGAGCTGTTTCTGCCTCCTGAGAGCCCTCACATCCTGGCTTATAAACTGCTCTGTTTTCATCCTTCCCTGTATCCTGCTGCAACACCTGGGGTGAAGATTTTCTTCTATTCTGGAGAAGAGGTTGAAGCTGTTGGTGTGACTCTTCTCTGCCATGGGCCAGGGAGCCTGGCCACTGTGATTTGCCATCACCAGGTTAAACATTCCAGCCTAAATAATGAGCCCTAGGCTCATCAACCTGCAGAGGTCTTCAGAGACTGGAGAATTTGTATACTTGGCTCAAGGTGACTCAGGAAATTAGTGGTTAGATGCAGGTCTCATGATTCTCAGATCATTTTGACATGCTATATTTCCTCCCTAATTAGCCCTCTTTATATATTAATATATCCCCCATCCCAGTCTGTGATGTCTTTAGGTTTATTGCCTTTATGCCATTAGAGTCAACCCCTGCATCTTAGAACAGGAGGGCTAGACCCTTGAGACATCAACACTGGATATTTCAAAACTCCCCGAGGTGGGTGCACTTCCTACTACTGTCCTCCAACCAGTCTGACCTGCAAGCTCTAGCAAGGGAGTGCCTGGGGTTTGGTTAAAATACGCTGTGTTAGAATGAGTGAAGTAACAGCACCCCTCACACATTGCCTCATTCCCCCACTGAGGGTTCAGATTTGTGGCAGTGTGCGGGCAAAATCTTGGTTGCTACCCATGTAGAGCAAGAAGAGGGAAGTTGGGGCTGTGGCTAGCATAGTCACCATGGTTGTCCTCAATGCCAGCTCCCTCCCGTGACTGGCTAGTGGATTCTACAAGCCAGCGTCCAGCCTGTTGAACCACTGTATCAAATCATCATCTTTTTGTCCTGATACTTATCAGGTCAGCAGAGCTGCCTTTTATTCTTGTCCCAGGGGAAAAGCTTTTCTGTCATTGCAACGTATTCAGGTAAAGTCATTTGTTCTTGGTGTTTTGGTTCAAAGGAATTGAAAAATGTGTTGTACCAAACTGCTAGCGCATTGACCATTCTACAGAACATTTTATAATAGCCGTCGATGTGTTAAGGGAAAAAAATCAACCCGTGGCCCAGAAATACCTGCCTAGCATCCCTTTACTCAAGTCATACTGTCTGTTCTTCTCTATTAATTAAGCAAATATCAAGTCACCTGCTAGCGTCAGGGAGCTGATAAAGAAGCAGAAAATAAAATAAGAGTTGCAGTACTAGGTCACAGGAAACTAAAAACAATCTGGTTAAGGAGATCAAATGCACACAAAGAGGGCAATTCTTCAAAGACTATTCTAATGACAGGTTACTGTGCTAGAGCACTCAGAATCAGTGGTCGCTGTACCATTGATTACTGAACATGCTCATCAAGACCCCTGGCCAGGAGATACACTAGGACCACCACAGCACAGCAAAATGGTAGGTTAGATTGAGCGTGCCAAGAAGACCACACTAAGCCTGAGGAATTTACATATTACCCTTTATGGGATTTATAGAATCCCACTGAAGGGCTTTTAATTGGAGAGTACTGTGATTAGATTTCCTATTTAGGAAGATCATGGCTACTGAGTGGAGAATGATATGGGGGGATGGGGACACGGATGGTATTAACAGAGACGGTAGTAAAGATAAGTGTGAATTGTAGATAAGAAGAAACTGATGGATTTGAGAGAAACACTGCAGTTAGAAGCCACTGGAGGATTTTAAGAAGAATGATATGACCTGATTATGTCTTAGCAAGATCACACTCACTCCTGGGTTGAATATATTCCAAAGGCAGGAAAGAAGACAGTGGCAGAGGGACCAGCCATTGCAAAAATCTAGGTGAGAGATGGTCAGCTTTGACCAGGGAGGTAGCAGTGGGAGTTGTAAGAGGCAGTCACACTGTGTCCTGATTTTGAAGCCTGAGCCAACAGGATTCTTGGTAGACTAGATGTGAGATGAGAGAAAGAAAAATCGAGGATGGCTCCAAGACTTTTCGGCCTGAGCAACGGAGAGGTTGAACTGCCATCAGCTGAGATGGAACAGACAGCAGGAGTTAGATTTATGGAAGTGTTGGATGTGTTAATAGGTCCAACTGGAGATAATACGTAAACATATGGATTGCAGATCTTGAGTTCACTGTGAAGTAGGGACTGGAGACATAAATTTGGGAGCCTCTGGCTTGCAGATGATGTTTAGAGCTGTAGACTAGGTGATGTCACCACGGAAGTAAAATGGAAGTAGGAGAGAGAAGGGTTGGGACAGGCTTCTGGGGCACTCTCATGGTAAGAGGTCAAGTGGATGAGGGAGAAGCAGCAAAGTAAATGGAGAAGCTGCATCCAGTGACTCAGTAGGAAATGGACAGTGTGGTGCTTGGAAGCCATGGGAATTACCCGAGGGGAGGAAAGGGTGAATGTCACATACTGTTGCTGAGCCAGGTAGAAAGAGGACTGATGTGTTTCCAGTGGATTTAGTAGCATGGAGTGCAGTGATGAGCTTGGTAAGAACAGTTTGGGAGAAGTGGAGGGAACAGAAGCCTGTTTGGACAGGTTTCAAGAGAGAACAGGAAGTGAGAAATTTGATATGATTACTACAGATATGTCTTGAAGAGTTTTTACTATAGAGGGAGGGAGAGACATGGGGAGGGTGATTTGGACACGGAAAGACAAGGAAATCACTAGTGACTTCGATGAAAATAGTTTGAATGGGTGATGCTGTGGGCAAAGAGGACCTTGAGTGTCTGTTTGCTCAGTCTTGAGCTTCAGATCAGCTGGGCCATGGCCTCACCAACCAGTGGCAGACCTTGCAGTTTTCTTGGTGTTTTTCCCTGTTGGCCATATTCTCTCTGTGCCTATTCACTGCTCTAACCCATTTGTTGTCTTATTGGGGACCTCCTATTGCTCCCTCTGGAGCTTTCCCCAGAGGTTGTATCCTCTGAATGGGCTTTTCCCCATGTTCTCAGAATACAGACCTGCCCGCCTCATGGAAGGGGTTGACCACCTGGCTGTGACTCTCCATTGGCATAGCCCCAACTGTCACATGTGTCATTCCAAGTCAGTCTGACCAGACTTCGTTTGCTTGCTGCCCAAGATTCAAGACTCTCTCCCAAGCCTTTATGCCCATTTTTGTTCTCAACCAGAATCCAGGAGTCCATTATTCCTGTTCACATTCCATACATTTTTAAACTCCCATTCTTTTCAGTACCCAAATAGTACATAATATAGTCAAAAAATTAGAATAACCGTGAACAAAAAGAAAGTCCCCTATAGGCCCACGAGCCCCACCCAGCAGCTATGACCATCCAATGGTCCACATGTACGCTGATACACACATGCACGCACAATTCTGCTGCTGCATTCTGATCCTTCAAACTAGCAATCATATGGACCCCATGACCTTGGGAACTGTTATCCCTTCCTGCCCTGTGCTTTTATTCTCCTCCCCCTCTGTGCACAAGTTCCCTTCCTCTTTCTAAAGCTCTTTCCACTCCTCTCAGGGAGGTATCATCAATTAAGAGATACACATGAATATCACATGAGTGCCCATGAAGGTTTTCAAGCATCTCTTGTGGACATTCCTTTCAAATGATAGAAGACAAGGGTATGTGCCCGTGGTGGGGGGTGTGATGGATGAGTTTGCCCAGAGAAATGGAGGCATGAAATGCATATCCGTTTGTTTCCTGCCTGCAATTCTGTCCTTCCCCAGAGAAAGGTACCTATTGCCCATCTCCCCTGAAATATGCAAGCTGTGTCTGGTTTCTCTAGTGCTCCTGCACCTGTAGTGAGTGTAACAAATTAAACTGCATACTAAATAACTAAATAACTAAATAATGATGCATTGGATTCATCATTTTGAGAATTGGTGTATCCTGGTGCTTTGCTGTTCTCCCCTCGGCCCCCTGGCTGGCTGATGTGGGTGTAGTGGACATGATTGCAGGGGTCTCCTTGAGCCCCAAGGAGCACAGACTGAAGAACCATTCCACCCATTTTGTTTTGAATCCACCATTTCAATGAAATTTCCAAGTTTCTTTGCCGTCATATTTTCTCGACTCTGCCCCTCCACTGCTCCTGGAGGGTCAGCACTCCCAAGGGTGGCCCAGAATTATCATGTACTTTCTCTAGGTTTCAGTGGCATCTCAGTCGAATATTCAGCTCTAAAATTATGTGGTGTTGGAAACCTCATTGGCCATGAACTTTCTTATGGCTCAGTTGCATACTAGTTGGCAGGATTTAGCCGATGAAACCAAATGTACCCACACAATCATTAGCAAGTGTGGGAATTGTTGTTAGGAACTGAATATTTATTGTACGCCCACAAATTTTTAGGTGCTATGCAGAATATGATTGCCAGAGGATTGCTTTTGTCTAAGATGCCAAAGGAAGTTAATTAGCATTTGAGAGAAATGCCCACATTGCTGATGGGGCTCCTGACCACATCAGGCCAGAGACAGAGTGATGCTGGGCCTGGCCTCGTCTGCTGTGCAGGGTGGAGGGCAGACATTCTCCTGGGGTCCCAGGAGGGAGGAGTTCTGGAGGGGAGGGGTCAAGCCCAGAGGGAGGAGACCACAAGAGGTGAGGCTTCCTTACCCAGTCTCCAGAACTGTCCATTTTTGTTCAACTTCCCTCTACACAGCCCTGGGAGAGAAACTAGTCCAGATTTCTGGAACTTTCCTGGGAATTGGTTGGTGCTTCCTCAAAACAGGCTGAACATGCAATACGAGATTGTAATCAGACCCATACATCTTTGAGTCCTGCATAGCAGCTTAGTGGTTGGTGACCTTGGATAAGTTACACAATGTCTCTGAGCCTGTTTCCTCGCCTGAAAAGTTGGTGAAACGATGCCTCCCATAGGCTTATTATCCAGGTTGGAAATGAAGTATGTTAGGAGGCTGGTACCATGTTTGACCCTTGGAAGGTGATTCCCATGTGCTGGCTATTGACGTGGTTGTGGTCATTGCTGTGTCCGTTCTAGATCCTACATTTTCAGTCACGTGTCCCCAGGACCTGAACAAGACCAGGGTGTGAGAGCCTGCTGCCCCTGGTGGCGTCCCGAAGAAGATGCATGACCTGATCCCCAGGAAATGGGGAAAAGCTTTGTCTGTATCTGAGCAGGTGGATGTCTAGAGTAGGAGTAGAGAAGAAAGCGGAGGAAGAGAGGGAGCAGCGTTTTGAAATTTCTCCTGGGAAGAAAAATCGTGAGTTCCGTCTGTGGCTGCCCTTCCCGCCAACAGCCCCCCACAGAGGTCACCATCAAGTGCGCCCTCCTCTACCTGAATCAGTCGGAGAAGCCCCGGGAGATGCATTTCGTTGGCATGCCGAGCCACGTGTGTGCCGCGTCCTATAGAAGGAGAGCACTTGTTCCAGGTAATTAAAAGTGTCAGCTCCTTATCCAGGAGAGGGTTCTAGTAAATTATGTACAGTAAATATTTTTGCAAGTTGGAGCTCTGAAGAAGACTTATTGATCTGTGGCAAGCTGCCAGGCAGCTGGTAAAGATTTGGAAAATTATTCTCAATCCAGGGCGGGTCCTAGGAGGGGTGCGAACGCAAACAGTCTAGAGGCTCTTTTGTTTCTCCTTTATCTGTACCTCCCGCGAGGAGCCTGCAGATTCTCCCAGGGCAGCTGAATCAATAGCAGACAATGACATGAACTCCTTGGTTAGTGCAGCCTTGGTGATTCTGATCTGAGCTATATCAGCACGGCTGCCCAGGGGAGCCCGCGCAGAGCGGGGAGGGAAATCGATGTCAGGAGACCGTGCGTCTGATCCGGCTGGAGGGGCTGGGCGGCCCTGTTGGGAGGTAGGTGGAGGCGACGGTGCTACCTGGATGCTGGGCTCAGCCCTGTCCTCCAGCAGCTCCTGAGAGGACCCGGGGTCCTTGCTCGCCTCCGCTAACCCCCACCTGCCAGGGTCCCTAACTGCCCTTCGTCTTCTCTCCTGCCTCAGCACCAGGGCCCGAGGATGCTGGAAATGGTGTTGGGTCTTGAGAAGAGATGTAGGAGGTGTGGGGGCAGGTGTGACCAGGATGGTGTTGGTTTTGTTCAGGTGGACAGGTGCCCGCCCCCTCCCGCCTCGCATGGAGGGGCCAAAGGTGACAGCGAGGAGGCCTCCCCAGATGCCAGGCACTCCCAGAACCCTGCTAGCTAACGTTTCCTGTTGCTGGGTCTCTCTCTTCCTCACAGCACTGTTCTCAGTCCTTAGAACGCTTTCTAGCACAGAGTAGGTGCTCAGTAAATATTCACTGAATGACTGAATGATGCCTTCTATCTTGGTCCTGATTGAACTTTCCTGAGAAGGTTCCCAGGGCTACAGCCCAGAGAAGGTGTGGAAAGGCCCAACTTAGGCTTGGGGCTTTCGGAAAATCCTGTTGAGCCCACACGCTTGAGGAATGCAGCAGAGACCGCCCCAGGGTCTGGAGTCCGAGTGCCTCCTGTCATTTGGAAACTCCTAGCAGCTGGGCTTTAGGGCAGAAGGAGCAAGTGAAACAAAGGGACAGGTGGCCAAAGATGAGATGTCAGAGGCAGGTCTGCAGGTGACATCTCTTATGACTGCCACTGACTGCCCTTCTCTCCCCTGCCTCCTCCCATCCGACCCCCTGTGCCGGGAGTGCACGACCTCAGGCCTTGCTGTCCCCTCCTCACTCCTCTCCCCAGTAGCTTGGCGTACTGGCAGGGGCCTGGCACGGTCTGAGGTGGATTCTTGGACTCCCTTCACTCTCTTCTCGCTGCCTGGCATCTTGCAGATTTGTGACTCATTTGCACCTTCAGTGGTTCTGGAAGAACAGGAGAAAGAACCCACAAACAGTTTTGCTGCTCTTTAGTAACTTCTGTCGGGTGAGAGAAGCCCATGAACACCATCGTAACATGGTGTGCAGTTTGGGATTGCTATTTTTTTCCCCCTTTAAACTTCTCCTTTCCTTGCCTCTTCTCCATTAGCAGGACGGCAGGGGAACTTGGCTTCATCCAGGTGGGGTAAGAGCCAGCACGCACAGTGGTCGTATTTCGGGGGCGCCGTCTGAGGACCCTGTTAGAGCGCTGAAAGGAGGTGCACATGCACGCGTGTGTCCTGGTGGTTCCGAGGCCGCGTGCTTTCTTCCTGAGTCAGGGGACACGCGCTCGTTTTCCTCCCGGGATCTCTGGGAGGAGCAAGCCCTGCTCTGTGCTCAAGTTTAGTTCTCTGTAGGGAGCCATTACTCCGCTGTTTAAAGAAGCCTTTATGCTTTGCAGCTTTAGATCATTTCACATGATGAAACACCATCTCACTACTGACAATTGTAATTTAAAATGTTTGACGGTCTTTTCAGCTGAAAAAGAGTAATCATCACTTGCCACAGGCAGACTTGGAGAGTTGCTGTTACTGCGCCAACTGGAGGACTCGAGTTCTCCATGGGGTCTGTGCTGTGCCATTTTCTCTGACTGCATCCCCTCTGTCTAGCCATCCACCCCCACTGCTCTCTGCCCACACACTCCATACTACTTTTACTACCATCATCTCTGCTGTCGTCCTCACCATCCCCGCCGTCATCCTCACTGTCCCTGCCATCATCCTTACCATGCCCGCCATCATCCTCAACATCCCGCCGTCATCCTCACCATGACCGCCGTCATCCTCAACATCCCGTCGTCATCCTCACCATGTCCGCCGTCATCCTCAACATCCCCGCCATCATCCTTACCATGCCCATCATCCTCAACATCCCACCGTCATCCTCAACATCCCCACCATCATCCTCAACATCCCGCCATCATCCTCACCATGCCCGCCATCATCTTCACCATGCCTGCCGTCATCCCCAACATCCCTGCCGTCATCCCCAACATCCCTGCCGTCATCCCCAACATCCCTGCCGTCATCCTCACCATGCCCGCCGTCATCTTTATCAACCCTGCCATCGTCCTCACCAAGCCCGCCATCATCCGTCTCATCTCTGCCATCATCCTCACCATCCCTGCCTCCATGGCCATCACCTGCATGCACTACCACCCACACACACCTTGTACTTTACTCCTAAACCTCTACGTCCTGGTTGTCTCCTTTTCCTCATTGTTGAAAATTAGGAGTCTGAATCCCGGCCTGCTAGCTTTGCTGGAGGGACCAAGCAGGGGGAAACGTTAGCTTTGGAGAGAGACTGGCCTGGAGGAGAATGTTTGTTGAATGACAGAATGTCAGGTCCACCATTGTCCAGTCTATGGCCTTGGTTACTTAAGGAACTGTTGGGGGTCTCTATTTTCTTCCCTGAAGAATGAGATTAGTGATACCAGCTGTTGGGGTTGTAGTGAGTTTTAGAGCCAATGTTGTAAAGTTCCTAATGTAAGGATTGGCTCGGGGCGCCTGGGTGGCTCAGTGGTTTAAGCCTCTGCCTTTGTAAGGATTGGCTCAGTGAATTTCAATTTTTTTTAAAGATTGTATTTATTTATTTGACAGAGATCACAAACAGGCAGAGAGGCAGGCAGAGACAGAGGGGGAAGCAGACTCCCTGCCGAGCAGAGAGCCCGATGTGGAGCTCGATCCCAGGACCCCGAGATCATGACCCGAGCTGAAGGCAGAGGCTTTAACCCACTGAGCCACCCAGATGCCCCAGTGAATTTCAGTTTTATTATGAGGGCAATATCCATGAAACACGGTATATTTAAACGTAATTTAAATTGCATAGATGTATGGTTTTCCTGCTCATACTCTCTTGTTCAGTGAACTACGTGTTCTAAAACTCTCATTACCATTGTTCCTACCAGCACCATCTCTCCCACTGCCCCACCATCCCCACTACCACTAAAAGTCAGCCACAAACTCTTACTGGACTTATTTGCCAGGCACTGTTATAAGGGCCTTACATGTGTTTACTCATCTATTTCTCACAAAAACTCTATGGTATATTCAATTATCATTAGCTTCATTTTCAGTATTATTACCTTCATGGTAGATGACAAATCTGTCTCAGAGATATTCGGTAATTTGCCCAAGGTCATAGAGTTAATAAGCGATGGAGCCTCTCTTCCGTCTATGTTTTGGCTACGTCTTTCAGATTATTTATGTGTGTGCTTATGTACCTGTCTGTGTGTCTGTGGATATATGTTTCTATATAGGTCAGTGTGTTCTTTGTCATTTTGACAAGGAGGAGGCCATAGTGGCCTTATTAAAGACTTTAAGTCCATTGAAAACAACGGAAGTAGAATATACTCAAGAAACATCTAGCAGATACCACAAGATGGCTTGGTCCTTTTTAAACCAAGGTTATTTTTGAAATTCTGTGATGGAAGTGAATTAGAGTAATGAAGGTGAACGAAAGTCAAGTTTCGGTCACGATGCAGTGAAAACCTTCACTTAATAACCTTATTTTGTTTAAGACTGATTACAATCAGTGGAGAAATGCTATCAATTAGCCAATTATGTAATTGAGCTGTTTCTCAACCGTTCCTTTTACTCCCAACTTTCTTTTCTCCCCTGGAAATCAAAGAAGCATATAAAAGTAATTTTTGGTGTTCAAGTTGGAGGGCACTCTTATTGTGGCCGGAAACATCTCATTAAGGCAGTTAATAATGAAAACACCTGGAACCCTAGAGTGCCTGTCCTCTATTTGACTTTGGACGGCAGTTGAAGGAAGGCGGGGGTAATGTCTGTTTTCTTAGGTTGTTTAGAACAAAAGAAGAGGAAAAGTCCTTTCTTGGTGATTCCAGGAGTCAGTGCTACATTGCCCGTGAGGTCTGGACTGCTTAGGTTCATGAGTGAGTTTGTGACATTTAATATGGTGTGGAGATGCAGGGAGAGGAATGACCAAACTCTACTAGCTTCTAGCCACGTGGCCGCGGTCTGCAACGTGTGCAGCCTCGAACTCCAGGCGCTGCCCCGCTCACAGCTGTAGGACCCAGTCCCGGCTGTAGGACCCAGTCCCCCCACTGCATAAAAAGTCACATGCTTTTATATTTTAGAAACAGGTCCTTGGATCTCATATTTTCAAAAATGGGTCCTTGGAAGCATGATTGATGCCTTTGGGTGCGGTCCTCGACAGATAATTATGAGTGGGCTCGTTATCTCAATTGTAGGAAGTTGGAGCTATCAAAACGTAATACAGAAGAATATAGGGACTTCCGTGACAGGTGTCAGGGAGAGAAGATGGTTGTGTATGTGTGTGTGTAGCGGTGGGGAGGGAGGATTGTGGCTTTAACCTAGACCTGCATTGTAAATCTCCAAGTGGGCCAGTTTCTTCATACTCAGGTTGAGGAAAGCAATAGCAACCCTCATGGGGCCTCCTTCCCTTTTTTCAGTTCTCTTCCCGCTGGAGAGGGAGGCCTGGGAGGAGTCATTTCAGTGGTGGGCAACCTCGCACAGCTCGAGTGGGGAAGCCATGGTCTCTGGACCCAGTAGCCGGAAAGGGAAATGGACAATGTGCTGTAGCAGCCAGAGTGTCTCAAGGCGGTGGAGCGTCCCCGGCTGTGCATTGGGCGGGGGTGGGGGGGGTGGGGTGTGTGTGTGTGTGTGTGTGTGTGTGTGTGTGTGTGTGTATGTGGGGGGTGGGGTTGCAGATAGTAAAGGCTCAGGAAACTAGCGGCCAGAAGAAGTTCGGATTTCAGAAGGCAGGCCAGGTTGGGAGGTCAGAAACCAAGACTATTCTTCAACGGGAGATCTAGCAGAAGGGTTAAAATTAGCAGATGAGATTTTAAAAATAAGTTCGTAAGTTGAAGCACAAATATAAAATCAGATAGAAGGGCTAGGGCATTCATGTGCTTCATGAAAGGAAATTTGAACATGAAAGCAAATTCTCTCCCCATCTCCCCACATCTCAGCCTGTGGGGCAGAAACTAGTGCTCGAGGCTGTAAGTGTGGGGGGCCAGTGATGGAGAGCACTGCCTGAAGGGGGGAGGCACAAGGACAGGAGCAGGCAGAACCGGGTACAGCCAGACCACCCTGAGTGGGTGGACTGAGTCGTAGAAACTGTAGAGCATTTTCTGTAAACCTGGCTTGCGGTCCAAGAGCTGGGCATTCGACTGCATGATTGGATTTAGGACCAGTTGGAAAGGGTCATTTTGTCTGAGTCTTGGAATAAGACCAGGATCAAATTAACATGGGGTGATGGGTAGGCATGATTTGATTAAAGTACTACCATGGTAGACAGAATAACAGCCCCCAAGATGTCCACCGCTTCCTGTCTGGAACTTGTAGGTTACCTTCCATGGCAAACGTGACCTTGCAGATGAGATCAAGGTAAGGCTCTTGAGTTGGTAGGTTAAACACGATTATCTGAGTGGGCTTTTTACAAATACAAGGGTCCTTATATAGGGGAGACAGTAGGCTCAGAGTCAGAGGGAGATTTGAAGATGCTGCCCTGTTGGTTTTGAAGTGGGAGGAAGAGGCTGAAGGCCAAGAAATGCAGGCAGCTTCTAGAGCTGGAAAAGGCAAGGAAACACATTTTCTCCTAGAGCCTCCAGAAGGAGCACAGCTCTGCAGATACTTTGATTTCAGCCCAGTGAGATCCATTTTGGACCTCTGACCTATACAACTATATGATCATAAATTCGTGTTGTTTTAAGCCACGAAATTTACAGTGATTTATTACATCAGTGATGAAAACCAGTACAGGTATGAATTTATTCTGTATATTTCTTAAAAGTTTGCTCTAGAACTTTCCTGTACCATTCCTGTTGTTGTCATTTGGTATGTATAGCCGTACTGATAACAAATAAGGCTTTGTGTTTTTAAAAGGTGTAAAATGATGCTTTTTTCCAGTCTTAGTTAAAAGTCACTGAAAGATGATGTGTGCTTCTCAGAGGACCCGGATTGTGGCCATACCACCACCTGTTGGCCGTCCGGTTTTCATTCACTTTAAAGAAAAAAATATCCAACGAGAACACAAAACAGTCAGGGAACATTGCAGCACAAAAACACTTAAGTTATAAAGTAAAATCAAGTATCCTCGCTTGATGTGAAACTGTGCCTAATAGATTGGTGGGTCTTGATGGGTCTTATAAATAATTCTGTGAGCCTGGTGCACTTATGGAGAATAGTTTCCTTCCTAGGTGTGTACGGAACACCATATGCTATTTTTTTTCCCGGCAAGATTATTTGATTCTCCTTACTTTTTCATATTATGTATCTGTATGTTCTCAAATATCTGGCTAAATATGAAAGTCACCACTCCTTTCCTCCAAATCTGAAACAAAGGCAAGCTCTAAAAAATCACTTGCAGCCAAAACTACCGAGTGAGATCAATGCACAGAAACATACACACACCTTCAAGCACACACATGTCAACATCAAGGAGGAGGAAATGAATCTCCTACTGTCTTCCTCCATCCAGAGCTGGGTTTGACCCTGTTTGGAGTTCTCTGTGCACAAGCTAGAGGGAGGGATGCAAACTGCTTGCTGGTGGTTGTTGCTATGGAAACTGGCAGAGACAAAAGGCCACAAAAATGAAGGAGTAAGATGACATGGAGGGATTAAAAAAACAAAACAGGAGGGGCTTTTCTTTCTTCCTCGCTCCTCATTTTGCTGTAATAACTTATTCAGTGCTGTGGCAAAGAGAAGCCAGAGGTTCAGGGAGGGAAGTATGAAGGAAAACAGGCAGGATTTTCCTTCTGTCTTGTCACTTGAACTGCGTAATCCAGTTAAGGTTTCTCTCTGTAATTGCTCCTCACTATTCCTTTCCTGTAAAGAGAAAGAACCTACCCACACGTCTGAAGGTAGCGGGCAAATCTCTCATTTCTCTGTAAGGAAGGACATGTGACTCTTTCAGCTTACTCTGGGGAAGAGCTTTCTAACCAGTGGACCTTCTGCTTGGGCTGTTTGTATCTCTAGAGGTCAAGGAGTGGCTTCACGTTCAGGGTGAGGTGGGCAGGGTGGCCACCAAGGTCCCTGCAAATGCTCATGTCGAGGGACTTGTGATCAATCATCTCAGTCACATGACTTGGAAAGAGGGCTGAGTTCCAGATGTGTCGCTTGCTCTCCTTTTTTTCATGGAGAAAAAAAAAAAATACAGGGGAGCCTGGGTGGCTCAGTGGGTTAAAGCCTCTGCCTTCAGCTCGGGTCATGATCCCGGGATCCTGGGATCGAGCCCCGCATCGGGCTTTTCGCTCAGTGGGGAGCCTGCTTCCCTCTCTCTCTGCCTGCCTCTCTGCCTACTTGTGATCTCTCTCTGTCAAATAAATAAATAAATAAAATCTTTAAAGAAAAAAAAATACATATGATGACCAGGTTCCTGTCCCGAGCAGTCCCAGAAATCTTCCACTGCCTTTCTGCCTGTGCCATGGGCCCTTGATCTAGAAGTTTCCTGCACTTTGGGATTCCAGGGCTTTTTGCCACTTCAGAAATGAGACTTGACGTTTCCAGCATCTTCTAGTAAAAAATCTACAAATTACATAAAAAATACAATGTGGAAAACAGACAAGGGTCGAATAAAAGAGGAATGGTGGATCTTTGGGTCATTGGTTCCAACCGTCCTGCTGCTGGATGAGTGAATCATGAAGCCAGTGTGTCCTCCGAGGACCGCCTACACCAGGATTGGTGGCGTCCTTTGTTAAAAACAGATACTCAAAACAGTTCTCTTCATGGAGCCCCTTCTCAGACCTTCTGAGTGAGGAGTCTCGTGAGGGTACACCTGAGGAATCTGCTCATTCTGCACATTTTTTTATCCTTTTAATTTATTTATTTTTTCAGCGTAACAGTATTCATTGTTTTTGCACAACACCCAGTGCTCCATGCAAAACGTGCCCTCCCTATTACCCACCACCTGTTCCCCCAACCTCCCACCCCCGCCCCTTCAAAACCCTGAGGTTGTTTTTCAGAGTCCATAGTCTCTTATGGTTCGCCTCCCCTTCCAATTTTTTTTTTTTATAAACATATAATGTATTTTTATCCCCAGGGGTACAGGTCTGTGAATCGCCAGGTTTACACACTTCACAGCACTCACGATAGCACATACCCTCCCCAATGTCCATAGCCCCCTCCCCCTCTCCCAACCCCACCTCCCCCCAGCAACCCCCAGTTTGTTTTGTGAGATTAAGAGTCATTTATGGTTTGTCTCCCTCCCAATCCCATCTTGTTCATTTATTCTTCTCCTATCCCCCTAACCCCCCATGTTGCTTCTCCACGTCCTCATATCAGGGAGATCATATCATTCTGCACATTTTGTCCTTAAGACAAAACTCCACTTTTCAGCCCGAGTCCTCCAGGGAGGCCGAGATCCCAAGATGGCACTCATTTCACGATTTAGCCCCTGTGTGGATAAGGCCATCTCTTTTGAGGAGGTTGACGAGAATGTTCTTCTTTTGGCCAGAGAGAAGAGCAGGCTCGGAATCCACTCTAGACAAAACTCTTCTCACATACGATGACTCAGTCCTTCCTGGTTTTTTCCAGGTGAGCTTCTCTAGTCAGTGAGGTGTGAAACTGACCTCTCTCCGTGTCGTGTCAGTCCGCAGTTTCTCTCAGCTTGATTGACTCGTCTGCCCACTGTGGGACGCGCTCAGTGCCACGGGGTTTTGTTAGCCACGCTGTCTGTCCTGATGGAACACCAGCTTCCTGTCACCATTTGCTTCGTCACTGCTGCTGTCTGGCCTCTCCTCTTGAACATGTCCTATGCCACTGGTTTTCAAGCCTTAGTTGCCGGAGAATCGCCTGGAAGGCTTGCTACAGCACGGATCGCTGGGCCCGCTCCCAGGTTTCCGCTTCAGCCGGTCTGGATGCGGCCTGAGAACGTGCATCTCTAATGAGTTCCCAGCCCATGCCAGGACCACCCTGTGAGAATCGCTTCCGCATACCTCCCCCACGTGGCTGGACCTGGTCGGGCCCCTAAGGGAGTCTGTTTGCTCCTGTCCTGCCCTCACCTTGCGCTGCGTCTCACAAGGCCACGGACGGTAATGATGTGCTATGTGGGATTGGACGTGAACGGAGCCACCTCGGTGACTCCTGACGAGTCCTTGGATTCTGGCTATGAATTACCCAAGCCAGATGGCCCCCTGGAGAGGCCTGGCTGGCACTCCCCAAATCTGGCACTGGCCTGTTGTTAGATTCCTCTGCAGCCCCAGAATCTAAAGCCAGATTGGTGCCCAGGCCTCTGACCCTCCCGCAGCTGCCAAGCTCAGAGTCAGGTTGCTGGAGGCCATGGCTGGGATGGGAAACTTCCTGAAGCTTCTGCTCCAGCTCGCTCTTCTGAGGCAACTGTGGGGCTGGCTGCCCATGCCCCCGGACTCCTGTCTGCATCGAGGATCTTAGCCTGCGACTCCCAAACCTCCTTTGGGAACAAAATAACTACTAATTCATACCACAGAGGACGAGGCGGTTTGAACCGTAGGGTTGAAAATGCAGAGTATGCGGGCTCCTCACCACATGCTGATGGAGGAGTCCGTTCTCTGGTGTTGACACACACCCGACACAGCCTCATAACGACCGCATTGGCAGCAGCGGCAGTGGTGGGCACGATTATCTCAGTCTTCAGTGCTTTAAAGCTGTAGGCATTCTAGTCCGTAGATCAGGACCCTGAGCGTTTCTGTGGCTGAGTAACTCGTCTGTGGGCACCGAGCTGGAGGTACCGGCCTCCGGGGTCTTTGCCTTTGGGCCAGGAGCTCTGAACCCCTGGTCCTGTGGCCTTTCACTCCCTCAACTTCAGAGGGATCCAGCTTACATTGAATGACAAGTTCTAATATGTTTGCAGCATATGTGAGAAATTTTTTTACTTAGAAAAAAATTTTTTAAAGATTTATTTTTTTTCTAGAGAGAGAGCATGCACATGCAAGTGAGGGGGGGGTGGAGGGTGGGGGGTAGGGCAGGGGGAAGGGTGGAGAGGGAGAGAAGCAGACTCCCCACTGAGCACGGAGCCTGATGTGAGGCTTGATCCCATGACCTGGGCCAAAATCAAGAGTCAGGCGCTTACCCGACTGAGCCACCCAGGCGCCCCTCACTTTGAAATTTTTTAGACATGATTTTAAGCCATGGATTTTTTTTTTTTTTTTTTAGTCAAATAATAGAAGGAAGGCCAAAGTATAAACCCAACAAAGATGGACCTGAAAGGGCCAACGCATCCCTCTCTTGGACTCCCCAGAGATCCACCGGTCAGTTTGAAAGCCACCAGAGAGTATAAGGATCCCAGAACTTTGGGAGTCAGAGGACTGGGCTTTCACTCGTGAGCTCTGCTAACTGGCCATGAGGCCTGAGGCAAGCCAGCGAACTCTCCAGGACTCAGTGGCCTTGACTGTAAAGCTACAGAGATGGACAAGGCCCCTACCACATCTCTGACTACAACCCATTAGTTGATGAATGAACTTGAACTAATGGCTGACAAAATGTAGTAACAAAATAGGCTTGACTTTTATGAAGAGATTAAAGCTAGTTGTATTAGCACATTGCATACAAATGCGTTATGGAGGAGAGTTTGGAAGGGAATTATGTTCTAAAATAAAGGTTACAAACGCACTTTCATTTATATTCATACTTTGCTTAGGACCCCATGCCCGCACCCCCATTTCCTACCCCCTTCCCATTTATGTGTAGAAGGTAGCTACATTTCAACCTAACCCTGGCCAAATTGGCACAAATCTATTTTCTTTTTAAGATTTATTTATTTGAGGCAGAGAGAGTGGGCCCAGAAGCAGGGATGGGGCAAAGTGAAAGAGAGAAGCAGGCTCCCCACTGAGCAGGGAGGCTGTGGGAGGGGGTCAACTAATGGGGCTCCATCCCAGGACCCCGGGATCATGACCTGAGCCAAAGGCAGATGCTTAACCGACTGAGCCACCGAGGAGCCCTGGCACAAATCTACTTCTATCTAATCGTACCTGAATCAATAACAGGTTGCTCATCAAAGTCTCCCGCATTTACAAATACATTGAGAAAGGGAGTTGATAATTCTGTGATAAAACGTTTAAACCAAATGTCAGTGGTTTGGGATTGGCAGTAGAGGTTTTCTGGAGAGTTTCTGGGAAAATAGGACGTCACCCTCCAACTTAATTTTGTGTCTGTCTTTGCTGTTGTAGGGCTTGGTCTCTTTTCTGGCCAAGCTGCAGTAAAGATGATGCTCTCGCGTTACAGTGAATGATGGGGTTTTCTCAGGATAAGCGGTGGTGTGTGCAGTCGGGCCATGTTATCCTTTTTGTCTTCAAGTATTAGGTGATTTTGTCATTATTCTCTTGAGGTTATGGTTTGGTGTATAAATAGAGTTTCATAGAAAGAGCAAAAGGAACTCTGACATGGCCAGGAAATGAATATTTATTTTAGAAAAGAAGAAAAAAGAAAAAAGAGGAAGAAACATATCAAAGAGATTGGTTTCAATAATTATTAAATCAAATTATGAATGGTTACATAAAATATCCTTACTGGTTGCTTGGTATTAACCACCCTTTTTAACATTAGGTGGGGATTTTTATTTTTATTTTTTTTTAAGATTTTATTTATTTATTTCATAGACAGAGATCACAAGTAGGCAGAGAGACAGGCAGAGAGAGAGAGGAGGAAGCAGGCTCCCTGTTGAGCAGAGAGTCCGATGCAGGGCTCGATCCCAGGACCCTGGGATCATGACCTGAGCCGAAGGCAGAGGCTTTAACCCACTGAGCCACCCAGGTGCCCCGAGGTGGGGATTTTTAAACTTCACAAGAGAAACCTGTAACTTGGCATCCTGTAAGTAACCTTGGGGTACCTGGGTGGCTCAGTCCTTAAGTATCTGCCTTCAGGTCATGATCCCAGGGTCCTGGGATTGAGCCCCACAGGCATCAGGCTCCCTGCTCGGTGGGGAGCTTGCTTCTGCCCCTCCCCCTGCTTGTGTTTACTTGCTCTCTCTCTCTCTGTGTACCTCTCTGTCAAATAAATAAAATCCCTTAAAAAAGGAGAGAAGAAAAGAAACAGCCTTGTTTCCTGGCATGTGGTCCAGATCTCATCTCTGAACTTTTATTTATGTTAGTCAAAAGTAACTTTTTTGAGAGAGAGAGAGCATCCACAGGCAGGGGATGGGGAGGGGAAGAGGGAGAGAGAGAACCTTAAGCAGGCTCCACGCTCAGTACAGAGCCTGATGCAGGATTCATCTCATGACCCTGAGATCATGACCTGAGCTGAAACCAGGAATCGGATGCTTAACTGACTGAGCCACCCAGGGGCCCCCAAAATAATTCTTTATCAAAATAGATGGCATGGAAAACAGTACATCATGCCATAGAAAATCAGCGATGCACGAGAAAATAAAGACCTGTGTGCAATTTGCTGTCCTTTTCAACGGTTCTTGAATGTTGTCTTTCAGCCCTGGTCATATCCCCCTTCTTCCTCTTTCTTCATTTTACATTCTTAATTGTATCTCAAATCTTCTGTTTTAGATCTATAAATTAAAATTCTATCTAAAACGTCACCTAAAAGATCAGTCCCTCTTAGGACAGTATCCACCTCTGGGATTGACTCATGGCCAGCTTTGTGCACAGGTTCCAAGGAGGAATAAGGTATCATTATCTGTTTCTTCCCTCTCCTCCCTCCAGCCCAGCTAGAGATAATGGGTATCTCTGCATATGTACGTACATGTGTGCACACACACACAGAATTACATTATTTTTCTATTAGGAAGTACATTTCTATTACGAAGTAAATTACCCAGAAAAGAGCCGTGTCTCCTGCTGTGTACGGAATCTTCTAGACCGGGCCCTCCCCAAGTTGCTGGTGAAATGTATTGTAGTGAGGAGAGTCCTACGCTGTGTGTACCTTCTAAAGGCAGGGCGTGAGATGAAAACTCTTCCCTCGGAAAGAAGTCCCTTCAGGCTGGGCTGCGTTGGAGAGTTGCGTGCAGTCTCTTAGGAAACCCCACAGAGCCTGATTTCCCTTCCTCGAGGGAAGAGACCATTGTCTGTTAGCTGAATATCAGAGGATACAGTTGGTTTTTGTTGAGGAGCCAAAAATATTCACCAGTAAGGACTGGCATCCTTCACCAGGCGGCAAGAGACTTCTGTCCGAGAGCCATGGTGACGGGGTGCCTCTGGGGCCCGCAGGTTCTCCGCCCCCACCCGGCTCACTGTCCCCCCACCCAACGCTGTCTGCATGGAGCCTTGGCACCAGGTCAGGGCCTTGTCTGTGTGTCTCCTGCCCTCCCCTTCTCTCTCTTTCCTCCGCCCTCACCCTTTCCTGACACCCCCCCCCCACTACTCCACCACCCCTGCCGACAGCAGAACGTGTGTACGGTGAATGCGATCCGAGACCAACAACCCTGACAATCTTGCTTTGTCAAAGTAGTTACCTAGGAAGGATGATTTCACAAACAGCCTCCGTCATAAAACCTTTCAAAATTTAATTTCCAAAAGGCTGCATCTAATTACCACAGAACTTTTAAAAATGATATTCATACTAGATGGAGGAGAAAAAAGGATTTAAACAGATCTAGCCCCATTTAGCAGCAAACTCCATATTCCATTGCATCCTCATGAGATTTGTTTTTATTCTCTTGCTTCCTCATGAGATTTTTTATTAGCTGGGTCTTTTTCTGGTTTTTGCCATGGCAGATTTTTTGTTTGTTTGTTTCTAAATTTTGCAGGTGTTTTATTGTAAAAAATAAAGCCACAAAATCAGTGAGTTGAAGCTGCTTCTCTAAGGAAGCCCAGATTGTGTGAAGGTGCTCTAAGATCAGATCTGAAGAAGTTAGGTAATATACCATGTATTGCACGTAACACGCACCTCATGTAGGCATGTGCGTGTGGTTCTTCAGAGAGCTGGGGTTCCGGGTGACAGGGCCGTGAGGAGGCTGTGAAGGAATGGCCTTCTGACTGGGGGAGTCAAGTATTAGAAGAAAGATAGGTTTCTGGAAGAAAGAGACCATCTCTGGGCCATCTTGGCAAATGGTAATTTAGAGAGGGAGCAGCCTGAAATTAATCTAATTTAGGCTGTGAGAAAAATGCAGCCATTTCAGAGAGAGTGTGGATAATTTCGGGCTGAAAGCAAATTTTAACTGACAAGAATATCTTCAGCCTAGTTAAGCTAATGAAACCTTAACTAGGTTACAAGAAATCAGAAGATGAGAGCTGGAAATGGACCGGGGAAGAAAAAGAGCAATTTCAGATAATGTGTCTTACCCTGGGCAGGAGGATGATTTTGTCTGAAAAAGAATAACGTCAGCCTAGTTAAGATAACGAGCCCTTAACTAGGTTACAAAGCCATCAGGGCATGAGTCAGCAGAATTGACACCAAGAATCTGTCAGAATCCTGTTGAGAGTGACAGGTGGAGGTCATGACAAGAAAGCAGGGGCAGATGCCGTGGACTGATGAGCCATGGCCCATCCCACATGACTGACGTGCAACAGAAGGAATGGGCCCGCAAATAAAAGTGTGAATACATTTTGTAGTTTTTCCAGGCTCCTCTTCTTTCCTTTATTTCATACTCAACTGTTGTCGTTATTGGTTCATAGATACTAATTTAGCTTTTGTTTATAAACCAGAAGCGGTCTGTATTTTTAAGTATTCTATTTCCAATGTGTACTTTCTCTGTACCCACCTTGCTCAGATCTGTAGAGTGCCAAAAGAAGTTACATTTTTTTTTTTTTTGAGAGAGAGCGTGAGCACGAGTGGGGAGGGGAGGAGCAGAGGGAGAGAGAGAATCTTAAGCAGGCTCCACGCTCAGCACGGAGCCTGACGTGAGGCTAGATCTCATGACCCTGAGATCGTGACCTGAGCCAAAATCAGGGGTCAGAGCTTAACTGACCGAGCCACCCAGGGGCCCCTTTTACATATTTTTAAGTGTGTATTACTCATGGGACCTGTTTCAATTTCTTTGTGGTAAGCCTACATCTCCAGGTAGAACAAACGACTAATGGGTCATCTTAAAAGCGGACACCTCACAGGAAGAGCTAGATAGGAAAGGAACACAGAGGGCACGTTGGATTGGGCTCCAAAGCCCTTGAGTTGGACAGGGTCACATTCAGGCAGTCAGCACATATTTTTTGAGCTCTTACCATGTTCCAGGCACTGTCTGCGGTGCATGAGGTAGGACAGCAAAACAGAAAATGTAAGCCCTCATGGGGCTTACATTCCAGCGATGCGAGACAGACAAGCAATAAACTAAAAAGGGAGGTCAGTTACCTGATATGTCAGAAGGCGTAATTTGCCTTCTGGAATGAAGGACAAATAATGGCGGGCTAAGAAAATGGGTGTGTTGGTGGTAGGGCAAAATGTGGCATGAAGCCTTGCTGGTGGCCCCTGTCAGCATTTACCGAGCTCCCAGGATTCTCAGAGCCCTAGGAAGAGTTCATCTCCCCAGCCATCCACCCATCCATCCATCTCCACCCCAACCATCCGTCCAGTAAGATCTAATGGGTACCTGGCACTGTACTAGGCTTGAAGATACAGAGATGAGTAAAGCACGGTCTCTGCCTTCAATATACCACAGTTGGAAAAAACAAACAAACAAACAAACCAAAAACTAGGAACCAGTGGCTACACGACAATGCCCTGCTTCCCCCTGTCTCTGCATTCAGGCCCCAGTGCAGCTCGTTATCTGTGAGGCCTTCTCTGGCCATCTCATCTAAAAGAGCCTCCTCAATGTCTTTCTGTTCTCTGGCCGTGCTTTGTTTTATTTTATGGTCTGTATCACTCCTGGCATTTTTATATATTCATGTATATTTGATTTTCCTGTCCTAGAATGTAAGCTCTGAACAGACAGGCAGTGTTTCCTTCACTGCTGTATCCTTAGTGCCCAGAACAATAGCCACTACATAGAAGATGCTTAATAAGATTTGTTGAATGAGTGAATAAATGAAGTGCCATAAAAGAGGGACATATTAAATACATATTTACAGACCTTGTATCTCCTAACAGAGTTGTGAACAGAAAAGGCAAAAGTAACATAGGATTCCCTGGAAACTGTATAAAGGAGAGGATTAAAGTTACGACAGTATGAAACTGTAATATATTTTTTACCTGGATAAATTTTTTTTTTAATTATGAGATCTTTTGGACAAAGAGTACATGAAATATCCATATATACCTTTTATGTAGGTTTTATTTTCCTGATGCGCACATAAAATTCACACGTACTTCCTTGAAGGATTCACAGGGCTTGAATCTCAAGGCTCAAAAGAGTGGTGCTTAGCAGCAAACAGCCCCAGGTCGCATGAAGACTGTAGCGGTCTTGCCCATCCCTCCAAGAATTTCCTCTGGTTCCAGCAGTGGGGAGACCATCCCTGGGCACCGCTGCACCACTTGGAGCAGAGTGCCACCACGGAGGCCAAGAAGAATTAGAGAACACCGCCAGTTCACCGAAGTTGGCCAAGCACCCCCAATGGGCCGGGCTTAGGATAAGAAAGGAGAGAGCCGAAGAAGAAGACACAAACTCTGTTTTAAGGCATTTGAGGCAGTTTTCAGAGTATTTAGCCTTGTTTCGGGTGGCTTGCTCGCCTTCATCCCCACAGTCCCACCCAGAGTCCTGTGGATTTCACTTTTAGGCTTCCTGGGGCGTCCCTTCCGCCTCAGTTCCGTCCCCTTCATCTGTTGCCAAGACTGTTTGTACAGTCTTCTTGCTGGACCACCCACCTCCATTCCTCCTCTCCGCCAAGCTGGGGGCTAGGTCCACACTGCTGCCCCAGTGTCCTTGGCATGTCCGTTTGGTCACATCCCTCCTCTGTGAAGACACTTCCATGGATCCTGCAGCCGGGAGGCTCACAGCTCACCATCTTTCCCTACCATGTGAGACCCTTTCTGAGCAGGCTTCCCATCACCTACCGTCTCTCCAGGGCCATCTCAGTTCTTTTCTTGAGCAAAACTGACCCCCCACCCCACCCCGATGGTTTTTTGAATGCACTAGCCTTTCTCAAATCTGTTTCCTTACCTGTGTTGTTCCCTTTGCCAAGAACACTCCCCTCCTGCTTGTCTGCCTGAAGGTTTGAGCTTTCTTCGAGGGCAGGTTATTCTCAAGCAGACACTGCATTATTTAGGACTTGCATCTGAAACTCAGAACAGATGCCATCGCTGCTGTTGCTAGTGACTTGAGACTTTTATTTCCACCCCAAGCGTGAGAGCCCTGTCACCCCTCTCCTGTTACAGTCACCCTGTGCCATTATTGTCTCTTCTTGTTGTTTGTTTTCTGAGACTTCCTCCAAGGCAGCTGCTTTTCAACTTTCGGCAGAAAGGAGCACTTACTAAATACTAGTGAATGACTATCAAACCAGAAAGAAATGGAAAAGCTGGAGTTTGTTTTCGTTACACGAACAGACAGACAGCAAGGTGTTGTATGTCGACCATGAGACTTCATCCCGGATATTGCTTTGTCCCTTAATAGCCAGCTGGCCTTGAGGAAATCTCATTCCTTCTTTGAAGCCTTGGTTTCCTTATGAGCTAAATAATCATAAACCCATCCTTTCTAACGTACAGGGTTAGGAGAATCAGAAGGAGTGAAATGTGGGTGTCTGATTATTGACAGAGCAAAACTGAAGACCAGCACTAATCCTTAGAGAAGGGCTTCAAGGGGTCTGTGGTCTTCGTTCCCCCACTGCCTCCCTCCACAGTTTAGGGTCTGTGACTTATAGGTAGGCAGTAGCCACATATAGGCTTCGGGTATGAATCTATGTCGTGCATTGAGCTTACTTACTCTAGAACCTTCTAGATCCTGTAGTTGTTTGCTTGCTTGCTGTAGCGTAGCTGTCCTCAGAGAACATCCAGGACTATATGAGCCCAGGGGGAAGGGGCTCGGTTGAGTGGAAATGGTTTTGATGCCGTGGTATTAGTTACACCCAGGACGCCCTCTTCCACCTCCCGCCCCAACCCTAGAGCCTCCCGTCGGTACGACCCTGTTCTGACAAAATAATGAGGCAGCCGATTGGTCCCAGGTTAGTCCTGGGAAATGAGAAGTTCAGGAGTTAGAGTGTGTGCATGTGAGAGCTCATGCATGTGCGCACGTGTGTCGTGTAGGTACAGGTGCACCTGCTCCAGAGAGATTATTTTCATTTGGTGGAGGTTTCTTGTGTTCTTTGATGCCCCCTTCCTACCTATTCAGCCTCTCCCCGCTCTTACTAACGTCCCACATCAAATCCTTTGAAGCCTTGGGGGCTCACCGCAGCAGCCCATCTCTCTGCCCCGCCGTCCCCACCCAGTTTTGCCACGGTGGTCCCGGTGGCTCTCACCTGCACACCCCCTTTAGTTCCACAGCTTGGTGCTGGACTTTTTCTCGAGCCAGTACCCTTTACACCTTCTCGTCCTCGGGTGTCTGTCTGGGTTCCTCCCTCGTCTCTCATATCCTCAGGGCTCCGGGTCTTCTTTCTTTTCCACCCTTCCTGGGACCCGATCTCAAATATCCTTAAAGGTTTAAGAGATGCGAGCTGCTGTCTATTTAAGATGTCTTTTTACCCTTCAATTTTTAATTTTTTTTGTTTGTTTTGCTGAGAAGAAACAAACTTGTTTATGTTCCTGACAGAAATTCATGAAAGGCAGCCAGCCTGGGTGAACAGCTTTCCCAGGCAGACCCTCTGCTGCCTGGAAGAGATGGAGCCGGAGGGAGAGCCCGGTGAACACTGATGGTTCTTCAGGCCATCTCTGCTTTGACTGAAGGGAATCAAATGTTCCTGCTACTACTGTCAGGGCTTTGGCTGCTGTTCAGATTTGGTGACTAACTCAAGAAATAAAGGGAGTTCGATGATGGAAAATCAGGACAAAAACAGCCACAACCAGACGGGCTTTTCTCCTGCCATGAGCCTCAGAGAGGCCCTGGGACCCCCCGGGGACCCCTGCCAATTCCGTCATCAGCTATGCCTCCGACACAAATCGAGAGATCCAGAACAGATGACAATCACTGATTCTCTTAAAGCGGGAGGGGAAACAGAATAAGCATTTCAGGACTTTGTGATTCTGGAGCGGGGTAGAGTGGGGATGTGCGCGGTGGAAGGGCAGGGTGCAGCCCGGTGAGCCGGGATGGGCACTGCACGCAGGTTTACGGTCTGTTAGCACAGAGGCTATCGGGAGGATCCCACCTATTGGGTCCTGGTTGCAGTCAGGTGACCCCTGGGGCATTGATCTTACTCTCAGAGTTTCTGCCCAAGAATTTGACTCCTTAGAACTTTGCTACCCTTGGCAGCATCGCCCCAGAGCCCGTGGCTCCTTTCACCTTCTCTGGACCTTAAAATCACTCTCTGTCTACTCCATTGCAAACACGGTGTTTTGTGGTTTATAAAATACACCTTAAATCAGCAGCTGGAGCCCAAGCTTTTCATGCTTGGTCCCTGCTGCTGAGGTCTGCGTGCAAACACGTGGGTGTTGTGGATTGTATTGTAATTCGTTTGAATTGTGAGCAGAGAAAAAAACTGACTCAGAACAGAAGTGGATTCCTGACAAAGGTGAGAAATGCTGTGATATTGATTCAGACCCAACGGTCCCCAACTTTATCTTCTGCTACAGAGGATGGCCTCAAATGAGGGTTCTGTCATCTTCCCTAACATAAATCTTCGGTGTTACGTACCTCCAGCCTTCCCTCTCCTTGAGCTTTTTATGGCAAAAATGAACAAATTTGTCCAAACCCTTTTTGAATCTTTTCATATTTCCAGCCAGTACTGAAATAATGAGGTTCACATCTTTCTAAAGACTTTTATTGTATGTTTTTTATTTGTTTGTTTCAAGTTTATATTAAAATTCAAGTTAGTTAACAACAACAATGTGTGCGTTTCAGGAGTAGAATTTAGTGATTCTTCACTTCCATACAGCATCCAGTGTCCAAGGCTTCCTGTGAAAACTGTCCCCTCTTTTTTTAAGTTGGCTCCACACCCAGCGTGGAGGCCAACACAGAGCCTGGTGAACTCATGACCCTAAGATCAAGACCCAAGCTGAGATCAAGAGTTGGAGGCTTAACCAACTGAGCCACCCAGGCACCCCTAAATGGCCTTTTTTTCATCCTGAATTCACACCTGTTTCTTATGCCTTCCTGCCAGCCTACCTTTGTGGATGTGGGAAACAAGTTTGTTTCATCTACATTGTTCATGACTGAATCTGACCAGTGATCAACACTGGTCAGATTCTTTCTCAGCCCTCACTGTCATGGTGAGGGTACTTGGCATTAGGTTCCCAGACCCCCAAGGGACCTGAGGGAGAAATCTAGGCCGTTCATGAACTCGGATGGAAAAAATTTCACCTTTATTCTCACGAGCATCTATTTTCTCCCATTATAAATACCACCAAAAGACACCAGACCTGTTCATACCATGTTGTAATTGATGCAAATAGGAGAGTATCATTGATGTTCATCGCTACTTCGAAATTACAATAGTTATTAGAACTGTCGCCAGACCTTGTTACTTGCCGTGTTAATAAAGAAGCTATGTATTACTTTATCACCAATTTGTTTTTTTAAAATATTTTGAAAGCCAGATAGCATCATAATTGGCTTCCTAAGTACTACGGTGTATTCTATTTTATATGTTTAAAAAGATTATCCTCAGAAGACATTCATGGTCTCTCTAGACTGCCAAGGGCATCCATGGCATTAAAAAAAAAAAAAAAGTGAAGGATCCCTGTTTTACAGATGAAGAATTTTCAGGCTTTTTGGAATTCTGCCTTCATACAGCAGCTCATATACCCTACAAACTATTTTAGTTACTCTTATCTGGAACTCCGGTTCTATTAAATACTTAAGGACAAAATTGAACATAGCAGTTAAGAAACGGAAGTATTATAGTTTTATACAAAAGGAAACTAAACCTTTCTGCCCCATTTCAAATTTCCATTTATTGATATTGTTTCTTCATAGCACTCTGGGCAGGTATCCTCCGGAGACTATCATTCTATAGGGGGAGTTTGGATTATTTATTGTGTAATGTGTTACCTTGTTTCTTACCTTCATTAAGATACTTTTTTCCCCTAATTGCACAGGCTTATAAGATTTTCCTGTATTCCCCCCCTCCCCCTGGTATCTTTTTCCAACAGTTTGACTCTCCTCTCCCCATACCACAGTTGGTATTATCTGTGAGACAGTCTCATGTCCTTTTCCCTCAACATTATTTCTAAAGATGCTAAACAGTCTGGCTTGGTGCTTATCTTTGAGAAACCAGGCTCTTCATATTATGCTTCTCAGCTCAGAGACACTTTAAAAATACTGTTTGTTCCCTCAATAGCTCTTCATATATGAACCCCCACCCCGCCCTGTCTCCGCAGTCCCATCACAATCATTCAGTAAATTTAAAAAGCACCAGATGGGGAAACTTTTATTAATGACTAAGGAATTCCATTCCCCTTTATTTAGATTTATCCTTTTTGCAAAGAATTCGACCAAGTAGGAATTTCCTCTTGTTTGAATCGTGTTGTTTTCCCATTAATAGGGACTGTTTCAGTTTATAACCAACTATTAAAAATGAGTAGAAGACAGGGTTTAGACAGATCATCTGTGGATGTGGAATTGTGATATTAAGAGCTTTGTTAAGATACTAAAAGTCATTTCCAGGTAGGTGTTCAGTTTCTCACACGTACACACACTTGCCTCTGAACACAGAGCTCAGTGAACACAGTTCACTTACTATAACCTGTTACCATAGGCATCATAGTTACCATAACATGTTATCATAACAGCTTTTAGTTACCATAGTTACTTCAGAATGACCGACTGTCTTTTATAAAGTAGTAGCTATGTTTGGCATTGAATGGAATGGCTCCAAGAAAGGCTGTGTGGGGTACTCTTTGATATAAGATCCAGAAATCTTGCACTAGTATCTTAAAAGAAAAAAAAAAAAAAGCATGATCACTTAGTACTTTATTGATGGTTTCCTTCCTGCCTCTCCAGAGTCCATCTAGTCTAAGTGAGATGTACTTACCAGTTCCGCCCCAGGGGAGATCCCGCTAGCTGGGTGCTCTCCTTGTACTCAAGTCGTCCAGAATGAACACACTTAATGTTACTGTCAGAGTTCACTATAGAAGTTGTCTTTACCATCTTCATAGAGTAACTGCCAGGCTCTCCTCCCAGTTCTCACCTTCACTCTGTCCCAACCTGTATTCTAGTTGCTCCTAAAGGACCCTTAGCATTCACTCAGTTGCTGGCTCACTCTAACCGTAAAGACTGTAAATAGTTGTGATGGTAACCTAGTCTTTTAAGGGTTTCTGAAGCATTTTGGCTCACAGGGGTTCAGGTCCTCTTTGTTCCAGTCTCCACCAGCTATTTCTCCAGATCTACCTTGGAGTTCTTCTTATGAAAAGGGGATTGAGTTCTCAGTAAATGAGTCTTTAGAATTGGTGGCCACTTATATATGAGTAGGTTACATACTTTTGGCCAGTTTGATCCTCGAATTCCTTCAGAGCTCTTGGGTATGCGCCATTTCATTCCGACCATTAACTGATACTTATTTTGTAAATTTCGCTTTGTGGCATACTTGCCTATGTACTAGCCATAGGACCATCCCTTCCCTGCCAACAGATCCCAGATTCTGTTCCCACGGGACGGAGGTCCTCTGACAGCCTTGGGGGATGAGTCAGGATTGACGTGAGCCAGTCAGGGTCATCCCATTCTGCTCTATCGGATACTGCTCTTCCCAGGTTTCCGTGCGTCTGGGAGTGCCCATGGAAAGGAGGGTAGGAGATGATCAGAGGAAAGGAAAAGTCTTCTGGGAACCTCTGGGAAGGATTTTGGTTCCGAATGAAAGGCAAGACCTGATGAAAAGAGAACCTTTCTTCCTTGGCCCCTTCCTACCTGCTTGAAATGCTGGTCCATAGGGATGAAGTCTAGAGTTGCTCTGGCTGCCGTGCCCATGAGATGGAATGGTCAAGAGGAGCACAAAATGCTGACCCAGCATCCTAATGTTTCCTGAGCCCCTGCACTGACTCTGTAACAACCCATGCCCAGGCTTGCTATTAGGTAGGAGAATTAAACAATTTCTCACACCTTGGATTTTCTGTTGCTTGCAGCCAGTCACACACTTAACTGATTTGGGCTTAAACAGTACTTTAACCACTTTTTCCATCTGGGATTTAGGTTAGGTTCTGCTTTTTAGATGTTGTTGTGAGTAAGAATCCAACCTTTCAGAGGACATTTTGGGGAGCTAAACAGCATGTAATCCTTGTTGGTGGGATAAAAAAAAAGATGATTTGGTGATGCTTTGGAGCTTCAAGGGCAGCCAGCAAGGAAAACATTAATGATTATTGGCAGTTTGGCCAAAAAGCCTCACAGAAGGGGAATAATACATGAGTGGAACTTCTCTGGGCAGAGAGACAAGAAAAAGTTAAGGAGGCATTAAAGCAGGAAAGGTGTGATGCTTTCTATGGACATTTTCCTTGGTTGGATGTCCTAAGAAGAAGCTATTTCAAGGAGGTGATACTGGGTTGGTGTCATGAACACTGGCCTGGATGTGAGACACCACCTGACAGGCCATGGGACACAGTGACCTCTCTGCTCCTCACTGCTCTCCCAGGGATGTGGCAGAATGAGGTACCACAGGGGTGTTTGTCTCTGCCCTCCCTCAGGGAGCAGGGTGTAGATAAACCAGTTTTACTTTCAAAACAGGAAAAAGTCTTCAATTTTTCTTTTCTTTTCTTTCTTTCTTTCTTTCTTTTTTTTTTTTTTTTTTTGGTAAGATTTGGGAGAGATTGAGAGAGAAAGAGGCAGGTCAAGGAGCAGGGAGAGGGAGAGAATCTCAAGCAGGCTCCCTGCTGAGTGCAGAGCCTGATGCGAGGCTCAGGAACCTGAGATCATGACTTGAGCCCAAATGAGGAGTCTGACGCTTAACCGATGCAGCCACCCAGGTGCCCCAGTTTTTCTGTATCTCTGGCACATTTTGGGGAGAAGAGGACGAGAACAAATAGCTTCAGCTGAGCTTGCAAGACTGTCCCACAGGCTCTGCCCTGGTGAGAGGCATATTGTTTGGCCTCTGTGCTTTACGGTGCTTAAAAAAAATTGGTTGCCCACATTGAAAGATGAGGAGATTTTACATACAAATCCACGTTTCTGGCCTCACGAAGCCAGGCTTGGTGGCGACAGCAGGTGTGTGTTTCTGCACGCCTCTCTGGTCGGGGCCGCATACCCGTTGTCCCGTTGCGGGTTTTCTGGTTCGCCAGTCGTCCTTGCCTTGTTGTTTCCTTGACACTGGGGCTGGGTGTTAATTTATCATCCTTCTTGCAGTGCTTTTTGTCCCCATAATAGAGACTGTCTCTCTCAAGAGTGGGAAAACAAAAGAATAGATCGAGTAGGCTGTGTGTTTCTTATACCCGGCCCACTTCATCATTAAAATTAGCTGCCTCCCAGCACCTGTAGGTCTCAGAATTTGCCAACCAACTGTACCTGCGGCGCGGACCACAAATGGAAATTTGCCTTTATGCCACTTCCAAACTCACCCTTCCTGGAGGAGGGGAGGGGGAGAAGGCTGATTGTTCTTACAAGGCAAAGCATCTTTAGTGCATGGCGGAATTAATTAATTAATTCCGTTTTCTAGACCCCTCTGCTGCAAGACAGCTAGTCTGACAAACGCCATTGCTAATTAGTACACCATGTCACAAGAGGGAACCCATTATCCGTGATCACAATTAATGCTTTCCTGTGGGTCCCGCAAATTAGGACATGATGTGTGGTCTTTGTCTGACACGGAGGGGTTCTGCCTGGGGGTCTGTATAGGACCTGTATAGGGGCGAGGAGCATTCCCAACAGGGCCATTTGCTGGGGAAAAGACCACAATTCTGGTGCCAGGTAATAAACACAGGACACGGTAGTTGTGCCAAAGCGGACCTTTTTTGGCTTTGAAGTGTACGGACAAGTTGCTTGCTGCCCGATCATCTCTCCTGCTTCAGAGTAAAATGCTGTCCCCTTGGCACCTACAACTTCTGGTTTCCTCTTCAGTTCTCTCCTAAATGTGAAAGCCTCACATGTGTACAATTTTTTTAAAACACCTGTCAGACTTTTAATTTGTCCACTAAAAGAAAAGCGCTCGTGATACAGGGAGGCTGAAATAATTTTCTGATTGAAATGTCAATTCTCAGCGTCAGGACCCTTGGACACGGGTGGTTGGCTCTGGAAATCAGGGAACACTCAGTTGGGCATTTGGTGCTTCCAAGTGTTGGACCTTGAGGCCGAAAGACTGGCCGCCAGCCTGGCTTCTGGATTCCCCAACTCCGCCAGGCAGGAATGCAACAGGCAGTTGGAAAGTTACAGAAAAGGGAAGGAAATGGCCCATGCTGTAGCCTTCCCTCCTCCAGCCACCAGCAGATGCTTGGGGGCGGGGGGTGTTGGGGAGCAAGGGAGACAGGCAGCAATGTGCCCAGCCATCTGCAGAAACCCTGGTGAAGTCAGATCTGTGGCAAAGGGGGACATTTTTTGAGCACACAGAGCAAGGGCTGAGAAGGTGAAAGGGAGTCTGTCCACCGGGAACAGGGCAGGCCAAGGGTTCCCATGCCATTGGGTCTGGAGAACTGGCAGGGCAGGAAATGTAGGGGAGAGAAATCATCACAGAAGTCTCCAGTGCTTAAGACAGAGTATCTCATTAATGTTTGGAAAAAGAGTGAACGCATCTTAATATGAGTTAGAATACTGTGGCTTATGAATGGGGCTGGCGTGACACCTTCGGGATTTGCGTTTGCAGGGCTACTAAACAGCTAGGAATTCCTTTAGGATCTAGAGGTCAAGAGTCCGATTACTGAGAGCAAAATGCATTGTACATGACTGTCTTCCCTGGATCTGTTCATCTCTCTTTTGACCGGCCAGTTATTCCGGGATTCGTAACTTAGTCCACTAAGTGGCCTTAGAGGCACCTCCCTTTCCACCCCCGGCCATTAACCCCTTGGAGTTGACAGGAGTGGTTGAATTTTCAGGGGCAGGACACTGAAGATCAGCGAAGTGATTGGCCAAGGTCATTCTAGTAAGTGGGGGACCAGGCTGTGCACCTAGTCCTCTGACTCTCAGCCCAGGACTCTTTCCCCTCTATAGGCTGTTTTCCCCCCACAAGAGCTCCTTCAGCTGGTGCCAAGAATTATCCCCTGTTGACTCCCCTTTGTGTGCCCGGGTGAGAAAGAGTTCTGCAGAAGTTAGAACTCTCTTTGTTGGTCATTTGAGATAAAGTGCTGTCCCAAATAAAGATAAGCTCGGGGCCTGGAGGGGATGCGAGGTGGCTGTCTCCCTCTTGTTGTCTGTTTATGTCTTTATCATCCATGAATGCGTGTAAATTATTTGGGGATCTAGTTAGAGCTTTACTTCTTCTCGAAGAAATGGATTTATATATTTTCTGCCTACAGTGACGACTATGACAGGGGGTGTGACCTTGGCAAAGGCCGAGGACAGTTTCTTGTTTGTAAAACGAGGCTGGCAAGGCTGAAGGCTTTGGTTCCTGCTCTGACCTGATGTAAGGGGTGTCAGAGCTTTTTGTGGGGCTCCCAATGGCTGCAGAAATTGGGGCACATGACCTTAACCCCTCAGAACCTCATCTGCGAGGTCTACAAAATGGAATTAATGATGATCCCTGGCCTTACAGGAATGTTTGGGCTCAGAGAAGATCCTGTATGCAGTTGTGGGCATGGCGTGCTAAAGAGATGCCGCCGTTAGGTTTCTGTTTTACACTGAGGTTTTACTGACTTAATGTCAGCTTTTTCCCTTCACTGACAGTGGAGATCGCTGCCCACGGAAGTGGAATGTGTTGAAGAGCATCCAGAGACGTGGAGAGAGCATTTGGTGCTAGGGAGACGCTAGTGTTGAGCGATGGGGCCTCGGTGATGTGAGCCGAGTGAGGTGGTGGGTGGCCTGGGAGAGGAGAGAATGCAGGAGTGGCCTGGCCGGGGTGGCCTGGGGCAGGGTGGGCGGGGTGGCCGGTGGGCGGGGCGAGAAGCATCACTCCCAGAGCATTAGGGAATCGTGGGTGGGGTGGTCTTGGGGACCAGAATGACAGCCACCCCCACAGCTACGCCCCAGTGACTGTGGTGGTTTCCTGACCTGCCAGATGAGCACCCCCCCACCCCTGGACCCATGCCTGAGACAGGAGGTTGATTCTCTCACACTTGGGGAGGCTAGAAGTCCAAGGTCAAGGTGTTGGCAGGGCTGCACTCTTTCCTGACTTCAGGGGGTGCTCAAATCCTTGGCATTCCTGGGCTTACAGCTGCATCACTGTGACCTCCGCTGCTGTCACCGCATGGTTGTCTTCTCTCTGTGTGCCTGTGTGCTCAGATGAAATGCTCCTCCCTGTGCGTGTCTCTGTGAATCGTCTCTTCCTATAAAGATACAGTCCTGGTGGACAAAGGGCCCACCCTACTCTAGGGTAGGCTCTAATTAAGTTACACCTCAATTATGTCTGCGAAAACGCTATTTCCAATTCCAGATAAGGTCACATTCTCAGGTAACAGGGATTAAGACTTGAGCCTGTCTTTCTGGACAGCACAGTTCCACCTACAGCAGTGACCTTGGGCAAAGCCTTTAGCCCTCGGAATGGTACTTCTGTATTTTGTCAAAGGGAGATGCTGCCTCACCCACCTCCCAGAGCTGTTTGGAAGACCCAGTGCAGTAATGTTGGGGGGAACCTGTCAGTAGAGCAGAGCACTTTGTAACTGCGCAGTATTTTGTTATCACCCTGGAAGGGATGTGATGAGGTCAGAGCTGATGAGTGTCGGGCACGTGCATGCCTCTGGAGCTACCATAAAGATAAAAGCTGGTAATATTTATTATTAATGACCTGCTTGCTGGATCCCTGGAGGCCAGAGAGCCCACTGATGGAATCCTTCGACAATCTTCTCGTTCTTCTCCTGACCACTCCCTCTCCTTCCTGTGCACAGCAAAGGTGCGCCCGTGAGTTCCGGCCCAAGAGGGAAATGATTATATTGTTTCCTCCCTACCGGCTTGAAAATAGACTCCACACAAGGATCGCGGCAAATTTGCCTTAAGGTATTTTGCTTTTGAAATCCGTGCTGACTGTGATGCGATTGCGTGTTACCTAATCTGTAGGATTTAACAAACTGCACATCCATATGAACCCAGAGTTCCCTTGTTTTGAAGAAGGGAAGAAGGCACAGATGTCTTGGCATCTCAACCCCTCCAGTCTTCGAGCCCCACTGCCTGCCCCCCCCCATCTAATTCCATTTATTTGCTACTGTTGTTGGTTTTTCACCAGTTCTCTTTAACTCCCTTCCCTCTCCATGTTTTCTCCCTCATTTCTCTAGTTTTTCCTTTCCTTTTCCTACTCCGCTTCTGCTCTCCTTCCAGAACAGAGGTTCCCTCCCCTTCTCCCACTCACTTTCTTTATCAGATTGGCTGAGCTCCTTGGCTCACCTCTGCTTTATTCTCGTTCTTGAGACCTCATAGATTGTCCAGCCCGTAATACACTCTGCCACTCTCCTGTGACAGTTTATAATCTGTTTTATGGACCTGAAAACTGTTCAATCTCCTTGCTCCCAAAAGGGGGTGGCATGATGCCGAATTGAATCCGAAAGGGTTTGCAGGTGGGGCTGCTCCTTCATAGTCTGCTGCTTATTTATGCCCCTTTCTGGTTGGCTCCTCCTTGCTGCTGTGCGTCTGCCAGGAGGGGCTCTCAGGATGGCGGAGGGCAGAGCAAAGGCTCCTAGCCCTGCTGAGATGGCAGCACCCCCAACACTAATTCCTGGACTGGAAACAGAAGGGGCAGTCACTCTGCCCTGTACTGAAGGCTTGAACTTCTTCTTCTTCTTTTTAAAAAGATTTATTTATTTGTTTATTTGACAGAGAGATCACAAGTAGGCAGAGAGGCAGGCAGAGAGAGAGAGGGAAGCAGGCTCCCCGCCGAGCGGAGAGCCCGATACGGGGCTCGATCCCAGGACCCTGAGATCATGACCTGAGCAGAAGGCAGAGGCTTAAACCATTGAGCCACCCAGGCACCCCAAGGGTTGAACTTCTTTTATAAACCAATAATTTGATAACAAGATGGAAGTGTTCTTAATTCATTCATCCAACAAATACGTTTTTGAGTTCCTGTTAGGGACCAGGCATCATGTTGGGGAAAATCTTCTCTTAAAATCAGAAGATCTTATTGGTCAATGCATAGATAATCCCAGAAACAATAGTAATGATGGGTTGTGTGAGCACTAACCAGGAGTCTAACCTGACCCCATCTGGTGGGAGGTGGAGGGAAGGGAGAGAAGGCTTTCTTGTAAGGCAGTGACCTTGAGCTAATACCTGAAGGATGAACAGGGGTTAACTGAGGAAAGGGGTGGGAATGAGGCAGGGAGTTGGGGGGAGAGGAGGGAGGGGGTGGACTTCCAGACAGAAGAGCCCACTGATGCAAAGGTCCTTAGGGCAGGTGGACCTCTGAGCGTCTGCAGATCTAAAGACCAGCAGGATGGGGGAGCAGGAGGGCGTGAATGGCCCAAGGCCAGGTGAGAGAGGGAGGCAAGAGGCTGCGTTCAACCTGGAAAGGCAGGGAAATGTTGAAAAATATAAAAAGGTGAAATGGTCTGAAATACTACTAGCTACTCTTCTGAGTATCATACTCTCTGTACACATTTTAACCTTTTTTGAGATAGAACGTACATAACATGCATTAAAGTGTATACTTCTCTTAAGGATGTATCTCACCAAATGTGTTCTTGAACAGAGGATGCTTATAAACTTGTGATCTGGCTTCTCATTGTTACTTTGTATCGCAGAAATTTACACTGTAGAAGGTACTTGGAGGATATGATACTTACTGACCTCGTGTATCAGAATGTGTCTCTTCCGCAGTGTGTCCCTGTCTCTTGTTTGCGTTTCTCTTACTGTTCTGTGCACCGACCACGACCTCACAGACCGGGTGGTGTGTGTCTGGTTATCTCCATAGCGATCCTCGAGGGCAGTGGGTGTGAACGTAGGTGAGGCTCTTGAGACATATTGCCAGATTGTAGAGAGAGGATTTTTAACTCCAAGATTTCTAACAGAGTGGAATACATTCCCAGACTCCCTCTGCATCCTGTCTCCTTCTTGACCTGGCTCTCTCCAGAGGGAACCGTACTGTTCCTTCTTTGTTCCCCCTACAGCTCAGTCTGAGCAAAGAAAACCCCTCATGTTGGATATCATTGGTGAGCAAGCGACATGACAGGAAAGACCCCATTTCCTTCGTGGTGGGAAAACGAGGCTGCAAGGCCGGGGATCCCTCCCGTTCATGAAGCCTGGGGACCCCACTCGCTGCCCTGTGCCCCTCACATAGCCGTTGAACATGCTTTCAGGCTGTAGGAACAGTAAGCATCTCTTCAGCCTCAGCTCGTCTTCTCGGGTGTGCCCCCTCTGCTGTTTTCTCCCCCCGTGGCTTTACTCATTCTCCACAAGGTACGGATACTCAGGATTTGTTGTTGATGTGATATCTTAAAGTGACACTGTCTAGCCATTATGTCCTTTTTAAATGTTTATTTATTTATTTAGCCTCTGTGTGTATGAAAGAGAATAAATATCACAGAGGAGGTGAAATTTGCTGGCGTTTCTGGCACTGACTTTATCTCAAAGCAGTGATTCCTTGTGGGGTTTCTGGGCTTCTCCAGCTGTTTAAAATGGCAGACTTCCTGTGTACTTCCTTGTTTGTGTGTCTGAGCAAAACAGAAAATTCAAAGGTAGGTGTTTGGCTTTCTCCCTGAGCGAGAATGCTGAGCAGGGAAGCAGCCCCCCCCCCCCCCCGCCCCCGCCCCAGTACTAATGGAGCTCGCTCTCTGCAGACTGGCTGTGAGCCCAGGTTTACAGAGATTCACCTCAGACAGATACTTTCTGCCACTTTCTCTCTTGGGAACAGACATGGCAGAATCCCAGTGGGTCATTCCATCTGTCCCCTGGAGCCAGGATTACTTCCTACCTCTTATCCACAACGGCTTTCTCAACACGACTTTTAAATAAACCATAGAATGGAAATACGCCCCGCAAGTGGAAAAATATTCAACTGGTTGAAGAGGTTCATGGGATCCTACAGCTTGGAGAAAAACAAAACAATAGGAAAGCAAAAACAAGAGCCAGGCCTCTGTTTATTTGATCCCTGCTTCTCCCAGGACAAGGCAGACTCTCCCAGATGACAGTGGGTACTGTGAGGGTTTGCACTTCCCAGCTGGGTACTGTGAGGGTTTGCACTTCCCAGCTGGGTACTGTGAGGGTTTGCACTTCCCAGCTGGGTACTGTGAGGGTTTGCACTTCCCAGCTGGGTACTGTGAGGGTTTGCACTTCCCAGCTGGGTACTGTGAGGGTTTGCACTTCCCAGCTGGGTACTGTGAGGGTTTGCACTTCCCAGCTGGGTACTGTGAGGGTTTGCACTTCCCAGCTGGGTACTGTGAGGGTTTGCACTTCCCAGCTGGGTACTGTGAGGGTTTGCACTTCCCAGCCCAGGGTGAGCGCAGGAGGCTCTGCCCCAGGTAGGAGGGTCTCGGAGCCAGAAGGGACTGTGAGGGGAGTCCCCAGACGTATCACTGTGCTTAGAGACAGAGCAAGTGTAGCAGGAGTGGCAGCAAAAAGAAAAGGAAACCTGTGGAGGGATTCACTCAAAGGGAAGATCTTAAGATATCCAATCTTAGGGGCGCCTGGGTGGCTCAGTGGGTTAAGCCGCTGCCTTCCGCTCAGGTCATGATCTCAGGGTCCTGGGATCGAGCCCCGCATCGGGCTCTCTGCTCAGCGGGGAGCTTGCGTCTTTCCTCTCTCTCTCTCTCTCTCTCTCTCTGCCTACTTGTGATCTCTCTCTCTCTGTCAGATAAATAAATAAAATCTTAAAAAAAAAAAAAGATATCCAATCTTAGGATAACAAGAGTGGTGGCCACGGGGCCCAAGAGAAGGGATTGACACTGGTTAAGTGGGACTTGACTGAACTGGGCTCGTGCTCCCAGGTGACCAACCCTGGAACATTGCTGAGCTTTGAGGAACAGGAGCTGAATGCCTCGCGCATGACTTCTGCCCTCAGGAGCTCTTAATCCAGGTAAGGAGACTAATGCGGCAACAGACGGTTGTGTGAAGCAGTGTCTGATAAGGCGTCCCAGTGTAGGAACAGGCACGGGGTTCCGTCTGTGCCCAGCAGGAGGAGGAACTCTTTTAGCCTGAAATAGTTGAGGAAGATTTGCTGGAGAGGAAGAGAACCTGTGTTGGGTCTTGGAGGGCGAGTGAGATTTGGACAAGAGGGACAAGACATGTTAGACTCCGGCTCTGTGACATTTGCTAATATTTAATAGGACTTGTTTTTGCCAGGCCAGCCCCATCGAGGTTGGTTAATTGCTCCCAAGTCTTGGGAAAGAAGAGCCTTCCTCTTTGTATGCAGCGTATGTAGAAGACACACATCTGTCTGGAGTTGGGCTGCAGCACCTGTTCCTTGGTCCCTAGACGCTGCTCTCAGGCCTGCGGCTCAGAAGCATGATGGCCCTAGCATTTTGAGAGTGGATCTGTCTTCCCTGACAGGATGTACAATGACCAGGTTCAGAGGACCCGTGCAGATAACCCAAAAGCTGGACTGTGAACTCACGTGGAGAGATGAACAGTGACATGGGTAGGAGTACCCAGTAGCCTATGACCACCTCTTGTTTTTTTCCCGTGTAGACAGATCCATGACCACGGCAGAACCGAAGTCAACAGGAGTTTCCATATGATCATAGAATAAGTAGGACTAGATGGGACGGGGCATTATGGTGTTGGGCTCAAACAAACTGGGCGTCTTCATCTCTCTTCCGTGAGATCAAGATACATGAGACCGAAAAACTCCAGGTCTCAAGGCCATGACCCCCAGCATGCATCCCCGTATTAGAGCAGACTTGCCAGTGGGGCTAGAAATACCCATCGTGCCCTGGCTAAGGCCTCCTCAGCCCATCTGCCCACCTCTGCAACCTGCTTCCCCCATCCTCCCATGGAAAGCCCGTCCCTGTGTCCCACCAGACCCCTTCTCCTCTCCACGACTCCCAGCACTGCTCTGCCACTTCTCCACCAAATCTCTGACCCCCTCCCTCTTTTTTCCCCATTGGACTGACCTCAGGAGCACACACGTCTGCTACTTTTTTCATCTTACACCTCCTCTCGAACCCATGTTTCCCTGCCAGCCAGCTCTCCACATCTTTTCTCCTCTTTGCAGCAAAGCTATCCAGAAGCATCGTCCAATTCCTCTCCTTCCCTTGTCTCTCAAACACACCCTAATCTGGCTACACTGCCTGCGGAGTGTTCTAGTGGCCCTTCAGAGAAGTCTCACTTGAGACAAGGGGATGACGCCTTCTCTCCCCCCGCCCCTCGCCCCCCACATTGACAGTTCACCGGCTGTAGGCTGCACCCAGGACCAGGGCATAACCTGGGACAAACGCAGCTCCAGGAGAGGGCTTGGCCGTGAACCTCCAGCAGCCCCCACTCCCGACAGCTGTGGGAGGTGACGGCTTGGGCTTGAAGGGCAGTCAGGCCCCATACCACAGGATGCCCTGCAGACGTGCTTGCTACCTTCCCACCTGATTCCAGAGGTTGGGGACTGAGTTTGCAACCTCTGCTTGGCAGCTGGAACATGAACCTGAAATTTGGGAGAAGGGGGCCCCTGGTTGCACCACTGGGTTCCTCCCGTGGGTGAACAGTTAAGTAGCAAACCCATCTTTGTGGGATGGACTTGCTGATGAGGAAGGACGTGGCCATGACTTTTAGAGGACCCTCCCTGCCTCATGCTGCCTCGTCCGTACTTACTGAGTGGCAATCAGCATTTAAACAGGACCCCACCAGCTGGCCTCTGGCATCTCCTGGGACTCCCCTGGTGCTCCAGCACGCCAGACACCTAGTTTGGCTGCCCGCTCTTTAAAATCATCATCTCTTACAGGCTTACAGATGCCGTTCTGCAGTGTAGACCGCACTCCCAGATTCGCTTCTGCACGAAACCTGCTTGCAACTCTTCCTTGCTGTCTCCATCGGAGCATGGAGGTAGACAAGGAAAAGTGGTCATTCCTGGGAGGGAGTGGGCCGAGGGGGCACAGGGTGAGCACGGCTCTGTGGGAACAGCTCGGGACCTCTCTCGGGCACCTGGTGGGAGAGTCTCTCCTGCTTGTGTCCTGGCCATTTCCAGAGAACTCCCCTGTGTCACCTCATGTGATGCTCACTTCAGCACTCCTGGGACTTCCTTTCCCAGATGGGCAGCTTGTCATTTGATTTTATGTGGTGTTTACTTTTGCAGGCCATTCTCTCTGTGTGCCTATATATCCATCTCTGGCATTTAAACAACATTTGTGAACATTTAATCTGAGAGACCAGATCATTACAAGGGAGCTTGCCCTCCTAAGACTCCACGGATGCTGAATGTAATGAGGCAGCGTGCCGACTGCATTTACAAAATCTCGGAGTCTGTCCCACCTGTGCATTTTCTGCAGTGTGCACTTTGTCCTTGTGTGCCTGTCCCCATAGCCCGTATCTGGGATTTGAGTTTGTCTTCCTATTTCCATATGCTGCTTGTTCATGATTTAATGTATGCTTGGATACAGGCAGATGATTTTCCTTCCAGGGTTTGCATATTTGACGGACCGATCGCCACCTCAATTTCTATATTGGATGATGAGCATTACTGTTTGCTTTCATTTGCTCCTTTGTACCGTGGAAGTATCGGTCCATCTCCCTGTGACTTGAATAATTAACATGAGAAAATTATGCCTATGATTATATAACCTTGGTAGACTCTGACACAATGGAGAGTTTTTGATGTGGCCCATATTTGAGACGGCTTGCAGTCTGAAAATAGTGGCCCCGTCCTTTCAGGGTCATGGTGATGTGCCATGTGAATTGCAAAAAGCAAACCCTTCCATTACATCCATCTTGACTGCACCTGCACAGAGGTTGTCAAAGTTAGGTCCTTATTTTTAAATGAAAAAGACATGGGAGTTAAAAATATAGTAGAAACCTTTTATGATGCTGATTTTAGCAGACAGGACTACTGTCTGTGTTAGAAGCAAACTGTATTCTATCCTATTTCTTATTACAGCAGGTAATAGTTGTGTTCCAGGGGCAATAATTTGACTCTAGGTGTTCTTCCACCATTTTCTGTTAAGGAAGCCACAGAGAAACGAACCCCCTGTTAGTCGGTGTAATTCTTGGTTTTCTGGAGGTTGTGGTTATTGCAGCATATTTAGGAGGTCATGGTGGTGGCCGTATGTTTAGAAATGGCCATACTGACGGTGCTGTAAGAATTTAATAGGCCACCATATCGAGTAGGAGGTGTGTATGTGTGGGGAGGTCTCACTTAAAGGAAGAGCTCATTCTTGGGGAAGAGGCCAGACTCTTAGACATAAAAGAAAAATAGAGCAAGCCTTGGTGAGCGAGTGAAGTGGACATTCCTCTAGGCCATCAGCCTGGAGACATTTAAATGGGACCACCCACATGGGGACCCTGAAGTTGTGCCAGTCTTCTGGGCACATATTTAGTCTTTGTAAACCAAAGCAAGTTTCTGTGTTACATTTATAATACTTTCAGCATTTATCTCCCTTTCATTCTTCCTTAATGCTTAGTAGAATCTTCTAGAAGCTTCAGCCAACATCCCTCCTGTCTTTTCTGTAGGAACTGTATTTAAGGGTAATTACCTAGACCCACATGATTAGGGAATGTTCTACTTTACAGAAGAAAGCCAACTAATAATTATATAAATAGTTTTTTAACTCATTTCACGAATCCCAATAAATGTATTGATTCAGGCAAGTATCACTAATTAGAATGAAAATCACTGCATATGTAGCTATTAGGGAAATGGTATTAGGGAAATACGTATCTGGCTATACTGCCAGAATCACACTGACTACCAGATTACTTTCTGGTCTCAAGAGGAAAGCATAATTGTTCAATAGGAAAAAGATAATCCTCTTCTAATCTGGTACACCATTGTAACATCACTAATGGCAACAACCTGATGCTGTGTGTCTTTGGATGTCATTGAGCACAACTCCACAATGTCACTTACAGTGTTTTCTAGAAAAAAAAAAGTTTAACATTAATCCATTGGGACTTTAGAGAGCTCTTTCAGTTTCTATGAAATATGAAGGATAGAAGAACAAGTTAAGCATCACCAGAAGGAAATAATCACATAAATCTTGAGGCTAAGACATTCTGCAGGACCACTGGTCTGGGGTCTTCACAAATCAGGGTCAAAAGGGGAAATTCCTAGATCTAAAAATATTTAAATGACCTTATAATCAGATGCCATCATCCTGGACTAGGTACTGATTTGAACAAAGAAGCTGTAATTTGGAAAAGTTGACTGTGGTGAATGTATTAGATGATATGAAATTTACTGAAATAGAGGCAAAGAAATCATTGACTAAAAAAGCTACCAGATGGTTTCTGTACCATAAGATCTCATATTGATAAATATACATGTGTATAAATATGCTAGGGAGAGCCAGAAAGAGACTACGTGCTAAGGTAGTAGCAGTTGATTTCTAGCTGGTTGAAATGTGACATTTAGGTTTTTAGTTCTTACTTGTGTATATTCTATAATTTTCTATAATGCATGGAGGCTGTTTCTGTTATTTTAGGAAATCACCACTTAGAAAACATTACCAAGAAGGAATTAAGATTTCATTTTGTATTAAGATCTGTTGAGTCTTTTGGGGTGCAGATATCTTTTTAAACAGCCTTTTTGTTTTAGATCTAGAGAAAAGCTGCAAAGTTAGTACAGGGAGTTCTTGACAACCTACTCTCATTTCCCCTAATGTGAACTCCTTACACTACCATAGTTCATTTGTCAAAACTAAGATATTAACGTTGGTGCGTTACTATTAACGAAGCCCCAGACTTCATTCAGATTTTTTCCACTCCTTCTCCTAATGTCCCTTTCCTGCTGCGCGGTGCCACATTGCATTCAATCATCAGGTCTGTGTGGCCTCTCGAGTCTGAGCCCGATTCTCCATCCTTCCTTATTTTCATGACCTTGACAGTTCTGAAGAATATGGCTCAGGTATTTTGTAGGCTGTCGCTCATTCTGGATTTGTCTGCTGTGTTTCTCATCATTAGAAAGGGGTCGTGGGCTTGAGGGAAGAATTCCACAGAGGTCACGTGCCCTTCTCACTGCATTGTAGGGCGGGGTGCATGAAGGCAACACGGATTATCCCTGGTTAAGTTAATCTTGGTCACTTGGTTAAGGTAGGATCTGAAAGGTCTCTACTATTTTTCTAGTTACCGTTTTTGACTTTTCCCTTTCCGTACTATTTTTCCTTTTCCATACTGTATTCTCTGGAGTGAGTCACTGAGTCCAGCCCATATGGTTTTTAATTTTTACAAAATGCAGCTCTGTACTGCCCTCACCCCAAAATACCCAGAGCACTAGTTAATTTTAGCTGAGCTGAGGGACCCTTATTTTTCCCACTTTTGAAAGAGCATCATCGGATAAGAGCAGACAGTAGGGTCGTGGCTTTGGTAGAGCTAGTAACCAAGTGAGAGGATGGTAAGGGAAAGCCAACACTCTGGGTCACGGCTCCCTGGGGCCCCTGGTAAGCCCCTGCTCCTCCACACTATGCTGTGACGAACCTGGACATCCTCCTTCCCGTGCTTAACTTACAAAACTTCTGGTTTTGTGTTTTGTTTTGTTTTAATTTAAACTCAGCCGACATATAGTACCTCATTAGTTTCAGATGTCGTGTTCAACGCTCATGTACCACGTCACGTCACGTCACGCGCCCTTCTTCATGCCCACCCCTAGCTTGTTTTGTTAGAGAAGTGTCTTCCCTTACAGGAGGTACTTTCGATTTCCGCGGATCCTTGATTGTTGCTGGAGAAAAATAGACACCAGCCAGCTGATCTCTCCTCCCTGGTGGACATCCCATCCCTTGTGCCTGCAGAGTGGGACCGACCCCACGCATCCAAGGCGAGGGCCTCTCCTATTTGTGTCCCTGCCGCTTTCAAAGTGGTCCGCGGGGGTTCCTGATCACAGGTGTCATTCCATGAGAAAGAAAAGTTTCCAGTTCAGACTAACACTAAGAAGGTTCTTGGGAGATTTTTATCAAACTGGGGATTGTTCAGATGTGTGAGGATTCTTCCAGAAAATTCTTTTACATTTGGGGAGTTTGGAAATGGGTGTAAATGTATGGAGCTTCACATTGGATATCTTTTTCTGCCCATCTGTTCTCCCTGCTCTAGATGTAGACTAAGAAGTTACTGAGTGCTCTACCCCATAAATGTGAATTTGAAAACAAATGCAGTGGAATATTAAAAATGCATATTTCAGTGACAGAATTTTCAGGCCTAGATATATGTTTGGGGGGGTGCGCTACTTGATTAAAGCCTTCATGCATTTGTGTTAATCACCTCAGTAAAGTAGGACGGATTATAGTTCTGCAATGTTTAATGGGGGAGGCGCAGCAAAAAGGTCAATTATGTTGCTATTTCTTGGCTATACACAAAAATCTGAATATACAGAATATCTGAATGTTTTAGAATGATAGCAAAACACTTGGAATAACTGAATCTTTCAGTCATATTGTGTGTGTGTGTGTGTGTGTGTGTGTGTGTGTGTACCTTTATAAAGCAGCTGAAAAGGAGACACATTTTACTGATATTCAATTGTAGGAACCTTCCTGCAACTTTAGAAAATATCTAATATCTAAACCGATGGTTTTGTATAAAAATTTCTTAGGTTATTAGTATTTTTGCCTTTCTGACCAGGATATACCTTTTACCAAGTGTCTCCCTTGAATAGAATGTCATGTACTACTAAGATAATTTTGGGCACTGTACAGTCCTAGTATTTTGATTAAACTTAAAAAAAAGAATTACACGTTCCCTTCCCTGCTAACAGTAAAGATCCGTCTCTGTGGTTTTTGTTGTCCTGTGCATGCGTGTGTTTGGGGAAGGCTGCTGTGCCTTTCTACAAGCAAGTATTCATAGAAAATCTATCATCCCAATTTTTAAGGCAATTATTCCCATATGTTGTAATCCTCCTCGCGGTGTTAGATCTTTTCAGCTTTCCATACGTTGTGGGTGAAGTAGTCTCAACATATTACCAGCATGACATTTTAGAGGCAGGGTATCATCTCAGGAAAGAAACTCCCACCTCTCCGTCAGGAAATTTCGGACTTCGATCTGTATCTCGAAGCCAACAGACCTATAACTGGGTATTAGGGAGGCTGATATGTAGCTACAGAGCCCTGAGTGGCAGACCTGTCACTGTCTCCCCACCCGTGTCTAGCACAATCCACGTCTGACCTGTGGACACAGCACATTTCCTTTGTACACTTACTTCACTCTCGGGCGATGTTACAACCAGTGAGGTAAGGTGAATGGAAGTGTTCCAGATCCCAGCATTTGGGGCAAGCAGAGCCAGTGACAACATGACGGTAATTGTTAGGAGTGATTCAGCCACGTTCCCCTCACCCACCCAGTCTTGGTCTTGTAGTTAATTAGCAGTGGCTTCTCCTGGTTTTTCTCTTACGGCCTTTCTCAGATTTCTTAAATCGTTCTACATCCTTAAGCCAAACTGGACAATGTCAGCCTCCCATTCTGAGTAAATATGTTGACTCTTTCTTAGTAGTAGTAGTCATAGTAGTCGTCGTAGTAGTAGTAGGGGAAATCATTTCCATTTGATTTTCTTGTGCCACACTTGATTTGTTAGAGAGCTAAGTGTTGTGTGGGAATTTTTCCTTCCTTAGAAGAAGCAACTTTCATTTTTCATATTTTTTCCTTGACTTGCCCGAGTGCCAAATACTTCTGTCTATAAGTTATTTAAAAAGCCTGCTTCTATTTCCCTTCTTTCCAGATATCCCCCAACCTTGTCTTATTGGAGACATAATGAGTCTCAAGTATATAGAAATGAATGAAGAAAATGGAGGCCTCAGTAGCTGACATTAAAAAAACAAATCTTAACTCTTCTTTGAGATTTTGGGTTATTAGAATAGTTTGACAAGTGTAGGAAGGACTTTCCTGTCTCAGGACAATGACAATTCATATTCCTCCTTTTTGCCCATGAGGATTTTTTTTTTTTTTTTTTTTTTTTTTTTTTTTTTTTTTTGTAGCTGAGGGGAATTGAATGTGTTTACACCCTTGTGGCTAGATCATTTTCCATTTTTAATTCAGAGTAGGCCTCAGGCACTGATTTATTCATCCTAAATTTAAATCTCCAGTCCTATTTACCTCTCAGAGTTTCAGGATCAGACACCTACTATCCAGTTGACGTTTAGTTGACATCTCCACACTGTGTCTAATACTAATCTCAAACTTTGCGTGCCCCAGCAGAACTGGATTCTCCCCCATCAAACCAGTTCCTTCCTCTGTCTTGCCTATCTCAGTTAATGGCACCCTGTTGCTCAAATTATGCTTGATTTCTTTTTCCTCAGTGCCACACCCAGTCCATGAGTACATCTGTTGGCTCTGGTCTCCAGTGAATCTTGAACCATCTGACAGCCCCCAAATCTAGGCCACAGCGGTCCCTTGCTTGGTTTATTCCAGGAGCCTTCTCTGTAGGGATATCTGGTCTACCTTCTTCTACCAATGCTCTTCCTATCTTATCATGTGTTCTCTATGTAGCAGCCAGAGTGACTGTTTAAAACAAATCATATCCTATTGTTCCCCTGTGTCAAAATGTCCGAATTCTTCCTATTGCACTTAGATCAATATCCAAACTCCTCATTATGAACCACTAGGCTCTACATTTCTTTGCTGCTGCCTTTCTCCCAACCTCCTTTATGTCAGACACTGCTTTCAGAATCAGTATTCTGTGTAGTACCAAAGTCTGCCTCCTAGAGCTGACAATCTAGTGAGATTCTGAAGGGCTAGGCCCCAAGATGTATGAGAACATACTAATTTGTGAATATTAGTACATAATTAAAAATTCCCCTATAAATTATAGCCTTTGCCCTGGCTGGAACATTCAAATTATATTTCCTAATTTCCCTAGTCCCAGTAAGCAAACTTATTTCACGTGTCTGATCTGCCAAATTCAGCATTCTGCTTTTTATTATATACAAAATACTGCTTTCTGAGACCTCTTCTCATCTATTATCAGCATTAGCAATTGGCTTCCTTTAATGGACTATTTTTTTTTTTTTTCACAAGAAAGGCAATTTAAAAGAATAATCACTTTATGAGTGTTAATGCATGTGTGACGATAGAGGAAACAGCCCTAATGCACTGAGTTGGGTAGGCCAGGTAGTAGACTCACTTTTCTCCCTGGCTCCGTGATTCAGTCCTACAAACAAGCCCTGTGACACCCCCAATTCAAAGTTGTGCCTCAGCAAAGTAGTGAGTTCTTCTGTGTCCCTAGAGTCTCTTGGGCAGATGCAGAAATCATAGTAACCCCTGCCAATGTGAATGCATAGAAGCTCCCTTACCTCCTTCCTGGTACCTTTCCCTGCCATGTCCTCCCACCCCACTTCCTTTGGGAACCTGGAGAACAAACTCATCTCTCTGCCCCAAGTGGTGCCCATGCACCACCTTAATTCCTTAACCGCCACTGATGTCTCCACTTGGTTTGAGGTCACCTGGTGTTGAACCCTTGCTCTTAGAAGTGCTTTTGTTTTTAACACATGGAGGAGACTATTCACTGCCAGAGTTACTCAGCTTCCTATATTTTTTCGTAATCACCCCAGCTGTACTGAGATATCATTGATTAATAAGATTGTAAAACATTTAAAATATACAACATGATGCTTTTTATACACATTGTGAAGGGATTGCTCCCATTGAATTAATCAACACATCCATCACTTCCCATAATTGCCTGTGTGTGTGTGTGTGTGAGAGAGAGAGAGAGAGAGAGAGAAAGAGAATATTTAAGTTCTAATCTCTTAGCAGATTTCAGTTGTACACTATAGTATTATTAACTGTAGTCACCATGTTCTGTTAGATCCTCAGACTTTATTCATCTTACAACTGAAAGTTTGTACCCTTTTACTGACCTCTCCCTATTTCCCCAGCCCCAGCCCCTGGCAAACCAGTTTTCTACTCTGTTTCTATGAGTTCAACTTTACTTATTTCTTTAGATTCCACATATAAGGAATACCATGCAGTATTTGTCTTTCTTTGTCTGGCTTATTTCACCCTCCAGTTTCATCCACATCATCAGACATGAGAGGATTTCCTTCTCTAACACTGAATGATATTCCGAATTGTATACATGCACTACGTTTTCTTTAGGCATTTATCCATTGATGGACACTTCGGTTGTTTCCATGTCTTGGCTGTTGTGCATAATGTTGCAGTGAGCCTGGGAGTACAGGTATCTGTTTGAGATAATGATTTCATCTCTTTTGAATATATACCCAGAAGTGGAATTGATCCATCATGTGGCGGTTCTGTTTTTAAGTTCTTGAGGATCCGCCATATTGCCTTCCATAGTAGCCCTACAGTTTGCATTCCCAGCACCACTGCATGAGGGTTCCCTTACCTCCACATCCTCACCAGCAATTCTCTCTTGTCTTTTTGATAATAGCCATTCTAACATGTATAAGGTGATATCTCCTTATGGTTTTGATTTGCATTTCCCTGATGATTGGTGATGTTGAGCACCTTTTCATATATCTGTTGGCCATGTGTCTTCTTTGGAAATATGTCTTTTAGGTCCTTTGCCCATTTTTATTTTTTATTTTATTTTGTTTTTTTTAAAGATCTTATTTATTTATTTGACACACAGAGAGAGAGAGAGAGATCACAAGTAGGCAGAGAGGCAGGCAGAGAGAGTAGGGGAAGCAGGCTTCCCGCTGAGCAGAGAGCCCAATGTGGGGCTCAATCCCAGGACCCTGAGATCATGACCTGAGCTGAAGGCAGAGGCTCAACCCACTGAGCCACCCAGGTGCCCCTGGTCCTTTGCCCATTTTTAATAGGGTTATATAGTAATTTTCTTCTGAGTTGTATATTTATATGTTTTGAAATGTGTTATCACCACTTTCTGTAGGTCAAGTTATACTTCAGATCTCACTGATCATCTACTATTTTGATAGTCTTTCTGGTGTGGGAAGCCATTGTACATAATTAGTCTTCTTACCCTGACCCAGATAAACCTTCTTTCTAAGTTTGTTATGAATTCCTGAATTCAAAATTAAACCCAATGCATTCTTGACTGTAAGTGACCATCCTAACTTAAATTTGTATGAATTTTTGAAAAGGTCCCCTCCTTTTTTTTCCCTACCAAGAAGAGAATCCTTTCCTAGCTTTTCACATTTTCTAAATAACTCTCATGCCTCTGTACCTGATGTTTTGCGGTCCTTAATTATGCTACATCTTGAGCTCACGCAATGTGTCCATTACTGAAATGGAATAACATGTTGCAAGACCAGCCCTTAACGTTGAGCCAGATCCCTTGAGTTCTATATACACAATTAGGCCTTTGTTGAGCTACAAAGAGATCACCAGACTCTATCTTCTGGGACCTCTTTTTAAATTCATTACATAACAATTATAGGATTTTCCTTGGGTCTTTGAACTTGGCACTATAGTCCTCTACTTTTCTGCATGCATTCATTGCAATCACAGAACCCGGAAACTCAGGGGTCCCGTGGGCAGATGGCCTCTAGAAGACTTAGGGGGTTTTGAAATTATGCTTCCATGTCCTAGGCTTTGAATTGTTGCGGATATAATAAGTCTTTTCTCTTTCCTCCTTCAGCTCTTTCTTCTCCTGGGAAGACTTGTGACTTAAAAATCATATCTACTTATTGGTGGCATTCTAGTGCAGAGGGTTGTTTGGGGACTTGGCAGAAATTTCAGCACTGTTCCCTGGACTCTGAAGTATGGGAGAAGTCAAAAGCATTAAAATTCACTCTTGGAAACTTTGCTTTTCAGTCAGTCAAATGGCATGCTACTTCTGCTCTCGGTTGAGCTATTACCTGCCTTCATGAGGGTCTTCTATCTTGGGTTTTAGTCATGGGTTGGGTTGGGTCAGTCTGCCTTTAGTCTTGGGTTGAAGTCAAGAAGACCCTGTAACTCTTATGAAAACTGTGGATCTTCTTTCTAAGTAATGCGATCATGGATGTACGTACACATGCGCATCATTGGTTGGTAAGCAGTGGAAATCAACTCCAATGTAAACAAAAACAGAAGGATGCTGGGGTAGCTCATGGAATAGAGTAAGAGGTAAGCAGTGTAGATGAGAGCAGGGCAGGAACCAGAGCATCCCCAGGGGTTCAGCAGCTGGAGTTTGGGGGGGCACTTTTCTTTCTGACTCAGCTCCAAGAAGCCCCCATGTCCACATCAGCCTCCAAACTTCAGAAATCTGCAAGCGAAAGAAGTTCATTGTCCTAGCTTGAGTCAGTCCAGTCAGCTATACCAGAAGGGTGGCATGCTCATTAAGATCCATTTTGTGTAGCATGAGGCCATTCCCAGAAATAGGGAGAACATCGTGAGCTAGGAAGGCGAGTCTCCTACAGTCTCCGCTTTGCATGCAATTTCGGGGCATTCACAGTCCTCCTACTTTGAAGGAAGATGAAACCAGTTTTGACAGGATTTCATAGAACCTCAGAATATTAGAGTGCACGGAACCCTACATAATATTTATTTTGTTCATTGAGCATTTACAGCATGTCAGACAGTAGGCTAAACACCTCACATGTGGCGTCCTCTATTTTCATGGTAACTCCACGTTGCAAGTACCTAGTGCATCGTCTGCAGAGGAGGAGCCCTCAGAAGAGGATAGTGCGGAATCCCTTTAGCTCCTTATAACCGGTCCTCATAATTTCTAGTCAGGGGCAGAAATTCTCCTCCTGCTTCTGAGTTCCTAGGGCTGCAGACTTTCTTTCTGGTTAATCTAAATAGGTCAGAAGTAAATTACAGGACAGCATTTGTCCCGGCCTAAAATGGATTTGGGGACAGATGTATCCCTCCTCCTGGCCACCTTCCCTTATTCCAGTGTTGACCGGGACCTTGGGGAGTTTTTAGGGAGGAGACGCTCCTTTGAAGCAGACCCCTTTTTAATAAAGGAGAAGCGTGAGGCGTCCACGTGTTCACCCATTTCTGCCACCCGGCGGCGTGGACTCCCTCTGCCCGCCCACCGCCTCCTGCCACCGTTCCCCGTGGCCTGACACTTGTCTCCTGTCACCACATGGCTCACCCACAGCTGTTCCGTTTCTGGGCTCGCATCCACCCACGCCTGCTCTGTTCTTCTGTCGCACAACCTGAAACTCACGCCGTTGTCTCCCCTCCCTCACGGTCACTCCGCTGGTCGCCCCTTCTTCACCCTCAGCCCACCTGCCCTCTAAACACCCCTTCCACTCACCTGTACTTACTTGCCGAAGTTGCCAGGCGACACCCCCTTTTAGCCTTCCCGCAGCTGACTCTTTGGGGTGTGTGGTTTCAATGTTGTCAGATTGTGTCCATTTTGGCATTTGAGTACATCTCGATGGCTTACGTAAGATCTCTCTGCCTGAGCTCCTGCAGTCCTTACTGGGAAATTACTGTTTCAGCTTGCACGTCTGTCAGGTGACCGAAGGGTTCCCAGGGAGCAGCAGGAAGCAGCTCAGGTGTGTCTCTGGTTCCTCCAGACCTAGTCCCACCCCAGCCTCATCATAAGGTGCTCCCAATGCACCTTGACTTGCCTCCATCGTGTCCCCCAAACAGTCAGGCTCCGACAGGAGACGTGTTTCTGCCGTAAATGATTAGCGTGCCTTTCTGCTTGCAAAAGTGTGTCACTTGCGTGACCGCCCGGTTTGCGGTGGGTGTGACCGAACCCACTAAGTGTGGAGCTGCTTTTCTCCAGGTGGAAGATAGTCCTGTCACTTTAATTGATTCCTGCTAATTTCTTCCGAGCCACAAGGAAGACGATTCATCATTGTTTCTTCCTCCTGAGCTCTTACGCTCCCTGCCTAAGCCTCTTCCTGCCAGTCAGAAGGACCCTCCTGTGATACCCAGAAACCTAATCCTAGAAGAGGTTGAAGAGTTCGTTTGGAAGGACTAGAGTAATAACTACCCCAGGTTGACATGAACTCTTCCCACCGGCCAAGGCAGCCTGGTGAGCAGCCCCATGCCCAGCTCCGTCGAGGTTTTGAAATTTTTACAACGCTGGAAATTTTATACAGCATGGGGCTGATTTAGGTAGCAGTCAGCAAGGCTTTCGCTCATTTTCAAAGATCTGCACAAACCGAGCCTGAGTAAAATCAAGTATCTCCGTTTCCTGGAAACTGCAAGAATTGCAGATGTCTTCGTTGGTACAGGCTTTATGGAAAACAGCATGGAGTTTCCTCAGCAAATTAAAGACAGGACTGCTCTGTGATCCAGCAATCCCACTTCTGGGTATGTAGCCAAAGGAAATGAAATCGGTATTTCAAAGAGAGGTCTGCAACTCCCCTGTTCATTCCAACACTTTTCACCACGGCCGAGATACGGAAACAACCCAGATGTTGGTCAAAAGATGAATGGATAAAGGACATATATGTGTATATATGTATATGTCTGTGTGTGTATTTACATGTATTAAGTATAACATATATATTTTCTTCCATTTTAAAGCTGGATGATATTCCTCTGTGTATATGTTACACATAAAAGAAAATCCTGCCATTTGTGACGATGGGGAGGACCTGGGGAACATTGTGCTGACTGAAATAAGCCAGAGGCAGAAAGACAAATACTGCATGATTTCACTTATTGGTAGAATCTAAAAATGTCAAATTCCTACAAACAGAAAGTAGAAGGGTGGTTACCAGGGGCTGGGGGGAGGGTGATGTGGGGAAATATTAGTCAAATTTTCAGTTACGTAAGATAAATAAGTTCTGGAGACCCGATGTATAGCGATATGACGACAGTTAACAATATTGTATCGTATACTTGAAATTTGCTGAAAGGGTAGATCTTAACTGTTCTCACCGCAAACCAACAAACAAGAGGGGTGATTATGTGAGGTGATGGATGTATGAATTAGTCTGTGGTATTTCACACTGTTTAAGTCTATCAGATCATACATGTTAAATATATACGATGGTAAATTTTCAACTATAGCTCAGTACACTTAAAAAATTTTTAAATTTGAGGTGGTAAGTAGAATAGCAGCCAATGCATCTACCAATACTTAACTTGTATGCTAATTATTGGACATATTATAGATGTTAAATCTTTTCTTGTCTCCCCCCAACTCCCCCCCATCCCAAGTTGCAGGAATTTTAAAAGCGCCATTTTTTTTTTCTTAGATTTTATTTACTTATTTGACAGACAGAGATCACAAGTAGGAAGAGAAGCAGGCAGAGAGAGAGAGGAGGAAGCAGGCTCCCTGTGAGCAGAGAGCCCGATGCGGGGCTCGACCCCAGGACCCTGGGATCTTGACCTGAGCCGAAGGCAGAGGCTTAACCCACTGAGCCACCCAGGCGTGCAAATGTACCCACATTCGTGTCCTGTGATGGTCCCAAAGCTGATCTGTGGTAACCTTGCTCCTGGCAGCAGTCAAGAGTCAATAGATCTTTCTAGGTTCCAAAGCCCAGCCGAGTCTGGTGTAATGTCTTCGCAACCTGATTAACTGGGTCTGGGAGGTGGGCCTTCCTGGGTTTCTTTATGTTGGCAGAAACAAAATCCTAGCTCTGGACTGCAGTCAGCAGGAACATGCCAGCAAGTTCACCACTCTTTCCCGATACCACTATTCTTATTAGTTCCAGGAGGCATAAATAAAAATTCATAGTACAAAATGTGTAGTTCCTCTGTCAATTACCCACATAACACACGACATAAAAGGGAAAGCGTATCTGTTTCTCTGTTACCAGCTTGCCATAACGAGCATGTCATTTTGCCCTCCTAATGGCCCCTTCTGGACCCATGGAGTGGTCTCTCTAGTAAATTGATTTTGAAACTGGGTCATATTCTGGCCTGGACTTCCATTTATATAGCCTAATGGAAAAAAGGGTATATCTGTACACAACTTAGTATATATAGTGAAAGAGAGTTTATGTGAGAGTTCTTATGTCTTCATCATTTAGAGCTGGGACGGGTGGTGCCCGTAGGAGTTCCCGATGTTCCTAGATCCTTGAGACCTCTGGTTCTCCAGGAGTGACACCCATTCGTACACCAACTACACCGGCCATCGCTAGGCAGCACCATGCCATCCAAGATATCAAGAGTGACAATCCCCTTTATTTCCAGAACTTCCTTCAGACAGTGTGAAAGACATGGTTAATTGTTGAGAGATATCTAAGTAAATCTGAATGGAGACATTTGTGTGGGGTCTACAGTTCGACAAGAAACTTCTGAGTCTGAACAAGGACTCATTCAAAAAATGGAGGGAGAAACGATGTTTCCAGAGACCTGTCTTTCAGCAGGGATGGCTTCTGATCTGCTTGCCTGGAATCTCTGGAAAGTAACGAGAGATTCTCTTTTTCCTTTAAAAAATATAGCTGCTTTGGGATTGAAGCAGTATCTGACAGAGATAGCCTTCAGGGACCCAGTGCGTGGCTGGCAAACACCTTGTTCTAGGCCCAAGCAATTACTACTAAGAGACATTTAAGCTTCTCACCTAGAAATACTTCAAGCACTAAAATCCATTTCCTTTCAAGTTCGGATTCCCTTCAAGAAAAGAAAAGAAAATCATTTAGGCTTAAAGGAGAGAATGAGAGCAGGACAAGCGGAGATTGAGTTAGGGGGTGAATCGTCACTTCTCTATGCACCCTCCCCCCTTCCTTCTCCCCTGCGTTTTGGGGGCAGCCCTCCTCCTTTGGAGTCAGGAAGTGGTTCCAATGTTATTGTTTCTCACGTGCACTGTGGGCTCCAAGTCTAGCCCACACTTTGCTGCCATGAACGAGCTTCGGCGGCTCAGTGACCATTTCTTGCTTGCTTGTGTTTTCATATACTATATGCTGTTCACAAAAATGCCTTACCGTGGTTTTGGAGGGATCAGCTCCCGCTCAGAATCAAGTAATCTTTACTTGTTAGGGAAATCAGAACTCTCTGCCCACATCTCTCTGTCTCCAGACGGACCAGCCTCATGGCCAGGTCGGACAGGCTGGCAAGGTTTTAAGGACGCTTGCTACCTTCCATCCCTGACTTACCTTGCCTTCAGGTTTTCAAAAGCATAAATTCTGAGACTGCCTGATCCACCCTGAGATGACATTTGGTTAGAAATGTTAGACAAAGCTTGGGATTGAGGTAGGGATCATAAGTGCCCAGTGATGACCTTTCGCTCTCAATCCCATGCTAACCATAACCTTTCTAATGGGCATATTTCCTTGCAAGAAAATTTATGCCCCTGCACATCTGCGGGGACTTTCAAATGAGCTATAGACGCAGTGTGCTCAGCCTTGGCCAGTATCTAAGCATTGATTTTGTTTTTAAGAGCAAATGAGAATTTGCAGAGAATATAAATAATAATGCAGCGGGAATAAGAGAAGGAAAGGATCGCTCTGGTCAGGATGTTTTTTCTTTAAAACATGGTCTCTGAGCTTGACTCTCAGAAGGGGGAGATTTGACAGATGGACAAGGGGGACAAAGTTCAAATGGCAGGACAAGCAAGAAGAAAGGCCCAAGGAGGCTGGGTGCTGTGGGGTGTGCACAGGGCCCAGCGCTGGGTGGGAACACTCAGCAGAGCCAGATGGCCTTGAAGACCAGGCCGAGGAAGCTTCCTATTTGTGTACCTAGTTTCTTTCTTTCAGCTCTGTACTATGAAACCTTGTTATTGTGGAGAATTACATGCATAATTTGAAATTTACCATTTCAGCCTTTTTTTCATGATTTTATTTATTTTAGTGAGCACTCGCCAGCATGTTAGTGGGGGGCAGTGTACATCAGGAGAGGAACAGAGGGAGGAGGAGGAGGAAAGAATCTCAAGCAGACGCCCTGCTGAGTGCAGAGCCCAGAACAAGAGGTTCAGTCTCACCATCCTGAGATCCTGGCCTGAGCCAAAACCAAGGGTTGGACGCTTAACCACCTGGGCTACCCAGCATCCCCCATTTTAATCATTCCAAGTGTACAGTTTTTGTAGCATTTAATAAATGAACATTAAGTGCAGCCAACACCCCTATCCGCCCAGAGCTCCTTCATCTTCCCCACCTGAAACTCTGCACCCAGGGGACACCAGCTCCCTGTTCCCCATCCCGGGTGACTGTAACCACCGTCCTGCTCTCATGCGAATTGGTTATTCCAGATGTCCCACGGTAGTGAAGTCCTACAGTATTCGCTGTTCTGTGGCTGCCTTATTTCACAGAGCATCATGTCCATCAAGGCTCACCCATGCTGAAGCACGTGACAGGATTTCTTTCCTTTTTTTGAGGCCGATAACATTCCATTGTGTGGATATACCACTTCCATTCATCTGCTCCTCTTTCTCTGGACTTTTGGGTTGCTTCTGCCTTTGGGCTGTTGTGAGCAGAGCTGCTAGGAGCACAGGCGTACGGACACCTACTCGACTTTCCTCTCGCACCTCTTTCTGGTGTACTGACAGAAGTGGACTTGCTAGATCATATGATAATTTTCTTTTTTTTTTTAGGGATTGACATAATTCTGAATCCCCATTAGCGCTGCGTAGAGTTGTCGCTCAATAAATATCCTGCTTGTAATGGTGTATTGGACCCATTTAATGGGAACACATACAGTAGATGGTTAGGACAGTGAGTAGTAACTCATTTTTACCAGTATCTCTGCAATCTCTAAGACCATCCCTGTAACATGGCAGTAATACGTATCTACTTCCAGAGTGGGAAGATAAAGTGATTTTTTGAGGTAGGGATTTTAAACATGCACATAAGTTAAAACAAAACAAAACAAAAAAAGCGGGAGTGGGCAGTGAATACCCAGATACCCATGACTCGGTTTCTAAAAAGTCTCAAGCTGCCTGGCCTGGGAGGACGTGCGATTCGAGATGTCATATATGGTTTGGGATTGAGAGGCAAGGATCATCATTTCTTAGTTCTGTCCTTAGATCTCAATCTCTGATCGCACACAAACTTCTGCCGTGTATTTCCTCGAAGAACATTTTCACTTCTGTACTTGAGGGCAACAGAGCCATACGGAGACCCACAAAAGCGAGCTAATAAATGCTAATATTTTATGGCATTTACTTCCTCTTTCTTCTTCACTGTCTATCTAACAAAAATGTTTTGATTGTTAGTGAACTGATTCAGTGTACGTGGGGGGCTTGGGGACCCTGCGTAAGTCAGTGTACCCCCAGACCCACATGGCGAGGATCACATCCAGCAAAGTGGACCGTCCTTTCTCGACACCACCTATGCCTGGTTCATATTCTGATGCCCACAGTTGTCCTCTAATGTCTTTTGTGGTTGGATTTCTTTTTCCAAACTGGGCTTGAGTAACCAAGGATCATACATGGCAGGCTTTCGACTCTATCCAGCAGCTGAGAAGGAGACCTGGGAGTTGTGAGCCTGGGCTGGGGGAGAGGTGTTGTGAACAGCAGCATTTGGGGGGGCCCCTCTTGGGAGTGGATTTAAGAACAAGACTGAGGAGTGCATTCCCGACTCCGAGGCAAACCAGATCTAATTTCCAGTGGGGTTTGCATTGGGCATGTCCTCTTGCCAAACCTGCAGGATGTCTGAGATAAAGCCTTCCCGTGAGTCATTACCAAGCTCCCAGAAGTTGTGTGCACCATTCCAAGTCCTGTTATTTAAGGTAAATAACTCACCAGCCTCAGCAGTTGGATCCTCTGCGCTTGTGGTGCATTTTGGTGCTGGGAATTCACGATGCATATAATAACACCTTTTCTCCTGCAAGACTTTTCCTCTCCTCTTGGAGAAAGAGACCTTGTCACCAGGGAAGGATGCCCTCTGGGGTGCTTCACAGGGGTTCCTCTCCCTCAGGGCAACTCCATCTTCATCCTTTTTTCCTTCTCTCTGTCTTGAGGTAAACTTGACACCCAGGAATTCCTTATCTTTTACTGAATCAGCAGGATATTTATTGAGTAACAACTCTACGTGCGTGCGCAGCGCTAATGAGGATTCAGAGGAACTGTAAAGCATTTGAAACCAGGAGAGAGAAAGAGAACTAATAGAGGGGTGAGAATTCTAGAATCAGTGGTTTTCAAACCAGAGTGTAACATGTAGTAGATGTTCTGATCCGGGAGGAATGAAGGAGCCAAAGGACTTTCCAGACGGAAGTTGAAGGGTCTTGAAGGATTTGCGGGATGTGACTAAGGGGTCAGGAGAGGGCATGCCTTCATCCCCTCAGCCTGATGGGGTCAGAACTCAGTTCTAGCCCTGACTCCCCCTTTACAGGCAAACTCTTGCCTCAAGAGTGATGGACCTATTGGTAGCTGGTGGTCCAACGAGTAAGGTCCCTGAGCCAGAAATGTCAGAAATCTGCAAAGATGCCCTCCTGCCCTCAAGAAGACCTTTATCTTCTTCCCCCTGGTTTTTGTGCACGTGGTTACAACAGGCCACACACACGCTTTTCTCCTATGGGAGCCATGTTTGGGTTGGAGGAGGCCGACTGGACAAGGCACTTTTGGGTTCGCAGCACTCCATTTGGCAGAGTTAGTACAAAGACAAAGCTTTTCACTTTAATTTAGGAAGAATTTATTAGTCTGGATTTTTCTTCTTTTTTTCTTTGGACAAAGGGATGGCTTCCTTTTTGGAGTTTATCCTCTGTTTCTTTAATTTGTGTTATCCTCCCTCCTAAAGTCTGGACACACTGAAGGAAACCGCCCCCCCTTTTTTGGTCTCAATAAGTTATCAGTGAGCTTCGTGCCTTGGACTCTCCTCGACTTGAAGTTGCATTTCTGGGGTTTTGCTGGAAGATTGAGTCTGCACAGGTTAGTCAAGGGTTTTACCTCTAACAACCACAGAGCGTCCTCCGTACCTTGTGGAAGTCCCTGGGAAGACTGGAAAGAAAGCGGCAGCTCGATGAGGGTCAGCCTGTAGCCCAACTCTTGCTGGTCTTGGTACTTTTCTTCCAAATTTTCATGATAAACATAGGCTGAGCTTTTCTATGGGGAAATGGAGGGTGATGGCAGGCACTTTGACTTTGGGCCTGAGAGAATTTTGTTCAGACATGGTCTCCCACATCAGGTCTGTCTGGGCCTACCAGAAAGTAGGGACCCTCCGGTCTACCAGGAGCGGCAGCCCAGGGTGGCGACTCAGGAGTTGGGTGTGAGTTTGAATCCTAGCTCCACCACCTACCGGCTGTGTGGCCTTGGGCAAAATACCTACTTTTTTCTAGCTTTGGTTTCCTGATCAGTAATAATATCTAACTGTGAGAGTTGTTTGGGGGATTATAAATTATAAAATGCCTCACCCTCTACAATGCCTGATAACAAAAGCCAAATTATAGCCCCTCTGTAGAATAATAATGCCTTGGGCACCTCCATCCCAAGGATACGGCCCAGCCCCTGTTTTCCAGTGTTAATGTAGATCTACAGTATTTTGAGCAAATTCTGTTATTTTCCATTTTTCTTCTATGCCTGGTTCGTTTACATATTTTCAGATTCAGATGAAGCGAATTACATAAATAGTTCTTTTGTACATATATTTTTTATATATCTTATGTAATATATATATTTATATATTTTTTTTCTCCTTAGCCATATATCACCCCAATCCTCCTTTGCCTTTCTGCTCTGAATTTCATTAAAAATGAAACCCAATTTTTAAGTAAGGGTTCCCCACAAAGTCTGTACCCACCTGGGATGTCTCTGACCTTCCATTAGCTTGAACCTCCTCTTTGTCTACCCACACTCAGCCCCCTGCTGCTTATATGCACCCAAAGGAGTCCCCTCACTCGCACCAGCCCCCGCCACCAACTTAGTATTTGTCTCCAACAATTCTGATTCTGGTTCCTTAGTTAGGTTTCCTAAGAAACCTGGCTACGGGTACCTCCAGAAGAATCTCCAGGAGGGGTTCCGCAGATGCCAGGAGCTGTTAGGAAGAATTTAACTGCCCGTCTGGAGGGCCTCACACAGCCGGCCGAGTTTCATCGTTTTCATCCTCCTGGCGAGCTTAGAGCCTGAACAGGGCTGGTTTGTTATTCCTGTTCGAGGACAGGGAGGCTGGGGCCCAGAGGCCGAGGTTTCCCCAAGACCTCTCTGCCAGGCTGTGCGGGTTCCCAAGGCAGACCCGTGACTTCGAGTCAGGGCCTGGTCCCCCGTGCTCTGCCCGCCCCCCTCCTCCACCAGTGGGGAACGAGCACTGCGTATTTACTCTGCTTATTTATACATCTGTGGCTTTCTATATGAGGGGAATGGGAGAGAAGGACGGAGGTGGGGTTGAAAACGGGTTGGAACCAGAGAGCTATAATTAATTCTTTCTCCCACGCAAACCACTGAAATACCGCATGTAATAAACAGTATCACCCGCAAAATGCCATGATTATACAGCGTTGCTTCATATTTGGGAGGAAAGGGGGGTTGGTGCTAATTAACAAGCGGGGACGGAATGTTTACAACATGCTATTACCGGTAATAGAATTATCTTCACCCACCTAATCACAATGGAGACACAGAGACCCTCCCAGCCGCGCGTCTGGCCATGCCTTGTGAGATGGAACAGAGAGAGGTTTGGGGGCCTGTGTTGGGTCCTGGTGTGCTCCCCTGCCCCCCACCCCGCAGCACCCCTCCCCGCCGTATGAGGAGCAGGGCAGCAGGGAAGGGGGAGGCGGGGTACGTCACCCCTCCAGGGAAGTTGCCACTTTGCCGGCACCCCTCACCTGCTTGTCATCCCAGATCGTCTCTGGCCTTCTTGCGTGTGTAGCTGCCCTAATTCTAAAGGGGACAGAGAATCTGTCCTTCCAGCAAGCCCTCCGATACACCTAAGACAGATCTGGTGGCCTCTAGTTAGAATGAGCCATGTTCCAAGTTTTTCCTGTAATAGGGCGATTTGGATCTAAGAACACAGTTTCTGACAGATACATGCCAAAAACAGTAGGCAGGTTTCCTAGCCAGTGGTAAGTGTTCAGTTAGCCCACGTGTAGCTGAGCTGGGGGTTGGGAGCCCTGCCCTGGGTTTCAGCTCTGTCGCTAACTGCCTCTGTGGCCGTGGGCAAGCCGTTTGGTCGCTGTACCTGAGTTTTTTCACTTGAAAACTGATGACCTCTCCTATTTAAATAATACAGAGAATTGCATCACCATTACGAGTCCTTTGTGAGAAGTTTCTTTTTTTAACATTTTTATTTTTTTATTGTTTCTTTTTTTTTTTAATTTAAATTCAATCAGCCAAGGTATAGTATAGGTGTTTTTTGTTTGCTAATTTTTTAAATGTTCTGTGAGAAGTTCTATTCCAGTTTCTAATGTGCAAGACGGGAGTGCATCTTCCCTGTCGGGGCGGAAGTGGGGATGTCCTGTCTGCCCTGCCTCGTGCCAGCTTGCGGGCAGAATGGAGCTGGAGCTGTAACACGGGCCTCAGGGCCCAGGAGAAACGGGAGAAGTCCAATTCCAGCTCTCCTAGGAGCTGAGTGGAAGTCATCTGCAGGGCCCAGAGATTGGTGGAGGGCAAGGAGAGGGGTAGGTAGGAGGCCACTAAGGCAGGATGGAGGGTGGGGGGGCCATTGTATACACAGGTGGACTTCTATTTATTTTTTTTTTAAAGATTTTAATTTTTTTGACAGAGCGCAAGCAGAGGGAGTGGCAGGCAGAGGGAGAGGGAGAAGCAGGCTCCGCGCTGAACAGGGAGCCCGATGCGGGGCTCCATCCCAGGACCCTGGGATCATGACTTGAGCCGAAGGCAGCCGCCCAGGCGCCCCCACAGGTGGACTTTCTAACACACTGGGGACTCAGGACAGAGCCTCTGACGGGGGCTGAGGGCAGTATCAAGGACAAACTGCAGGACGTTTGAGACCTTTGCTTGGCTCTGCAACTTAGAACTTCCAAGCAGCTCTTGGAGTCTCATCGGAAGGATCCATTTAAGTTCTGGATCCCCATTTTGAAAAGGGGGGGTCCGCTCCATGTTTCTGAACCATCTTTGCCATCTGGATACATTGAGGATGAAGGCACCTTGGTTTTGCTGCCCTGCTTGGGGAGCAGCTGTGACCCAGCGCCTACGCCCCGGACCCGGCTGCAGCCAAGGAGGGGTGGGCGCTGGCGTAGGGAAGCTGCACCGAGGCAGCCGCCGCTCCTGTCTCCTCCTCCACGTCTCCCTACTCTTGCCCACCGCAGCGGGCTGTCTTCTGTCCCCAAGGCTTGGAGCCTCAGACACCCAGGTGGTCTTTTTGCTGGGCCATCTGCGAGAGCACGTGGGAGGCAAATTAGACTGTGAGGCAGGGAGCAGAAAATACGATTTGCTAGAGCGGCTTGATGGAGGATCCCGGGTGTTCTGGAAGCTGCGGGAGGTATGCGGAAGCTTCCCAGAGCTGCGTTCCTGTGTTCTCTGGTGTGAGCTCCCAGAGCTGGCAGGTGAGGCAGTAACCCTGGTCCAGCCTGCTCAGTGGACACGTGAGGGATCTGAGACCCAGAGAGGGGAGCTGACTTCGTCGCAGAGCTCGGTGGCATCCGAGGCAGGACCCTGACTCTGCTGTGTGCCATGGAGAAGCTCCTCTTTCATTTCCGGGAAAGAGCATAGAGCAGAGAGGCCGAAAAGGGCATTTTGTTTCCATTGGTAGGAAGGCACACCGTCTCCCCATTTGTCATTGCAAATTAGAAAGCATCAAGCTGGGGACGCCTGACTGGCTCTGTTAAGGGTGAGTGTGCAACTCTTGATCTCAGGGTTGTGAGTTCGAGCCCCGCGATGGGTGTAGAGATTCTTAAATAAATAAACAAGCAAACAAACAAACAAATACAGTTTTTTAAACAAGGTATCAAGCTGTAAACCGTGTTTTCAGGACAGATTCAACACCTGCTTGCTTTCTTTGCTTTTCTTTTTTTGATTTTGGAAAGGTTTCACATCAGAGCTTACTCCAGCAGATTTCTTTCCCTGTCCCGACTTTCCTATGATTTTTTTTTACTTCTTTACCTTCAGGTGCCTAGCCTGCATCCCTGTTCAGGCCTTGCCTTCATCTCCAAGTCAGCACCGGCCAGTTTAAGGGTTTTTCTCATGATTCCTGGATTTGGGCATGAGCCACCTTACTATCCCCCTGGCCTTGAGTCTGCCCCTGACGTGGACCATGCCACGTTCACCTTCCAGGATAAGCATTTAGAGGATGTAGTGGGAAATAATGGTATGTGGTAGAATCCCATTTCAGTATACGAGCTGATACGTGGTCAAGATAGAATCATGGCAGGAACTCAGGCCTTCTGGCTCTCTTTCCAGTTTATGGTAATGAAATGTTCCCTATAAGCACAAATGTCCTAGGAAGGTAACTTGTCTTACCCTGGTTTGCCGGACACCCCTGGGCCTCTGCCCGCAAGATTAGTTTCACACCTGTTTTCTGGGTCTGTGTCTTTGCCATTTCTTGGAAGATGGTTTACAGATGTCATTCTGTTAAGTTCCTTTGCCTGCACGTTGAGCCCCATTCAGGGGAGAATCAGGTGATCTTTTCTGCTCATGATCAAGAGAAGTTCTACACCACTGTGAACCCTTTTCTTCCTTTTGCTGGCCCCAGAGCTTTTCTGTTTCGCTATCCTTTTTAAAGTTACGTATTACTTTGGGTTTGGGGATTTTTCATTGCTGTGCTCTGTCTGGAAATAAATGCACAGGTATTCTCCATTTGGAAGGAGAGCTTAGTGGGCAGCAAAATACATATTCAGGGACTTTAAAAATGGTCTCCTATCTTTCAAAGTCTGTGTTGCCTTCTGGGAACACAAAGATGATTAGATGCCGGTATCTGGTCCCCAGGAGTCCATTGTCAAGGGAAAGCTATAGGCGTGGACACAGCTAACTATAACATGACCTTATATGTGCCACTGGCCGGGATTCTCCCCTGGCAGGACCCCCCCCCCCCCGATAATGCAGGGAGTTCTGAAGTTTTGGACCAAGCTTGGAGTTCACTGCCCCCCCCTTTTTTGGCCTTGCATCTGTTCCCAAGGATGAGAACAAAGATCTGTCCGAATTAAGACTGAGTTTCAGAAGGACAGAGAAGTTTCTACATCTCCTTGGAGTTGACTCCACCCTGAACCCCAGAAGGTCTGGCCTCAGGCTCCTTCTCTGGAACACACCTGCGTTTTCATGCCTTATCCCACGGCTTCAGCTAGGGCCCTGAGATGCACACATGGCCTTAGCTTGGATCAGTGGTGCCCTTCCTTTTCCAAGACTGTTTCATCTTTCCTAGAACCTCCTTTCTCCTCTTTGTTCCAAGCTAGGAATGTACCCACACATGCCCAGAATAGGATATTGTAGCCACACTCCTGTTGAAGGCAGCTGGCAGCTTTCCACTGGAGGTAGTCTTTCACGCAGTTCTGAGAAGAGATGTTTAAGTTCTCTTGTAAAGGGAGGGCCTACACAACACTGTCACAAAGGAGGCCACAGCATCTCTTCCTCGGGGCTCAAAGGGGGTGGTCAGGGAGACTTCAGGGGGAAGGAGCCCTTGAGCTTGGCCTTGAGGTATGAGTAGTTGAGCAGGGAAGGTATTCGAGTCACTGGTGGGACAGCGCAGAAGCACGAAGTGTGGAAGGACGGGGTATAGCTCGTCATTGCTTCTGGCCTGTCTTCTTTGTCCCAGCTTACATGGTGACAGTTGTCCTGATGTCCTATTTTTCTTTTCTGCCCTAAGACTTTCTCCAAAGGCCCAAAGATATCTTCCTCCTGAAAATCCTCCTAGAAGCAGTACTAGGGGAAACAAGAGTGCGAGCCAGGGACCATTAACACCCCAGGTCTCAGTTGACTAATGGATTGCCCAGGGTAGCTATAGGCTGGGAGCGTACCACTCCTGATTCTAACCAGTCCTGGAGAATCCTGTCCCAGAAGTTAAAGACATGACTCTCTTACAGAATAGAATGAGCGTGTTTCAAAATTGTATCCATCTATTAATGAGGAAACCAGTAAGATGGCACGCGGCTCGTGGACAGTTAATTCAAGAACAGCTGATATGGGGGCGCCTGGGTGGCTCAGTCAGCTTGGCATCTGCCTTTGGCTGAGGTCATAATCTAGGGATCCTGGGATCGAGTCCCACATTGGGCTCCTTGCTCAGGGGGGAGTCTCCTTCTCCCTCTGCCTCCTGCTCCCCTTGCTTGGGCGCATTCTCTCTCTCTCTCTCTCTCTCTCTGTGTGTCAAATAAATAAATAAAATCTTTTTTTAAAAAAAGAAGATTGTGAGGTTAGATACAAAGCTGGCGCATGCACCACAAGGCAATAACAGTAGCACTGGGCCTATCTATTCTCCAGGCCACAAAGCATCTGTATCTCTCAGACAGTACTCACTTGGGTCACCGTTGGGTAGAAGTGGGGTTTTTTGCTATCAGTTTTTTAAACGTTAACATCTACCCTGACAGAGCTGTAAGTGTCCTCATCCATAGCAGGCCGGACCCCAGTGTGCCTCTGGGCAGCTGGACACCTGCCTCTCGATGCTACAGTAGAAGGACCCACACCTGTTCCATCTCCAAATCTTAGACAGTTTTTCCCTTAGGCGGCCTTAGGAAGATGCTCGGGTTTGCTGTTTTTGTTTTGCATTAATGAACATACACCCAGCATCTTCCACATATGAGGTGCTCTACTGAGCCATGGCCGGTAGCAGGAGGCGTGAGTGCGAGCCTTGTTCCAGCACCCTGGGACCTCACCGCACGAGCAGGCTCTCAGGAAGGGCTGAAAAGAGGATTAGGCACCAGCCGTAGATACTGTTCAAGTTCTGAGGACAGGAAAATCCATTCCGGCGTGGAAGGGCAAGGAGGCTTCTCGAGGAGGTTTGGAATACCTCTGGGTTCTGCTAACCTGGTTTCCCCCCGTCTGGCACGTGGGTGTCTGCCTGTCTGCCCGTGTGGGTGTGGGCTCCCTTCTTTCCATGTTCTGCGGAGCTGGGAGTTGGCTTTTCAGCAATTCGTTTCCCCCTCCCTCCCCGTGCCTGTCGTTACCACTCCCATTTCAGCTGTCAGGTCGGGTGCCACCTGGCTCTGGAGATCCATGCCGCGCGCTGCGCAGTGACTGTGGGGCCCGCTGCTGGCGGCCTGGAATCCAGCGCCTCGGTGCTCCCGGGCAACGGCAAAGCCCAGCCAGGGGAGGACAGGAGAAATGAAAAAAATGGGAGGAAAGTGCATCCGTGAGCAGTTGCCTGGAAACAGGTGGACAGACATGGAGGGAGCTGGATGGACAGACTTGAGACAAATGTCACCACCCTGGCTAGTCTGGGCCTGTAATTATCCGAGTTCCAACCAACCTGTTATTATAGGCACTTAGCAATGACAAGGGGGAGGCCTGAGGTGGCCCAGGCGCTCTAAGGCTTGCGCGTTGACAGCCGCCACCGATCTGGGGAGGGCTCGGGGTTAAAGGGAGGAGGAGGCATAGAATGGGAAATAGGAATCCTTGGTTTCCTTTGTTTCTTATTTAACCCCTGCAAAAAGGAACCCACTGCCTTTGGCAGAGCTCAGTCAGTGCAGTCTTATATCATCGCATGGAGGCAGGTGCCCTGCGGGGCTGGCATGCCTCGCCCTTGCCCTCCGCTTGTGCCTCTTTGAAAGCATGGCGGAAATTCTCACACCTGTTCTTGGTGTGGGTGGGGCATGGCCTCAGGCAGCCAGGTCCAAGAGTAATACAGAGCGGGGAACATCGGTAACTTGTCATTTTCTTGCTGCTACGTTAAAGAAAGCCTAAAAGCAAATAGTGAAATGAATTTTAATGTATTATCTTTCAGGGTATCCAAAATAGTCATCGTGATATGTGGTCAAAATAAGAGAGTGTACGCTCTTTGTACTTTATAGCACATCCCCGTTTGGACTAGTGACGTTCAAGTGCTCAGTGGCCCCATGCGGCTCACGGCAGCTGGACGGACAGCACAGACCCGCGCGGAACAGCCCAGGGGGTTGGTGGTCTTGTAACATCAGAGCTGTGCTTCAACTGGGCTCTAGTCAGCTTTAAAGCTAATCACAAGCCTATAGATGCAAAATTCTGGGCCTGCTACAACGCAGACGAAGCTTGAAGTGATCGAGCCAGACACAAAAGGACAAGTGTCGCCTGATCCCACTTATGTGAGGTACCTCGAATACTCAGTTCAAGGAGACAGAAAGTAGAACCGTGGTCATCAGGGACTCAGGAAGGGTGAATGGGGAGTTAGAGCTTAATGGGGACAGAATTTGTGTTCGGGAAGATGAAAGAGTTCTGGAGACGGGAGGCGGTGACGGTGGCCCAGCAGTGTGGGTTCACTTGATGCCACAGAATTCTGCACTTAAAAATGGTTAAGACGGTAAGTTTTATGTCCAATTTACCATAATAAAAATGGAGGAGGGGGCATGTCTGGGCTGGCCTGCTGGGTCCCAGGAGAGGAAGAGAGACCACGGGGAGCAGAGCCTCACCCCAGGTGCCCACGCACTCATTGGTGAGAACGGCAGAGCTCTGGAGATAGTTCCCCAAAGGAGGTGACTCTGATCTCTTATCCAGTAAGCCCGCAGCAGACCTGCCCCATCACCAGGGGAGACGTGCCTCGTCCCCCCAATGACCTGGCCCAGAGGCGGTGGCCTGCTGCCACCAGGAGCCATACCATGGTCATTGGAAAACCTGCTGCAAAGGGATCTTTTCTCTGAGATGGGGTCCGTGAGGGGTGTGGGGTCTCTTCTGCCCTTTGTGAAGAGACGGCATTCATGCAAAGTGAGCCAGGAGCAAGCGTGGGGGGTCAGCTTGGTCAAGGGCCTGGCAGGACCCTGTTCTGGTGGAGCCAGCTGAGTGTTAGGGTCAAAACAGCATGAGTCTGCTGTCCTAGGGACCTGGCTAGACCCCTCTTTCTGCCACTTTGATGCCGTGTGTTCCCGGAAGTTGACTTTACCCGTCCCTGAGTGTCCGTATTCATACCTGCTAGTGGACACGGTAGGGCCATTTTGTGATTTAATCTGTGAACGTGTCAAGGGTCTTTCCCAGTGCTGGGCACAGTGTGGATTTAGTCAGATGTCGGAGTTCCCACCTGCCAGGTTTGAGGGGCTCAGCCCTCCAGGGAGGGGCCCGGTTCTTACACTGCCCTGTGATGGGAAAGAGCTCAGACTGTTGTGGTTGGAATGGTTGGAACCCTGCCTCCGCTTGCTAACTGTGCTCCTGGGCCAGCTGCTCACTTGCTGTGTGTCTGTTTTCTCCTTTGTAAAATGGGAACGATACTGGGACTGATCTCATGTGGTTGTGAAAGCCTGAGTGAGATCATCCACACCAAAGACAGAGTTCCATGCCTAGAGCAGAGAGAGCCTTCCCGCACCGTTAGCTGTTCTAGAACATTCCCCCACCTTGACGGCCCCCTAAGCTCTGAGGGAGGAGGAGGTCACAAGTAGTTACTGCAGATGTTGCTCTGGAAGGAGGACCAAATGTTCTCCCAGAAAATGCCATCCCTTCCCTAGTTTGTCCTTGACCATATGTCATTGAAGCTCGTGGCTGCCCTAGGAGGTAAAAAGCTGTTCTCTTCACTGCCTCGATTTCCTGAGGGCCCCTTGACAGCTGACCACAGACTAGAGGACTTAAACCACGGGGATTTATTGTCCCACACCTCTGGAGTCCAGAAGTCCAAAGTCAAGGTGTTGGCGAAGCTCTGCCCCCTGTCAGGGCTCGGGGGAGAATCTGCCTGTGCCTCTTGCAGCTTCTGGTGGCTTTGGATGCTCCTTGGGCTGGGCCTGCATCCCTTGGTCTCTGCCTGGTCCTCGCATGACCTTTCCTGTGTCTCTGTGTGTCAGTCTTCCTGTCCCTTCTCTTCTGAGGACACCAGTTGTTCTCAGAACACATAGGGCCCATTCTAAACCCAGGGTGATCCCTGGAGACCCTTAATTACATCTGCAAACCCTACTTCAAATTAAGGTCAGATTCCCAGATACCAGGGGTTAGGACTTGGACACATCTTTTTGGGGGGACATAATTCAACCCGCTACACCTATTTTACATATAAAGAAGTTGGGGCTCCTCTATTTTTCAACGTCGTATGGCTGCTTAGCAACACGGCTGGGTCTGAAACCCAAGCCTTCTGTGCTGGTCCAGTGTTGTGTCCAGTCCTCTGAACACCCCTCTGACCAGCATCCAGCACCCCAAGGGCAAGGCCTGGGGGCATAGGGGGACGTGGTGCTTCTGCTCCGGGCTTTCCAGCCCTGCCTCCTGTGCCAGCCCAGGCTTTCCTGTGTGTCCTACTCCAGATAGCTGCTTTCTACAATTCCTTATAATGAAAATGAACTTGGTTCTGCGATCCTCCCTGGTGCCACTGGGACGCTTGAGGACAGCTGGATCTGGAGACTTCAAGTCCTAACCCCACCGAGGGAATTTGGACCCAGGAATGGCGGCTCCTCTGACAAGCTGGTGCCATTACAGTAACCTGGGTCTTCGGGCCCTCGCCTCGTACCCGTGGTCAGCCAGACAGCCGTGTCCAGGCCAGACCCGGGCAGTGCCACTGACCACATGATCCTGGTTCAGAAGAGGAACCCCACCATTCCGGAGGCCCTGCTGCCCTGATCCAGAGACCAGGTCACAATCTGTCTATACACCTGACCTTGACCACACCTGACCTTGACCATGGAACACTTCTCTCCAACTGTAGAATGAGAAAAACACACTCCCTGTCTATCATGCAAGCTGAAAAGCAAATGAATAATTTCTCTAAAAGTTCTTTAATGCCAATGTGAAGACTAATTATATTAATATCTCCCCATTCTCCCCCATCCACATGGAAAAACTCAGAGTCTGGAGAAACAGGACTCCTTCACCGGGGTGGTTTCCTGTCCCTGCCCAGAAGCAAGGGCAGCCACCCAAGACCTTTCCGGCTCTGCCCTCCTCTGGGCCTGGGGTCTAGTTTAAAGGAGGAAGCCCTCACCTATGGGCTCTCTCTGTCACTGCACAGAAGCCTCAGGGACTCTTTGGAGAGGGGATTGGGCTTCCTGGTGTGGAGGCAGCTGTGACAGGCTCCACGGATGGATTTCCATTTTAATGGAGGTGTCAGGGCGTCAGTTGTCTGTGTTGCATTCAGCCCTCATTAAAATGGAAGCCCATTGCCACCGGGTACAGAGGAGGTGTGCTGCATTATTTATTGTTTTTTATCTGTTTTCCTAAAACTGGGCTGTTCGGGTTCAAATGGCAGATTAAAATTGCCACCCACCTCTCCTCCCTGTCATTTCCAGCTCGCATCTGTTCCCGGTACATTGTATGTTACATGTTATTTTACCAGAGTGTCAGAAGCCCGGAGCAGTGTCCTCTGAAATCTGATTTGTCTAGCTCCCCGGCAATTTGTACGGGGTATTTCTGCTCCGTCCTTTCTCAGCAAGGTCTCGGGCTCTAGTTTCCGTCTCTCTGCCTTCTGGTGTCTTCTCCATCTTGTGCCCCATCGGATCTCCTGCCCGAAGCTGTCGGACGGTTCCTCCCTCCCTCCATCCATTGCCCTGTTCCACACCTTCTGTCTTGATCTTATACTTGACAAAGCCCCTGCTCCTTCGTTCCAGACTGCGTCAGAGTTGAACAGAAACACGAGAGCTCCACCCTTCACTTGTGAGTCCTAAGGATTCCTAACAGAACTAAACATGCACTAATTGAACCCCACGCCACTTGGAGATCTGCGTCTAAGCTTACTAAGATTCTTGATCCTTGCACTGATATTCTTACACAATTACTGTTGAAATATACTGAGTCAAAAGGACCATGTTTCCATATCTCCCTAACTTTGATTAATTCCTGGAGAAACAGAGGAGTTAAAACATATGCAGTGTATGCTAAAATTTTAACACAACACATTGTATTCTGGTTAGAATGAGAGAGGAGGCGCTCGTGTGGCAGACACGAAAATAGTTTTGTTTAATAATACTGGACCTTTCTTCGAATGCCATTTTAAGATAAAAACCTTATAATGACCCCCACAGGACTCAAATTCTGAAGTTGAAGTGGGATTTTGTGGCAACTTGTACATTTCTAGAATTTACACCCCTCGGGTATAGGAACTAGAGATAAAATAGAGTCAATATTCATCTTCTCTGTATTGAATTTGCAAGGAAAATGAACTGTGACGAAAGGGGTGGGGAACAGGAGGGACCACGATTCTGTCACCTCCCAAGCCTCAGTTCTCTGAGCCAGAGCTTGCAAACTGTGGCCCATGGGCCAAACCCAGACATACCCTATTAGTTTACACATGGTCTAGTGTATCTTGGACAGTAGCAGCAAAGACTATGGCCTGCAAAGCCTAAAATATATACTGTCTGGTCCTTTACAGAAAAAGTTTGCCCACCTCTGCTCTGAGCCGGTGGGCACTTCTGTGCTCGTTAGCGCCCCCTGGGTGAACTTCTGAGCAGGGATGATTGATCCCCGAAATGCTTAACTTGAAGGATGGGAAAGACTGCGTGCTTGATGTTTAAACCAAAAAAATAAGACCAAAACAAGGAAAAAGCGGATGAATGGTACTCCATAGTCTGGAACACAGCAAACTGTACAATTGGGTGTCACATAATTAGATTGTAGGAGTCTCTGTAGATTGCTTACTACAAGGCGATGTCTTATTTTGTGTTCCCCTGAGGAATGAAAATACCATTAACAGCAGCAGGCAGGCCCTGGTAGCGAGGGTCCTCAACCTTCACTGAAGGCTTACAACACACTTTGAATGTCTTACATCGGTTTAAACGACCCTGGGAGGTGAGTGGTAATAACGACCCACTGGACGGGTGAGGAACCAGAGGTATGACGGGAGAGGAAGTCAGTTTTCCCTGTCGCGCACTCGGAAGCATCAGAGCTAGTTAGCACCCAGTCTGATGCCCCAGCCCACAGCACGGCTCACCACTGTCTGCGAGGAGCCCATCTTTTTTTAGTGTTTGTTGCGATGGAGTTTAGCTCGATTTCACAGAATCGTAGAACGTTAGAGCTAAAACAGTGGTATTCACGTAGCCCAGCAGATCTCATTTTGTCCATATGAATGAATATTTATAGGACGTTTTAAAGCTGAGGAAGCACATTCCCCTAGATTCTCTGGCTTGGCGCTTATGCCAGCCCTGTGATTAGGCAGGCTACCTTTTCGGAAGAGCATCAGAGGGTCAGAGAGCACACGTGTGTTGCCAGTAAGAGCCAGGCCTGGGCCTCATCTTGAGGTTTCTGACTCTGAGGGTCGTTATGCTTCCAAAAGGCCACATGACCCGAAGGGCTACTGATTCGTGTGTTCCACAGTCATGTAGCTAGCCAAAGTCACCAGGGCCAGAGCGGGCTGGAAATACAGTGAGGCCAGACTCTCCGGGTGAGACCAAGGGGCTAGGGAAGAGTGTCCGATCTCCTCCCAGAGGGAGGATGAACAAACACGGGGCTCTGGGGGAGCGGGTTCCTAGGGGCTCTCGTGCATTCATTCATTCCGTGTTCATAGAATACAGTGCCCTAGCATCAGATGGGAGCGGTGGTTCCCAAACTGGATAGCTTGTTAGAGCGCAGACTGCTGAGCCCCGTCCCTGGAGTTTCCATCCAGTAGTAGGCCTGGGGTGGGACCCAAGAATTTGCATTTCTCTCGGGTTCCCTGGTTGGTTGTGTCTGCTGCCAGGGACCGCATTTGGAGAGCCGCTGGATGTGAGGCAGGAGACACAGCGATGACCAGAGCGGGTTGTGGTTCCTGCTCTGGGCAGAGCTGACGTGCTTGAGTGAATGGGTGGATGGATGAGTCTCATCAGGGAGGGGACAAGACGCAGGGAGGAAAGGTGCCATCGCAGCGCAGCAGGGGAAGTCCCGTAGTCGAGGTAAGTCTGGGAGGTGCAGGAAGCAAAGAGGAGGAGCCAGCTTGATGCGGCTGGGCACAGGAGGCTTTGCAGAGGACGTGGCCATGACTGGGCTCTGTGTGTGACATGCAAGTAGAAGGGGAGGCAGTGCTGTGCCCAAGGAACAGCAGGTGAAAAAGCCCAGGGGTAGGAGAGGACGAGGCAGAAGAGCCCTTGATGGGTGTGGGGGGCCTGAGAGGTGCATTCCCAGGAGGAGATGGGGTGAGGGGCTGACGAGCGCCCCAGGAGCCGGATGACAGAAGGCAGAGCATGGCACACGGAAGAGCTGGGATTTCATTCCAAAGGCTACAGGAGCCACCGAAGAATTTTAAGCTGATCCGGGTGTGTGTTGGAGAAAGAGGCAGAGGCTCTCAAATTGGATCTGGCTGCCTCATAACAGGACCACAGGCAATGAAAGAGCCCGTGACGGACGTGCCCAGAAGCACTGTAGACGTCCGGCAGGAAGCAGGGAGACAGACTTGTCTTGGCTCCGTGTTCCATGGGACCCTCGCGCCCTCAGCTTTAGGCCGTGGGAGAGTGTGGGTAAAACACATCTGGGGACACTGTGAGTGTCCTTCATAGGTTTGGTGTTTGCATTACTGTATTTTAGCTGGCGGTCTCTGCTTTTCCAGGAGAGATGATAAGGTTGGGTGTTTCTGTTTCACCTCTGGTCTCGGTAATTAGCCTGTTTTCTTCAAGAAAGAGAACACGTCTCCCCAGTACACAAACGTAAGTGCTTGTCCTCTTTGGCTGTCTCTGTCATTTTTTTTTTTTCCCCACTCTCTCTCTTTAGAAGTAATTTCATGGCTCATGCACTCGAGATTCCATCTCGAAAGCAGGGCTTCTCTATCAGGCAGATGATCGCCCCTGCTGGGCGTTCATTGGCAAATCACAGTTCTGTTAATTAACACAATGTGGGATTCAAGCTCTCGAGTCCTTTCAGAGTCAGCCTTTCTCACTTGGGGTTTGAATTGTGGCCCCTCGCCTCTTCTGAGCCCTAGGGACACGTGTGCCTTTTCAGAACCCCCTTCTGTCCTTGCTCCATCCTGGGCCCAGCAGCCAGAGGACGCGGGCCGTACCCCTCCCTCCTGCACATGCTCCTGTCTTGGGCATCCGTGGTCCACTCCTTCTTTCTTCACCGGACAGCCCCATCCCCTCCTTTTTGGAAAACCTCTTCAGTGGCCCCCCCAGGTACCAAGGGTCATGGGTTTCCATTTCGAGTGCTTTGCTTTGACTTGGCGTGCCTCTGTGGGCTTGGGCCCTGAGCCTGGCTCTGCGTCACGAGCCTCGTTGTGCTGCAGCCGACAGACAGGGGCTCTGCTCTGCAGACCGAAGCCCCCGAATGGACGCGCTCAGGAGTCAGGCCTCCAGCTGTCTTTTTATTCCTCTCACTACTTCCCTTGAGACCGTGTCCTTGGGCATGCTGTCTCTCTCTCTCTTTCTTTTTAAGTCAGGTGTGGCTGTGTGTTGTGCTAACCCACCACACACTGTCACCCATGACCAGTCACCGGAGGCCTAGAAATAGCTCAGGAGGTGAGTAGGGCCGGGTCCCTAATTCGGACTGCTCGACCTCAGCTGAGACACTGGCTCTGAGAGAACGTGGCGAAGTGAGAGGTCTGCCCCTTGCAAGCTGCTGGGGTTGTCACAACGGTCATATTAGCAGTGAGCCACCATGGCCGCCGAACTGTCCCCTTAATAATGGCCGTGCTGGTGGGGGCGCCTGGTTTAAGGATCTGTCTGCAGCTCAAGTCATGATCCCAGAGTCCTGGGATCGGTCCTGGGACGCCGTCTGCATCAGGCTCCCTGCTCAGTGGGGAGTCTGCTTCTCCCTCTGCCTCCCCTGATGCTCTAGCTCACTCGCTCTCTCTTTCTCATACACTCTCTCTCCAAAAAAAAAAAAAATGGTTGAGATGGTAAAGTTTTTATGCATACTTTCCCATTTTTTAAAAGGCATAGGATCCTGATGCATGCTACAACATAGACGAATCTTGGAAATGTCACACTAAGTAAAATAAGCCAGACACAAAAGGACAGATACCGTGTGATTCCACTTGACATATCTAGATGCGCACATTCACAGAGGCAGAAAGCAGAAGGTGGTTGCCAGCGTCTGGAGTGAGGGAAGAGTGGGGGGTTAGTGTTGGACGAGTGCAGAGTCTTAGCTGGGCAAGAGGGGAACGTTCTAGAGATGGCGGCGTGCTTATACGACCGTGTGAAAACGCTGAATACCATCGAACTCGAGACTTAAAAACGGCTCCTAGGGTAAATGGCGTAAACACAGTTTGGGGCGGGTGGCACACCATGTAGACATTTTTCAAGCACAACATGAACATTTTGGGGAAAACAAAAAATATATACATTCCTTTTTTTGGAAGCCCCATTTATTGATTCAGAGTCCTTCTCTTGGCTTTGGGATATAAAAATGTATTATGGATGACTTGGGTTGTTCATAAAATGATCCTGGTTGGGTTAGTCAACGTGAAAGTAGAACTCAGACAACCCAGCCATTCATTCAGTGCGTTTTCGGAGCCTCCGTGGGAGGCGCCGTGCTCAACGCCGAATGAAACAATCAGTGCAGACTCCCTAATTGAATTTAATTTTAAATGCTCGACATTTTTCTTACGAACAGCTCGACAAGCTGCTGAAATGAAGGAATCTGGCACCTCCTGGCTCTTGTGGGTTTTACTGGTGAGTCTCCTTCAGGTTGTAGGCAGAGCGTCTTTAGTGACAGTCTCTGCTGTAAAAAACACGAAGGAATAAAGTGTGCGGGGAATGAGGTACGGAGGGCAGCCGTGGCCGGATCCGCAGCTCCCGGGGTCCCCAGGCTCACAGGTCTGAAGGCTCCGGAAACGGAACTCAGCCACTCTCGGATTTCAGGCTGAGCTTGAGTGCTTTCGCTCTCTCTCCATGTCAGATGAGTGAATAAAGTCTTTAAAAAGACCAACAAAAAAACAATAGCAAAAACAAAAACAAAAACCCAAAAAACCAACATCTGATCAGTGTGGATGCTCTGTGTGAGACTGACTCTGTACATATCGTCTAGCATCCCGCCGCCAGTGGGCCGCGGGGTTGAGCCCAGGCAAGGGCGGAAGCAGCGACGGCCTCTTGCGTGCCTGCTTGGGAATCCTGGCCCCGAGAGGACTGCAGCAGCAGGACTTTGTCGACAACAAAATTCATGGTGTTTACTGACCAAAAAAACGAACGCTTTCACTTATGTATTCAGGTTCTGGGAAATTGGGGGTTTTATTTTATCGAAGCTGTTTGCTAATGAGTATTTGGACAGACTCAGGGGAGCCGATGGAAGGACAGTGCTCCGCCGGTGACGTGGAGCTGGTGGGACCCGGAGTCCAGCTCGTCCAGGGGTCAGTTCCCTGCATAGCTGCCCCTGCTGGGGACCCTGATGTGGTCCCTCGTGGCCCTCTCCTACCCCACCTTCTGAGTGGCACTGTATGAGCGCTGTCTTATTGATGGGGATGCTGGAGGGGACCAAAGTCACAAAGCCAGCAAGAGCCGCTGCTCAAACCCAGGCCACCTGACTCTAGACTCTGCTGGTTCTCAAAAATCAGAACATTTTGTTTTAACTGAAATGCACCGCCATGATTCGTGAACTCCTGGCTCCTCTTTAGCTCTCGGGAAGAGTGCTTGGGTTTGTAACGTCTAGAAGGAGCACAGATGACAGCCTTCACCGCCATGTCGTTCTGATCTTTCACGTTCCAAAAATTGTCAGTCAATGGAGAATGTTTCTTGAGCACTTTTTTTTTTAAAGATTTTATTTATTTGACAGAGAGAGAGAGAGATCACAAGTAGGCAGAGAGGAAGGGAAGCAGGCTCCCTGCTGAGTGGAGAGCCCGATGTGGGACTTGATCCCAGGACCCTGAGACCATGACCTGAGCCAAAGGCAGAAGCTTAAACCACTGAGCCTCCCAGGCGCCCCTCTCGAGCGCTCTCTGTGTGCCAAGCATGGTGTCAGATCCAAAGCCATTTTCTGCTGTCCCCGCCCTCTGTCCCACACTCCGGATTCTCAGCGGATACACTTGTCAGGGTCCATGTGCATGGCTTGTTTCTACTTGTCGACAGAGAACCGACTTCATGTCACCACACGGGCCGCTGTCACAGTGTGTGTGTGAATTCATCATTGCTCTCAGAGATTCCTGTGTCCGTTCCGATTCTTGAGAGAGGCCTACGGGGAGATTGCCTCATGCTCAAACGGCATAATAGTCTTAAGAATATGAAGCACTAAATAAAATTAAGACTTCTCGCAGTGTGCGTTGGCATTTGTGGGCAGAGATGTTACAGGAGGGAAGGACAATGCTGTGTTCTTCTATAAGACTTTGGTTCCATTTGCCTGGCGTTCTGGGTCATCTTGCCCAGAAGTAAAGTCCCTGAGGGTACGTCGCATGCGGCTGCTCACAGTATCGGATTCAGAGGCTGATGGGGAGGCAGCCTTCTCGTGATCCGGCTGGGGAAACCAGCTGCCTCCACCAGCCAGCTGCAACCTCTGGCTGGAGAAGGCTTAAATGAGCTGTTGGAACTTCCTCTAGCCAGTAAGCCTCATCCAAGCTCAAGGACGATGGTGTGTTGCTGTTTGTTTTCAAACCATGACTTGACTATGCTCCTCTTTGATTATAAAAGCAACACATCCTTATTGTTGAGAATTTGGAAACCTCAGAAAAGGATAAAGAAGATAAAAATCACCCATAATCCTCTCTTCCTTCCCTCCCCTTCCTCCCTCCTTCCTTCCCTTCCCTTCCTCCCGTCCTTCCCTTCCCTTCCTCCCTCCCCCACCTCTTTCTCTCTTTTGACTGACAGCTATTTATTCACGATGTATGTGCCCCCAGAGTCTGGGGAGGAGGACACAACAGGCCACATTGGTCCACATGTGGATTGTGCTCTGTGAGCACCGCGGAGTGAGGCCGCAGGGGCTGTGGAAGGCTGGCCTTATAGGAACCAGGAGTGGGCGCTCTCTGCTCCCCACAAAAGAATGTGGAACATCTTTTCTTGGTCTCTTTTTTCTTGCCTATTATTATTCTTATTAGTGTTCATCATTATTATTACATAGCTGGGAGCAGACGGAATGTACAATTTCATATCTTACTTTTTTCAACATCATTTAATTTCTTCAAAAACATCATTTTTATGGCTCCATATTAGCCCCTAATGTGGGTATGCAAGAATTTATTTAACTATTTTTTCAATTATTGGAACAGTTTAGGTTGTCTGCGGCTTTCACCGAGGGGTTTTGAATGTCTGCGATGCACGTGGAAGGATACGTTTGGTCAACTTATAACCCTTGGAAATTAATACTTCGCTAGAGAATATCTGCAAATGGATTTTATTCCTCAAATTAATTTACTGGGTAGAAATATGGGGGCTTCAATACAGGAAGCTAGTGCCTCGCTTTTTGCTTTATCTTGTCTACCCCCACATGCCCAGAAATCCTCTACGCTACTATAAATTTATATTTATGTACTTAGTAATAACATCTTAACATACATGTTTGTTTAACCATGGCAATTAAATGATGCCCGAAGAGTGCTAAAAGTTGGGTGAATCATATGTATCTGTTATTATTTATTTTGGTTTTTGCCCCAAATCAAGTTAACTCGATCATTTATGTGTCATAAAAAGGCGAGTCTATCTTCTGGCTGAGGATTGGCGGGACTTTCTGAAGGTTCGAGATCAGAGCAGATGGCGGTGTAGGTGGGCATGGGACCTGGACACACAGGTGGGGAAGGCACCTTCTCTGCAGGGTGAGCAGAGACTAGGAAAGCAGAAAGCATCCTCGGAGATGGGTAGGCCCCTCGGGTGGCCCCGGCACAGAGCACACAAAACAGGGAAGTGAGGAAGGAGATCATGCTGGCAGTGAGGGTCGGATCCGAAGGCCTGAACCGTGGCCTTCCACGTGGCCTTGCCTCTGACAGACAGTGGGAAGAATTCAGGGCTTGGAGCATGAGAGTGAGAGAGTTTTGCTTTAGAAGAATTAATCTGGCAGGTTGGAGAGGAGAAACCCTAGAAGGAAGGACCCAGGGCAGGGGGAGGTGAGTTTCAATAAGGAGGAAGATTATTGGTGCTGATTGGGCCCCACTAAGGGCCTGTCACTATCCCTGACATTTTATGTCCATCCTCTCTCACCCCTGCTTAGAGACGGGGAATTGAGGCTTGCCATAGGCCACGTGGGCAGAAAGTTACGGAGCCAGGTGTTGGCCCTAATACCGAAGCTCAGGCTCTTTTGAGTACAGGAGGGATGAGGTCGAGGCAGTGGGGAGGGAGGGGGGGGATGCGTGCATTAGTTATCGTGGAGGCAAGATCTGGTGCACTTGGCAACTGGTCAGAAACGAAGAGAGCAAGGAAGAAGGAGGGTTCGAAATGGCACTGAAGTTTGGGTCATGAGGATGGTGATGACTGAAGTTTGGGTCATGAGGATGGTTGGTGTCAATAGGGGAGGAGTGCTGTGAGAGTAAAGAAGAGGGATTGGGTTTTAGAGGTTCCGAATTCAAGGCAAGAGCAGACCACCCTTGTCGACATGTCCAGAAAGTCGTGAGACACATGGAGCGCAGGAGAAAGGTCTGTGCTGCTGACCTAAGAGTTATTAGACGTCAGATGAGTAGCAATTTTGCTCTGATTTGTGTAGGTGACAAATATGTTTGAGTGCAGCCAAAGTAAAATGTAATATTATAAATTCAGATAAATCTAAACACTCCTCTTTCAATAAAAAGGAATACTTTAAATTCTTTGGTAATCCATCAGATTCCAGAACTTTCTTCCATTTCCAAAACCTGAGTCTTCCTGGCCTGTGTTCTCAGGTTCTTCTGAGCAAGCAGAATCAGTTCCTTGCTTTTAACCTGCTCAAGAACACCTAGACGCCTCTGCCAGTCGAATCCCTTCTACTCAAACAAATGTGGTCCAGCCCAGTGTCCAGGAATGTCTCCCCATCCCTGGAGTCTAACTCCTACCAGCCCAGAAGACCTTGACTCTTTCCCCCTCTCCAGTCATTACGACAGTATTCCCAGAAGGCAGAAAAGAATCTTTAACTTGAGATTTGTTCTGCTGCTGGGGATGAGGACTCGGGAAGCCCAGAGACCTGATGAGCTAACCTTGGATAAACAACTTGGCTACTTTTCCTGCAGACATCATTTGAGATGTGGGAAAGGCTGAGTGTCAATAGATAAGCCTCTTGCCTTAAATATTTTATCCATCATGTTTACAAAAAAAAAAAATCCGTAATCCATGTACGTTTTTCTAACTCAGCAGCAAATCAAGCACACCAGTTCTTTTGGGAGAACCAAAACAAAGTTTTTACCCAGTGTTTCCCATTCTGTTCTGAATTTTCAGGTACCTGCCAATGATCCTAGCCTCATTAGGGACACCTTGCTGGAAGAGGCTTCCGTAGCCTGCCCCAGAACAAAGACAGCGCTGAGGTTGGAGGGAGGGAAAGGCACCCCTGGGGCCAAAGGGGTGGGCATGCTTGTCTCTTGTAGAACCAGACACAAAGTACATAACAAGCGTTTACTTAACAAAAGACTCAACAGCCAAACACTGGCAAAATTCAAAAGTGACTGACTACACATGAAGCATAAAAACCGTTTCCAGTCACATGAGACGCTTCAAGCCTAGAAAGCAAACCACACAAAATGGAAAACACTTGAAAACATAAGCGTGAAGCCATTAGGCACCACTTTTCAACAAAACCAATAGAAAAGGCTTTCTCTTTGACCGGCTCTGAGCGAGTGGTGTAATGTCAGCGGTGCCTGGCACATAACGAGAGACGAATGAGGATCAGGTCCTTTTCTCCTGCTAACTCACCTTCCAGGAGGAACACTGTGCTGCTCCTCCTCTGTGCATTTACCAAATGGAATAGACTCATTCCTTCTTTCTGTGGAGCTTTAGAATCCTCCTATGTATTAGATGTTGGAAGAGACAAAAAGAAGGAATGTCTCGTCTTTCCAAGTGGTTGAATGACTCTACAAGAAAGGGCAGACGGTAGGAGAGAAGACCCAAGGGTTTACGGGTCAGCAGCCTTCTCGAGGGAAGGGCTAGTGTCTTACCCATATTTATAAAACAAGACCCGGGTAAAACATGGACCTCCACAGGGGATAGCCAGGTGAACAAGTCAATGAAAGAACGAGAGTCCAATAAGGGAGAGATCCAGCCCACAGGTGTGCTTCACGACGGGCCCTTCCTACGGAATGGGTGGTTCTGGGTAGAAGTGCTCAAGAGGACGGGGCTGGACTGAGCCCTGAGTGACTCTGGAAAGGGAAGGGGTATCTCACTGATACTCACCCTCTTTCGAACCCTCCTCCCCTCTACCAGGCTTCACCTTGTTTCTCAACTCCTTGCCCTGCACGTGCATATGTGGGGGTAAGTGTGTATGACCTGTCTGTTTCAGGCCTTACTTTCTGGGCATTTCCATAGCACTTACTTTGTGTCAGCTGCTAAGCAATAGACGTATAATCTTCACAGCAATCTTTGAGGTAGCTACTGTCCTTATCCTGTGGAAAAGGACACTGAGGCACAGGGACGGTGAGCTCACGGAGCCAGTAAGTGACCTCTCTGGAGTTCAAGTCCAGAGACTCTGAACCGCATATCCCAGTGCTTTGCATGACCAGGCTCTGCTGCCCGCGTGTGTCCAGTGGGATCGGGGACCTTCCCGAGTGTGTGTGGGTCTGACTTTTGGATTTGGATAAAATGCAGAGCATGTACAAGGATGTTGTCTCCAGTCTCTTCAGGCTTATTCCGTCTGCTCAGTCTTCCTCCTCCGCATAGAAATAGACTCAATCTTGCATATTTCAATTAAAAGAAAAGTCTTCACTTTGTGTTCCTCCCCCCGTCACTCCGTCTCCCTCCTCTTCTCTATAGTCGGCCTACTTGAAAGCACAGTATCTAAGTAATTTTTATTCCTTATCTCCCATTCATTCCTAGTAACCCAATGAGACTGACTTCCATTAAAGAACATTTGCCAAGATCAGGATGGATCTAGTTACAAATCTAGTAAGCTCCACGCTGGACAGACCGTGCCCATTTTATGATCTACTGTGTTCCCTGTGGCAAGCACGATGCCTGCCACGCAGTGGGTGCTCCGCAAATCTTTGCTGAATGTCTCATGATGTGATGTCTTATTTGATCTTGGCAGCCTGAGGATGATTGAAACTCTCCCTTCCTTTCACTCCCATGATATCCTTCGTGCTGGATTTTGCCTGACCCATTTGGGCCATCCATTCTCCGCCTCCTCTCCCTCTTCTCATCCCTTCAGTACTGGTGTTCAGATTCTATCCTTAGCCTTCTTCTCATTTTTATACACCTATCCTGGGAGAGCAGGCATTCAGCCTTCGGCTTTACACGATTCTCATACCAGTATCTCAAATAGGAATCTCTTTCCCAGGCATGAGACCCATATGTCTGGAGCCGTAACGGACATTTCCAGTTATGTGTCTGTTAGGCTTTTAACAAACTGAACTTCACATCATTCTCTTCGAAGACCTGTCCTTCCCATCCTTCCTCTCTTACCTTCTCCAAAAAATAAAAAAGAAAATAGAAATAAATTCAAGAACAGAAGCAATACTCTCTGCCTCCTCTTTTTCTTCTTCTTCTTCTTCTTCTTCTTCTTCTTCTTCTTCCTTATAAGATTTATTTATTTGATAGAGATAGAGCACACATGCGAGCAGGGGAGGAGCAGAGGTTGAGAAGGAGAGACTTTCAAGCAGACTCCCCAGTGAGTGTGGAGCATGACACAGGGCTCAATCTTACGGCCCTGAGATCAGGACGCTGACATCATGAACTGAGCCAAAACCAAGAGTCGGCCACTTAATTAAATGAGCTGTCCAGGCGCCCCACATTTTCTTCCATTCTGTATCTTGGTCAGTGACATCACCATTTCCCATCATCCAAGTCAGAAGCCTGGGAATTACCAGCGTCTCACCCCTCTCCATGCCTCTCACACTCAATCACTAATTTCTATCAATTCTACTGCCTTTTACCCCCTAAGTTCTAAAAGAACTTGGCTGGTATAGAAAGTACTTCTTTGGGTGCCTGGGTAGCTCAGTGGGCTAAAGTCTCTGCCTTTGGCTCAGGTCATGATCCCAGGGTCCTGGGATTGAGCCCCACATTGGGCTCTCTGCTCAGCAGGGAGCCTGCTTCCTCCTCTCTCTCTGCCTGCCTCTCGGCCTACTTGTGATCTCTGTCAAATAAATAAATAAAATCTTTAAAAAAAAGAAAAAAGAAAGAAAGTACTTCGTTGTTTTCAAGTGATCACCAAGATTTATCATGCTGGCTCTAAGTCACCATGTGGTTACAATTGTGAAGAGAATATTATACCGGCTTATACAGAATATGAGGTCGTCTTCTTTTTCCTCAAATACAATGCACAGATTCCTCCTTGCCAATTTTGCTCCCACTGTTCCCTCTTCCTGGAATGCTTTTCCTCCAGATACCCGCTTGTCCGTTCCTTCACTTCCTCGGGGTCCACTTAAATGTCACATTCTTGAGAGACGTTCCTAATCTCTGTGTTAAACACACCCCCTGTATGTGTTCTCTCCTGCTGTGTCTTGCCCCTCTTACTTACTTTTCCTTCATAGCATTTATCTTTGTCGTTTAGACATATGTGTTTGTGTATGGGTGTGTAGTTTGGCTTGTGACCTGACATACGTATGTTCGCATCTACATATAAAGTTTGTCTTTCTCCCCAGAGTGATGTCACAAAGCCAGGGACTCGGTTTCGGTGACCGAATTCAGTTTCGTTGTTACTCATAGCAGCTGCTTGACAGAAATGCATTGATGAATAAATAAATGCATATGGCATCGGGTGCCCCCAAAGAGAGGCTTTCTGCAGATGGAATTGTTCTCACGTGGAGGGTGGGCTCTCACTTTAGTTTTTTCCTACAGAATTCTTTTACTTGGCAAGATCTTTATTTGAATGAGCTTGAACCATCTGCCAAAGAATCCTGGGTCTCAGCCTCCAAAAACAAGTCAGGGGAGCCACAGAAGAAGGCACAAGGGGAAAGGAGAGGTCAGCCAAGCCCACTAGCTCGTCACTGGCCATGACCAAGCATCCACTTAAGGGAAGAGAACCACGGTGGGGGGTGGGGGAGGGCGCTGCTGTCTCATGCACGGGGAACTCCCAGCCTGTGGGAGGTCCCCAACCCAGAGGGGTGATTTGCTTTAAGATTATTCACTCCTCAAAAATGACTTCATGCTGTTTTGTGTATGTATTATTATATATTATTTTTGTTTTAATAATGCTCTTTCTTTTTGAGTTGTGTGCTATCTCTTATGATAGGGGCAGCCTTGGGGCGCCTGGGTGGCTCAGTCGGTTAAGCATCTGCCTTCAGCTCAGGTTGTGATCCCCGCATCAGGCTCCCTGCTCAGCGGGAAACCTGCTTCTCCCTCTCCCTCTGCCTGCCACTCCCCCACTTGTGTTCTCTCTCTCTCTCTCTGTCAGATAAATAATAAATAAAATCTCAAAAAAAAAAAAAGATAGGGGCGGGCTGACATATTACAGAGGTGAGGCCAAGAAACTCACCCACTGGAGTAGAATCATCCCTACCCCAGAACTCCAGACAGGAGAGTTATTACCACGCCCATTTCAGAAAGCAAACAGGCAAACAGAGAAATAATGTGACTTAGTTGAGACCGGACAGGATCAAAGGCCAGCTCTACTCCCAGGCTAGTGCTCACCACTGCTGCGTGCTTCTTGCTCCCCCCAAAGACCCTTTTCTCTGCCCCCCCCACTCCTGCCATCCTGTGCACAGAGGCTATGGGAAACATCTTTGCTTATGCGTGGACAGACGTAAGCATACACCCCTCAGACCCCTTTACCACACTTATAAATTAGAAAACAAACCTTCCCAGCATTGCAAATTTAAAGATTTTTCAGGGTGGCCGTGGCAGGGGGGTGGGTGGATAGTTATCGGACTCGTATTCCCCATGTCGTTTGTAATGACTGCTATGCCCCCCCGCCACATACCCATTAGATGACACCGGGAATGCCCACTGGGTCCGTTGTGTCCGTTCCTCTGCCGTATAGGCCGGTGGTGAACATAAATGATGGCAGGTGTTCGCGGTAACACGTTACAGTTTACAAAGGGCCGTCACGGATCTTGTTTGATCAGCGCCTCTAGGGGCCTGAAGGCCACGGCGATTAAGAGCCTGGGTTTTGGAGTCTCCCACTTCTAAGCTGTCTGACTTGGGGCAAGTTCCTTATTATCTCATCAGTAAAAGGGGAATGATAAACTCCTCAATTTGTTGGGAAGATTAAATGTCGTCACGTGAGGGAAGTGCTCAGGATGTGCCTGGCATAGGGAAAAAAGTGCTCCCTTTATTATCATTGTTCTTGGCGCAGATACGATGTGGATAAGGGTCATCTACAACCACCTTAATGAAAAGGCTGCAGCCTACAGGTTTATCTGTTTCTCACTACAACCTTTTAAGGTCATTCTGTCTGATCTCCCATCCCCATTCCAACATGACCTCTATGGGAGAATGCACGGATTTTGGGGGGGTAGGGGGGTGACTCTCAGGTTTGAGTAAACTTGCATTTGCAGATATTAAAATTCGAGTCCGATGTGACCGCAGACTTTCAGCCCTGTGTCTAGTTTAAATCCTCTCCCTTTCCTAGCTTAGGTTGGCCCCGCTCTTGGAAACCTGCTGTGCCAGGGGAGATCCGTTCAGACTTTTATTCTCATTGTCCCACCTGGTGTCCCTGAGCCCTGCTAGTTCCGGTTCTTCTAGGGTTGGAGAGGGCAGGGGAGGACAGCTAAGCCACCCACAGGGTCTAGGGCCTGGCGTGACTGCTGTCTGAGTTGGTGGCTTGCACATGGTAAGGCTCGGCTGCCGACTCCGTCTTCTGTATGGGGCCTTTGTGATTCTTTGGGAGGAGCTTCATGGGGACTGACCTCCCCTGTCGTCTCCAGCTGACCTGGTCCCCACTCCCTTCTCGGCCCCCATAGTGGCTGCCGTCCCACCATGGAGACCCGAACTGTTGCAGTCATCAAACCCTTGCAGGCAATATTAGAGGAGTCTTTCCCAGGAAGACTTACTCTTCACTGGCATTCAAGAGGCCCATGCAGGAAGGCCAGGAGCCCCCGCCAAGCTCCGGACGCATGGCTTTGTCATCGCTCTGTGGCCACAGGTAGCCCTTAACCACCTTCTTGCCTCATTTCCTCAGGCCGCATGGAGGTACCATGCACCACACTCTAGGGTACCTGTGGGCGCCTCTCCGAGTGGTGCTCTCGAGGCTTAAAGTGGCGCTGGCGGAGGAGTGGGAAGCTCCCGTGGCAGTGGGAGGTTATATGTAAATCATAGATGCCTAGCGCGCTACAGTTTGCCGCACGCACTCGGGGCTCCTTCTAGCACATTCAGCACGAGGTCCTGCAGCCCGTCTTACAACGGTGCTGTCCCATAGACATGGACGGCAAACCACACATCTCATTTGAAGCCTCTTTTAGCCACGTTAAATACATAAAAAGAAGAAGATAAAATTAGTTTTAATAACATTTTATCTAAGCCATTCATCAACATGTAATCAATAAAAAAAAAGTTATTACTGCAGTATTCCCTGCTGAGTCTTTGACAGCTGAGTATTTTCTACTTACACGTGTCTCAGTGCAAGTACTCAGTAGCGATCGCAAGTAGGCGTGGGGCCGGTGGCGACCGTACCGCGGGCCGGCTTTAGACGGTGGAGGGAGGGGGCTGGGCTTCTGTCGTTCGCAGCCATGAGGCCTCAGAACCAAGAGTTCAGCTGGGACCCGTATGGTGCATTCAGCCGGCACCGGGAGAACCAGGACTCAGATGCGGGTCTTCTAATGTAACTTTCAGTGTTCTGTCTGTTTGTTCTTTCCACCCCCGTGCCATTCCAACCAATACTGCTGTGCTTGGTTTGTGGGGATCTCCACGGTGGAAGGGGCGTTTGGGGCTCAGGAGATTGCTGTGGACATCTGTGTGAGTTTGCGGAGGTCCTGGGGCCGCCTCACTGTGGCCAGTGGTGGTTTGGAGGCTGTCCTGACCATTCGCTCGTGCTAGCCTGAGTGGGGCTGGGTGGGGGGGGTTCTGAGGTCCGACGACTGATGCTTCCACGGTACACACTGTTAGCCAGCAAGGAGCACGGCAGGTCTCCAGCGGTCACTGTTAAAAAGAGACAAGAAGCTATTCCGGGGTGGTGTGTCTTTGAAAAGGCCGTCCTCATCAGGAAGTCTGTGGCCCGGCTGGGCATCCCCGTCTCCTGTCACGTCCACATTAGGGCAGGTTGCCTCATTCTTTGGACTTCGAATGTTAAAAACAGTAAAGCTCAAATCTTCTCAAGAGCTGGAAATTGTTAAAACACGTGTTCCCATCATAGAAAAGAACAAACAAAATCCAAAATATCACCCCAGAAGGGTCGGGGGTGGTGGGTCATCGAGAGGACGTGACCAGTGGTTGACCCAGGAGCTGGACCCCGGCCCTCAGAGGCCTCTGATCATTCCCCATCCTTGCAGATTCCACCCAGGAAGCTCCTGAAGAGGTTGCAGACCTCAGGAGACGCTCCCTGTTAACATCTGGTGTGTTCTTCCTTGTGCCGTCCACGTGCTTAATGCACACTCGTCTGCACCGTGGGGGGTCATCAGGAGTAAGTGCGCCCATGTTATGAACTGTCCCTTGTCATTGACATTTTTCAGAAGAAGCATCGTAAGAACCAAATCATGTTCCATTACGTTCTCCTGAATGTTAAGTTGTCTTCTGGAATCTGAGGTGGCACCAAATCTGGAATGGTCTGAGGCCTGGAAAGGGCATGGACAGGCCGAGGCCCTTTCCCAGACCTACCTCTTCCCAGCTGGTGACCTTGGTCTCTGGGTCGCTGGCTGAAATTCCGTTTGTCTCACTTTCTAAGTCTAGAAAATGAGAACAGTAATGTCTGCTTTACAGAGCCATTCAGAGGCTTCCTGGGCAAGTCTGTGTAAATTATCCAGCACTATGATGGCCCGTAGTCAATACACAATAAAGGTTCGTGCCTGTTTATCTTCCCTTCCCTCGGCTTTTCAGAGTCTTTGCCATCAGCCCATTCTCCAGCACCCGCCGCATTTTTCTGGAAAGATAGCACCCTATAAGGTACCTACGTGTGTTAAAGTTTGCATCTTCTCATTGCTTGGTGGGGACACATGCTTGCCAAGCCACGATGATTTCTGCACGGTGCGCTCAGAGCAGCTGTCCGTGACACATGATTCAGAGGAGACGTGGGAGCATCTCAAGATGGAATAAAAGATTGCCCTGGTCTAGCCCCTCACTCCCAGTAGGAAGGCCCCCGGGAAACAGGGTGAGGCGCTGAGCTGGGGGTGGGGTGTCCCCAGGTGTATCTGGTTGGCTAAGTTGAGTTTCCTTTTCGTCCTTCCTGTCTACGGTTCCTGCTGTTGGTGTAGCGACCGGGCTACAGGGAGAAGGGAGTCTGGTGAGTCAGTGCCTCTCACTGCTGGGCTTTTCTTCCCTTCTTCCTTCTCTCCAGGCACTTGGTTTAGCGGCTGACCTAACTCATCAGGCGAGTACGCATTTTGCAATCTGTCTTCTGTTGTTTTGACAGTGGGTGTGATCTGTTTGTGGCAGCGTCACTAATATCCCTATTGATGGCAGCTCTGGAAGCCGGAGGTAGGGATGAGGAGGGGGGAGCTCAAGTCTGTCTTCTGACCTAGAAACCACTTCTTGGTTCCACTGCAACCATCTTCCCCTCCCCCCATCTCTTCCCGACCTGGGGGGAAGGGCGGGGCAGAAAGGTCTGTTGGGTTCATACTCTGTGAAGTGTCTTGTGTCGTTAACCTTTGAGGTAAGGAGCCCCACGCCGCATGGCTCTATGTGATCTGGAATCTGGACCTCCGGCGATGTTTTGTTTGTATACAATAAAGCACTATATTGGATTGTTACATGATAGGTACCCTTGGCTTGTAAAAGTAAAATCAGATGAGAGGCGAGAGAAACGGGTTTCAAGTCACCGTGACATTTGCGTCCCTGCAGGGTGTCGAATCGGCAGGTGCACCCCCCCCCCCTCGCCCTGCTTTATGCTGTGCCGCACACAGTTTTAGTCACTGCGGCAAGGGTGGGATGATGAGCTCACTTAGCAAACATTTACTGAGCACCTGCTTCTGCCAGGCCATGTGCCGGGGATGGCAAAGACAAAAAACCCCAGACCTGACTGCAGCCCTGAACACGCTTGCATCTCCTGGAGGGAGAGAGACATGAGGGGTTACATGCAGATAGGTGAGAAGGGCTAGAGGAGACCGAGTACTGGACGCCGTGTCTGCTCACGTGCCCGGAAGCCTCCCACAGGCTGACTCTGTAGGGACACCTTTAAGGGCGATGAGAAGCTTGTCAGGCAGAGCAGGTGGGCAGAGAGTTCAGTGGCTTCAAAGAAAGGGTGTGTGGGGGGGGCTCTCGGGGGGGGACTCTCCGTCCACCAGGACCAGATCCTGGGGGACTTGGAGAGAGAAGGAGGCACAGGGCGAGGGGGTAGGCAGAGGACAGTTCTGAACTTCCAGGGAACTTCCAGGGAACAAAGCAAGTCAGACAGCCCTAAGAGCTCTTTTGTTTTCACATAAAAATGACTTTTTAAATACGACTACATTATGCTGAACCGACTTACGCTCTACAAGAAAGCTATAGGCAGGGGCACCTGGGTGGCTCAGTGGGTTAAGCCTCTGCCTTCGGCTCAGGTCATGGTGTCAGGGTCCTGGGATCGAGCCCCGCTTCGGGCTCTCTGCTCAGCAGGGAGCCTGCTTCCTCCTCCTCTCTCTCTCTGCCTACTTATGATCTCTGTCTGTCAAATAAATAAATAAAATCTTTAAAAAAAAAAAAAAAAGAAAGCTATAGACAACATCTCCCATTAGCTACTTCCCTGTTTCAGTTTAAGGAATGATCGCGATCGTGGTGGCCCTCTCAGCGAGACCGCAGTGAGTCTGCTCCTTCCTCTCCCTTCTAGTCTGCGCAGAGCTCAGTGCGAGCGCGTGGGCCTCTGACAGCCTCTGGGGTCACCAGCACCTCTGCTGTGAGCTGCGGCAGCCTCCAGTGGCTCGTCCTCAGAGGAGAGGAAGCAGCAACACTCCTGGGTGAACGTCTCAGTCTTAATGAATAGAAAGATCAAGCCTTCGCGTCAGCTTCTCGAGGTACCCAGAGGCGTAAGGATGGACTCTAGAAGGCTCTTCCTCTGGGTACCTGATCTTTAATTAGGGGCTAACCCTGACTTGTTACTCAGCCCTTTTTATGCTACGGACAGCGATGCACGAGATGGGAAAACGTGAAAAAGAGAGTGACTCTAAGTGACTTCCATTTCCATTCCTACTTCTGTAGCTCTAGTTTTGTCCTAGGGACTGTTCTAAGCAGTTGAGATGTATTAACCGACTTAATCCTCTTAATAACCTTCGAAGCAAGTACTGTCCTAGCCCTCTGCCCCCAAGTGCAGAGACGGAGATCCAGAGAGGTCGGCTAACTTGCTCGAGGTCCCAGAGCCAGTACGAGGCAGGGCCAGACTTTGAACCAGGTAGCGTGGGTCCAAGAATCTGGGCTTCCACACCAACAGTCTAATCTCTCTATGGTTACCCAGAACCAGACCCCCGCTCGCTTCAGACGTGGTTGCTGTGCAGTAATTGGGTGCTGGAATATTCCTTCTCATTTGAATCCCTTTGCCCCGAGTTAATCCCACGGCTGGCATGTTCGTGGCAGACTCTCTCTCTTTCTTACTTCCCAGACTGATCCCTTGGGGGCAAAAGCACTTGAGTTCTGGCCTCAACATCTTGTTCTCCCTTCCAGTTCCTGGGACCTTGAACCCCAAGGGACTGATGGACTCGTGAATGAATGTCCAGCTCCTGGGGCAGCCCACGCTCTTCCCCCTTTGGAGCCTGGGTGATATACTTCTATCTCACAGAGTGAGAACTTGCGGCAAACAAGGCGAACCCAGACAGTGCCCCGTGTGGCCAGCGAGAACCGTGGCCTTGCTGGTCACTCCATATTCTTGACTCTGGGGCTATTAATACGGCGACTTACCCCCATCTCCACTGGGTACCATCTCAGGATGGTCTAACGCGTAGTTACCCTCACTGGTTTTTGTGGGGCTCGGGTTTTTTGTTTTTTTTTCTCTTTTTTTTTTTTGGATGAGAGAAAAAATTACAATCATCATCATTTTTCTGTGCCAGGTCTTTAAAGAGCAAACAGAGGGACGCCTGGGTGGCTCAGTGGGTTAAGCCGCTGCCTTCAGCTCAGGTCATGGTCTCGGGGTCCTGGGATCGAGTCCCGCATCGGGCTCTCTGCTCAGCAGGGAGCCTGCTTCCCTCTCTCTCTCTCTCTCTCTCTCTGCCTGCCTCTCTATCTACTTGTGATCTCTCTCTGTCAAATAAAAAAAAAAAAAATCTCTAAAGAGCAAACAGAAAGATATTCAGAGCCCATATATATTTTCCTTCTCTAAGTGGTATTTATTTAAATGCAGATACCCTGGTTTCCCGTGTAGAGTTGCAAGCAATACCTTTCAATTTAAATGTTAATAGGACCACAAACTTCAAAATCAAAATTTTCTGTGAGGGAGACCTGCTTTTTCTGGTTCTATTTAATGGTTCCCCTTGCCTTTCCTCCTCCACCCTCCCTCATTATCTAGCCCCCTTGCGCACCGTTTCCACTGTGCTGAACTAAATGCTTTTTCTAAAAAGTTGAGAATACACCTTTCTCGTTTCAAAACTTAGAATGTTAAGCGTCTGGGTCCTGGAATACAGATGACGGACTCTGACCCAAAAGGGTTCATGAGAAGATTTCTCTCTATCTCAGCTCTATCCCGGGCTCTTTCTAAGGGGATTTTTCCTAGGTCGACTCTGCATGGTATTCTAACAAGGCTTCAGATACATGAGTTGGGTCTTCTTTCTTCTCTAAAAAGGCAGGAAGAAATGGGGAATGAGATAGAAGCTACACGTACGTCCGTGGGTGCAGAGCCCTGCCGTGGGCGCCGTGAGCCGTCACAGAGTGAACCAGGCGGTCTCTTACTCCCGAGGAGAGGAAGTAGGCGCACAGGGCAGTGCGGGTGGGCAGGAATGGGGGCTGTCGTTGGCACCGGGTCCGTTCCGCAGGCAGAGTGACACATGGGATTCACTCACGTGCAAATGGGAAACAACAAAGATTTCACGACAATGGAAACCACGTGTATTGCCTTTCAGCTCAGGTACAGTGAGCATCATTTCCTTTGCAAGGATCTCCCACGAGCATGTGAGATCCAGCTTCTTCTTCCCTTTCTTCTCTGTTCCCTTCGTTTTCTCATTATTTTTATCCCGTTACACTGTGTGTGTTTTGTAAGCCTCCTTACATCTGTCTTTAGGAACATGATAGCGCTGGTAATACATAAATTAGAATTGATTTTATAATATCAATTTCAGTGACTTTGAGTCTGCTATTTTAGGGGGTTAGTTTTCTCCAGATGTTTTCAATAGACTCCTGTTCTTATTTCATGGAGACAAAATACATTTTGTGTCTTGCCTCTCTGGGAATATTAATAATAACTTTGAATTATTGCCTCTTCTCTCTGCGGCTTGTTTCCTCAAGTTCTTTGGCCCCGGGTTACAGGCACTGGGTTGTCAGGGGGCGGGGCCAGAGCGCTGCCGGGAAGCGCTGAGTGGGGAGAGGGGGGGCTTGTCTTTGGGACGCTACTGTAGAATGTTGGGAGGGGTTGCCTGTGGGGCTCCCCCAGTGCTGGGTGCCTAGGTCTTTCCTCTTGCGCTGGTCATCACTGGAAAGACTTCTCCCGGTCCCCAGGCTGGACGTCAGAGGCCAGACAGCCAGCTTCCACTGGGGGGCTAGGGTCCCAAGGACAAGCCTTCAACATTCTGTATGTGAAGGGTCACTTAATCAACTACGGGGAATGAGCCTCACTGAGCTTGTCAACCGCCAGTGCTAGGTGCCCCCCCTCTACCTCCACTGGGGAGTCCCCAGCATTGTGGAGTGGATGAGGGGATCTAGTTCCATCCCAGACAGCTGCCACCACATCCTGGATGCTCCTCCCCTCTGGGTAACTAACGGCCTGATCCAGAGGAACCTGCAGCTGCGGGTTCACGAGCCTCCGGGCCACGGGGCAGTTGGTTTGCAGCTCGCCCGCTGCCGCATCTAGTTTGGCTTTAGCCAAGCGCACTGTCCACCAGCTTTGCGGCTTCCGGTCCTGGGTGGTTCCCTGTCCTGTCTGCCCATCCTTGTGGATGCCTGTCCTTGAAAAAAAAAAAAAATCTCAGAACAATCGTCCTCAGTGTATTTGGGAGGAAGAAATGCTCGATACATTCGTTCAATCTCCATGACAACCCAGTGGGTCCTTAACTGCGTTATTAATTTTATTTTCCCACACAACGCACTCTCCCTTTATGTCACTGGTTTGTCGATAAGTTATTTAACGTCTTTGGATCTTGCTTTCCTTGTCCAGAAAATAGGACTATTTCTTGCCCTGTGTCCCTTGCAAGCTGTTGCTGCAGCTGCCTTGAATTACTACAGAAGTCTGAGGACAAAATACCCAGCCACGCGTGCATCACCCTGCAAAGTCAGTACTCGCAGGGTGACGGCAAAAGGCCTCCTGGTCGGTGAAAATATTTGGGCCTGACCTCTGGTCTTCATCCTGCTTTCCAGATCAACAGCTTAGCCCGGCCCTCAGTTTTTGCTGGCAGAGTACCCCTAATCTGTGCTCGAGGGGCCAGAGCTCCTCTCGGACCTGGGACACAAGTGACAGTTCCCCATCTCAGAACTTTCGCAAGAGAAATTACCTTCTTCGTGTCCCTACCTCTCTGCCTTTTCCTTGAATTCCAAGACTTGGCTTCCTTCTCGCAACCACGATGACCTTCCCACTTCCTCCGATGGCATTTCCTTTTCCTCTCCAGCCTTCCATTCCAGGCCCAAGGGGACACACCTTATGAGACACATTGTCCACTTAATCCCCTAGGCAGTACCTTTGGTCCCATGGATGGGCAGAGCCTGAGGACCGGGAAGGCCTTCCATGGGCGAGGCCAGTTGTGGCGGCAGGGTCGGGGTCGGGGGGATACGCGGGGGGGGGGGCCGTGCAGGGAGGGGTGCTTTGTGGCTTCCGCAGTGTTGTCTGTCTCAGTACTACCAAAGCAGCCAAGACTTTAGAAGCCCCTCATGCACCAAAAAGGAAACCGGTGGTCTCACAGGGGCCTGGGACAAAATTTCCTGGTCTGTTTAAGGGGATTATGAACCTACTTTACTCCCAAAATACCCGGACCTCCCCTTCCCCACACCCACGGTCTCCTTGTCCTTGACTGCAGTGGAGAGTGGACGAAGGGTTTCCAAGGATCAGCCCAAACGGACTCACGTATCAAGGCAGGGTTTCTTCTCCACCAAGGAGGCAACTTGGGCCTGGTCCCTCGAAGGACTGTGGGTGGCCGCAAAGGAAGAAGGGCTGAGCAGGTGGCAGCAGAAGGAGCCAGGTGGGGCAACGGGGGCCGGCATGACCACGGCAGTCAACTCCCAGGATAAGGGCCTGTGCACCTGGCAGGACTGCCAGGCCTCCTCCTTTCAAGCTGGCCGTGGGTGCCTGATCAGGGAATCCAGGAGCCGGCCCGGGAAGCGCGGCACACGTCGAGCGCTGGGACGGAGTGGCGCCTGCCCCAAGCTTCCTCCAACACACTGGAGGTCGTCGGCTTCTGTGTCGTGTGGCATGATAATTAGGCAGCTCTGGCAGTTCCCGGAAGTGACTGTAATGGACATGGCTTCTACCTGGCTGGGGCGGGCTTCCAGACTGGGGAGGGGAGGGCCGAGGAGAACAGCTAGAGCAGAAAGCTGGATGGATTCTGTGGATGCAATCCGTGGCAGAAATCCGTGGATGGATTTCTGCCTCCGCCACAGGGTCCTGTCCTGCTTCCCGTCCAGGCTGTTCTCCTTTGTCCCTCCCTCCCTATACCCCAGCCAGCTCCTCAGGCTGCGACGGTGGCGGGCAGGGGCGGGGGGGCATCTCCCAGCATCTCATCCTCTGTGGCAGGTCAGGGGAGAAGGCTGAGGGTTCTTTAGTCTGATTGTGCCAGGATCTGCCATGGCTGCCCTTGGGGGTGACTGGAGTGGGAGAGGAACAGAGGGGACGGGACACCCTCATGGTGTGACGGTGTGCAGAAACCGGGCACTTGCGGGGGATGCAAGATGATTGACCTGTGTCTCCCTGGGGGTGGATGTAGTTTGCTCTCGGGTGCCCTCCCCTACACCCTCACTCTCCCTCCCTCCCTCTGAGAGAGGGGAGCGCCCATGGGGTCCTCCAGGCTGCAGTGGCAACCCCCTGGGCGCAGAGGTTGGGCAGGTGGTTTGCTCCTATTTGGCACAATTGCCAGGACTGAGGCTGGCGGATGGGCTCCGCGCGGACCAAAGAGATGGACAGGGAGCTGCAGGCCGGTGGGCACCGGGGCAGGGTGGAGGGAGTCAAGGACAAGCAGCTACAGTGTTACTCTGAAGGAGGTTAGAAGGCTGGAAGCCAGGGAGGGCATGGGAGGCGGGTAGGGGCACACACTGGAGGGCAGTGGAGAGAGTCAAGGGCAAGGTGCTGAGGGAGAGAGGCTGAGCTGTGTGAGCAGCTGTGCCTTCTCCCTTCCACTGAACATACCGCCTTTCCAGACAGCTCTTCTCCTGCCCGTATCCACATTGGCTTTGTACGGCAGAGTCAGTGAGGTGTAGAATGGGAAAAGGCCAGACCCAGAAATCTGGGCTGACCTGTGTCTGGGAGCAGAAGAGGCCTGCCCCGGGGCTCCGTGTGAGAGCAGGTCGTGTGGCTCCCTGCCCTGCAGACCCACATACAGGGAAAGCTGAGCCCCTGGGAGCTGGCTCGGAGGGGAAGGAACAAGACACCAGCCGCAGCTTCCGCCTCACTGGACCTCCTGGGGACCCCAGTCAACCCTGGAGGGAAGGGAGGGAGCTTCCGGCAGGAGCAGCCAGTCCCCCAAGACCCCGCCCTCCTCCATAGGAGAGGTGGGTGATGACACAGGGACAACCAGGAGCCATACAGATCTGGGCTCGATACCCTGTTCTGCCACTCACCACGTGCATGCCTATCAGCAGTTCACTCCAGTTTCAAATAGGGATAAAGACAGTACCCGTCCCCCTCCGACGGCTGAGCCAGATGCTCAGGAAGGACAGTGCTACACCTGGCACCAAGGAGGTGTATGAGAAATGACAGCAGTGATCATGACGATCTTTCCTGGTGCTTAGGAACCCAGCTGTCCTGGCCCGCTTTCTGCACCCAAGGATAGCTACAACCAGGGGCTCTCTCCTCTACAAAGGGAGCTGGGTGATGCAAACCTGTCTGAGTAGTTAGGGTGCCTTCCCACTCCCCACTTCTGCCCAGGGCCAGGATGCACCTTGACCCCGAGGTCTAGGTTCTGGAGCTAACTGCTGTGCCCCCTGCTTCCCCACAGATCTGCGCAGGATGACAGCTGGCTTCATGGGCATGGCGGTGGCCATCATCCTCTTCGGCTGGATCATCGGCGTGCTGGGCTGCTGCTGGGACCGGGGCCTTATGCAGTATGTGGCAGGGCTTCTCTTCCTCATGGGAGGTAAGGCCGCGGGCTCGGGGGACTCTTGAGGGGCAAAGGTCCTGGCTACGGGGAGTCTGGGAGAACGGCTAGGGGACACTCGTTCATTCATCAGACGTGTTTTTGAGTTCCTCCTAGCTCTCTGTCACTGTGCCAGCTTCTGGGGTTGCAGAGGCTAATAAGATCTGGTCTCGGGAGTCCGGCTGCCTGGTGTGGGAAAGATGGTGTAGCCGTGGCACAGAGAGAGGATCAAACCAGCGAAAGCACGAACTCAGAAAATGCTCTGGCATTTGTTTTTTTGGCACCTTTTGGACTTTGGGGTGGGAACCTGGGCAGTTTTCTTTTCAAAAACTTATCCTCACCTTGATTTATGGGTCCTCAGTGCTGCTGCCGTTTGGAAGTAAGGCATCTAAGGGTGGGAGACGGGGCTGGACCTTCTCTCATGTCGGTGTCCCTTACTGTCTGCCAGCGTCACGGCCGTGAACTGCTCCAGGGTCCTTATAAAGGGTTATAGGCACAGAGAACTGAATGGCTGGGCAGGAACAGGTTCCAGTCCGCGGGAAGTCAAGTTGGTCCACACTCCGTGTGTGCCTGTCTTCCCTGCGGTCTCAGCCAGAGCGGCAGCTCACCGCGGGGTCTGCTCCACAAGGACAAGCGTGTTGATGCGCCGCGGAGAGCTGGGCTCGGGCAGCGGGAATCGGTCGTATTTATGGGAAGAAAGGAAAGCGAGTCTTCCACCTGGAAACAATGGCCGTTAGACTTCAGGCGCCGTGTGCTTATGGCCAGCTCGGGTCCCCTTTGTGAAGTGTCTGGGCAGAGATGGGAGGCAGAGCGGTGGGCCAGCCTGAGGAACGGCGGCCTCTGTCCCTCCGGGTGTACGAAGAGACGTCTGAGGGCTAGTGAGACGGCGGCTGGGAGAATTCGTCTTGGGGCCGGCCAGTTTGCTCTCATACCCTGACGCGCAGCCTTCATGGGCCCCAGACGAGATGAGGCTTCCCAGGCTGACTGAGGCCTCCGCCCCAGAGAGTCCGATGTCCCATGCCTGCGGTCACGAGGGAGCGAGGGTCCGCTACATCCCTCCTTCTGGTCTCCCTCAGACACAGGCTCACAAGACCTGCCCGTCCTTTGTCTGTGCCCCATGTCCTCAGTGAAGTCAGGCTTGGGCTCGGGCCCTGACCTCTGCACTCTATTTAAGGCAACCGTGGAGACCTTTCTGTTTCCACCTTCAAGTCAAAGTCTCCCTCAGACCCTGGAAGGTAAAAAGATAAGAGGGGAGTGGCTCTGTTTGTGCTGAGCGTTCCCTCTAAGACACTTTTGGCGATACAGAGACAGGATCCCGTCATCGGGCTTTTCTGAGGCTCTAGAAAGGTCTCCCAGGAATAGGAGAAAAGCTGAGCAAACAGGCCTTGGGCAGAGCCGGAATTCTCGAGCTCTGGGAGCTGACACGCTTTCATCCCTGCCCTCTCGAGGTGTTTGCAGCTCCCCGCACGCGCGTGCCTCCCTCTCTCCGGCCCCGAGCAAGGCTCACAGCCTGCCCAGCTGTTAAGTGTCCGGGACATTTCAACCCTAACAACTTCCTTCTGGGTGGCTCAAGTCCCCTTCCAGAAAGACTGAGGAAGAATGTGATCGGCCCATTGATCCTCTCTGGCCGGATCACACACCATCGGGCAGGCCGTAAGGGGGCCAGAACAGAGTGACAGTGGCTGGGCCCACAGCTGTGGCGGGGGTGGGGGGGTGGTCAGGGGCCTTCCTGCTCACCTGGGACGGTGGGTGGGACTCTCTCCGAGGGAGGGGGGCTCTGGGGCTGAGGGTCTGAAAGCTTTGATTGATTTGCGATAGGAGGCCCCTGCCCTTGGGGCTGCGTGAGTGGGTGCCTGGCTCCCCTTCCCCTCCTTCATGCTTCTCAGTCACCACACACAGCCCAGTCACTGGAAGAGCTCTTAGAAATACTGATGCGTGCTGGGCCCTTGCCCCAGAGCAATCCTAGCAGGACTTCTGGGGTGATCGTCCAGAGCAAGAAGGGGCTGAGAGCCCATGGAATCGCTGAACCGTAACGTTCTCTCCAGTGGTAAAATGTTAGGCTTCTAGGGGTGAACCAGTTGGCCAAGGCCTTTCGTGATTTGCTTGCTTTCTTCCCTCCGCTCTCCCACCTCGTAGGACTGTTCCTCCAAGCCCCCCTGTGCAGCAAGAGCTAGGCAAGCGCCGTAAGAGGGCTTCGGTGATTACTATGCAGAAGTCCCCGAGCCCTGAGTCCTGAGGGGCTCAGCGAAATCTGCTTTCTAGGACATGCACTGTATTTTTTTTCTTAATGGCAAAATCAAAGTTCATGATAAAATGTTAGCATCAAGAAATGCTTTGGAGAAGTTGCCGTTCTAAGAGCTGGTTCTTGCTGCTGGGGCCACTGTCCTGGTTGGAGTTAACCCATTCCATCCACCGTGAAGCTTTGTTACCTGTGTCCATAAGTAGAGTTCTGTCCTCTCAAAAGAGGCTAGGGAGACAAGAGGTGTCCACACCCCTCATGGCACCATCAGGCCAGGCTCCAGCAGGAGGGGATCAAGGATGAAGTCACAGAGGGCTGATCTCTCGAACAGGGGTCTTTTTGGGTAGCTGTCCTTCCCCCATCCCCGATCAGCAGAGGGAGCTACAGAGAGGCCCAGGGGTCAACCCTGAAGGGATGCTTTGACCTCTAGAACCCCACGTGTTAGCACCGAACCCTCCCAGAACCTGACCAGTCCTCCACCTCTAGAAGTTAACCTTCTAGGGTTGGCCTGTTCCCATGCTCAGCATGTCCGCCACCAGCAACAGCCACCTCATGCCTAAGGCAAAGCATCATTTATACTACAGGTATTTATGGCAACATGGGACAGAAAGGCCTCAGAGCCCAAGCTTTTGCCCAGATTCTCATTCCAGGCATCTGCAACCAGGCACAGACTGGGGCCCAAGGGATTAGACTTAGCTTCCAGAACAGCTGGGGGGACCCACGGTGGCAGGGGCCCAGGGCTGGCCAGGCAAGGGCATGGCGAGCAGATGGAAGGCTATGCAAGCATGAAAAAGGTAAATTTGGAGTCCAGAGTCCAAGGATGGAATTTCACTTGCCACTGGTTGAATTTCCCCAGGGCCAAAACACAAAACCAAACACAAACCAGCAGAATCCTATGAACAGCCTCTTCTCTGTTCCACCGTGAAGGAAGACGGCCCACGCGGTGCACCACTCTGGTCCAGTTTTAACCAGTACCCAGGCCGAAGAGGGTATGCTGTACCCTTGTGACGTGACTAGCAACAAATTGTTTGATTAGCCTGCCACACAGACAAGGCTGCTAATTACGCGGGGCGGCTTTGCCGGGCCAGGAGGCTGGGGGTGGTTGTGGGGAGCCCGTTTCCCCTCTGGCAGGGCCTCCAGGAGCCAAGCTAGCCCAGACTGGCACGGCACCAGCTGGGTGCAGGCAAGTGCCAGAGACGAGCAACTGGAGGAGTCATCGCAGCACTCGGCAGGGCAGGGACGGATGACACGGGGGAGAGACAGCGCAGGATGGCGGTGGGGGAGCACGGGACCACGGGTGGGGGAGCCCGGGACCGCTGCGGTTACTTGTAGTTCTCTCGCTGGGGAACCTCCGAGCCCCCGCACAGATGCAGATCCTCAAGCTGAGTGTGAACGGCCGACCCCCGCCACTCCCTGCTGCCCACGCTCCTGGGGGACACTATGACCTCTGCCACCATCCGGGTCGCAGCCGACCCGGAGTCCCCCGTCTAGACGCCCCGACTGACTACACTCCGGCAACCAGCCATCTGTCCTTCACAGTTAACGTATTTTTTTAACAACCGTAAGTCAGATAGGTCACTCATCTGCTACCAGCCCTCCAGAGGCTTCTAGTCAGGGCACAAGTAAAACCCAAATTCTTTACCCTTTTTTGGAAGCTGTCTTAGCCAGCTTGGGCTGCTATGACAAAATACCAGAGATCGGATGGTTTGTAAACAGCAGAAATGTATTTTTCCCCGTTCTGGAGGCCGGGAGGTCTGAGCTCAGTACATGGGCTTGGGCAGCATCTGGTGGGGGCTGCTCTCTGATGCCTTTTTTTTTTTTTTTAAAGATTTATTTATTTATTTATTTGATAGACAGAGATCACAAGTAGGCAGAGAGGAATGCAGAGAGAGAGAGAGAGAAAGGGAAGTAGGCTCCCCGCCGAGCAGAGAGCCCGATGCGGGATCCAGGACCCCGGAATCATGACCTGAGCCGAAGGCAGAGGTTTAACCCATTGAGCCACCCAGGTGCCCTGCTCTCTGATGCTTTTATAAGGCCCTAACCCTAACTGCTGATCCTCATGAGGGCACCATCCCTGTGACTTAATCACCTCCGAAGGGCCCCTCTTCCTAATACCGTCACCTTGGGGGGTTAGAATTTTGGGGGTTAGATGGTACCCAAACCCTCTGTCCTTAGTGGCAGCGCTGTGTAACCCGGCTCTTGCTACCCGCCCCCCCACCCCCTTGCTCTGCTGTTCTGACCCTGACATCCCTCCAACCACCCCGGCCGCCCTTTCCACCTGGAGCGCAAAAACCTTCCTGGCAAGGTCCTGGAGCTGGCTGTGCCTTTGTCCATAGGGCTCTCCCCCAACAGGCCTCCTCGCAGGCTCCTTCCTCAGACTCACTCCCGCTTAGAAGTCACCCCGAGAGAGGGCTTCCTGGACCACCCAAATCCGTGAAGGCCCCCCATCACTCTCTACATCTTAATTCATTCAACCTGGTACAGCACACTCACCGCTTTCTGAAATGGGTGTTGTGTTTTGGTTTAGGTTTGGTTTTTTTTTTTTTTAAAGCAGTTTAATTAAAGCTAATATTTATTATCTCCCAGTTTCCATGGATCAGAATTCCAGGCACAGCCTAACTGGGGTCTCTGCTCAAGGTCTCACAAAATGGCAGTTGAGCTGTCAGCCGGGGCTGGGGTCCCCTCCGAGCCCGGGGTCCTCTTCTGGAGTCACGATGTGGTCGGTGGTGTTCCGTTCCCTGCTTGCCGTACTCATGGAAGCTTGCATGTTTGGGGTCAGCAGGAGAGAGCCCCCGACTTCTTTTGTCTCTGACCTTCAGATCACCTTTTTTTAAACCTATTTTTTAGATTTATAATTTTAGATTTACAGAAAAATGGAGCAGGTAGTACAGAAATTTCCCATGTTACCCTCTACCCCTGCCCACAGGTTTCCGTCTCCTCAACGTCTTCCGTTAACAGAGTCTGTGACAATTAATGAATCAATATTGATAGATTCTTAACACATGTGCATAGATTATTCCGATTCTCTTAGTTGATACCTGACATCCAGTGTTCTCTCTGTTCCATGCTCCTGTCCAGGATCGCACGTACATCTAGTTGTCCTGTCCCCTGAGGCTCATCTGCGTGGCTATGGCCACTTCTCAGACTGTTCTTATTTTTAATGACCTCCTCAGTTTTGAAGAGCACTGCTCATCCATACTGCAGGATGCCCCTCTCCTGGACCTTGCCCGATTTCTTTTCTCATGATTAGGCTGGGTAGTGGAGTTGGGGAGGAAAATCGCTCAGGTAAAGTGTTATTTCATCACACTGTGTTGGGGTACATCCTGTCCACCTGTGGAGGAGGCTGTCCCTGATCACCTGGCTGAAACGGTGTATGGGGCTTTTCTCCTGCAGAGTTACTCCGTTTTTCCTGGTTCCGTACTGTCCCCCGTGGAGGGATGTCACCAGGCACAGCGCACGCCTGAGGAATGGGGACTTTGTCTTTCTGGATGGAGGATCTGCATAAGTTATTTGGAATTCTCCTGCAGGGGAGATCTGTCTCTTTCCCCTGTTTATTAATTTATCTGATCGTTTATTTATGTCAGTGTGGACTCATGGCTATTTATTTTTTATTTTGGTTTATAATCCAATACTAGATTTGTTTTTTTATTCCAGTCCCATCTTTGACCATGGGGCGCTCTTGTCAGGTGGCCCTGTGCCCCTCTGACCTATTCTTATCCACGTGGGCTTTGGGTTCTAGTTGCTGTTGTTATCTTTGGTTTTGTGTGTGTGTGTGTGTTTTGTTTTTGGTTTTTTTTTTGTTTTGTTTTTGAGCTCTTGCTATTTTCTGACATCACAAGGGGCACCAGGCTCCTTTTGTGTATTTCCTGCCATTTCTCCAAAGAGCCCTGGTTTTTATTGGAGAAGGGTATATAGACACCAAAATCCGGGCACTAGGTGTCTCAGTGTCGTTAATATTCTGTACTTGTTCACTGCCTCTCTACCCCACTTAGATGTAAGCTCCATGAGCTCCAGAGGTGTCCCCCAGTCAGGAACAGTGTCTTAACCCTCAAACACCTGTTGAATGCGTGCATTGCAAACATGAACTACGTGTCATAGAAGGTATTTTCTTTTGTCTTGATGGAACAGATATCAAGAAAGTACCCTACCTTATCTTCTGTCCCTGGCCTGATCTTCTCCCCTTCCGTGGGATTCCTTATCCTCTTTCTCTCTTTATTTGAGCAGCCCTAGGGTCTGTGTACTTCTGGTAGAAAATGTCTCAAATTGCCTTTGGAAGAAGGGTATGCATCACACATGAATTCATGAAGACCTCCATCTTTAGCAGGAGTTCAAGACTGTTAGAAATGGAAGGGACTTTAGAGACCATCCTGTTTGATGTCCCTGTGTCTCCAGATCAGAGTGGCTGTGTCAGTTGTCCCAGGCCCTCCAGCTAGTGAGTGGCAGCCCTGGGGACAGAGCTGGCCTGTGACAGCAGCTGCTCCTGCTGCCTAGGCGTTCAGCAATCCGGGCCACAGGCACATCTTCCCACACTGGCATGCCTCCAGTCTGTGCTCCCGGGCTGTTGCCAGGCCCAGAATTTCGCTCCATTCCCTTTCCCCTCCTCCCTTCTCAAAGCACAAAGAGGCAGACGAAGGAGATCGTGGCCGGAATTGAGGGCACAGGTGGTAATGGGAAAAAAAAATCATTAAAAGTCCTTTTCCTCCCACCTGTGACCAGTGTGGCCTTTTTCTCCCTTCCCAGTCAGGCAGGGGGAGCGAAGAGAAAGTCCTGAAAGAGCTCGAGCTATCAGACTTGAGTGATTGCCGTGATTTGCAGACCAGTGATGCCAGATGTCGCCCCCTCCACCCGGCTCAACGGAGAGCAGCTCAGCTGTGCTCTGAACCCCCAGATACCCCTCTTCTGATACACAGAAACCCTGACAAAGGCCCAGCCATTCTGAGAATGCATAAGCCCAAAATGGAAAGTCTGAGGCAATAGGCGTTTGGTCTGGGGGACTCTTTCCATTAGGCAGTGAAGTGATTTTAGGGATGCCCACCAAGTGGAATAAGATCTAGGGTTGCCTTCAGCCTCTCCCCACGGTCACTCCTCCCTCTGGCACTACTTAGAAGCATGGCTAGGACTGCATTTCTATCTGTCCTGGAGGCTCCGTGCCTTCCACTTTATGACTGGTCATTACTTCATGACTCATGGGTAAGAAGCGAGAGCCTACGTAAGTGAGATATTCTGAGTTGGAGGAGAGGATAAATCAGTATCTCAGTGACATACCACAGTGCAAAGCTTATAAAACCCTCAGTAAATGGTAGCTGTTACTGATATATTTATGCCCTAAGTAAGTCTCTTCTAGCAGGCAGAGAAGTTTCTATAACTTCCATGACCAAACGAGGGCGTAAAACCCATCTATTTACCCTGCTGGACTGCTCTTATAAGTTCGTGGGAGATTTCACTAGAACATCACAACTCTCCTCTTGGCTTTTTGTCTAACAACCTTTCTTGCAAAACCACAAGCAGAGGTTCAGAAAGAACTTCAGACCCTGGAATATTCCTGTCTCGCCTCTCAGAAGGTGGTGGTTTGAATATCTATTAGCATTGGAAAATTACATTCAAAACAAAGATATTTGGGAGAGGAGACACATTGCCAGGAGGACCGAGACGCAACATGCATCCTTCCCTAATGTGGGACGAGGGGCCGGGGTCAGTCACGTCAGCAACCCAGACCGCGGGAAGGCTTCATTTTCACCTGAAGAGCTGGAGCTCATGGAAAGGAGTTGGGCCCTTGCCACCCTTCAGGACCTGCCTCCATTACAGATTTGCACTTTAGAGGAGAAGAGTCAGTAGCCTCGGTCCTAGACACCCAAATCTTGTCAGGGAGCTCTGTCTCTCAGTGCCTGTAACCTGCCCACCCAACACTCAGCAAAGCCACAGTGCTGCATGTTCCCCAGAACGGGGTGAGGGGGGTGCTCTGTCACTAAATGTCCAGAGGGAAATGCTGAGACAGAAAGCAGACCCTACAAGGTGGAGGAAAGGAGGGTGGATGGGCCACGAGTCACCCTCCATTCCTTGCCATCTCACTGGAGCTTGACGTCCTCGTTCAGGAGCTAGAATCCTCCCACTAAAAGGGGGAATTATGGTTTTACCGCTAAGAGCTAGTCCAGGACCAAAGGAGCCGTGCGACTCAAGAAAGTTACTTAACTACCTTGTATACACTCCTTCAATTTTCTCATCTACGAAGAGGACGAATAATAGTGCCTGCCAGAAATCTGGTTGTGAGAATTATAGACTTAACTCGTGTGAAGGGCTTAAGGCAATGCTTAGCATCGTTCTCCAGAAAGTTTTGGGTATTATTTCAGCCACTTCTTTGTGAAAACAACCATCTTCAGTGACACCCGCTCTCAGCAGCCCCAAACCATCGCTAGCAACACCACGCAAAGACCCTGCCGTGGGATGAGAAAGAGAAAGTTGCTCGAGCAGATAAGGTCTCTCTGGCTAATCACGACCCTCCTTATCCATTCATTCAATAACTCGTCATTGCTTATCACGAGCCAGACACTGCTGAAGCACTTGGGCTACAGTGGGGAAGAGGACAGAAGGCTCCCGAAGCTTACACTCTGTTGGCTAAGCGACAGATAAGCGAGTCCCATAAACACCTGATACGCTGCCGGGTGACGGGAGCTGTGGAGAAGAAGCTAGAAGGGTGGTAGAGAGTGATGGGGCCCTGCCATACGTGAGGGGCAGTGGGTGGGCAGAAGGCCTCTCGGGTGGTCACAGCTGGACAGAGCCTTCCACTGAAGGCGTCTGTTGAGTGGAAGTCTTCCTGGGAAGACCTGGCCAGATCAGTCCTTGCACAAGGAACAGCAGGCACAAGGGACCTGGGACGGGAATGAGCCTATTGGGTCTGAGGAAGTTGAGCAAGAGGACAGGCACAGAATAAGTTGGAGATATTTCGCAAAACAGAGCAGCCATAAGACCTTGGAGACCAGGATGAGTGTTTGACTGATTGAAGTGGCATCGTCTGTCGCTCTGGCCTGCCTTCTGACTGTTTCACAGATTGCCCTGGGGCTCTTGCCTGCGTGATCGCTCAATGGTATGTGGCTTTCGCTCATCAGTGGTCTGGCTTCCTTCTGGGGTGCCGGGAGCTGGAGCTTCTCCTGCTTGCCATGGCAGTTCCTATGAGTGGGGGCCTGGTCCCTGTGCCCCAGCGTGGCCAGGTCAGGTAGGGGGACTGTCACGTGCCCCTGAGAATGGTGCATTGCTGCACAGCGGGAGCTTCCCTCCCCTCCAGCCAGAACCAGCTACGGCATTTGCGGGGCCCAATGCAAGAGGAGAACCTAGGACCCCTTCTTTAAACATTCAGGCTTTCAAGATGGTGACAGCAGCATGAAAGCAGGCACGCGTGCCCGTGAAGCCAGCTCTGCCTCCATCACTGTCCCACACGCACACGCCTTGATCCCAGGCCGTGGCAACCGCTCGCTGTGGGGGCTCCAGAGGGTCCTGAGAAATCAGGTCTTCCCTCTTTCTGCTCCCCGTTCCTCTTTGCCCTAACTTGGGCCTCGTCTGCTGTGCTTAATATCACCCCTTGTCCCTGATGACCAAGTAATCGCATAGACATGCATTCCCCTTTCCTTAGATCAAAAGCTGACTCCCCCAACATTGCCCACGCGACCTGCGAATAAGACAAAGCTGAGTTTGTTGCTTACTGCAGTCGGGGAGAACAGCACCTTGCAAAACTGGCAGGGTCCCAGAGCAGGACGGTCAGATTAAGGTCGACGGAGAATTAGAAGTTTGCTTTAAGGCCTTTATTTCAGTGCAGGTGTTTGATTGAGATTGGTTGAGAATACTGATCATGTCTAGGATTGAAGGAAACAGCAGGATTTGGGGAAATCTTCGAGCACACACTTTCGATGTTTTCAGTGGAGGCTGATGGATCTTTTGTGAAGTTCCTGTAATGAACCATCAAAACCAGTTAACACAGGCTGGACGGACCTAGCAGTGTAAGGAGACAAGGGAATAGCAAAGTTCAGTTACTCCAGACGCTAAGGCATGGTTTTGAGTCAGTGTCTAGGCCGAGTGTGGGGTGGGTGATTGGGAGTCTTAGGATGAGTGGACCTCCACAGCCTGGTGCCTTCCTGGCTTGCCCGCCTCTGCCAACACAGACATGTCTGAATTTTCCAGGGAATAGAGTCCAGAGTCAGGCCAGGACTCTGTCTTTCCTGGGGTAGAAATAACATCGCTGGACCGAATTGGGGTCCTTGCTTGGAGACAGTGGATTATTGGCAAGGGTGGGATGGGGAAAGGGCAGGCAGGAGAAGAGAGAGAGGGCAGGGTACCTGAAAGACCATCTCCATTACGGGGGTGTGGGGAAGGCTTGTTGAGAAAGAACAGATTTCTCCAACAGCCTTTTCAGTGGAAACAGACCCAGAATGCAGTAGTGACTTCACAGTGCTTGATTGCCATGGAAACTGAGGTAATTTCCAAAGCAGCTTCAAAAGCTTCCATCCCTATGGTTCTTCTAGGATGTTCTTATAGAGGTGTGCAAGCTTCAGAGAAAGGGAACTTGTCAGGCAAGCCTCTGGCTCTTGAAATGAGTCATAAATCAAAGAAAAATGCTCGTTCCTGAAATAAACGGAGAGACCCCTACTAGTGGGCATAAAAGCAGCTCCTGGGGAAACAAAATGGAGAAGTAGCTATAAATGAGGAGGAATTTCCTCTCTCCTGCCCTGGGGGGCTAAGGACAGGTGAGAAGTGGCCTCAGAAATAGCCAAACCCGAGGAAGGGAGGCGGGGAGCTCTCCCCCCACAAAGCATCTTGTCGCCCTCACTACTTAGGTGACGGAGATGCACAATGTGAACACAATAGTTAGGGTCCCTGCTCCCTCCCAATAGTTGGGGCACCTGAAAGCTGGCTTGAACTGGCCTGGGTTGTTGAGGTGGGGGGCAGGGCCAGGCTGCCCCCACAGCGTACAGGCAGGACACCTCCAAGCCCAGGGCAGCACATCTGTGCCTCACTGCCGTGATGCTGGGGGTGGGCAGGAGCTTGGCACGGGGAGAGCTGAATGGGGGGCTGGCAGCCTTGAAGGCCTGGTGGTCACCAGTGGGAGAATGATTCCGGGAAGGCCCTAGAGCATTACTCTGGAGAAGGCTTATAAAGATGGGCCCAGAGAAGTAAAGGAATTCTGCTCTGGGGGGCATACCTTTTCAACCTAACAGACCTTGGGCTTTGGAACAGGTGAGTAATGGTGTGCATTTTTATCCCCCAGTATAAAATACTTGGAGAACAAGGGCCTGTGAAGCCATTCTACCTCCTTCACGTTCGAAAGATCTCCTGATTTCAAATATGCTTTCCTATTATCAGATCGTGTTTCATACCACGAGTCTTGATTTGGAAAAAACTATCTGTAGAAGCCATCAGAAGATCAGGGATATCCAAGACGTGTCTGTGAAAGAGGCCCGCCCATCCCCACTTCAGGATACCGTGAGATCCGACTCAGTGCACATTAGTCATTAAATAAACAACCAGTGCCCACTCAGTTGAAGATAAAACCCAGCGCCTTGGAGTTGCTCACTGTCTTCCAGAAGAATCAGACCCCTAGACCCTTTAGTGGGGTAAAAGAGCAGTTTTCCTTTTGAGGACTGACACTTTGAATATGCAAAAGAATGGAAACAGAATTCTGGGTCTGAATTTTCAGCAGGAAGGAGGACAGAGAGGGGATCCGTTGTGACTTGGGTGACCGTTCAGAGAACTCCAAAGGAGGGGGAAGGCGCCCCGTGGACCTTCGAAACCCCCCCCCCCCCGTAGGAGGCCCTCCCCCATGGGAGAGGGGAGTGGGAGAGGAGGCTCACAGTTGGGACCTTCTGTGCTGTATCCGTGGTGGGTGTTGTTCAGACATCAATGCTTTCATCCTCCCCTCAGCCCTCATTTTGTAGAACACGAGCGAGGCCCAGGGAACCACAAAACAAGCAGTTACGTAAATGGGCCACAAGCCTACATTTACACCCAGACCAGATCGGTCCTCCTCACCCCCACGGTCCTCCTCACCTCCACAGGGTAAGGGGCAGGCAGGTGTTTGTTTGGGGAGCAGGGCAGGAGACAGAGGGGTAGAGAGGCCAAGAAGGGAGTCACTTCTGCTACCAGAGTGTCAACAATAGCCGTAAGTCCAGGCATGGTGAAGGTCAGGCACGAGCTGCCTTCTAGGATTGTGCTAAGCCATCACTGAGAAGGGGACCGTGTGGAACGCTGTCTGGCATGTCATGAGCCTTTCCTGCATATTTGTTCCTCTGCTCAGTTTGTCACTGGCTCTTACCTTCTCTGTGGTTCCTAGCGCCTGCTGCCAGAGTTCACGGTCACGTGCTTCCCAGATACAGGATTCCGACTCCAGTCTATTTGACTCTGAAATCCAGGTCTGTGCTAATCATGCAGTGCTCTCTCCCCAATAAAAATAAAGTTGTCGACATATTTATGAACCTTGAGCCACTCATGACCTGATCCGGTGAGAGACGACCCCACCCAGACCTCGCATCATGGGGGATGAAGACTTGTTCCTGGGGTGGCAGAAAAGATAAGCCTGCTTCTGTTGAAGGGAGGGTCCCCAGAGAGATAGGAAAATGAGCGTCTTTGGCTGAAAGCCTTACCTTTTTGTGGGCCCTAGACAGGAAGACAAAGCTGGGGGTTCAGGGAACAAAAAGAATAATCTTATTCTATAACCCCGCCACCAGCGCCCATGTCTTAAAGTCTGGTGTCTGTTCCCACCACGTCTCAGAAGCTCCTTTCTTGCAGACCTACTTCCTCCTGGCTGTTCCACCTGTCGCCTGGCCTCCAGACAACGCTTCCTGACCTCGTGTGGATTTACCTGTTTCTCAGACTCTCATCCCTTGTCTTCCATGACTGCATGCTCATGATTGTGCCTTTCTTCTGTGCCTTTTCTGTTTCCTTTGCTCTTTGCTTTATCTGCAAATGTGGCCTTCGATGCTCTTTTTTCCTTTCTCCCGGCAAACATGTCTCCTGGTCACCAGTATCTACTCTCACAGTGACGGTGACCTCTGCGTGGATGTGTCTGGAACTGCTTTGGCATGGCCTTTTCTGAGCTCTAGCCTCGTGTTTTTAACTGTTCTCTGGAACCACAAACATGCCGTGAGCTAGACTCTGGCTTTCTCGGTAGATGGTACGTGTCTGCTTTATGTTTATGGCGTCCGTGCTAAGCACAGGCTTACTGTGGGTGCCTGACAAATGTCAGCTTCTGTCCTTTCCCTTCTCCCCATGAAATGAGCTGCTTTTCTTGCCTTCCTCAGCACAGGAGTCTGCCAGTCACCTCTGAGTCATTGTTCACTTTTCCACTTTTCCACCCGGAGCTTAGCCAACTGTCAGCGGCTGCCGGTATCTCTGTTGCCGGTATCTTCGGGGCTCTCTCACTCATGTCCCTTCCCCGAGCGCCGCTGGTGCCCTAAGTATGACAGTAGTGTTGACCAGTCATTTAGCCCTGGGTGGACATCTGTGTCTCCAAACTCGGAGCCTCCGTTTTCTCCTAGAACTGAGGGAGTGCTTGCTGCCTACCCTATCTGGTTTTTGTGTGGATAGATTAAAAGGATTCGCAGGAAAAGCATCTAGCAAAGGATACGTATCACATAGATGTTCCTCTCCCGACTTTCCACGTACTTCAACCTTTACACCATTCTGTCTTTCTAAAATACACCTCCTGCCATGTCATTTCTCTGATGAAAATATTCTGGGGTTTCATGTGGCTTATTGAGTAAAGGTCAGCATCACCAGCCGGAGTTTAACGTGGGTCATAATCTCACCCCGGACTCAGTTCCAGCCACATGCCGGGTGCCCCCCCAGCCCCGCCACACCACCTGCCGTTGCCTGCCTCTGGGCCACCCTGCTCGGCCTGATGAAGCCCTCTGCTTCCTCAAGCCTCAGCATCTTCTAGAAACCTTTTGAACCAGCTTAACTAAAACCAGACTCTGCCTCTGAACGCAGACATCGCCTTGTACCATCTTGATGGCACTGACCTTGCGAATATCTCCTGGAGCAGAAACTGAGATAATTTCCCATGTCCCGTCTGGTAGCAGAGGGACCTTTCCTTGCCAGCTCCTCCAGTGGTCAGTTTGCCCCTCTTTATTTTAAACCTTATTATGGTTTCTGGTAACCTCGCCTTACTGGACTTAGGTCCTTTCTCACCACACATTGATTGAGTCCTACTGCATGCTAGGCATGGTGCTAGTGCCCAGGGTACACAGATAAACATGTCCCTGTCCTTAAGGGCCACCCAGGCAGTGGTGGAGGCAGAGCGGTGGGTGCCCTGACAGGGCTGTGGGTGCCCAGAGAAAGAGGACCTTTCTGAGCCCAGGACTGTGGAGCAGCCTCAGGGGAGGCTGGAGATTGAGGCTAAAGGAAGAATCAAGTCAACTTGACCTTATTGTTGCCCTCAACGGGTTTTTACACCATCAATCAGCTGAACCTGCACCGAGACCAAGAGTTGGCCACTATCTAGAAGCAATATGCCAAGACTTTCTTTGCTTGTTCTCGTTTAGGATTTCACATGCCATTAATAATTTCCATTTTTATATTTTTCTCTGTAACTAAATGCTGTCGTAAATGAAGCAAAAAAGAATGCTTTTTATCTAAGAAAAAATGCTTAAGCAGCTTTATGTGGAGGTAAAATGTAAGCCTAGCGTGCTATTTGACCCCCTAATTTTGGTCCTGGGTAGGGAGAAATGGGAGTAGCTGTGTTCTTCCCTTCCCACTGCTCTTCCTAAAGAAACCTAGGAACTTCTTAGAGATTCCACCACACTTCCAGGATACAATATAGTTAATGAAAATACCCTCTGTGGCTTAGCTCATAACATTGTCAGACAAGTTGAATTGTCATCACGTTTCCAGAAGCTTCTGGGTCCAGTTTCTAACAGTACCTGAGTTAGTATGACCAAGAGTACGTTGGACAGTTCTTTCCTGATCTCGGCATTCCCATCAAGGCCCGTAAAGCTGGAAACCTCTCTCTTCAGGAGGACATGCCACCTTTGAAGACTCCATTTCCCAAGGGAGAAGAGGGGACTGACTTCTCTGGTGAGGTTGGCCAAGAGGCTGAGCTCATGGGGCTTCACACCATCTGGGTCCTCTGCTCTGTTTGCTTCCCCACACGGGCAGCCTTCCCAGGTCAAGGCCCCAGGGTCAGGCTGGCATTGGGAGGCCTGTTTGTCTTTCTTTTCTGGGCCCATCAGTGTGAGTCAACATTTGAGGGTGAGTGTACCTGCTTTGCAAACCTATATGTTCCCTCCCTCTGGCAATTCATCCTAAAATGTCAGCCGGGGGAAAATATGGGTGCCCTTGAATGTGGCCAAGGGTCAAGCCACAATCGCTGTGCTAGCCTTATCAGTAATAGAGCTGATGTGTTTTTGCCCCATTGGCCTCCTTCCTGTGATTCTTTTCTCACTAGAGTATGAGTTCAGAAAGCCAAGATGAGTAATTGTCATCCCCCAAATCTCCAAGAGAAAAGAGGGGTGAAAAGAGGTGCCCAGGTTGAGACCCATTGATGAGCCAGGAGGAGCTGGTGGGAGGAGAGGACCCCTTCCATGGGCTGGTGTCTGCACTGAGGTCCTGGGGGTCCTCTTCTGGCCACCAGCTTACTCTATCCATTGGGTTCAGCTTCTGGCCCACTGGGAAGCTGCAGAGTCTTACTGGAAGAAAGTTAATGCTGTGATCTTGATTCATTTCCTTTCTCGACCTCCCCACCCTACATCTGCTAGGAGAACCCTGTTCCTCCACAGGAGCTCACCCCTCTCCGTGGCACAAATAAGGAGTGACCCTGTGTACACGTTATGAAAAGTCTTCCAAGTTCTCTGAAGAATTCAGCAGTGAGAAGTTTATTACCTGAGCCAGGAGTCTGAGTGGTTCCCAGAACCTCCTTGGGGCCACCTTTGGTCACTAGAGGCCCTTCTCCCAATGTCATCATCTAGTTGATAGGTCTTATCGAAGCACCACTGCGTACAGGGCCCACTGGGGAAGAAGAAGGCTTCTCTGCTTATAATGCTCACAGTCCAGCCCCAGAGACAATCCGCATGCATGAGAAACGAGAGCTAACACAACGAGCGGCAAAGTCGTGAATATGAATCCTGACTCCTGTACGCTAGCTGTGTGACCTTGGGTAGTCTCCTTAACCTCTCTGTGCCTCATGTTCCTTAGCCAAACCTCATAAACTTGCTTGGAGGATTAAAAGAGCTAAGTAAAGCACTTGCAACATTGCCTGCCATGTCGTAAATACTGCGTATCAGTGTTTGATCCGTGTAAAACTATATGTGTTCCGTGACCCAGCGGTGTGGTGACATCATCTCAGAGAAAGGCCAGCCCAAGCTAACAAATGTGCCAGGCATATGGAGACATAAACCAAACCAGGTGGCAGGTTCGCCTGATCTGGCTACCACCCCAAGCCTCTTCCTTTCCTAATTAACATGGCATTGACTCAGATCAGATAGGGTAGAAGCCTGAGAGATTTCTTTCAGGAGCCAATTTCTTCCAGACACTTAAACAGCTGGGCCCCCATCCTTCCACATTTAAAATCAAGGCAATTTAGAGCAGAGCCTCATATGCACACTGATGTCAACTAATGACATCGACCGGTCTCATCCGGCAGCCCCTCTGTGCATGCCGGGAAGTGAGAAGCAGTGTCTTCTCTCCGGGTGGCTTCTGTTTGACAAAATGACTGGCAGCCTGTCATAGAGCGGTTCAGAAAGAAGGGAACCGTCTTACCCCCACACCTAGAGTCAGGGCATCACTTAACTGGAAGAGATCTGGCCCTTCCCTCTGTGTACTGAATGGTTGAGGGGTCACGGCCAAAGAGAGGAGGTGCTCCTCCCATGTCATGGGCAGGGATGGGACCACAACTCAGATTTTCTAATTCTTGGTGGAGTTCTCTTTCCTCTCTGAACATCTCCATTGGCTGGAGCTTCTCCCGGAAGCGGGTAGACCTGCCTTAGTGTCCCTCTGGGCCAGGAGAGCTTTAGACCACCAAGGCAGGAGTTCATATGTAAGGATAGGTCTACCTGTGCTCGGCTTCCTGCTGGCCCTTGGTGGGGGGGGGGGAGGGGGGAAGCGGTTATGTGGCTTGTAAACTCCTTGGGAAGGTCAATGACCAGAGCCACCACGAAGCTGTAGTATCAGAGATGATCGGCAGGAGGGTTAGAATTACTTCCAAGCCTTGTCCTGAGCAAGAAACCCAGGACAAGATTGCCCTCCACCCTATAGATTCTCCACGTTTGCTCTGGGGACCATTGTCATCCACCAGAAAAGGTTGGCCTAGAAAGGGAAGGAGAGAAAAGAGAAGCAGAGGCAGGAAGATGGCATGCGCTAAGTGGCTTTACTCTTGGAAGCTCACTGTTCACAGCTTGAGAATGTTCCTTTCCGCACAGCTGTAGATGCCACTCTCAGTTTAGTTAGGAAGCCAGTTGGATCCCACCAACTCTCAGCTCTGAACCAGGACCCAGATGGATAGGAAGCTCTAAAGATTCACGTTGAGAAAGATGTGCTGCTGTACTCTTGGTTCATTGTCTTCTGGGACTCTCACGTGTACGTAGATGCCCGCCATATGGAAAGCTCGTAGCTCACCACGGACCACTCATCTCCGATTTTCCCAACTTTTTGCACCAAGAAGCATGGAATATCCCAGGGCAGGTGGGCAAAAGTGGTGTGGGCTAGGGGTGGCTTTTTCTGGGGGATTTTTTTAATGGGGGCAGTGGGAAGAAGTATAATGGATAGTTCTCAGATGCTTCTACAATCAAATAGTCTAGGTTTTATGGCAAAATCAGGTATTTGCTCTGTTGTGGATACTTTGGGACCTCCAGCGAATTATTTAACTGGAGATTACTATGTGGATTATATCACGTATGTTCCATGCTGCACGTATACACACACGTATGCGATCACATCTTCAAGAGGTACAGAAGTTACAACCCCTGACATTTGGTTTGAGTCTGAATGAACCCTTGGGATCTCAGAATGGCTTCCCCATGAGAAAGAATGGTGGTAGTGTTTTTACAAAAAAAGGAAACTGGGTAGACTAAAAATGATAAAAAGGTAGCTCTCACAGTCTGCTGTATAGTAGGGGTTGAATGAATGAGTGTGGGAGAACGCTAGGTGCTGCCCCCGTATGCCAGAGGAACCAGGGCACAAGCTCAGTGGCACCTCAGAAAGGTCCCCGGCTCCTGTTTCATGGTGATTCCCCACACTGCCATTGGGGCTGCTTCCTTTTGCCCACCCTGGTTGAACCACAGGCTTACAAGCTTCTCCAACAATGCCATCATGTAACCCATGCTGGTTGCTCTAACATATCTGAGCCCGAGGGTAATTTCTGTTACCGGTGTGTGTGTGGGGGGTCTATCTCAGGATGTACTCTGAGCTCTTCCAAATCCTGTGGTTCTGGTTCCACAAAGTCCACAGAATTGAGAGCCCTGAGTGAGCCCTTCCTCTGGTTTCTGTGGAGAGCAATTGCTTCCTGGTATGGCATTGACCTTGGGGCGGAGCCGGGGAGGGGGCTGGTGGAGTGGGTGATGGAGAGGAAAAGTGCAACTTCATTTCTTTCTTGTCCTCCAGAACAATTTTTCCTCACCCTCACTTAAAGCCTTCCATTTCTAATATTATACCTTTACATACAGAAAGCAATTTTAACTTCTGTAAGCCTTTTCACATGTATTACCGCTTTTCAGAATAATCCTGCAGGGAGGTATTATTCTAATGCAGAATTTCTGTGAATAGAAAAATGCTTTCTAAAACCCAAGGTGCCCAAGGAAACATGGGTAGGTGTGCACCTGCGTGGGCACACACGGGCAGGTGCGCAAACCCCTCAGCGATCACAGAACGGTTTAGGAGGAGGAAGAGGATGGGAGGACCAGACATGGTGTCAACTTCATTCCCCTCTAGGTTTCAAAGCCCATAGTTTCACCTGAAAGCCCGATAGCCTAGAAGTCCATTTCTTCTAGTGACGTTCTGGAGAAAGTGACAATGAACGAAAACAGAACACGAAGCGTCCCTATAACTGTCAGGTCACCTGTTTCGGACCATAAAAGCTTTATGGATCCAGAAAAAATATGAATAATCTTGAGCTGGGCATACTCAGGGAATGCTTCTTGAGAGACGAGACTTGGCTTAGACCATTGAGTCTAGCTACATGGACTCTGTGTAGACCGGGTGGAGGATGGGAAGTGTCCAATTCCAGTCAAGGACACCAGGCAAAGTTTCTTTTGACCTTAGTAAATTCCTGTCACAAAAGGCACTTGAACACCACCAGTATCCTCTTCCATTTGCTCAGCCTTTGAGATGTTTGCACGAGTTTGCGAAGGTTCTGTCTTTGGTGGAAAGGCCACAGAGCCATGGATGTTGGGATCAAATCTACGTCTAGACCCAAAGAATAAAGGGGTGGATGGTATTGAGTGGAAGTAAGCATAGATACATTGGTGAGGAAGACTAGCTGGAGAAAAAAACCCAGAAGGTGCACAGCAGCTATTGCTTTCTATGGCTATGTTTATTTTTTTATTTTTTGGAACATAATCATTTTAGTTTTATTTTTTAAATTTTTATTGTGTCATGTTAGTCACCATACAATAGTTTTTGTTGTGCTCCAAGATTCATTGTTTATGTATAATACCCAGTGTTCCATGCAACATATGCCCTCCTGCATACCCATCCCCCCACCCCTCTCACCTCTAAAACCCTCAGTTTGTTTCTCGGATTCCACAGTCTCATAGTCCGTCTCCCCCTCCAATTCCCACCCTTCACTTTTCCTTTCCTTCTCCTACTGTCCTCCATGTTATCCCTTACGCTCCACAAGTAGGTGAAACCATATGATAATTGACTCTCTCTGCTTGACTTATTTCACTCGGCATAATCTCCTCCAGTCCCATCCATGTTGATACAAAAGTTGGGTATTCATCCTTTCTGATGGCTGAGTAATATTCCATTGTATGTATGGACCACGTCTTCTTTATCCATTTGTCTGTTGAAGGGCATCTTGGCTCCTTCCACAGTTTGGCGATTGTGGCCATTGTCGCTATGAACATTGGCGTGCATATGGCCCTTTTCACTGCATGGCTTAGATACCTGGTTTAGCTACAACATGGCTGTGAAGTCTGGAAGCAAAGATGGTCTTAGTTTATCGTGGATTGGAATATTATGGAAATAAGCCATTTATGATGTATTCACCTGTTGCATTAGATTGCTAGGGCTGCCACAACAAAAAAAGTCATAGACTGAGTGGCTCAAACAGGAGAAATTTATTATCCCATGCTTCCGGAGGCTGGAAGTCCAAGATCAAGGTGTCATTGGGGTTGTCTCCTATGAGGCCTCTTTCTCGGCTTGCAGACAGGCCACCCTCTTGCTGCCTCTTCCCTTGGCCTTCCCTCTGCGCACAGCTGTCTGGTGTCTCCTTGTATGTCTTCATCTCTTCTTGGAAGGACACAGGTCCGGTTGGATTAGGGACCCCCCTAACAGCCTCGTTTTCACTCTGTTAGCTCTGCAACAGCCCTGTCTCATACGTGGTCACGCTCAGAGGCACAGGGGTTAGGGCTGCACTCTCGGAAGTTCGAGGACCCAATTCTGTCCCTGACATCGGTGCCTCCGGATTTGCCAAACGCCCTGTAGATACGTGAAAACAAAAGCATAAGGCTCCAGGTTCTAGGTCAGGAATCTGGAAGCGCTGTCTAGAGAACCGATGCCAGGCTGTACGCGTGGGCCAGGCCCTTTCAAGGCCTGAGATGGGGATGTTGCATTCGGGGGCATAAGCATGCGCAGACACAGAGCAGCCCTGTGTGCATGTAGATGCCACCTCGGGAACACACACGCTGCTTCCCCGGGGGTGGGGCTGGGGGGCGGGGCTCCCGCAGTGTCTCTGCCTAGAGCGTTTGCAGAGTTCGCAGAATGACGGATGATTTTGTCCGAACTCAGGGCGCCATGCCTTGCAGGGTGTTCTCAGGAACCTGTCACCGCTCCCTGCCTCAGCCCAGCAAACCCCTAAGGCACCTTGGATTTGAAAGCCCGTGCGGCCCGCCTGTCGGCCGCTGCTGATGCAATGGTGTATGATTCAACAGTAATTTGTATTCCATGCAGGTCTGAGCAAAGCTATAAAGTGCTCTTGAGAGCTAAATGCTGCCGAGGCATCTAATCTCCGCAAAGGAAGGGCTTGGTAGACATCGGCTTCCTGGGATGCAGACGCCAGAGCTAGAGGAGGAGGGATCCTCTTTCTGTTTGCCGATCTGCTTCTTTATGGTTTTCAAAATCGGAGAGGGGCTCGCGGGAGAGTGGCTGAGGGAGGACTTGGGCTGCTGCTCAGATGTCCCGACCCCTGACGACCCCTGACACACACTCCCACAGGGGCACGGCTGCCGCCTCCGCTCTGTAGCAGGCTGGTGGACCCAGGTCCGAGCAGAGGCCCTTTGGCTGCGAAGCAACAAGGGAACGGACGTGAGAGGTCTAGGGATACACAGACGTCCCTTCTCATTCCTGGGAGCAGAAAATTGTCACGCAGATGGATTTCCTGCCCTAGAAGCCTGCAGAAATGATACTCCAGTGACGTTTCAGGCGCCACTTGGTCACATAAGGGATGGGTATTTGGGAAAGTGCCTGTGCACACAATATCTGACTGCCCTGAGTTCCTGCGAGAACCTTCTCGAGGGCCTTGATTTCCTGGCTGACGGCTTCTTGAATTAGGAAGAGCATCTCTGCTGCCAAATCTGAGGCCTCAGTGTCCATCCACATGGCTTCCCTGAAGGGGGCGGAGACACGTGTCCCTCCCGTGCCTGCCCCCGTCCTCCCCAACCCCGCGTGTGCTCATCTAGCAGCAGCCACACGGGAGGCCCTGCTCATACCTCACACACCTGCTGTCCCTGCTCAGGAATGGGCCGAGCAGGAGTTAACATCAGAACTCTGAATCCTGCCTCTAGAATTATTGAACTTCAAGATGGGACTGGGGTTGGGACCATTATTGGGCTGCTGATTGAGTGTACCTTGGTGACATCTCAGGGTGGCAGAAGAGTTAGCTGCCCCCAGAGCTGTGCAACCCCAGCCTGGCAGGTCTCCACATGAGCAACACATTCCAGGCATCCGTGTGCCCCTCCTCACCGGGTGAGGGCATGATGGTTAATTTAATATACAAGCAGGGATCTGTCAGTCCCTGTGGCAGTACCACCAGTGGGGGCCAGATTGGAGGGAAGGACAGTGAAGGAACCCGCAAGGGTCACTGATCTGTCCCCCGTAGTCCAGGACTTTCCAGATTCAGGATGAAAATCCCACGTTCCATGGCCACACTCCCATCCCCACCGCCAACTCCCAGGCAAACGGGGATGGATGGTCCCCCTACCAGGGAGGCAAGATGTTGAAAGAATAAAGAAATCAGGAGCCTAAGGGAATTGGGTTTTGTGGGGAAAGTGCTGGAAACCTGTGTTTAGCCAGGGGTATACCCCGACTATTCTGTGTTGCTGGGGGTTTGGGGACACGTAATTACATAGCATAGAGATCACATCACATAATGTCCCATAGTCTGGTGACATAATGACGTAGTGGGGGCATCTCCAGCCAGAGAAGAGGGTGAGGTTACCCAGAGTGTGTTACATGGGATGAGAGCTTGGGAACCTCAAGTCTGCAAAGACGAAAGGAGAGTGAGAAGCCCGTGCAGGAGATGCAGCAGGACAGAGAGGTGGCACAGAGCCGGGATCAAGGGGCAGCTCAGAAGCCGAGGGAGGAGATATCAAGCAGGGGGAGGTCGTCAAATGGGCGGAGAAACTGAAAGTAGGGGAGGGTTGGTCGGGGGGATGGGAAACTGGAACCTAATATTTGGCAACCTGGGAAGCGCTAATTAGAGATGGCAGCGATGAGGAGGAGGAGGATGGGGAAGCTGTGCGTGGTGTTGGAACGGGAGCTGGCAGGCCGGCGTGGAAACCGTCTCCCCTCCCACCCCCGCTCGAGCCTCAGCTGTGCCTGCAGCGGAGGGGCCAGGTGATGGGGCAGGCAGCAGCCCAGGGACCCTGCAGGCCCTGGCCTCCTCCAGCCAGGGGCACAGAAGGGTGTGATCGGGGAGGGGGGCTGTGGGTTGCAGGGTGACCTCATGGTTGTGGGTCCCGAATTGCTTCGGGTGGGAGCGCCCTCAAAGGAGGCAGGTGGCGTGTCTGAACACCTAGAAGGGAGCTTTATGTTTGCTTAGTTCCTTCGGCCCGTGGGCCGTCCTTACCCCCCCAGGTGGGGCTCACAAACAGGGACACTAGAGGGGCCTGGAGGTCACTCTTCGCTCGGAGCTGGAGGATCTCACTGCATAGGCTGTCCGCTGCAGCTACCTGGGGTGGTGCCGTCTCTTCTCGCTGGACTTACTGGGCTCCGAGTCCCTGCGAGTGAGGGTTCTGGCATGGAGAGGGGCCGTTAGATTTCACTCGTCCTCCCAGCCGGCTGGCTGGTGGGACTGGCTGCCTGGAGCCCGGGGCTGAGCAGAAGTCTAAAGCGCCTTCCAGGACCAGAGGCGCTGAGAGCTGAGACTGACTAGCTTTTGCTGCCAAAGGCGTAGACTTGCAACCAGGGGAGCAGCCATCAGACTCTGCCGTCCAAAGCTTAGGCCCTGTAATGGTGTACCGTGAGGTCCCCTTGCGAATGGACAAGCCCAGTGCTTTTCAAAACTGTTGAAATCACTAGGCTCCTTTCTTCAAATGAAATTTCACATGGACATAGATCAAAGCAGGGCTATTCTGGCCAAAGAGAGGAGAGAGGGCTGGAGCCTCTTCTCCCTCCACCAGGGACAGCTCTGAGACAACAGCTGGAAAGCCGGTGGGGAGGCATGTATTAGAAGGAGGCTGGGGAGGCTCTCTGGGAGGACGACATTAGAGGAGTCAAGGTGAGAATGAGGCCAGATAGGGAGGCAGGGCCCACTCGGGTAAGGAGTGCGGGTCTCGTTCTGAGTGTGATGGGAGGGTTGTAAGCAGGGGAGAGAATTCTGATCTGATTAAATTTTAAAAATATCGCTGGCTACTCTGGGGGGGCAAGAACAGAAGGCAGGCTAGCAGGGACTTGGTACAGCAGCTCACGTGGGGAATGACAGACGCTGGACTAGGCTGGAATAGTGAGCATCAGGGAACCCAGAGGCCCAGGGATGGTGGTTCATGGGTTGCCTTCTCATCTCCGCATAGAGACCTGGGGTCGGGGGTGGGCTCTGAGGGTGAAGGAGGGCTGGCTGCTCCCCAGACCCGGGGAGGACCCCTTCTGTGTACTACCTTGGGGGATCCTGTTCATCCTTCAGAACCCTCTTTCCCTTGGGAAACCTGCCCTGGCCCAGTCTGTCTCGTCAGAGGGTTGACACTTAGCATCTACTACCATCTATCCTTCCTCCTTTTTCCTGTGACTGCTGGTTGTGGGAGGGCCCTCCCTGCCCCCTGCTCCGACCCCAGTCTGGTGCTCCTTTCACTTTACCCTCAACTCTTCATTTATGTATGTATGTCTCATGGCCCTCACAAGATGGTAAGCTTTTAAAAAAAAATCTTTTTATCTCGGGGCACCTGGGTGGCTCAGATGGTTAATCGTCTGCCTTTGGCTCAGGTCATGATCCCTGGATCCTGGGATCGAGCCCCACATTGGGCTCCCTGCTCCTTGGGGAGCCTGCTTCTCCCTCTATCTCTGCCTCTTTCTGTGTGTCTCTTATGAATAAATAAGGTTAAAAAAATACATTCTTAGAAAAATATTTTAATTTTAGATTTATTTCAAGATTTTTAAGAGAGGGGATCATATCTTACTCTGCTTTTTATCTTCCTAGCATCTAGTGTAAACCCAGAAGTCCCATAAATACTGGCTGATGAATTGTTCTGTGTCACAGGAATTTCCCCCCTCTCCTCCCCACACCAGACCTGACGTCACTTTGGCAGGACGGCCATACAGGGACTGTCCCTGCCTCCCTGGCCTGGATTACACCTGCCACCTCTCACAGCCAGGTCTGGAGCTCACAGCAGAGCCTTGCTCCGGGAGGGGAGGGTGGGGAGGGCTTGGGCAGAACTCTTTCCCCTTAACTGCTAGACTCTGACAACAGTTAGTCTTGGAGTCTGATTGGAATTAGGCCCAGAGCCCAAGCCATGGGGGGAGTTACTAAGAAGAGGTGACTGTGCATTGTCCCTTGGACCCTCATGTAGGTCTCAGTAAGTGCTCGTGGAGAATAACATGACGGATCCTGAACTGGCCGCAGAGGCTGCAGCCTGCTGCTGCCGGGAGCGGAGGACCTCACACTGTACTCTGGGCGAATGAGAGGAGGCCACTGTCCTTCAGCTGAGAGACGGTTTCCACAGAGGCTCTCAGCATCTGTGTTAGCTCCCCCCAGAGAGGCCCGGAGAGCTGTGGTGGCGGCAACGGGTGGGGGGCGTTCTGTACCCCACACACCCTAGTTCGTCACCAGCTTACGGGTCTGAGAGTTGAGTTCCTCACCTGAGCAAACTCCGTCAGGCGGGGTCCTCGCCCACCTTTGTCGCCCATCATCTCCGCTCTCTGGGACTCTCACCAAAATCCACTGGGAGGCGGGTTGTCAGAGGGTGCTGCCGAAGAACAGTGGTAACACGTGTCCGTCAGTCCATGTCTCGGGGAACCACCAAGTGCCTGCATAGAACTCTGTGTGTGTGTGTGTCTCTCTTTTTTTTTTTTTTTTTAAGATTTATTTAAAAGAGGGACAGTGAGCATGAACAGGGGGAGGGACAGAGGCAGCAGGAGAGAGAGAATCCCAAGCAGACTCCATGCTGAGCGTGGAACCCAACATGGGGCTCGATCCTAAAACCCTGAGATCACGACCTGAGCCGAAATCAAGAGCCAGCCACTGCACTGACTGAGCCACCCAGGCACCCCTGCCTATTTTATTTCTAATTATTAATACACATTTTCAAGTTTGAATTGATAAGTACAGAAGTATATATATGGATCAGTCCTCCATCATAACAGAAAACAACAAGGGTTATCTGGAAACTCTCAGCACGTGGCCCAACCCGTCCCTCTTAGTCACACACAACTTCCCAACAAGGAGCTTAGATGCCTGGCTCAAAGGGCCAGCTTTCGGGAGAGCCCCAGTTGTCCCCCATCGAGGGGGAATATTGACAAGAGCTAACAAACAGAAATTTTACAAGGTTCCAAAGTCACAAGACAACTGTCAGGAAGTTAAGGCAGGAAGATCCCCAATTAATCCCATTAACATAACACAACAAGATGTGTGCGATCAAGAAGCCGGGCCATTTCCGGTTGGTAATTAGGTCCACACGGACCTCATCTCTTTTACTCTCAATTAATCAGCCACGTCTTTTCTGTCCTGTCCCCTCTACTTGCAGAGTGCACCATTAAAGTGGTAGAGAGCGAGCTTTTGCAGCTAGGGGCAACTTGGGAAGATCAAAAGTTCTGGAGGTCGACCTTCACCCCCAGAACAAATCACTGTGATAGAGCAGCTTCGGATGGGAAGAAATGTCTCCATTTTTTAAAAGCAAAATGTATTGGAGAGCAAGGAAGCCATGATCTCTTCACGCTATTCTCCTCTCTCTGAATATTGCCAGATATCGATCTCGTTTGCAGGTGGCTCGGACCTGGGTCTTCTCATCTTTCCTCCTCGAGAGAATTGAAAATGCTGTCAACCTCACTTCTCTCTGTCTTTTTTTCTCTCTCTCTCTCCCTCCCACTCCTCCCCGCTCTTCCTCTCCCTCACCCCAACCTGTGTTCCCTCGCTCGCCCTCCAGGAACCTTCTGCATCATTTCACTGTGCACCTGTGTGGCCGGAATCAACTTCGAGCTGTCACGCTACCCACGCTACCTGTATGGACTCCCCGATGACATCAGCCACGGCTACGGATGGTCCATGTTCTGTGCGTGGGGGGGCCTGGGCCTCACACTCATCTCGGGGTTCTTCTGTACCTTGGCCCCTTCTGTCCAACCTGTCCCGAGGACCAACTGCCCTAAATCCAGACCCGAGAACGGGACAGTGTGCTAAAAAAACAAACCCATACCTATATATATATATATATAAATATATATATAATATACATATATAAAACAAAACTAACTCAAGAGGATGCCATCAGGCACCCGCATCTCGCCGGACTCTGTGTCACCTCATCCCCGGGATGGGGAAGGTATTCCCATCACGTGGCTCTTCCATTCCTTCTTGACTCTTGGCTCCATGGTTTCTTGAAGACAGAGCGAACATCACCCCCCCCCCCCCGTGGTAGCGTCCTGAGTCCCGTCCCCCATGAGGATGGGGTGGTGGGCCGGGAAGGGACATGTCGCCAGGGGTCTGCAGCAGCCCGGATGTAGAGAAGGAGATGCCGTCCCTCGGGCCGGCAGGGAGGCACCACCCCAGCACTGACCGTATCACAGAGAAGCAAAGCCCGTAGTTCATAGAAGGTAACCAGACCTTTGAGGCCATGTGCAGAACCACTTCTCCGGATCTTCCTGTTCGGATTCCCTTCCTGGCCCACCAGCGACACACAAGAAGTGCAAGAGAAAACAGACCGAGAAGGACATTTTCTCTTTGCTGCCAAACTTTCGGACCAAGTTTTAGAGGTGGGAAGGGGGCGAGAGCAGCATGCTGAGAGGGCGAGGTCCTCGTCAATAAAAGGACATTTCCGTGGATGCTCAGAAAACCCAGTCTTACCCCCAGCTGCCTTACACCAGTCAAACAAGAGGCCGCCCTGCCCCTGCCCCCCACCCCACCTTCCATCCTGCACGGGCAGACTGGAGCCTTGGAGTAACGCTGTGATGTGTGCGTGTGCGTGCGTGCGTGTGCGTGTGAGATGACTTCTGGTGGTTTCCTTTTCTCCTTTGCACCTTTTAAAATGGAAATACTGCATCATGACTGTTGTCTCCATCCTTTGTGGTGGTTTTACGGCCCGGGCAGAGGCCCGAGACTGAGGGAGAATAACGAAGGGGCGAGCCAACGCGGGTGCCCGTTCCGTAGTTTCAGATCCCTGGAGTGTGTGTGTGTGGTGGACGTTCTCTGAGCTTGGGGTTTTAGCGTTCGTGTTGCATTTTTCTATTATTTGTTGTGTGCAGCTGAAATTCCCCGAGGGCAGAACCGAGAACCAACCCACTGGGTCTCAGAGGGCCCTGTGGTCCTTCACGTCACAGTTCTGGGATGCCGCAGGATTTAGTCCTCTAATTCTGGAAGTTCAAGACAAAGCTGGGCACAAAAGCCAGGAGAGAAGAGAGGGAGCATGGATCAGGCGGGAGAAGGAACGTTTCCTCTGTGGCTGTTGTACAAGTATGTATACCAAACCAAACCAGACCTTCACTCCCCATCGTGGAAGCTGTCCTTTGTCACTGGACATCTACCCCTCTCCTCGGGGCGACCTCTGTACAGATGAAAGGAAGTGGGTCACGTGCAGAGAGAGCATCTCCATGTCCCATGGGCTCGAGTTTGTATGATATTGTGTAAATTAATGGAGAACTCTTGACTCTTCCCATCTTCTTCCTTTTCCTCTTGATATTCAAGGCCATGCATCCCCAAATAGCCGTCTTAGTGGCTAGCCCCGGTGGCAGAAGTCCCGCCCAGTGTCCTGGGCTCATTTGAGCAAACCGGCCCTGCAGGTGTTGGCGAACCACGAAGCCAGCCAGAGTCGTGGAAGCTGTAGGGATGAGCGTCCGCTGGGAAGAGTGGGCAGGAGCAGCTGCCAGTCCCCTCGGAGACCCCGCAGGAGCTGTGCAGCCCTGGGGAGGCAAAGAGTGAATCCCCGAGCTGCACAGTCACGGGTCAGCCGTGTAGCTGAGAAATCAGTTGCTTCAGAACTAAGTGTGCTTCAGGCACTTTGCCAACAACAACAACTCAACAGCCTTCCTTTCCTTCCCATGCAAGAACCCGTTTCATCTCCCTGTCTTCCGATCTGTCTTCCTATCAGTCCCGCCTTTCCTCACCTGCTAACCGCCTCTCTCTCTTCTATCCCCCAGGCTATGAGTCCTGCCTGTCTCCTCATCTGCTGTGTGTGTGTGTGCGTGCGTGTGTGCGTGTGTGTGTGTGTGTAATTCACACCCAGATAGGACATCCCACGTGCATGAATGGCCTGAATGTGGGTCTCTCTCTATGTGTAGCTCTCTGGTGCATTTTCTGTGTGTTTGTATCAATATAACCCGGACGTGGGTGTGGGTTTACTACTCAAGGCGTCCTTCCCAGCGGTGCTGGTCAGCTTCTGCAGAAGGTCTCCTGGGTGCGTGCCCCTTGTATGGGTGTGCTGAGAGATGAGGGTGGGATATGGAGCAGAAAATGCTATTACCTTCTGATTGGGCTTCTTAGGATTTTTAAAATGAGGGATTTATTCTATGAGAAGAGAAACCATTTTCAGGAAAAGCCAATTTTTCTATTGTATACAAAATTTTAAAACACTTTTTTCTTGAAAGGTTAGATTGCCCCCTTTGAGGCATACAAGGGCTTGAGAAACAGTGAGAAGCACCCCACACTGAGAGGCCTCGTATCTTCCTTCCAAGTGTCTCGAGTGGGCTCTGCCCAGCAGGGAGAGACAGGTGCCCATGAGCATCTGTTTGGGGACAGAGGGCTTGTCTGCCACCAGACCCAAACTCCAGCTGTTTCCCAGCAGGAAAACGGGGAAAGAATTTCTAAAGGGAGCAACTTGCTATCATTCAAACTTTTCTTAAGTAGCCCTGTTTGAAGAGACTCCCTCACTGCCCTGTGACTATTTATACCTTCTTTTTTTAATCCCATCTTGCCATAAATGGATCAGCCACTCTTTCCAGCTCCTCATCTTTGTGATCGACCCTTAATACTGCTTATTGTGCCCCTTCAAATCCTTCCTGAAATATTAAGAGATGCCTAAGAAAGAAGTCAACCACTTGGCTTACCTCACCATCAGGAGAGCAGGAGCGTTGAGCTCCGGCTTTGATAGTGAGGCCGGACAGGAACAGATCCCCTCTGAGGTCTGATTCTGCTTGGGGCCAGTGAAAGGCCCGAGCCAGTGGTCAGGATGGAAGCCCCACACAGAGGGCAAGTCCTTGCCCGGGTGAACTCGGTTCCTCCAACGTAAGAATCCAGGTTAAGACCTTACTTCCCCCCAACCTGAAGCAGTGGCCTGGCTGAGGAAGAAGGAAGGGAGCGGAGAGGGAGAAGGAAGAGGGAGCCTCTGCCGACTTCACCTCAAAGTAGAACCCAACCCTTGAATAGGATTTAGGATTAGCAGCCTCGTTAAAACCCCAGCCCTGGCCCCTGGTCAAGTTCAAATTCCTTACAGGTGTGCATGATAGGTCCCTGATCTTGGATGTATTTTGAGCTCCATGCGAGTCCGCCTTAAGCATGGGGCTCATTTCAGCTTTCATTCCCGTCCTTACCCTATGAGATTGGGGATTTAGGAAAGTGGAATGTCTGCTTGGAAGAAGGTCCTATTCCTTTCTCCCCATTTTGGGAGCTTTGTTTCCTCCGCATTTCCTTTTCCTCTCCCTCCACTCATTTCCACTTTCCTTCTGCACTAACTTAAAATAGCTGATCAGTTAAAAGAGTTCAGGCATTTGTCTCCAGAGGGGCTCATCCTCTCTCTCCAGGCAGCCCCCCTTCCTCATCTGTTGTGGCTGTAGGCACCAAAAGGAGGTCAGTAGCTTCCTGGCATGGAAATATTACAAATAAAAAATTCAAATGTGCCTATTCCAGCTTCAATCCTCCTGAAAGCCTCAGCCTTTGAATAACTACATCCTTTCAGCTTCAGGGATCACAAAGTCAGGAAGACTCACCATCTCCGCCAAATCAAGACGGAGCCTTCCTTGATCACATGTCCATACGCAGCACCCTGAGCCCATTCTGGCATCTTCTCTTGTTGGGGGCGAGTGGTTCCACCTAACAGTGCTTGCCTCTCTTTTGATGAGGGAAGACATATTATCCTGGAACTCTTGAGTACGGGCCCTACCTCGTAACAGTCATCCACAGTCATGAGAAGAGGTCTACAGTGAACCAATATATAGTCGCTCTGATTGAATGGGGGATGAGCTTAGATCCCTAAAACTGCCCACCTCAGTCAGACTGCGCATAATGAAATCAAGTACCTGGAGGCGTTGACTCTGGCTTATTCCAGGAGCATCAATTAACTGGTTTTCAAGTGTCTGAGGGGAAAGAGTGGGAAGAAATACACTCTAGTCATCTTTGGTGTGGTTTGTGCAGGTCGCTTGGTTGATTCTCGCGGCTAAAGGGAAGTTGCCTTTCCTGAAAATGTTCCTCCCGCTCAGGGGTCAACCATCCCAGTGGACAAATCAAGCCCTTTGAAGGGAACTATGATGGTCATAGGGAGAGGTGATTTCCCCGTATTTAGAAATCACTGGTGCATCCCAGCTGGGTTGCCTGCTCTGCTCTCTTCTAGGTGGTATCCGATGGAGTAAGGGGACAGGCTTTTAAACAAGCCCGTGGGAGCTGATAGACACAAAATCTTCTGGTGTCTCTCAAAGCAGTCAGCTTGGTGGGCTGTGTCTGCACTCTTCCCATTGATGCCTCCATGGTGCAAAATGTTTCTTAAACATTATGGTTAGTCCCTAGACTACATTATTATTGGCTATCGGATGACTTTTTCTGAATAATAGAAAACTCTAGAAAATTAGAAAAATAAAGTACAAAAAAAAAAAAAGACTAAAGGATTGTGTATAATTCCATCACTCAGGGGCATCCTGATGGTCAACAGCTCCAGCAACTTCCACAGTCAGTGGTTGTCCTGGGCTGGAAGTCGGGGCTAGGAGTGGAGTCCCAGACCGCAGAAGCACACTGGTCTGCATGGACTTGACCATGACCCTGTGTTCATAGCAGAAGGAGCACAGGGCTCTGAGCCCCCAAAGACCACAAAGAGACTTTTTGAAAAAGTCCAGTGCTAGAGCATAGGGATGGGCAGAACGGAATGAAGAGATTCCTTGGGATTTTTTTTCCTTTTCTCCTTTTTTTTTTTTTTTGAGTGCTATCTCAATCTAATTGTAGGTGTAAGAGCACAGAAGCCAGAGTAACTCACTCACTAAGCTGTGCTCTACAGCGCAGCTACTGTCAAGTCCGTGTCAGCTCTGCGCTAAAATGATCGGTGACTCTGGGTGCTCAGTCTTCTCCATACTTGAACGTCCTCATCCACAAAATGAGGATAGTGATAACACTTTACCTCATGGTATGTTAAGGGTGACAAAGAAATCGCAAAGTGATTTGCAAACATGATGTGTCCCAGGAATTCTGCACCAGTCCAATGATCCTGCAGCAGCAGAGGCCCTGGCCACGTGGAATCTTCCGGGGGGTGTCTGGGCCTCACCGCTGAAAGGACAAGTGAGAGTGAGCGGTCACCTTGGCCGCCAAATAGGACTGTCCCCATCCAGCTTCAGCACGTGGGATTCTATTCTATCATTCGGGTCCCTCACAGAGGTTGGCTCCTTAATTTACCCATCTCAGGCTTCCTTCCTTTGGTCCAAAGCCAATTTTGCGAAGGGCACTCGTCATCCTTCTTGATTATTCCCAGAGGTCATGGCATGAGTAAGCCATATGAAGCAAATAGCATATATGATCTAAAAGTTAACTATTAAACAAGGGTCAGTGCCTTTTTTTTTTCTTTCCCGCAAACACCGATTTGTAGCTGTACGTGCCCTCCTGGTGGGAGCAGATCAGGCTCTGAAACATTTTAATGGTCTTTTAAGTTTAAGATGGGGACAAATTTCAAAGAACTGGTATCTTCTATCTCTTATCAGTTGGTGAAGCAGATGGCTTCATCAAAAGCATATGGGTTCTCACAGGAAGTCCTTTGGGTGGTACATTCAGTAGGAGATGTTCTTGGTGTAATCCTGTTGGGGGAAAACTGAACCCTAGGTTCTAGACAAGAACATAATTCTAAAAGGGTCTGCATGCTTTCTGCTTTGCCGAGATTCTGTTTCAATGTGTCGATGAGACCTTCTCTGAGGGAAGTCCAAGTCCTTGCTCACTGTAGGGATAGAGCCAGACCAGGAATGGGAGACTACCCAACTATAGGAGGTGTTGATGACTATTGAAAATGGGGTATAAGCATGTGGGGTGCACAACAGTTGCTCAGACCTGGCCTCACTTTGACAGATGCTGACTTCAGCAATCGCAATCCCGTTCTTCATTTCCAAGGATGGGGCGTTGCTCCTTGGGGAGCTCTCTGTGTCCCTCTCTCCCATCTCCCATGATTCCCTCTGGCCAAACCTTTCCCTTCCTTGGTCACCTGGAGACCCTGTTGAGCCTGAATGTGACGGTGTGTCTGTGTCGTTGTGGATGTAACGGTGCCTTTCCCATAAGGAGCTCTCACTATTCTCAGACTCCTTTCCCACTTCCACCCGTGGTGTGACTGTTATAGATCCAAGACTATGTGTAAAAATGTACAAATAAAAGTGGAAAATGAAAATAAGGGGGAGGGAATTGAGGCTGAACAAATGCATTGATGTAGCCCTCAGCTTTTGGAGGACTTACGTAGACTGCCCTAAAATCCTGACTCTGGGTGGGATTTGAAGGGAGGGAGCTATTGGCACAGGAGTTTGTTGTGTGTGTGTTAGGTTTTTTTGTTTTATTTTATTTTTTTCTGGTTGTTTCTCTGACAGTCACTAGTGTCTGCCTGGGACCCTCTGTTCTACAGCTTTTTGCCTTTAAAGTAAAAATATATTTTCCAGAAAGTAAAAGCAAGTCATCAAAGTCTGAAGGGTGAAGGTCATCATGAAGGTCAACACAAAGACCTGGGTTCCTGTTTGTAGCTTTGTCACTGGCTCACTCGGGGCCTCAGGCGAGTCTCGTTACCTCACTGTCTCTCTGCATCCTCTCAGCCAAACAGGGAGCAGGGGCTCCCGGGGCTCCTGGGGACACCACATCTCCTTGGCCATTCTGCTGCTATTCTTAAAGGCTTAAGCCCACGCAGGGGTGCACTTCCCACCTGAAGACCCATTTGGAGAGTTGTACTCCCTGGTCCTCTAGCCCCTCTCATGCCTCAGAAAGTAACCTCAAGCTACCAGCCAGTTTGTGCTCCAGTCCAAAGCCTTTGATCTACTTTTTTGTTCTCAGATGCCTTTTCCCACCCACCTTGCCATTCTCATTTTACTGTCCTTACTGACAATTTTGCCAGCTGGGGTAGGAGAAGAGTCTCAAGGGAGACAGTGCCTGTGCATTGCTTTGTCATCTATGACTCGCTCTAGAGACATGGCTTGCGGAGGTCAGAAATGGGGAGGCTGGCTAGGGGAATGCCTCCAGATCAGAAAGAAGCAAGCACCAGGGGGTGGTGGGGTACGGGCAGTGGGCAGGAGGTGTGAGTTACCCGTGAGGTAAGATCGAGAAAACTCTTGGGAGGGGAAATGGCGGAATCACCAGCGCATCCTCAGCCCGGCAGTGGAGACAGAGCCCCGAAAAGCGGGGTACCCTGAAGTAAGCGAATGGGTAATCCCATAGCACAAGGAGCTGTCTCCCCTATGACTGAGAAGATGAGAGACCCGGGGGGCAGGGTGAGGGGTTCACACCAAGCTTCAACTAACCCTCCCATCCATGGCGCCTTCCATCCAAACCTTCCTCCTTTCTGACAGTCCACAGTGATGACCACTCACTCTGGGACTAGCTTCAGGAAGGCAGTTTAGACCAGTGCTGTCCAACAGAGATAGAATGTAAACCACATATGCAATTTTTAATATCCTAGTAGCCCCCCTTTCAAAGGTCCAGATAAAACAGGTGAAATTAATTTGACACCTGTTTCAACCCAACATATTGAAAATACTATTTTAACATGGAATCAATATTTAAAAAATCACCAAAATATTTCACATCCATTGCCTTTTCATGACGTCTTTGAAATCCAATATGAGTTTTATTCTTAGAAAATGTTGCAGTTTGGACCAGCCACATCTCCAGTGCACAACAACCATGTGTGGCAACCGGCTACCATATTGGACAACAAAGATTTAGACTCTTTGTTTAAGAGGCTGAGTCAGACCCCGTCCCCCCTACGTCACTCAGATCTCCCAGCTGACAGTGGCCAGAGGTTGGCCTTAGCTGAGAGTAGAAAGCACAGAGGGGGCAGCCAGGTGCCATCCTGGCCCCTGAAATTGCTCCTCACCTGCTTAATCGGAGGAGAGGACCATGATTGTCAAATACATGTCACCTCTGTCCCACAGGGTGACAGCCTGCCCCTGGGCGTGGTGCAGGTGACTCATCAAAGTTCGAGAGGCCAGAACAGGTCACTTTCTTCAGCTATGGGAGTATCAATTTATCCCTTATGCCCAAGTCCTGTATCTGTCAGTGGAGAGGGGGGCCAGCCAGGCCTCCTTGTTCATGTCAAGAATAACGATCACATTTTGTCATCTAGTCCCAGTCACCTGCTAATAACATCTCACCAATATTGGGAGCCGTTTTTTTCAATCCCTTGATTTCCTTACATTTGTATCTTAAAGTCAAGGGCTGAAAGGAGATGTGCTGGAGAGAGCAGTGACCACAGGCGAGGCTGGGTTTTCTGGGAGGTCGTGGTGACAGGTTCTGTCCCTTGCACTGGGACTCAGCCCACCATTGCCTATCTGTCCTCGCTGAGTAGAGACCTTCCTTAGATGTGAAGAAACCTCTTTTCTTTGGGGTGGGGGTGGATGGGGAATTAGACAAGTTGCAAGATCTTAGCACAGAGAACAGAATAAAACACAAGCAAGCAACCCCTGGGCATTCTCAAAACATTTCAAAGAGCCAGTATGACAAGATTCAACTCACTTAAAATAGAACATTCTGAGCCCTATGTGACCAAGTGAAAGAAAATGAGCCTGTTTGGTGAGTATGTTTTATACATGTGATCATTAGACAGGGACCGTAGCTGACAAAACTCTCGAACACCTGGAGTGTTTATGGTCCACCAGATTATTGCTTGGTTAATATAAATTTATATGAATTTACCTTTAATTTGCATAGTGCTTTCTGATTGGTTAGACAAGGAGTGGTGTGTATTGCCGGATTCCAACACCGCCTCTGCCCTGGGAGGTAGCAATTCCTGTGGTTATTGGTGCTAAAATAAGATTAAATATTATGTTAACTCGTTCTGATACGATGTGAATAAATGTGTTGTTTAATCTTAACAAGAATGCTACATCTTATCAGATCTATTGTACTGTCTGTTCCTTCTCATAATTAATTAATTACAGGAAAGGTGATCCAAACCAGATCTTGAAACTATTTGTGCTATTCAGAGAGGTGAATTTAACAGGGAAGTGGGAGGGGGGGGGATGAAAAGGGAAATTGCCAGGTTCCTGTGGTTTTCCAAGGACTGAGGAAGCAGACAGCACTTGGGGACTTAACTGACACCGACCGCATCTTGCAATTTTCTTTTTCAAATTGGCAGAAATATTGTCTTTCCATCAGTTGAAGAAAAAAAAGTGTCTGGTAATTAATTAAATGACTTGTTCATGGAAAAAATAAAAATAAATAATCTGTCAGTTGTGGAATGTAAACTGATTAAACAATTAAATAAAGAAGATCATGTTGTGTGTTTTAAGTAATTGTGTCTACTTGGTGGGGGACGGGGAGAGGCTGCTGTGTTTGGTAGAGAGCCATATTTTCCCCTCAGGTTTTGTATAGAAAAAAAAAAAAATAGAACAGCTCTTATATAGCTAACAGATTGAAGACTAATCCTGGAGGAAACAGACCATAAACATTTCATGCATGTGTAAGCCAAAGGTACGTGCTTTCAGAGTTGGGTGAGAGCAGGTAATGGAGAGCAATTCAGAAGAGAAAGAAACTCTTGTTCTTTTTCTCCTATTGTTGGCTTTACTAACTTTTTGGGGAAAAAAAACTTTGTAAGATGCTGGAATTACTGGTTCTATTCTAACCCCTAAGCCTCTTTCCCAGCTATCAGCGAGGAGAGAAAGTTCTCTCTCTCAGTCTTGCTCATTTCTGTCCCTCACTTAGAATCACAGTTCCCATCTGCTCATGTGCCTTTAAAAAAAAAAATTATTTATTTATTTGATAGAGAGAGCTCACGAGTAGGTAGAGAGAGGGGGGAAAGCAGGCTCTCCGCTGAGCAAAGAGCCCGATGTGGGGCTCAATCCCAGGACCCTGAGATCATGACCTGAGCCGAAAGCAGAGGCTTAACCCACTGAGCCACCCAGGTGCCCCTGCCCATGTGCCTTTTAAAAGTCGCTGGCTCCTGCGCGGGTAGGACAGCTCAGGAAGAAGACAGTGGGAGGCACGTGCATGTTAAAGGGCATTAGGTGTCAGTCAACATCGCTAGTTTTAAGCAAAAGAAACTGACTCCATCCGGTGCAAGGGGAAAAGTAATTTACTGAAAAGCACAGGTAGCTGGAAGCGCATAGCACTGCAGGAGGAAGCAGCTAGGGAACCAGAATCACACCCCGGGCTAACTTGGATCCCCGCCGATGCTGCTTTCGGACTCCCGGCGACCCTCTGGGGCTGCCTCTGCCGCCGCCTTCTCCACGATGAGTTCCCAGGTCCCTCCTTCAGATCAGAATCCCAGGTGAGCACGCCATCTGAGGGGTCTGGAAAACAGGCTGAGATCGTCTTATTTCTTTCTCGGGTCATAAGCTCCACCTCCCACCAAGATCAGACAATTCTCCAGACATAGGAAGAGGCATATGGTGCTGGGCAGACAAAAGGGGGGAAGTGTCCATCAGAGGTGGGATCCCTGAGGGAGACGACAGATCCGTGAATGAGAGGTACGTTGCTGTGTCTTCACGGTAGCATCTGAAGAGTGGCCAGTGGGGGGTGGGGGGGGGTAATGTGTCTGATCTCCTGATGGTCATTAGCGCCATGGCTGATGACCTCTGTCGAAAGATGTGCCTAGTGCTGGACATTGTACACGAAGACCTGCTTAGATTTGAACTGGAAAAGGAACAGGAATATCGGCAGTGGAATTTAAAAAGGAGCATAAGAACGAGAATCATCACCATCATCTTGGAGGTAATGGAAATAAGCAGTAAGAGTTTCAAAAGTAAGTGCAGGTCAAAGGTGAGTGCCCTTAAGGAATAACACAGAGGACACTGGGAGCTGGAGAGGAGGAGTGAGTTGGGGAAGTCAGAGGGGGAGATGAACCATGAGAGACCGTCCACTCTTGAGAAACAATCTGAGGGTTTGGGAGGGGAGGGGGGCAGGGATGGGTGAGCCTGGTTGGTGGTATTGTGGAGGGCACGGATTGCATGGAGCACTGGGTGTGGTGCATAATCAATGAATCTTGGAACACTGAAAATTTTTTTTAAAAAAGGGTAAGTGCCTTACAGAATGGGGCAGGGGGAAGATTACAAGTAGAGAAAAACCTGAGGAAATGGTAGGCTGGAATCCTAAGGGCCCCCTCTCCTCCTCAGTAAGCCATGGTCCTTGGAAGAGAGAGAGAATGGAAACCCCACTCATGTTAAGAAATGAGCCATGCCTGCCTTTGGCTCGGGTCATGATCCTAGCGTCCTGGGATCGAGTCCTGCATCGGGCTCCTTGCTCAGCAGGGAGCCTGCTTCGCCCTCTGCCTCTGCCTGCCCCTCTGTCTGCCTGTGCTCTCTCTCTCTCTAATGAATGAGTGAAATCTTTAAAAAAAAAAAAAAAAAAGGAAAGAAAGAAATGAGCCATGCCTTTCAGCCGTTGTAAAGTGGGGACTTTATTAGCTACTGTTCCAGCCCGGGGGTGGGGATTGGGATGATGCTCCCATCGGTGACCATGACTTTGTGCTGCAGCATTCCCACCTGAGGGGTGAGCGGAGATGCCAGCGGCTTTGTGAGGCGCAGTTTCCGGATGTCCGAGAGACAGCCCGGGGCGAGCCACAGACACACAAACAGTCTGGTTCTCCTTTTTCCAATGAAGCACAACTTTGATTTCTGTGTCTGATGAATTATGCGGTCCCTTGGGTTTGTGGGAAACACACCTACTCCCTCCCACCCCAGCACCTGTGCCTCCAGGCTCAAACGTCCCCCCAGGGAGAGCTGCTATGTAATTGGAGAAAGGCAGCTCCGGGAACTGCGACCTAGTCCCCCAAATCTCCAGGGTGGTGCATGGGGGGAAGCATCCCTCCAGAAAGCCTTCCTTTCCTGAATGTCCATCCTGCTGGCTTCCCACCCCCGGAACCCCATGGCACCATGCTGTGTCTCTGTCGTGGCACTTGGCACTTCCGGATGAAATTGGTGTTTTCCTTGGGATCTCCTCAGGACCTGGGTTTTCTTGAAGAGCAGGGATTCTGACTTTACTCATCTTCATGGCCTGGTGGGTAGTAAGTGCTCAGTAAATACAGGTCTGGACCAAACTGTCAGTCTTCCCCAACCATGCAGCCAAGTTGGCCCTCAAGACTGGTGTCAAGTTCTTCTCTAAGTGTCAGCAGGTTCCTCAAGTCCACCGTCAGATTTAGTGATTTGCCGGAAGGGCTCACCGAACCCAGAAAACCTGCTGCACTCAGGGTGATGGTCTACAGCCCTGAAAGGACACAGATTAAAATCAGCAAAGGGAAAAGGTGCAGAGGGCCGAGCTCAAGAGAGACTGGACGCAAGCTTCCAGTCTTTCCCTCCCAGTGGGTTTATACAGACGCCACTTCATTCTCCCAACACTGCTGTGTGACGAAAGGAATATCACTGACCAGGGAAGCTCACCCGAACCTTGTGTCCAGGGTCTTGGGGGAGGTCAGCTGTGTTGGCGTCGAGCGCTCATACAGCTAACCTTAGCTGCTCAGCTTCGAGACCCTCCTGCAGGTCAAACTGACCCCCCCCCCCCCCCGCCCCGTGGTCAAGGCCTTCACTGTAAATCACAGTGTCAGCATAAATTATCTAGCATGGCCCAAAGTAAACCAGGTAAGCCAAGACACACTTACCAAGCAGGATGTTGGTGGGCCTGGAGGTGACCTCCAGAAGCCAGTCAAAGGCCCCACCTTCTTTGGAATGCGCAGGGTTTGGGCCACCCAGACCCGCCGCGTCAACCCTTCATTGCATGCACACTAAGGTCTATGATAAGCTAGATCCCTCAAGACATGGTTCCTCTCCGTGTTAGTAGAGCTCCTCTCCAGGTGTTCTAGGTTCCTTCCTCATCCCCTTGACCCTCTATGGACAAGCCCAACCTTGCCCTTCGCAGGTCCCCTGCTGAAGCTCTTTGTCCGTGGTCTCTTTCCCATCCCAGCTCCTCAAACAGCTCCTTGCCCCCTTCATTGGGTGCTGGGATGGGGGGCAGGGGAGCACAGGTGCTTGAGTCTCTGAGCAGATCTGGATTCAAATCTCTCTACATATAAGGTGTGTTGCGTGGCCTCAGCTGGTGTGCTGGTATGGACGAGGTTGGTGGGCACTTTAGCGCCCACCTCCCAGACCACTTCAGAAAGTGGAAGAGGGGGGCGCCTGGGTGGCTCAGTGGGTTAAAGCCTCTGCCTTTCAATCAGGTCATGATCCCAGGGTCCTGGGATCGAGCCCCGCATCGGGCTCTCTGCTTGGCAGGGAGCCTGCTTCCTCCTGTCTCTCTCTCTCTGACTCCCTCTCTCCCTACTTGTGATCTCTGTCTGTCAAATAAATAAATAAAAAATATTTAAAAAAAAAAAAAAAGTGGAAGAGGGAACTGTAGGAGATGCCTGGCCCAGAGCCATTAACTCCGTGCCTGTCAGCTGCCCCGCCCCCTTACACCCCCCCCCCCCCCCCCGCCGCTGTTCAGGCTCCACATCCTACCCCCTAAGGAAGGCTTTCTGAACTGAGGTTTGTGCAGCGTTACAGGCCCACACATACCCCGCTCGGCCACCACACCAAAAGCCAGGGACAGGGAAAACACTGATGGCTTCAGTGCAAACGCATTCAACCACTATTTATTCAGTGCGACTCCCTACACAGGAAGACAGTTTCGTGCAATAAAATCATCCCTTGAAGTATTTTTAACTCAGGAGAGGAGCAAAATCTGGGATCGAAAATACTCTTTGCCTTTGCGGAGGACTTCCCTTCCTAGGAGTGGGAGGAATGCTCTAGAACCTTGCCACTCCCATCAGCGTCACCTGGGATCTTGCTAGAAATGCAGAATCTGCCATTTAACCCCAGACCCACTGAATCAGAATCTGCATTTTAACATGCTCTCCAGGCCATTTGGATGCCTGGCTCTGGAACGTTCGTTTATCTAGCTACATGACGTGAAGGTTGTTTTCAACACTTCTGTTAATATCTTTTATCTAGGCTAGAGATCGCAGGAGGATTCCAAGAGACAATGAAAAATATTAGTCCCAGTCTGAGGTTTCAAGCCACATCCGAACAGGTATTTTTTTTTTAATATTTTATTTATTTATTTGACAGAGAGGTCACAAGTAGGCAGAGAGGCAGGCAGAGAGAGAGGGAGAAACAGGCTCCCCACTGAGCAGAGAGCCCGATGCGGGCTCGATCCCAGGACCCTGAGATCATGACCTGAGCGGAAGGCAGAGGCTTAAACCACTGAGCCACCCAGGCGCCCCCCGAACAGGTATTGTTTTAAACTAATGCCCCAAGAAAGATCCTTGCTGCTGGGTTTAACCCTGGTTTTTAGGGTAAGCACCAGGGGAGCAAGGCCACGTAATTCAGTTTTGTTTTCCCAGTGGGCAGGTGTCAGGCAACACGAACGCCATAGCAGCTGGGGCAGAGCAGGTGTGCGTAAGCCGGCCTGGTTTTCAGCCACTGTGGGAGAGCAGGCTTGGGGTAGCCCGAGGGGGAGGCGTATGCTCTTCCCTCTTCCCAAGAAAGCCTGGACTGTGAGACCAAGTAGATCTGAAGAAAGAGGATTAGAAACCTATCGAATGGGGATTAGAAGCCCATCCCCCTGATGTCCCTCCTTTCGTGTTCTTTGTGCACTAGACAGCAAGGACTTAGTTCATGATAGTGTAATTTACCGGAGCCGGACTACTGGCGTTCAAGTTTGGAACCACCTACTGACGGTATAACCTCTGGCAAGACCCTTAGCCGCTGTGTGCCTCGATCTTTCGCTCAACAAGTGAGGGTAGTAGCGATACCTACCTTGTATGGTTGTCGTGAGGATAAAACGGATAAAACGGCTTAACATTAGCCATGTGCTTTAAGCAGTACTTGACATATAGTAGGTACTATCTATGGATTTATTATCACATCATTTCAGATTTTAAATGGCTTAGGTGAAGTCCCACCGGCTAATGAGACCTGAGAAGAAGGTGTGACCGTGGGGCTCCCTGTGAGGACAGAGCTGTGGGAAAGAGTGGTGGTGGCAGGGATTTCTGCAGCATGTCCCCATGCAGTTGAGGGGGACAGTGAGTGTGTAGGGGGATGGGAAGGCCTGCCTCCATAGACGGCTGACCGCATCCCCGGCATGTCCATTGCCCTTCCCCGATGTTTCTCCGGAGAACTCACCATATTGACGATTATCACAATAGGATCTTCCGCAGGCTGTGACATTGACAAGCCACTTTTCATGCTTCATCTCCCCATTGCCCAACTTCTTAGGTGTTGGACCTACCAAGTAAACTGGAGATTCCTTTCCTTCCCTGCAGTCCTGAGAATAAACCGCCGAGATGGACAGGCATTCAAAGATATTTTTGAATGGGGTTAGCGTATCTGTTCCTGAGGATCCTGGGCCAGCAAAGGTTCCTGCCATCTATCCTGGGCCACAGGCCTCTCCCCCGCAGGCGGTGTGATTCCAGTGCTATGAACTCAGAGATCACAAAGCAGTTTAGTAGTTTAAAACACTTGGGGACATCACGACCAGTCTCAGATTTTATATGTAGTCATCAGTGACCTTCTTGGGATCTCATTCACAAGGAGGATCCTCTCTGAGAAGAAAAAAGAAACATTTCAAGAGATGTCAGAATATCAGCATTCAATGAGGACACAAAGTCTTTTCTGCTCTGTGTACCCCTTCCCTCCAAAGGAATCTCTGAAGTTGGTTTTCTTAATCTTTCCAACAGTCTCCAAATTCCTTAGGTGTTTACCACCATAATTGGTGGTTTTAATAACCTGATAAATGTTCTAAAATTGTAGGCCTGAAAAGATAATTATCTCTGAGGTTCATAGACTGGAACACGAATGTGTTGGGAACAAAAAAAAAAAAAAATCAACTTTGATAATCTATATCTACAAGGTGAATGGAAGAATCCCCAGAAGGTACTTCTTGGGAATATGAAATGATGTCTATGCAAAGTAGTTCTCATTAATGCTGAACCAAGTGGTCATAAAAACAAAATGGCCTTCAGAAAGTACTCTAGCTATCCAAGCTTAAGAATTTGGTTTCTGGCCCCCAGAGGTCTGCCTTTTAATATAACTTTTAAATGCTGAAGGATTGAGCTCCATCTACACTAAAATTAGGACTAAGCAAAAATAAAATCTATCCTTAGCTATTTTGAAGGCCAAGTGTAGATTCATCTTGTTGAATATTGCATATCCTGGCATACGCATTTTCTTCTAGAATAACGCAATTCCTCTGATACCGAAGAGTATTCTGAAACCAATAGGCACAATGGCTTTTTGCCATTTTAGAGGAAAAAATGTGATATGCCATGGTAGCCACACTAAAACTTCAATTAGAGGAACCAAAGGATTCTTACCTTAAAAATTTTTTTTTCCATTGGAGAAAGTAAGATGCACACAAGGAGGAGGAGGAGACCAGAAGTGGGGGGGGGGGGGCACTGCATTCCACCACCCAAAGAAGGTAATCGCCAATAACATTTTGACATATTTTCCTTCTAGCTGTTATTTTTTAAACCCTCGTACGCCTGCTGGTTATGCAGCACAAAGAAAATACCAGCTTCTAAAAATCAAAAGCACACTCTTCCTCGCACTAAAGCCGCAACCTTCAGTCTTTCATCATATCATCTTCCTGCAACATCAAAATTCTTTGGCTTGAAATGAGGCCAGACTCCAAGCACCAGTCCCAGACTCGATCTGGAAACTATCTCAGTTTTCAGTCCTTCACATTTCCTTCAAGTGTAGGACAGGGAAGCTCTGCTTTTAATTTTGCTCCTTTTTATCCCTTGATAATTAGCACAGTTGTTCTGCCAGTCGCTACGCTGCTAGTTGGCTTCTCCTCCATAATTTAACGGATTGTCTTATTAGAACTATCAGAACTTAAAGTGTTGCTTTTCCTGCTGTTAGCCTTTGGAAGGATTATACACAGAATATTCTCTCTTTGCCTGTTATGTCCCTCATTTCTCTTCCCTTCCTCCTTCAATACCTCTCGCTCTCTCCTCCTCTCCCTCCCCTGCTTTCTCTCTCTCTCTCTGCATGCATACACACCATTGAGTCCCACAAGTAGACCAGAAGTAAGCCTGAATACATAGGTAGGAGATGGGGAAAAGTTGAGAAGAACAACTAGCGCATACAGGGTTGGATGTGCATTCAGATTTTCTGCATATTTTTGTACAAAATGACTAAAATGCAAATAGCATCCTCCGGTTTTGTGCAGTGTACAACATGGACAACATGTACGGTGACCCAGTGATACAATACCAAGGCTTCAGATCTTAGCCTAAATAACAGAAAGGCCTTCTCTCCTGAGCACCTAATCGAAAGAGAGTCCTTCACAGTACTCCTTCTTTGCGACCACTAACTTGTTGCATCTACACCCCCATCTTCACCGCAGCACTGTTCACAACAGCCAAGAGGTGGAAACAACCCAAGTGTCCTTCCATGGGTGAATGGTTTAAAACATGTGGGCTACACATCAAAGGAATATTATTCAGTCTTTAAACGAAGGAGATCCTTTCGAAGGATTCTCCACGACGTGGATGAATCCAGAGGACGTTACGCTGAGTGAAATAAGCCAGGCGCTGGACAGGTGCTGGGCGATCCCACTGATGTGGGATTCCTGAAGGATCAGACTCACGGGAGCAGAGAAGACGATGGCGGTGGCAGGGGCTGGGGCAGGGGAGGAAACGGGGCTGTGCTCTCCAGCGGGCGTGAAGCTGCAGTTCTGCAAGAGGAATAAATTCTCCAAGCCCGCTGTCCGATGAAGTGGCTCGAGTTAACAGTATGGGATTTTACCCTTCAGAATCCGTGTTTTAAGAGGGTAGCTCTCGTGTTAAGTGTTCTTACCACACACACACACACGCACACACACACACACACACACACACACACACGGAAACTCTGGAAGGAGCTGGATGTGCTACCGCCTGTAATTGTCTCACAGGTGTTTGCCTGTGTCCAAGCTCATCAAATGGTGAGTGAAGCGTGTGCCGCTGGTCCTCAGTTGTCCTTCAGGAACGCTGTGGAGGACACCAGGGGATGCCCGGTGAAGTGGAGGGAAGAATTCAACTCTCCTGCCTCGAAACATTCCAAAATGGAGAATTGAAAAAATAAAGTCAAGTAAACAAACAATAAATCCTTTCCTGGTAGAATTGGGCTCGGGCCCTCGCTTCGTGCCCATCCTTGTGGGCACCCCCGCACTCACGTTCTGGTGTCCACTTACTTTGTGCGTCTCCCCACTTGGTTTTCGGCCTCCCTGCCGCTGCTGCCAGGGGAGCAGAGGCTATTCTGTCTGAGCTGTGCGGACGCAGAGCCCAGCACAGAGCCTGACGGGCAGCAGGCGTGTGGAGGGTGGGTGAGCAAAAGGCCAGCAGGCCAGCGGGTGGGAACCAGGTGGGCACAGGCCCCTGAAGGCAGGTTTCCATAATAGGATCTCCGGAAAGACGGGAGGGAGGAATAGAAAGGGACATGGGAGCCAATACATTCTGTTCATCCCCTCTGCTTTTGTTCCATTTTCGTGGTTTCTGGAAACAATGAGCAAATGAACCTCCTGCTGTCCCAGCTTGGCTGCTAAACACCCCCTCTTTCCCTTCACTCTGTCCCCCAATTGTCTGTCTCCTGTCACCAGTGGGAGGAGGTCAAAGCACGACATTCAAAGACCTCCCATGTGGGCTTAGAAAAGGCTCTCTCTTTCCCCGTGTCTTGGATCTGTTTTCCCCCCTTTCCCCTCGTTTCTTCACACACTGTCTTGTGATCTTAGAGATGCGTTAAAGGCGGAAAGTGTTGTATGTGCTGCCGTGGGAGATGGTGGGTGTGGGGGGAAGGGACGGAGAGTCTATGGAAATTGCCAAGTAACAGTTTTGCCCGCTATCTGGTTGCCAAGGTAATTGTGAATCTTCATCTCACGGCTCTGACCAGTCACGGCCGGGGAGGAAGGGAGTTCTGCGCCTACCCACAGGAGCCAGCTGGGTTCTCCAGGTCAGATCTGTGAAGACCCCTAGCCCAGCTCTCTCTGTGCCATCTCCCTCCCTCCCCGACCTGTCGTGAAGCAGCAGACTGTCACCTTTGCTCTTCCGACAGAAGGGCAGCTTGTTACAGTCTGCGGTATGTTTGGGGGGGGGGGCGGGGGGAGGTGCGGGAGGGGGGAAGGTATGGCATCTACATTTGTGAGCACTTGTAGTCTGAAAAAGGTCAGGGATGGTGACCTGCAGACGTTCAAACAGCAGACATCCGGTCTCTTCAAATCCGAAGCACCGTTGTCTTCCAAAGAGAGAAAAGCTGTCTGCCCCTCATCCTTCCCTAGCTGCCTTTCTGCTAAAGATCCCGTTCGTTTCAAAGGCAGAGACGCGCGCCTTGCCTGGCAGCTGTAAGCCCTCTTTTCCCAGGGAGGTGTTCTCCATTCTGTGTCCACCAAACGACCGTGGGAAACGAAGATTCTTCTTTTGCTCCTGGTCCCCTCCCTCCCTTCGCACAGCTCATCACCTCACGCTCCCGCCTACACACAGAGCAAGGGGAAGGGATTTGCAATGGTCTTTAAAAAAAAAAAAAAATCGGGGCGCCTGGGTGGCTCAGTGGTTTAAGCTGCTGCCTTCAGCTCAGGTCATGATCTCGGGGTCCTGGGATCGAGTCCCGCGTCGGGCTCTCTGCTTGGCGGGGAGCCTGCTTCCTCCTCTCTCTCTCTCTCTCTCTCTCTCTGCCTGCCTCTCTCCCTACTTGTGATCTCTATCTGTCAAATAAATAAATAAAATCTTTAAAAAAAAAAAAAATCTTTCAAGAGTTTTTGGCAGTATTTTCCATTTCCTGCCAATATGTCTTTCTTTGACTATTTCCCCCTTCCTTCTGTCTTCCTAGATTTTATAGGGAATACGTTTTCTTCCTGCAAAGAGAAATCTGATTGCTGCTAATAGAAATGCAATGGGGAAAGCATTAGGCATGATTTAGGACCCCCTGGGGATCCTCGTTTTTCTAATAACAATTTTATGGTGCTTTATAATGTATGTATGCATACATTCTCTCGTGGTAACAGAGCAACCAATGCCGTTGCCTGACTCCCAGAATCATTGACAAATCTTCCTTTTCTCTTCCTTTCCCCCAGCGCTATTTCCAGTCTCCTAACTAACACGAGGATGCGCTGAAGGAGTGGCTGTGGCTTTAAACAAATACTACACTGAGATCTCGTGCTTTAAAATGAAAGCAGCTCATTGGATTTCTACTACGAACTATAGCTACTTCATTTTGACAAGCATTTATCTGCCAAGAGAAGATGAGGATCCCCTGACCCAGTGTCTCTCTTTCACAGGGATAAGGAGAGACAGATTTTGTAACTTTTATTGAATTTAGTAGACACCTATTGATCCGGTCACCGTTATATAGAAATGAACTAGGTTATTGCAGTGGGGTTTTTTCCCCTTGCTCTTTTCCTTTCTTCATTAGCCTTGTCTGACAATATTTAGATTCATGGGGGTTTTTTTCCCAACCCCCAAATTTCTGTTTCTTAAACAGAGGCAAAAATGACTCAGAAATTAATGAAAGTCACCAGGGAGAGAGGGATAAACCTGAGACTTGAACTTGGCTCGCCTGGCCCTGGATCCTGCTCTTCTAACATTTAAAAATCACATGTAAATCATTTTAGGAGACAATCTGAACAAATTTGAACATGGATTGATCATTTGTATATATTAAAAAATCGCTGCTACCTATTTTCGGTGTGTTTTTTTTTTTTAAAGATTTTATTTATTTATTTGACAGAGAGAGATCACAGGTAGGCAGAGAGGCAGGCAGAGAGAGTGAGAGGGAAGCAGGCTCCCTTCAGAGCAGAGAGCCGGACGTGGGACTCGATCCCAGGACCCTGAGATCATGACCCGAGCTGAAGGCAGCGGCTTAAACCACTGAGCCACCCAGGCGCCCCTATTTTTGGTGTGTTAATGGTAATATGAGTACGTCTTCCTAAAAAGACCTTATATTTTTTAGGTAGACCCTGAAATAGTTGCGGTTGAAATGATAAGAAGTCTGGGATTTGCTTCAAAATAATACAGGAGGTGGGAAATTGGCAGGTGTACAGATAAACAAAATGGGCCATGAGTTGATCATTGAAGCTAGGTGCTGGGTATATAGGGGTTCATCACACTGTTGTTGCTACTTTTATAGATGTCTGCAATTTCCCATAACAAAAATTTTAAATTAAGTAATAAAAATTAAAAGCGTGTTTTGCCCAGGTACTACCTTCCCAGATGAGTAACAGCATGTAAGATTCTAATTGGGGGGGGGGGGGTGTACCCAGTTTCTGCTGGGAACCAACCCATCAAATCTCAAAATAGTTGGCAGAACAGACATCAGGACTGAGAGAGCAGCTAAATATTCAGCCACAAATGGGTCATTGTTGAGGGAAGCCAAGAATCCCCTGGAAATGCAGGGAGCATGTCATTGAGTTGCCAAAAATAAACACAGCTTCTGACAGATGTCCCCTCTGAGAAAAGCACAACTGTGCTCTCTTGGTCTGTGGAGTCAGCACCAAGGACCCCCCAAAATAGCACCAACAAGGCTTTGTTGAAGAGCCAAAGAATAACAAAAGACGTTTTTAGTTCCTTCCCCCCACGCCTGTTGGCCTTCCTTCATAGAGCCTTCTCTGAAGGAAGCCTTCTTGGGCGCCATTGGTGGGATGGTAAGTTGGTGGGACAGTAAGATGGTGAGATGGTAAGTTGGTGGAGGCTCTTTAGAGGACAATTTAACAGAATCAAAATTTTGAAGGCATTTCCAACAATTTGTGATTTTCCGACACCTATATTGTGTAAGCAGACACTTACACAAGGATATACACTGCAGCATTGTTTGCTATCGCGGACACCATAAATAAGTTCACATTCATTCTTGGGGAACGGGAAAGGTGAATATGACTGTAGGTAGAATCCCATGCAGCCATTAGAACAATCAAGGTCCATCTCAGTGTGTGAGACAGGGAGATGTACAAGACAGCGCGTGATACGAAAGCACTAGGCATGTGGTCTGGTCCTATAGGAGACTAGTCGTTTCTGGAAGGTGTGGGGGATTATCCTTGAACACAGTTAAGGCTTAACCTGAGCTGAGGGAAGAGAACGGACAGAGAAGATGCTCAGTTCTGGGTCTGTCTAATCACAAAGTGTGTTCCTCCAACTTTTGATGGGCTCTTTAGGTTGACACAGGTAGCCTTCTGAAATTCTGGAGGCGCATGCATGCTAGGCCGCTCTCTGCTAGGTTCCCCAAGTTGTTGGTCCTGTGTATCCCAGTGTGCTTGGTAAAGGAGCCCCTAAATTCCAGGACCAGAAAGAGCAAGCAGAGCTCACGCTCCTCTGGAGAAGCAAGGACCATCTGGCCACTGTCAGCCACTGGGGACTTGGCTTCCTGAGTTCTCCCACTGCAGGTGGGATGTAGTGTCCTCTTACTATATTTTTTTTTCCAGGGATTTCTTTTGAGGCAAGATGGGGAAAGCCTGCACTAGGACTCTTCCACCTCCATTCCTTGCTCCGCAAGAACCTGGTATGTGAGACCTGAGGCTCTTTCTTCTTTGTATGTCTTCCTGCTTTTCTTTCCTTCTTTTTTTTTTCAGGAGAGCTTAAATGAAGCTTAAGACCTCTGTAGAAGGTCAAAGAAGATATGACAGAAAAGAATTGTTGTAAAGTCATCCCTGCTTTCTCCAAAATACAAAATTATTGCATCAGATTTGTCTAAAATCAGGAGAATCCTATGTTTTTAACTTCTGGAAGTCAGCATGGAGACTCTGAAGTTGAGCTCTCTCTACTACTGTACTCAACGCTGTTATGTAAGCTGTTCAAGTAGGGAGGTGAGGGAGGAGGGGTGCGGACTCCCTCAGGGATCTGCTGGAGACTGAGGGAGAACATCTTTCACCTACAGGCTGAAAACAAGTTCAGGAATCAGGAGGAGCCCACCAGGCTGTTGTGGTCAGGGTGGGGGTCCAGCCACAAGTGAGTCTACACAGCTGCTTCGCTCTTGAAGCCCCTGTAGCCAGCACGTGGAGGTGGGCAAGAGCCCAGCACAGGTAGAGAAGCCGTCCTTAATCAAGAAGAATTGATTATGCAAAAAAAAAAAAAAAGATTATTCTACGCTTTCAAGTCATTGCAGAAAGAGACCGCAAGCAGGGGATCTTAAGCTTGCCTGGAAGGACAGGACAGAGATGGGGCTCCTAAAATTCTGTACTGAGAAAACAAGAAGGTAAAGGGAAATTTCTAGCTGGAATTCCCTCACTGTTTGCCCCCTCTTTCCTCCTAGCTGCTCAAGCAATCAGACAGTGGGTGTGGAATCAGTGAAAAGCTTGCCTTCAGCTATCCAGATGCCTTAACTTTTACTCTAAGTAATGATTTTCTGTCACTTTGTTCCCTGCTGTGGGCTCTTGCATTTCAAAGTGTGAGGAACGGGGCATCATTCTCGACAGAGAGCTGACTAATGGAGATCGTAGCCTGATGATTGCTTCCTGGGCTTTGCATGTCAGCCTTCTATAAATACAGCCTGGGATCATTTTGGCCTTTCAGCAATAGCCCTCCCTTGCTGCATCCCTTCCTCTGTGGTTAACCGAGACTTCTCTAGTCTCTTTGCATTGCACCTGTGCCTAATCTGTCCGCCCCAACCCCACCTGTCCATCACTGGCTTCTCTGTCCCTAAATTTACCATCTTTCAGATTCCACCCTTAGACAATATGGCATGAGATTAGCAGGAGCCAGAACTACTCAAACTGTTCTCTTTCACTATTGTCTAGAAAGAAAAAACATCCTCAAATTGGGAAGAGTATTAAGTAAGTGCAGGGTGGTGGAGGGAAAAACCACCATGTACAAAGGGGCAGCACGTTCCAGGGAAGGGGACCCACGCGACAGAGCCCTGGGGTCAGAGGCCAGCTCCACTTTTCGGTAACCATGTGACCTTGGACAAGTCATTGAACCTCTTTGAACTTGTTTCCCTACCTCTAAAAGGGCGCATTTTGACTCTTTCATCTCTAAGCTACCGCTTAAAGACTCAAACTTCAGTACTCTACCACCAAATGAGCTTGTTACTTGGTCCCTTTTTGAAAACATAAGGCTTTTTGGAGTTCCAGAGTTAGGTGGAAAAGACAAAGCCTGGCTTCATGCTCTGAACCTTAGAAGGTTCTATTGATCTCGTTATGTATGACACATTATGGAAACAAAAGCGTGGCGGTATTCCACCTACTTCGGAAAAAGGTAGTAAGAGTGAGAAGAAAACTCCTCCCATTGGGACATCTTCATTATCTCTTGGTTCTGGCACTTTCTACTCATGAAAGCGACTTGGGGTAGTATCAGGGAAAAGTGAGGTTGCCCTGTGGCCTTCATCTCGAATCCTACCATGGCTGACTGGAAGGTCTTCTCAGTTCATGGCATCTTGTGACAATTGGCTTGGCCTCTTGGTGCTATAGGTATCGTGCAGGGCCTTCATATCTTCAGTATCCAAAGACTGGAAGAATCCCAGCTTGCACACGTTCTTTATAGCAACTCGGGAAAAGATTTAGAATCCAGAGAAGAGCCATTCCGAGATGGTCGAGAACCTTCTCACCGAGAGGCTGTGTTTATAGTGGAAGATGTTCAGGGTGACAAAGGCCTGTTCCATTGCCTCATCCTAAAGAGTTCGGCAAGAATCAGAAGAAACAATAACTGGCCTCTTTGACAGCAGACCTTTGCCACTTCAGAGTCCATAATGGCTCCCTGGTGCTTCTGAAGAGCATCTTCCACAAAGCTTGTTTGATATCTTAATAACTTTGTCCTGGGGTGTGTCGAGAAGTGGTCCTATGATCTCACAGTCACGGTGGGTAATTTTTGAGGAATCATGAGAGAGATAAATAAAATTGGATAAACCATCAGATGGGTTTGCAACCATGGAATATCAGCTCAATGTCAATGCCAGGCAATAAACCAAGATTTCTTTAAAGAGGCAGGTGACCATGAGGTCTAGAAGGCCCCAGGGGCCCCAGGGCTGGCAAGAGCCTGCTGGGAAGTTTTATCATACAAGCTGTGTTTTTAAATATTTTAATGAATTATTTGGCTGCAAATTTTAGGGGCTACTGATTTAAGTGTGAGTGTACTGTAGAAAATTAAAAAAAATTTTTTTTTAATTTTTTAAAATGTCATCTGTAAGAGCTTTGTGGATAAGATGAAGAAATAAGGAATAAGTATTTTGGACTGCATTTTCAGCTTATGGTTGATTACCATAAGTTTTATGAATAGTTCTGGGTCAACATGGAAGTGGGTGGTTACTATTAGAGCTTCTCTCTGAGTCTCAATGCTTCCAACATCGTTGTCAAAAACTAGGAGAACAGAACAGATATGAATGTCAAATTTGGCAGTGACCTGGAGCCGGAAAGGACTGCTAATGTAGTCACTGACAGCATCAGAATGCCAAGTGATTTTGATTGGATTTAACCTTGAGCTGAAACAAAAGATATCAAGTCCCATGTTTCAGGTTCAAGATCAGTTGTACACATGCCGAATGGGGAAGATGCAGCTTGGCAGAGGCCCATCTGAAAACATCTTAGTATTTCAGGGTATAGGGCTGGCTCAGTCAGAGGAGCATGCGACTCTTGATCTCAGGGTCATGAATTCAAGCCCCATGTGGGGTGTAGAAGTTACTTAAATAAACTTAAGAAGAAAAGAAAACATCTAGTATTTCAGTTGACCACAAGCTTAATGGGACGTAGCTTTAAAACTAAGCCAGTACAGTCTTCAGTTTCTCTTACCAGAAGTAAACTGTCCAGGCACAAAGTATTTTTTTCACCCAATATATTATGCTGGTCAAAGATCTGGTGAACTATGTGTAATTGTTGACCTTCACAATTTCAAGAGAGTCGCTGAGCTAGGCTGTGCATAGAGGAGAGTGTCTAGGGTGAGAATAACCATAACACATGAAAAAATTAGGATTTCTTTTTATCACTATTTAACCAAAATGTATTGTTCATTAAGTATGTTCCAGGCACAGTAAAAGCCCTCGAAAATGCTCATAGACACACAGCATGGTCCTATTGTCAAGGTGCTGATAGTCTAGACGGGCATCAGAGGTAAACAACATGAGGCCGAGGAAGGAAATGCTACTGAGTGGTGAGCATCAGAGCGGCAGAGGAATTCTGGTGAGAAGGACCAGGAAGAGGATCATGAAAGCTCAGAGGAAGTGAACTTTGAGAACCATAACCTTTTGAAGTTAGAAGAAACTACCCCCCCCCCTTTTTCTGATGCTTATAAAACAGGAGGATGTCTTCTCAGTGGTTGTTTGGGTCCACAACTCTTCAGCATGGCACAGCTCCCTCTTCTATCTGTGGACCGGTCCGTGTGTGACCAGGTCACACAACTAGTTGCAGTCTTAGAATTCCATGGCCATGTAGTCCTCCTGAATTTCATCCAATTGTCTTTTCCTGTGGGTCAATTTTTCTTCCCAATTGCTCAACCGTATTTTGCATGATTTTCTGGTAGAATTCAGCTGGCCCGCCAAATTTAGTATTGCGTGACAATTTGACAGGCACACACTCAATTCCTTTGTCCAGATCACAAAGCCTATGACCAGAATAGATCCACCCTCAACCCAGAGCAGGTGGCTCCCAACTAGGTATGTCCCAGGCCACTCTCCAAGGACTCTTGCCAAGGACAGGATGGATGTGAAAGGCCTCAGGCTTGCGAGCGAAGGGAAAATGAGCTGGACTGGGAATTCCATGACAGTGAGAAAAGGCGGGCTCGAAAATAAAGTAAATAATCATATGACCTCAGTGAGGTAAGTGCATATGCCTTTGACCCTGTTGAAAATAAAGGAAGGAGAAAGAATCGAAAGATAAATTCTACAGTTTGTTATCTTGAAAGCACCCGTGCCCTGCTGTTTGCTCAGCTGGGGGGTCCCCAGAAGTTATAGACTAGGGCTTCACAGTCAGAATTTGCATCCAGAAGCTTCTTTTTCATTGGCTCTGTCTTTCTATGCTGAGATGATAACTCTCCTTGAAGATAGGGTGGGCTCCCATTGGGGGGGTCCCCCCAACCCCGCCCCAGCTCTTTCCTATTATCTTCATTAGCTCTGGCTCCATGAGAATCCTTGTGGCCCAAAGAGCACTTAATTCTAGCTGGAACCTTCTGGAACCCAGAAGATTCTCTCCACATCCTATAGATGTCTCTTTATCTACATCATCTCATGTTTTTGCTATTGATACAAACGAGATCATTAACACTCCTTACAACGATTAATTTTATGGGTCAGCTTGGTGGGCCACAGTACCCAGATATCTGGTCAAACATCCAGTCTGGATGTTGCCATGAAGGTGTTTTTTTAGGTGGGATGAACATTTAAAGCGGTGGACTTTGAGTAAAGCCATTTACCCTCCATAATGTGGGTGGGCCTCATCCAATCAGTTGAAGGCCTAGATAGAAAACAGAGTGAGGTCCCCAGATGGAACATGGAATTCCGCCTTAGACTGCCTTGGAGTTGAGCTGCAACATAACATTCCCTGGATGGCCACCCTGCAGGCCTGCCCTGTGGGTTTTGGACTTGCTACCTCCACAATCGTGTGAGTGAACTACTTATTATCTCTCTCTCTCTCTCTCTCTCTTGCTCACTTGCCGGTTCTATTTCTCTCAATAGGACAGAGACACACACATCTTATCCATTCTGGCTCTCTGCCCTCATACACTCTTTCAAGTAGAGGACCCATAGTTTGAGACCCTGCTCAGTTTTTCTCTAGACCCCAGAAATAAAGTCAGCCCCTACTTGACCGGAAAATCTGCCTCCAGACATGAACTTCCTCACTTTCCAAGATGTTACCTGGGCATGTACGTGCCCACACCTGTTACCTTCAAACCAAGAAAAGATGATCATTCTCCTCTTTGGGATTGGTCCCTCTCCCTGTGCCCTTGATCTGAACGAACACTTCACTTCTCCCCCCAAACCGGGACCTGGCTCCATCTATCATCACCACTCTCTGGTATGTAGAGACTCATATCCATCTCCTTCCCCAGAACCTAAAAGTGTGTTCATCTATCTCTGCTGTTTTGTAAAAGGAGGCAAAACAATATCTCCCTGAACCTCAAATGACACCTCATCTCTCTCCTTGCCTTTGCGGCCAAGTGCTTCCTTCCACTCACTCTCCAGCTGTTGCATTCTGCCTTCCGCCCCTCACTGTGCCATGAAATCCACACCACCAAAGACATGGTGGTCCCTGGCTGCCAAGTTCAGGGGGGAGTTTTTTGGTCCTGACTTTGGCCCTTCTTTAGCCTCTGACATTGACCGCTGCCCTTCCTGGGCCTCCCAACCCCCAGATGCCATGGCTTCATTCCTCCTGGCATTCCCAAAGTGAAGGATTCAAACCACTGATGACAGAAGGGGTAATTTTAGATGCTGTAAGAGCACAACCAGGGCTGGGTATACCGTGTAAAATCTGCTCTGCTTTTCAGCCCTGCCTTGATGCAGGAGAAGATGGGAGTTGCATAGTGAGAAGAGAAATTCTCTCCTAATTCTCTTTCACTTCTTCTGATTAGAATGAAGAAAAGTCTCCATTTGCAGTTAGTGTGGCTTTGACATTTTTGTAATGCTTGCTGATCTTCCCTTTCTAAAGTAAAATAGGAGAGCAGTCTTGGAGCTCTCTCTGGGCAATCGTCACCACCTGGAATGTAGAAACAGGGTTTTCTTTATTTCCCTTTGTGGTTATTTTTTAGGACTACTATCTGTGGGTGGGAAGGGATCGTATTTTCTCATTTATTATATTGGTAATACATTTCCTTTCAAATAGTCTCATAAAAATTAGTCAAAGTCGAGGTGAACTGAGAAAAAGCCTAAGAAAAGCAGTAGTCGAGATGAGATAGTCCTGGGATGGGCAAATGCCCCACATCTGGGAAACTCTGGCTTCCCTGCTGGTGTTTCTCAGGACTCTGAACTTGGCCCTCATCTCTCACCCAACACATTTGCGATTTCTCATCTGGTCCCATGGATTTGATATAAAGTTGACTCTAGCGGCATTCTCTGTAGCTCTCTCCTGTGCTATCAATACAGATTTAACCACTATGGGATAGCCTCACTAGATAACCCACAGGCTGACCACTTTCAGCATTTTCTAAACCAAAGCCATCATCATCCTTTCCATCCCCTATGCACTACCCCCAAAGAATGGCACCAGTTTGTCATCTAAGCAGGAAAACTGGGAGTCGCCCTTAGGACCTCCCTCAACCCCCTAACACCCAGCCGCTGGGGTGAGTGGTAGAATCCTCTTTTACTCGACCTGAGTGGCTCCCTCCTTTCCGTCCTCTCCACCTGCTCTCAGACGCCTCATCTCTTGGAAGGGTCTAACTGACCTTCCCTGCCTCCCATGTCATGCCCATCCACGAGGCCGTGGAGTCTGATGGTACCATCCCCTCCTTAGCCTCAGGCTGCCGTTTTCAGGCACATACAAATGGGCTGTTTGAGGACCATGTCTTAACCTGAGGTCCACAAATGAGCCATGGGGGTGAGTGACTGAACCCACCGAGACTGATCGTAAACCTTTGTGCATGTGGCTGTAAATGCATTTTTTCTAGGACACAAGCCCACGACTGTTGGCAGCTCCTCAGAGGGCTCTTTAAGGCTAAGAGGGGTACCCCTTCTCGCCAAACTGAACCATCATGAAGATTAACAAGTAGATCGCGTAAGACTGGATAGCCTTTGAGGCTCTCTCCTTCAGCTTCAACCAGTCCCTCCCTGGGAGCCTCTCCACCATCAGTACCCCTTCTCCCACAAATGCATCCTCCTGAAGCCCTTGGCTTCTACAGAGGCAAACTGCTTAGGTAATAACATTCGCTCTTGGGGGTGCTTCCATCTTATATATGCAAAGAAGATAATGTGGATAGATTTGTGCCTCCAGGAAGGAAAAATGCGGAGCTACGATGCCACAGGTAACTTTCAAATAATACTTTTTGAAACTCCAGGGAGGGGACACGTGGTTTTGGGGGGGGGAGGAGCATATGTGCCTCAATGGTACAGAGTGAGAAATATTGGGGTGATCATTATTATAACAAAAATAACCGCCACTTACCAAATTTACTATTGCCAGGTGCTGGGCAAACCACTCGGTGACATTAAGTCCTATTGCTGTCATTTATCAGATGGAGATGCTAAGGCTTGGAGCAATAAACTTGCCCACAGTCGGGAGGCTAGAAAGACGGGGCGGGGGTGGCTGGAATTCAAAGGCAGATCTGTTTGACCCTAACCACAGTGCCATGCCAACAAGAGCTCGATAGATTTTTTCAGAGTTTCTGCTCTTTGCTACGTAAACTGCAAAACAAGAGTCACAGTCACACTTGTTCTGTGCCGTGAGAATTCCAAATATTTTATTAAGGTAGAAGATAAATATCTACACTTCTCTATCCGAAGGCTCTGTACCCCACCCCCACATCCCTAAACATTTCATTCAGACCCTGTCTGTGGGCTTTTTGAGGGTAGCAGGTGGGGAGATGAAGTTGCTTGCTTAATTAGTAATTATATGATTGCACAGAGACAAACTTTGAAGCATGGGCTTTCATGCAAAAGCTTTTGCAGTGGTCTCCTTAGCCTTCAGGAGGAGCATCCTGGGAAGGTAGGAGCAGCTCTGCCGCGCAAGCCTGCAGGGGGCTGCAGGAGGCGGTCCAGACCCAGCCGGCCTCTCCCTCGCATCCCCCTGGCAGTACAGGGACCCAATGTTCCAGCGAAGATGCTGGGATTGGGGTCCACAGAACAGAGCCGGCCTTAATGCCCGAAGGTTGCCAAGATTTTCAGGGAGAAGAACCCCGCAGCATCACAAAGATCGGGCTAAATCGGAGGGAACTCTGAAGTGAACATAGGCATCAGAAGGATACTGGAGGAATAGAGGCAGAGCAAGTGCAACCGAAGGGTAATCACCGCCCGCCACTTACTGAGCATTAACTAGGTGCCAGGAATTCACATCTAATCCGCACAACCCCGGGAGACACCAAATCCATTTCTGTTTCTTCCCCGGGCACACAGGCCCCATTTCCCAGCCTGCCTTGCAGTTGGAGGAGCCACGTGACTAGGTTCTGGGTACTGTGGGACACAGCATCGCTTCTCCCGCATAGCCCAACCCCGAGTCATCTCTCTGGACTCGCAGTTAGCAGAATCACAAGACAGAAGGAACACAGGCCCTTACCTGTCCACGCGGAAGGCCGCCCATCCAGTACCTACTTGGACCGTTACCCGTGTGAGGCAAACCTTTAGATGGTAAGCCATTCAGACGGAAGGCTTATCTGTTACAGCAGCTGTGGGATTTCCCCTACGAAATTCCACAAGCCCATGAGCAGTGCTATTCCTATCATCATTTCCAAATGAGGATCTTCAAGCAGAAAGCTCTCTCATGGCCACGACAGGTAAGTAATGGTGTCAGGACTCAGACCCAAGCCGTTGGCCCCAGAGCCCGTGCCGGCAGCGGCTAGTTCTTCCCTATAAAGGGTTGCAGGGATTGGATGAGACAACGCATGCGCAGTGCTAGCTCGGTGACTGACCTTAATGCCCTTCTTGTTCAAGGTTGTGATGAGTGTCCTCTGCGCCTTCACAGACCCCTTACAATCCCGCCCTGTCACTTTCCGACTGCCCATCCCCCATGCTGACCCTAACTCGCCCATCTTTAGGGGATGCACTTACTGTCCTCCTGCCTTCTTTTTGTGGAGCAATCGTAGGTGTAGATTGGGGTTCCATATGCAGGCTGGGGCGCACACACGTTGCCTGTGCAAGGAGGCTGATGGCATCAGAGCGAGGTTATTGGCTTTTCTCGCCGTCCTGAAACCTCTCCCACGTATGTGAGTCAGACTGGAGGATGAATCCAAGTTGGGGGGGAACAGCTAATCTGATCCAAGACTAACCCGAGACTCTGTTCTCACCAGGCTGGAAGGATGGGACCAATGCGGAGAAGAAATCTAATAGAGAAAAACAAATGGCAGCTTCTTCAAGGAAAAGGACCCGAGAGGTCATTGGCTGAAGCTTCCGATTAAATCCTTGACTAGATGGATTCCCTGCCTCCCAAATTTTACTATTCTAGTCACACCTGTTTCTATCTGATTATCTCCAGGCGTGTGAAGAAATTACTCTGTTTTAAAATCTTGTTAAACTCCAATTAAGTGCACTGGGCCGGCTTAGATTTTTAAACCCCAAGCTTTTAAAGCAGATGTCTCTGAAGCAGACTGGTATGTACTCCCGAGTGTGTGATCTGTGCTTTGGAAAGTGTTTAGTGAGTCAACTTCAGCATTGTTTGGTATTGATTAGAACCGTGGTCCTGGGGTGGGGTGGGGGGGGCGGCGGCGGGGGAGCGCTGCTGAATCTACAGGTGTGAAGGTCATTCTGTTTATTCCAGTCAACCGAAGAAAAGGGGCCACACAAAGGGCAAATACACACTCTTCCAGTAAACTAGAAGGCAGGTAAGTCGGACCAATGTACTAGTTTTCCACGAGAGAAACACTAAGAGGTTTGATATCTGGCGAAGTTGCTAAAATCTCAGCCCCTCCAAAATGTTCTAGCTTTGAAAGACTCAGAGTAAACTATTCCCACTGCATTTCATGGGAAACAAAGGGACAGACTGAGTGAGTGGCAACGTGATCACTAAGAATTAAAATACAAAATCAGGGGCGCCTGGGTGGCTCAGTGGGTTAAAGCCTCTGCCTTCGGTTCGGGTCATGGTCCCAGGGTCCTGGGATCAAGCCCCATATCGGGCTCTCTGCTTAGCAGGGAGCCTGCTTCCTTCTCTCTCTCTCTCTCTCTGCCTACTTGTGATCTCTGTCTGTCAAATAAATAAATAAATAAAATCTTAAAAAAAAAATAAATACATTGGGTGTGTGCAAAAACAATGAATACTGTTATGCTGAAAAGAAATTTAAAAAAATACAAAATCAGTCTTTCTTAAGTTGAGCTAGGCATCAGAGTCTGGTTTTGTCTCCTAAACCACAGTCTCTGAGGACATGGCCTGGGAACTTGCATATTAGCAAGGTCCTAAGACTGTTATGTGAGCCTCTGGAATAGAAAGAAAATACCTCTAAATAGCCCGACTTCTTCTTTTTTTTTTTTTAAGATTTTATTTATTTATTTGACAGACAGAGATCACAAGTAGGCAGAGAGGCAGGCAGAGAGAGAGGAAGAAGCAGGCTCCCTGCTGAGCAGAGAGCCCGATGCGATGCGAGGCTCGATTTGAGGACCCTAGGATCATGACCTGAGCGGAAGGCAGAGGCTTTAACCCACTGAGCCACCCAGGCACCTCTTCCCACTTCTTTATAGAAATAGAGAACTCACCATTTGAGGCAATAATTTATGTTCTGCAAACACTAGCTTATGCCGCTCTGGTTTTTTCAAGATTCCTGTTTTCATACAAAAAGTATAATTGAGCAGAAAAAAAACCATGCTATTCAATGCTCTATAGAAAGCCTAGCAGCGGGGCGCCTGGGTGGCTCAGTGGGTTAAAGCCTCTGCCTTCGGCTCAGGTCATGATCCCAGGGTCCTGGGATCGAGCCCCGCATCGGGCTTTCTGCTTGGCAGGGAGCCTGCTTCCGTTCCTCTTTCTCTGCCTGCCTCTCTGCCTACTTCTGATCTCTGTCTGTCAAGTAAATAAATAAAAAATCTTAAAAAAAAAAAAAAAGATTTAAAAATAAAAAAAAAAAAAAAAAAAAGAAAGCCTAGCAGCTTGGATTCTAAACCCATGACCAAGTCACCTGTCCTCCCCCCTGCTTCACGGGATGGCAGAGTACCAAACAGAAAATGTGTACCCAGAAGAGAGAGGATTCACGGCTGCCGGGTGCATGAGCGCAGCCTCGAGTCCGAAGAAACATTCACAGTAGGAATGACCAAATCAAAATACAAAGTGCACGTCCTTCCCAATTATTTTCACTGCGGGCCGATTCATGTTCGGATACATCCTTATCTGCTCAGCTGTCATCATTGTGTGCGGGCCAATATGTGTGCTCATTATATCGGACGAGAGGGCCTCCTTTCTCCTGCATCTCTTTGCTCTGTGGCCTAGTTTTTGCCTTGGGGAAAATCCTGGGCAGGTCTTAAGATTTGCCCGGTGTTTGCAATCACAAGAACTGATTTCTTTCAATAGTTAATATGTCCCGTCCTGTGTAATAAGGGACTCGCCTTCGAGCTCTGCCCCTCTTCCAGCTCCTCTGCCTCCGGACGGGACTGGGACAGGGTGGCTGCTTCCTTCTTTGCTCCACGGGCTCTGTCCCACTAGCCAGTGGCTGTTTCTGGCCCTGGTGAGGGTGGGGGAAGGGATGAGGGAGAAGGTACTGTTTCTGCGGCCTTCATGGTGGCGCTCTCTGGCCTTGGTAGAATTTCAGAGCTGACTCCTCACTCTGAGGCTTCCTACCCTGCTTTCTCTGAGATTCCCCACTAGAACCTCCCAATGCCCTTCCGATGACCCAGGCGATGGCTCCTTCCATTGGCCGCTTAAGCCTCCAGCACTCAGGCTTTCAACATCAGGGGTCCCCCCTTCTTCTGGGTCTGTCAATCCTCCCAGGGAGCGCTCAGGCCAGGTGCCTTGGAAGATGGCTCCAGGTCATCTCCTTCTAGCATGTCCCACATATATTCCACCAGGAAACATCATTGCCCTATTATTTGTGCCAATGTACATTGTTTCCAGGGAAGTCCCCTCTCTTTCCCTCTCTCTCCCCCGCCTTCTCTCTCCCTCTCTCTCTCCTGCCAATCAAACCTTTTGCCTTTACGTTTTTCAGGCATGTATCATGTACTAGTTCCCAATATGCCCCCAGAAAGAGGCCAGGCTGCCAGGCAATCCCTAGCAAAGCATCTTGAGAGGAGGGCAAAGCATCACAATTCTCTGCAAGGGAACATGTCCTCCTTGGTTCTCCAAGGCCTTCTCTTTCACTAACACTGGAGACACTGGTTTAATCTCATAAGGGGTCCTGCCTGTGGTCTAATAGCTACCAGGGTGTGGTGGGCAGGACATGTATCATACGTTCTCTACCTTTGGGGAGTCAGTGCAAACAAGCAGACCTCAGGAAGGGCAGGATTAAACATTCTGTTACATGTGTATTAGCAGAGACGTGTCCGTGGGTGCCGACTGGGCCCCTGCTAGCTGAAAAGACGATCATGATGTTTTCTTGAGGAAACAGCATGAATGAGAATGCACAGGAAGGCATGCGGTAAATGTAAAGCGATGAAAATGTCCATGCTATTCTCCGGTATTTGTGTGGGTCTCAAACTGGTGGGTGGAAAAGCCGAGAAATAGGGAAGAGAAAACCCTGGAGTGGTAGAGGGGATGGAAGGTTCCGCAGGAACAAGTGGACAAAGAATTTCAAGAAATTAAATGAACCCTTTAGAAAGGCCCAGTAGCCCAGCAGAAACGTTCTGGTCCAGCTCCCCTGTGGTCCTGGCGATCAGCCTGGCTTGGAGCCATTCTCTTAAGCGACATGCCCGATACATGACAGATGCTTGGGTACACTGTTTCCTATCACTGGTATGATGCAGTTCTGCCAGTCCTCCCCATCACTTTTGGAAACCACAGGATTAGGTGATCTCGAGGGTCTAATCCAGCTCTGAGAGTCTAGGAGGCATTTTATGATGCAAAGACATCCCAGTTATGGGACCGAACTCCAAAACCTTCTTCCACAGTGGCTCTATCCTGAGTGCCGTCTGAGATTGAGCTCAGAAACGAGGCAGTGTCTTCTGGAAAGCAGAAAGACTTAATTTCTTAAGAACATTTATTTATAAGGCAGAGCCCCGCTGGGACTTGCCATCATCAGGAGCCTACTGAGCAGTACCGGTCAAGGTAACAAGGGCAACCAGCGTTGACCAGTATTGCCAGAGCCAAGGGCTGGAGCTGTGGCAAGCCAAAGGCACTTTCTAGTGTAGTTATTCCAGGAAGCCGGCTAGAGAACCACTAAAATAAGCTGAATCCCTATGAAGGGAGCGCCAGGAAACCCTAGGAGCAAGGAAAGGAGGCCATCACAAACGAAAAGGAAGAACAGATCTCTACGAACAGAGCCCGGAAGGTGCTGGGTAGACTTGCACAGCTCAGAGAACTTCCGGGCGTGGGTTGGAAGCCTTGGCGAGGCAGAAAGGAGTCGAGCAGGGGTGATGACAACCAGTCATTGCTCCTCCTTCACCCTCCAACCTGGAACCTGGTCAAAGGGACCCAAAATGGGGTGGGAACTTTGGGTACCTGGAAAGGGCATTCCCCCCCGGGGGAGCTATTTCTGAGACATGAGCACAACATTACCACCACTGCTCAGATGTAGCTAACGGGATGGTGTGGTTTCTCTGTGTGGCTGGTCCCAGCCAACTTAGTACTTTAAAACTACTCTGTGTATGTCCACTGCTCCTTTCCGGTTCTTTAAACAGCTGAAAAGTAAATTGTGCGTTTTAACTGACAAGCTTGGGAGGAGTTTGGCGGTGAGGAGGCTTGACGGTAGTACAAGAAAGTTCCGCAAGGTTCCTGAAGAAAAAGGCCTTCAACTGGGAGGGCCTTGGGCATAACCTAGTCATAAACGCCCTGCAGACCCGGTAACTTCCAGAGAAGTCTCAGCTGCGGCAAGGCCCGAGGGGAGACAAACAAGGGAGAAGAAACGCAAAGAGCCAACGAACAGAAGAGAGACAAAACAAAGTCGAGGCGACCTGATGGAGTGGAAGAGTGAACTTGCCCTTGGGGTCGGAGGCCTAGGATGGGGGGAGGGGCAGTTGCCCTGAAAGGAGTGACCCTCAGCACTGCCCGGCCTCACCTGTGCCTGGACTTGATTCCCCGCCCGAGCGGCCCGGTGTCCTGCACAGGCTCTGTCTGCTAATAGCCAGCAAGCTGGAAAATGTTGCCTGGCATGCCGAGGAGAAAACCAGAAAGCGGGGTTGAGCTGTGGTGGCCGATTCCTGGGCCACTGCTGCTCCCAGGCAGCCCTCTCCCGAGTGGCGAGTGATAGCTCCTGCGCTCCCCCGCCCCGCACTCCGTGGCCTCCGGCTCCCAGCCAAGGGTTTTCTGGCACAGCGGGACAGAGTCGGGGGGCGGGGGAGGGGTGGGGCAGCCTGCAGGGCGGAGACCAGCAGCAGGTGCGGCCAGGTAAGCCCAGGTGTGCTCGGGACGCCCAGCCTGCGCGGCGAGGGAGCGGAGCAGCTCACGGGAAGGAGGACCAGCCTCGCTCCCGTCGTCTCTCCGTGGGCGAGTGTGTTTATTCCAAACCGAGGCTGAAAAGCGGGCGCTTGGAGCGGCTTCGGGGGGTCAAAACCTCGCGTGCCAAGCACAAAGGGGCTTGCTCATTCCTTCCTGCACTGGCAGTTGGCCCAGCCCTCGTGTGTGAGTCTCCGCTTTCCCCTCCTTCCCCCTCCCCATCCTGTTCCGCTTCCCCCTTCCCTCCTCGGCTCTCCCTGCTCTGCTGGGGGGGGGGGGGGTTCCTGCTCCCCCAGTGGGGGCGCTCCGGCTCCGGGCGCCCAATGAGCTTCGCGAGCCCGCGTAGTAACAGCGCCGCTCCGGTTCCCAGGCTGCCGGCGAAACCCCCTCCCCCGACCCTCCCGCCCGGCTCTTAAAGGCACCCGCCCCCTTTCTGCGCCGCAGTCTCTCCTCCCCCACCCCACCCCACCTTTGTGTCCGTGCTCCGCGTTAGGCTCCTCCACCCCTTCCTCTCCTGTGTGACTTTCACCTTGAGCTCCTCCTCTTTCCTGGCCTTCACGGGCTTTTCTCTTCTCTGCTAGCCTTTCCTTCTCTTTATTTCCCTTGTTCTTTCTTGAATCCCACCTCAGCTACCTCCCTATTTCCCTTGTTCTTTCTTGAATCCCACCTCAGCTACCTCCCTAGCCAGGGGCCGCCCGTGACAGCCGTGAAACCTAGCTGAACTGGGGAATTCGGATGAGATGCTAGAAATTAGTAAATTTCGGACACACTTCACTGGCATATTAAGCAGAGCACAGGTAATGCACCTGGTCCTTTCCTGATGTCTCAGGTGGGCAGATCCAGAGATGTGGTTGGAGGAATCTTCCCCGGTTGACTGCCCTTTGGGGTCAGCATGGTTTGGTCCTCCACTTTACAGATTCAGAAACTTGTCTTTTTGGTCCACTACTCATTGCAAAGTAGACTCACACTATGCCGCTCACAAGGGAATAAGGACAATGTATGAGTTTACTGGCAGGGATAGGTCTTTGGTGTCAAGGATGGGCTGGATGCTTGTCAATCCTGCAACTTCTCCCTGGGTGCTTAGGGAGGATACATCCACTCAGCCTCGCTTTCCCATAGGTGGAACCGCCTGACTGAGTTTCAGTCAACGGAGTGTGGGCGGAAATGATACATATGCCACTTCCAGACCGGGCCATAAATGCCCCAGGTGCTAGAAGTGAAAGGTTCTGCAACGGGAGACACACAATGGAAGGCTCTTGGATCTTTGAGTCCCCACATGGAAAAGAACTACCAGGAGAGATGTCTGACCCCCGTGGACTGTGATATGGACAAGTAAACTTTTACTATATGAAGACACTGAGCTTTAAAGAGTGTTTATTTGATATGATAGCATCAGTGTATCTAGGGAAAAATAACTTGTTTCCACTGTTCTGAACACTCTCTTCCCATACAAGGTACTGATGTGGAAACCTGTACGGGAGAGGCTTTCTAGGTTAGCCAGAAGTGGCCCAGAGTGGTATTTATTTAAGCTGCAGTGCATTTCTGCCTTAGCTCGGGAGACACTGGAAAGGGACTGATGGAAGTAAGGTTGATGAAGGCATTCAAATGGTCATGTAGTGTAGGCTACTTCCTAGTCACCTGTTCATCTTTCAATTTAGGAGTAGGGAGAGAAGAATGAGGACCAAGAAAAAAAAATGGTACCAGCTCAGGAGGTCAGGGAGAAGGTGGGAGTATCCAGATTTAAGGACATCATACAGGTTCATGCCAAAATAGAGAAGACTCTGGCCTACAGGAGATTGGCCAACACTGTGGGTCACGGAGTCATGAGTTACGTAACCAGGCCCACATGTCCCACTGCCTAATCCACATCTCCACTTGGAAATCTTCCACTTGGAGGCATTCCAAATATGGCAGGTCCAAAGTTCTTCCCGAAGCCCACTCCCATCTCAGTCAGTATCTATTCTGGTTTCCCCATTTCTCAGACCAGGAACCATAGTCTTTATTTATTTTTTTTAAGATTTTATTTATTTGACAGAGAGAGACACAGAGAGGGAACACAAGCAGGGAGAGTGGGAGAGGGAGAAGCAGGCTCCCCACTGAGCAGAGAGCCTGATGCGGGGCTCGATCCTGAGATCATGACCTGAGCCGAAGGCAGAGGCTTAACCCACTGAGCCACCCAGGCGCTCCGACCACTGGAAACCATAGTCTTTACTAGCTCTTCTCTTTCTCTCATGCTCCACATTTAATCCATTAGCATATTCTCTGTGCTCTGCCTTCCAAATACACTGAGGGGCACCTGGGTGGCTTCGTCAGTTAAGCATCTGAATCTTGATTTTGGCATAGGTCATTCTCAAGATTGTGAGATCAAGCCCCACACTGGGCTTTGTGATGGGCTTGGAGCCTGTTTAAGATTCTGTCTCTCCTTCTGCCACTGCCACTCCCCTCTCTAAAAATAAAAAATAAAAATGCATGGAGAAATGAATTACCTCTTACCATCAGCCTGCTACCCTCCTATATCTGGCTGCCATCATGTCTCACTTACATACATTATTGCAAAGGCCTTCCAACTGGTCTCCTTGCATTCATCCTTGCTCTCCTCCTGTCTGTTCTTCCTACAATATTCAGACCGCTTTTATTTAAAAATGGAAATCAGATCATACTGCTTGAACTCCAAATGCTTGCCATCTTGCTGAAAATAAAATCAGAAGTTCTTATGGTGGTCTACCAAGCTGGCATTGTTGGGGCCCCCACCTCTTCTCTGATCCCACCTCTGCCCTTCCTTCCAGCAGAAACTGCCAATGCCGCATCCAAATCCCCAGGGTTCCCAGAGGTTACTGTGGACACTGCCCTAGGCTCCAGTGGCCTGCCCACTTCTGCCTGGAGGCATTCTGTGGCCTCAGGAGCAGGTTCCAAAAGCCATCATCGGTGAAAGGGGAACTGGATACACACCCAGCTTCCTGACTGCTCCCTGGGGCAGTTCTGAGGCATATTCCTTATGGTTTCCAAGATCCCTAGCAGGCTGAGCATCAGAAGCCCACAGTGGTAACCCACTCATTAAGGTCTCACTTACTCGATTACGTTCCTTTCCTCTTTCAGTTCCCCATTCTCTCTTAGTGCTTTTTAAGATCACCTCCACTTGCATCCAGACTTTCGTCTCAGGAAGTTCACAAGCTAAGGTGCTTCTGGGTCCAGCCCGGCAATACCACTGTCCTGTTTCTAGAACACATCAAACATTGCACCGCCTCCAAGTCTTTGCATCTTCTGTTCCCTCTGCCTGAAATACTCTTCCCTCCTGTCATTCAGGTCTCTGCCCACATAGCATCTTCATCTCTGTGTTATGGAGGAAACCTGACCCCCACGAATCATTCTCTGTCCCCTTCTCTGCTTTATTTCTTCTTCTTCATCTAAGGCCAACAAACCCATTGTGTGTTGGTTTACTGTCTCACCCAGGCAAAAGATTAGCTTCGTAAGAGTGACTTGGTCTGTTCTGTTCTGTTCTGTTCCTGGCAGGGTCCAGAGTGGTGTGTGGCAAAAAGTAGGTGGTTCAGTGACTATTCGCTGAGCAAATGGGCATTGAGATAGAGAATAGGAAGAAGATAAAGAATGTTTGTGACCCCCAGTCCCAGACATGCTGTGTGTTTGATGACCTTTGTTCATCAAAGCTTGAAGTCTATAAGATAAGAAACGCACCACTATGTGAAAAAGATCTTAGGGCGCCCACAATTTCCCATTTTCTATGTTCTGTAAAAGAATTTGAGTCTTTTCCCCAATGAAAATAAGGGAGTTAATTTCACAAGGATCTGTGCATTCCGACTTTTCTTATGAGAAGTATTTTAGATCCTAATTATAGCTCCGTTCACAAATTTTTTTTTAATTTAGAAAGTTCCAAATTTTTTCTCAAGAACGAGCAGACTTGAACAGATGGAAGCTAATGAGTAAAGCCTGACAAAAAAGTGTGCAAGGTGCTCCCGAACCCGTTCTCTCAGGCATGAGGGGTCGACCTGAGCTGTCTTCCTCCTCGTCTTGTTTTCCTTGGCACCCTGTGCCCATGGGTGTGATGTGGGTCTCGCCTCCACGTTAGGTCCCCCTTCAGGCCCCCACTGAAATGTCACCTCCCCTGACTCCCCTTTAATGTTGGAATCCCCTACCAGGTGACTCTCCTTCATGGCATGCGTCCGTTTCCCTTTGTGGCACTTTTCATGACTTGTAGTCACATATTACTTATTCCTCGCCATTTCCTTAGTTATTGCCTTCTTAGAGCCTGAGCTCTCTGAGGGCTGCCCCACATCCTCTTTGTCACAACAGCATGCCAAGTGCCTGGCACACACTAGGGCCTCTATGAAGATTCGATGGACACAGGAATGATAGGGCATGTGAAGGCGGGTTGGCACCCAGGAGCTGGGCAGCGGCGTGCTTATGGGGGGTCAGCAGCCCAGTACAGGACCTAAGCCTCCCGATGCCCCCTCTGAGCCCTCCCCCTCATCCCTGCCTCTCCCTGCTTCACCAAAGCTGTGAATCACCTCGCTGACAGGCAGGGTCATCTAAGAAAGTAGAAAGAGGAAAAGAAAAATGAGACACGGGAGGGTAGAGCGGAGAATCTAGGCTCTTTTAACAGCCACTATTCCTTATTTCTTGCTAAAGTATTGGCACCTTTAAAAGCCTTGGCTGTCCTCCCCAACCTCCCCACTCAATCACAAACCACAGAGCCTCGAGAAAATAAAGGGGGAAAAAAAATCAATGTGCTAAATCTTCCCTGGGCTCAGGAACGACTTCCCCTGTGGCTTCCCCCTGCTGGCTATCCAGCTAAACTCCCGGGTCCTCCCTCTGAACCTGACTCCAAGTTCAGATGAGGGGGGAAAGGGCTTGCACGTTAAAAATGTTTAAAAATCGTTATCTGAGTTGTAGGTGGTTGAGAACAGAATCCTATTTTGAAAATATTAAGAATGACTGATTTTTATTTCTCCTTTAAGTCTTATTTCTTTCAGCCCCACCCCTAACCCCACATCTGAGGGAGTTTACTGCCCCAGAGTGGGAGAAGGTAGGTTCAACTTTGGGTATCAAATCTCTCTTAATCAAGAGCTGGGCCTGGAAAGCTGGCCATTGTGGAAAGACAACAGGGATTTCTAAATTCCCGAACTCCTCCTCCGGTGTATGGAGAGCCATGCCCACTTGGTAGATGAATGGATTCTGGAAAAAGAAGGTCCATATCAGAGAGAAGACCTATCCCAGTGGGTGCTAGAAAGGAGGGTATGAACGGCAAGGGGAGACTGTGTAGGACCTGAGATCATATAGGTTCTTGTATCCCCTGCCTAGGGTCAGGACCCTGATGTGTATGTGAGAGTGCGTGTGTGTGAGTAGGTGGAGGACAGGGGAGAGAAACATCGAGAAACAAGTAGCTATGGGGGAAGCTGAGAATGTTGAAGTGAGGGGCTTTGGTCACCCTGGGCTTCTGGCCCATCTTAGAGGAGGCTGCCAGTTCCCACCTGAAGTCCCCCCTGTGCGGGATGATATGTTGCTAGGCGTCGGCCCAGGAGGCACCTGGAGGAAGGGACCAGCTCAGGGAGAGCAGAGATCTCACCTGGCCAAGAGAGGACGTGGAGAATGCTTGGGGGGGCGGGGGGGGGGGGGCTGCAGACAGAAGCCTGGGGATAGGGCTGAAAGAGGCCACTGGGCAAGGACTTAATTTTGTTCGTTGCTGTATATCCAGCCCCGGGAGCACTGCCGGGCACATAGTGTTGACTGATCAATAGTTTCCGAGTGAAATGATTCAGTGAAGGTTCTAGGTCCCCCAACCCCCCCGCCCATCTCTGCTACCATAGGCCCTGAATACTGTCTACCTTCCCACACACCATCCTGTAAGGGAACCGGGCGTAGAGGAGAGAGCTGAGCAACTGAGATTTACACCAAAGACGGTGGGCGATATACCTAAAAAGACCATTTACAGCAAGGTAATTTGTGAAATACACACTGATTAAGTTTTAATTTTTAAAAACTTTTTTAAAAAATAAATTAAAAAAATTATTTATTTATTTGAGAGAGAGAGTGAGCGGTGGGGAGAGGGACAGGGGGAGAGGGAGAAGGAGACTCCCTGCAGAGCAGAGAGTCCACCACAGGTCTCGATCCCATGACCCTGGGATCATGACTTGAGCCGAAGGCAGCCGCTTAATGACTGAGTCACGCAGTTGCCTCTAAGTTTTTGTTTTTTTTTTTTTTAAGATTTTATTTATCTATTTGACAGAGAGAAATCACAAGTAGACAGAGAGGCAGGCAGAGAGAGAGAGAGAGGGAAGGAAGCAGGCTCACTGCTGAGCAGAGAGCCCGATGCGAGACTCGATCCCAGGACCCTGAGATCATGACCTGAGCCGAAGGCAGCGGCTTAACCCACTGAGCCACCCAGGCGCCCCTGCCTCTAAGTTTTAATTTTGTTTCTCCTTGTAGCCACCCATTAGGATGGCCTGCAGGAGGCTTCATACCCCTCCGTGGTGGGCTGTAGGGATGCGGCTGAGGGGACACGGCAGCCAATGGCAGATCTCAGTTACTTGACTGAGTGGGCCAGGCTTGGAGCAGGCGAGGGGAGGTGTGACTTCCCAGAACTCACTCGTGTCCCTCGCTTGGGAGGCATTCAAGACCACTGCTCCAAGGAGGGCTTCGGGAACCATCACGGGGCTGAATCGGGAAACACATAATTGTAGGAAAAGAAGAACTCATTTGAAGTCTCCCAGGAAAGGAACCCATGCGCGGGCATGCATGATCTGGATGGTGTGGGCATCTTAGCCCACAGAAGCCTTATCTCTGCCACCGGTGCTCGTGATGGGATGTCTAGATGGGGTTGCTGTGACACACGGCGACGGTTATCTTCTTTCGTGACTCAGTGATTGTTGCTCTTTGACCAACAAATGTGGATTGTCCACTAAAACTATCCTTAACCGCCTGGGATGGGGAACTGCCTTCAGGGAGCTGACTTTCCAACTGTGCAAGCCCGGACCCTCCCCCGCATCTCTGCACACGGGAGCCCTTCTGCATGGTTCCTGTATTGATGACCTATGGCTGAGTAACCAATGATCCTGGAAACGTAGTGACTGAAAAGAGCAAACATCTACCTTTTCACCATTCCTGCGGGTAAAGTGCCCGGCCCACTCTCCCTAGCCACGTGATTCCTTTTTGCTGTCGTGGGAAATGAGAAATGAAATTTAGAACATAACCCTCTAGTTCTGTTCATAAAACCATTCTGCGTTCTTAAGTCACACAGTTGAGATTTTCTTTAATGTACTATGAGACTTTTTTCTTTTTTATTCTTTTATAAAAAGTTAGCATCGTCAAGCATTGGACTCTTTTTTCTTAATATTTTATTTATTTGACAGAGAGAAATCACAACTAGGCAGAGAGGCAGGCAGAGAGAGAGGAGGGAACAGAGAGCCCGATGCAGGGCTCGATCCCAGGACCCTGGGATCATGACCTGAGCCGAAGACAGAGGCTTTAACCCACTGAGCCACCCAGGTGCCCCAAGCATTGGACTCTTGATTTCGGCTCAGGTCATGATCTCAGGGTCCTGGGATTGAGCCCTATATCAGCCTCTGCACTCTGCGGGGAGTCTGCTTGTCCCTCTGCCTCTCCCCCTGCTCATGCTGTCTCTCTCTCTCTCTCTCAAATAAATAAATAATTTTTTAAAATGTATTTTTTTAAAATTTTTTTTAAAAAATTAAGACTTAATCAGTGTGTATTTCTTTCTTAAAAATTAAGAAAAAGAAGCAACTTCTAGCCTGTGTGTCACAGTATGGCGGTTTTAGTGAACTTGCAACCCCCCATACACACGCACACACATGCACACGCACACATACACGCACACACACACAGAGTCACAGACACGTATGGGTATTGGACAGTGGAAAGAAATAGGCAGCGAGTATGAAAGTCCCTAGCAAATATTTTTTAAACCAGTAGTCATAAATACCAACAGACTATTAGGATGTTATTTATAGGTTAATAATCTCTGCATGAAGCTATTTCACTCACAGGCTCTGTGACGAGTGTATTAGGGCTGGGTATTGATTGTTAAGATCAAAATATGCTTTTCTTTAGCTGATATAACTTCCAAAATAAATCATTCATACAGTCGGTGACTCATACAATCCATTCCGGCGTGCTCTGCTACTTGTTAGGAGATTTTTATTTAATTTAAGCATTTTCATTATTGTGGATTTTTATTGTACACTGTTCAGTTCTGAGTCTTGGGCAATTGTTATAATAAGGTTACTAGTCAGAGGCTGCAGATAAAGAACAGCAATTCAATAATTAAAAGGCAACCAAGAGTGCAATCTGTCAAATAGAAAAAAAAAAAAAACAGATCTGAAAGTGCAAGAAGATAAGCTAAGAGCAAATCTATTAATGCAAAATATGATTATTTCCAGTGGTGAACCAATATGTGTTGCTGCTTCCACTTTACAGGGGGATTTTGTAAGATAATCAAACCAGCGGTGTTAGCAGGGCGGTCCTGAGTTTCATCTTCCAACCAAGTCTTAGATGATCTCACAGAATTCCCTTGTAAAACCCACTGTCAGGGTTTTATTAGACCGGGTTCTTCTTCTTCCTCTTCCTATTTATTCCTGTTCTTACCTTCTACCACTCCTACATTCCCCATGCTTTTCCATGCTCAGTATGAGTAAGGTTTTTGAGGATGGGGATCTGGTTGTTTTCTTTTTTGTGCCTCTTCTTAAGTATCTTTTGGAATTGCCCACTCACCTCTGCTTTCATCCCCCTGGTTCAAGCCACAGTGTCTTAATTTGCCCCCTGTGGACCCCTGGTCTCCCCACATCTATCTTTGCCTCACTCCACCCCACCCCACCTTGCAACTTCTGCACAGTAGCTGGAGAAATCTTGTTGTCACACAAAGATGTTCCTGTCATTCCTGCACTTAAAATGATTTACCCTTTTTTCAAACTCCTCAACATGGCCTGAAATGCCATACTGGCCAGGCTCTGGCCCGCCTCACCTGCCTCTTCTAGAACTACGCTCCCTCTTCTACTCTGTGTGCCACCTTTCAAATCCAAAACCACACAGTGCCCCTTCCCACCTCAGGGCCTTTGCACATGCTGTTCCTTCTGAGTGTGGAAAGCTTTCTACCTGTACCTAACCCCTTCTGCCTGGCCAATGGCCACCAGTCCTTCAGGCTTCAACCTAAATATCACTTCTTCAGACCAGCTGTCCAAGTTGTCCCAGACTAGGTCAGGTCACGTTACTGTGTGTTCTCGGCAACCTTTATTTGCCCTTCCTGGTACTTACCATAATTGTGACTTTTTAATTGCATAATTCATTTCTCCCTTCACTTTCCTGAGTGCCCACGATATGCCTGTGTGAGATTGTCACAGCTGCCATAAAAAATATCACAGACTAGGGGGCTTCCACACCAGAAATGATCTTCCCACATTTCTGGAGGCTGGGAGTCAGAAATTAAGGTGCTGGTAGCTTTGGTTTCTTCTCAGGCCTCTCTCCTCGGTTTGTAGATGACCATCTTCTCCCTCTGTCCCCGTGTGGTCTTTCCTCTTTAGTTTTTCTAATGTATTGTTTTTCTAATGGATTCTAATGTTTTTCTAATGTAATTTCCGAATGTATTGTTTTTCTAAAGTATTTAAGTGTCTAGATGATTACTTAGCTGAAAGCAGATGCCTCTCTTGGGAATTTTCACTTCCCTCCTCCACCACGTTGAGGAATTCTGGAGGTTTGCACGGTCTCTAGAGGAGTCAGTACGATCTCTATATCCAAGAGAGCAAATGAGGGTCTCATGTTTTTTTACTGCTATTAATTCTTATAGCCACAAGGTGTCGCTGTTGAAAAAACTTGCTTTGTGCGGTCTAAGGGTTGGTGTTGATTTGTTCTGGGACCTTGATGCCTCCGGGAAGGCTAACGCCCCATCCCAAGTTGCTGTGGCTCTTTAAGGAGAGCAAGCTCATGTCCTCAGTGTTATATTCTATAAAAATGGCCCATCTTCTTCTAGCTCATCTCTGCTTTCATCCTTGTTCTGATGGATTATCTTAAAAGTTGAGAGGAAGCAAAGATTTCAAAAGACACTGAAGGAAAGAATTGGTAGGAAAAAAGTTAAAGATGCTATTTTACACGTGAAATCCTTGTATTACATCGTGTCAAATAGCCATAGACTGAGATCTTGAACTGTGATTTAGTTATATCTCTGTTGAATTGAACTCCAAAATCTCGGGAGAAAGAAGAAATAATCACTGGGGAGTGCAGAGGTCTGATACCAATTCTTTGCTTGCAAGTACTTGGGATATAGAAAAAAGCACTCTGGATCTGGAACAAGGAGACATGGGTTCAAGTCCTTGCCCTGAGATGAAATGAGCTGCATGAACTTGAGAAGTCACATGATTCCCTTGACCTTCATGCTCACATCTATAAAGTTGAGACAATACCAGTCTTTTACTTCTTACAGTGCTCTTGTGAGAATCAAGTGGATTGATTTGAAAACTGCAAAGCACTATGTAAATACGAGTTCTTTCCAAACAGACTTAAAAAGATTAACGGTATGGGTTTTGGGGAGCAGGTTTTAGGCTGACAGCAAAATTGCGGAGAAAGTACAAGGAGTTCCCAGATAGGCTGGGTCCCTCTGCAGTTTCTCTCCCCCACTGCTATCATTTTCAATCAATTAGTTACAATTGATATGTCAATACTGATGTATTACTAGTAACTAAAGTTTATCGTTTACGTTAGGGTTTATTCTTTGGTTGTATAGTTATATGGGTTTTGACAAATGTGTTAGGACATGTAGCTATGGTTAGAATATCAGACAGAATATGTCCGCTGCCCTCAAAATCCCCTCTGCTCTACCTGTGCATCTCTTCCTCTCTCTCCTCCAACCCCTGATGACCACTGATCTGTTTACTGTCTCTATAGCTTTGTCTTTTCCAGATGTCATAAGGTTGGAATCATATAGTATGTAGCCTTTCCAGATTGGCTTATTTCCCTTAGTAATATGCATATACAATTCTCCCATGTTTTTTCATTGATAACTCTTCTTTTTATCGTTGAATACTATTCCATTATAAATAAATTCCCGAGAGACCTTTTTTAAAGTGTTTTATATTTTAAAGCAGTTTTATTAGTTTTGCAACAAAACTGAGAGATTTCCAATACACTTCCTGCTCCTACGCACGCAGAGCCTCCCCCTTATCAGTGCCACTCACTGGAATGGTGCATTTGTTACCATTGATAAACCTATATTGATACATTATAATCACCCAACGGCCGTAGTTTACACTAGGGTTCACTTTTGGTGTATAGCCAATGGGTTTGGACAAATGTATAATGACCTATTTCTATCATTCATCTATCATACAGAGTATGTTCACTTCCCTAAACTTTTTACTTAGAAAAGCAGCCAAAGACTACCCTGTAATAGGGTTAAACTAAAATAAATAACGAGAAAAAGAAGGTGCTAAGGTCAGCTTGATATGGAGGTAGGCGGGCAGAAAAGCTACATTGCCTTCATGCCAATAGCGTGTGCTAGAGGAGGGAGGTGTTATGAACCAGTTGGAAATACAAAATCTGTAATATTTCCACCTCCGCTCCCTCCTGGAAGTTCAGCCACAGTTCAGCTGCCAGCAACGTCGTTCCCTCAGTGCAGGACCTGAGCGGTACCCCTGATGCCCGATACCTGGGTTGGTGCCGATGGCAGACTTAAAAAAAAAAAAAAAATGCTGATGTCCTGGATCTCTCAAACCACATCCTTCCTGGCTGTATGCCTGGTATGTAAGAGCATGCAATAAATGCTTGAATGAATGAGTGACTGAAGAAACAGGACAGGCTCCAGATCTGGGAACTGAGGGAAGGTTCTGGGAGGAGGCAGAAAGATCTGGTTATTAATGATTTTGTAATAAACCCCTGGAGATACTCTTGCCAAGCCCAAGACTCCCCTTTACCAAGGCTGAGCACTGCAGAGGGACTGTTTGCATTAGATTCCAGCCAAGACATCCCCAAGATCCCTGGCAATAAAGGAAATAGTCTGGTGCCAGCCAATATACCCAGAGGAAATTTACGCTTGTGCGGGTTTATCCCTAGTCTCCTTCTACAGCCGGATCTTTAGCGCCACCCAGTGGTGCTCCCTTAGGCTTACCGCACTGCCAAACCACCCAACAGGGATCTTCGTGCCCTGCTTTAAAGTTGGTAGGATTAAAGCCTTCCTCTTAAGGTTCAAGATAAGAGACTATGTGGGAATAAGGAATAAATGGAGAGCTTTAGAATTAATGTCAGAGAATTTTAAGTCACAGAACTTAATCTCTGCAATTACATACACAATTAGTAGTAGGATTTTGTATTTGTACTTACCATTTTGCAGTTTTAGAGACCGAACATTTTTTGGACAATGAGGCCAAGATCAAAGGTTAAAGCTGTGCAAAGGAAATGCAGAACTGGGAGGTGGAAAAGAGAATCGGATCCAGCCCTCGACTCCAGACAGGAGACATGTCATTGTCATTTCACAATTAAAGTTTTAGAAAGGCTTCGTTAAATGCCAGAGGTCATCGATCCAATAAATGAGGCAAGAACCCTGATTGGGTGGAGTGTCCTTTTTGTTTTGCTATGCTGCTTCAGAGTGCCCTCTTTCTTTTGATATATTCCTGTTTTGCTACAAATGCTCTGATATTCTCCTACAAACGGGTCAGTCTTTATTCTATTTTATACTCATAAACTGTTCTCCTAAAGGCTTGGGTTACTCTGTCCCTCACCCAGGAGCTAGAATTCTTGATGTTTCTTATAATGTGAAAGGCATTATTACATTACATTATTACATATTACATGTGACAATGTCATATACATTAAATATCTTATGTATAATGTCAATCCATATCCCTTTTATCGGTTGTAACATTTTAGGTTCATCATTGTATGTAACATTTAAAATCTAATTAATGCAATTCACAATGGATTTTTAAATCTGCATATTCTTTAAGAGCATGTGGTTTGGCATTGAAAGAACACACATGTATTTGGCATTAGATACTGAGTTGGTCATAGCACATTCAATAACCGATTTTATCTTCCTGACTAGCCCTATAGGTAAGTGAGAGTGTTATCTTTATATTGACGAAGAAACAGAAACTCAGACATTTTGAATAAGCACTCACAATGACATAACAACTGAACAGCAGAGCTGGACATTGAACCTGAGTTTCTTGCCTTGAAGTCTAGTAGCGTTTCTACCAGACCGCTTGACTCCAGCAGAACTGAAACCAAGACGGGATGTTCTATTCCCACCTTAAATAACACCTAAAACACTGTCTCCTACATCAACCATAGACACTTGCATGCTCATTTGTATGTCAGAGATTCTATTGAATTCTAACATAGACACATGTTTAGCCTAGTGATTCCCAAGCTCATGGCATCATAGTTTTGCTGCTGTTGTTGTTTGGTACATGTATGTAACTATTTACTTCCTGCTGAAATAGTGCTCTATGAACACATCGTGAGCAGTGCTGGCTGGAGGGTCTCACTCGGGAGATGTGGACTTGGGAGTTAGTTGTCAACCAAATGCGGATTCAGTCTTTTGAGGTAGAGTCTGGGTTTATTTGCCAAAAACAGTTTAAAGCATAATTTTATTTAAAAATTCTTGTTTGTGACCTTCCTTGTGCAAGAAAGAATTAATGTAGGAAAGCAGGAGTTCAGTGGCATGGTGATGATCTCCATGGTTCTCCATGAAAATATATCATGTATCCATGCTACGGTATCGTTTTAGTTGCTTTCTGCGGCATCTGTGATATCTATTCCCCCCCCCCCTTTTCTTGTACCTCTAGTGGCCTCTCTTAACCTGTCCACCTCCTTGTGTACCAGGCTTCAAAGTGACCTCTGACACCCATTCTCATTTCCTCAGCATTTTGTCAGTTTAATGTTGGCGGGGGGGGGGGGGGAATCTGATCAAATTCACACGGATTATCTCATCAGTCCTTAGTGCTTCAGGAGTATTTGCAATTGGAATAAATAAATCTCTAACTGGAAAATTTCAATTAGCTTTGGAGAGATCTGGGGGAAAGAATATCAAAGATCGTCTGTCTCTCTAATTCCGAACTTGCCGATTTTCCCATGTCATCAAGTGCTTGCTGGTGGACCCAGTGCTGCCCAGACTGGGACTCTCATCCCAACCGTAAATCTATGACAGGAGGCACAGATAAGTAGATGCAAAAAAAAAGGGGGGGGGTGGAATACAACAACTATTCATGACGAAAACTCTCATAAAACAAGGGAATGCCCTTAAATTGGTGAAGGACATTTATGATCAACTTGTAGGTATGATCATTCCTTTTTTTTCTACTTTTTTTTAAATAAAGTAAGGTCTACCTGCAACATGGGCTCAAACCTAATGGCCCCAAGATCAAGAGTCACATGCTCTATGGACTGAGCCATCCAGACAACCCTATGATCATTCTTAATGGTGAAATTCTGAATGCTTTTCTCCTTGTATCAAAAACTATACAAAAATGCCCATGCTTACCAATCCTATTTCATATTACCTTATTAATTAAGTAGTAAAATAAGGAAATAAAAAGAAATAAAATGCATTCAGATAAAAAGGAAGTAACACTGCCATTAATCATAGCTGACATGATTGTATACATAAGAAATCCTTAGACTTCTACCAAAAAACAAAACCCCATAATTAACAAAGGAGTTTAGTAAAGTTGCAGGATCTAAATTGTATTTCCACATTTTAGAAACATTCCATTAGATACTGAGATTTAAATTGTACCATTTACAGTAATACTAAAACCATGAAAAACATAAGGATATAATGAACAAAATATGTGCATGATGTTTATACTTAAAGCTTAAGAAACATTACTGAGATAAATTAAAGATGCCTAAATAAATGCAGAGAGATACTGTGCTCATGGATTAAAATATTCAATGTTGTACAAAGGTTGTCTCCTCCTCATCAAAATCATAGTAGCCTCTTTTATTTAGAAATTGACAAGTTGACTTTAAACACCATATAGAAATTCAAATTCTAGAATAGCCAAAGTATTTTGGAAAAGAAGAACAAAATTGTAAGATTTACACTACCTGATTTCAAGACTTCCTGCAAAGCCTTATTAATCAAGATAGTACTGGCATAAGGACAGACACACAGACCAACAGAACAGAATAAGGAATCCATAAATAGATCTATGTATTTGTGGTCAAATGATTTGCAAATGTATTTCAGTGGGAGGAAAGATAGTATCTTGAAAAATAATGTTGGAACACCTGGAGAATCACATGGAAAAAAAGAAATCTCGCCTCTTAAAACATACCACTCACAAAAATTAACCTAAAGTAGATCATAGACCTAAATATAAAAGTGGAAACTACAAAACTTCTAAAAGGAAACATAGGAGAAAATCTTAATGATCTTGGGTTAAAGTTCTTAATAAATTTCTTAAATAGGTCACATAAAAATGAACAATAAAGAAAAAAATCAAGGGGTACCTGGGTGGCTCAGTGGGTTAAAGCCTCTGCCTTTCGCTCAGGTCATGATCCCAGGATCCTGGGATCAAGCCCCGCATCGGGCTCTCTGCTTGGCAGGGAGCCTGCTTCCTCCTCTCTCTCTCTCTGCCTGCCTCTCTCCCTACTTGTGATCTCTGTCTGTCAAATAAATAAATAAAATCTTTAAAAAAAAAGAAAGAAAAAAATCAAAAGTTGTACTTCACCAAAATCTAAATATTTTGCTCTTCAAAAAGGCACTGTTATGTCAACAAAACCAACAGACACCTGACAGAATGGGAGAAGATATTTGCAAATGACATATCAAATAAAGGGCTAGTATCCAAAATCTATAAAGAACTTATCAAACTCAACACCCAAAGAACAAATAATCCAATCAAGAAATGGGCAGAAGACATGAACAGATAGTCCTACAAAGAAGACATCCAAATGGCCAAAAGACACATGAAAAAGTGCTCAACATCACTCTGTATCAGGGAAATACAGATCTAAACCAGAGTGAGATACCACCTCACAGTAGTCAGAATGGCTAAAATTAACAAGTCAGGAAATGACAGGTGTTAACGAGGATGCAGAGAAAAGGGAACCCTCCTACACTGTTGGTGGGAATGCAAGCTGGTGCAGCCACTCTGGAAAACAGTATGGAGGTTCCTCAAAAAGTTGAAATAGAGCTCTCCTACGAGCCAGCAATTGTACTGCTGGGTATTTACCCTAAAGATACAAATGTAGTGACCTGAAGGGGCACGTGCACCTGAGTGTTTATAGCAGCAATGTCCACAATAGCCAAACTATGGAAAGAACCTAGATGTCCATCAGCAGATGAATAGATAAAGAAGATGTGGTATAGATATAGATATAGATATAGATATAGATATATAGATATATGCAATGGAATACTATGCAGCCATCAAAACCCCCTGAAATCTTGCCATTTGCAATGATGTGGATGGAACTAGAGGGCATTACGCTGAGTGAAATAAGTCAACCAGAGAAAGACAATTTTCATATGATCTCACTGATATGAGGAATTTGAGAAACAAGATGGAGGATCATAGGGGAAGGAAGGGAAAAATGAAACAAGATGAAACCACAGAGGGAGACAAACCATAAGGAACCAAACTGAGGGTTGCTGGAGGGGAGTGGGGTGGGGGAGATGAGGGGGTTGGGTGATGGACATTGCGGAGGGTATGTGCTAGGTGAGTGCTGTGAATTGTGTAAGACTGATGATTCACAGACCTGTACCCCTGAAACAAATAATACATTGTATGTTAATTTAAAAAGACACCGTTACAAAAATGAAAAGGCAAAACATAGACTGGGAGAAAATATTTTCAAAACATACCAGAAAAAGGAGTTATATCTAAAATATGTAAAGAACTCTTAAAATTCACCTAATTTTTTCACTTAATTTTTCAAAATGAACAAAATATTTAAATAGATGCTTCACTGGAGAAGATATATGATAGACAATTCGATCCATTAGGATGTCTACAATTTAAAAGCTGATATGCCAAGTGTTGGTGAGGATATGGAGCCCCAAGACCTCTCATACACTGTTGGTGGGAATGTGAGATGGTACAACCACTTTGGAAAATAGTTGGGTACCTTCTTAAAAAGTTAAATATATACTTATTGTACAACTCAGTCATTCCATTTCTATGCATTTACCTTTAAAAAAATGAAAACATAAACAATAATCTACACAAAGACTTGTATACAAATGTTAGATGCTGCTTTATTCATAATAGCCCAAACTTTAAAATGATCTAAAACATCTGTCGATGGATGAGTGGATAAACAAATTACAGTAAATCCTGAGAGTAGGCTACCACTGGCAGGAAGGGAACAAACTGTTCACACACCCAATAATGTGGATGAATCTTAAAGACACCATGTTGAGAGAAAGAGACCAGGGACAAAAGGGGACTACTGGGTAATTCCATTTATATGAAACTCTAAAAGAGAGAGATGTAATTTATGTTGACAGAAAGCAGAGTCATGGCTGCTTGCTGCTGGGGCAGATTGGGGGCATGAGGAAGTTGACTAGGAAGGGTGAGATGATACTGATGCAGTGATGGAAACATTCTATATCTCCATCATGGCCATCACAGGAATATGTACAGTCATCAGAAGTCACCAATCTGTACACTTAAAAGGGGTACATTTTGTCATTTGTAAATTATCTGTAGCAGAGAATTGCAAGATCAGAAGGTGTAGGTTTTGGTATATTTCTATGTTGAAGTGGATGGGTTTTGAGTAGCTGTATAGCTAAAAGGGAAGGACAGTGGAGATGGGAGGGAGAAAACAGTACAGAGAAGATTACTGATGAGGCGTTACTGATGAGGAAGAAGGGGTGCTGTGCAAAGTATGGTTGGGTGCATGAGCCTTGGGTGGGAGGAAGGAACATTCTCTCCCAGAGCTTATGGTGGAGAAAGGTGGTGCGTGGTATTGTTTGAGTAAATATGTGTGAAATTTAGTATGTAGGAGGACAGAGAATGAAGAAAGTTCATGATTCATTCAATCCTTAATATTTATTTTGTGCCAGATACATATATGGATGTGAGTATTCCTCAGGAAAAAGACATATAATCACTGCCCTTATAGAATTAGAACACGATGGTGGGAAGAGGGGTCAGGCAATAAATAACCATACAACTAAATATATAATTGCAGATTATTACGAATTTCATAAAGGACATGGGAGCTTTGGGTGAGTATAGCAGGAGGAACCTGATTTAGGAGGGTGATGCAGGGAGGACTGTTTGGTGGAGTAACCATTAGGCTTGGGGGAGGAGAATGAGTGGGAGCAAGGTGATGAGAGCTGCAGTGGAGACCTTAAAGTTGGAAAGATTTTGGTGCACCTTGATACAGAAACATAGTTATGGGTAAATTTTTTCATTTTATAATACAATGAAACCATAGAAAATGAGTATGTATGTGAATTTCTAATCATTAGAGGGTTCTCTATGATTAAGATTCATCCACATAAAATTCAACATTTTGTTTTGTTTTTCACATCAAAGATATCATTAACCAAGTACAAAGGCAAATAAACCAGGAAAATATTTGCAACAAACAAACAAAAGGATTACCGTCCTAAAGCTATAAAGAGCATGTATCAAGTTGATGAGAAAAATTAACATTTCACTAGAATCCAGTTACTATAATATCTTTCTAAAATGTGATATTTTGACTATTTAGATGAAGTTAGAGAAATTAAAAAATAAAAATAAACATGGAAGGCATGTTGGGAAAATATAAAAATATAAGTAAAAGACGTAACAGATATTTTATGGAAGAGAAAATAAAAATGGCCTGATGGCTTAAAAAGCATTTTTTACACATAATCAATGAAATGTAAATTGAAAAAAAAAAAGAAATGCCATTTCTCCAACAATTAAATAAGTAAAATTGGGGGAAAACCTTAATGATGGTGAAGGTACCATCCCAAACAAATAATGAGAATATAAATTGGTTATGTTTTTATGTTCTAATTTTATTTAAGATTTTACTTATTTATTTATTTATTTATTTATTTTAAAGGGAGAGAATTCGAGTGTGGGTGGAGGGAAGAAGAAAGGGAGAAAGAATAAAGCAAACTCCCCACTGAGTGTGGAACCTGATACAGGGGTTGATCTCACAACCCTGATATCATGACCAGAGTCACAATCAGGAGTCAGACACTTAACCAACTGAGCTGCCCAGGCACCCCAGATTTTAATAAAACAGTTTGGGAATATGGATCTGGAGCCTCCAATATATTTCCTCTGATTGCAAGTATAAAAACTAACCCTAGGAATGCAGTCATAAATGACTTCAAAGATCTTCATTTGTTTTTTGGTTATAACCATAAAGCCCCTTCTTTTTTTTTTTTTTAAGATTTTATTTATTTATTGGACAGAGAGAGACAGTGAGAGAGGGAACACAAGCAGGGGGAGTGGGAGGGGGAGAAGCAGGCTTCCCACCAAGCAGGAAGCCTGATGTGGGACTTGATCCCAAGATCCTGGGATCATGACCTGAGCCGAAGGCAGATGCTTAACTGACTGAGCCACCCAGGCACTCCGTGAATTCTGAAACATATCTGAACGCCTGGGCTTCAGGTGAGGGTTTGTAGACCCAGAACTCACTCCCCACCTCATACCCTCCCGACAAGTCCCTTCATTTCCTGCTGCCATCTCTGGGTTGGTGTCTCCTACTCCCGTGGCTCTGTAGGATCTTATTTATTTATTTATTTATTTATTTGTTTGTTTGTTTGTTTGTTTATTTACAGCATAACAGTGTTCATTGTTTTGGCATCACACCCAGTGCTTCATGCAGTACGTGCCCTCCCTATTACCCACCACCTGGTTCCTCAACCTCCCACCCCACCCTCCCCTTCAAAACCCTCTGGTTGTTTTTCAGAGTCCATAGTCTCTCATGGTTCATCTCCCCTTCCAGTTTCCCTCAACTCCCTCTCCTCTCCATCTCCCCATGTCCTCCATATTATTTGTTATGCTCCACAAATAAGTGAGACCATATGATACTTGACTCTCTCTGCTTGACTTATTTCGCTCAGCATAATTTCTTCCAGTCCCGTCCATGTTGCTACAAAAGTTGGGTATTCCTCCTTTCTGATGGAGGCATAATACTCCATTGTGTATATGGACCACATCTTCCTTATCCATTCATCCGTTGAAGGGCATCTTGGTTCTTTCCACAGTTTGGCGACCGTAGCCATTGCTGCAATAAACATTGGGGTACAGATGGCCCTTCTTTTCACTACATCTGTATCCTTGGGGTAAATACCCAGCAGTGCAATTGCAGGGTCATAGGGAAGCTCTATTCTTAATTTCTTCAGGAATCTTCACACTGTTCTCCAAAGTGGCTGCACTAACTTGCATTCCCACCAACAGTGTAAGAGGGTTCCCCTTTCTCCACATCCTCTCCAACACGCATTGTTTCCTGTCTTGCTAATTTTGGCCATTCTAACTGGTGTCAGGTGGTATCTCAATGTAGTTTTAATTTGAATCTCCCTGATGGCTAGTGATGATGAACATTTTTCATGTGTCTGATAGCCATTTGTATGTCTTCGTTGGAGAAGTGTCTGTTCATATCTTCTGCCCATTTTTTGATATGATTATCTGTTTTGGGTGTGTGAGTTTGAGAAGTTCTTTATAGATCCTGGATATCAACCTTTTGTCTGTACTGTCATTTGCAAATATCTTCTCCCATTCCGTGGGTTGCCTTTTTGTTTTGTTGACTGTTTCCTTTGCTGTGCAGAAGCTTTTGATCTTGATGAAGTCCCAAAAGTTCATTTTTGCTTTTGCTTCCTTGTAAAGCCCCATCTTTTAACAATGAAGGGATGCTGAACAGTGATGTATCCAAATGTTGCAATATCATACATTAATTTAAAAGGATTTTAAAAAATATTGTGATCTATGGCCACCTAGAACTGTGCTGTGCCACCACTGAGGATAAGAGATTTCCCCTGCAACTCTACCTCAAAGACATCATATTGGCTGGTACACTCCTTTAGTGCTATCACAGCGAAGGAAGGGGGTGGGCACTGGGCCCTCCACCACAAGGAGGCACGTATTTTTGAGGCAACGGCTATGAGATTCGTGTGTGCTCCAGTGGCCCACTTCACAGGTGAATGAAAAGCGATCAGGTTTGAGTGAGTTCAGAGCATGAGAACCTCCTTGGCTGCTCTAGGACCATTGACTGCATCCTTCAGCCCTTAAGTCCTAGCAGATCTAGTGTCTGCTGGGACTGCCCCCAGCGGACTGGGGGCAGATCCGGATGTTGAATGGAGGTCAGAACAAGACCCTGTGAAGGATCCACAGGTTTGCTTTTATTTTCCCCTGCCTGTCATGCCTTGCCAGAACCACTTCCTGGGGACATATCAGGGGCCTTAAAAATGGTCATGGTGCCTTGCATCACATTGCTTCTAACCAAGGAATCCAAGTTAGATAATGGTTTCTAGCGCATGAAATCACTGGTCTTATCGTGTCCCCAACACCCAGAAGCAGCTGGTCTTACGGAATCATGGAATGGTCTATTGAAATTCACTCGTGCCCCCAGCTGATTAAGTAAGCATTTTCAATAAGGAGTGCTGCCTGCAAGATTGAGAATATTCTTTGAATCAGCACAATATATGAAACAATTCTTCCTTCAGCCAGAAGACATGAGTCAGGGAATCAAGTAGTAGAATGGAGAGTAGCTCATCTCACAAATACCCAGTGACCTCCTTCCAAAATGTTTACTTCGTGTCCCCATTGTATAAAAAATACCCAAAATAGAAATGCTGGTACCAAGAGGATAATATTTTCACTGGATTTGAAGCTTTGACTACCAACTGGATGTTGTATCTAATGAGGTCACTGGGTAAACAGGGAAAGATCAGGGTCATGCGTTAAGTCAGTGTATCCAACTTATCTTACCCATCAGTTCATGTCTAATGACCCCACCTGTCTCTTTTTCCAGCTGCCACTGTGCAACCAGCTTTGCATGTGCTCAGACCGACTTTGGAGAGGCGCAGCCAGAATGCACCTATCTTGAATGTGGGCCTCAGGCTCTTGAGAGTTTGAGGTATCCCTGGCTTCCTTGTTGATATTGCTGTGAGAGCCTGCTCCGCACCCATTCCTGCACATTCCCACACCCCGCAGGAAGCTAACAGCTTGACCGCGGAAGGCAAGAGCAGGTGGATAGATCCTTCCCCTACTTCTCCTTCACAGGATGGTTCTGAGACTTAGTTGATGTGGATTTTGGAGGACAGTCCCATTGGATGAAGCTATCGGTCACACTTGAAAATGGCCAGCTTTTGCTGCCTCGCATCCCCGTTCCTCCTTGTCCTTCTCCAAGGGAGTCATGTCTTGAAAGGTAACAACACATTAGCTCTCAGCCTGTTTTATAGAACCCAGGCTAAGATAGCAACATGCACACATGGGCAAACACACACTGCCTCATGCAAATACAATTGAAGGTGTAAAGAAGGTCTTGGAGAAAAACTTCAGCAGCAAAAGAAGGGAAGAGAAGGAGAAAGAAAAGAGTGTGTGTGTGATATGATCCCACAAACTCTCATTATTCTGTATAGAGATGTGCTTGGGTTAGGCACAGCTGGGCATACCATGGGAAGTCCTCCAGCAGCGAAATCCTGTCCCTCCTACTTTCCATATTTTAGGGAAATTGGGAGAGGAGTAGGAACATCTGTTCTACTATGTGACAAAGGGAGCGTCTTTACTGGGGAAACAACTAGGATCTGGAGCTCAGCTAGCATAGTCTACACCTGATGCCAGACCTTGCATTCCTCGTTGAGCTGGCTGAGTCCCAGTGACTCAGCTTGTTGCCAAGCCTGCATAAACTAGAGATGGAAAAGAGTATTGAGGGCCTTAAGCAAAACACTGTCTCTCCTGGTGAAGGACTTTTGCCCAATTTTCAAGGTAAGCAAAGTTGTCGCTAAACAATGAGAGTAGGGAGTTATATGCATGAAACCCAGGAGATCCCTGACCACTTCTTTATATTTCCATGTCTAAGGGCGAAGGTTAATGAGGTATGACTGCATCTCTATCCAGACAGGACCTTGAACTCAGTTCCCCAGGAATGAATATTTGATTCCCCTCCTCAAATTTTAACCAGCAGAAGCCTGGCCTAACGTGAGGAAATATGGAACGGGTAGCAGAGGGGCGGGTTATAATCATGGCTATAGATTAGAGGCTACTGTCAGAACAAGGATGGAACCTCCACCATGTTCATACATTTTCATTTAATTTCCTTTGCTTTCCTCTTCCTTTGGGTGTTTTTAGGATTTTCCCTTCAGTGTTCTTTAGTGTGTCTGCTCCATCTGCCAGTTTTTTGGAATACTGCTTCTTCCTATTCTCTATTCTCTCCTTCTGGATATACCACTAGATGGTTATGGGACCTTCTCATGCTCTCTTGCATGCCTGTTAACCCTCTTTTATATTTTGCCTCTCTGACGAATGAAATAAAAGAAGAATTAAATAAATGGAGAGATGTTCCATGTTCATGGATAGAAAGACTCAATATTGTCAAGACGTTGGTTCCTCCCAGTTTTATCCATAGATTCATTACAATCCCAATCAAAATTCCAGCGAATCAGTTTGACAAACTGATTCTAAAGTTTAGGCAGAGAGGCAAACAACCCCAAAATAGCCAATGCAATACTGAGGGAAAAGAACAGAGCTAGAGGACAGATGCTACCCAACCTCAAGACTTACTATGTAACTACTGTAATCAAGACACTGCGGTATTGGGGAAAAAAATAGATCAATGGAACAAAATAGCTCAGAAATAGAGCCACATAACTATAATGGACTGAGATTTGAAAAGGGGAAACAGCAGTACAGTGAAGAGAAGTTGTCTTTTCAAAAAATGGGACTGGACCAGCTGGACATCCATGTGCAAAAGAAAAAAAAAAAAAGAATCTAGACACAGACCTTATACTCTTCACAGAGGTTACTTGAGAATGGATCATAGACCTTAATATAAGACACGAAACTACAAAACTCCTAGAAGGTAACACAGGAAAACACCTAGATGATGTGGGTGTGGCGATGCCTTTTCGGATACAACACTGAACATGCTCCCTAAAGAACAAAGTTAATAAGCTGGCCTTATTAAATAGAAAAAATTATTTTGTGCAAGAGGCCGTATCGAGAGAATTAGAAGGCAAGCCACAAACTGGGAGAAGACATTTGCAAAAGGCACATCTGGTATTGGACAGTTATTCAAAATAATCAATGAACTCTTAAAACTCAACAATAAGAAAACCTGATTTTCAGGTTTTCTTCTCAACAAAAATCAACCTGATTTTTAAAATAGGCCAAAAACATTTATAGACATCTCACCAAAAGAATACGCAGAGGGCAAACAAACATGAAAGATGCTCCACATCACACGTCATCAGGGAAATGCAAATTAAAACAACGAGATACCAGTACACATCAATTAAAATGGCCCCGCTCTGGAGCACAGGGCACCATCGAATGTGGAGCGACAGGAACTCTCATACACTGCCAGTAGGAATGCAAACTAGTACATCCACTTTGGAAGACAGTTTGGTGGTTTCTTACAAAACTAAACCTATTCTTGCCATATGAGCCAGCAATCGTGCTTCTTGTATTGACTCAGAGAGGTTGAAGACTTATGTCCACACAAAAACCTGCACATCTGTTTATAGTAGATTTATTCATAATTGCCCAAACTTGGAAGCAAACAAGAAGTCCTTTATTAAGTAAACAGATTAATAAACTGTGGTACAACCAGACAACAGGGTATTATTTGATGCTAAAAAGAAATGAGCTATCAAGCCATGAAAAGACATGGAGGAACGTTAAATGTATATAATAAAGTGAAAGAAACATATCTGGAAAGGCTACATAATGTATGACTCCAATTAGATGACATTTTGGAAAAGGTAAAACTAGGAATACGGAACAATCAATGGTTGCCAGGGTGGGAGTGGGGAGAGCTAACGGGGCAGAACACAGAGGATTTTTAGGGCAGTGGAATGATTCTGTACAATCTGATAATGATGGAAATATGTCACTATACTTTCTTTAAACTCATAAGATGTACAGCAGCAAGAGTGAACTGTAGAGTAAACTGTGACTTCCGGTGATTACAGGGGGTCAACCTAGGTTCATCAGTTGTAACAAATGTATCAGTCTGGTGAGAAGTGCTGATCTTGTAGGAAGCTGGGCAAGTGTAAGGGCAGAGGCATAGACAGAAAATTTTGCTACCTTCCTCCCAATTTAAACTTAAAACTGCTCTAAAAAATAAAGTCTTAAAAAATGGACTCAAAATTCATTAGAGATGGAATTACCCCCTTCTTGTTCTGGAATGCTTAACACTGAGTTACTTGGGGAGACCGGGTTTTGCAAAACAAAATTGGAGACTTTGTTTGATGCCATCAGTGGGGACCCCCCCCTTGTCACTTTTCACTCCTATATCAAATTAAATAGGCAGCTAGAAAGTGCCAGCCAGGGCCAGATGTCGCCAGGAGGAATAGTTGGCAAAGAATGACAAGGAGACACGTTAATAAGAGAAGTCACATTCAGAAAAAGGCTGGGCCCATATGGGCAAGCATGAGCATTACAGAGGGTCTTATAAAACCCTGTGTTACATTGGGAAGATATTCTCTCTCCTAGGAACCTGCTGGTTTCTCAAAAGGCCTCATTTACATGTCTCCAATCTGGTTGTAGTAAATGCAGTGGATAGTAAAGGTCACAACAAGGAAGAGATTTTAAGCATAAATACCACAGGAACACCATTTTGTACTTTTTCCTAGGGGAAACAGAGTAGTCTGAAGAGGAGTCTGTAGGCATAAAATAAGTAAACAAACCAGAAATGAATGTTAAAAGAATTCATACATAATTTTCTCTGATAGAAGTTCTGACTGGGGAGTACCTATTCCCGCAGGCAGATTTCATCTGAGATGCTACATATAAGGCTATTATATGTAGGGACGTGCATTATGTCAGTTTTTCTGAATCTTTAACTCTTTTCTTGTTAGTGAATCGATCAACAGCAAACATGGCACGGGTCCAGGGAAATGGCTGGAGAGTGATTTTAGGAACAATAAAAGGTAAAACATACCACTGATACCAGTAGCATCTGCCATTTACTTTCAGCTGTATTCCTCATAAAAACTTAACATCTTTTTAAAAATACTGTCCCTACTATGTCCTCTACCCACCCATAGCCTGTGGCTTGCAGTTGATCAGTTCAGTGCTCTTGGCATCAAGAAACAGAAAACCCTGACTCTTAACTGACTTATGCACAGTTAAAGGAATAGAATAATAATAATATTATATATTATATAAAGGAATATAATATTACATATCATATAAAGGAATATATTATTATATATTATACAAAGGAATAGAATAATATATATTATATAAAGGAATATAGTAATAATATATGAAGGATATAATAATATATATTATACAAAGGAATATAATATTATTATATATTTATAATATATTTATTTATTATAATTATATATTATATATTGTAATTATTTTTATCATTAATATACTTATTTATAATATATATTTATTTATAATATTTAATATTATTATATATTTATTATATATGTATATATAAAGGAATATATAATAATATATATTATATAAAGGAATATAATAATATTATTGTATATTATATAAAGGAATATAATAATAATAAAGGAATTATTTCCTGTAATAGGATGTCCAGAGTTTGAGCACGTTCCAAGCACAGTACAACCATGTGTCTCAGTGATGTCATTGAGGACCCAGATTCTGTCTGTCTTTCCCCTCCCACCCTCTGTGAGTTTGCATTGGCCCAAACTGCTTCCCGTCATGGCTGAACACGGGTTGTGGCAGTGTTGCAGTCAGGCTGGGTCTGAGCACCCACAGGAGGGTCCTGCAGGACCAGCCAAGACTGGCCTTGGCTTCACACAGGGTAGAATTCAAACGCAAGCCGGAGAAAGTGAAAACTGAGTTTAGTGAAGAGTGTGAGTGACAGGTAAAGGATAGACAGAGTGACTGGGAGACTCAGAAAGCAAAGGAGAATGAGTTTTGTCATCGCTTGGGATTAGGGGTTTATACTGCAAAGGGGTCTAGGGTACACGTTCCTGTAGGAATCCAGGGTAGGGTCTGATCAAAGGCAGGGGACAGGGGACAGGTGAGTGACAGGTGTTATAAATTAGCAAAGGTGGGGGTATTGATGCCAGCATCAGCGAGGTTTGTCTGAAGCTAATGTCCTGGAATGTGGTCAGGAACTGGCTCTTCTTAGGTGTTATCAGGTGTTTGGGGCCTAGAGCAGAACTAGAGGACGGTTAACTTTCTTGTTTCCTCCTTGAAGTGGGAACACTACTTGTTTGGCTTACTCAGAAGCAAATATAGAACATGAGTTTTCTTAGCAGAAAAACAGTAGAGATGGAGACTTTTTCTTTTTTTAGATATTTATTTATTTGACACAGAGGGAACACAAACAGGGGGAGTGGGAGAGGGAGAAGCAGGCTCCCTGCTGAGCGGGGAGCCCGATGTGGAGCTCCATCCCAGGACCCTGGGATCATGACCTGAGCTGAAGGCAGACACTTAATGACTGAGCCACCCAGGTGCCCTTCTTTTGTTTTTGTAGAGAGGGGAAGAGAGTGCATCAGTTGGGGAGGGGCAGAGGGAGAGGGAGTGAGACAATCTTAAGCAGGCTCCATGCCTAGCATGGAGCCCCATGCTGGGTTCAGTCTCACAACTCTGAGATCGTGATCTGAGCCGAAATCAAGCGTTGGATGCTTAACCAATGGAACTACTCAGGTACCTCTAGACAAAGCCTTTCTAAGATGAAGTCCCTTCAGCTTCTCCACCTTACCAATTTCAGGTATGATCTTCTCTAAGGAAGAAAGACCATCTCTTCTCTGAGGAAGAAAGTCATCCCATACCATGTGATTGTTCCCTTACTGTACTCCTAGTGTCCCGCAGCTGTCACCACAACCAACCGCCGCGCATTTCATCCCAAAAAGAAATCTCATATCCATTAGCAATCATTTTCCATTTCTCCCCAACCGCCCCCAAGCCCAGCCCTGGGCAGCCTCTACTCCACTCTCCAGCTCTATGTATTTGCTGATTCTGGATGTTTCATGGAATTAGAATCATATAATATGTGGTCTTTTGTGACTGGCTTATTTCACTGAGCATAATGACCATAACATTTGTAAGTCTCATCAGCATATCTTCCTTGAATCCCCCCTTTTAAGGAGAATGAAACTTTTCCTGAGATTTCTCAGCACACTCGTCCTTAAGACCCTTTGGTCTAAATGGAGCTACATGCTCAGTTTTTAATCCAATCACTGTCACTGGAGGAGGAATTACCATGCGTATCTTAAACTGATGTAATCCCACTCCTCGGCAGTATACCCTTCACCCAGATTTCTGAAATATTATCCAAAAATCTATCAATTATTTACCATTTTTCACATTTACCGCCCGCCACTCTGATTTCAGGTCTCCTTCTTAAAAGGACCTTTGTGATTACATTGGACCCACCTGAATAATCCAGGATAATCTTCCCATCTCAAGAACCTTAACTTAATTACCCCTGCAAAGTATTACTAGATTCCAGGGGTTAAGGACATCTTTGCGGCGGCGGGGGGGGGGGGGGTGTCATTATTCTCTCTACTACAGTTTTAGTGTTCAGCATCAACACTTTTGATGAAGGACACAAGCTTGGGCAGAGGGAGAAGATGAGCTGGGTTGTGTCTGAGACAGCCTCAGCTGACCCCGTGAGGACCTGTGGGGCTCTCAGAGATGTTTGGCTTTGGGCCAAGTGACCAAGCTTTTGAATTCGCTCCTAGATCAGTCACTGGATGTGGGCCACCTCCAGAAGGGTGTGACATTGATGAAGATGGTTCACCTCATTGGAAGCTGTCCCTGGAGGGGCCGACAGCTGAAGGCTGTCTGCCCAAACCACCCCCAGCAGCTGGACAACAGGTGTTACATCTCCATGTCCAACACTCGGTGCTGGTAATGATGCCCGAGAAGAGCATTTGAGAAATTTCCATGTTTCAGCATCATTTGGGTCCTGTCCTTACACATTTACAAACCACATGCTTAAGATGTGGCTTTCACTATAATCCCTTATAGGATGGGAGTGAGGGGACAATGTCCCTCCGGAAATGATTTGAGGGGACAATTGTTAGCTTCACCGAAGGGAAGCTTCGGGAAAATATTAGTAGCATGAGTTATATAACTTCAAGTTATATAACTTCAAAATTAAATGGGATACTACAACAATGCATTAAAATGTCAATAAATACGTGTCCTGTAATGGGTACCGTTAACTCCTGGAAGATGAATTTATGACTAATTTATGACTTAATCCCATTTTGATGCAGATATTTCCCGTTTGCTGGTGGCATATCTGAGTCAGAGGCTCCCCCTGTTTCTATCTATACAAACATGCCATTTAGGAGAGAACATAAGTTCTTTTTCAGAGACCTACCATGCCCCTCACCACTGCTCCACTCTTCATTTGCATAGTAATTCTGAGGTTTTTACTCCATGGAGATGTCTCATCTTTTCTAGTTTCATAATCCATGCAGAAATCTGGGAGTTGTTTCCAGATTTCTCTGCTGGGAACACAACAGGCTGACATCACCATCCCTTCACTCCTGTACTGGCTACAGTGAATTGAAGGCTTCATATTAAAGAAAGAACGTAAACTAACAAATATTTCCGTGTGGCCCTGGGAGCGCTTTTCATTAGGGATGTTCCTAAGTGAGGCCTGTGATGCTATGCATGTCTGTGTTTGGCCTCCATGGAGGGGCTACCTCTCTCCAGGGTGTGGTTTTCTCCCAGGTGGCAGACACCTGCCACCCTTCTTTACAGGCTTTCTGGGCATCTGCCTCGTGATGCCTGATCTTTCCAACAGTATATGGTTCCAACTCAAAATCAAGCTTTCCTCTCCCAAGTTTTAAGGAAAAAAACTTCTTTCTAGATTTTCTGGTTGGAAAATCATGGTATGTTCATCCAAGCAGAACTTTTCTCATTTTTGGAAACCACTGTTTTGTTGAAGCCCTAAAGCTCAGTCTGCCCATTGGACCATCCTGCCTTCCCAGATTTTTCTAGCCTTACAGGGATGCAGTTCAGTAACTTATTTTCAAAGCAAATGTTCTAAGTGGTTGGGAAAAGAGAAGTGAAAATAACTATCTCCCATACCTTCAACATCACATTTTATAGCTACAAGATGTGTTTCTTTTTTTTTTTTTTTAAGATTTTATTTATTTACTTGACAGACAGAGATCACAAGTAGGCAGAGAGGCAGGCAGAGAGAGAGAGAGGGGGAAGCAGGCTCCCTGCCGAGCAGAGAGCCTGACGCGGGGCTCGATCCCAGGACCCTGAGACCATGACCCGAGCCGAAGGCAGAGGCCTAACCCACTGAGCCACCCAGGCGCCCCTACAGGATGTGTTTCATGATGATCTTCTCACTTCCCTAATTTACTGACAGCCTCGGGAGAGAGGGCTAGCAAGTTCCCATGATCTAGTGTGGCCCAATGAGGATGAGAAGCTGGCAGAGTATGATTTATTTCGCCAAAACCTCGCTGGATGTTCTCATGGTTCCCAACACGTACATGTAGTGGAAGACAGAAGGACTCGTGTCTATATGGAGCAAACGGGGAATTTAGAATTCAAGCTCTACGGAGGCAGGAACCATGAAGCTGTGGTTCATGAGCGCATCCCCAGGGCCGTACTCCACACTGAGCAAAGCTGGTTGACGGAAGGAAGAAGGTAAGAAAGCAACCTGGATGGACGGGTTTAGTCCCAACACTAATGGAGGGGTGGGGGAGGGCCAGGCGCTGGTGGGAGGAGGAGGAATGAGCGGGCTGCCTGGTGGTCAGCGTGGGCCCTGGCCTCTCCGCAGCTCTCTTGCCCGCCCCCGAGATTTACTCACTACACGTGGCCACAGAGAAATGTAAAGTAAACCAGATCACATCCTTCCCCTGGCTTAATCCCTTCAACTCCCTCCCCTCTCCTTCCGTATAACCGATAAACTACTTGCGACCGCGGCCGGTCTGCCCACCTCCCCAGCGTCCCCGCCGGGCTGACTCCTTGGGCTCGCCCACCCCGGCCCCCACCTGCCAAACTGCCTCAGGCTTTAGAGCTTTTGCACCGGCTGTTCCCTCCCCCAGGCGCTCCTTTCCCCCAGGTCGTTGCAGGCCCTGCTCCCTCTCCTTCCCACCAGTCGCCCCTCGCTCCGAAAGGCTAACTCAGCCCCCCCGATCTAGAGTAGTTCCGTCCCACCCACTCCCTCAGATCACGCCGTTCGTTGTGTGTTCGTCTCGCACTTAGGATCTAAATTTGCCCCGTTCATTCACGGTCCGCTTTAGAGCGGGTCCTAACGCAGTGTTTGCCGTGGTGGGCTGCGGATGAAACACTGCGGGGCGACACCCGGACGGGTGAAGGGATGCACCGCTGAATCAAGGCGCGGAGGCAAAAAGCAGGCGGCCCCGGAGCGGCGGCCCCCGCACGCAGCGCCGTCCCCGCGCGGCGGGAAGCGCAGCGGAACCCCAGCGCGGCGCCGCGGTTTCCCGTAAAAGCGCGGGGGAAGCTTGAGGGAGCGCACAGGAAGGCAGGGTGTTGAGCGGGAGCGGCCTGGGTGAGTGGCGGGGGGCGGCGGCGGGGAGCGGAGAGCGGGTCGCGGGCACCGGGCCGGGCCGAGGGTTCCGGGGTGCGGGACGGAGCTGCGGGAGCCTGCCCGGGGCGCGGCGGCGGCTGCGAGGCGTGCGGGCCGCGGGGGCCGGCGGCGAGAGGGAGGGAGCCGGGGCCCCGCGGGATGGCGGGGTCCGGGGTGTCACTCCGCGAGTCAGCTGGTCGGGGTTCTGGTACCAGAGCTGTCGCTGCCCTGTGTGACCCTTACTCACTCTTCTTCCCCTTTGGGCTTCGGCTTACTCATTTGCAAAACGGGGAGAATCGATTGACGACTTCATTCATTCCAGGTGCTTTTCTAGGTTGTTTGCTAGAGGTGCCTAGACCGCGCCTACCCGGGAAGGGTTCGCCGGCTAGTGAGAAAATCCCCACCGTCCCGGTGAGGAGGGCCCAGTACAATTAGAATTTGGGCATTGTTTCAAACAAACAAGCAAGCAAAACAACGGGAACAACCAACCAGCTGGCCAACCTGCTTTACAGAGGAGAGATGTTCATTTGAACATAGAACATTTAGACTTTAACTCAGACTGAGGAATGCGAATTCTCTTGGGTGCTTTAGAAGGAATGTGCATTCTTGGCTCATATATTGCACAATTGCCATGACAACTTAACTCCAGAAAAATTTACAAAGTGCATTCACCGTTCTTTCAGATGTGATCTTTTCAGCCAAATGACTTAATCAGACAGGTGTAGTATCCTCATTTTACTAATGAGTCATGTGCATTCGCAGCCCCATCAGAGGTGATTTTTACAGCCCGCTGAGTTAATCAGAGCAGGTGCTGTGTTCTCATTTGACTAACAGGGAAAGACGGGGAGAGGCTAAGTGACTTACCCAGGCTCTCACTGTCATAAAGTGACTCTGGAATCCAGGCCTCAGGATCCTTGCACCACTGCTCATTTCACTACACTAGACTGCCTGCGGGTTTCCATGTTTTTATGCACGAGTCACTATTCCGTGACCAAAAGGGAGTTCCACTGGATCATGGGTGGATAATCATGGATGAAAACAGACTTTTATCAACTCTCATATTGTTCTCTAACAGTATTGGTGTTTTTCCCTCTTTCTACCCTTGCCTTGGGTGATTTTTATCTGCACTCAAACTTGACCACCTTCACACTGACGAGTCCCAAATCTGTATCTTCTACCTCGTTTCTCCCAGCTTGAGACTGCTAGATCCAGACCTCCACTGATCATTTGAATATCAACTTGGGTATCCTCCAGGCATCTCAAACTCACTCTCTCAACAGCACACGCCACCTTTCTACACAAACATGTACTACAAATCTAATGACTAAAAACTTTACTCACTTAGTTGCCCAAGTATAGCCCTGGCTCGGTTTCTCCTCTCACCTCCTACAAGTGGGCAAGTGAGGTTTACAGCCAAGGAGCAGGCTGATGGTTGGTGGATAGAAAGTTAGGTTTGATGAAGGGTGGACAGTTGTGAAGGAATATGTTAAGTTGAGTATGAGGAAATCAAAGTAAACGGGAAATTTAGGAAGGCCTGTTTATTAGGATTCTTCTTGGCATCCTTTGTCCTCAGAGATGGTGTTCCTTTCTTCTGGGTTTAGGGAGTGTATTTCATAGATGAGGGTTTTATGACCGGTTTCAGGGAAGAAGGGTCAGGTGAAGAGATCAGAATGACCTTCCTGCTTCTGTCATTTTCTCAGACTCCCTTGGCTTAAAATATTCAATATGCTAAGTTGCCATATTTTGGGGTAGTATGTCCTGAACCGTCTGACATTCACCAGTTAGCTGTTGAATGACTATTATGTGCTGTATCTTATTTTAAGCACTGGGGATACAGCAGTGACCAGAATAAAGTCCTTACTCTTACAGAGTTGACATTCCAGTGCGATGAGCTCATAAACAAATTAGCAAATAAGGATCCCCAATGATAAGTGCTGTGAAGAAGCAAAACAGAGTAAGGATCTATATTGTCACTTGGTCTTTAGTAAAGTTGTGTGTATTTACTTTGCTTGCAGGAGTACGTGAGTGTGTCTATCTCCTTTTATTTTGTCATCAGTGAATATGACCATGTAAACATATTAGTTTTAGAGGTGAATGGTACTAATTCTTTGTAATTTGCATGTCTTTAATTACCTAGAATTTGAATATTTTCATACAGCCATTTGCATTTGCCCTGTGAATTTTCTGTGCATGTTCTCTGCTTATTTTCCTTTTGAGGGGCTAGTGTTTTCCTCTCTTTTGAATAAGCCCTTCATAGTACTTATTGTTGAGTCCTTTATATGTAATAGACAAATATTCTTTAACAGTGGTATAGTGACTGTAGGGAGAAAGAAAAAAGCGGGAAGCCTGGAATTCCGTTTTCTGTACTTCTCTGCTTGCTTCGAATACGTGAGGTTCAGGTGAGCAAAGAGGGAAGCAGTGAGTTTAGGTGGAAAGAAAGAAGAAAGGCAAGTGAGCAGTGAGAAGATGAGGTTGATGAGCCCGGAAGGGAGCAGATGGGAAGAGGCCAGAGAAGTGGTAAGATGGAGTAGGAATAAGGGAAGAAAGATAGGACAGGTGGATGGAAGGCAGTTAGGGGGCCTCTACACAGTGAGCTGGGGTACTTACTTTTTCTTTTTCTGCCTCTGTTAATCTAGCAAATCCTTAGGAGAAGATGACCGTGTTCTTTAAGACACTTAGAAATCACTGGAAGAAAACGACAGCTGGGATCTGCCTGCTGACATGGGGAGGCCATTGGCTGTATGGCAAACACTGGTAAGTAACAGCCCACCCCACCTTCACCTCCAACAACAAAACCACCCAAAAGGGCCTAGGGTCAAAATCTTGCTCAGTGTTCTTGTCTCTGTAGCACATTGTGGTGTGAAAGAAAAATAAGTGTTAAAGCCATAAAGACAAGAGCTTCTTGTAGCCAGTTCTGGAAAACTCTAACTACAGCGGTGCGGTGTTTTTAACACTGGATGACAGTAGATATATAGTAGTGAGATCGGAAGCTGAGGAAATTGAGAGGGAAGTCCCCTCCCAGACTCTTAGTAGACAGGGATTGACCTCCTGTGTCTCCTTGTGATTTTATTCTTTCAGTTTCTTACTACCGTCTCTTGATCTGCTACCACTGGTGCTGTTAGACCCTGACTGAATCCGCTAGCTCCAGCCCCTGTGGCTTTTCCAACATTTATCCCATTAGCCTGGGTTAATAGGAATGAGACAAAGACTTTCACACCTTTTGTTTGAATAAGGAATTCAACAGCCATGGGTTTTATTAGCCTCTAGGCATGAAGGGAGAAGAAAGTGCCAGATCTCCCTTCTGGTTTAACATGGTAATAAGATTTAAAGAAAGTTTTTGTGTAAAATTATATAAATAATTAAGAGAGCCAATTAAATTTTCATCTTTTGAGGATTAAGGGTGACATCTCAAGTATTTAACAGCACTCTGTAATCCGTCTAGGTGTCTTAAATGACTGCTTTGTTAAACAAAACAGCTTTTGTAAAGAAGTCTCCACTTCTTTACATTCATACTGATACTTCTGTATCACTTTGCATGGGTCAGAGATAATCTTAGGATGCACCATGGTGTCGAGTTTTTTGGCAGCTGTAGATTAAAGGGAACAGATCCCCCCCTGCCCCCTAAGTATTCTCAAGGCTCAGTGCTTGAATTCCATTAGCTAGCATGTAAAGAACAGACTTGAGAAGCTTAGAACTTATATATAAAAAAATAGGTGGAGGAAATGTTTTGACAAATGGAAAATGAAACAATTTGTGCCTTTTCTAACCATCCTTGAGTCCTTACACCTCCTGCCACGTGGGAACTAGGACTCCCTTTGCAGAAGCCCCCAGTGCATGCCACAGCTCATGCAAGCAGGAAATGATCCCTGAGGATCACTGCCGTTTCTGCTACTAGGTGAAGATTTGAGGCAGTCTCCATGTACCCTGTCCAGGATGTCTTGTAGATTCCCTAGTAATTAGTTAGCTCTGAACCCGCTAGAACCAAAATGCCTTTGGAGTGTGGAGGCCTTATTTTGCTCTGTTTCCACCCTTGGCAATCAAGGGTGCATTCAGGATGCAAGCCGTATTGTTCTATTGCTTTTCCTTTTCTCAAACTTTTCTCCTGTATTCTGTAGTACTATGTGGTCTTTTTGCTTTAAAATTGTAGTAGAAAGCACATGATTGGTCACCTTAGCCGGTTTTAAGGGTGCAGTCAGTAGCGTTAAGTAGATGCACATGGTTGTGCGACAGAGCTCTAGAGGTTTTTCATCTTACAAAACTGAAACTCTCTACCTATTAAACACAACTCCCCATTTCCTCTCCTCACCCCCAGCCCCTGGCCAGCACCATTCCACTTTCTGTTTCTTTTAGTTTTACTATCGCAGGTATCTTGGGTAAGTGGCAACCTACAGTGTTTGTCTTCAGTGACAGGCTTATTTTACTTAGCATGATGTTCTTAAGGTTCATTACCGTTGCAGCACATGGCAGGATTTCCTTCTTTTTAAAGGCTGGATCCTGTTTTGTTCTATGCATGGATATAACCACATTCTCTCTATCCATTCCTTGTCAACGAACGTTTGGGTTGCTTCCATCTCTTGGCTGTTGTGAGTAATGCTGCTACAGTGAATTTGGGTGTGCAGTTATGTCTCCCAGATCTTGTTGTCAATTCTTTTGGGTATATAGTCTGAAGTGGGATTGCTGGGTCACAGGGTGGTTCTAATTTTTAGAGGAAGCCCTACGCTTTTCCATAGTGGCTGCACCATTTTACAATCCCACCAACTGCAGGAGGCTTCCAGTTTCTCCACATCCTTCCCAACACTTGTTATTTTGTTTTTTTCTTGATAGTGGCCATCCTAATGGGCACAATACAGCATCTTCTGATTTTGATTTGCATTTCCCTAATAATTAGTAATATTGTGCATCTTTTCAAATGTTTAGACACCATTTGTTTATCTTTGGAGAAATGTCTGTTCACATCCTTTCCTGTCTTTAAAAATCACCTTCGCTATTTTTTTTTTTTTTTGGTTGTTGTTGTTGTTGTTAAATTGTAGGGCTTCTTCAGCCCATTATGAGATACATGATTTGCAGATATTTTTCTCCTGTTCCATACGTTGCCTTTTCACTCTGTTAATGGTGTCCTTTGATGCCCAGAAGCTTTGAAGTTTGATGTAATCCCATTTGTCTATTTCTATTTTTGTTGCCTTTATTTTTGGTGTCCTAAGAAATCACTGCCAAATCCAATCTTACGAAGCTTTCCCCCTGTGTTTTCTTCTGGGGGTTTTATAGTTTTAGGTCTTATATTTTGGTCTTCAATCCATTTTGGCCCTTTCCCCATTACGTTGTCTTAGTGTCTTTGTCTAACATCCGTTGACCATAAATGTAAAGATTTATTTACTCCCTCACTCGTCCTCTGTTCTTTTGGTCTGGATGTTCGTGCCGACACCACCAGCTTTTAAGCTTTGTAATATGTTTTGGATATTAGGAAGTATGAGGCCTCCAGCTTGGTTCCTTTTCAAGATTATTTTGGCTAATCGGGGTCCCTTGTGTTCCATATGAATTTAGGATTCTGCAAAACATGCCACAGATTTCGATAGGGATTGTGTTAGATCTGTGGCTCATTTGGGATAGTACGGACATTTTTGTGATATTGTCTTCCAGTCCACAAGCATGCATTTATTGGTGTGTCTACATTTTTTCAGCTGTGATTTGTAGTTTTTAGTGTACGAGTCCTTCACCTTCTTGGGTTAAGTTTATTCCAAAATGATTTGTATTTTGGTGCTATTGTAAATGGGATTATTTTCCTAATTTCCTGTTTTGGATTGTTCATTGTGAGGGTATAAAAGTAACGGATTTTTATGTGCTGATTTTTATATCCTGCAGCTTTGCTAAATTTCTTCCAGTAGTTTGTTGTGTGGAATCTTTAGAGGTCACCTGCAAACAGATAATTTCTATTCCTTTCCAATTTAGATGCTTTGATTTCTTTGTCTTGCCTAATTACTCTGGCTAGGACTTTCAAAACCACATTGACCAGAAGTGGCGAGATCTTTGCCTTGTTCGTGATCTTTAAGAAGAAGCTTTGTTTCTCACTGTTGAGTGTAGGTTTTCCATATGTGGCCTTTGGCTATGTTCAGATACTTTCTTTTCATTATCTTTTCTCCTTTATCTATATATTCCCAGCATTTCCACATGATAGTCTTCACATTCTTCTTTTATTATATTCTAGTTTCTTCCCTGAGAAGAATCTTAACCTGTGGCTCTCTTGAATAGGAGCTGCCTTGCCCCGTCCAGTGGGTAAGCTGGGGTTAGCATTCTTTTAGCTCCTCAGTAGCTATTCCAAACCATCAGTTTTCCATCTTCTTATAAACATCTCCTTTCCTCTGAGGCTCATGTCTGGCTGTGTCGTATGACTGTGAACCCCCAGCTTTCCAGGATCTCCTCTACTTTAGGCGTCAGTGCCCCGTTTACCAGCGTCTTTTCCCCGCTGTCTTGTTGTCTTGCCGAGTGCTTTGAGGCTACCTGCAGATGACGCGTGTAGCAGCCTGCCCTTCTCTTTCCCTGGCTTCATCCACTCCTGGGACTTTCACTGCTACTTCGCACTCTTGCCGCTTCATCTACCCTTGGGGGCTGAGAACCTTATCATCACTTGCCCCTGTTTTGCTCCTGAAATCTGGAGCTTCGGTGTCCCAGTCCCTCATTTCAGTCTGCCATTACTCGTTTCCTAACCTTAGTTCCCTTTTTCAGTGTTACCAAGACTTCTTGTCCCTTGGGCTGTCCAGTTCCTTCCTAATCTGTCACTATTCTCTGCTTTCTTCACTTTTTTCCGATGCTAATTTCTCGATCCAACACATCACACATTTCTCAGCTGCGCTTTTCACAAGTCCTCCCAGCCTTTTTGATTTCTCATTCCTTCTCCTCTACAGTTAAGCCGTTCGAATCAGTCTTGTCTGTTTCCCGACCTCCTACTCCTTCTCTATCCTATCCAGTCTTGGTTAGAATTATTCTCACCAGTTTTATTCCCCATTCTTTTTAACAGCCCAGCTCCAGACACAGTTGACTGTCCTTGAAGTACTTTTTTTCACCGGCTCCTGTTCTCCCTTCTAGATGTGTGGGTGTTTGTCGCTCTCTTGGCGTGCCCTTCCCTTCCACTCATGCCTAAGGGACGCGGTTCTCGAGGACTCTGCCACAGGCCATCTTCTCACACTATGTCCTCTCCCTCTGTAATCTCTCCTCGCAGTGCCTGCAGTTTCCAACTGTAGTAGGCAAATCCCAGGTTCGTTACCATTTTGACCTCTTCGGAGCTCCAGACCTACATCTGCGTTCAGCCGCTTACTTATCTACTTGCCCACTTCACCGATGCCTTAAGCTCAGCGACTTGAAAATCAGGACTCTCTTGCCACCCCCACCCTTCTCAGTGATCGGTAGCACTCACCATTTTCTGGCTTCCCAAACTAGAACATGAACGTCACCCCGTGATTGTCGTTGCTCCTCCCTTCCCACATTCAGGCCATGCGTTCTAAGTGAATTTTTCCTCTTCTACATCTCCGAATGTGTTCAGTTTTCTTGTCACCACCACCGTAATGTCATCCCTGTCTTGGGTTCATAGTAAATGTATCCTAACTGTTCTCTCCTCCCTGGTACTCTTGCGCGTTTCTTATCTAATTTCCCCACCCTGCCAAAGTGATCTTTTTAAGTGCGGACTGCTGTTGCTTTTAGACTCAGCTCTGCGTGGCTTGGCCCCAAGTGTATACGTCTCCAGCCTCGCCACATCTACACTTCCGTGTATAGAATTATCAGGTCATATTCTGGAAGAAGTTCTCTTTCCATGAAGTTCTGTTTCAGGGTTCCTTGGAGGGCCTATACACATGGAACCCTCCTGGAACACTCTCCCCAACTCTTCTTCCCCAGCCAACTATCTTTCCTCCAGGTCTCAGACATTCTTTTTTCCCCACCCCCTGCACACACATTTATAATCTTCCTTTCTGTCTCGTTGGGCAAGGTCACCATCCTCCTGCCCGAGGCCAGCGCCTCCACTGCTGATTGAAATCCTGTTCTCTCATTGGTTAGCCCCTCCCTCACCTCATCTTTAGTCTCACCCTTCCTGCTCTTTCCTCCTACTTGTCAAACTCCTCGTGGCTTGAACATGTCCTCTCTCAACTTTGTATTTCCATTTACTCACTGCCCTGTGTCTCTTCTTCCATTTTTGCCATTCTTGAAAGCATACCCCACCTCTGCAGTCTCTGCCTTCACATCAGAATAAGCTTAGTAAAATTTGATTTCTGTTTCATCATTTGATTGAACCTACTCTTGTCAAGGTCATTAATAGCTTCTTGGTTGTCAAGTTCAGTGGATACTTTTCAATCCATTTCTGTCACATTGATTCTTCTTGACTCTGTTTTTTTTCGCTACCTGGAAGGTGTCTTCTCGATCTGCTCATCTCTTTGATGTTGGACTCTGATATGCTCATTCCACAGCTGGCTGAGGTGATCCTAACCACACTGCTATTCTCAAGTACAGTATCACCACACTGCTATTCTCAAGTACAGTTATCATAAGGGTATCATAAAGGTCCTTATCTTGCTTCTCTTGACATTGTCTGCAAATAGCGGTCCTGGGGTTGTATCATGTGACCAGCCATCAAAATATTCTTTCCAGGGCGCCTGGGTGGCTCAGTTGGTTAAAGCCTCTGCCTTCGGCTCAGGTCATGATTCCAGGGTTCTGGGATCAAGCCCCGCGTCGGGCTCTCTGCTCAGCAGGGAGCCTGCTTACCCCTCTCTCTGCCTGCCTCTCTGCCTACTTGTGATCTCTGTCTGTCAAATAAATAAATCAAATCTTTAAAAAAAAAATATTCTTTCCAAAAGAGAATTCAGATCATAGCCTCCTTCTGCAGATGACCTGTAAATGACTTTCCAGGGTCTAGAGGACAAAGACCCAATTCTTCAGTCTGGCATAGAGGCCCGTTGTGATTTTGGCTCTGGTCTTCCTCTCTAGTCTTTTCCTGGTCCCTTCCCATCCCACCTCCATCGCCTATCAGCTTGACCTGTGTTCCAGAAGTCTCTAAAACTAGGCCTGTTCTGTTATCTTTCTCTTTCCCTTTGCATGTGTTCTTCCCACCTCCCAAACACTTCTACTCTTCTTCACCTGGCTGGTAACTCAAAAAATGTGTCCTAAGGGTGGCATTATTAGATGAAGAGGAAAGAAAAGCAACAGCTATTCAACAAATGTGTTGAATAATTACTCTTTACCTAGGGCTGGGTTGGTTATTTCCATGTGTGCAGTCTCAGAACCCCAAGATCATGACCTGAGTCAAAGGCAGACACTTAACCAACCGAGCCACCCAGGCGCCCCATATGCCTTCTTTTTGAAAGGCTTCTTCCTCTCAGCACAGTGGCTTTGAGAGTCATCTGTGCCGTTGGATTTATCCAAGTTCATTCCTTTATATTGCTCAGCAGTATCTATGTGATAAGCATATAATAATTGCTAATATCTTAGAGAATTTTAAGTTACCTGTTTTTGATTTCTAAGATGGGTGAACATAATATCTTACATTACTCATTTTTAAAAAACAAATTGTTTTATTATGTGCATTTGACTTTTTTCTTCCCTTTGGAAGGAAAACAGTATCTCCTGATGTAGGATTCACATGAGAATAATAACAGTTCCCTGTATTTTAGTGTTGATTTTTAAGATTTTAATAAGGGTCGTGGTTTTTCTAAGGAAAAGTTTTTTCTGCAACAGAATTGGGAAGGGTTGCACATATTTATTTTTATCTGCCCCATTTTTGGCTGCTGCCTTGAATCTGTCTTTTGACCCAAGTATTATTTATTTGCAGGCTCTTTTCCACTGTTACTGTAAGTTTCCTTCTCCCTTGGGAATTCCTTTCCTTTTTTTTTCCCTCCCTTCCCTTCCCGTTCAAGGGAAAAAAAACCTGTGATGCTTTTCCCTCTGCCTCCTTTCCCCGCAACTGGTTGCAGGCGTCGGCAGGAGCAGCAGGGACTGCTCTCAGGACTCCATAAGGGCAATTGAAGAGGAGGAAATGACCCTGTTTGCTGAAGTAAAGAGAATCTAAGTATTGCTCGTTCCTCTTCAACTGCTCTTCTCAAGCTTTCTGGGCTCCCTGGGGGAGATTACATTCCCGGTCCTTCAGTTCACCATGCCAACAGTTACCTGCGGTCGTCCTCCCTTGTTTCTCACCCTTTTAGTGGCGAGGAATCTGCTAATAGAAAGCGCAGGAGAAGGGAGAAGGGAGGCAGGAGTCTATAAAGTTGTCTCTGGAGTCAGATGGAACTGATACGTCCTGGCTGCGTGACCTCTGCTCCCTGAGCCCTAGGCGCCCCGCCCCCCGAGAGAGGGCTGATGACAGCACCACACTGGTTATTGAAGGATCAGGTGGGTCACAGCCAAGTTCTTAGCATAGTCCTGATAGACCTAAGGGCTCAATAAATGCTAGTAATTGTGAGTATATTTGGTGTACTATATGTCCAGTACTTTGAGAGTTGAAATGAATTACTTCTGGTAACCGGGCAGCAAATGATTCGAGAGACCGCTAGTGAGGAAGGGAAGCAAAGATCTGCCAGATGGTCCAATAACATCTCAGCCTTATTTATTTTACCTTACATGTGTAACAAGACAGCTTGGAAGGTGCAGTTTGAAGACAGAATGTAACCACAAGAGAGGCAGGGCGAAGCAGTTCCAGCTAGCTTGGATCTAATTTAAGCTCAGATTGTTCCTTTCACTGGGGATCTTGTCTTTGCTTATCCTGGCTCTGGTTTCTCTCGTAGTGATTTTGGTGGGTGAGCCTTGGCACAGCATCTCAACAAAGACTCTTCTCTCAGTTAACGGTAGCCCCGCTCTTGCTCCGTTCTGACTCCTGGCGTTCAGCTGAGTCCTTCAGCTCCGTGCTCTGGCGCTGGGTCTGCCCCCGACCTTGACCTGTAGCCCCGGCTCCCTCCTGTGGATTTCTGTGGGGCATCTAGCTTCCCGGCCAGAATTCTTGATCCCTCAATGTGAAACTTGCAAAGCAAATACGATACTATAGTGATGATCTTGGGTCATGTGTCCCTAGGTTTTTATTAATATTGGAGTCCCCCCCCCCCCCACTGAATATAGAAACATTCATCTTGGTTATTATACATTGACTTTTGTAAGTTGGGTGGAAACCCACTTTTCAAGGTCTGTGGCCAAAAATTCCTTAGAAGAAGTAAAAATAAGTGGTCGTAAGTTGGCCTGGAGCGGGCGGTGGTTGTGTATTTTCAGTGTCATTCAGTTTTATTGAGAACTTAGTAATGATAATAATCACTAACACTTAATCAGTGCTTGTCACGTACCAGACACAATTCTAAGCACTTTATGTTTATTAACTCATTTTATCTTCCGAGCAGCTTTGAGATGGTTATTATTCTCATACCGGTGTGAGATTAATAGCCCTGTACAGATGAAGAAACTGGGGGACAGCAAGACTAGTAATTTCCCTAAGGTCACACAGCTAGTAAGTATTAGAGCAGTGATTCCAGACCAGGTGGTCCTCATGTTAACCATTTGCAATGGCTTTTGTGTCTAAGGGAGCATGAGAACAATGAAAACCCATAAGCTGAGGTTGTCTTCCGCCACAAGCCCCATAGGGCACAAGGCAGGTATTAGAAGGTAATGCTTCAAATCTGGACTTCTGAGCCAGGCAGGTCTGGGTCCGAGCTGTCTGTCACTTGCTGGATGTGCGACTTTGGGCAGAGCTTGTTAAACTCCACTTTATTCGTGCATATAGTATCCAGCAGCATTATTGGGACACTTAGGACATATAATCACAGCTCCTGGCACAGATTAAAAAAAGCGGTTACTTTTATTACAGATGTGTGAGGCACTCTGGGCTATGTCCTGTGTGAGGGTACAAAGTGAATGTTAGGGGTGACTAAGGAAAAAAAGGATTACTTTCAAGTTTTTTTTATTATGGAAAAAAATTTTTTTTAATTTATTTATTTTTTTCAGCGTAACAGTATTCATTGTTTTTGCACCACACCCAGTGCTCCATGCAATACGTGCCCTCCCTATTACCCACCACCTGGTTCCCCAGCCTCCCACCCCCGACCCTTCAAAACCCTCAGGTTGTTTTTCAGAGTCCATAGTCTCTTATGGTTCGCCTCCCCTTCCAATTTTTTTTTTTTATAAACATATAATGTATTTTTATCCCCAGGGGTACAGGTCTGTGAATCGCCGGGTTTACACACTTCACAGCACTCACCATAGCACATACCCTCCCCAATGTCCATAACCCCCTCCCCCTCTCCCAACCCCACCTCCCCCCAGCAACCCCCAGTTTGTTTTGTGAGATTAAGAGTCATTTATGGTTTGTCTATTATGGAAATTTTAATCATATAAAAATTAGAAGAGGATGATCAATCCCCATGTGTCCTCACCTAGCTTCAATAAATATCAGCATTTTACTAATCTCATTTCATTTCTCTACTTTTTTTTTTTCTGGAATATTTTACAGAGATGCCAGAAATTCTAGCTTGTATCATTTATACTTCAGTACTTTATCTTTAATAAGTAAGGACTGAAAAAAAATCTTGCCATTATGATGAACCTAACAAAACTAAGTCTTTCATGTCCTCTGATATACAGCCCGTTTATGTTTTTACCTATTATCCCTAAATTCTTTGTTTTATGGTTTTGTTCAAATCAGTATCAAAACAGATTTTCACACATTGCACTTAGTGCCTGTCTCTTAAGCCTCACAAATTCTAACCCCCTCCTTCTTCCATTTGCCCTAGAGAATTTCTCATACTTAAGATTTGGTGGATAACTTACACCGGTCAGTGCTGTGCAGAGTCCTGTAGCCTGAGACGAGAAGAAAAATCAGTGCTCCTGGTTCTCTCTTCAGTTAAAACTGATGTTTTGTTCATCGTGGGTCTTTTGCATTCATTTGATTTTTAAAATTATTGTATTAAAATATTTGTCCCCATTGTGTTTTTTTGGCCTAAATTTTGCGCCTGAGGGGGATGCATCCCTCTCCTCACCGTAGCCTGGCTCTGAGTTGTTTAATCTGTTCCTGTGTCTTGGAACTGGTGATCAGACCCAGATGCTAGAGCTTTGCTATTCGAAGTGTGCGCTGTGGCCCCACAACACAGTTACTCCTGGGAACGGATCAGAAATGCAGCATCTCGGGCCCTACCCCACACCTGCTGAGTCAGAATGGGCACTTAACCAGGTCCGCAGGGGATTTCTGTGTATGCTGGAGTTGGAGGAGCCCTGCTCCAGAGGCATAATTGGATTCAGGTTTAATTTTTTGGTACGAGAATGCCTCATACATGTGTTCTAGATTTAAAAAAAAAAAAATTTAGAGAGCTTGCAAGTGGGCTAGGGGAGGGGCAAAGGGAGAGGGAGAGATTGAATCTCAAGAGACTCTGTGCCCAGTGCAGAGGCCAGTACCGGGCTCGATCCCATGACCCTGAGACCATGACTTGAGCCGAAATCCACAGATGCTTAACCAACTGCACCACCCAGGTGCTCTGTATGTTGTAGATTTCTTATGGTATCATGTCAGAAAGTGCACGGCATTGAGTTGTCCTGTTTTGGGGGATATTAAGGTCGATCGGTGCATTTAGAGGCGATCAGCTTGGCCTACCCATTAGAAAGTCAAGACAGTCGCTTCTGAGAGTTACTAGAGCCACGCGGTTAAGAGGAGGAGCAACCATATGGGTTAGAATGTCGACTTTACACCTGCCAGCAATGCACCATGGCTGGGCTTCAGTTCTCTGTAAACTGGAGGTGATCGGAGAACCCATCTCAGGTTGTTGTGCTGATTTTTCTTAGAAAAGGGCCAGCCACAAAGAAAGCGCTTCATCAGAAGTAGCCCTTCTTTTCTCTTCTGGCTTTGTGTCCTTGTGAGAGAAAGCATCCTAACTAGGATGTATTTTGAGTTGGACCTTCAGTGAGTGCGACCGAGTGCTAGCTGATACAGAGGCAGAAGATGGAAATGCACAGTGTATTTTTGGAGATTGGCAAAGAGTTTGACTTCACTAGAGACTGCAGTCTCTAGTTTTTGTTTTTGTGTGTGTGTGTGTGTTTTTTTTTTTCAGTAGAATGGGAGGAAAAGCCCGATTACGGAAGTCTTTGTGTAGGCAGTTTGTAGTATTTGGTGAGCAGTGGTGACTCGGTGAAGATGTGTAAGGAGAGGAGCGTGTCATGAACAAAGTTGGGCTCAGGAAGCATAGTGCAGCTCCCCTGGGCAAGAGACCCTGGAGCGGAGGGCATGGGAAGGCTGCGGGTGTGTGTGTGTGCACTTTCGTAGTGTACATAGAAGCTGAGAGAGGCCAGACCAGAGTGGTGGCATTGGGAATGGAAAACTAAATGGGCGCAGTGAGGCTTGACAGTGTGAGTGATATGCGGGCATGAGTTCTGTAGGCAGATAGACTTGTGTGGGGTTTGCATTTCGATACTTATTAGCTATGCGACTTTTATCAAGCCCCTTAAAGTTCTTAACCTCTGCATTTCGGTCTCCTTCTGGGGTAGTGGGGTTGATGAGGTCTGCTTAGCAGGTGAGGTGTAAGGATGAAGTGAGCTGATGCATGTCCTGGTGCCTGGTCCGTTGCCTGGCTCCTGGCTTCCCCCCATAAGTGCTCGCTGTTACTAGCATCGGATAGCAGACTGGCTGGTTGGTTGAAGGAGAGAAAGAGAAGTCATTTTTTGGTTTCAAGACTAGGATAATTGGTGATACAGAAAGAGGCAAGTCGCCTGGGAGAATCGGTTTGAGGAGGTATTATTCTATTCCCTTTTAGCTATGTTGGGTTTGAGACCCTGACAGCATATCCAGGGGGAAATGTGTTAGTTCCAGGAATAAATTATGCATGAGCCATACTTGACTGGACCCGTATTATTTCTTTTGGTACAGATTATGGTTTCAGTAATGTCTTGAGCTTCATCTTTCAGTATCTTGGGGGTTCTGACAAAGCAGGTGTTTTACCTTGACATCAGTTCAGATTAGCCTCTGACTTTGCAGTTGGTGGTCGAGGCAGGGCTGGTTCAGCACCGGAGGAAGGTAGGGAGGGCTTTTCCCCACACAGCTTTTCCTCATTTCACATTCTGTTGTGGTTTTAAGGAAACAGTTCGTATTGCTTTTCAGCCATTTCAAGGTTCTCTCTCTCTCCTCTCTCTGCACAAGCTGATGCTAAAGTTTGGGGTATTAATAGGCGCTATTTAAAGAAGCTCATTTATGGGCAATTAAATAACATGCCTGTCAGCTCAGATTTGATAGGGAATGGGGAACTTTTTTTTTGAAGGTGCAATGAAGTTTAATTATATTCCCTTTCCTTTTAGCTCTTTTGTCATTTTATTTAGAAAACGGATTTCTTCTTTTTTTAAAAAAAGAACCTGTATTCTTTCCCATATGTTTATGGTGGAGGGTGGAGTAGGGAGGACTAAGCTGGAAGGGCAGGAGGCATATCTAAATTTTGTTGATTTCACATACTTTTCAGGGCTGTTTCTGTGAGTGGTATTAGCTGCTCCAGGCTCTGCTGAGAGAACTGTCCACTGACGTCTCAGGTAGTGCGTGTCATGGAACAGCAGAAACACTGACTGTAGGAGCTGGCTAGTTTATGATTTGCTACGTCAAAAGGTCCGCCCTGTATCCTAGAGCCCAGAGTAAATATCCCTTTATGCCCGTGATTTGTAGAAAACAGCTGGTAGGCCCAGAGGGAAAGAAGGGACTCCCCCTTGTGTTTTCTTCTCGAATAGCTGATGTAGCCTCTGTGCAGTCTGTTTTCTGTCTTTCCTTTATCTGCCTAAGTAGAGGAGAGTACCTTGTGTGTAACTTATAGGGGTAGCTATTTTCTCTAGATTTTTAATTTCAGTGAATTATCCATTCTTGTTCACTGTGGACTCGAGGGACTGATTCCCTCCTTCCCTCCTTCTTTTCCTCTTTTAGTAAATACAGTTCTTCAGAGAATGCCCTTGGCTTGCTTTATATTGTTACTGAAAATGTTAAAAAAAAAAAAAATTGATCATTGATGTTGTTGAATATACCGCCAAGTAAAGAAATCCATCCAGAGGTACACTGACCTCACGATTCCTGAAGTAAGTGTGGTGTACCTTTCACTAGCCCAGACCGAAGTGGTGCCATATGTTTGTCTTTGACATTTGATGGTAGCCTTAACTTTGTTTTTCCTTTGCTAAACTTCCCCAGCAGCAACAGGGATGACAGAATTTTAATGCCAGTGATTGCTTGTCTGACTCCTTATTTTCTCCCTGTGTGCACTCTAAGGGGCATTGAAATGAAGACAGTCACCACTTAATGTATGGTTATCAGTAGGATTTCTTCTTGACCCTTGATACTTTCCTGACATTATGGAGCTTCTTTATCTCATTGTGGTTGGGAGAGGTAAAGGAGAATCAAGCTTCTGAAGTAGCAGGTAGCACATCAGTGGAGGCCTGGAGAATAAGAAGGAACGTCATCCTCTGGTTGAGTGGAAGGACCAGGCCAGAAGGCCCTAAAATCCTCTTCAAAGTCATCAACGTCTTTATTGTTCCCCTGGAGTTAGTGACCTAGCACTCTAACAATTTACTTGTCTCGACGGGACATTCTTCAGGCCCAGAATATCCAGCATGTTCTTCAGCAGGCTGCTCGTCTCCCTGCTTGGTGACAGGTCTTTGTCTCGGGCAGAGATGAGCAGCATCGTCCCATGTGTGATGCTCCTCACTGCGGCAGCCTTCCTGTGTTTGGGTGGGGAGCTGGGATGTGGGGTGGGAGGGAGCGATGTTTACTTGACAGAGGTCCCCCCCTCTGCACACAAATCTCTTCTCTAAGGTTCTTTTCTGTCTGTGCTTCTGTTTCCAATCCGTCCGGGCTCTTACACAGACAATCCTTGGGCAGTGCCACTGGCAATATCATGATTAATTATTCTAGGAAGCTCAGAGAAGTTGAAGTAGTTGTTACAAACATCTAAGCTTGAAATCTGCTTTGTGTAAAGCAGAAACCGGGTTTGCGTGCACCAAGGGAAAAGCCAGTAGTAGCAATTGCTGTCCAATTTGCCTCTAGACTGTAGAAGGAAATATCTTTTTTGGGAAATAGGATGGATCAATATGATATTTTTTTCTTTCCATGTCAAGTTGTTATTGAAATAACTACTTATCTTATTTTGCAGTCCTAAAGTAATAAATAAAACCTTTATGGCTCAGAATAAATTGTGAGCATCCCATTTCCTGTGGTAGCAGGCACGCTCATGTTCTTCCAAAGCCTCAGGCAGAGTGACATCAGCAAATTTTTTTATTTTCTAATCCCGAAGCTTCTGGTTTCTGTCTATCAAAGAACCTGCATTTTAGTACTGAGCAGATCTTCAGGGCCCTTTTTTGATGTGACTGTTTTAAATTGTGTTAAACTTCAATTCTCTTGGGAGGTAGCATGCTGTAGTAGGAAGAGCATAGGCTTGGAATTTATATGCAGTAGTTTGGGTTTTTTTGTTTTTTGTTTTTTTTTGGTACAAGGGTCTTAGGTTCACTTTCAGATTCTCGCCCCATTAGCAGTCTAGAATTTCTCTGATACCAGACTCAGCTACTGGGACAGTTCTTGTGGGGCTTCCTGGTGTACCAAAAGGAGTTCCTCATTCAGCTTTTAGATGGTTCTAGTTCCATGACCCTGTCCCCTGAATACACACATGCACACACACACAGGCGTGCACACACGCACGCACACGCACAGCCATGAGTCTTGATCTGTCAGGTGTCCATGACTGTTCTGCGTCTTCATCCTCTGCTGCACCACAGCGATTTCTCCTCTTGCCCTTTGGTGGTGATCACAGTGAGCAACTACCCCAGGCGATCTCTTGGCTCGAGAATGCCAAGTACTCCCATGAAGAATCACCTTCAGTTTTCCCCTACAGGACGAAGCCTGCCTGTGAGCACTGTGAGTCAGTCTTTCCTGTTCAAACATCTGCCACTTACTTATTAAACAGTTATTTATTAAGCACCGTTTATCTGCAAGAGTCTGTGCTGTGGAAGAGAAAATGGTGAGTTGTCCATGAATTCAAGGCAGTTGTAATGAAGGAAGAGAAGACAAGCAGTTCTGTCTGTGGCGGGGTAAAGGGGTGGGTGGTGTTGTGCTTGGCCGGCTAGTTTTTAAAGGGAGAGGAGTTAGAACGATCAAATCCCTGCAGGGGTAGAGCTCACGGTGTGCTCTAGGAGGAAGAAAACGTGCAGCTTGCTGAGATGGAGGCAGCATCAAGGGCGTGGTGGGGATACGGAAGTGGTTCTTAACCTCTTTCCTCAGTTGTCCATCATGTTTTTCTTTTCCTTTATTTAAAAAAATATATATTTTTAAAGTAACCTCTGCACCCAGCATGAGGCTCGAGTTCACAGCCCCAGGACCAAGGGTCGCGTGCTGCACTGACTGAGCCAGCCAGGGGACCCTCTGCACATTCTTCCTCTGGTTTTCAAGTGAGGCTCAGTGTCACTGGAGTTGAGATTCACCTGGTGTTCTCTGTCCTCTGTCGCGGGGCTCAGGGCCTCTCTTCCTGCTGCTTCTCACCTCCTTGTGTAGACGATCTGCTCCACTCTCAGCCCACTATTACCACGTGTGTCTTTAATCAAGATCAATGTCTGAAATCTCAGATGTGTGGTTCTAGCTGTCCCCTGGACCCCTCCACCTGCACTGGCCGCTGTCCCAGATCCGCAGATCCAGAATGAACCCTAGCTTCCAGCCCCCCGAACCAGTACTTACTGCTGCCTTCCATCTCTGAGTGGTACCACCTTCTGCCAAGGGCTCAGTAAAAATATGTGGACACTGCCCCCGACCCCCGCAGCCCCCACAGGCCAGTCATTAAATTTGCTTCCTAAATATCAGCTACCCCTGTGCTTTCCTCGATCCTGGTTCCAGGGCTCATCAGTGTTCCTGGAGAACCCATCCTGGTCCCTAGATCCAGACTTGCCTTGATGTGGACTTCACGTTGCAACCAGAATGACCCTTCTAACGTGTAAATCTGGTCATGTCACTTATCTTCCTGAAACCCTCTCATGGCTTCTTTTTTTTTTTTTTTTTCTAAAGATTTATTTATTTGACAGATAGAGATTACAAGTAGGCAGAGAGGCAGGCAGAGAGAGAGAGAGGAGGAAGCAGGCTCCCAGCCAAGCAGAGAGCCCGATGCGGGGCTCGATCCCAGGACCCTGGGATCATGACCTGAGCTGAAGGCAGAGGCTTTAACCCGCTGAGCCACCCAGGCGCCCCCCTCTCATGGCTTCTTATGGCCCTAAAGGTTAAGTCCCAATTCCTGAAATAGCTTTAAAGACTGCAGGGGCCCGGGTGCTGCCTGCCCTCCTCTTCTGGGGCTCCTCCCATGGCAGGCTGCCTCCAGCTGTCCAGAACTACTTTCTGTTTCTAGATTGGCCAGGCTCGTACTCTGAGGCTTCGACAGCCTCTTGCCTTTGCCTGCGTTCCCCTTCCTGTTTTTGCCCTGCTACTTTTTATTTCTCCCCAGATCTACACTGGGGAGTAGTCACTTCTTGTAAAAAGCCTTTTCTAATGCCCCCAAGCCTAGGTTAGATATTCCTAAATGGGCCCCTGTTGCAGAGCACGTAAGAGTCATGTCATGTTATGACTGTTGAACTGCCTTTCTTCCCTTCTGTCCCGTGAACTTCGTGAGGATGGGGAGTGTTGGGTTTATGCACCAGTACATCCACACCTAGCACAGTGCCTGGCATGTCCTTTATCAAGAAACATGTCTCTTCCTTTATCACTGATACCTGCCAAGAGCTGTCCTTTGCCACGCGCTCGGAAGCTGCTTCAGGTCAGGACAGGATATGGGTCGTATGGTACCCAGCACTTTGTGTTGAGTGAGTTGGTTTCACCTGCTGCTTTGGGGAGCTTTATCACACCTGAACTTATGAAAAAACGCTGTATGAATGTACATTTAAAAAATCAGATGAGATTAGAAGTAATGTGTGATTAATGAATGTGCTATCAAGTCTATATGCGGATGAGTATTATGCGTCCAGTATTGTCTGAAGTTAAGAAAAAGCATTAAAGCATTTATTTTGGGTTTGAATTCCAGTCTGCTGTTTAGTCACATGGTGATCTTGGAGAAGTCCATTACTTCTCTGATCCTTAAGGACTTCGTACATTGAGAATATAATGCCTGTCTTGCAGTGTTGTTACAAAGGATAAAGGTTTGTGAAAACGACGACTGTGGTATCTGGCACATGGGAGTTGCTCTATGAATTTCAAGTTATTTTCTCTTTTATTCCAATAAAAATGCCTTTCCTGGAACATTTTTGGAATTTCTTTTTTGAAATAGTTTTCAGAGCTGGCTATAGACATCAGAATAGATCAAGGGGAGAAATCTTTTCTCTTTGAGGATATGTTTGATTTTTTAGAAACAGCTTGGTTCAGAGAGCAAAATCAAGATGGTTAATGCCATTTTTGATATTTAAAAAAATTAAGTATGATTATAATGAGATTTTCTTTTGTAGTATTTAAATTGGCACATAGTCTGGCTTTCTCACAGGTGGCATTGACAGCATATTCCATCTGGCACATTAAAATCCAGGGAATTCATTATAAAGAAATCTTTTGATTTTGAATAGCTCTCCGATACATCAAGAAGTATTAGCAAGCTCAAGAGAACTGAGGTCTTTAATCATATACTTAATCACAAATTAACATTCAGAATTTTACTTCTAGCAAAAAAGAATTTAGGAAACAGTGAACCAAGGTGCTGTATTCTTGTATTTGGGGCCATTCTCTTTTCATCTAGGTCCACAGGAGTCCGTGTGGCTGAAATGCAGTAAGGAAGATGGCGTCTTATGAAGGACCCCAAGGAGCCTGGCACCTTCAGAGGCCTGGCCCTAGTGGGAGGGGAGGAGCCAGCTGGGGGAAGGTATGCAGCCTTTGTAGCCGTAGAGAGGGCTTGTACAGAACAGCCTGTAGGATGTGTTCATCACAGAAGAGACTGGAGGTACCGGTTATTCTATCTATAGGAAGAAACAAGTGTTTGGAGGAGCACAGTTCTGTGTGGTTCTGTGTGGTGGTAGTGGTACCCCCAGGGCCAGTGCGGAAGCTGGACTGAGATTAGCCTAGACCAGGGGGGTCCAGTGACAATGCTCAGGTTCCTACAAGGAACCCAGGTTTATTTGGTGATCTAGTGGTTACTAAGGATTTAGTATTTTACCTCAGCATTGTATAGAGGTCATGAATGGGAGGTGTCAGGGTCAACTCTAAAGGGTTGTTGACATGTTAATTATTTTTAAATATTTGACTATTCTGTACGTTGAATTGACTTCATCTTGTATATGTGTAAGATCTATGTAATTGTTGCTGTTGGGATGATTCACTGAGAGGAGTTGCTGGAGAGCATTTGAGTAGAAGAGCAAAACGTGAATATTCGTGCACCTTGAGTGGGGGAAGGGAGAGAAGCCTGTGCACCTCCCTTCTGCTGTGGGGGAGTCGTGGGGCGGTATCACTCAAGTGGGACTGAACCTGGCAGTTAAGGTGCTTGTGGACTAGACTTCACAAGGGATTAGGCCCTGTAAGATGTTTGTTACGGGACAGAATGCACTTTTGAGGTATGGCTTTATAATTTTAATTGAACATTGTTCTTAGGTTTCAGATGGGCAGTATTTTTTAACTTAAATTCCAGTATAGTTAACACAGCGTTATATTAGCTTCAGGTGTGCCAAATAGTGATTCAACACTTCCGTACATCACCCCCTGCTCGTCACAGCAAGTGCCCTCCTTCATCCCTGTCACCCATTTTACCCCCAACCCGCCTTCCCTCTGGTAACCATGAGTTTGTTCTCTATAATTAAGACTCTGTTTCTTGATTTCTCTCTCTCTTCTTTTCCTTTGGTTGTTTTGTTTCTTAAATTCCACATATGGATGAAATCTTACGGTGTTTGTCTTTGACTGACTTATCTCATTTAGCATTTTACTCTCTGGATCCATCCATGTCCTTGCAAATGGCAAGATTTCATTCTTTTTTATGGCTGAGTAACACACCACATCTTTGTACATTCATTAATTGATGGACACTTGGGCTGCTTCCATAATTTGACTCTTGTAGAAAATGATGCTATAAATATAGGGGTGTACATATTCCTTTGAATTAAGTGTTTTTATGTTCTTTTGTATTCTAAATACCCAACACAGGCATCATTGCTTCTTCCCCTCACATGGTGCTTACTTGTTAAAGCTGACTGCTGTTGATGTCTACGGTTTGTTCTTCAGCCTGGCTCTGGAAGAAAAATTATTGTGTAGCCTTGGACAGCAGCTGTGGCAAAAAGCGAAACGTTGTTTATTCTCTTTTAGTTCAAACTTAACTATCAAAATTAGTTTTGGATAACTGTAAAAATGCAAAATTCAAGGACTTCAATGTTAGAAGGAAGGTCTAGGAAGAGGTTTTTTTCTTCTTTAAAGAAAGAATTTAAGTGAAAGAACCCTTTTCTCTTTTTAGTTCTTTCCTATACATTGTTTATTGGCTGTTTTTAACTGTTGTTAACCAGGTTGAAGTTACCATCTTAGCAATGCCAGCAACATGCATTAGAGTTGACTCTTTCAAGAAGATTCTGGAGCCTGGTGGGCAATCAGCCATTTAAAGTGTTCTTACAGTATAAATGGCATAAACACATTTTAGGAAACTTTATGTTACATAGATGAACATTTTTCTGATAGAATGTTTTCATTTTTACAAGCCAGAGTTTCACCTCATGCCAAAATTTCCCATTTGGGCTGCAATTGAGTGTCTGACAGTGATAGAAAAAATAAGAGATAACATAGTAGCAAAAGTGACTAAACATCAAACTTATTTCTGGCAAATCACCTGAATCATTTCCACCAGATCAGAAAATACAGGATATGTGCAATCATCTTGTATTGCTGTGCTAAGAAATGACTACAGACTTTGTAGTTCACACAGCTCACATCTATTATCTTACATTCTCTGGGTCACAGGTCCAACACAGGTCTTAGAGGGCCAAAGTCAAGGTGTCGACAAGGACCGCCTTCCTTCTGGAGGCTCTAGGGGAGAAGGCTTTTCCAGCTTCTAGAGGGTACACTCATTCCTTGACTGTGGCCTCCTCCCGTGTTGAGCAGCAGCAAGCTTGCACCTTTCTGCCCCTTCTTCCATAGTCACATTTGCTGCTCCTCACAGCCTGGAAAATTTTCTGTGCTTTTAAGGACGCTTGTGATGAGATTAGGCTCCCCTGCATCATCCAGCACCATCTTCCTATCTCCAGATCCTAAACTTAATCACATCTGTAAAATCCCCTTTGCCACCTAAGATAACATATTTTCAGGCTCAGGGGATGAGGATGTACACATCTTGGAGGGAGGGGATCTTTTGCCCCCCATCCTGTGGAAACAACATAGGATTTCATTCAGAGAAAGTTCTTTTCACGTGTGCTCGTTATGTGTCACAGGTTTTGAAGAGACTTTCACTTGGGTGTTTTATAGGGAAGAGTTGGGCATATTTAAAGAAAAAAAAAGCAGTTTTATTTGTTTGGATTGTAACCTGCTTATTAAAGCTAATGCTCGTTCTTTTGTTTGCTTTGATAGTGACAACCTGCTAAGGAGAGCAGCCTGTCAAGAAGCTCAGGTAATACCACTGAATGTGCTAAAATCAAAACCTGCTTTATCTCTGTTGCACAGCAGACTCGGGCTATTCCAGGGGACAAGCGCAGTGCCTTGCCTCGGTGCAGTGTGGATTTTTTTCCTACTGTGGGGGGATGAGTCAGGCAGAGAGCCAGCTCTGAACAGAGCTGGAGGAAGTTAACCATCTGGTATAGAGCAGTTCCAGCGCCCACCCTTTAGACTTGTTTACTTCTGGATTAGTCCTAAGAACACATAGTTGGGCTGGTTGGAGCCCTGGGAGTTTGTTCATGTCTGTGGTTGTCCTTAAAGATCGGGCTGAGCCCTGAATCTTCCCTGATCCAAGTAACCCCCGAGGATTTCTGTTCAGAACACGCGTTACCCCTTAAAGTCAAATGTTCTTTCAAGCCATTGATTCATATTTTTAAAGCTTGTCAGTTTAGCACGGCTGATTCATACCATGTGTGCATTGTTCTCCCAGGCCCATGATACTGCACTGAAATAATCATATATCTGGCGGTATTATAGTTGAATTATAAATCCTTTTGAATTCAAGACCACATTTTTGTTCTTTCCTCCCCTCCAAGTTTGTAGGTTGCGCCGTGCAGGTGAATTTCCATGACTGAGTTGCCTTTTTGTTGTATGTCATTTAAGCTTAGGATATCAGAAATGCCAAAAAGAGACCTGAAGTAAAAAATGACAAAGCTATGATGTATTTATTTAGTGGAAGGAGGTGGGCGGCAGACCTCATGTTTGTTACCGAACTGTTTTCACGGGTGACGATGACAGTAGAAACTATTAATACATTGCTCTTTTTGGTGGTGATCTGACTGTTCTAAATCCGTGTTTGAAGATTTTGATTACTTTTCTGTTATATCTCCTATTGCTCTGCTGTTTTGAAAATGAACGATGCCCACCCTGAGCTGATTTTCCATTAGCAACCGGGAAAGCTTGGGAGAAGAGCCTTTTCTTGGTCTCCCAGAGGAAGAGTGGTTATAGGGTCCTTGCTTTCTTGTGGAAGGAAAATGCCTTCCCCTCTGTGCTGAATGCCTTTTCGTCCTTTCTCAGAGACTCTGCCTCTGGTCACTGCTCACTCTCCCATATTTACCTCTTCCCATGCCGGAGTTCTTTCGGTCCCAGCACCCATGGAGCTCCTTCCATCTGGCAAACAGAAGCAAATTCATCCTCGGAGCTGACTCCATTACTTTTCCTGTTTATAGCTGCCGTTTACAGTCTAAATTCCTGAAAGAATGATTATTTTAATCTCACATAATCTCAACTCCCTGTAGTCTTACATAAGCTCCTTAATGCACCGTAAACCTACACCTGGAGTTTTGCCAGTAGGTAAGAAACCAAGACACAGAATAATCTGGAACTCTAGTATATGTGCTGCCGAAGCGAGCACTAATCTGGAACTCTAGATCTGGAGTCTGGTAGGCCAGAGAAACTGGCTGACTGAAAAATTTTTGCCCACATTCTAGAAAAACTATGGGTAGGAAAAGAACACATTACAATGTTTGGAGATTTGGCAGCAAAATATTAAGGTCGAATTCAGTAAAAGTGAAGACAGGGTAGAAATTATAATGTACCAGAAACTTTGTACTAATGAAACAGTATTTCTTTCTGAAGCTTTCAGAAAAAGTGTATTTTTTTTCTAAAGGAAGAAATAGATCATGGAGAGAACGGCTCCGTGGAGGACTGTCAGGAGGGGTGGTAGTCACTTAATAGGAGAGTCACTTAATAAAAATCTTGGTTAACTCATTCTCCCCCTGTCTTTACTTTGCGCTTCCTTACCTGAATTCTGCCTCCTTGGCCCAGACCTGCTCGCCACCGTCAAAGACTCGACATTCTGACTCTGGTGTTTTCCTCCTAATTTTTGTCGGTGGTCTTCTCCAGGGGGAGTAGCAGTAGTTCATGTTAGTTCCTGTTTTGAGTCTGCACAGCTGGTTCTCTGTGCCTCTGAACTCTGCCTCCTTTATCTGCTCTTCAGAGCTGGCAGAGTAGAAGTTGGGGTTTGGGAGTTTGGTGTAAGTTCTAGGCTTGTAAAATTAACTGTGTGACTTTGACTTAATCTTTTTGAATCTTGGTTTCTCAACTATTAAAAGGAGAACACTTAGCACCTTCTAAGTTTCTGAGCGCTCAGAATAATGTGTAGAATAGCAGCAAATACTGGGTGCCAAGTAAATGTTTCCTTTCCTTGCTAGTTGATGCTCCGGATTATTATTACTATTATTACTATTTATTGTAATTATTTATTTCGAGTTTTTATTTAAAGTCTAGTTAGTTAACATATATGGTAAAATTGGTTTCAGGAGTAGAATGTCATGATTCATCAGTTACCTGCAACGCCCAGTGCTCACTGCAAGTGCATTCCTTCATCCCCTAGTTGCTGCTGTTTAGTTAGCAAGTTATACAAATCGCAAAGAGGAGGTGGCAAACAGACTATTAGGATTATTTTGTACATGTATGAAAATATGAAGATTAATTGGTATCACAGTTCTTTATGAATAAGCCTTAGGAATAAATTGAAGGAGAAAAAGATTATACTCTGAAGGCTGTGGGCAGGTGGGTTAAACTTCCCTTCTGATGTACTATGGCCTTGCTGGTTATCTGTTTATAATAAACTTAGCCACCTCTTAGAAAAGAAAAGTTACTTAGCTCTAGTAGATGAAGCAAGAGTTTTTTTATTACAAAATTTAGCTGATCGTCATTACATACTGGTAGATTTGGTGGTGGTTCATGGTATTTTTATCAGTATGAATCATGAAAGAACATTTTTTTCCCCCAGAGTACGTACCATGTCTCCTGGAAGTAAATTCCTTTGGAATGAAAGAATATATATAATTGCTAATTGAATAAAAGAGTATTTGCTTAAAACTTTCCTTTTTTCCTTTTTTAGGTGTTTGGCAATCAACTCATTCCTCCCAACGCACAAGTGAAGAAGGCGACGGTTTTTCTCAACCCTGCAGCTTGCAGAGGGTAGTTCAGTTTGTGATTTGTCACATGCTCAGTTGTCCTGAGGGGGGAAACGTCACAGAATATCAGGAAGCTAGTTGGACTGTGTGGAGTTGGAAGAAGTAGGTTCCGTATTCGTCTAGCAATGAGATTGATTTGTGATGGAGGAGTAGTGGTTAGTGAGCTGGAACTGTAAAGCTAATTGATGCTTGGCAAACTTGTCTAATTGAAGTTTAATAAAAATCCCAGAATTAGGGGTGCCTGGGGTGGCTCAGGCAGTTGGGCGGCCAGCTCTTGGTTTCGGCTCAGGTTGTGATCTCAGGGTCCTGGGATTGAGCCCTGTTGCTCTCCGCTAAATAAATTAAAAAAAAAAAAAATCCCAGAATTAATACTCTCAAGTAAGTCTTACCTGCTTGGGGACAGCTCCTGCTGTTGTTGTGGTGTAAATGATTGGGCCTTCTCTGTTCCACGATGTTCCATAATGGCCAAAACATTGTGGGCTTGTGAAGTCAGAAACATTCTTTCCAAAAGGAGTGAACCTTGAGCTAGTCTTGGAGGTCAGCAGAGGAAGAACATTCGATCTTCCTGACTGAGGAAATAGCTCTTGGGGTGTGTGTGTGTATGTGTGTGTGTGTGTGTGTGTGTGTGTGTGGGTGTGGGTGGGTGTGGGTGTGGGTGTGTGTGGGTGTGTGTGGGTGTGTGGGTGTGTGTGTGTGTGTGGGTGTGTGTGTGTGTGTGTGTGTGTGTGTATAGAGACCAGAGTAACTAGTTATGTCCCTTGCTGTGTTGCAGGCCAGTCTACAGCCTGGTCTAGCTGGCCTGGAAGAGTTGTATGAGGGAATTGTGGGAATTCAGGTGTGAAGAACAGTTGGGACTTTGGTTGATAATCATGTATTTCTGTTCATTTATTATAAGAAAGTGGAGGCTGTGTGTGTGTAACTGGGCTAAGGGCCCATGGAAATTCTGTGTATTCTGTTCATTTTGGCTTTGAACTTAAAACTGCCCTAAAAAATAAAGTCTATAAATTTTAAAGTACCACAGGCAAACAAAAATGTGTTTCAGTGTTTGTTGCAGTTCTCCTTCAGTTGGAAAGGTGAATAAAAAAGACCTTGAAGGCTTTTAGAAGAAATCATTTAAAACTTAAAAAGTATTTTTTAAAAATAGAATGAAAAGGTTGTCTGAGGTGGGGAGGGGAGTGATATCTTTTATGATCCCTAGCAACCAGAACCTTTTCTTGTCTTTTTTAAGGACTGGAAAATTAATAACTGTGTATTAGGTTGGATTCTTGGGTGCCTGGGTGGCTCAGCCTGTTTAGTGTCTACTTTGAGCTCAGGTCATGATTTCAGGGTCCTGGGATCAAGCCCCATGTTGGGCTCCCTGCTCAGTGGGGAGCCTGCCTTTCTGCCCCTGTCGCTCCTTCTGCTTGTGCTCTTTTTCTCTCAGTCAAATAAAATCTTTAAAAAATATATGTATTAGGTTGGATTCTATAAGACCTTCGTCAAATGACCTCAAGATATTAAGAACAACACAACAAAAAGACTAGTTGGGACCAGCTTATAACTGGTGGTCTTGTGTAAGACGCAGGGATCCTGAAAGAAGTTTCTCCAGTAATTTGAGATAGTGAATGTGGCTTTACAGATAATAAGGAGAAATCGTGTCTTTTTTTTCTTTTTTGATAGAGTGAGAGCACGAGCAGGGAGGGGGAGAGGGAGGGAAAGAGAATCCTAAGCAGGCACCACACCCAGTATGGAGCCTGGCACCAGGCTTGATCTCACTATGACCTGAGCTGAAATCAAGAGTTGGAAGTGACCTGAGCTGAAATCAAGAGTTCGAAATGACCTGAGCTGAAATCAAGAGTTGGAAATACCCGAAGCTTAACTGACTGAGCCACCCTAGTACACCACACCTTACTTTAAATTCTGCAGTTTAAGATATTTACCTACAGATTGTCGGAACTGGCTCTGTGATTCTGCCCAATTGACTAGCTTTGTTAGAGCCATCTTCCCCCCACCCTGTAAACACCAATCTTAATGCCTATTGATCATTCTTGTTTAAGAAGCAATACCAACAAATGAACAGGTTCTAACCCAACACCATCAAAATATCCAAGGTAAGTAAACAGTGGTGGCCTGTGGCAGCAGCTACCAGAGAACGGTGGGCTCCAGGGTTTGAAGGACTGGCCTTGGATAGTAGTCTTCTGCTCTGTGATATTATGGGAACTACTTAACTTAAATCCTCAGTGTCCATAATCTGTAAAATGGGAAAAGTGATGGCTCCTACCTTAAAAAATTACTGTATAGAATAGGTGCCTTTGCGATTAAGTGAGATAATGCCTACGGTGTGTTTAGCATTTCCATTTCAAGGTGAGCACTGGAGGAAAGGAATATAAGCTACTGTGATTATTATGGACATGTCAACTAGGTTCAGAACATTCTCTGCTTTGCTTCCCCACCCTTCCCGAAAGTGCTTGTGCCTCTCCCTCTGCCTACTTTAATGTAACTGTTCTAGGTCCTATTCCTTTAGAGACCTAGTTCGTTAGCAACCAGCTAATTCTGATAAAGAAAAATTTATATGCCAGTTTGTTTAAGCTGTACTCTGTTACTTTAAGTTCCTACTTACAAAGGATAATAACACTAAAAAACAATTTTTTAGAGCAGTTTTAGGTTCTGTTTATATTTTTACATGTAAATGTATTGGCATTTTAAAAGGTGGATTACTGTTTAAAAGTACATTTTTATCTTTAAAGGTGAGGCCGGGAAAAGTCTGCTAAAGTTACTGTCCCCTTTAGCAAGGTGAATCCCTCTGTGCTTCTGGGTATGAGCCACTCTGAAGCTCTCCAGCATCTTTTTTTTTTTTTTCCCTAAAGCTTTCACTATTTAATTGCACTATTTTTGTCATCTTGGCTCTACTCTGAAACATAATATATAATTCATCATGTAGCTATTTCATTATGTAGTACTGGTTTAAAACTAGGCGCCTTAAGAAATAAGATAACTGTGTGTTTAGCATTAATAAATAATACATTAAGAAGTAATTATTTTTCTGTGTGTACGTGAACCTAGAAATTGCAGTACGTATATAAAGCTTTTATTTCGCTCGGGTACTAGCTCACCTTTAATTATATAATAAATAATGCATTTCTTATTGGTAACACTTGCTTTTCAGTCTTTTATATGGAACAGTCGAATTTTAGAGGTTTCCCAAAGCGTGGGATCACATGAAGATGTGAATAAAAGCCCAAATGTCCAAATCCTTATTTCTTTAACTTGGAGGAGCTTACAGATGTATTGTAAATGATTAATATAGCCGATCGAGACTTGTCCAGAGTTTTGCTTCTCAGAACGGATCTACCTCCAACTGATCTTTTCTTATCAATCCAGTAATGGAAACAACCCTGGAAGGAGAAACGTTTGTACTATCATTAGCTCAGCTCTTTCTTGTCGGGTTAAGCCCCACCTGTGGTGAGCTGGAAAGGGGGAATTTTCATTTAGCCTTTTCTGTTCATTCTAGTAAGAATTCAGGTCAGGAGAAAGGGCAGGGGATATTTGTGTAATTTCCTTACAACATGCTCAGGTAGGCCCTTGGTTTGAGGTACTGTTTTTGAACGGTCCGTGTGAAAATGTGTCCAGTTTGTGCAGTTTCTCCATTTCTATTTTAATTCCTAAGAAGAAATGTTGCGTGTTTCTGTCTGCCGTTTGGTGGTTGTTTCTTTTTAAAGAATGTTGAATTTGCTTTGTGTGTGACTATACCTGCTCCTCATTAGCTACCTTAGTATGTCTTTCTGTTAAACTTGCATCACTGGTTTTAAAAATCTTTGAAAGAGGACTGAGTAAATGTGGATGTGAAAGTTGCATGTTCGCTGTGGTTTCGAATGTTCTCTTTTTTTGTTTTGTTTTGTTTTCTGATGTGATAGTTGAAAATATTTGGGTGAAAAACAGGTCCACTGATTGGTATGTTCAACTTCGAGACCGTGCCATTGGGGACTTCTTGCAACTTTTGTATCCCCTGGTGCCTGGGCCATATTTCTGACTCCTGACCTGATTTGGACAAGAGTCACTGTCAGAACTAGGTGTACAGTGCTTCTAACACACACACACGCTCGCTCTCTCTCTCTCTCTCTCTCTCTCTCTCTCTTTCTCTCTGTCTCTTCAAAGTGCTTTTTAACTGTTTCTGTTCTCACAAGACTTCACAATCCTGTCCTTTCCTTTCCCGCAGAATTTACATGTCTGCATTGGGGCAGGTTCATTTATTCATGCATTAGTGTATTAATTCATCAGACACTTATTAAGTATCTTCTCAGTGTGCCAGACATAATTCTAGAGGCTGGGGGACTCAAGGATTATAAGATTTGGTGTCTGTTTTTGCAAGGCTTCCAGTCTCATCCCAAAGACTGTCCTGCAAATCACTGATTGTCATACCATGTGGAAATTCCTAGCAAAGATGTGTACAGAGTGATGGGGCCACAGAGAGAAGGATGTGACTTTGCCTGCGAGCTTCAGACAAGCTGCTGATTTAGACTTTCAAACTTTACCTTTCATAGCAGAATTTCTGCCTTCATGGAAAAGAATTTTGCTCCTTCTCCAGGGCTTTCATGACAGGTTTAAAACTCAAGAAATGGAGATACCTCTAGTATATGAAATCGTTAAAAATGTGTTTCTCCCTCAAAGGTTGTATCCACTGAGTTAGAATGAATCCGTATTCTGTGGGGTTCAATATATTCCCTCGGGCCACATGAAAAATGTTAAATACACCCTCCTCCCTCTACCACTGGAATATAAATAAGTTCTCTGAGGACTTATTACATGCTACTTTAGTTGCAGGTGTTTCTGTCTGCTTTGTCTTATTGTATCCCTAGCTCCCACCCCCGTGGCTAGCATGTAGTAGGTGCTCGATAAACACTTGCTGAATGACTCAAGCGTTGTGTCCTGATTGGGGCCATATGTACTGTCACGTTCTTCTCTAGAGGAGCTAGACTGAACCGCAAGCATCCCAGATGGGTGAGAGCTGATTGTATTAGAAGGTAAACTCCTGGAGGCCCCAGAATGGTAGCGTCTCCATTTCTCCCCGTAGAACCCAATGACTCATTGTTCGCCTTCCTGTGTTTGCAGGAGTGAAGGAAACCTGTGTTTCTCAGGCTGTTTCTTGTTCAACTCTAGTGAAGATGGTTGGGCTTTCTCTTCTTCCTCTTGAGAGCTTGTGTCCAAATTTTTGTGTTTTTTCCTTTGTCTACAGCAAAGCAAGGACTCTATTTGAAAAAAATGCTGCCCCAATTTTACACTTATCTGGCATGGATGTGACTGTTGTTAAGGTAAGAATACTCCACAGTGTTGATTTTATCTGAGCTACCACTCCTTATAACTTATTCTCTTCTCTTGACTTTATAGCAGAAATCACATAACGTAAGGAGCTGGGAACAGAGAAATCAACGTTGTGTCTTTGTTCTGATCGTTAATAAAAGCGGTTTTTTTTTTTTTTTTTTCCAAAGCATTGTCAGGTTTTCATTTTCAGAAGAAGATTAGATGGAGGCGTGAACTTGATTCCTTTCATCTGAAAGCTAGGGTGTGGAATTATTGTCTCTTGGAAGATGAAAGTAGTTTTGGCTATAGGAATTCTTTTCCTGAAAATAAAAAAAAATTCCACTTTGAGTAGTTAATTTAATTTCTTGGTAGCGCCATAGACAAGTAAACATTTTCTCTCTGGGGAGGAATTTTCAATGGTAAAGCTCTAGAATTTGCAGTATTTAGCTAAGAAAAAAAGGGGACAAAAATAAGTTAGAAGGAAATGTACTAGATAGAAGACACTCCAAGACTCCACTTTATGGACTTTTAAGTGATGAGTGTGGTGTATACTCAGGTGTGTGCATGTGGTGAAAATCACTCTTGTCATGTTTCTAAGTCTGTGGTTTATTTTTAATATTACTCTTTCATGAAATCAGAGATGAAAAGATAATTTAGTCCAGTTACCATGAAACTTTGATCTCCTTTGTCCAACTGGTCTGTGATGTGGTCTTCCAGTTGTCTGTCTCCAGGGATGGGGGAAAGGGGAAGAGAACTAATATTGATGTGAGTGCTTGTAATATACGTTACAGACTCCACGTGTGAGCGATCCCAAGATGGTTATGTAAGAGTTTTTCCTTGAATGTTCCTTTACATGAACTCAGATTGAACCATCTGAACCTGGAGCTGTCTTTGAGGGAAACTGTTTTGTATATTAAATGTCTTCAATGGTTCTAGAAGTAGTCAGGTTCTATTCTGAATTAATTTTCATAAGGCAACATTTTCAAGGAATTCGTTGCTTCCATCTAGGTTTCAAATATTGGTATCGAGTTCATAATTTCCTCTTTTTAACTTGCAAGTTTTGTTACATTTGTAGTATCTCGTTTTAATTCTTCATATTGTTTATTTGTGCCTCTCTTTTTTTCTCTCTGTAGCCTCTATAGAGATATATACCTCTATAGACCTCTGTAGAGAGGTATGTCTATTAATCCTTGCCAAGAATCATTTTTTGGCTTGTTGATCCTCTCATTTATGTTTGTTTCATGAATTTCTAGTCTGTTTTTACTGTTTCCTTCATTCTACTTAATTTGGATTTTTTTCTGCTGTTCTGACATTTTAACTGGGATGCTTTTTTAATTCTTCACCCTTTTCCTATTTATCGAAAGCTATAAATTTCCCTCTACTGCCTCAGCTTCATCTTCTAAGTGTTGATGTATAATATTTTCATTATCATTCATTTTAAAAATATTTTCTAAGTCCCATCATGATTTTTGTTTGACCTATGATTTATTTAGACCCGTTTTTAAATTTCCTGATACAAAGTTTTTCTAGTTATCTCTTTGTTAATGATTTCTTATTTAATTGCATTATGGTCAACAAATGTAGTCTCTACGATTCCTGCCTGTGAAATTTTCTTGAGTCTTGTTTTAATGGCCTAGCATGTGTTTTGTTTTCATTATTGGGTACCATGTTCTTTACATGTCCAGTAAGTCAAGTCTGTCCATTGTGTGGTTCTAGTCTTCTGTGTCCTTAGTGATCTTTTCTTCTGCTTTAACTATATTGAGAGGGGGCTTTTAGAAATCTCCCACTGTTACTGGGGATTTTTCTGTTTCTCTCTGTAGTTCATTTTTGCCTTTTATATTTTGAGATGATGTTAGTAGATGCTCTCAGGTTTTACATGGCTTTATTTTTCTCGAGTTTTGACCCTGTTCTAGACGGGTTCTCTTTAGCCTCGGCCACAGTCTATCTTACCTAGTGTTCTTAGTGACTCTACTAGCTTAGTTTGGCTGAGTTTTGCCTGGTGTAATATTTTTATCCCTTTACTCTCAGCCGTTTAATATCTTTATATTTTAGATGCATTATTGGTAAGGCATGAAAACAGGGTATTTAAAAGATCCAGTCGTTTTTTTGGTCTTTTTATTGGGTCCCTGAATCCATTAATATTTATTGTCATTATTGGCTGTATTGATTTCTATACGAGTTATCTACAGCTACATAACTGCCTTGACAGCTCCTTCTCTGCTTCAGATTCTGTTGGTCTGCAGTCTGTTGGGAGCTGCCCTGGTGCTGGTCACACCTGGGCTCCTCAGTGGCACGGCTGAGGAGGGCTGGCCTGCCTCACGCGTCTGTAGGTCAAGGCTGCTGGTGTCTGGCTCATGGGGGTCCCCAGCAGGCGTCTTCACTTGATGGCTGGGTTCTCTGAAGTGAATTACAGACATCATGTCCTTTTACCCCTCAATGCTTCAGTGTGCACTTAAAAAAAAAAAGGCTACTTTTCTATGTAACTTCAGTATCATTATCATACCCAGCAGAAGTAACAGTTTTATAATGTCATGTTATGCTACCTATTGTCTTCATTCACTTTTTTTTATTCAATATCATAAGGCTACTTTTTAAAAAATCCTTCCTTTGTTGCTGCATTTGGAATTTTCTTCTTCTTCTTCTTTTTTTTTTTTTTAGATTTATTTATTTATTTATTTGACAGAGAGAGACCACAGGTAGGCAGAGAGGTAGGGAGAGGGAGAGAGTAGGAAGCAGGCTCCCTGCCAAGCAGAGAGCCCGATGCGGGACTTGATCCCAGGACCCCGAGATCATGACCTGAGCCAAAGGCAGAGGCTTAAGCCACCGAGCACCCAGGTGCCCTGGAATTTTCTTACACCAGAGCCTCAAATAGGTTGTCTCTATAATCTTTTTAAATTATGACCTATTAGATCTGTCAAAGTATTTTTGAATTTTGGTTCTTTCATTAGTGTACTTGTATTTATTAATTTTTTTTTTTTTGCTAGTATTTATTGACTGCCTGCTGTGAGCTAAGTCCTGTTCTAGGTATTGGGGATACAGTCTGAACAGAATAAACTTTTCATGTCTGTCCCCAAAGAGCTTCTCTTCAAAGCGGGAAAGGGAGAGATGCAGATAAAAGAAACAGCTACATAAACATGGTTTGTCAGATGGTGATGAGTGCCATGAAGAAAGGTCAAGCCGAGTAAGGGGACCAGGAGTAATGGGAGTTTGTTTAGTTCAGAAGGTCGGGAGAGACCGGTTTGAGGAGATGGCTGTTCAGCAAAGACCTGAGGCGAATGAGTGAGCCCTGCAGAGGAGGAGGGGAAAGGATCTGGGCCGAGGATGCTGCATGTCTGGGACTCTGAAGCGGGAGTGTACTAGGCATGTTTGAGGAATAGTAAGGAGGCCAGTGTCTGTTTTTTAAAATAGTGTCATTTACATACACACCTTTCACCTCTGTTGTTGATAGCACTGTATAGAAAGGCTTGGGGCCCCTGGGTGGCTCAGTCCATTAAGCATCTGACGCTTGATGTCAGCTCAACTCTTGCTTTCAGAGTTGTGGGTTCAAGCCTGGAGTTGGGTTCCACTGTGGAATCTACCTGCAATTTGATGTCACTGCCCTGAGCTTCTCACTTGCAGCGCAGACCTTCAGTTGGTAACTAACTAATCTACTTGTATTCTAACACATTATTTCCACATTTCTCCATTTTGTCCCCATGGATGTCATCAAATAGTTTACCAGATGCCTTGCTGAAGAGCAGATACGATATCCATCTGGTTTCCTGTATCTACTGATCTAGTAATGTCAAAGAAGTTGAGGACAGTCTGAAATGCCTTGTTCTTAGCAAACCCATACCAAACCCATCACTTTTTTCGGGGTACTCACAAACCATCCTTTTAATCTGATTGACATGTATTCTTAAAAAAAATTACTATTTGCAAATGTGTAACTATAAAGCCAGGCTTTTCACTTCTAGAATAAAAGTGAGATGATTCCTTGTAAAATTCATGGTGTGTGTTTAGGGACTTCCTTTTTCCTCTGCGTTAACTGTGCTCAGGTGCTTTAGCCCATCTGAAATTCAGATCTTCAGTTTTTGTCTATTGTGTCTCATAGAGTGTCAGTAGGAGAGGATGTTTCCTATGTTAGTGTTAGCTGCATTATGTGTTCTAGAATCTAATGTTTGGTTATAGAGGCAGTGGCTTAGATTCATTGAAGGTGGTATTGTTGTGCCCAAGTTTTCGCGTCTGAGAGACCACCAAGGAGCCAAGCACCGAAGCAATCACACGAGGGTTTATTTTACAAGCTTAAGCTTGGGCCCAAGTATACCCGACACAGCGGAGTAGGGACTTGGACCCCGAACCGGATTACAGTCAGAGTTTTTAAAGGCAGAGTGGGGGTGGACTTGGCAGTAGATAATTGGGCCATGACTGCTGGCTCAGCAGTAAGTGAGGACAAAGGGGATGTACTATCAGGGTAAAAAAGACTGTCAGGATATTGGAGGCCTGGTTATTATTAAATCACGGCCGTTTCTCCCTCTGATGGGGCACTAACATGACGACAATTAGGAGTCTCCTGGTGGAATGTCACATTCCTGCTATCAAGGGTTCTTGTTAGTGAGATTTAGGTTTAGAAGAAATGTAACTTTATTTAGGGCTTGAGGAACTGAGTTATGTGTGCCTCTGGAAATTGGGCCATTGATAATGTAACTTCTTTGTTGTAAATCTCAAGGACATTTGTAAACCAAGGGAGACTCCTGCCTTGCAGGATTATGATCTCTGCAAGTTAACTATTTGTTTTTCTTTTAGGGCAGTCAGGGATGCCTGAGGAATGTCACACATCCTGCCGAGGGGAGGGGAGCGGGTGGAGAGGGGGTGCAAGGTGCCAGCTTTTGCTTTGCCAAGATGGCTGTACTTATGCTAAAGCTAAACCTGAGGTGGGATGGCCTTCATTTTCTTGGCCTCCACAGTATATGTATCTGAGAGGAAATACTCTGAATAAAAACAGTGAGGTTTAGGTACTATTTTGCCACTACTCTGAATCACACCTGTACTTTATGTATAATCATAGCAAAACCCAACCTTTTGCTGAAGTACAGTACTGGTCCTGAACGGTTTCCTTCTCGTTGCTTTATATACTTCTGCACAGCAATACTATGGGGATGCTGTTACTACCCCAACCCCAACCCACATAATTTCAGTGGTGAGGAAGGTAAGGTCCTTAGAGTTTAAGGCCACTCAGCTGAAAAGTAGCAGAGTTAGAGTTTAATCTGGGTCTCTTGGGCTCCCAAATCTGTGCTCTTTTCATTACATCTGTGTCTCTCTATTTGCGTATACACTTGACTTCCTGCTTTCAGATGAAAGGTGCCAGGTAAATGGTGTAATAGAATCTGCACTGGCCTGGAAATGAGTCCTTTGACTAGGTAGCTGTATAAGCGGACACAGATCACTGGGTTTGGGTTTTACTTTTAAAGGAAGGTTAAAGATGGTTTCTCAGGCCCCTTCTAGTTCTAAACAATACAGAACTGTGTATATGATTACTTTGATAGCTACTGAGTTTTTGTGTCTGTCAGTTATGCAGAATTTGAGGAAAGCTCTGTGTCAGACTCTAAAGAAAACGTCCCATATTTTTAAATCTTTGATTTTATGGCCCTAGGCTGGTAAATTTACCAAACACTTCTTCTGTATTTCAGACAGATTATGAGGGCCAAGCCAAGAAACTCCTGGAACTGATGGAAAACACAGATGTGATCATCGTTGCGGGAGGAGATGGGACATTGCAGGAGGTATGGCTGTTTTTCTGTTCGAAATCATTTTGAAGGTGAGGAAAATGGAAATTAGATCTTAGAGCACTGGCATAAAGTGGTTATAATTTAAGGAAATTCTTTGTAATTTATTTTTTTAGGATTCTTACTCTCTGAAACAGGTGCAGTGTTACATTTCTGTCATGTACTTTTATTCTCTTGTTTTGTATAAACCTTATACCCAACATATAGGAGGATTTTTGTTTTATCAAATTTAAGTTGGATAAAATTGAATAAATAAGGAAAAGAAATGATGATGGGTGTGATAAGCTTTTTATATTTTGGGGACTGATGGAGTAGCCCTGTATGTTAGGGAGTTAGGGAATCAGTTTTAATCATGGGGGATGGTTCTTATAAAATAAACTTAGATCCTTCTTTTGAAAAAATGCTTCTATTCTCACATTATTTCCATTGCGTGAAATGTTCTCTCATAATAGTATGGTTAGAGGCAGGGATCTACAAGTTCAGGTGTATGTATCTGCCTTTGTTTTCAAATTTCACGTCCTTAGTGCTTATTCTGGTCCAATAGGACAATAAGTACATTACCTTAGCAGTGCTCTTTCGAGGGCTGCTAATTGGAAACCCCTGAAAAGCCCTATGCGGGTGCCCCTCCTACTGCTCAGTCCTCCCCTCCTGTGGGCCATCGTTCACAGCTGGGCCTCATTTCTGATGGCCTTCTGCCTCATCTAATGGTTTCCTCCGTGTCGAGGGATCCGGAGCTAACAGCAGACAGAGCAGTGTCCTATGTTTGACTTAGTAATTATGTGAGCCTTAGTAAGCTGCTTTTAGAAAGTCTGTGCTAATGATCCCGTAATTGTTTATATGGCTTTTTAATGAAGTGTGAAGAATACTGATAGCATGCCAACACAGAACGAAGTAGACCTCATGACGGCCCCATCTGATGCAGAAATTCGTGGAGGCAGGAGGTGGAGGGAGAAGATTGGCGTCTGTCCTTACCTCACAAAATGTTTTTAAGAAATAGACCAAATTGTATATTTGGTATAGTTGTGTATTTGGTATGATCTCAGTCATATACAAGTACGTGCTGAATGAAAAAAGGATTGGAGGGAAATATGCCAAAACATAAGCAACTGATTCATGATGGTTATCCCACGGGGTGGGATGATGAGAAAGCATTTCCTTCTTCAGGTATTTTTTCACCACTAATGCAAGGCATGGCTGTTATATTTTAAAAATAAAAAACCATCATGTACAAATTGAAATTAAAATTATCTTTTAAAAGAGGGCTGTTGTTCCCCTTGTCTTCATATTCCTGGATGAGAGATCTTCATAGAGCACAGACTTATCTGTGTGTAGCAAAGCGTGACTTTTGTTCCTGGGTGTGTGTGTGTGTGTGTGTGTGTCTGTGTATGTCTGTGTGTGAGTAGTGCGACCCAGGCCGCTCTGTATGATCCCTGTGTACCTCACATTTGTATCCGGTGTAGAGAACGCAGAACAGTCTTGCTAATATAATGTGGAGGTTTTGTAATTATTTCATCTTAGCCTTTATTGGGCTATTGATCTTAGGTCAAGAATCCAATCTAATTTTGCTCTGATCCCTTTGCAGAACACTGTATGTTTTAAGAGCCAGTACATCTTTTGACACAATTTCTAGGAAGAGAACAGACACAAGTTTGTGATCCATGAAAATTGAATCCAATTCTTGTTTGATAAGGGAACTACATGTTGTTTATAATAATTTTTTTTAATGTTTGTAGGTTATTACTGGAGTTCTTCGAAGAGCAGATGAGGTGAGCTTTCAAGAAAGAGTGACTGCATTTTAACTTTTACATTTCCGTGCTTTTTATATCCTTTTACCTTTTTTTTTGTCATTTCATATTTTAAGGTGGGCACAAATTGTGCTTCTTTGGGTTTTAGCAGATAAAGTACAGCTGCGTTTGTCCTAGAACTCTTTGGTCAGTCCGTGGCGGACTCCTCTGTTTCAGTATTCCCGAGCACCCAAGAGCTTTTACCAGAAAAGCTGTTGTTTGAAATATAAATTTTTCCCATGGAACATTCTCTTCACAGAATTCCTTCATAAATAAATGATGGTATATTCATGTACTGGAAGCCAGGTAGCAGTAAGAATGAATGAATTAGACCTATAAATATCTATAAATATTTACAGATTTATATATCTATAGATAATATATATATATAAAAATATCTATAAAATGATTAAGTCTAAAAAATACTGAATACAAAAGGCAGGTTGCCAAAGTATGTTACTGTATTTCTATAGAGTCTTGCAATTCAGAAAGCAGCACTGCATACTATTAATGGATGTGTAAATACGTCGTCAAAGAATAATAAGGGGACCGGAAAGGCATCACAGCATTGGCAGGATAGTGGTTTTGGCTGGCGGGGGTGGGGGCGGGGGGAGGACTGCTACTTGAACTTGCTTGTTCTCTTTGCCTTCTTTACACTTGGGATAGTTTATAAAGCATTGTCAATAGTTACTGTACAAATGTTAGGTATTTCTAGTTGAATTTTATCTTCAACTTTTTCGAATAGTGTGACAACATAATAAATACAGTCTCTGTCACAATAGCACATTTATCTAAATCCTTTTTTTAAAATTTATTTTTTTAAAAGATTTTATTTATTGGTTTGACAGAGAGAGACACAGCGAGAGAGGGAACACAAGCAGGGGGAGAGGGAGAGGGAGAAGCAGTCTTCCCACGGAACAGGAAGCCGGATACAGGGCTTGATCCCAGAACCCTGGGACCATGACCTGAGCCGAAGGCAGACGCTTGACGACTGAGCCACCCAGGCGCCCCTATCTGAAATCTTTAAGACCCTCCTTTTTGTAACCAAATTTCTTTCAACCAGTTGCTGTTAATGAGTACCCAAATACTTCTTCCAAATTCAGAGTCCTGTTGTTTTTCAGGCCTGCCTCATTCTGGCCTTAGCATTATCTGATTGCTGGGGTCTAGGGACCGGAGAGACCGGGTGGTACACGGAGGGTCAGTTACTTTGTCGTAATGGACACATCTGTGTCTCTCTGTTCAGTGTGATTCTCTGACCATAACCATAAAAACTTTCCTCTTCTTTTTTCCCTTAGGCTTCCTTCAGTAAAATTCCCATTGGATTTATCCCATTGGGACAGACCAGTAGTTTGAGTCCTACCCTCTTTGCTGAAAGCGGAAACAGAGTCCAGTAGGTTGTCAATGTGGGGTAGTAGCGTTTGTGAGTGAGTGAGCCTGGGAATGGACAGTTCATGTGTGGGTGATATGAATTTTTTGTTTGTTTTTAGTTTGGATAGCATGGAACCACAGATCATTAAGAGGAGGACCTAGATCAAAGTATAACCTTTCAGTTCATTGGGAGTTTCCCTGTCAGGTTCTGGGACCCCGGTGTTCTGATATCAAGTGCCTAGGTCAGGTGTAGAGATGAATACTGATGTCGTTCTGTCAGTTTTTTTTTTTTTTTTTTTTTTTTTTAAAGATTTTTATTCATTTATTCATTTGACAGATAGAGATCACAAGTAGGGAGAGAGGCAGGCAGAGAGAGAGAGAGAGGAGGAAGCAGGCTCCCTGCCAAGCAGAGAGCCCGACGCGGGACCCGATCCCAGGACCCCGAGATCATGACCCGAGCCGAAGGCAGCAGCTTAAACCACTGAGCCACCCAGGCGCCCCCGTTCTGTCAGTTTTGAAGACAGCATCCCCAATCCAAACTGTCTTTGTGCCTTTATTTTGGAAGATTCTCTAGTGAAGTCAGATTTGCATTGATTATTTGTTTTCTTTAAAAATATATGATGACAAATAGCAAGTCCCTCGTGAAAACTGAACGGGTAGCCTTGGCTTCATTAGCTTGATAGCATAAGTAGCTAGAACAGTGAAATAATAGTTAATAGTCCCATCCTTCAGGGAATGCCTGAAGTGGAAGGCAGTATGGGTAAAGCAGCCGGGAAAGCACTGTAGCCCCGGCTTCTAAATTAAACTGCTGAGTCTGACTGTCTTTAGGAGTCACGCAGATTGTTGTTATCGTTCTTTCCTCTTGAAAGTGTTACGTAAACAAAGCTGTAGTCTTTTAAGAAGATAGGAATCTTGAGCTGGAGTCCTAGCTTTGACAGCGGTAAGTAGTATAATCGTTTGCAGGCTCTCATTGTCAGTCGTCTGATCCTTCATGTAAGCTTTGTGACGCAGTTGGGGGAGGCCAACAAAGAAATACTTGTTGAAGGTATTAATTAAAATCTTCGCACAACATTTTCAGTTATATAACCTTCTAAAATCATGACAATGGTAATAGGTGATTTTCTGTTGGCCTTTTTTTTTTTTTTTTTCCTCCTGCTTTGGTTTGTTGATTAGGGTGGTTTTTGTGGATTTACTTTTGCTGTTAGAATTTTAGGAGTCATTTAGTATCTTTTAACAATTCCCTGTCTCTCTATATATCATAAAAGTCTTGGTCCATATGTCAGACACAAGGCCTAACCATAGACCTAACCATATCAGTCTTTGTCAAAACGGCTCCTGCTTCAGGCCTTCATCTAATGGGGCTGTTCCGCTTTTCACCAGGCATCCTGAAGCCTCACGTGGCATTTCGATTTGCCAGGCTTTTTATTCTTAGTTTAGAATTTCTGAGGGGCGATGGGTATAACAAATAATAAATTATTCAAACATTTTGCTTTTGTGAGATAAATTCTATCTGGTTTGGGTCTTGGTTACCTTAGAGAGTTAGTCTTTCACTTTATGTCAATGTAGATGATTTGAACTGCTTCCCCAATGTTCCCAAATATATGTCAGTGATCCAGAGGGAGACCATGTTCCTTGGAGAATACCTTGCCTATCCCAAAGCCAGGTAGGTGCAGCGTGGCTGCCCTCAAGGTCTTAATTTCTTGAAGGTCTTTTGTTTTTTTAGGAGCTAATTTTCCCTGGGTTAAGCTAATGTTGTTGCTGCTTCTATTTAAAATTTAAAGATTTATAAAACTTAATTTATAAGCATGCCCCGGGGCTCTGAGATAATTAAGTAAATCTGCCCTGGGTTCAGAATTTTGTAGACCTCTCAACATGGCAGATGCCTAAGGCCATTTAAAAGTACAAGACTTTGCTTTTTGCACTGCTGTCAAGATTTGTTGTACCATAATTACTACAGGAGAAAAAGGAATCTTGCATTTGGAATGTTGCAGGTAAATAATTCTAAAAAATAGCTGTTTGGTGCTATAGTGCTGCTTTAGCTAGAACTTTCAATTACTGCTGGGGAATGATAAATTTGTGGTTGTATTGTAGCTGTGTGCTGCCATATCATTTTTGGAAAAAAATGAATATTAAAAGGCTTTTTCAGTTGCAGTGGGTTTTTTTTGTGTTGTTTTTTTTTAAGGTCAGTCTCTCAAAAGTGCTTCCTAAGCCCCTCAAAGTGCTCAGTACCACTCAGAGTCAGTACAGAGCTCTTGGATCCTTTCTAATAGCTTCCTTCAGAATTAATGTATTCCTATCAGATTAATCTCAACTTGTGATCATGCCTCTTTCTCCTAGATTGAATCTCGTTTTCTAAACTGCTGCTTACTTCCCAGATAGCATCTGTATTGGAGGGAAAAAATGGGGTAAGGATATGTTGATAGAGAAATATGGGAAAGTAAAATAGGCTGTTTGTTAACCTTGGTATTGCTTACTACGGAGCCCGGAATGTAATCTAAGTGTTTGAGTTGACGTGTATATTTAGGGTCTTAAATTGTACCCAACGTTGTCAGAAGTGCTGATTCCAGTGCCTGCAATTCCTGACTTAGATGTTTACATGTTAAGCCTGGTCACGCCCGAGGGGGAGGCCTGTTCGCTGTGGGGTTGCCCTTTGGTACGAGACCGCAACTGCCTTGCCAGGTGAGAGAGCACATCGTTGGAGCAAGACCTGCAGCTGAATTTCATTTTGCCGCAGGCTTTTTTTGTCGTCTTCAGAATTTTACTGAATCTCTGAGCCCCAGTTTCTTTACCTGCCTTTATCAAATGCCCAGCAACAGTACTTACTTCAGAAGATTGTTAAGTTAAAATAAGGACTAGTTAGGTAAACAGGTAATTATGCTTGGTAACTTATTGGATACGTTGAAGACCTTATGCCTATTTATTGATAATTTTGTATGGAAAACAGTAAATAACAAATAGGATGGCTGTGCTGTACAGTTACTGAGACCAGTTCTATAATTAAAATGGTCTAAGCAAATCAAAGAGAACACTCTGTTCTCTTGCTGTTTCACCTAAGGCAAAACACTTTTGAAGGAAAAGACATTTTATAGTTAGTTACTATGGAAAGGTGACTTTTTCTACCAAATTGACATTATTAACCAGAAATGTACAGAGCAGAATAGATTAGGAGAAGTCATATTAGATGAGAAACTATACTTTTTTGAATGGAGAGTATAGTAATTTCTAAGTGACTCTGTTGATTTTTTTTTAAAAGATTTTCTCCATTTATTTGACAGAACACAAGCAGGGAGAGCAGCAGGCAGAGGGAGAGGGAAAAGCAGGCTCCCTGGCAAAGCAGGGAGCCGGATGAGGGGCTGTATCCTAGGACCTAGGGCCATAACCTGTGCCAAAAGTAGATGCTTAACCGACTCAGCCACCCAGGCTTCCCAAAATGACTCCTTTCTTATAGTTGTACTTAAATGCTAGACACAATAAATATTTTACTTTCTTAGTAATGACTGTATTTTCTAAAATACAACAGTAAGGCACTGCAGTACAAACAGTGCTTTACAGAAACATGAAATACTTAGGGATAAATCTAACAAAATATGTGTACGATTTATATGCTGAAACTACAAAACCTTGAAGAGAGAAATCTAGAAAACAGGAAAATGGAGAGATACCTGTGTTCATGGATTTCAAGACTCAATATTTAGGTGTCTGTTATCTCCAAATTGATTTCTAAATTCAACCCAATCTCAATAAGAATTTCAGAATACTTTTTATAGATACTGACATGTAGATTCTAAAATTTATATAGAAAAATTAAGGAACTAGACTGCCCAGGATAACTTCGAAAAAGAATAACAAAGTTTGAGGGCTTACCCTGATTCCAAGACTTATTTTCTAAAGCTACAGTAATCAAGATGATGTGGTGTTAACAAAAGAAGAAATGAATAGATCAATAGAAGAAAATGTCCAGAATTAAGCTTACACGTATCTGGACACTTGATTTTTTTTTTTTTTTTTTTTTTTTGACAAAGGTGCCAGGGCAATTCAATGGAGAAAGGTCAATTTTTTCAATAATTGGTACTGTAGCAGTTAGCTAAGCACATGCAAGAAAATGAACCATATGTGTAAAAATCAACACGAAATCGGTCATAGACTTAGATGTAAAACCTGAAACTTTAGAGGAAAATCTTTGTGACTTTGGGTTAGGCGATGTTTTTGTTTTTTGTTTTTTTTAAGATTTTATTCATTTATTTGACAGAGTCAGTGAGAAAGCAAACACAGCGGGCAGAGCACCAGAGTGGGAGGGAGAAGCAGGCTTCCCACCGAGCAGGGAGCCCAAGGCAGGGTCCCATTCCAAGACTCTGGGATCATGACCTGAGCTGAAGGCAGACACTTAACTGACTGAGCCGCCCAGGTACCCCAAGGCAATGATTTCTTAGGATACAAAAAGCAGAAACTAGAAAAACAACAAAAAATAATTTGGGCTTCAGCAAAATTTAAAATATTTTTTCTTTGAAAAGCGTTGTTTTTGTTGTTGTTTTTTTTTAAGATTTAAATTTGAGAGAACATGTGCATGAGAGACAACACAAGCAGAGTGGAGGGGCAGAGGAAGAGGAGAAGCAGGCTCCCTGCTGAGCGGGGACCCCAGTTACAGGAGGCTCCATCCCAGGACCTTGGGATCATGACCTAAGCCGAAGGCAGATGCTTAACCAACTGAGCCACCCAGGTGCCTCTGAAAACCATTGTTAAGGAAGTGAAAAGACAAGCTGCAGACTGGGAAAAAAATATTTGCAAGGCACATATCTGGTAAAGGACCAACATCCAGAGTATACAAATAACTCCCTCAACTCAATAATAAGAAAACAAACAGCCAATAAAAGAGCAAAAATATTTGATGGAACCCTTCACCAAAGACAGAGATGGCATATAAGCCTATGAAAAAATATTCATCATTAGTCATTAGGGAAGTACAAATCAAATCCATTATTAGCTGTGTCTGTTAGAATGACTTAAATAAACCAGACGGAAACCTTATGCCCAGTGCTGACAAATACACAAAGCAATTGAAACTCTCATATTCCTGGTGGAAATGCAAAATGGTACAGCCACTGTGGAAAGGAGTTTCTCTGAAAATTAAACATACGAGGGGTGCCTGGGTGGCTCAGTGGGTTAAAGCCTCTGCATTTGGCTCAGGTCATGATCTCAGGGCCCTGGGATCTCAGGGTCCCGCATCGGGCGCTCTGCTCAGCAGAAAGCCTGCTTCCTCCTCTCTCTCTGCCTGCCTCTCTGCCTACTTGTGATCTCTTGTCTGTCAAATAAATAAAATCTTAAAAATAAATAAATAAAACTAAACATATGAGCAGCAATCACACTGCTAGGTATTTACCCAAAAGAAATGAAGTCCGATGCCCATACAAAAACCTATACATGAATGTTTATAGTCACTTCATTTGTAACTGCTAAAAACTGGGAATGGTGCCAGCATCCATCAGCTGGTGAGTGGATAAGCTGTGGTAAGTCCATACAATGGAATACAACTATGCAATAAAAAGAAACAGTCTTTAAATCCATTCGGCAGCATGAATGAATCTGCTAGGAGTTCTAAAAAGCTAAACTGCAAAGGCTTTGTATGTTTGGCTTCAAGTTATGTGACATTCTGGAAAACAGGAAACAGTAGTTGGCCAGGAGCTGGTGGTGGGGCAAGTTGGTTGGCCACAAGGGGCCTTGAAGGGACTTTCCGCGATGTCATATATGTTCTATACCTTGGTCATGGTGATGGTTAGAGGAGTGAAAGCATTTGTCCAAAACTGTAGAACAATGTGCCTAAAAGGATGGAATTTGCTATGTATAAATTGTATTTATATTAAACTAATTCTTTCAAACATAGATAATTCTACTTATGTGAATAAGGGCTAGGGAGGAGCTCTTAGTTGTTGTTTGGTTGACATTGATAGGGACCTTCCTTGGCTGCTTTTTCTCATTGTTCCTTCTGATTATCCACTGACCCTTATGCTCCACCCTTGAAGCTCATTCATTTGGGACAATTTGAGTATCAGTAAGGCTAATAACTATAATGCACTGAAACATATCAAATATATTTAAAACTATTTATGAGTACATAATGATACTTCGGAATAAAGGTGAAAAACTCATTGGTCCTTTTTAGAGGCTACTGGGATATCAGCTTATTATTTTGAAAATTGGTGAAATTAAGAAATCCAACATTTACCCTGATTTTCTCGTATGACCTCTATTTTATGGTACCTAAATCATTGATGAGGGAAAGTTTCTCTTTATGGACCAGATGATAAGTTAGAAGGAACGATAGGATTGAAAGATCACTATTTTGCAACTCCGTTAACTAATGTAGCTCTTGATTACCAGTGGTTGCTCCTATCACACACACAAAAAAGCAGAGATTGCATCTGCTTACTGGTAGAAGTACACACCTCTGATGGAAGTACACACCGCTACCTTTGGAGTATTTTTGCCAAACACACCAAGCTGAATCAGATAGAGATTTTTAGGAAATGCAGGGAATGGGGACACATGTTAGTACCATGGGAATGCAATCAGTAAAATCCAGACCCTCAACAACATAGTAAGACAACCCATTTCTTTTTTTTTTTTATTTAATTTTATTTTTTTTTCAGTTTCCAAGCTTCATTATTTATGCACCACATCCAGTGCTCCATGCAATATGTGCCCTCCATAATACCCACCAGCAGGCTCCCCCAGCCCCGCACCCTCATCCCCTCCAAACCCTCCGTTTGTTTGATCTCAGAGTCCATAGTGCTAGAGAATTATATGGAAGGGCCTATAGGCTGGTTAGGGTAAATGGCGACATTTCAGCGAAGATCTGCAGGATGAGATTAGCCAGCCAAACAAAGAGATGGTCCGTAAGTGACAGGAGGGCTGGACAGGCTGGGCAGGGAAAGTGTTTGATGTGGGTTGACTTCTTCTTTCTGCTGCAAGAGCAAATAGTATCTTGCCACTTGTTGATTTAATATTTCTTTGGCTGACTGTTGTAACTTAATGTGTGTCTGACCTGGAATCTAATTAGAGTATGAACCCTAGAACTGCTTTAAGCTTAGCATTGTTTTTTCACATGCCCAGGATGATTGTCAATGGTACCAGGTTTTCTCACCTATAGACTTTTTAATGAGCAGAATGTAGGTAGGAATAGTCTTGTGTCTATGAACCAAAGTATCAGCCATTAAAATTACATCCTTGTAATCCTGGGAAGTCAGAGGAATAGGTCTTGTGTTCCAGATAATAATTTGCTAAGATAGCTCAAATCCTATCCCTTAGTTATCTTTTAGATTATTAGAGTCAAATAATATTTTTTTCAAGTGCTTAAATTTCTTGGAATGAATGAAAGATGCTGTTAATGTTAAGTATCATATTTTCCAGTGATAAGAGTCAGACACAGAGTAGAGATTCAATAAGTTGTGAAGTAAACAAATGATTGGTGCCTTGTATAAACTTCTCTTTGCCAAAGCCTCCCCTGATATTTGTGTCAGTAATTCTTTTATATTCATTTGTTGTGCTGTCTGGGAGTATTTTGAAGGAATAGGTCTTTTTCCCGACCTGTTAGTTCTCTGGACAGGAGTGTGTGTGTCTGTTTGTGTGTGTGGTGGGGCAAGGGTTCCTTGTTTTCCACACATGATCATCTCCTCCCTTTGTCTTTTTAGACATATTACAGATGCCACCCTTGCCATTGTGAAAGGAGAGACTGTTCCACTTGATGTCTTGCAGATCAAGGTAGAGTCTTTTTTTCAGAGTTTGATAAAATTACCAAAGTAATGCACACATACATGTTAAAATACGACGTAGAAGTTCAGATGGGGTTACAATGAAAATAATATCCTTTGGGCGCCTGGGTGGCTCAGTGGATTAAGCTGCTGCCTTCGGCTCAGGTCATGATCTCAGGGTCCTGGGATCGAGCCCCGCATCGGGCTCTCTGCTCCGCAGGGAGCCTGCTTCCTCCTCTCTCTCTGTCTGCCTCTCTGCCTACTTGTAATCTCTCTCTCTGTCAAATAAATAAATAAAATCTTTAAAAAAAAAAAAAATATCCTTTCCTATCCCAAGCATTACTCTCAGAGAAGAAGTTTACCTGTTTATTCTAGTTGTTATCACTAGAGAATATGCTTATGATGCTACTTTTTAAAATTTTGTTAACCCCCCAACCCTAAAGGTTTATCATCATAACCATGTACACCTGAACATGGTGTTTAGTCTATGAAATTGCTTTTTGATTTATCAGTTTTAGATTCTAACTCTTGACCTCTTTGTTATAATTAAGAATTCCTGTAGATCTCCTCTCATTTAGTGTCACTATTTTTAGTTCCTCCAATGATTACCTTTGGACTGCATAATTTCACTGTCTTCTGTGGTGGTTTGGAATAGTAAAAGAGCCAGCAATACGAAGCAGTGACTGGGACAGTGACGGTTTCACCTTAACTTGTTTGCATGGTGGCCACCTCTTGCTCCCATGTCCCATCCATCCTTTGGAGGGACTTATCTTTGGAATTCAGGTTACTTGACTGTCCTGCAGTCTCAGCTCCCTCTCTGGTGGGGTCAAGAAAAATTATGATTTTGTAGGTTATCTGGCTTTTTCTCATTTTTGGGTGGGGATAATGTTCTTTGTAGCGTCCTACATCCTGGATGGGAGCAGAACTTTCCGTATTTCTATTGGGTTGTCTAACATTTTATTGATTTGTAGATGAACTCATGGATTGTTGTAAAAATATATTTGCTGGCTATGCCCACTGAAAGGGCTTAGAAGCAATGAGACCCCACAGTAATGGGTATACCTGGCACACAGATTTTGGTCTCGAAATATTGTTTCCTAATAAAAGTAACCAGGACTCTGTGAAGAGATGGCTTTCAGAGACAAGGCGAGAACAAAGCCAAAAACTAATGGAAATAACCTGAAAATACATAGGAGCTAGCCGGATGGTATCCTCCTGGCCAACTGTGGGACAGTTTGAACATCCAAAAGAATAATAATGCTAATGGCTTATAGTGCAGTAAATAAAAATGAAGACTCTATGGGCCTACAGTTTAATATTAGAGAATTTCCAGCTTGTAAATGCAGAAGAAATGATAGTTATTATTTTGCAATCACTAATGAAATGACTCAGAGATCATCAGTGGATGCTAAAACCATTGGCTAGAAGGTTGTTGGGGGAACATATATCGACACAGTTTTACAGCATCACAGGTTACTAAATGATAACATAGGGGAAGACGTACAGTAGAGGGACCCAGCATACAGCATGTAACCAAGTGATCAAAACTAGCATCACCAGTAATGGGAAAGATGGACAATATCTGCCTCCTCGTGTGATCTGTTGAGAAGGATACAACATCACCTACAGAGTTTCTTGCCCAAAATGTCCACTTCTCTGAATCTAACTGAAACTGATGATGAGAAAAAAAGTCTATCATATCCAAATTGTAGGGCATTCTAAAAACAACTGTTGGTCTGGCCTCTTCAAAAATGTCAAGGTCCTGAAATCTAAGAGAGGATAGAGTCTTTCAGGATTAGAGAAAATAAAGCAATATAGTTAAATCCAGTACAAAATCCTGAATTAGAAAAATATAAAGACCATAAAGATATTATTGGAACAATCAGATATTTACTTCAGACTGTGTATTAGATACATGTCAATGCTAGATTTCTTGAGAATGACAATAGCATTATACATATATCTATCCTTGTTCTTGGGAGATGCATGCTGAAATATGCATGGGGCCCTCACCCCATGAAGTCTTCCATTTATTTGCAAATGGTTTAACAAAACTACAAAAAATGTACACACCCAGATAAAGCCAATAGGGGAAAATGTTGGTGTCTGGTGAACGTAGTTGAGAGAGAGAAACAGTGTTCATTATATGTTAAAGAGTTTCTTGGTTTGACATTTTTCCAAAAGAAAAATTTTGGAAGGAAGAAGACCCAGTAGCCATTCCGGATTCCTGACTGGAATCCTCTCTTTAAAAAGAATTTAATTCCTAGAAACAAAGATACTCTCACTATGTAGTAGTTAAGTAGCTATTCCTCCTTCTTCAACCACCCCCCCATCACCTCCCCCACAAAAGGGCAGATGCCTGAGAAGGCTGAGCCTTAACGCCAAACAAATTTATGAACAATGAGCCCTGTCATTTACACGGAGTCAGTCCTAAAATGTACCAGCTACACTCAGGTTGCCCTTCAGAGGCTCCGCACATTTTATATTCATTCAAGTTTCCCTGCTATCTCTGAAAGAAGGTTCCACACTGTGTCACGATTCCGAACTTTAGTCCTGAAATACTGCTGTTAGTTATACAGCATTGGCCAGATGCATATTTGCAATTGGCCTGTTTCCCTTTGTTTTTCATGTAGTGATGTCTGGACCCCCCATCTTTATGTCACTGGTCATGATAAAAGTGATTTAAATTGCATTGGGTTCTTTAGCGTATAGTAAATCTAAGTCATTCTCCCAAAATGGAAGGGCTGTGCGAAAGAAATTCTAGTCTAGGAAGGCAGCACAGATTGGCATCTATGAAGATATTAAAATGTTATGTACCAGAGGAGGTGAGTCAGGCTGTATCTCCTAATAAGTAGGTGACTGACAGCTACGTATAAGTGTGTGAGAAGTCATACACTCCAGGGTAGTTAGGATTTAATTGAAAGTTGTGGCTTGTGCTTATATTTAAAAGTCTTATCTCCTCTTTTTCTTTTCTTCCAAATGTGCTGATTTTGTGAATTAATGAAACCAGTATCAAATTGGCCACAGGCTCTGTATGTTGATGACACAGCCCAGGAAGCAGAAGACTTCACAAATCAGTTGCTCGGAAGCGCAGCATAGCAGCCTCCACTGTGGCTTCTGAGGCACCATGACGCTGACTTTGTCTTCTCGGTCTTCCTTCTTCCTGGAAATTGTTCAGAATATGGGGGGAAGCATTATAGTTAAGGCCTGATACCAGATTCTTCTTCTTTTAAAAAACAAACTCAAAGCCAATTAAACATAAGTAACTGGAGCGTCTCCGAAGATCCAGTCCTTGGATGTTACCGTGCTGCTCTGTGTTTAGCTTCTTGCGGTGTGAGCTTGTCTCTCGCTTGGACCTCCGGCTTAAGAAGACAAGATGTCTGTTAGTATCTTCATTTGACAGAGTGAAAAAAATGACTAGTCATGCTAGACAGAAGTAGAATCTAGATTTTTCTGTCTTATGGTCCATTGCTTTTTTTTTTTTTTTTTTGGTCCATTGCTTTTTGATGTGACTGTTTTGTCCAGGTGGTATCACTTGTGGCACCTGGTCCTGTGATTTCTGCAGGGTATTTTCCCATATAGACATCTACAAAGCCAGTAGTTGACTTGAAAGTAATTACTGGAAAGATTTATGGAAGTCTTTCTAGTTCTTTCTTTTTGTTCCGTCAGTTGGATTCTTAGAACCTGTCAACCCAGAACCCAACGAGGAGGATAGGGTTGCTGGTCGAAGTTAGAATTTCTCCCTTTCTTCTGTCATTCCTGGCTTTCTTCTGTTAAAACCCTGACTGAACAAATCCTCAGGACTTCTGATTTTTTTCTGTTTGTTTCTATCTCTTTATTTAGATTTCCTAAAATTCCTGGATTAGGAATTAAGAATTACCTATCTAGTTGACCAGAATGGTTTTCTTTTCACTGTCCCTTAAGCTTTTATTCCAACCAGAATTCTGAGTTAGTTTTTTGTTCTGTCTTGTTTTGTTTTAGCAAACCATTAGGCCATTTTCTCTTTCCACGAGGTCAATGACTTGGGACAATATATCATCTTTGCTGTTAAAGTCTGGCTGCGTGTCTGTCTTTTGTGTCTGCTTTTGTTTACTGACCTGTCCATCTGATACTCTTGTCACCCAGGCCTTCATCGGGTTAACATCCGGTGGTATTTTGTCTGTTGGCTTCTGCTCTGTCTGCCTGCCCTTGTTCATCTTTTTTGTGCATCCCAACAGGGACTAGTCTCTCCATTACTGACCCCCACGCTTCTTCTGAACCCTGGGACTCTGCCCATCTGGCTGATAGCTGGGCTTCCCTAGATCTTTCTACACTCATTTCCTATTGTTCAGAGTCCCACCCCTAGCTAGGAGTAGCACCCCAAATCAATCAGAGCTTACAAGGGTCTGCAGCTAATCTTGATAGAATATTCCTATCCTCCGCCCCCCAAAGGAAGAGGAAATATTTTTAGTGCAGCAGTTGGTAAGGCTGGATTACTAAACCAGGACGTGGTGTGACAGTGCATGTTTTAGCTCAGCCTTTCCCGAGGAGTATTAGTTATGCAGAATGCCTCCCAGAGAAGGGGTGTAGTTAACGATTCAGGGAAACTGTGTATTTTTCCTTTTGGAAGTTTATAATGTACATTAACATATTAAAGATCCTAAGAAGAACTGCAGTAAACTTGTTTCAAACCAAGGAGTTCTGGTATTTCTCGACTCCTTTCATCACGGAATCCTCTACCGTCATTACTGTTGTTACTAGCTGTGACACTTCCTAGTCTCTCTGGAACACCTAGGGGAAATAGTCCCGTATTTCCTGTAGATACTGCAAACTCACATGGTGCTGCTTCTCTCCCTGACGCTGGACCACCCTTTCTTCTCTCTTTTCTGTCTCTCCATGCTTCTCAACCTGCCTCAATCCAGGCATTTTATTCTTTAGAATTTAAAGAATTTAATGTAGTATTAAATTTTTTTTATAAAAATTGTTTATAAATTAAATGTTTATATTATTATTACAAACATTACATGTTTATAAATGTTGTATTTCCCTGACCGTCGGTCTCCTTTCCCCTCTCCCTGCCAGCCGCATGCAGTCACACCTGCTCTGTGCTTTCATAAACCTTGACGCCTGTCTGCATCATGTGAACCCGCTGCATTGTGCTTTCGTCGCACCCGGAGCTCTTTGAGGGCAGATACTTTTTGTATCGCTAGTCCCTAATATGGGATGTGTATTCATTAGTGATAATTCATGGAAAAACTGGTGAGCTTTCTACCATCAGGATGGTTCCAGGCCCTGCTGTGTTCCACAGCATCCCCTTGGCACCAGGGCACTAGCATATTCTTGCTGTGCTGGGCCCAGGTGCCTCACCAGCACCTCTGTGCACCACCGTCTCTCGCCCGCGTTCCCTCCTCCTCGCTTACGTCGGCGCAGGGACAGAAAAGCACGCGTGCTGCTTGAGCAGGTTCTTGCTGAGGACGAGAGGCCAGTGTCCTCCCTTGTAAGCTGCCCCGTCGGCGCATGAGTCTCCTGCAAATCCTTCACTCCGTTTCGGTGTCGTGGGATCGAAGTGGGGTGGAGGGGAAGACTTCTCGTCCTTTCTCTAGACCAGCATTTGACAGTGTCAAGGGTCCTCCGGTTCCTAATCTTCCACCAATGCTGGTTGTACGATGGCTTGATGGAAATCGAACTGATTCTGCCCCCATTTAGCAAGTTCTGGGGAGTCGCGTGTCTCACTTGTGACAGCTCTGTGTAGAATACGGGCAGAGGCTTGGGCTTTGGCTGTCATTCTGAGCTATGGGAAAAGGACCTTTTACGACTTATATCTGTATCTATATACACATACACACACCTATATTTATACTTTAAGGAAGGTCCATCATGAAGTACAAGCTCTTAAAGACAGTGGCTCGATTGTGCATGTTTTCTTATCTATTTCTTAACTCATAGATTTATTAGTAACTCCCTGATTGTAAAATGCGATATTTTACCAGAAAGCATTGGACTAAATCCGAATCACTTTTTATTCTGACTTGTTATGACAGCGACCTGACCGTAGTTTTAGATACTCAGGAGAAAACATTCTAGAGTACCAGGATTTTCCTCTGATTCGAGAGCTCTCGGACCTCTAAAGAGAATGCAGGCTCCAATTAGCTTTGCCTTGGACATGTCTCTGAGAGAGGAGAAACTCCGGCCGACTCAGTGACTGACTGCTCCAAGAGCCATGTAGCCAGCCACTTCGTAATTCAAGTCTGAAGCACAGTAACGTGTTCCTGGCCAGCAGAGTCACGAGGTCTACTACAGAAAAATTAATTTCATTTTACAGTGTGGTTTACTCAGGTCCTTTTACTGACGACTCAGTTAATTTCTGAGATTCTGAACATCCTTTCTAGAATTTGGTTTGAGGAAAAGTAGGCTCTGAGCATTTGCTGGGTACTTACCTGTAGAGCGTACAAAGCAACCGTAATCCTTAACTGAAGGTGAATGTACTTAACTTCCAGGGTGAAAAGGAACAGCCCGTGTTCGCGGTGACTGGCCTTCGATGGGGATCCTTCAGAGATGCTGGCGTCGAAGTTAGCAAGTAAAGCATTACTGTACTGATGTGGGATGATTTTTTAAAAAATATTTTTCTGCTTCCGTCTTTGCGGTTTCAATATACAGTGGTCATCTAGGATGAAATTGGATGGGCCTGCAGGTTGAATTACTTATGAATAAGAGACACAGAGGTTTAGATCTGACACACGGAAAGGCTAGGGAAACTTGCCGTTTCCTCCACACTCGCTGGCAGTGAAGTGGCCAAGATGGCATCCGTGTCTCTGGCCATGATGTCTGAGCACAAGGCAGGCTCCCGCTGGCCTGGAGTTGCCTGGCGTCCTGCAGCCTGTGGGGCCAGCCCTGCAGGTGGCCCAGCCTCATGGAGCTTTTCCAGCCCTGGGAGACTGGCCCTGAGAGGTGTTCTTGTTGAAAGCCTAGTGGATCGAGAGACCGCAGGCTGCAGACAGAAAGAAAGGCCGACGCCGGGCTGTGTTGTGAGCTGGAAGAAACGGGCCTGTCCGAGGCAGTGAGGAGAGGGCTGTGGCTGACTTCCGTGGGAGTGGACTTCTGTTCGGAGAGTTCACTGTGCCGAATGAAAATGTTGGCTTGGAAAGCGGTTGTGCGTGTTCTGTTCCGAGTGGAGGGTGGGGCAGGTGCAGGCTTCCCGAGGGGGCGCTGACTCTGTGTCTGGTGGGTAGTGCTTTCTCTCTCTCTCTCTCTCTCTTTTTTTCTTCTAACGTCAGCTTATGATTTTAGTATGGTTTAAATTAACTATGATCAGTCTCACAGCTTTTATGAAGAAGACGCCTCTTGCCCCTCATAAGCTTTCCTGCACACTTTCTTTATGGAAATTTCTTACTTGTCTCACTTTGTTATCCTGCTAATGAGGTTCTCGAGAGTGGAATGCCAGAGAGGGAGTTGCTGTATTGTTTTACACGCGTGTTGTTGAGCATTTCACATTGTTTTTATTTGTAAGTTGGCCGTGATTACCTTGATTCCACAAATCACCATATGGTGTTATTTTATTTTATTAAAGATCTTATTCATTTGAGAGAGATAAGAGCGAATGAGGGTGCACAAGTGGGGAGAGGAGGTGAGGGCAGAGGGAGCAGCAGACTGGGAGCCCACAGCAGGGCTTGATACCAGGACCCTGCGATCATGACCTGAGCCAAAGGCAGATGCATACCCAACTGAGCCACTCAGGCAACCCAACAAATCACCTTATGTTTTACTGTGATCTGGAATACCAGCAACTCGCCAAGAGTAATTGCTTTGTTTTCCCTGAAAATGTCTGGTGAGAACAAATTGCTTTGTGAAATGTGTTAATCAACAACTGAGCACTAGCATAGGTCGGCCCCTTTAGGAGGGTCTCACTCGCTTGCCCCTCTTTTGATTGATTTTTTTGAACAGTGAATTTTAAAATTTTGGTGGTGATTATCTAACACCTTGACTGGGACCTTCCACGGAGTTCCTCTGTGTGCCGTAGGAGAAACAGTGGGCATGCGAGAAATGATTTCCTAGCTGGCCATTAGGTACAGGCATAGTGTCATTGGTAGAGATGAGTGGAACTATGGATAGTTAGGAATAAACTGCCTTTCTCTCTGGCTAGCTGGGAAATGAAACAAATTATGGCATAAGCTTAGAAAAAATCAGATGATCAAGGCCCTCATTAGTATAGCATCACAGTATGATCCTGAATAATACTTAGGACCGCTCCACATTGCTCATTGGATTCTATCTAACCCCCTTATTCTGGCATTCGAGGCCCAACTTGATCTGTCATCAACCCTAATTCCACAGTTATGTATCTTTACTTTTAAGTCTTTGCTGTGGCTACTGTTCTCAGTGTTTCCTGTGCCTTAGCTACTCCTCTCGCCTAGAATGACTTCTTTCCCTCTTCCGTGGGTCTAAATCTAAACCGGTTATCTTTCTAAATTCCATGCCCTTACTTTGCTCTTGTGCAGGCCTGGTTGCCTGGATGATTTTCAGTCCGTAGTGATTTCTTGTCCCTTGACTCTCCTCACCAATAAATCACGATATATAAACACACACACACACATACATACATATATATATATACACACACACACACATATATATACAAATATATATATGTATATCATATGTTATATTTCTATATATTTATATATCAGTTAGCACTGATATATACATACACACACATATATATACAAATATATGTATATTTGTATACCATGTTATATTTCTATATATTTATATATCATTAACACTGATATACACACACACACACACACAACCATTTATTGTTTTCTGTTACTTTTTTGGGCTTTATTGTCTCAAATTATAAGCCTTCAAAGGCAGGAGTTTTATGCTTTTACTTCTTTTTCCTTCATATACATAGTAAATGCTAAATAAATGCACTTTGAGTAGAATCAAATAGGGAGCCCTTAAGATGAGCTGGTAGGAGACAGAGATAAATTTTGAGAGGAACCTATTTTATGTCACTTTTCTAGTTCCCGTTAGGCTTCTTTCTCTCTACACTAGCTTTTATGTATTTAGCAGTGTGCAGTAGACACTCTTCGTTCCCAGATTTAACATTTCCCGTTTGGAAGCTGCATAACACGAGTAATGTGAAGTTAGGCTGATTTACAGATTTTAAGTGGTGTGTGTGTGTGCGCGCGTGCGCATCTGTGTGTGAGAGAGCATGGTAGACAGGATCCAGTCGCTTCGCATGTGAGTCACACACCAGACCACCCAGCATCTGCATCTCACTGTGGCTTCATCGTCCTCCACTCACTGCCCTTTTGAATGTAGACTCTGCTGTATTCTGTGGTTGAGAGTATATATTACAGTGATACCTGTGAATTCAGAGAGGGAGATGCTGATTATGTATTTCTTGTAAATTGCAAGGGTCTCTCCACTGTGTAACTCATTACGCACTGCTTGACACGACATTGAAATGTAGATGAAAAACTTAACTGTCCTTACTTTTTTCTGCTAAAGCACAATCCCCAGGCCTCCAGAGCTGGGAGTAGTGTGTTCGTAGTCCAGCCCTCATACTGGAGGTGACTGTGGGGTGTCCGCAGCGGAGGGACACTTTTAGCATACTGTTCTTCTTGAATGATGTCTAGCCCTTTCAGAGTTCTCTTAATGTTCTAATCAGGTTTTTGTCTTGCTCGTTCTCAGATACTGGTATCTCGGGCCTCTAAAAGCCAAAGCAGCTCACTTCTTCAGCACTCTGAAGGTAAATGCAATTTCCAGTGTAGAAAGTTGCCCTGTGTTACTTTGTTGTTACTCTGTGGTGTGTCAGTTTGGATTTTTAAAAATTCCCTGCTACAGATACATATGACATGTTCCAAATGGGGGATATTTACTCAGAAACGAATGCAGGAAGCATTCCTGTTACATAAGCCCTCACCCCTCATCTACCGGCTCGTTCCTTCCCTTACCAAACCCATAGTTAATTTCTCTTTGATATTCCACTTCCTTTTGCTTATTCACTCACACTTGCCAGACAAACCTGGAGTAGAATGCCTATAGCTCATCAGTTGTTTGTAAGGGTGTCTGCATTAGTATCTGGACATGAATTGGAGATTTGCATCCGAATGTATGTAATTGAACAGGCTTGTGTATAATAGAGTAGGTTTCAAATTGTGCTAGCAAAAATACGGGTAGTGGTTACTGTCTTAGACAGTACAAATAGGGACTATTTCTAGCGTCAGAGAACATTCCATCAGGCGCTGCTACTATAGCCTGTCCACTGACAAATGTTATAGAGAAAAGCTGAATGGTGTATATTAATGAAAATGCTAATAGCAAAGTCATCCTTATCTGTGGATGACATCCCGTGTTCAGCTTTTATGCAAATCAAAGCAGTATGTTCAAAAGTTGGCAAGTCAGTCTGAAAATTGGCAGATCAAGTTTGTTGTGAAAATATTGGTTCTGATGTTAATATTCAGAGCGTCAAGTGTTTTTCTAATTGTAAAAGTGATGCATGTCCACTGTAAAACATTTGGAAAGCAGCTCCCCTTGCCTTCTAAATAAATTCTTGTTGTGTTAAAGAAATGTAAAAAATAAATCCCCTAAGTACTGGAGGTGGCCAATTTACATGATTATGAACATGAACTTGGAGGGCAATGCCTTTCTACACTGAAGGCAGACCGTTTTAGTAAAATGCATTGTTACTCTTGCTGAAGGGATATTTCAGTGGTGGAGTGGGGGTGCGGTTCGGGAGAGCAGAGTGGCTGCGCGTGTAAGCTGTCACGTCAGGGAGAGTGTAATGCTTCCCAGCATTTCTTCAGCAAACGGTTATTAAATATCTAGTGTGGACAGCCCTGCTATCTGCTTGGAATACAAAGTCAGGTAAGGCGGGTTCCTGCCCTCAAGGAGGATCCGTGTTTGGGGAGTGTGAGGGTCCAGTAAAGCAGGGGCGTGGCAAGTGCTGGGAGAGCCTATGGAAAGATAAGGTGGGAGCAGATGGGGGGGGGGCATTCGTATCTGCCTCGGGGGCAGCAGCCTTCCCAGGGCAGGGAACACTGAATCTACGCAGGACGACAAAAGGGCATTCCAGGCAGAGGAGCCAGGACTTGTGAAGTGGCCGTGATGTCACGTGGCCCGGCAACAAAATGGCAGGAAGGGGAGGGTTGGAGGGGTGGCAAGGGGGGTCGTGGCAGGTTGGATGTGGCAGCTGACTTTGACCATGGCAGCGTTGGGGAATTACTGAGTCTTAGCCGGGGAGAGACATGAGCGGATCTGCATTTCAGAAAAGTTATGTCAGCAGTGTAGACAAGAGATTGCCTGTGGGCATTTAAGGTAAGAGCCCCAGATAGAAGATTGTTCAAGTAAGCCAGGGGAGAGGTGATGAGGTCCCGACTAGTTTGCAATCTAGAGTTTTTCAAGAACACTGACAAGATTAGAATAGGATCACGTGTGTGAAGAAAGATGCAATTTTCAGTCTGGCACATGGCGCGGACAGGCCAGGGATAGTCCGGAGGAATGGAAGCATTTGAAGAGCCACAGAGCTGCCCGTGAAGCCTGAGGGGAAGGGGTGGTCCCTGTGAGTGCCTCTGAGAGAGACAGACCTGCTAGCCAGCGGGAGCCAGAGCGTCAGGAAGCGGCAGCACAGAGCCTAAATCAGGACAGGAAGGTGCCCGCTGCACTCAGCAGCCTCTGAAGGTTTGCTCACCTCCCAAGTAGAGGGGCTGAGCCCCATGGACGGAAGTTAGGGCATAAAGGTAGATTAAGCACACGGACAGCAGGGCTGGGGCGCTCCTTCAGGGGGCCTCACTTCGAAAGGAAGGAGATAGAAAAGGCCAAAGCTAGTGAGAAACGGGACCAGCTGAGTGCTGTTTTCATTGATTGGAGAGGGGGCTGTGTCTTTCTACCCTGAAACAAAAGCCAAGATGAAAGGAAAGAGGTGAGAGACAAGGAGATGCTGAGCAAGACTGAGTGGGCAAAGCCCGGGCGCAGGGGGGAGGGCGTGGGGCCCACAGTGCTGGGTCAGCCTTGGACAGAGGAAGGGCGCCTTTTTCCTTGAGAAAGGAGAAAACTAGAGCAGAGGTCCAGGTGCAAACAAATTTATAGAGAGTTAGGCAGTTCTCCCTGACGTCCTGATGGTCTCACTGAAGCATGGGGAGCAAGGTGATCTGTTGAAAATGAGGTGGGTGGTAGTGGTGGGGAATTTTGAAGAGAGATGAAAATAGGGAGCTTTGGAAGGATTATCGAGTGGTACTGAAGACCCGAGACCAAGAATTTGTCGTACCGGGTCAGGTGTACTGACCCGGAGTATCGGTTGCCCCTCTAATAACATGGGGCCACAACGTGCGATACAGATAGCTAGTGACAGGATTGATCCAGAATAGGGGCTTTTCAGGGCACATGATGCAACACCAAAGACACAGGAGGACCAACAGTGATGGGGAAACGAGTGACTTAAAGTAATCAGCTGTTAATTGGGCACTGAAGGAGAGTGGTGTGGTCAGGGGCTGGAATTCTCAGTGGGATTGGAAATCTGATGTGGGGTTGCATCTTCAGGGGCCAAAATATAACACCCTTCTCTTACTCTTCTGAGTTTGAACCAAGTTATGAAAGAAAATGCAGGAACCAGGCAGATGGAGATCAAAATACCAGCTTTCTAAATGTCAGCAGGACTAAAGGACATAGCTTAGATAATGCAGTTACAATCAGATTTCCAGATACTCTGAATTGAATTCATCCCTTTAAAACGTCTCCTTTAGAGCAGACACTGCCATGGGAAGCCAACTGCATGAGGAAGCAGTGAGTCCCCAGGACAGCCACTTTGGGGGATGGAGGGAAAGAGAGAGAGAGGAGCCAGAATTGTTACTTCTTTGTCATTTACCGCATGGAAACCTGAGAACAGGGGAGTGGGTCACCCTGAGAGACACACTGAACACAAAGAATCAGTCAGAAGAACAGAAGAATATGGGACGTGGTTAGAGAGTAGGGCATCAAGCTTTTAGATTTCCAGGATGGAATAGTTCTAGGTAATAGGAAGGACTAGGATGTGGCCATGGAAATGGGTGGCTGGGTGGTTAGAGAGGACATCAGGGGCTGAGTGACTAGGGAGTGTTTTAATTATTCCTGTGGACACTGATGAGACTGGATTGATGTCAGGAAGGAGAAGACAGACAATCTAGAGTCTGAGAATAATGGTCTTTGAAGCCTTGGCTCAATCATGGGGCTAGCCTAAGCCATTCTGGGCTCCGAGTGGAATAGGATTCCGGAAGGGAAGAAGGTATTTGATGCATTTCATTTTTGTGTCACCATCTATAAACCAAAGATAAATTTATTATGGGATGATTCTCTCTTCATTCGTACCAATTTTTTTTTTTTTTTTTTTTTTGGACAACTATAAACAGTGGTTAGTCTACTTGGTGCTCTGTGTATGCGAGAGCAGTAAGGCAGCCATCACCAAGTTCATGGTTTTCAAGACCAGCCTTCAGTAGGAAAAGAAATCGAGGAGTCCGTGCTCCAGAGTGGAGCTAATTCTGTTCCATGAGATGATTAATTCACTTGCAGGCAGGTAGAGGTGGATGACTAACCTTTGCAGAGCTCCTCCCTGAGTCTGGACTTCGGTGCACATGACAAGTTTTTCTCTCTTCACATTAAAAGGAGTGGCCTCAGACACATCAAGCATCCATCTCGTACACGGGACCTACAGAGAGACCTCCCAGTGCAGCAGAAGAGAACCCTCCTCGGCCCTCTTTGTACAGGAGAATATTACGCAGGCTCGCGTCCTACTGGGCGCAGCCGCAGGACGGTGAGCCGCATGCTGGGTGCAGAGCCCTGGTTGGTTTGGGCCCCCAGATCCGTGTGAGCCACTTGCCTCATGCAGGAGAGGCCTTTCAAGGGCCACAGAGCAGGACCCAAACCACCACTGTCCGATGCATGGGAACAGCCTGCATCGTTGGTGATAGACCATGGCTCCCTCTTGCTGGCACTGACCTTTATGTCGTCGTGCTGGCTTTGGCAGGGATGTTTGGGTATAGAGACTTAACTGGGAGCCTGGCTCCTCCTCCTGCGTGTAAGAAGCTAGACAATAAAGCAAACTAAGGCAGAGTCCGCAGGCGGGCTTGGGTGGCCGGGCTGAGCGCCGGCAGCTCACCGTTGGTGGGGGAGTGGGGAAATGTTAGCGGAAGAAACTGACCCGAATCTAATGCCCCCACACAGCCCTTTCCCAAGAGGTGAGCCCCAAGGTCTGGAAAGAAGTGCAGCTGTCCACCATCGAACTGTCCATCACAACGCGGAACAGTCACCTTGACCTGACGGTGAGCGGGCCTTTTTCATTAGCAAAGCTTTTGGTATCTGGGAAAAGTGGCAAAGGCCACCTGCCCTTCCACTAATTGGGTATTTTTATTTTAGCCTCTTTGGGGAGAGAAGAAAGGAGCAGGGGAAAGAGCGTATGGTGTGGTTTAAGGAATAATAGCAATGGGAAGAAACAGTGGAGTGAGGCGGGAGGCTTAAGCTTGGCGGGCTCTGAGCCAGTATTTTGGGCCGTGCTTCATAGCCACCAGGCTTTCTGAGACTTGAGGGAAGAGAAACAAAAAGTTAGCCTGCTCCCTTTTGTCTCAGGAATAAAACATTGTGGAACTTTTACTTGAGTGAATATCACTATTTTTGTGACTATATTAAATATATGGATTTAGGTCCCCAGGAGAAAAAAAAGTACACATACTCATATACATAGAGTCCACTCTGCTGACACGCATGGTCCAGTACGGTGGCTGCTAGACCCGTGGCTCTTTGAGTCAGATAAAATCTAGCACTCACTTCAGGTGCCCATTAGCCATATGTGGCGAGCAGCTGCCGCACTGGAAAACAGTTGCCATCCCAGATACAAAACGTTGCCGTCAGTGCAGAAAGTTCTGGATGGTGCGCTTGTTGACCAGATGCTAAAAAAATGTTGAAATACAGCAGAAGTTGACAAAATTGGTCTGCCCCCTGTTTTTGTTTAGGTGGCACACAAACTAAGAATTGATGTTATGTTTTTAAATGACTGTGAGAAAATCAAGAGAGTATTTTGTGATACGCAGAAAGAGTATGAAATGCAGGTTTCAATATCCATAAGAAAAGTTTTATTGGAACAGCCACATTCATTCACCTGCACGCTGTCTGGGGCTGCTCTCGTGCCCTGACCGCAGAGTCGGTCGTTGCCTCTGACTTCGTGGCTGTCCAGAGTTTCCTGAACTGCGCTGTAGAAGATACCTGAGTAGTTTGTATTCGCGAAAATGCTAATAGGAAAGCTACCCTGACCTGTGGACGCATTACGATGTGGGGTTTTATGCAGACCACGTAGTCCCGCACACTTGACCTGTCCGTCTGGAAACTGCAAGTGGACTTGAATGTGGTGGTGAGCGTGCGCATGCGCCCAGGAGTCTGACTCTGATGTTTATTGGAAGAGCGAGTTGTTTTCTAATTAGGAAAGTAACACATGTCCTTTGTAAAACATGTGGATAACACAGTTCACCTCCCAGTTGGACTGAAGAGTTAAATTAGGAAATTCGTGAACATAGAGTGAAATGGAGGTGATTCTCAGTATAAACGTGGGGAGGACCAGGCCTTTCTAAGCATGGCGTCTAAGGCAAAAATCATATCGATGCATTTACAATTGAAGAAACTAGGAACAAAAACTTTAATGACAAATTGGGAAAAAAGAATGTGCTGGAGCAGGAGTTAATAGCTTTCCTTACGGTGAGCGGGCCTTTTTTCTTAACAAAGCTTTTGGTATCTGGGAAAAGATATACTGGCTCAGAGCCCGCCAAGCCCCCCAACAAACTCTTAAGAAGTAGGCAAAGGACTCCTTTAAGTAACAGGCATGGGCAAAACCAGAAATTCACAAAAAACATAACTTGGAAAAAGAGCTTCTATTTGCTGAATACGTCCTTTCTGCCAGGCGCTGCCCTGAGAACTTTACATCGTGCCAACTCCTGTAATTCTTACAACGGCATTACCAGGAAGACATGACTTCTATATGCGTGTAATAGGTCAGGAGACAGGAAGAGTGTTCAGATCGAAGAAATGCAAATTTAAAAGAACAACGAAATGTCCTAAATCAAGCATGCTGGGTTGTGCCGTGTTGGTGTGCATGGGGAAATGGGCACTCATGCAGTCCTGCCGGATCTGAGTTACGACACCCTTTCTCGGTGTCTTGCTGGTCTCTCCAAAGCATCTAAAAAAGACTTACTAGGGCCAAGGATGTGCTTCTATTTCTAGGAGTCTGTCCTACAGGAATAATCAGATGTACGCACATACATAGTGTAGCCGTTCCCTTATTTTTTACATAATGGAATTCAGCAAAGACTGGTGAAAATGGAGGTATTAAGGTTGAAAAAAACAGATTCTATGCTAGAGGAATTTCAAAAAGGAGGATAAAATTTCTAACTATACATTGCTTTTATACCTTGTCTCTGATAATAGGTATTTCTAGTATTTTGTTCTCGCTGTTTAACATGGCTCTTTTCTCTGATGACGGAATACCAAAAACGGACGGAGTTGGGTCGAGGCTGTGATTGTGGCCCCAGATTAGCCACGTGCAGAGTGCCGAGCGCTTTTAATCTTGGTGCCAATTATGAGAGCGTAAGATTCTGTGCTGCTTATCACGAGGAGCAGCACGTTCGTTTTCTGTTTCCACACCTCTTTAAAAATAAAAGCAAATGCAGTAAAATATTCAAAGACAATGAAGCTGCCATGTGATAGCTCCAAACTCGTTTATCGTTTATAAAAGTACATTCAGAGTCAAAGAGGCTTCAAGGGGTGTGGAATGTGTGAAAATTAGGATCTCTTGTACAGCTCTGTTCACTGTATTTATAATAGCAAAATATGCGAAACAAATGAACCGGGGGACTGATGAAATCCATTCTGGTACATTCATTTAAGACGTTCTCTCTTTAGTGACATGGAAAGATGTTAAAACCCAGGCTGGTATGATATGCATTACACGATTCTCTTTTTCTTTAAAAAGAAACACTTGCACCTATAATTGAGTTCTGTGAACGATGGAGGTAAGGCTCCAATTTTATAATCTTTGCCCAGAGAAAGCCACTTGTCCAAGCACCGTTTACTGAAGTAAGCCCCTATTCTACAGTGAGAGCTGGTGTCCCTTGGGCCTGTTTGTAGGTTCTCTCTTCAGCTGCTCCGTTTGTCTAAACCTGTATTAGTACTGTGCTGCTTTTGATTATCTTCATTTTACAATGAGTCCCCTCTGTTTTTCTTCTTTAAGAGTCTCTGGCTATTCTTGGCTCTTTGGCCTCTATAAATCCCTTAGAAGGTTTATTTTATGAAGTTCCGTATAAAAATCTGTTATTTGGGGTGCCTGGGTGGCTCAATGGGTTAAGCGTCTGCCTTCGGCTCAGGTCATGATCTCAGGGTTCTGGGATTGAGCCCTGCGTCTGGCTCTCTGCTCACGGGGAAACCTGCTTCTCCTCCCCACCCTGCCCCCCGCCTACTTGTGATCTCTCTCTGTTAAATAAATAAAATCTTTAAAAAAATCTGTTATATTGATCACAGGATTACACTGAACTTGTAGATCAATTGGAGGAAAAATGACACTTCTCTAATATTGACTCCTCTGTTGTATGAATGCGACACAGCTCTTCATTAGGCTGCTAATGCCTTTCAGGGAGGTTTTATGGATATGCTGGATACGTTCCTGGTTATCTTAATTTTTTATAGGATTATAGATGGTATCCCTTAAAATTTTGTTTTTAGGGGCGCCTGGGTGGCTCAGTGGGTTAAAGCCTCTGCCTTCGGCTCAGGTCATGATCCCAGGGTCCTGGGATCGAGCCCCGCATCGGGCCCTCTGCTCTGCAGGGGGCCTGCTTCCTCCTCTCTCTCTGCCTGCGTCTCTGCCTAGTTGTGATTTCTCTCTGTCAAATAAATAAAATATTTAAAAAAAAAACTTAAAAAAATTTTTTGTTTTTAAATATTTGATTTAGATGGACAGACATGTAGTTGATTTTTTTTAATACTGATACTGAATCAACAACCTTATAACTAAATTCTTACTAATTTATGGATTCCTTTGGATTTTGTATAGATTCAGTCATATCAGCTGCAAATAGTGCAAGTTTTGTTTTTCCTTTCAAATACTTAGCTTTCTAATCTTTTCTCTCACCTTACTGCCTTGGCCAGGACCTCAGTCCAGTGTTCAGTAGGAGCAGCGATAGCATTGTTGTCGGACTCCTGCTGGTTTCATTGTGAGGGCCCCCAGGTGGCTCAGTTGGTTAAGCATCTGCCTTTGCCTCAGGTCATGATCCCACATTGGGCTCATTGCTCAGCGGGGAGCCGGCTTCTCCCTCTGCCTGCTGCTCCCCCTGCTTGTGCTCTATTGCTCTCTTTCTCTCTGACAAATAAATAAAACCTTTTATATATATACACACACACACACACATATATATGTGCGTGTGTATATATATATTACATATATGTATGTATGTATATATGTGGTTTCATTGCTATGTTCTTGAGTTTGGTGGGATTTTTTTACAGATACCATTTATAAGAATAAGGAAGTTTCCTTCTGTTCCTAATCTACAAAGAGTTTGTATCATGAATGGGTATTTAATTTTATCAACTTTCTTTCTAGCATCTTTTGAGATAGTCGTCTCATGTAAATTGGTCAGTAGCATACGTTGATTTCTGCACTTGGCCTATTCACTAGACTTCTATGTACAACTGTCTACTCACCTTCTCCTCCCAGGTGGCTAATACACCTTTCAGTCTCTGCGTGTCCTAGCCTGAGCGGCTGGCCTTCCCTTCCACCTGTGACAGCCGTGCTCCCTCCAGCGTGCCCCTCGGCTGGTGGCTGTAATTCCGTGCATGCACTTGTTCAGGCCAGACCTCTTGCAGCTGCCCTGTCCCCCCCTCACGCCTAATCTTGGCTTCACCTTCTAAATACTGTCAGCGCTTAACACAACATCCCTGCTAACTGTTCCAAGCCACGGATGTCTTTTATACCTGGGTGGTTGCATGGATTCCTGAATGCCCACCCCTCCAATTCTCTAACTGCAACAGCCAGAGAGGTCCTGTTGAAATGGAGCCAGATCATATTTTCTCTGCTTGGAGTCTTCTCCTGGCTCCTCATTTCACTCAGCTGCACAGCCTTGTAATGGTCGACAGACCCTCAGGCTCCAGCCTGCCCTCTGCTCTGACTTTGTCTCCCAACGCCGCCTCCTCTCGCTCTGCTCCGGGCACCCCGGCTTCCTTGCTGTTCTTTCCCGTGTCAGGCACGCTTCCTCCACACAGCCCTTCCCTGGCAGTTCCCTCTGTGTGGATCGCCCTTCCCCAGGCCAGTGGTTTTAGTCCTTGGGAACTTGTTAGAAATGGACGTTCTTGGGCCTCACTCACCCCAGATCTACTGAACCATCAATTCTGAGCACGGGGCCGGGGTCTGAGTTTTAACAGGCCCTCCAGGTGATACTTGCTCACGTTGGAGAACCACAGCCCTGGGTACCCACCTTGCTCATTCTCTCACCTCCCTCAGGTCTGCTCAGAGCTGTTTCTCGATGAGGCTCACCCAGACCCTGTCTTTAAAAACGTCACTCCTAACCACCCACATCATCTGGTGTTTCTTGTGTTTTTTATCCTGTCATTTTTCTAATAAATGCTCATATACTTCTAATATACTTATGTTCTAATATACTTTATAATTTACCGATTGTTTCTCTCTATAATTTACTGTTTCTGTGCTTCTAACATGCTTCTAATATATCCTGTAACTCATTACTTTATTATGGTTAGATTTTATTTTTTGGTTTATTCCCAGTAGAAGACAAATTCTTGGTAAGCAGAAATACTTAGTTTTTCAGTTCATCGGAGTAACCCAAGCACGTAGAAGAATTTATGGTGGTCGACACTAAGTTGTTGCATAAAAAGTGAGCTGAGAGCCGAGTCATCGCCTCTGTGTTCTGTAATTCCCGGGCGAGGGAGAAAGCTGTGCTTCGGTGGTGCTCTTTAATCTTAGGCAGAGGCTGTCTGCTCCCAGCAGCTCATGGATTATCCTGGGGCAACAGATTTTGCACCTGTCCAAGAAGAAACAATACCTGTGTTTGAAGCAGGCACAGAAGTGTGGGTTTTGATTGAGAGCGAGCCTGGTTCGAACTGCTAGCCACTGACTGGGAGAGAACTGGGGGGAGTGGCCCAAGAACCAGGTCTGGTTTTATAGCCACTGCCTAGGAGCTCAGTTCTTCTAGACCTTTTGCTGCGTGGTAATGAGAAGTCTTTAAACTATCACCATGGCAGAAAGGGACTGCTGCTCTTCGCCTCTGGTTGCATATCAAAACTGCACGTTTTTGAAAACGCACACTTGGGGGGCACCTGGGTGACTCCTTGAAGCATCTGACTCTTGGTTTCGGCTCAGGTCTTGATCTCTTGGGTCATGGGATCTAGCCGCATGTCAGGCTCTGCGCTCAGTGGGGAGTCGGCTTGAAGATTCTTTCCCTCTGCCCCTCCCCTCACTTGCACACACTCTCTTTTTTCAAATAAATAGATTTAAAAAAAAAAAACAAAAAACCCGCACATACTTGGGCTGTGCATAGCAAGAAGCTGGTCCCACGGGTGTGGTGTGATGCTGACGCACAGTGAAGATGGAGGCCGGGTAGATGGGCTGGAACTTGACCCACGGGGAGGGGACCCCAGAGACCACAATAGCTGTGATGGTTATTGTCAGAACTTCCCTAACCTCCTAGTCGGAGTTCTGACAAACCTGAGTTTTTGTTTAGCTTATCTGGGTAGGGATGAGTTCTATGGTATGTAAATTGTACTTCAGTAAGGGTCTTAATGTTAAAAAAAAAAAAAAAAAAATATATATATATACATTTTCAGGATTAAGTTACTAAAAGTGAAGGTCTCTGTATAATAAATAGCTTTGAGATACGAACCTCAGAGGCTGAAGGAGGACAACAGACTGCATGAGCCAAAATGGGGAGTATTAATGTCCGTCTCCTTGACCTTGCAGAGCAAAGAGGACTTCATGAACATCTGCATTGAGCCCGACACGGTCAGCAAAGGAGACTTCATAACCATAGGGTAAGTGGGCCGCGGTCGGAGGAGACGCGCGCCGAGTCGTCGGCGCTCCAGCACCTGCTGTGCAGAGCCCCATGAAGTCAGACCCAGCGGAGGACTGGTGTGGTTCGGGGACTGTGTCGCCTCTTTCCTGCAAGTGTTTGGGTTGACATGTAGGACGTACCTCTCCTACTTCGGCCTTCCCTGTCAGTTTTGGGAAAATCAGAGTGTAGGGGCAGGCTGCCTTCCCAAGGAGATGAAGGATCCCTGGGAGCACGGCCCAGTGTCCAAAACCTTGGCTCAGGGTCAGAGTTGCTGGCTACACATCTCTGTCCCGCCACATGCTGGCCTCACGACTTGGACAGATCGGTAAATTCTCTGGCTCCTTTCCTCTGTGGAACGGAATGCCGGGATCACATCGAACTACCTCGGGCTTGGTTCGGAGTCTCAAATGAGAGAAGGTGTGGGAAAGTCTCGCAGGGAAGCACCTCACCTGACCTTGTCCTCCTTCCAGGGCAGTAATGGAAAACCCGCAGAGGTATGGAGCACTTTGCACAGTCTCCAGGCTTTTCCCCTTTTCCACTAAAAAATATCCCCCAGTCCTGTCTGATTTGTGAAGCCCGGCCTCTGCCGGAGGTTTATTGGTTAAGAATGTTCTAAGCCCCACCCGGCTGCTTCAGCACAGCCTCTGAGCCCACAGGTTGCCATGGCACCTTGGGAATCTGCTCAGCCATGGTGCGTCCTGCTTTGTCTCCGAGCTCCCTCTTGTGCCCACGAAAGGAGCAGACATCGCTGCTGCCCTAGCCCGGTCTCCATGGCTACTCCATTATCCGCACCAGCGCCCGCGCAGAATGTCTCTGCTTTGTCGTGTTCTTGCCTTTGGTACAAATTCTTCACATGCTGAAGAGCTGATTCTGCAGCCTTTGATTTCCTTGCTGTTTCTGTAGTAGAAGGAAGAAAGGGAAACCTTTCTCTTCTCCTAGAGAGTGTCTAGAAGCCACACACTGTCTTAATTGAGAGTCTGGCCCACAGGGCCAGCTGTACTCAAATCTCCTCCATAAAACTGACATCCCAAAATAGAAAACCGATGCTGTTGCTCAATTCAGGTGAATCAGAGGCTCTGCACCACTGCTGTCCTCATCTTTGGCAGCAGGAACACAGCTTCCTTTGGTCTCCACAGGAAGTGAGATTGAGTACTGGCTGTTTCCTCTGGATGTGGGACTAGAACATTGTGAGGTTACTCTAGAAAACTCTGAAGCTTCATATACTAAAGAATTAATGTTATCATTTAATTGGATTAGCTTTTCCTCTTCCCGTTGACCGTGACTGGCTTCCAAGGATATATGTGCATGAGAGAGGGAGGGAGTGTGTGTGTGTGTGTGTGTGTGTGTGTGTGTGTAGTCTGATAGGGTTACTATAAGGCAGAGATAGCAGTATGCTAAGCAGACTGTTAATATGACTATAGAGAATCATGTATTTGAAATGTCTACTTTAAAAAATGTTTTCTCCTTCAAGCAATGATAGACTCACAAGTACCAGCTAACACAAGTTTAGTACTTTCCCTAAAAAAAATTTCATTTCAGTCTAATTTCTAAATTCAGGATTTTTAATGACCCAAGAATTAGGTACAGAATCACTCAGTCTTGTCTTCACACGCAGTTCTCTACAGCAAGTTAACCTCCTTACTCTGGAATACCTATCTCACTGCTAAGCAAGAATCACTGTGGGAAAGTTATTCACAAAATCCCATGGTTCAGCATAGCGTGAGTCCATCTGTTTAAGCTCAACAAAGGAGCTCGCTATGCTCCTGGGGTCGCGTGCAGTCGCCAGCCTGGTGTCTGAACATGCTTTCTCCTGTACCGACAGCAGCAGAAAGGTGAGGGATCCCGGGCTGCGTGCGGCCGGTACCGAGTGTCTCCAGGCCAGCCAGTGCACTCTGCTGCTTCCCGAGGTGAGCAGGGGCCCCCGTCCCACAGCGTCAGGTTCGTTCTTGGCCCGTCTTCCTTTCTAGAAACAGACCCTCATGTCTGGATGCCTAGTATGGGCTGAGCACTTGGCCAGGCTCTGGGTGTCGTTAAGGGATACTTGAGATGAGAGGACCTCCTTTGGAGTCCGGGGCTGAGCTGGGGACTCCTGAAGACTTCTGGCTTCGGTCAGCACGGTTCTGTACGGTGATCTTTACATCTCCTGGCCTTTATTTTCCTGCATGTCCATTATGCAGGGGTTACTGTGCTTTAAGTCACACAGAATTCTCTAGTTGGCAGATACTCTCAGCGGAGCTTACCTTCCCTTTTTTTTTTTTTTTTTTTAATAAAGGACCTGGAAACAGTTTTGGGGATGGCACTGAGGTCTCCTGTATTAGAAAATGCCAAGCTTGGAATACAGTGGGGAAAATGTTAGGAATGTAGTCTAAATTGTGTAATCATCCTAGAAGTCACAGCTCAGGAGGAAGTTCCCGCAGGTGGCGTCTGCGCACTCGGGGCCCATCATCCCACGGTACTCAGGATTGTGGGTAGAACACGCTGTTCCCGCAGTGGGTGGCACTGTCGTTTCAACATAGCCACTGTTGAACGAGATGCATGAATTAGGGAAGGTTTTACAGAATCTGTAACAGTAATGTTGCTGTACTTGAGGGATAAAGCCTAGTAAGTCCTAAAGAAGCACCATGAAAAGAGCAAGCGGACATCACGGCTTTCCTGAGGTCCTAGAACACTGTATTTTAGGAATTCCTGGAAGGTGTGGCAGGACCCCTGTATTTTAGTAAATATCTTTTTTTAAAGATTTTATTTATTTGACAGAGATCGCAAGTAGGCCGAGAGGCAGGCAGAAAGAGAGGAAGGGAAGCAGGCTCCCCGCTGAGCAGAGAGCCCGATGCGGGGCTCGATCCCAGGACCCCGGGATCATGACCCGAGCCGAAGGCAAAGGCTTTAACTCACTGAGTCACCCAGGCGTCCCTTAGTAAATATTTTAAAATCATGGCCTTGTTTCTCAAATCCTCAAATACTGGGAGGCGAGAGAAGCTGACCCCCGTCTCTTCTCCACAGGGAACGGGGGGCTCTTTCGGCATCGACAGTGAGGAGTACGAGGCGATGCCTGTGGAGGTGAAGCTGCTCCCCAGGAAGCTGCAGTTCTTCTGCGATCCCAGGAAGAGGGAACAGATGCTGCCCAGCGCGGCCCCGTGAGTCATCAAGGTGGGGAGCCGGCCGCCCCCACGCTGCACTTTAGGCCGCCGATGGGACCAGAAGCCTCCCCTGTCCCCGCAGTGTCGTCCCAGGATCCCGGGGCACCTCCATGGCGAGTACCCTGCCCTCGCAGTGCTTCCCCCAGTCCGAGCTTCCCGCTAGCGCATGCTCAGCCTTGGCCGCGCCCCTGCTCCCTCCTTCAGTGGTTTGCTCCGGAGGGTCCGGAGAGGCCCACCTGTGCAGGCTGGGAAAGGGCTAGACTTCCTTGGTCCCCACGTGTGCAGCCACAGTCCAGGCCTCCCTGGTCTCGCTCCCGGGACTTGAGGGGGTGCGGGTGCCTGCCTGCTCCACTGCCGTGCTTTTTCTAGGCTTCTCCATGGGTGCTGCTACTTTCTGAGCTCATTCAAATTAAGCTTGTTTCAGTTCTACACTCAATTGACCTGGGAGGGGTTTTTGTCTTCAGCCTTCACTAAGAAACTGTAAAAGGCTAGTTTGTATTATTTTTTTTTGTAGTGCTTAACTATGGGTTTGCATGAGAACCACCTGGGATGCATGTTAAAAACTGACAGGCTTGGGGCTCCCCCCAAACCTGGTTACTCAGTCTGGGAATGGAGCCCAGGAATCTGCATTTATAAAAAGCAGGCACCCTCCCCCAGGTGCTTCTACTCCAAGAGGTCCCCCAGTCTCACCGGTTCACTGTTGTAAAGCATACCCCCCACTATTATGCTTATGCACCCCCAAGAGCATTTTGAAAGATCATGTATCCCCCTTCTAGATGTCAACTTAAGAATTGCCAAAGTATGTGTTTCCTGGTGTCATGTAAATATTATTTTAAAATAAAACTGTTATATCACTCTTTTAAACATATTTGGTACAATTTAAATGTAGAACAATTTGATACTTACTCTCCATTAACAAAAATAAACCAATAGGTTCTTTGGTATTTCCATTCTGTGTTCATGAAAGAATGCTATCATAATGTAATCTATTTTCAGGCCTGAAATTTTATCACTTGTCCTATTTTCTTGCCAACAAAAATATAAGTGGAAATAATATTTTAGTGTTAACTTAGTACAGGATTAACTATACTGATGAAAACAATGCTGCAAATTTTTGATAATTAAAAACACTTTTAGAATGCTCTTTACCTTAATGAGTCCAAGAACATTATTTACAGTTAAGATTAAAACAGGACTCAACATCATTTATATTCCTTATTTCATTTTTTATAGATCGAAGCACCTAAGTTAGACAAGAGAAAGAATTCTCATGTCATACAGCCCTTTTAACTTAAGGACTTCATTAGAGCTTCCTTTTGTTTGTTGAAAGAGAACTGGAAAGTACCTGATTGGCTAAGGATTTGTAAGTCAGGCTTTATCATTCATTTTTAATACCACCATCAGGATTTTCCTGTTTGGTAGCCCCTGAGGTTTCCATACTCCAGAGGGCAGTGCCCAGAATGAATGAGCTATGGGCCTTTCTTTTTATCAAGAGGGAGCATGGAGTGAAGTGGGGAAAGGGGAAGCAGAACTCACAGGCCTTGGCCACAAGCTCATTCCCCAGACAGATCAGTTTTCGGGCCATATGAATCCCCTGGAGAATGAAGACCAATGCGTAAAAGGATTATAAAGCAGCTACAAAGAGCATATGAAGGGGCGCCTGGGTGGCTCAGTGGGTTAAAGCCTCTGCCTTTGGCTCAGGTCATGATCCCAGGGTCTTGGGATCGAGTCCCGCATCGGGCTCTCCGCTCCGCGGGGAGCCTGCTTCCTCCTCTCTCTCTGCCTGCCTCTCTGCCTACTTGTGATCTCTGTCAAATAAATAAATAAAATCTTAAAAAAAAAAAGCATATGAAGAAAGATCACTAAAAACAAGGCTTACCTGTTCAGTTCTGTTCTTCAGGGGTGTTAAAAGCTGTGCTTTGCTGCCCCAAAACAGGTGCGTCCCAACCTGCAAAAGGAGCCCCCACTCCCTGGTGCCCACAGAGGGGCGCGGGACAGTTTCTCCGGGAGCCAGGCGAGTCCCGAACCATGGCGGTTTTCTGACAGATTGTAAGGGACCGGCACCCAAGCTGCCTGGCTTCCTCCTTGATGAGCGGGCGGCCAGCACGTGTGTATTTAGCAGTTCTGATCCGTCCAGTGAAACCACGAGACATAAGATTGGGGAAGGATATTTAAGAGATTAATATTCTTATTCCTTTTGAAATCCGTGATCCCTGGTGGGAATTTTGCTTTCTTGCTTCAGGCTATTTCCTGTGAGAACAATCTTCCTTCTCGTTTACGGCCTTGTTCTTGCCCTGGTCCTGGCGCACGGCGTCCACGGGAAGGACACGCGCAGCACAGCTCAGAGAGAGCCTTGGCAGCCCGGCCCTGAAGGCAGGCGTGGAGGAGAGCCCTGACCACCTCCTGTATGCAGAAACCTTTGGCTAAGGCTTTATTGAGAAGCAGGGATGATTTCCACTAAAACCCCAGCAAATGTCTTCCCGGACACAAGCCGCTGGCTGAGCCCCATGGCTGGTCCGCACACACAGCTGTAGTGACAACGTGCCGGTGCCTTCTTTACACACGCAAGGACTTCCCTCAGTTCTCACCCCAGCCCTAGCAAGCAGAGGGCGTCAGATGGGGGGGTCACATACCTTGGAAAGGAGGAACCCGGCTTTGAACACAAGCGCCACTGACATTAGGAATCCACCCTGTATTGCCTTAAAAGAACTCCCCAAAAGGTTAAAAATGAAATAAGCCTTGAGCGTGTGGCTGTGTGTGTGCAGGGCTCCCTCCTGTATGGTGCGGTCAGGCCCAGCTCTGGTTCTCGTTGCCTGGAGGTGGTTTTACGCGGACCGTGGCCTCTCTGAGAAAGGGCCCCAGACTCGCCGGCGTGCGCTGTCATCCCCGGGCTGTCGGCGCTCGGGTCCTGCTCCTCCAGCGGGCCACCCCTCCTGCCTACCACAAACCCCTCTCTCAGGCCGGAGAAGGACTGCAGCAGACACGTACATGTTAAAATCTGAATTTTAATTGTAAAAACTGTATTCTGTAAATATAGTTATATCAGCCTCTCTGCCCGCAGTCTGGTTCAGATATCTACAGATAGGGTACACGCAGATGTCACTGGTCCCACAGAACCAAATCAGTTAAACATTTACTCCTAGCTTCAGGCCCTTAAAATTCTTACCATTCGAAACAGAACAACATACTTCTATGCGCTAGTATTCAGGGTAAAATGATCAACTGTCTTACTAATTTCATACTATGAGGTAAAGAATTGAAACAAAAATAGACTCAGTGTCTCCTCTTGCTCTAAGTCTTACGCTGGGGTATTAATCCAAGTAGGGCTTTGACACTTGAGGCGACAGGGAGGCTACGCTGATCCTAACTGGGGAGAAAGAGGAAGACCATTTTTCCAAGGCTACAAGTATTCCTTTTTCAGAAAAGGTTTATATCCCAGACCTACAACAAATAAAAAATTTTAGACAATAAGCTCAGGTAGGTAGCAGGTTAATTTTGCTTTCCTCTACTCTGTACCTCTAAAGTCTCCCGCCCAGTCTGTTCGAAAGCACAGACTCTCTACCCTTCCTAATGAGGGTCCTTGTGGGCGCCCTCTACAAACTCTTCCCGATGCCACCCTCGGAATTCTTGCCTACTTTTATCTTCGCTCGATTTGGCCTAAGGAAGTTTTCCCTCCAACAGCAATGAAATATATTTGCAACCAGCTAACTCGGTGACCACTGTGTGGATTTTTCATTTTGTGGATAATCCCTGGCTAATTTCTAAGGCCCTCACCTACCCCTGTGTTCCCTACCTGTCCCCAAAAAAGCAGAGTAAATGTATCGTCAGTCTAAACCCGCATTCTAAAACCAACGTAAGTAATTCACACCTATCCTTCTCCCGTCGTAAGTAAATAAATTTTCTGAACTGAGGTTATGTTACTGCTAAAAGCCCATGTTATGCTGGGCTTCTAGAATAACTCTAAAGGACTTTATTTCTCCATCTTCATTTATAAGCACTAGGAAATTTTCGCTTCCTTTCTAAACATGCAGTTTCATCCACCTGCCCCTGTATTCCGGCTCCAGAAAAGAATTAAAGTGCCAGGTTCTAAAACCACACCGCTCTAGTAAGAGGCTCCCTAATCAGCGTTACCACGTTCACACACTGTACAAGAATTTTCCGTAAGCTCGGGGACCGTGTCATGCTCCCCCAGACCGTCACATTCATCTCGTAGAGAGCGCGGTTCAGACTTCACAGCACCGTCTCCTTACTCACTCTCGAAAACAAATACTAAAACGTTTATGGGGTCTCAGTTGCTTCCAAATTACAAAACTTCACATATTTTCAAGGCTTATAGTTTGGAAATCTCCTTCCATTTCAACATCTGCACACTCCATTCATCACATAGTAATATTGGTAGAAAAATAAACTCCCATTTCTTATAAGAAAAACATGAACTTAATTCACAGTTAGCCTTTCTCCCAACAGTTGGCCTAGCAGCTCCCGGGAACAGAGAGGTATATGAGTCTTACAATGGAATCTCAAAAATCCACGACTCAGGAGTAAGGAGCCCTTGACTCCTCCTCTTCCCCTACCCGAATCAGAAAACGGTTTTCCTGAAATGAGAAGGGACAGGTCGGGGAGCCTTGCTGCAGGGCAGGAAGAAGGACCGAGAGGTGTGGCGGGAAGATCTTCGGGCTGGCCCTCACGGATTCCGAGCCTGCTAGCAAGGAACTGGACAAGGAGGTGAAAGCCCCTGCGTGATGCGTTGGTCCCCAAGTTGACTTTCTTGCCTATTTCAGAATGGATATCCTGATGAAGCCAAGTTCACCGTCTGGCTGACCATTGCCTTATCATTTATTCAGCACCTTACCGCGCCCTTACTTCTGCAAGTCTGAGCTGTCCAGGGACTTGGAGAAAGTATCTTAATCCATTCCTTGGGCTATACAGTTTTAGAAAAAGGAAAAAGAAAAAAAAAAAAAAAAGGTCCCTGAGGTCCCTGCCTCTTCCCAGAGGGCTGCTGTCCTACCATTAAGAATTTAATTCATGACTGCCCTTTACAGAAGGTTCCCTAAGGGCCCTGAATAATGTCATCTTTTTATTGTATCGGAAGGGCTTTCCGTGTATCAAGACAAACAGCAAGTTCATCGTCCTAACCACCAAAATGAAAAACAACCCAGCTATGACTTATCCTTACCTTTATCTTCTCACTGCAATACCCGGTAGTCACACTGACAAATGAGTCTGCACAGGTCTGTGCCCGGTGCTACTCCGGAAATTCCCATCTTGATGGTCGTGGGGAACGAAACAAGGTAAGTTTGAGATGCAAATTCTGGGCTCGATGATTTCGATCACAATCCATGAATTCAGCACCAGGAGCCACACGGAAGAGCTGCCATGCTGGGTGGCTGCTGCGGGGGGCAGGTGCCTTCTAGTCCACGGCTGTCCTGACGGAGGGCTGGACGAGGCTCCAGGTGGCGCCCTGGACAGATCTACACCAGGCCCAAGCAGTGCTTCCCGCCAACTAAAGCCACCCCTGATGCTAAACTAATCGGCGCACACTTTTGTTTCTCGTAAGAGAGAAATCCTACTGTTTCTGACTCCTGAAGGGACCCCTAAGCCAGAGCACAACTGGACATGTTCTCCAAGGCTGAATATTACCATCTGCCAAGCCTGCAGAATTGGAAAAAACCCCCCTTTAATAGGCCCCTGTCCCATTTTGCTAGACATCAGTAAACCCTAAGCCCGGATTCCTGGCCCCATAAGGTATCTTGCTACCTGGCTTTTGTCAGACCCGATTCAGGAATGACAGCAGCCCAGATGTCTCAGGTCAGCTGTGTTTCCAGGTGAGCACACGGCTCACAGCACGGCATCAGATCAGGCTTCAAGGTCTCGGAAGGACCAAGCCAATTGGGGCGGGGGTGGGGGGGGGGTTCAACAGTTGAGGGGGCAGAAGGCGATCATCAGTCAAGCTCCTCCTCCCTAGGCTTCCAGCCCTGATTCAGGAATCCCTGCCCCTCCAGAGTTTATGGACCTACGAGGCAGGAAGGAAGACTGCTGGCCATGTCTTCCGAACAAAAGCAGAAGGGTTTTAAAGAAACTGTTCAACAACGGCAGAAAAGCAGGTCCGTGTGGCTTCTAGCTCCCGCTTTCACCGCGGGGAGTCCTGCCAGGCGCCTCACCCCCCAGCTCCCCTCTTAGCAGAGGGGCGGCAAAGGACGCTGGGTGGAGCTAACTGCACACAGTGGGGAGAGGGCGGGGGGAAGGGAGCAGAGTCAGACACAAGAGGCTCCTATCACAGTCCACGCAAGAGACACTCAGGGGATGGGAACAGCGACCACCGGGCATGCTGCTCAGCCAGCCGGCGGGGGTGCGACGCTGGACTTCTGGCCCAGAAGCAAGCTAAAGGGAAGGACCGAGTCCTTGCGTCCTCTCTCAGAAGGGATACAGGGTGGGGGGGGGGAGGTTCTGTTTCGGGGTCAGCTGGGCCCAGGCTTGCTTGTGCACTCCCCTCGGCTCCCATCCTGCCCCCTGCATGAGTGTGAGGGGACCGCACAGAGAGGCCCCACGGCCACCTGGAAGGGTGTGGAGCTGCAAGGAGCCCAGAGCCCCACCCAGCAATCAAAGGAAAATACCAGAACCTCATTTTCAGCTTATGACCTTTACATGAACACCTGTGAGCATCAAGTCACAAAGCCACAGAAACACAGGTGTCTGCCTGCAGGAGGGCATGGGCGCAGACGTGCTCAAAGACGGCTTCCAACAAAGCCCTCAGGTCCCCAAAAGAGGGCCCATGTCCACTGAGAGAACCCGACCTTTCCTGTCACCCCAGCCCTGCTTCTGACACACCACCCCCTAACTTTGAAAACCTTGAGCATTCAGACACCACGAAAAGTAACCGTTACTCGAAGGAGGTCAGAAAGTCCGCTCCTTCCCAGAGACAAGAGAAGGCTGCTCTTGAAGGTGGCGGCGAAGCTGCTTTTGTAGACATGTACGTTACTGAAATGATGGCTAAACCCACCCTGCAGAGGAGAGACGAGTGTTAGCTGCACAGTTCACACGCCAACGCCCAAACTTATTGATCTATTTACATAAAAGATGCTACTTTGATTAACCAGTAGGTATTTGCATTTGTACATGTGAATTTCTTTAGTCTTGAGTCCCGTATCAAGGAGCTACAGTGAAAATGTCTCTGAATAAAGCAATGAGGCCTAAAAAGCTAGTCTTGAGACGAGACATGTGATCCATCCATTCGAAAGTTCTTTCTCTGCCGTGTGTATTAGCCTGGCTGGAACCCGGTCACAGAGATGGACACGTGGACAGCTAGGCCAGCGACACAGCCAGGCAAGAAGGGCGAAAGGGAAGAAACTGTCACCAACAACCCAGAAGACCAAGTCAAAATCCTATGGCCAAAAAGACCTAAACTCTACCCATGAGAACTGGCTTCAAACAACCACTGTCTCCTCGAAGTTGGCATCCCTGGGATGCCCAGTCGAAGAGAAGAGGCAGGGACCGGCGGGAGTCATTTCAGTCATGTCAGGGGGATGCAGGTGAACTCATCAGGGACACTCAGGGGTTCCAACCACTTCCCCAGGTGAAGGCACTGTCAAATTCGCTCTTGACACATGTGCACTCTGGCCCCAACTACTTAGCTCAAGGAATGTCATCTCCACGGAAGAGAAATTTGTGAGGGGCTCCCAACTGGTACAGTCTTGCTCCAAAGTCAGAGTGACCAGCTCAGATCCAGTCAATCTCTGTTTTATCTAGAGGCTCTGCTATGATGTGTCCAGAGAACTCTCAGATGGAGAGACGTCTTCTCTATCCTGTTTGAACCCCAACTGCTCTGCCTTTCCAGGCAACAAACAGTACCCTTTAAAAAGACCTAAATTACCCCAAAAGGATCATTAGCCCTTCAAAGAAACTACATTGTATAATGAATTTGCTTGCAAGCTCCAGGGCCATCCCTAGAGGGGAGTCTAGGGATGTCCCTAGAGGGGGACTCGGGGAAGGGAGGAGTGCCGATGGGGTGGCCCCCACCAGTTTCCTCTGCGGAAAGCTGCAGGCTTCATTCTACAGTTTGACTTTCCAGCTGGCTGCTAAGAAACCTCTTCCTGTCATTCTGTGCTTAGAGAAGCTCCTCCTTCGCGACAGAAACATCCTTTTGTTCCTCTTTGAGATCTCTGCTCACAAGAATAGACAAGACTCAGATTCGCCCCAGTGACCAGGGAAAGGGATTTGATCCTAACACCGGATTCCCGGAATGGAGAAAAACCACGAAGGGTCATGAGGTCTAGCTTCCACCTCCAGGAGACGCACGTCCACAGCTGTCCGGGGACAGCGCTCTCATTCTCCAGTACCTCAAGGGATGAAAACCACAGAGACTTTCTGAATAGTCCTGCCCAGTGTTTCCAGAGCTTGGCCCGCTCCTGGTGACAGATGGCCTTCACTGCATCTGCTCAAAGTCCACTCAACAAGGAGATGAGATACTCTGCTCTGGGAGAAAGTGGTGGATTCCAGCATCGTACCAAAGCAGGACATAAAACCAAGATGGTCTTGTCTTACCACTAGGGAGGAAGGGAAGAAAGGAGACTGCAAACATCACATTTGTTGGAAAGTAGAAACCATGATCCTTTGTGTCAACTTAATAAAAAATGAGGTCTTCTGGGGCCCGTTGTGAAATCCCCACGTGAGGGAGGCTCACCAGCCTTGGCTCACTCTTCCTAGGGGCAACAGGGGTTGTCGATGACCAACATGACGTCGATGCCATAGGCCTCCAGCAGGTCCATCAGAAAGCTCCGGTCTCCCTGGGGGTCTAGACCCATGCCGCGGGCATGCTCAGCGGTCAGAGTTTTGTCTTGACTGGCGGACACCTCCAGCAAAGTCTGAAATATCCGGTTGTTTTGCTCTAAGAAAAACCTGCATTCGCCAGAGAAGACACAGGGAAGGGAGGGCAGAAAAGCCAAAACAAAACAAGTCACCCAATCATCCCCACATGAGGAACTGGGACTTTTAAATGGTTTCAAACTCAGAAATAGTCCTGAAAATAAGGAAACTTTAGGACCAAAGTTCCAGGGTTGGCACTAGGTTTAGTAAAGAAACCACGGACACTAACCGCAGTATGATTGGAAAAGTCTTTGAACCAGTGATGGCCTGACTGCCGAAACCCAACTTTCCTGTGGAAGGTTCCTACAGACACTGTACTGCGCTCCCGTGCTCTGTGTTCCTCTGCCTCCTAGTCATAAGGGGAGGAGAAAGAACAAACAAAACCCCAACCCACTGATGATGCAGCTCTGAGGTCCAGACTGAACGTGAGAAACTGAAATTCACCTTCACAGCCCTGGGGATAGGCCACGGGAGCCAGCAGCAGGGGCGAGCCGTGGTGGGAACAGAGCAGGGCGCCGAGCTGGTCTGGCCCCCAGCCTGAGCCACCGGGGGCCTGAGACCCCACAGAGCATGCCGGGCAGAGCTGGGGCTCAGGAGCCGGGGCAGGCCCAGGGAGGTCTCACAGCCAGCAAAGCTGGGAGACAGGGGTGACGGGGACATGGAAGGCACCAGGGACATTGACGGAGACATTGATAGGCACCAATACCGCCATGGCTCCCGGTATTTGTTTTCCTTTGATTCGCTTTTTTTTTTTTCCTGCTGCTGCTGCTGGTAGTGGGATTATACACTGAGCATGATTTGAATGCCATGGGTTTGTGGTACTACATAAATACACAAGTCATTTGCAGAAAAGGCATTCATTCTCCTGACTTTTTAGCTGTGTTCCACAGGGGTCTCAGGCTCGGCAAAGGCTCCTCGGGCCCAAAGCAACTCTCAACTCTCAGGAATTTCAGATGTAGCAGAATGTGTCACACCTTGACGACACTGTGGGCTCTTTGCTCAATTCCATACACTGTTACATGTCAACATCATGGGAGGATTGGGAAGTACACTTTATCAGAAGTTTTCCAAGCTGTCGGGCTCCTGGGTGGCTCAGTCAGTTGAATGTCTACCTTTGGCTCAGATCATGATCTCAGGGTCCTGGGATCGAGCCCCACAATGGGCTCCCTGCGAGCCTGCTTCTCCCTCTGCCTACTGATCCCCTTGCTTGTGCGCTCTTTCTCTCACTCTCTTTCTCTCAAATAAGTAAATAAAAATTAAAAAAAAAAAAAAAAAGGTCTCCAATCCAGGCACCATTCTAGCTGTAAGGGCCCCTTCTTGCCCCCACCCCAGGACACAGGGAAGGAAGACCAACAGGGACCGGGGAGAATGGCTTCCGTTGCAAGCGCTGTTCTGTCCTCCTCCCTGATCGCTGCTTCCCACAGCTGCTCAGACAGGAGACAAATGCCGTGAGGTATACCAACCACGGGTCCTGCCCCGACCACCATCACATTCAGGGGAAAGAGCTTTCACTGGGTTCAAAAGTCCTAATTTCTAATTCTCCCAAATACCGAATGTAAGGAACGGCTTTATTCAAACAAGGCGATGGAGAAGCCCTGAGTCCTGAAGGACAGACGCGTCTATGCAGTGGACATCCGCAGGGAATGCTCACGGGAAAGACACGTGGGGACTCCCATTTTCTCTGAATTTCCCTGCTTCTCTCCTTGTCTGGGGGGTCCCCGCGATGGCATCTCAGGGCTCGCGGGGACTCCACACGGAGCCCAGTTCCCAGCGCAGCTGGCAGCAACAAAGGACGTGCCTGGGCTGCGGAGGGTGACGGGAGGCCCAAAGCGGGGGGTGCTGCGGGATCCTCAGGGAAACCCCACACGCGCCGGGCTGACTTACAGCACAAAGAGGTCCTCCTCACAAGGGTTGTAGTCTTCCTCCACCTCCTGGGAGTACAGCAGCATCTGCCTGTGGGGAGGGAGGGAGGCCACCACCATGCCCCGATGCTGCTCCAGGACCCCCGACATCGGGCAGGTCCTCGGTCAGGCCCCTGCATGGGCCACCCCCCCCCCCATCCCCAGGAAGGGCAGCCCCAGCCCCCGGCCCCAAAGCCGTGGAAGAAGGACGGGAAAGGAATAAACGGGGCTTGGAGTCCAAACCCAGGGGTGCGGGGCCAGTTGCGGGCCGTGTGATCTCAGGCAAGCGACCGTCTTTCTTAAACGCTCACGGAACAGGGATGATGGGGACAACAGGGATGATGGGGACGATATTACTGATCTCGCCACTGATACCGCACGAGGCCACGCAGGGCACAGAACCAAAGTCTGAGAATTAGGTGAGAGGAGGTATAAGCACCTTGACAACACCAGGCTCACTGGGTGCTCATTCCAGGCTGGTGCTGTCCCTGGGGTCCCCGGACTCCTGAGGCCCACCGAAAAGAAGTCACCCCAGGGTACGTGCCACACCGACGCACCACGGGGGACGGGCGGGCAGCACGGGCCTCACAGACAGACCCCAGGGCCCCGTCTGGCAGGGCGCGGCCAGCCCCCGGCCCCCACTCCCCGCCCCCTGCCCCCTGCCCCTCACCTCTGCTCGTTGAGCCGCCGGTACTTCTCGCGGTCGGCGCTGTTGATCTTCAGCAAAGGCTGCAGGTGGTCGTGGTGCGTCTTCACGTTCTGGTTGTCCACGTAGACGTCGTACAGCTCCCGCTTCTCCTCGAAAATCTTCTCTGTGGTGCCTGCGACATCCGAGTTCAGGGTCTGGGAACCTGGAGGCCACCCCGAAAGGCGCCCGCCCGGCCCCGCCGAGGAAACGAGGGGTCCGGGAGCCCCGCATCTGCGAGGAGGAGGCGCCCCCCGGGAGCCGGAGGGCCGGAGCCCGACTTCCAGCAGGGATTCGGGCGGAGGGCGTGTGGGCAGGACGCGGGGAGGGCCCCGTACTCACAGGCCACATAGGACACCTCTACCTCCAGGCTCTCGATGTCAGCCACGTTCACATAGAAGAAAGGCTTGGACTCGGGAATGGTGCCCCCGATGCCAGGCAGGGAGACGTTGGCCAGACAGCAGCAGCAGTACACTGTGGGACGGGAGCGGAGAGGGGAAGAGAGTGCCCCTCCTCCCTCGCAGCCCGCTGGCCGCCCCCGCCCAGCAGTCAGCCTGTCCCTGAACCCGGGTCAGCGCGCAGCTCTGGCATTCTGAGCGGTCTGGGCAGGGCGCCAGCCTTTCCCGTCCCACAGCGGAACGCGATCTCAGGGGACACCAAGGAGGCCTCACACGGCCAACAGACGGTTCCCAGTCTTCCCTCACGAGGTCTCGCTTAGGATCTGGTGCCGTGGACCCTCCCCTTCCCCGTAACTCCTGCCTGTGGTAACCCCCGCGTCTCCTGGTTCCCGCCCTTCTGACTGCCTCAGCTCAGTCACCTTTGTCGTCCGGTGTGTTGCTTCACCTCCTGGGCCTACATCACCTCCCCTCACTCTGGCTCTCCCCGAGGGACACCATCCATCCTGTGGTCACCGGCACTCTGCGTGCCCCTGTCAGATCTCTTGCTCCAGCCCGACTTTCCCCCAAGGTCCCAACCCGACCGCATTGGTGCCTGGTGTCCTCCTCATGTACAAGGCCAAGGCTACCACCCCACCCCCTCTCCTCCTCCTGGGCCCCCATCTGGTGGCCCCATCATCCTTGTCATCCCAACCCTTCCTCCATTGCCTCACACACATCAGAACCGTACGACCCACATCACACACCAACGTCCACCAACTCAATGTATCAGAGGCCACCTTCTCTCACATCTATTCTCCCACCGGACTAAGGATGCTTCGCCCAACCCAACTTCTGCTCTGCCACCAGAGCCCATTCTAGAACACAAGGCCAACCCTGATATTCCCACGCTGGAAACCTAGGACCCCCCCCCTCCACGCCGAGACATCCCAAACTCTTTTGAACTTGGTCAACAATGCAAAGACTCAGGAGGTTTCTGCTCTAGAAAACCGAATGTTGGCTTCTAGTTACCTCTGTAGCACACGACACCCACAGGAGGGGGAGAAAATATCAAAATGCGTTTTCGAAGTAAGGCGAATTTCCAAAGGATGAGGATCTGTTCTCCAAAGAACTTGATAAACTGAGACATGCAGCCAGCTGGGTGTGTGATCTGAAAAAAAATAAAGGAGAGGAAGAGACAAGCCCATTCAAGATGTGAAAAATGACTCAGTACAGCTGCGCGCTAAACACCTACCTCCCGCCTCCCACAGACTCCACAGAACAACCAACAGAGGCACCGAGGGATGGCTACTTCTGCACAAAATGGTGTTATTCACTTTAGAGCCTCACTTTCAGACGAGATTTCGATCCTCCAACGGCTCCCCCGATACAATGAAATGAGGTCTGAGTTTCAGGATCATGAAGTGCTTTACTCAGGAGAGGGGGTGCGCAAGAAACAAAGCTGAACGTAATTTTTGAAAAGGCAGAAAAGTTTCTGAATCGACAGTACAGCCTCAAAGAGAACATTCAACTCAAAAACTCAAAACCACTGCTGAGCCCTGGAAGGGGTGAGGTGGTGAGCTCCCCATGTGTACGGGCGCGCTACTGTGGGAAGCTGAGTGTGCAGGTTACAGGTAGGACAGCGCGGGCCTCCGTGCTCAGTAACGCTGCACGTGGGGTCCAGCCTCTTCCTTCCTGCCAAGTGCAAGGAGCCTGTTGCCCCCCAAGGCTGCTTCTAGGAGCCCTGGGCCAGGAAGTCCCCAGGAGCTCTGACCCCAGAAAAGCTGAATTCCAATCCCAGCTCTGCCATTTACTGATGGGAGGCCTGGGGGACGTTAGCCAACATTTCCTGTTCACTCTCCTGATCTGTGAAATCCCATCCCTCACATGGCTCTCAGGACCATCTGAGAAAAAAAACACATGAAATGCTCAGCACGGAGGCGCTGATGAAACAGGAAATCTTCGGGCTCTGTCCCTCAGCCGTGCTTTTGGAAGGTCACTTCCACGCTTGTGTCAGAAGCAATAGCGCTCACCACCCACTGGGGGCGCTGGCGAGAGGACGTCTGAGGAGCTGTGCCCACACCAGTGCTGGGCTTGCTGGTGGGGAGCCCTGGGGAGACGCCGCATGAGCCACCCTCTCCTGGGACAGCATTGTCCCCACACCTGCGCCTTTCACTTACCCCCCACTGGCAGAAAGGCTGCCCTCTACTGAGGGTCCCTGTCCGTCCCTGTGCTACGCCTCTCCCAGATTGCCAGCAGGAGAGGCCCTGAACCACCAGGTCTGGTCAGATTGCTCCAACCCCAATCTTTCACAAAATTACTCAGAAAAGGGGACAGGAACAGGCGCCCATGCCCCTTCATGCTCCTCCTCTGCATAAAGGCCCAGCAGTGTTTTGCCTAAACATGTCCGGGGCCCTAGGATCCCAGAATAAATGATCAGTCCTTAATTCTGGTCTCACTTACTCATCCATTCACGGATGCACACACAGACGCACTCGGACAAGAAATATTTCTCACATGCTAACTTGGTGCTAACTGTGCGAAGTAGGCTCAGTCCAACAATGAACCTTGGAAAGGCCCAGCCCTGGCCCCCCATATAGTGTAGGGACTACAGATAGAAGCACGTGTACCCGCCATCCAATCCGAGCCTGAGAGCTGACGGAAGGGGCAGGGACTGCAGGAGCTCACAGGAGGCACCCGACCCGATTCTCAGAGAGACAGGTGTGTCTCAGCTCGAACATGGAGGAGGAACTGGACCAACGGTGCTCTTGACAGAGAGACTGGTGTGTGCAAAGGCCCGGAGACAAGAGACAACACTTTACTTCCTGGGAACTTCTAATAGCTGAGGTGCGGGGCCGGGGCTGTATCCGGGCAATGAGGGAAGGGGTTACATCAAGGGACGTTTCTCTTGCTTTCACCTAAATCTGTTTCCCAGGTCGGGGCCTCATTTTGCTGTAGCTTTTATAGGAAACTCATCTCCTGACTCACACAGCTCCCACCTTCACATTTTCCCTCCGGCCTTCCAAGGCATGTGCTCCAGGCTCTCTTCACTCCCTAGCTGTGGCCGGTGACCCTGTGGGCTCTGTCTCCATCCCTCGCCTCCCCTCCATCCTGTACCCGCCACCCAGGGACTCCATCTGCTCCTGGGGCGCAGTCCTTACGCTCTCTCCCACTTCCCCCCCTCACGAGGCGGAACATCTACCAGGCAGTGCCAGACCCATCAGAGAGGCCTCAAACCTTCCTTCCTCCCTTGCCAGTGATTTTTGTCTCTACAACCGTCCCAGATCTGACCCCAACTTTAAACGCTTACTGTAAACCTTTCTTCAAAGGTGTGTTCACTCTGTAAAAATTCACTGAACTACATATTTCTGTTTTTTTTTTTAACTTGTGACTACAAAATATTTCAAGAGAAAGCTTCTATAGACATTTCTTTATATGTACATATATGCGATATTCCATAAAGGACCACTGGTCATATATATGCCACTGTTTCAAGTGCTGTCATTTTTCTCCTGCTCCTTTCCTTTGTTACACTTATCCACACCGTCCATCCATATCTTATCTCACCCCTGGGTAATATATGTATTAGTAACCTGGTGCAGAGCGAAGCCGTGTCCCACGCTGATGTGTGCGTGTAGTATGCGTGCCACACCTGAGGCTGTGATTACTGGACAAAAGCACGTGACTGTATCACATATAGCTTTCTGCACTTTGCTGTTCTCACCCAAAAACACTTCCTGGTAGACCCTCCACGTCAACGATGTATGCTCTAGTTCATTATTGATGCCGGCTGTCTAATACATGGGGCATTCTCACTTTCCACCACTCTCTACACTGCTGACTTCAACACGCTGAGAGGGACATCACTGTATTCTGGTGGTTTATAAATATAGGGCAGATGCCAAGGAGCGGGACTGCCAAAGCGAAGGGTACGGGTATTTTTAACAAGTACTTACAAATTGTTTTGTAAAAAGATCATGCACATTTCCATCTGCGACCTATCCAAGTACCCTTGCCCCTGCGGGAGCTAGAGTTTGACGTGTGTGCTCGTGAGCTGCCCTCAATGAAGCAAAACAAAACAAAACAAACAAACAAACAAAAAACAGGGGCACCTGGGTGGCTCAGTGGGCTAAAGCCTCTGCCTTCAGCTCAGGTCGTGATCCCAGGGTCCCTCTCTGCTCAGCAGGGAGTCTGCTTCTCTCCCCCACCGCCCTGCCTGCCAAGCCTGCCTCTCTGCCTACTTGTAATCTCTGTCTGTCAAATAAATAAAATCTTAAAAAAAAAAAAAAAAAACCAGAAGGCGATTTTCCTTTCTCTCCCTGCTGTCCCTCCTTCCTGGCCTATGGGGAGGAGGAATCTGGGGACACCCAGGTCAGATGTCGCACCTCCCTGTGGGTTTGAGATAGCCCAGCAGCAATTTGAGAAGGAAAAAGTGGGTCAGAGTTAGAAGTGGTGAGGACAAGATCAGGGTTCAGTCAATACAGACCCAGAATCGCCTAATGACCCTTAAGGAACATTTCTTAATTACTGCCTCTCAGGGCATGCTGTGGTGTGGGGAACTCTTTAAGTGACGTTCCCTGGACTCCCGTGGCAGCTGGCTTCCTGTTATATTCCTCCCCTGGGATGAAACGACGGGCTGGAAGGCAGAAGGGAAGGAGAAGGAGCTCTCTTCAGTGTCTCACTCCTGCTAGTATTTCGCCAGCAGCAGAGGACATCTCTGATTCGGGCCTCCAGCTTCTCCCAGCAGCTGCAGCCGAGCCACACCCCCCAGAGGGTCCAGCATCAGCAGGTGCAGGGGGCCTAAGACACCTGAGCACAGGCTGTGTAGGGCCCTTCCTCAAACCCCTTGAGGAAGTTTTGATAATGTTATCCTGGCTTCTGTTATCCCAGGCCTGGGAGGGTGCACACAGCAGGCAGCCTCTAAGAGGGCCCTCAGTGATCCCCACCTCTTGGTATTTACAGCCTTATGTAATCCTCTCTCCCGAGAAACTTGCTTTAACCAACAGAAGATGGCGACTCCGCAGCACCGTCACTCCCAGTTAGGTTACAAAGGATTTTGATTTCCCCCTCGCTAGGAGACTTTTGCGCTTGCTGACTTTGATGAACCAAGCCACTGTGTTGGAGAGACCCACCTGCTACGGACTACGGACAACACAGAGGCAGCCGTCCTGAAGGCCTCAGCCCACGAGCCCTCAAGGAAACCAATCCTCCAACAACCGCGTAAGCTCGGCAGTGGATACTTCCCCAGTCAAGCCTTCAGACAACACCCTACTCCTGGCTGAAACCTTGACTACGGTCTCATGGGAGACCAAAAAGCAGAGGACCCAGCCAAAACATGCCTGAATTCCTGGCTCACCGAAACCGTGAGATAGTAAATATGTATTAATTCAAACCATTAACGTTGGGGTAGCTAACAGAAGGTGGGAGCTATCTATAAATACAAATATCCAGATTCCCTTGCTCCCTTTTTGCTCTTTCAGCCTTCCAGTGCCTAGATTATGGATTCTCTGTATTAAAGTATCTTGGAGGGTGCCTGGGTGGCTTAGTTGGTTAAGTGTCTGACTTTTTGGCTCAGGTCATGATCCCAGGGTCCTGGGATCAAGTCCCACATCGGGTTCCCTGCTCTGTGGAGAGGCTGCTTCTCCCTCTCCCTGCCACTCTCTTTGCTTGTGCTCTGTCAAATAAATAAAATCTTTTAAAAAATGAAGAATCTTGGAATACCTAACATAGTTTCTGTTTTCCCGACAAGACCCTAACTGGTACCCTCTGGGTTCAAATCCAATGGTCAAGTATTTAAGGTTCTCTACAATTTGATTCCAACCTATTTTTCCAATCCTTTCTCTCCTGGTCAATTGACGCGGAAATTCGACTCCAGTCAAACCACAGGCAGACCTCATTTTACTGCCCTTCACTTTACTGGGCTCCGCAGTTGCTGCATTTTTTATAAATTAAAGTCTGTGGCAACCTTGCACCGAGCAAGTCTATTGGTGTCATTTTCCCACAATGGCAGTTGCCCACATCGCATCTCTGTGTCACATTTTAGTAACTCTTACAATTTTTCAAAATTGTCATTATTATTGGGGCGCATGGGTGGCTCAGTCGGTTAAGCACCCAACTCATGGCTTCGGCTCAGGTCATGATCTAAGGGTCATGAGATCAAGCCCCATGTCAGGCTCCATGCTCAGCAGAGTCTGCCTGAGATTCCCTCCCTTCCCCCTCCCACTCATGCTCTCTAAAAGAAATAAATCTTTTTTTTTTTTTTTTAAAGATTTTGTTTATTTATTTCACAGAGAGAGATCACAAGTAGTCAGAGAGAGAGAGGGAAGCAGGCTCCCCGCCGAGCAGCGAGCCCGACGCGGGACTCAACTCCAGGACCCCGAGACCACGAACTGAGCCGAAAGCAGAGGCCCCACCCACTGAGCCACCCAGGCGCCCCAAGAAATAAATCTTAAAAGTATTTTTTTCATTATATTTGTGATGGTCTTTTGTGATCAGTGAAAGCTGAGAGCACTGATGCATTGAAAGCACAGATGATTAGCATTTTTAGCAATAAATTATTTCCTTAAGGTACGTACACTTTTTTTTTTTAGACACAGCATTATTGCACCCTTAAGAAACTACAGCGTGGTGTAAACGTAACTTTCATCTGCACTGGGAAACCAAACACTGCATCGAACTCACTTTACTGCACTTGACCGTGGCAGTCTGAAGCCGAACCTGTGGCATCTCTGTCCTGTGAACCTGCCTTGTACTTTCTTCCACCCACCTCTCCGCAGAGCTGGTGGGGAGCGCGTACTAGCTGTGGCTCAAGTCCCAGGTTTAAATCCTGGCTCTAACTCCTAGCCGTAAGGCCTTAAGTCACTGAACCTTCACAGACCTCACTTGGTTTTTCTGGAAAACAGGGATGAAACAATCCTTTACTTAAAAAAAAAAAAAAAAAAAAGGGAGGGGCGCCTGGGTGGCTCAGTGGGTTAAGCCTCTGCCTTTGGCTCAGGTCATGATCTCAGGGTCCTGGGATCGAGCCCCGCATCCGGCTCTCTGTTCAGCGGGGAGCCTGCTTCCCCTCTCTCTCTGCCTGCCTCTCTGCCTACTAGTGATCTCTCTCTGTCAAATAAATAAATAAAATCTTTTAAAATAAATAAATAAATAAAAATTTTTAAAAAAGATGCCGCACCAGGTATAGACAAATACTGGCAGAATGCCTGCATTCTGAGAGAGCCACAGACCACGGCTCCCCAGAGCCTCCCCTCGGTCTGGAATCAGCATCCCTTACTTCTCACCCAGCCAAGTACTTCAGGGACCAACTCCTTTTTGAAGATGCCAGAGTTTTCCCTCAAACCCCGGCACAGAATCTCCACCAGGAAGCTCTGTTTCCCCTGACGTAACTTGTGACCACCTGCAGGGGAGGGAGAAGGAGCTTCACGTTCCTACTCATCTCGGCAGCCTCCCAACACCTCAGGCTGTGAAATGTGAAGGAACACATTCCGGCACCCAGGCAAAGGACTTTGGAACAAAATGTGATAAGGCAGCATCAGGAAGACGGTAACCACAAAACAGTCCATCTATTCATCACGTTCTTCTTTCATCTTTTCAGTTCAAGGGTCTGTTTTTTTTTTTTGTTTTTTTTTTTTTTTTAAATGTTGGGAGTGGAGGAGAATGAGGATTTTTTTTTTTTTTAAGATTTTATTTATTTATTTGACAGAGAAAGATCACAAGTAGACAGAGGGGCAGGCAGAGAGAGAGAGGGAGAAGCAGGCTCCCCGCCAAGCAGAGAGCCCGATGCGGGGCTCGATCCCAGGACTCTGAGATCATGACCTGAGCCGAAGGCAGCGGCTTAACCCACTGAGCCACCCAGGCGCCCCAAGGGTCTGGTTTTAAACGATCTCAGCCAATACCAGGATCAAAGCCCCCTTCCCCGCCCCGGCTAGGACGTGACCAAGACTGGCCTAGCCTGACACGTGGCTTTGCTCCATGGTGACAGACACGTCTAGAAAACATACTGCTGCTTTGTGTTTTAAAAGAACCCAAATGCTTAGGTCAGAAACCCATCAAAACCAGACTTTGGGCATAGGTCCCAGACATGAATTCCTTATGAATTAAAAACAAAAACCACCAACCATGGTAGCAGACACGAGCCCAGGACCGTGTGAGCGCACGGCTAGCCCTACCTTCATCTCGGGGTACATGTATCGGTGGATGGAAGGCAGCCAGTAGATGGGGGGCAGGCTGCTGCCTCTCCCCGGCCCAGCGTGGAGCACCCCTTTCTTGTCCTCGTAGAACGCAGCCAGATGGGAGTAATGACCCGGCGTCTCCAGCTGGTGTCTGTAAACACACGCACAGTGAGAGAGCTCCGGACCTGGTGCTCGCCACTCACTCCCCTCGTCCTACTGGCTAGAACGCTTAAGGACAAAATGATAAACCGAAAAGACCCGCGTTCTGAGGTTGCCTCGGATGCCTATTTTGGTTACAGAAGATCCTTATGGAAAGCTCGAATGTGGGGTCTGATTCTCCCTGATGCCTTCGATCACATTCTCCTCCTCGAGAGAAACTCACAGAAGGAACACGCTGTGACTACTGTCCATGCTTCTAGGGCAAGGTGTGCTCAAGGACGTGTGGCTCTTCCTGGAGAACGAGGAGACAGGGACAGCTGGCAAGACCCCAAATCCCCGGCTTAAAGCCGCTCACTGTCGAGAAGCCATGCTTGTTTGCTTTGTTATAGAAGACTCAGAGGAAGCTGACCCCTCAGTGTCTCAAGGGAAAATGATCATTACTGGATGTCACCAGGCCTCATACTTTCCTCATCAAGTAATTAAATAATAAAAAACTCAAAATCTCTTATTTTCCCACCCCAATTGCTTGGGCCTGCAGAGACTGGGCTGTGGGGAGCCCTGTCAACTGTCCCCCAAACCAAGAAAGCCACATTGAATCCCTGGGGCATCTGGACAGTGGAGAATCCTGCCCTCAAGTGAAGCATAGGAGCATTGTGGGTACTCTGTGGCGCCATGTTGAATGGGGGTGCTCAGGGTCAAGCACAGGAGCATTATGGGTACTCTTGGTGTCACGTTGAATGGAGGTGCTCAGGGTCAAGCACAGGAGTACTGTGGGTACTCTGTGGCACCATGTTGAATGGGGGTGCTCAGGGTCAAGCACAGGAGCATTATGGGTACTCTTGGTGTCACGTTGAATGGAGGTGCTCAGGGTCAAGCACAGGAGCACTGTGGGTACTCTGTGGCACCATGTTGAATGGGGGTGCTCAGGGGTGATTTGTCCCTCTCCACTCTCCTCCAGAAAAAGATCTACTGGATCCCTAACTCTCAGTACCAAAGAGCACTGTCTTTGAAGACAGAGTCTTTACAGAGATAATCAAGTTAAAGTGAAGTCGCTGGAGGGGATCCTACTCCAAAGGACCAATGTCCTTATCAAAAGGGGGCAATCTGGACACACTGAGACACACATGAGACCAGCACGTGAAGATAGAGGCAGAGGTCAGGAGTGAGGACCGCCAAAGATCACCAGCAGACCGCCAGAAGCCAGGAGAGAGACAAGGAGCAGAGGCTCCCTCACGGCCACAGAAGGAGCCAATCCTACCAACGCCCTGATTTCAGACTTCCCGCCTCCAGAACATGAGAGGATTCCTGCCGCTTTAAACCCCCCACTTTGGGATACTTCATTAGCGCAGCCTTAGAAAGAAACACAGGGAGGAATACGAGGCATTACAACTGGACCTGGTGCCCCACAACTTCCATCATATTGCAACAATCAAGAGTCAAAATACAGCCAATCACGGTTAGTCGTAGAACAATCATGACCACAATAGGCAAGCGCCCCAATCCGTCGCCGTCGGCCGACCCCAAACTTGGGCATAAACTGCTCAGGGTCAAGATTCTCACCATTCAGCTGGGAGCCAGCTGTCCTCAAACTGCCTCCTCTCCAGAGGAACTCCCAGCTCCCGACGCCAGGGCCATGCCGCAGCCCCATTCGGTGAGATCTCTGGCAAGTTACCCCACTGTTCAAAACCCGCTGTCTTCCCACTCACCTTCGGACAGAGATACTAGCAGCACCTCAAGAGTCTTTGAGGGGAAAATGAAGCAGAAAGAACACCTCACGCAGTCCACGCCCCACTTTGGTCACTCACGACGCGCGGCTCCTTCCTCCCCAGCTATCCCGCAACATGTAGCTGGGACGTGGCGAGGACCCGACACACAGGGTAAAGGGTAAAGTGGGGAGAGTCAGGCCAAGCCCCTGGAGGAGGTCTTGGACAAATTCACATTTAAAAAAGAAAAAAAAAAATCAACATCAACTACACTTTAGAAACTTACCGCTCAGGTAAGTTCCTCTGGGGTGTGTTGTGGGGGAGGCTCTCTAATTTGGGGGTTCCTATACATTCCATTCTAAGCTTTGCACAAGAAGGCAATCCCATGACCTAACAATGCCTGCCGATAGGAGGTGGGGGCTTATAACCCCTTCTTTCACTCTTACTCGTGTGCTCCCTGGGACACCCGCGGTGCCTCAGCTGTGTTTCTGACACAGTGGCAGATTCCAGATACCCTTTAAGGATGTGTGTCCAACTAACAAAAATTTGCTTAACACAAAAGAATGCAAAGATGATGAAGTTCAAAGGTGTTTTCACTAGGATGCAATTTCCCTGAAGGAACAGGGAGAATCAGTTCACTGTATTTTAAATACTCTGTTTTCTACACTAAAGGGGGGCTGTATCCAGGGTAATTTCAGTGATACTCTTTCATTTCCTAGGTTGTGGATTGGATGCCCAATTGATCGTCTTTTCTTTTTGACTACCTTAAAATGCTATACTTGGGAGTGCCTGGGTGGCTCAGTGGGTTGAGCCTCTGCCTTCGGCTCAGGTCATGATCTCAGGGTCCTGGGATCGAGCCCTCCATCGGGCTCTCTGCTCAGCAGGGAGCCTGCTTCCCCCTCTCTCTCCCTGCCTGCCTCTCTGGCTACCTGTGATCTCTGTCTGTCAAATAAATAAACAAAATCTTTAAAAAACAGGGGCACCTGGGTGGCTCAGTGGGTTAAAGCCTCTGCCTTCGGCTCAGGTCATGATCCCAGGGTCCTGGGATCGAGCCCCGCATCGGGCTCTCTGCTCGGCAGGGAGACTGCTTCCCTTCCTCTCTCTCTGCCTGCCTTTCTGCCTACTTGTGATCTCTGTCTGTCAAATAAATAAATAAAATCTAAAAAAAAAAATCTTTAAAAAACAAAACAACGCTATACTTGAACCAGCTTTCTAAAGAAAAGCTCACTACGTTAGAGAACCTTGGACAGAAAGCTCGTTTCCGGAGCCTGTCCTCCGACAGTCTCAGAGATCTCTGACGGGTGGAGCGGAACAAGGCACTGCTAAGGACGACCGCATACGGCATGGGCATAAACAGAACCGGCAGTTCCAGGTCAATGTTACAACTGTTGTACGAAAGCCACAAAATGTAAACCCACTGGAGATTTTGCAACAGACCACACTGATGAGCGAGCCACCAATACCAAGATAACCTGAAAGGTACTGAAGCAAGGTTGAGAGCTGGAAGGTATGTTGAGCTTCAGAGATGTGCAAAAGGGGACCTTCTGGGCGATCTTGTCTCTACGGATGCCTAGACAAGGAAGTACCACACCAAAATGCAGGCTAAGCCATCTATGCGGAGAGTCCAAGAGATGGGACCTCGTAAACACGAGAATGAGGTGCACAGTATATGCTACTGATCTGAAGCCTCAGGCAGGTGTCCAGGCCAGATGGAGAGCTCCCCTGCAGGGCCAGAGACACGGGCTCTCCTTAAGCCCAAGCCCCTTCCCGGACAGAACACAAGCTCATGTCACCAAGCAGATGCCCACTGCCGCTAACCCTGCCTTTCCCTACATGCCCTGGCGATGATGCATCCAATGTCAGAGCCAGAGATGCCTCTGTGGGACGGCTACCCTGCGTCGCTCCGTGCACTCGCTCCCGGTCTGAGCCCGTCTGTCTTCTGGATTCGCAAGTACAGAAGGACAGGCATTTCTTTTACTGCTGGGGTAGGTACAAAAGGGTACCACCTTCCTGGAGGGGCGCTTGCAATATGGATCACATTGTACACTGCATGTACTTTCTGACCCTGTGACTCCATTTCTACGAGTGTGGCTCAAACGACTATATCTCGATATGAACAATCATTTACCTATAGTGATGCTCATGTTTCCAGGGCAAAATACAAGAAATAATCTAAAAGGGGTGCCTGGGTGACTCAGTTGGTTAAGCAGCTGCCTTCAGCTCAGATCATGATCCCAGGGTTCCGGGACCGAGCCCCACATTGGGCTCCCTGCTCTGTGGGGAGTCTACTTCTCCCTCTCCTCCCCACCCATGCTCTGTCTCGCTATCTCTGCTGCTATTTCTCTCTCCCTCTCAAATAAATAAAATCTTTTTTTAAAAAGAAACAACCTAAAAGCCCAATGGCAGTGATACAGTTAAATAAATCATGATATATCTATACACCAAAATGCTTGGAACCACCATGATGCTGAGAACTATTATGCATGATATTCATGGGAAGGTTACCATATCAGCTCAGTCAGACATTTTAGATGTCGAATGACCTTGTATTATATTTTATTGTATACATATATATTTACATATGGGAAAAAAGACTAGAAGGGTATAAATGATAATGGCAGGTATGTCTGGCTGGTGGGATCATGTTCTTTTTATTTTCTCAAGCTTTTCTCTCTTTCAGTCTTCTACAATAATTACATGGTAATTTTATATTTGGTGTTTTAAACTTTTCATTACAGAAAATTTTAAACTTATACAAAGAGTAGAAAAAAGACTATGAAGCCCCATTACCCATCACTTAGCTTCAACAATGATTAATATTTAATCAACATGGTTATACCTACACCCTATCCCCTACTGCCATTCTTCTTAGAATACTTTAAAAGCAAATCCCTTATCCGAACATTTTACCCAGAAACACTTTGGTATACATCTCTAATTGATAAAGTCTATTTAAAAAAGAACATAAACACCACACCATTATCTCACCTAACAAAATTAATAATTAAGCCGGAATATAAATTAATACCAAGCCCATATTCGAATGATACCAACTGTCCCCCAAAAGTTTTACAGCTGGCTGTTTGAATCATGATCTAAGCACAGTCCAAAGATCTGGTAATGGGTTCTAAGTCCCTTTTATTCCGTAACATTCCTCCTTCTTTTTCTACTTTTTAAAAATTATAAGGTACTTCTCCAATGTCTTCTGATTAATAAGAACTAGTCACAGAAAAAGGACTAACTAGAGAGATATTGAGGCCAAGAGTTGTGGAGGAAATCTAGTAAATAAATTTGGGGTGCGAAAAATAAGAATGGATAGAAAACAGACTCAGTGTTTTCAGAAATCAAGTCTAGTTAATTTAGACACAAGTCACTGCTGTAGTCCAATACAGCCGCTGCCTGGGCCTGGGCTTACCTCGAATACTCCCCTCCCCCCTCACACCCTCACGCAAGTCCCCCCTCTCATGTCCACCTCAAGTTCTCCGTAATCACCAAGCTGGAAAACCTTCCTAGTTGTGACTGGGCAATCTAGGAACCATGAAAAGATAAATGAATTCAATGAAGAAAAACATCTGCATGACAAAAGGTAATGTGGAAAGATGAACAACGGGGCACCTGGGTGGCTCAGTCAGTCAGTTGAGCGTCAGACTCCTGATTTTAGATCAGGTCATGATCTCAGGGTGGTGGGATCGAGCCCCACATGGGGCTCCCTGCTCAGCACGGAATCTGCTTGGGATTATCTCTCTCCCTCTTCGTCTGCCCCTCCCTCTGCTCACACACACACACTCTCTCTCTCTCTCTCTCTACCTCTCAAATAAATAAAATCTGGGGCACCTGGGTGGCTCAGTTGTTAAGCATCTGCCTTCGGCTCAGGTCATGATCCCGGGGTCCTGGGATGGAGCCCCACATTGGGCTCCCTGATCAGCGGGAAGCCTGCTTCTCTCTCTCCCACTCCCCCTGCTTGTGTTCCCTCTCTCACTATGTATCTCTCTGTCAAATAAATAATAATAATAATAATCATAATCATAAAACAAATAAAAATTTTAAAAAAAGGTGAGTGACAAAGTGGAAAAATATTTTCAGTTTATCCCACAAAGAGCAAATCTCCCTACTACACAAAGAACTCCTAGAAATTAATAAAGCCAATAACCAGAAAAAAGAAAAAAAAAAAAAGAAAACAGGACCAAAGGTTAGACATGATTCACAGAAGAGGAAAAACAAGTAACTCAAATATAAAGGTGCTCAATCTCACTCATAGGAAAAATGCAAATTAAAACTATACTCATGTACCTTGTTTTACCCATCAGAATGCCACAACCCTCAACGTTTTGGTTTTGTGCTGGCAATGTTGGGAGGAAACAGCATTGTCCTGCATTACTGGGGATATGCAAAATGGTACCATCTTTATGGAAAGCAATTTGACAATATCTATTACAATTACAAATGTCTCTTCCTTTTGAACCGCCAATTTCATTTCTGGAAATTTAAGGTAGACATATGCTGTTCATATGAGAAACGATACTTGTGCGTAGGTATTCATTATCCATAACAGCAAAAGACTGGAAATGACCAAATGTACATCAATAAAAAAGACTTGATAAACAAAGTGTGGATCTTCTCTGCAAGGCACGTTCACAACTGAGACATGTTACTCTCTGTACTGACAGAGTATCTCCTAGATTTATTGATCATTGAGAATGGCAAGGTGCAAAACGACACAGTTAACTTGATGCTCTTCCCATCAAAAAGGGGGGGATACAGAATATCCATTTGTGTTTGCATTTTATAAAGACAGAGGAGAAATTAACAGTAATTACTGGGATTACGGGATGGATATGGGAACTGGGTGAAGGCTTTCCTTTCTTTTCTTTGTTTTAAAGATTTTATTTATTTGAAAGAGACAGCATGAGCAAGGAGAGGGGGAGGGGCAGAGGGAGAGGGAGAAGCAGGCTAACCAGTGAGTAGGGAGTCCATCTCGGGGCTCGATCCCATGACCCTGGGATCAATACCTGGGCTGAAGGCAGACGCCTGACTGAGCCACCCAGGTGCCCCTAGACTTTTCATTTTATGCCGGTGGTAGAGCCTGCCACTCTCTTCTTCCCTGTGAAACAGACCTTTCTGATTGTAGCTTGTCACACAGTCACCTCATTAAGGACCACAACTGCCAGACTTCTTGCTACCAGGCGTGGCTAGGAACGAAGAACTGGGTGATGGCGTGGAAGGAGAAGGGATGTGTTTAACTCGGGGCATTCCTGTGGTTTTTCCTCTTCCTGCAGGCCAGAAGTTCATGACCCGATAACAGTGGGTCCACTTCTACCACGCGGACGAGGACAATGCTCTAGGAGATAGGAGCAGACAGGACGGAAAGCCTTGGTCCCAGCATGAGCCAGCAGAACAGAGCCACCTACCCCCCTGGACAGCTTGTCCCCCTCAGAGACTGTTGTGCTAGAAAAGCCATACGCCGGGCTCCTTTGAGTCCCTATATGTGGGGTCTCTCTGTTGTAGCGGCTTGCCTGTACTCTAGCGAAAGCAGAAGATGGCACCTGGAAATGAGTTACCCCATATCAGAAAAGACACTGTGGCCTTTGGCTCAGCAGCTGGCAAGGGAAGGTGGTGAGAAGAGGTGTTGCAGGCCGGAAAGCTGGGAGCCCTTGTTCCACTGTTGCAAAGACTTGCTAGAACTTCAGTAATTTAGAAGACAGGCCCTGTGTCATCGGAACTTGTAACTTCCAGGGAAGCGGTAGAAATAAAACGCTGATTGCTCCTGATGAGGACGACGCAAACAGGTAGGAACTGGCTGGTTCGAGATGCAGCCTAAGGGCAGTGTGTCCTGAAAAACTCAGGAGCCCAGGACTCCAATTATTTTGGGATCCCATAGGCCTGGAAAAGTCAACTGCTTTTGTACCCCAAAAGCAGATGAACTTCTCTCAAAGGGACACCTGGGTAGCTCCGTCAGTTAAACATCTGCCTTCTACTCAGGTCATGGTCCCAGGGTCCTGGGATCGAGCCCTGCAACAGGTTCCCTGCTCAGCCGGAAGTCCGCTTCTCCCTCTCCCTCTGCCTGCCGCTCCCCCCTGCTTGTATGCTCTCTCTGTCAAATAAATAGAATCTTTAAACAAATTTTTTTTTTCTCTCGAAGTTTCTATGAAAGTCTCTAGTTAGGAGTAGAGTCACAGGAGTCACGTCCATTTGCAAAGATTAGATTTTGGGTGCAGCCTCAAGGCGGTTGCCATTAAAATGAGGAAAGGATGGAGATGCCAAGAACAGACACCAGTAACTAGTCTGTCGTCCAGTGATTTAAAAACTAAGACCCCAAAGAAATCTTTGGCAGTGGGTACTTTTATCTGGAATGGACTGGAAGCAAACAGACCAGAAGCCTATTTAGTTTTTGAGGGATCTGTATTGTCACACGCCTGGTCTATAAAAGCCCGTGACTTCTCAATCTTTAAATAACCGCTACACTCCCAGATGTACATCAGCAGGAAATGTGTTCTCCAGCTATGCAGCCTCAAGAAGATCACATTGGAGAGCATGCCTGCTTCAGAAATGGTTACAGTGGAAAATGGACAAAGAACCTCCTAGAAGGCAAAGCCAGGAGCCATGGAGGAAAATGGGCAAGGGGGCTGTCAATAACAGAACCAGGGTATCAGCAAGGAACACACTGCTCTGCCAGGACAAGAAGCCTTTGCAATCCCTGCCCAGCAGAATTTCATTATCATTATGGACTAATAGTGGCTTGGAATTCTCATCCTTCCTTTTTCCAAATAGGAATCGGTACTGTGGTTCCTAGTCCACCTTTGTGTCCCCTGCAAAGATTTATATACTTATTTGAGAGCGAGAAAGAGTGCACGAGTATGTGCAAGTGTGAGCCAGGGAAAGGAGCAGAGGAAGAGAGAGTCTTAAGCAGATTCCGGCTGAGCACAGAGCCAGATGTGGGGCTCGATCTCACAACCCTGAGATCATGACTGGAGCGGAAACCAAGTTGGACGCTTAACCAACTGTGCCACCCAGGCACCCCCCACATTCCACTTTTTATATTGCATTTGGGAGGTGAGGAGTGAATGGACTTGTCTACTCTTTTGTAGGTTTTCAGGGTACGAGGAACCATGTGCTGATCTAATGATAGGGCCTTGTACCACACGGAAATTCTGGATTTTAGACTAGAAGCACTAAATGGATGAGCCTCTATGAGGTCTCACTTGGGGTGTGGGGAATGTCCTCTACATGTGGGAAGAAGAGTGCCCATGGATACTTGACTAGTGAAAAGGGCAAACTGAGGCAGGGGCTGCTAATTTTGCCCCAAAGGCCATCTGTCCCTTTTTCCTGTCTGCAACAGTATCACCAGATTTTTAACTGGTCACAGGGTCACCAACCTAGAGACTACCTCTTCCAGTCTCCTTTCCTGTTAGGTGTGTCTCTGTGATGGAGAACTTGACAATGGTGAGTGAGAAAAGATGATGCAATTTCCAGGGGCTTCCCCTCCTCCCTCCGGGCTACATGCAAATGGTAGTGGTGGGCAGCTTTGAAAACAAACGTCTTAGGGGCGCCTGGGTGGCTCAGTGGATTAAGCCGCTGCCTTCGGCTCAGGTCATGATCTCAGGGTCCTGGGATCGAGCCCCGCATCGGGCTCTCTGCTCCGCAGGGAGCCTGCTTCCTCCTCTCTCTCTGCCTGCCTCTCTGCCTACTTGTGATCTCTCTCTCTCTGTCAAATAAATAAATAAAATCTTTAAAAAAAAAAAAGTCTTAGAATATGAACATTATTCTTATGATATGATAGAACAGTCTGAGCAAAGAAGTGTGGGTCCCTAAACAACCCTAGGGAACGGCAGGCTTCCCACTTGAGCACCTGTCTACCACAGACTATCACATCAGAAAGAGTCTCCTACCGTATTTGAACCACTGTATTTTGGGGCTCCTGTTCCCGCCATTTAGCTAGGACCCTAACTAAAAATAATGCGATCTTCTAATTGTTAACATTTGAGCCATGAGAAAATATTGTCTACTTGGGAAAATTAGTTTTTTTCAAAAGGAATAATAATTTTTAAAAAAGTGTCAGGATCCCAATAAAAATTTTTTTAACTCCATAATCTTACTTCTGAGACACAAAACTGAGGAAATATTTCAAAAACAGCAAAAGAGATCTAAATGAAGGTGTTCTCCGCAGTTCCAGAGTGCAGAGGAGCAATTAAAAAAAAAATTAGAAACATGCTAAGTGCTCAACCATAGGGAACAACTGAGAAAACTTATGGAACAACTAGCATTACAGAGTTATTAAAATCATCATCAAAATGATAAATACAGAGGGTGACGCAGAGGAAACGTATGCCTAACCAGTGCGTAAAAGAAGGAAAAAAAAATGCAACGGGAAAGCTGAATATTTTCTTATAGGTGGAAAGGTCCCAAAATTAAAAATAAAAGGCATATCTCTAGATCAGAAGGGACAAACCATCCCTGGAAAGAAAGTTCAGATGCTTCATAAGTTAAGAATCTATATGAATCTAGAAATCAGAGACTTTTCCAGACAATGAGTATCAGAAGATAGAACAGCAATATTTACAGATCCTGAGAGGAAGAAGGAAAGATTCCAGAACCTTCTACCCATCCAGAGGAAAGGTGACAGACACATGTGATTAAGGGCTCAAGACCTCAAGGAAGGCAGCACCCATGATCCTCTCATGGGGGACAGAATAAAGCACCTGATGGACTTGATGACAAAACCCAACCAGCCAAGAACAAATCCAGTCAGGAGCTGGGGAACAGGTCAAGCCACAGCCAAGCCGTGGCCATGGTGGTACACATGGAACCGAGACCGAAGAACAGTGGGAAGCAGGACTGTCGATCTAAATATAGAGTAAGTCTCACCATATGTAAGAATTGAGATGTGAACTAGGGCAGAGGAGCTGAGAGGCGGTAGACAAGATGGCCGACTACGTCCACAATCGAGACACTGAAAACCACCAGTGATGCTTATGCTGAGAATATATATGTTATTTCTCAACAAAAATAGGAATGACACACTATCTTTGTGGTTTTCATAATCTTTTTCCTTAACTTTGAAGGAATCTTTCAAGAAATATTGCAAATAAATCATTGCAAAAAAACAAAAAACAAAAAAGGAAACAACCAAACATCCACTGGACGTTTGAGAATTCCTTCAGTTCCACTATTCTTTTCCTCTGAACTCTATAAGGAAGATTAAATTCAATGGACTTCAAACCAGCCCGCTATGTGATAAAATTAAATCCTCGTAAAGCATTAATCCTATTTTTGTAAAACTATTTCTCTTTTAGACTGGCATTCACTGAATATTCATAATGGATATGTTGGTGTTAAAATTTAGGAGAATTTTTTAAAAAAATCATTTGTACTTTTATATATATTTTAAAAAATTAAGCTTTTCCCCATAAACAACAAATTTCATGTTCTTTCAAAGATGACCAAGAAAGACTGCTATATAAGAAAATTAAGATGATAAATTTCAAAAAATATGAGGTATAAAAACATATGTAGAGTCTGGTGCCAAGTATATATTTTTTAGAAGTATACATACATATATACCAGAAAAGAGACAAATGTGCCAAAATTTTAATAATGCTTCAGGGATTAGGGATAGATTTCTCTGTTAAAATCTGAAATGCAATTAGAGTAATAAAAAAAGATATATAAAATCATGAATGGTTTTGCTGCTTCTGTTAAAAATTCCTTCCCGTTTACCACAAGTGGTAATAATAACCCCAGATGATAAAGGATTAGGCTTAAGAAGAGTTTATAGAGTCTGTCTGCCTACCCAGGGCAAGGCAGGTATTTCCTGTGGTTTAGGGTAAACAAAGATCGAGTAACTGTCAACAGATTATGTCATTAAACAAAACCCAAGCTGAAGGCAAACCCATCCGGCTTTCCCTGCAGCAGTGAAGAATCTTTAGGACAGAAAGACCCCCCTCTGAGGCATGAAATATGGCCATGGATGTCCGTGGAAGACCATCTGCTGCGTGGGCACATAGACTTCCCCTCGGAGAGCTCCCCACACACGCGCCACCCCCGCCCCCCGCAGGTGGCATATCCCTGTGGCCTCCCCACACACGCACGCAAGCACGTACCGAACCTGGTTCTCCAGGAAGTGCATGTACCGGTAAAGCAGGGTGTAGGACGGAGACAGGATGCCCACGGACTTCATCCGGGCGCCGCGCTCCAGCTCACTCTCCACAGGCATGTTGGCGAAGCAGGCGAGGCCGAAGAAGGGCCCCTTTCGGAAATAGCTAGAACGGACCCAATGTGTAGCGTGGATCACTATCAGAGAAATTTTGTTCAGCTTCGTTTTCTAATTTGAGATGCAGTCCCGAGGGAAACAAGGAACGGCATCCAGGGCTCTAACTGACAAAGCTCGGCCTGAAGATGATGTTTTTAGAACCACAGGGGAACACTGGTCCAAGCCACTCAACCCCAGACATGCGACAACCGAGGCGCAAGGAGATTATGGAATGCACCGACGGTCATCCAGCGGGAGCCAGGACTTGACCTCCGGCAAGCCTGCTGCTCAACACCCCAACCATGAACAGATCCTCCTGATGCCGTGAGAGGGAACCAAAACAATGATCCCTCTTCAGGACCATCTGGAACGGAACTGTTTTATGAGCATAAACCACATTGATTTTTTTTTTTCTCACTTCCTGAGTCCTGACACTTTTAACGGGGCACAGGACCAGAGCTGTCCTTTACGCCTTCCCCTTTCTCACCCTTCCGTCCGGGTTGCAGCCCAATGGGAAGATCAAGCCACCTCGTTCTTCATTACCCTGATGTTCCAGCTGTCTGCTCCTTCTCACACCGATCTACATTACACAGGACTATCACCTGGCCTTACTTAAAGCTGGAATTTCAAGTTTGGGACATAAATGTCTTAAGGTAACCCAAACTGAACTGAAAGTCCACTCTTTCAATAAAGCCAAACTCAAGAGAAGTCTAGTGTTTTCCTGAAAGGGAGACAACGTCTGATGGTTCTTAACTTTCCGGGGTCATGAAAGCCCCTGAGAATCTAATGAAAGCTGGGGACCTTCTTGATAGAAAACAGAAATAAACACAAACTACACGTATAATTTCAGGGCCTTTCCATACACCTTTGGAAGCCTCTCTGACGAGAGCCCTTACTCTGAAGGGAAATGATGTGAGAAGAGGAAATGGTACACGGAAGACTGACATTCTGAAATACTTACATGAAGTCAGACTGAATTTTATGGGACCCACTGGCCATAGACTTGAACTCAACACCTTCAAGGTCAATATCTTGGGGTAAGCACCATTCCACCATATTTCCTGTGGGGGAAGGAAGGATCCAAGTTAAAAGAAAGTCTTTGGAAGAAGAGGTCTTGTGCAGGAGCTGAGGGCATACAGTTGCCTGGTAAATGCACTGCTGACTCGGCCACCAAGATGCTCAAGTGGGTCATCCCATCCGCCATCCACATGCTGGCGGAGTTCCCCGGCTATTCCAAAGTGCCAGGAGACCAGCCTTAAAGAAGCCTTCCATATCCGCCTTGGGATGGGCACAGACTCCCTTCTAGCACGCATACGGTCTTTGGTAATGTCATTCTTCTTAATCATTTCCAAACCTCCTTCCTTTCACGGCCTCACTTCCAAGGGCATGTTTTTACCCTCTCTCCCCATTTCCTTTCCTTAACCCCCAAGATCTCGCTCCATCTTGTCCTTCCATAGCTACTGACTCTGACAGACCTCAAACTCTGTATTTTGAGTCACAGTTTCATTGACCTATTTGTAGCATTTGAGACTTCCTCAAAAATTTCTTCCTTGGGCGCCTAGGTGGCTCAGTGGGTTAAGCCTCTGCCTTTGGCTCGGGTCGTGATCTTGGGGTCCTGGGATTGAGCCCCGCATCTGGATCTCTGCTCAGCACGGAGCATGGACCTCTCTATCTGCCTGTCTCTCTGCCTATTTGCGATCTCTGTCTGTCTAATAACTGAATAAAATCTTAAAAATTCCTCCTTCTTTTTCCTTGATTCCCATGATAGACTACTACTTTGGTTCTTTCCCTGCTTCTCTGATATAGGTAGCTGTTCCCTTCCCGAACTCTTTCTCCTCTCTCTCCAGGTGAGGCCCACATCCTAAATTCAGCCACTGGGTCTTTGCTTCCAGAACCTTGGGGCTCATTCATTCATCATTAATTACTGAGTTTCTATTGAGCTAGATGTTGGAGCTACACAGTCAAGTAAGACATAGCCCCTGATCTCAAAGAGATTAGAGCCTAGAGATAAACAGGGAGACCAGATGATTACACTTCTGGGGGATAAACACCATGATAGAGGAGAACGTGGGATTTAGAACGAAGCGGTCATGAGCATTCATTCGACTGAGGCAATCAGAGACATACACAGTTAACAGTGTTACCTAGAACACTATGAAATATTTACTACTATTTTCTCGCATATTCAGAAATTTTCAAAACAGAAATACTAAGCTACGTGTGAGATTTCACTTTTATTTTTTCCTAACAGCCTTACTGAGATACAATTCACATACGGTACAGTGCACTCACTCAAAGCCCACAGTTCAAGGGAGAGTTGTGTAATCATCACATTTTCAACTTTCTCCCATTTTTACGTATGAGGAAATGAGACATTAAGGAAATGTGCTTAGTCACCCCTAACCAGCTGAGCGGGCACCCTGAAGGGGTTGTCAGGAGTTAAGGGGCCTGGCCTGGACCTCCTGCACGGGGCTAGACCAGCCCCCTGGTGGCGGACGGTGGTGTAGCAGTTAAACACACACCTGGGCCAGGTGAGACTTGGCTTCAAGGCTTGGTTTTGCTGCAAGCTATTGACCCTTGGTAAAACCTCTTGGAACCTTGGTTTCCTCATTGCAGTGTGAGGGCAATTCAGGAAGCGAGGAAGCTGACTCACCTGTAAGACCGCTCCCAGCTACTTAATTCCCAACTTACACGAAGGGAAAAAAATAAAAATAAATTCCCGAGCATCCAGTACAAGAGGGATACGAATTCCCTGAAGACAGAGGCTCACGGGCTCCCCTCCTGCTCTGAGCACTCCACAGTCTCGGTGTTCCTCACGGACCAGCCTTGGCCAGGTGCAAAGTGTGAAATGAGCTCTACAAAGGCAGAGAAGGGTGGGAAGAGGTCGGGGTGCAGGGGCGGGGGCAATGGAAACAGCAGGCTTTGAGATGGTCTGCCCAGGAGTGGGCAGTGGGCCTATGAGGGTAAACGGGGTGGTGGGGACCGTGGGATTTTATTTCAGAACAAACTTTCGTAAGCATTAGAAATGCCATCAGGAATGTAGCCAACAGGCCTTGCAGATCACTGCTCAGAGCATCAGTGAGGCTGCACATCCCGTCTCCCGACAGACGATCCGGTTTCCAAACATGGCAGACATCTCAGAGGGTTACCTAATCCCATAGTCACAGCCTCGGAGCTTTCAAATAGTTCGCTTTCAAGAGAGGAATCATGAATCTGACTAACAGTGAGCTAAAATGAAAAGCCTGGAAAGGGGAATTAGTATTTTATAAAACAGGCTAGAACCGTGTTGTGTGTGTCCGGGTTAAAGACAAGAAAAAGCACAGTGCACTCTGAAAGAGGGGTGAACTTGGGGATAAAGGTATCCCCATATTTCCCCTTTACCATCCAAGTCTCCAGTCTCTGGAGTTCAGCAGCTCTCTGCCTGTGGAGTGCCTCAGGACTTAACTTAAAGTTCCTCAGGACAAGGAACTTAAAAAGGGCGGGGCTGACCCCAGAAATACCAATGCCTACCCTCGTGCCATGGGGGTGAGTCTGCTGGTGAGCTCCTGCTTTGGCCTCTGTGTCCACGGCCTTAACCCTTCACGACGGCAGCAGATGGCCAGTCTAGGAAGGGACAGCCTGGGACAGAGCTGCGATGCCCCTCAGGCAGACTCTGTCCTCCTCCCTCACAGAACCTGCTTCTTCCCATACCTGCTGCCTTCTCTCCTGTGCTAACTTCATCTCTTTCCTCCAACTCGAGGAGGAAATGGTCCGTGACTGCTCAGCAACTTGTTAAAACTTTAATTTGACCTATAAACTTTTTTACTGCAAGTACAGGAGCGCACACAAATCAAAACCAGCCCAGTGGATTTTCCCAACAGGCACACAGCTGTGGAACCAGCACCCAATCAAGCAGCAGAACATCACCAGCGCATCAGAAGCCCCCCTCTACGGGAACTATTATCTTGCCCTCTAACACGGTAAATTAGCTGGGCTGTCTTAAAATGTACACGGACGCAATCACAGTTTGTATTCTTTGGTGTCTTCTTTTGCACAATACTTTTTTGCAAGATTCATTCATGTTGATACACAAAGCAATGGTCTGTTCATTTCTCCCTCCATTCTGGCATGTAACACAGTAGCTATTTAACTGCTGCGCACATCGAGCCTATTTCCAATCTGAAGCCGTTACAAAGAGACTGCGATAAAAATTCCTACGCTTGTCACCTGGTGAATACATGGGTGCTGGCTTTGTAGTGCGTCAGCCGGCCTGCACTGAATCAGGTTGCTCAGAATTCCCTTCCTCGTATGTTTCCCGGGGAGACAGGGCACGCGGAAGGGGAGCAGTAGGCATCCTGTATTCATGCAGACAGCTGGTACAGAAGCATCGGGCATCTCACGTGCACTGTTGCTCATCTGCAAGTCACCTCGATTAGGGGCAGGGGGGGAGGTGCAACCTAGCCTGTGAGTGCTGAACCCACCCTCTCCTGGGTACTCTTCACCTTCTCTGACTCCTAAGCCAGGTGCGTGTTTGGTTCCATAATGAAGGGCATCGGCTTCATCAGGACCCCCACATCATTAAAGCTGGAGGCCGAATGACCTGGGTCTCGAGAGTTCCAGCTTCTCTCCATCTTCCCAACCATACACACTCTCCTCTTCCGTAACTGCCTGCCCAGTAGAGTTCAAGCTCCATCATCAGGCAGAAAGACAGCAGCCTCACACAGACTGTCCACCCAGCTCCCACGACGGGGTAAGATCAAATTCTTGCAATAAATCCCTTCAGACATCTCCTAGTGGTTCTGTTTCTTTCTTTCTTTTTTTTTTTTTTTAAGATTTTATTTGTTTATTTGACAGAGATCACAAGTAGGCAGAGAGGCAGGCAGAGAGAGAGAGGGGGAAGCAGACCTGCTGAGCAGAGAGACCGATGTGGGGCTCCATCCCAGGACCCTGAGATCATGACCTGAGCCGAAGGCAGTGGCTTAACCCACTGAGCCACCCAGGTGCCCCCCCAATAAACCTATTTTTAAGAATTATCTTAAGGGACTAATTTTATGGAAGGCATTTTTTTTTAAAAGAAAATACGCTAGTATTCAAGGAGGTGCAAGTTGGCCTCAGTACCCACTCTTCCTTTCTTACAGGGAACAGAATACCCTCTATTTAGCCAGGCATGTGGCCTTCCAAATGACAACTGTTTCTTCTTGCATCTAGGTAAGGCTACATAGGTCAGTTCTAGCCAGTGGGATCTGGACAGAAGTGAGGGGTCTAGTAGCCAAGATATCTCACAGGGTACTTCCTGTCTGCTGCCCTTCCTCCATCCTGCTGCCTGGGATGCAGATGTGGTTGGTGACAAGCCATGACGGGTCTAGGTCCCCAGATGAGACCACGGATCAGAGCCAGCGTGCCAGCCCCAGGCCAGCTATCTCCTGTTGCAGGAAAGAGTAATCAGCTCCCATCTTGATGAAGCTGCTGTTAATCTGGGTCCCCGGGATTCACAGCCAATTCCACGTGTTACTCAATACCACTGACCTGTAGAATAAAGCCCCCATTCCTCAGCCTGGTTCTCAAAGCCACTGTCCTTGCTCCACTGTGCCTGTCCAATCCTCACTGCACAGAAACTCAGAGACTCCGACGGAGGGAAGGACATCCTGGTAGAGACATTCTTAACTTCTAGATGGATGCTAGTCCCTCAGGGGAAAGTTCCATCAGGGGCGGCTGGTGGATCATGGAATGATCACCAGCTCCAGAACATGGCTCTGGGCACAGTTCTCTCTACCTCGCGGGGAGGACGCCTCTACAGACACACTCCTTGAATGAGAGGAAAGTAGATGAAGCTACTATGGTCCTTACCCCTATCTACAGAATCGCTGTCTAAGACGCGACTTCTTCAAGACAGGAACTTTGCTTGTTTATCTTCAGATCCTAACACAGCACACTGCTTAGCAGCAGGACAGGATGGGTTTTAATAATAATAATAGAAAGAAAAACAGCTTTATTGTGGACAAGCATTTTTTTTTTTTAAAGCTCATTGATGAGCTAATGTTAATCACCTTAGGGGTAATGATATGTCCTTCTTCCTAGAGAGTTTATACTCAAGAGTTTAGGAGTAAAGTATCATTGTGTCTGCATTTACTTCCAAATGGCTCAGGAAAAAAAAGTTATACCTGTATATAGTTTGTTCTGATATGATCCTTGCTGAATTAGAAATGGAGAACAATCTGACCATAGGAGACTTCACATTTCCTTATGCTATAGATCCAATGCAATTTCAACCAAAATCCCAACAAGTTATTTGTGGATATTAAAAAAAAATTAATCGTAAAGTTTATATGGAAAGGCAAAGGCCCCAAATAGTCAACACGATACTGGAGAAAAAGTCGGAGGACTGACACTACCCAATTATAAGACTTAGTATAAAAAACTATAGTAATCAAGATGGTAATTAGACAAGATTAGACAAACAGATCAAGGGAACAGAATACAGAGCCTGGAAATAGACCCATGCAAATACAGTCAGCTGATCTTTGCCAAAGAAGCAGAGGCAATACAATGGAGAAAGGATAATCTTTTAACAATGGATGTTCACAGGCCAAAAAAAAAAAAAAAAAAAATCTAGACACAGAGACACAGACCTTATAACTTTCATAAAAATTAATTCGGTACTAATAGTATACCTAATTGCAAAACACAAAATTATAAAACTTCTGGAAGGTAACACAGGAGATAATCTAAATGACCCTGGGTTCAGCAAGTTTTTAGATACGACACCAGGAGCACAATCCATGAAGAAAAAATTGATAAGCTGTACTTCATTAAAATTAAAAACTTCTGATCTGTGGAAGACACTATTAAAAACAAGTCATATACTGAGAGAAAATATTTGTAAAATATTTTTACAAATTTTTACAAAATTTTAAAAATTATAAAAATTTTTACAAATATAAGAATTTGTAAAATATTTTATATTTACAAATATTTAAAGCCTGATAAAGGCTTAAATCCAAAATAGCCAAATATTTCCTAAAACATGGGGTGCCTGGGTGGCTCAGTGGGTTAAAGCCTCTGCCTTCAGCTCAGGTCATGATCCCAGGGTCCTGGGATGAGCCCCACATCCGGCTCTCTGCTCAGCAGGGAGCCTGCTTCCCCATCTCTCTCTCTGCCTGCCTCTTTGCCTACTTGTGATCTCTGTAAAATAAAATCTTAAAAAAAAAAAAGATCTCCTAAAACACATTGAGAAAATATAAACACCCTATTTAAAAAATGGACAAAAAATAAATCTTTAACAACGTGTGTGTATGTATATATACATACACCTATATGCACCTTCTGATCTCGGGGTCATGAGATTGGAACTGTGATCTCACCAAACAAGGTATACAGATGGCAAATGAGCATAAGAAAAACATGCTCAAAATTACATGTCATCAGGGAATTCCAAATCAAAACAAGATCCTACTACACACCTATTAGAATGGTCAAAATCCAAAACATGGAAAACACCAAATGCTAACAAGGACGACGTATAGCAATGGGAAGTCTCATTTGTCGCCAGTGGGAATGCAGAATGATACAACCGCTTCGGAGGACAGTGTGGCAGTTTCTTACAAATCTAAACATATTCTTACAGCACGATCAAGCAATCACGCTCCTTCAGTTATCAGATGAGTGAAAGCTTATACCCACACGGAAGCCGGCACGTGAATGTTTACCGCAGCTTTATTTATAACTGCCCCAAATTGGAAGCAACCAAGGTGTCCCTCAACAGGTGAACGGATAAACAAACTGCGGGATATCCAGACAATAAAACACTATTCAGCAGTGATGAGCCATCAAGCCACAAAGACATGAAAGCCACTCAAGAGCATATTGCGAAGAGAAAGCAGTCAGTCTGAAAAGGCTATGTACTACAGAACACCAGCTCTGCGACATTCTGGAGACAGTAAAGAGATCAGCAAAGAAGGAGGAACAGGTGGGGCACTGAGGGTTTTCAGGGCAGTAAAACCATTTCTCTGTGATACTGTTACCGTGGATGCGTAACATTGCGCCTTTTTCAAACCCATAGAATGTACTACACAAAGAGTAAATCCTAATGTAGACTACAGGCTTCAGTTAACAATTTATCAATACTGGTTCAGCAACTGTAACAGACACCCCACACGAATGCTGGATGTTAGTTACGTGGGGAAACTAGGTGGGAAGGTAGCATAGGAGCTCTCCCTACCTTCTGCTCAGTTTTTTAGACCAGTTTCAGGTTTACAGGAAAAAGTTGAATTTATTAACTAAAAAAATAAACTAAGGGATGAATTAACCTAGGCTAATGACCCTAGGGTTGGTAATGATATTGTGGTTATATAGGAAAACGGCCTTATTCTCAGGAGATTTATCCTCAAGTATTCAGAAATGACATGTTACGATGTCTGGAACGTACTGTCAGATAGTTCAGCAGAAAAAGAGAAGCACCCCTATCTACACACAGTCAGTTCTGCTAAAATGCTGGCTGGATTTGTTCCAAAGCACTTGATGCATTGGGGACAATCTGATCACAGAGGATTTCCTGTTTGCTGATCCATGATTTTGATCACAAGGGTCACGATGTAAATGCACCCAGCTGCAATGAGCCACACAGAAATACACAGAACTCAGACCCCTCCACACCTCAGGCCCTCAGGCATGATCAGAGCCCACCACGTTAGGATATGCACCTGTCATTTCCAGGGTCATGACTGTCCATCAAATGGCACACAGCCCTGCTTCCACGGCACCATAAATCAAGCTCGACCCTTCAGACATCCACCTTCACACGCAGAGACAGGTCTTAAGGTCAAGTGCCATACTTCGAGTATTTACGTATTTCTTAACTAGTTACCAAATATACAACTGTCCTACCATTTGTATTCGGTGCCCATTTTCTTTTAAACTTGTCACTGACAGCTTTTGAGTGCTATGCCCTGACCCCATCTTCTCCATAGACCGTGTGACTTCTGCTGCAAGTCTTTCCCAACACAGTGATTTTCAGGAATGCATGTTTCACATTAGAGCTGAGCAGCGGAAGGATAAAGCAGATATAGCAAAGTGTCCACAAATGGGGAGCAGACTCTAGGTTTGCACTGCACTACTCCACCAACTCTTCTGAGGTTTAAAAAATTTGAACATACAAATTGGGGAACATAATGTGAATACTCGGGATGGGAAGAAACAGAAGGTAAGCAGAAAGGACTTTACAAAAGCAGAATTTAATGGAGGCAACGTGTCATAAATAGGGTAATAAAGAGGCACCATGGCTAAAGGTCATGCTTAACAGAAATATTACACTATTTGCAAAAGCTGGCAACCAGTTTACACATACAACTTACAGAGGCTTAAAGGAAACTGATTCTGCAAAACTAAAATCGTTGTGGAGAACCCACGCCCCAACCTCCCCAAATCCTAGCCACCCCAGACTCAGTCTTCCCACTGCAAGCCCTCTGGTTTCCCAAACACTCTCAATGTACGTTAGGGACCCTGCCAGGAAGCGGAGGACCGGAAGGAGTCGACAGAAGGGGCTCATCTGAGGGGCCATCGATCGAAAAGAGAGGAGTCAACAATGCCAAGTGCCTTTCCCCCCTTACTTTTCTCTCCTTCCTCCCTCCTCTTGGCCACCCGCGAACCCACCTTGAGGCCCTGCCTCACCTCTAGCTGCACAGACAACTCATAGGGAAGGGCCACGTGGGGCCAAGTGCATTAGGTACATCCAGCCAGCCACTCAATAAATATTGGCAGAGGAGAGCTTGGCAGCAAGTGCCAGGGGCTGGGCTCATGCAAAGGCAAATATGTCCCTGTTGAAAGGCACCAGGACTGCCCAGCTGATTGGGCAGGCAGCTCAGTCACCCTGGGGAAGGAAGCTAGAGGGCAAGGCTGAGGCTGGCTGTGGATGGACAGGTGGTTGGAACCTGCCGCTCCCAAGCGAGGCAGGTCAGCCCACAGCTGTGTGCACACCGGCGTCTCCCAGGGCTGATGTACGAGGAGCTCCTGGGCTCGCTAAGACATACTCGCTCCTATCCCCGACAAGGAGGACCGTCTCTGTCTTCTTTCTGCTTCTGTGCAAGGGGGCTTTGGCAACCGGTGCTCCTCGGGGAGAGCAGACCTCTGCTGCTGCTGCCTGCTAGAAAGTTCAGCTCAAAATATTTCAAGTAGAACAAGACCTTACCCAAAATGAGCTCTAAGGGGAAACACGTGACTTTCCTTCCTCCTCCTCCCTCCTGTTGGGTGGTTCCCAATCAAGCATTTCCTCCTGAACACAGGGGAAGGGAAGGGAAAAGAAAGACGAAAACACAGAGGGAGACAAACCCTAAGAGACTCTTAACTCAGAACAAACTGAGGTCACTGGCGGGGAGGGGGGTGGGGGGATGGGGTAACTGAGTGACGGGCAGTAAGGAGTGCACGAGACATAATGAGCACTGGATGTTATATGCAACTGATGAATCACTGAACTCTACCGCTGAAACTAATAATACACTATATGGCAATTAAATTGAATTTAAATGGGAAAAAAAAAGGATTTCCTCATGAGGTCCTCACATTAGAAGCAGTGGCTATGTTGGCTCACCCCCCTGTCACGGCTCCTTTTGGCCTCAGGAGCGCAGCTTTGCAGCCCTCTTTCCTCCTCAACAGAAGCTTTGGGTTTTTTTGTTTTTTGTTTTTTTTTTTTAACCTGGTCCATCAGCTTATGCTCATCAGCGTACAAAGATCCGCTAATTCCGGTCAGGAAGTAAAAAGAAATCTTGTCTCCAGAAGAAAGGCCAGAATCCAGGGAGACTTGTAGTCCCAACACCACATTCCCCTCCTTTCCTTAGGGGGCCGCCAAATGCCAGAGAAGGAAGAAACCTCAAAAGACTTCAAACACCAGAAAAGGAAACAGCCTCTATCGACTTTCGGTCTTAAATGCTTTTAAATAGTTTTAAAACCACCTGGGATGAGAGTAAGCGCCAAGCAAAGGAGAGTCAGTATAAAGAAATCTAAGGCAGGAAGAAATCAATCCTGGTGATTTCAAGTCAGCCCTAGGCCAATTCATAGCTAAATTCCGATGCATTAATTTCAGGTGGGAAAACTATTCCATGTCATGGGCCCTGTACCACGTTACCCTGATAGCGGTGTGTGGAGGGCGGGCAAGGTCCGGGAGACCCGACTCGCCACCTGACTCTACCGTCTCTGCTCCATGACTTGAGATGACTGAACGGCTCACTGCATCTGCTTTTCTCCCCATGGCAGTGACGAGCAGTGTTGGAAGGCTCAGAGGTCAGGTCGCTGAAACCGCCAGCCCAGCTCCCGGCCACAGTGGGCACCCCATAACTGGTGGGCACGATGGCTCCCACTCCTGCTTCATTCTCATCTTTTAAGCAAAGAAACAGAATTCATAGCAGATGGCCACAAATGGACTTCTCCCCAAAAACCACAAGCAGGTGAATCGCCATTAGCCGGGAAGATTCTGCCAATGTGGGATTAATGAAATGAACCACAACTGTATTCTGCTGACATCTGAGGGAACTACTGAGAAACGATGTGGCATGGTTATTTGTTCTAAGGACCTCCTGGTTGACTGGCAGAACAGGCCTTCTCTTTGCCCTTTGAGCTGGCTATTCACAGGACTGCTCTTTGCATCTCAAAATTATGTTCCAAATCTTCCTTTCTCCTTCTACTTGGTCACCTCCCCAGCCACGGTTGCAGCCATTTACTAGCCGCATGAGTCAGGTGACCTGGGCAGTGCTCCAACCTTGTGTCTAGGACACCTACCTGGCTCGAATCTGCTGTGTCCCCTCGTCTCCGCTGTTGTAAAAGAAAATGCTTGCGGGGCGCCTGGGTGGCTCAGTGGGTTAAGCCGCTGCCTTCGGCTCAGGTCATGATCTCAGGGTCCTGGGATCAAGTCCCGCGTCGGGCTCTCTGCTCAGCAGAGGCCTGCTTCCTCCTCTCTCTCTGCCTGCCTCTCTGCCTACTTGTAATCTCTCTCTCTCTGTCAAATAAATAAATAAAATCTTGAAAAAAAAAAAAAGAAAAGAAAATGCTTGCATTGTGTGGACTTCATGGAGAATGTATGGAGGTTAAAATTAGTGGGAGTGATCTTAAATACACTCATTTGACATAAACAGGAGCACTGAGATGAAATTAAACAGGGGTCGAGGTGTAGTTTAGGCAGTGGCTAGCAGGCGAGGAAAGAACAGATAGTAATTCATCCTTCATCAGGAAGAACAAAGGGCAAAGAGGGATCTTAACCTCAGCTCCCCCACTCCAAGACTTCCCCAGAGCCCTCCTGAGAGCCCTCCCCAACAGCCCAAGGCAAACACAGAATGCACAGGAATCGCCCCCCCAGCCTCCCCATGAAATAACTCAGTGTTGGGGGGCGGTGTAGCCTTTTAAAGCAGATCTCTTATCAAGAAACACTCCAATGAGTCACTGGTGTCAGACTTTGTGTCCAAAGCCTTATCTGCCGCAGGCCCACACGCAAGTGGGCAGAAGTACGAAAATTTTACTAGAAACTCAAAGAACAAAACACAAATTAAAAATCCGGGCTTGAATCATGGGTTGAACACAATGAAAAAACAAGATTCTGGCTGCCAAACCTCTCCCACCTGGCTCGCATAGTTAGCATCTGGGCCTGGCGTCAATAGCATCTTTGTAGCCCAGATGGCCAGCACCGCCATCCTAAGGGCTCCCGGCTCCAGCCAGAGAGGCTGAATGAGGGAGAGGGAGGGAGGGAGAGGGGGAGAGAGCGAGTGTGTGCACCTGTACTCCACTCGAACCCAAAGTCCTCAGTCCTTACGTCATTTATAGATTGACCAGCATAATTTTCAAGCCATGAATCCAAAGAAAAATCACATTCTTGATGCCTCTGTCTTCTTCTCTGATCCTTCCTACAGATGCCCAACCGAAAATCTGTATTTGGAAGTAAAAGAACTAGTGTCTCACCGCCATAGTCTGCAAATCGCTCGGCGTATTCCTGCCGGACGCGTGTGCGCCCGTGTGCACACTCACCCGCACACCAACAAGGTCCCACTCCTCCCTCACACCCTCTCTTCCAACCACTCCCGCAGCACCGACCACGCCCACCCCACAGATGCACCACAGCTGTGCGTTCTCTCCTCCTGCACCTTCTCTCTCGCCCTCTGGTGTGCCCAGGTGCCAACAGGGACCTAGGCCAGGTGGGAAGCTGAATGAAATCGCCACGGGCCAGGCAGTAAATGACTGGGTAGGTCTGGGGAGAAGGGAGGAGCTTCTAGGGAAGGAAACAGGACACAAGTAGAAAAAAACGGGCGGGTGGGGAGAGTGGAGAGGTAAGCAGGAAAGGGAAAGTCTAGACAATTTCTCCCACATGAGAACTTCTGTGATACGTTCTGGATTTTTGTAAAGAAGCCAGTATTCACTTTATTATTTTTGGTATCACAGGCTAAGGAAGGACAAAAGTCTCAGTGGGCCCAGGTTACTAGCACTCTGCTCTAAACACTGAGCCACCTGGCCACTCTTGGTGGACCAAGATTCAATAGTGACACATGGCAGATCGGCCTCGTAGCAGAGTCAGGAGAACATCGAACTAAAACCAGGAGACATGGCCTGATCCCGTGACTGTCCCCAGCTCACTGAGCAACAGAGGACTGGCATCTCAGCTCTCTAGACCATGACTTCCTCACCCACCACGCAAGGGACAGTGCAGCTCTGAGTCCTGGTGGACCCCTGGGGGATCAGGAAACCTCCACTTTGGGAGATGTACCTTGTAATTTTCACTTTACAGAGTACTATCAGAGTACTTTTACAAGATGCCAAGTGCCATCCTGGACTGCGAAAAATGACAAAAGAGAGGTAAGTTAAATGGCAGGGAATAGGGGCACCTGGGTGGCTCAGTGGATTAAGCCCCTGCCTTCGGCTCGGGTCATGATCTCAGGGTCCTGGGATCGAGCTCCGCATCGGGCTCTCTGCTCCGCAGGCAGCCTGCTTCCTCCTCTCTCTCTGCCTGCCTCTCTGCCTACTTGTGATCTCTCTCTCTGTCAAATAAATAAATAAAATCTTAAAAAAAAAATGGCAGGGAATAACAATGGTTTCCAAAAAAACCAAAAAACCACCAACCAAGGGGAAACACTCACTCACTTCCCTGACCTCTCCCATGGCTCCTTCCCTTCCTCTCCACTCCCCGGACACGGTAATGATAAAAAGTTGGGGGACAGAGGGTCAGGCAATGCAGTACACTAGAAAGAACACCGGTCTTAGGGTCAAGTGTGGACGGGCTAGTTAATAGCTCCAAATTACTTACTCGTCCTTGGTCTGCTTGCTCCTGGATGACCTGGGCATCAACGATGCTCACAACTCCCTGAAACGCCACTAAGAGTAAATGCCTGTGCGGCGTCCAACGATCAGTTACAAGCCCTTCTTTCCACACTAACCCTAATGTGAAAACCATTCCATAGACACACCCTTGTACATACCTACATTACACCATCACACTTACACACAAATATTCCATATACCCAAACCTGGCCAAACCACGGTCGCAGCTGGGACCGACAAAGCAGCGGAAGGGTCCCAGCTCTGCTGTGCTCTTCGATGTCATCAACTCCATCTGTGGTTAGTGTAGGATTTTTTTTCTCCTTCCCCTCCCTACACTCTGCTGCCGAAGCTACCACTGCTGAATCAGACCCTGTTGGTGTTCCCTTGCTCTTTCTTCTAGTGATCCTTCCGCATTTCCCAGACTGAGTCTCATACCTGCATCTATTCACCTGTAGGTGATGGGGTAGGGCTTAGGGAATATTATTAGTTAATACAAAGTATCTGTTTTTGTCTAGCAATAAGGATCACTTTGGTCAAAAGAGTACCTTTTCAATCTGGGACTCCTAATCATACCAGTCGACCAGGAGGTGTTAAAAAGAAAAGAAAATACCAGTATGTATTACAGGTAGAAGAGGTTAGTACTATCTCATGGAACTTCAGTCAGTCAAGCGTGTATAAGTGCCCTGTGACGTGAAATTAACTTCCAGCGGTGGGTCACCGTCAAAGAAGTTTCAAAGCCCCAGGGCCAAGGAACAAAAACCAGTCAGAAAGGCCTAGTCCCTCCACCTGCTGGCACTCTTTCTTTCTGAGTCTTGCTGGTTTGGAATCCCTGGCCCTAGTTAGGTGACCCGGCCAGGTAACTGCGTCTTCCGGCACCTGAAGATCCCAACCCTTTCCCGCGGCAGCCCAGCGGGGGCTTCCGAGCCCATCCCTGGAGCACCAGGAGGAAGCAGATCTTGTCCCTCACTGACAGGCACTCTGCATTCCAGGTCTCCGATGGGGAGTTAGGGTCAGAAAAATGCCTGAGTTTCCTAAAACCCCATAACAAGGACTACCAGCCCCGCTTCCTTCAGTGCTGAGAGCAGATGCGCTGGGGCTAGACGCCCCTCTCCGCCGCCTGAGAATGTCCGAGGACGCATATTCACTCACTTTTGAACCCCCATGAAGTCTCTTACCGTTCACCTGGTCACTTTGTGGGTGGCTAAGTCCAAGATTATTTTAGATAACCCTTTAATTCTCCAAATCAACCAGGAAGAGTCTACTTGGGGAGGCTTCTCCTTTAATCCGTCTCCCGCTTAATCCCTCGGTCCCATCCCTTAATGCTCCCTGCACGGATTCCTCAAAATGTGTTGTCAGAGCGAGTGAACTTGGCCGCTTGGAAAGTTACCGTGCGGGGAGCGATGGGGAGCGAGGGCGGGGCAGCAGAGAACCTGGGAGCTCGGTACAACCCGCTACAGGAGTTCACCTGGGGGGCGTTTCTGCTCTTGACGGAAAAAAACCCTTTCAGCAAAGCAACAAAACAAAAGCCAGCGCGCCGTGACCGCACGCAGGATCCGCCAGCATTGGAGAAGTGCAAACAAGGCTGTGGGGAGGGGGGCGCGCACCGCGGCTCTGCTGGGAGGCCGCGGGACGGGAGGAGAGGGGTCCGGAGGGCGCAGGGAACAAAGCCCCGCGTCCCGCGCCCAGACCTCGCGGGGGCTCTCTGCTCGCTCCGAGGGAGCCCGGGGGCGGGGTGGGGGGGTGCAGGTGTGTGGGTGCGGGTGCGCGCGCAGCGAGCCCCTCCCCCCGCCGCCCCCAAAGCCCGGGGGTGGACGACCCTCTCCCGACCCCCGCCCCCCTCCGGAGCGGCTCTCACCCGAGCGGGGATCGAAGGTGACCACGAACACGGCCACCACCTGGTCCTCCTCCACGTCGCCGAGCTCCAGGCGCCCGGGCTGCAGCAGCACCTCGGAGGCGCCCAGCTCCTCGGGCTCCCGCCTCCTGGGCGGCTCCGCGGCGAGGCGGCCGCCCCCGCCGCTGCCCCAGGCCCGGCCGCCAGCCTGCAGCTCCGGGGCCTGCGGCGGGGACACGGCGGGGCCCTCGGCCCAGCGCAGCAGCGGCGCCGCGTCTCCCCGCTCCACCATGGCGAAGCGAGGAGGAGCCGCGGGCGGCGAGGGGCGGGCGCAGGGGCGGGCTGCGGGAACTCCCCTCGCCGGGCCGGGCCGGGCCGCCGCACCGCCCGAGGCCGCACCTGCCCCGCGCCGCCCCGCCCGCGCGAGTCCCGCGTCCTCCCACCCGCTTCGCCGAACTGCGTGCGGAGTTTGGATTCACGGATGCCTGTGTGTGCCCGCGCGCAGGAAACGTCCCGTGGCACGGACGCGCATCCACCTGGCTCCGTCCACCTGCGCGGGGAGGACGTGCCTTCTCACCTAGGATCCCGTCGGATAACTGTACCAGCGTGCATGTCTACACGCCATCATTATTTTTGTCACTCCCCTGGTCATATGGACCGTGACAAAAATGTGTTACATAATCCTGGAAGTGCGGCTACAGCTAGCGCCGGGCTGGGAAGTGAAGCAGAAGAGGCAGCCCCGGCCGTTCTGATGTTATTTGGACTTGGGCCTGGCTTCCCAGAGCTGTGGGCTTTGGTATTCGGCCGGAAGTGGTTGTGTCTCTAACCCAGTCTGCTGTGCCCTTGACAGAGCTGGATAGTGCCCAGCCCTGGCCTTCACTGGACCCTGCCCGGGGCTCATCCGTTTGGGTGACCAGGTCTCCAGAGAGAGTGGTGGACGGTCATTACCTGACCTTGGGGTTGGGAGGGGGGAGGTGGAGGTAAAAGATAAAGGATGAAAGCAGTCCCCTTTCTTGATGGTTAAATGCTGCATAAATAGATTATTGTTATGTCATAGGTTTTGGCCTGGAAGCGGCAGCCCTGGGCAGTCACTGACCACCATCTTGGGCAGAAGGGTGCAATTGTATCATCATCGTATCTCTGGCACGTAGGGCACATAGGATGGGGAGTCTTCATCAACACCCCCCAGGGGACAGCCCCTGCATAAATCCCCTGGGCCCTTCTGAAAGCAAGCCAACTGCTGGGCCTTCCTGAACCTTGGATGAATCTGGTGTCTGAACAAGACTCCCTCCTCGCTTCATGCTTTCTTATTCTAATACCTATTCTGATCATTCCCACCTCCTCTGATTACTTAGCGCAGATACTCAAGGGTTGAGGCATTCGAAATAGTATTTCTCAATATAAAAGCGGGGTTTCCTAGAAAATCCATAGTCAATTTCCAAAACCATCAGTTTCGGTTCTGACTTGTCTTTCTCCCCCGAGAGACTTTTTTCCTGATCTTTTGTATGAACTCCATCCTGAACCCCCTTGTTTAATACCTTCAAGTTGTGTATGTACCAAGAAATAAACTCATAGTCTCTATACTACATTCATCCTACATATATATGTATGTCCTATATATAATTTGCTATGTAAACAGAAGCCTCAGATGTCCCAGACTTAAACCTAGAGTCTTTCCCAGTCTTCGTGTGTATGTGTGTATATTATAGCTCAACTGCACCATGTCTATCCTCAGATTCCTAAGGCCTTGCATAACAGGTGCACGACAGACATTTGTCAACTAAGCAGGTGAATAGAAGTAGAGACTCACCCGTCTGTTCCAATGACTCCTCCTGCCAGTATCTGGCACTTAACAGGTGCTCAAAAATGTTAATGATGGGGGCGCCTGGGTGGCTCAGTGGGTTAAGCCTCTGCCTTTCGCTCAGGTCATGATCCCAGCGTCCTGGGATCGAGCCCCGCATCGGGCTCTCTGCTTGGCGGGGAGCCTGCTTCCTCCTGTCTCTCTCTCTCTCTATGCCTGCATCTCTCCCTACTTGTGATCTCTATCTGTCAAATAAATAAATAAAATCTTTAAAAAAAAAAAAATGTTAATGATGCTGAAGACAGGCCTTTCCACACACATTCGCAGTCTGGAAGAGGCTCTATACCTGACTATCAGATTTATCTTCTCGGGATATACTGAATTTCACAAAATGATAGGAAAGAAACTAATTAAAATTAGCTATTAGAGTAGTTCTGGTGGGCAAGGAGTGTGGAAGGCAAGAGGAAGTTCAGGGCAGTCACAGAGACCCTAGGATGGTGTTATATTTTAAAACAAGTTCCCCTAGAACCCCATATATTTAAATTTTGAAATAAAATAATTCTATGTTCCCAAATAGTGAATATATCTGTATTCTATAAAATACATTATATAAATGTATATTTGTATAATGGCCAGGCCCCTGAGGCACCCAGGCCCCTGGGTGGCTCAGTTAAACATCTGCCTTCAGTTTAGGTCATGATCCCAGGGTCCTGGGATTGAGCCCTGCATTGTGCTCCCCGCTCAGTGGGAAGCCTGCTTCTCCCTCTGCCTCTGTCCTCCCCACCACCCCCTGCAGCCACTCCCTCTCTCAAATAAATGAAATCTTTAAAAGACATATCTACATGATGTAAATATATCTATAATACATAAAAATGTGTATAAAATACATTATTTACAAGTAATTTTGATCTATAAGCTCACCACTGAGTTGGCCATTGTTAGGATTTGGCTTATTCTATTTCACCAATTTTGGGGTGAAGCTTTTCACTTGCTAACATCGCTATGGTGACTCAGAAGCGCTGCCAGCCCCATGGAGGAGGTCGAGTTCTCACGGAGATCATCTGGGTTTGCTCTTGTCAGCCAGCGGGAGGCACCACCAACCTGAGATGACTTTGAGCTAATTTCTCTGCTTGAGGTTCTTTGGACCACGCTGGTAGCGGGAATTCAAAACACAAGCTAGTGCAAACACTGGTTTGCAGTTCACGTTCTTGGGCGAGATGTTTTCCTTCCCTCCAGCCAACGACAAAGTGGAGATGAGCAAATTTCTGTCCCCGCCCTCTCCGCGTGGGAGGTTTCTTTGCCACAGCTGCAGTGGGGCTACCTTGCTAGACCCCGCAGCTGGGACATTCTAAAATTCTTAGTGGCATGTAAAAAATAAGGGGATATCTTAAAATAAATGATACAATTAAAAGTTTTCTCCGTTTATGTTGAAATCATACCGTGTATCAGTTTTGTATTCTTTTTTTCCATAACATCAGACTATGAACATTTCCCCATTAGGAACTTCTTATATGCCTCATTTTAATGGTTCCCATTGTATGTGTATTTGAAAATTTGCTTAACCATTCTCTCCTTGTTGGATGATCAAGCCCTTCCTCTTTTTGTTATGTTTAAAGTGTTGGCCAAATTTCACTCTGAACTAACACCGCCTGTTATATGCCAAGCTCTGCACATAGTACTGGGGCAGCTATGAAGAAAGCAGACATCTTGGGCGCCTGGGTGGCTCAGTGGGTTAAAGCCTCTGCCTTCGGCTCAGGTCATGATCCCCGGTTCCTGGGATCAAGGGGTCCTGGGATCGAGCCCCACATCGGGCTCTCTGCTCAGCGGGGAGCCTGCTTCCTCCTCTCTCTCTCTGCCTGCCTCTCTGCCTACTTGTGATCTCTGTCAAATAAATAAATAAAATCTTAAAAAAAAAAAAAAAGAAAGCAGACATCTCTCCGCATCAGTCTTAGAGCCTAGCAGGGAAGGCAGCTATCAGGCAAGGAATGAAATCTAGAAGGAAGGGTGACAGACAGGGCAGCCGTAATCAGTTATTCGGAATGTTGGTTTATGGCAGAGTGCCAGATGGGGCAATGCTGGGTTGAAATACACTCGTATTTTTAAGGTTTTCCATAATCTTGCTACATTGTTGATTCACTGATATATAAGGGCATCAATTTCTTTTCACTCTTGTCCCAGTTAGATATTGCCATTTGAAGTTTTTTCTTGCCAGTTTGTCGGATGAACATGGCATTTTGTTTTTAAATTAATGTTTTGTGACTGACTCTAATCATGGTTTCGAAATCTACGTTGGTGATTTGTGGTCGCTCTTTCTGCTTGTGATGCCTTCTGCTTGTTTATCTGCTGGGGTCTTCGCACTCTTGCTATCAATTTACAGGAGTTCTTTATACAGTAAGAATATTATACATTTGTCTGGCATAATTTTTGTTAATCTTATTTCCGATTTATTGTATTGTTTCAATGCTGCTTAATTGTTTTATGAAATGTAGAAGTTCTAAATCTTATTTTGTCAAACTTATCCATTCTTTTTGCAATTTCTTATGTTGATTTGACATTTAGAAATTTGGTCCCCACCCAGAAATTGGATCAATATTCTCTTTTATTCTTTTAGTTGTTTATACATTGGTTTTCCACATATGATCTCTTAATCTAATCAATGTTCATATTGCAAAAGTGATAATGAAGTGAGACTCTAAAATTTTCATTGAATTTGGTAACCAATAATTGCTATACCATGATTGAATAATTCTTTCAATTTCTATGATTTATAATTCCCCTTTAAATTACAGTATTGAATTCCTGGTATTTACTAATTTGTGTACTCTTCACCATGGATGTGCCTATTCTTACAAGTCTTGTAAGCTTTTTATTTCTAGGAGGTAGTCTTCTCTTTTTACTCTTTTAATAAGTAAATCTCCATGGCAAAATTATCAAATGACACTTAGGACATACAGTGAGCACCAATTTCCTTCTCCTCCAGCCCTGTCCCAAGACCCCTCTCCCTCCTCAGGGACAGCCACTTTTGACAGTTTCTATCTTGGAGTTTCTGGTGGTTACCCTTTGCGGAAGAGCTGTAACTCTTCCTTATCACACTTCCCCCCAGTCATTGAGCATTTACTTTGCTTTGTTTTAGGAAGGTAAAACTTCAGTGTGGGGATCTTATAACTGGATCAGAAGCATGAGGAAATGGCTGGCAATGTTACTAGTTACTAGTAGTTACTAGTTACTAGTGACTTCTTGAGCCCCAGCCCTCAGAGCAGAGATCTTATCTCTGTGGCTGGGGACGGCCTTGGACCAGGTCATGTAGGCAACCCAGTCTGCTCTAATTTTGGAGAATCTGGGAATGACCAAGTGCCACATAAATTTTCCTGACTGTGGGTAATAGAGATCAGATCAGCACACTAATGAGTCTAGATCATAGTTTCAAACTATCTGCTCCTTAAAATATGGACAGTTCATCAATGGTCTCTAAATTATTGGGATGTCACGTTAGCAATCTGTTCTTGTTCTAAGAAGAATACCACGTCTTTGTGAGTGGACAAGCAGTGTGTCTCTACTCCAACAGCTATTTTGACAGACATCCTCTAATCTTAGCAAATGGGACATCTTGGCAAGAGAAGCAGTTTGTTAGAATCTGATGTCTTCATCAAGTAGGATGGATTTTTACTAAGGGCGCTAAAGCCGTCGTGAGTGAAAAGACATGTTATCAGTGATTTGCTTTAAAAAAAAACAAAACCCTCCAGTACCCACCCCCTCCAACAAAATTGCAGATATAAATGAAACAAGATTTTACAGCTGCCCATAATTTTTGAAGCTACGTTACTGGTACATGGAGACTCATTATACTGTATTTTCTCTACGTTTGCTACGTTTGAACATTTCCACAAGAAAAAGCAAAAGAAGAAGAAAAGAATTAATGAGGCTTTAAAATGACCCCCAGGCTTTATCTTACTTAGCCCATAATCTTCCCTTGGAATTCTGTTCTGCTGTCAATGCTACTGAGTACATACAGCTGTGTAAGCCCTTGGATACGAGAAACGTGGTGGCCAGATACAAAGTATTGTTAATGATTTATATAATTATCACCGGATTCACTGCGAGTGACAGGTGTCTGCTTCTGTGTGCTCTCTCTTGGAGGGGGTGGAGGGAGGGGGTCAAGAGTAGATCCCCTTCAAGGCTCCTAGCCTCGCTGAGCACCCCGGACTGTTAGGGGAGTCAGGAGCACCTGAGACGCCATGCTGCTGTGGGCCCAAGCCCAGGGCAGCCACGCCAGTCTACACCTGCTGTCACAGCTCCTGGTGGATCTTTCCTGGGAGCTGGCGAATGTCTGTTACTGATGAACATAGTCCACTTTTCTCGAAGTGACTGCAAACTTCCCTCTGTGGGGATGAAGCAACACGTCCAGTTATGATGAGACACTGAACGAGATAAGGACAAGGAAGAATATGGGACGGGGCTGGGCAGGGACCTCAGAGATACTGTCTAGTCCTCTGCTTTCCTCAGTGAGCTGGAGAGGATTTCCCCCTGAGCCCGCAAGGCCCACAGGCCCTAGTCTGAGAATGCTGACGGCCGCACTCCCCAGGGATACGTTCTGGTGACCAAAGCCAGCGTTCTTCTCCGCCACCCTAGAGTTCCCTCAGATTTGTCTCTCGTCTTCAGAGTCCAGGCCCAGCAGGCTGAGGCCCAGAACGTTGCTTACAGGCCCAGTCCTCTTCAAATCTTTGCTTCCTGTCTTGGAGCCTGCCAGCCTCCCAGAAAGCCTCAGAGTAAAAATGTCCCTTTCTTGCTTGGAAACCAGACCTCCCAGTGTGTCCCAGTGTGTCCAGTCTCATCAAATATACCATAATCCAACACCAGTATTTTTCAGAGTCTGCAATGACTCAGTCCTAATTCAGTCTTCAATAAATAATGTGTTAGAGGTTTTGCTTTGGCTTGTTCGTGCCTTTTTTTTTTTTTTTTTTCAATTCTCCCTCCTGAGGGAACACTGAGGCCAGCATGTCCTTCCATGGAGCCACAGACTCTCAAACAAAGTGCTCATTTTCCGTGGCGTTAGCTTTACTTTTACAAAGGAACGGTCCATCCCAAAGTTGAATACGAGTCTCTACCTCTTCTAAACCGATTTGAATGGATAGACTCTCTTGCTTCCATTCTTCCCACTGGTGTTTTAAGGGCCTCAACACCAAGGTTGGGTCAGAGGGGGGCTCTGAGTCTAGCGTTCTCTTCACTCAGCTTCCCCCGAGCACAGGGCTTAGGGATCTCAACCCTGAGAGGCAAAGCTGGCTTCCTCCTTCTACGGCTTACTCCTTGGGAACATCGCTTTTCTCCACTGCAGCAACCCCTGAAACAATAAGGAAAATATTCAAACTTTTAAAATGCCAAACACTGAGTATTTAAAAAAAACTGAGATATATTAATTTTACTTTCCCAAGTCCACTAAAAAAAGGCCCCAGGGAACACCCACTATGGGTCAGATATTAAGGGGGAAAAATCCCCTTTTCTCTCTTCTTGCCACAGAGTATCTGCTTTCCCTTTTGACCTCTGGTCTCATGATGTGAAGCTGTTGGCCTGGGATGGCTGCCTACAGCATTCTCACACACTGAAGCAAAGAGGGAATTCTTCATAACGAGCAGAAAACTGAGAACAAAGACCAAGAGTGAGGCGTGACACCCCAAACAGTGAGGCTGTGGGCCAGAGGCAAAATGCATGTTTCCGGAGATCCCCTTGTACCATCAAGGTCAGGAACTGGCCAGTTCCCATCATTCTACTTTCCAAATTGGGAGTATCTTCTTTGTCCTTGTTATTCTGCCTTTCTTATTCTGAAGCCTTAGCACTATTGTCCTTTGAGTGACAATATGTGAAAAGTGAATGGTGCCAGTTTCTAACAGAATCAGTGCTGGTGACAAGGGACCTGAACCATCACAACGGCACAGCTGCCTCCCTAGGTAAACAGTGTGGTCGTAAATGAGGGTGACTGAGAATTCCAGCAAGGCCGAGAGGAAGGGGGAAGTCGGTGGGGGGTGATGGTAAAGAACCACTTGGTCCATCTAGGTACCGCCCCATGAACCAGCCCCTGTGCCCTGCCTGCAGGCCCGTGATATGCTCAGAGTGTTTCAGGTGAGTCCCACCCTGCTTGAGAGCAGAGTCAGCCTAGCTCTGTGGCCTGAGACGGGGACACTGGTCAACATCCAGGCTGTAGCGAAGGAATAATATCGCATGGCCTGCCATGATCGTTGTGAACAAGGAACTCCCTCCCAGCTCCAGAATCTTAGTTCATACCAATTTCTTTACTTGTAACCTGAGTCCTCCTTTCCCTGGTGATGACGTTCTTGTCTCTGGCCCCTGTGGGATGGGGAGACCCTGCCAGAGGTGAGCAGTGAGCTGCTGCCTGCTGTGGGCAACAGGATGTCCCTATGGAATGATTTGGGAAGGTCGGTGTGCGCGGGATGGGCAGGGAAGGGCAGGGAAGGATCTGGTGGGTGCACGCCTATACAAAACTGGAGTGTGCGAAGGCCTTTAGCTGAAAAAATGCTTTCACATCCTCCCAGTTACTTTTCATTTGGCTTAATGCCCTCAGGAGTACTGGTCAGAGATGGGAAAGACTGAGAGGAGAAAGGCATGGAGGGATTAATGAAGAGAGAGGAAATGGAAGACGGGTGATGGGCAACAAGCAACCAAAGACTGTAAGAGAAATTAACTTCGTTTCAGCCAAGATCAAACTACCCTCAGTACCTCTCTCATCGGCCCACGTTTGTCATATAAATAATTCCACGGGTAAATAATGCCATGGGTCCAGTACCTCTAGGGTCTCCTCTGAAGGTACAGGAGGGTTCATGTGTATCATTTTCCTTTTCCATGGATGGACTTTCCCATGGTTTCTCCCATAAAGTGATATTGGTGGCTTTTTTTTTATTCGCAGAGTTTTTTTATTCTTCTCAAGATGCCCCTCCAAGAAAGAAATTAATTTAAATACTGTAAATACTAAATATTGTATTTTAAACAGTAATTTATTATTATTTTTTTATTATTATTTTTTACAAAATAAGGCATTTCAGGGCAAAGTAATTGCCATTTTCGAGTGATACATACCTGTTTCTGTGTGTTGCTGAACTTCCTAGGCTTTCTTTCATCAGTTTAGAAATTTGTCCTGTTCCCTAAAAGTTTTAACTGCTGATACCTGGGGGTGGGTGGAGGGCGTGAGATGCTTGAACTCAGGCAGGTGTGCCTGGTGGGGATCTAAGGCGTCCCTCTGCTGGGGAGATGAATTCCAGCCAAGATAAGCCAGGGGCTGTTTAAGGATGATTATGATATCCCGGTGATGCTGAGTTCTAATTAACTGCTGTTAGCCGCCAGGTGGGTGGAAGAGACAGGCGAGTGTGATATTTCTAAACGGTAGGTAGAAAGGGTGAAAACGATTTCTTTCAATAATGAGCTTGTCCCCGAATTGGCTAATGGGCATTTTTAAAGCCGTGCTAAGTTAAAGGGCTCCATTGATCTCGCCAGTATCTCGTAGCGCATGGGTTCAGGAGACCATGTGGGATATCCAGAAGAGTTCTACCCATAAATAGGACTTAATTGCTCCAAGAGTTGCTGGAGCTTTCTTTAATCAGACTGGAAATAAGGATAAGCTGAGGTTTCACAGACATGTGGTACTTAAGTGGGCAAACGAATGCCTCGCCTCCATGTAGCTGTGAGCGGGCAGAGGGAAAGGCAGGCTACGACTGGGGGCTCTGCCAATTCACGGTCTCTTTTCCTCCTCCCTTCTGACAGGCCCTGACTGTGCGGTGAAGCTCTCCGGCTCACATGGATGTCAGCCGTGTTAACAAAGAGCTAAAGCAGAGGCTGAACTTTTCCTACTGTGAAGAAGAGAGTGAGAGTGAAGGACAGGAGGAGGCACAGGACAGCAGGGAGGCCCAGGGCCATGCCCCGGACAGGGCTGAGGGGCCGCACTCAGAGGCGAAGTTCACCCCTCCTGAGCTTCCACTTAGTGGCGTCTGTGAAGTTGGCACATTTCAGGAAAAGGACAAGATGAGTCCAGGACAGGTTTTGAGGACTCTGGTGTCAGGCTTCCACCAATGTCCAGAGACACCCGCCCAGCCGGACAGCGGGAGCAAGCTGCTGCATGGCGAGAGCCCCTCCACTCCCAAAGTAAGTAAGTTGTGGGGCAAAGGGACCTGGGTCGCCATGATCTTCGTTCCTTCAGCTCAGGGGATGGAGAAACAGGACATGGCTGCGTATGCGTATCTGACCGATTTGCTGCATGGGCTATGGATCTTCTCAATGACGTATTTATCGGTGAAAATGAAGAAGAGCTTAAAGTTGCCAGAAAACAGAACTAAATGCCTTGATATCTTCTCCAAATCATTGTTGACAGCCGCTATTTGGTGTAGACCACAAATAAATCTTGGTGGGGAAAAATATTCCTAGTTAAAGAATATTGGAACTGGAAGGAATACTAAGATCTAGATCCTTATTATGCATTCTGCCTGTGAGAAAACCCAGTTTCACAGATGGGCTTTTGGTTCAGCTGGTGGCACAGGCAGGACTAGAAACCTGATCTTTTTGGTCTTTGTCTACTGTTGTTCTTTCCATTACTCCAACAGGCTCTACGTGTATGTGATGACTTACTGATATTTCCTCCTAAGAATGTTCCCACTCACTGTTGGAACATATTCCCATATCTGCCGCTACTGCTCCCCGAAGGAAGTCCTCCCCATTCCTCAGTCTAGTGAGAGGCAGGCTCTTCTACTCTACGTGAGTGAAGAGTTGACTTGTCGAGGCTTCTTTATAAGCTGGGGATGACAAGTAGGCAAAGGTACGAGGTAGTTTTCTTAGTCCTTTATTCTTGCTGTGGTTATTCTCCTACTATAGCTACACATGATGAAAGGCAGGGAAGGGCACAGTTACTGCTGACAGCCTAGGGCCATGGTTTGTGAGCCTCAGGATTGGTATGAGCTTCACTTTCTGCTGGCTCAGCTTGGTCCTTACGGCTGTCATAACAGCATTTGTGCTTCTGACTGCAGACATAGTCACTATCAGCAGGCCTCTTTGGTTCCTGCTGAGTATGCACACCACGCCCCCCAGGAAGAACGAAGCTTCTTGTCTATATTGTAGACAGACGACTTTACTACGCTTATGTGTCCACCTGTGGGCTTTCCAATGGTCCCAATGCCAGGCAGTCAATCATCCATTGATTTTTTTGAGAACCCAATGTGGACAAGGAGCAGAAGATATGGTCTCTGCCCTCAAAGCGCTTACCAGCAGCAGAGAGAAGAGAGGAGATATGTCTCCAGACACTGATGTGAGCTTCAAGAGTTGTTCTGCGGGAGAGTGGGCTGAAGGAATGAGGTTCTGAGCCAGAGTAGGCAGGCAAGGAAGCATGATGCGGTATGTCTATTTCAGACTTTCATTTAAAACTGAGCACCTTGATATCAGACCTGCTGCTGGCAAATCCTTCACTGTGTCCAAGAGTGCCCATGAAATGAATGAAGATAAACAACTGAGACAATAAAGTTCAAATCAGCTGTGCCAGAGGAGTGTTGCAGCATGATGGTAAAGAATTGGGAATTAAGTCTCAAGATCAGGGATGCCTTTTCCAAGAAAGTCAAGTCTGAGAGCTGTCTTCAAGGAGGATCCAGAGTGAGCCAGGTGAAGAAGAGAATGAGAACTTGAGGCCAGGGGAAAAGTAGCTACCAGGCTAGGAGGAGAAAGCTCATGTCACACCTAGAAATGGCATGTTGCTAGTGATGCAGACTTGTAAGCAAGAGGATGCAAGGCCCGAGTAGGTAGGCAGGAGCTAGATCAAGATTTTATTCTGAAAGCTTTGAGACCTTCATTCAGTGATTTTGATCAGAGGGCTTTTGGAAATATTGGCCTTCATGTGAGGGCTGCATGGAGTGGGAGAGACCCAGAGACAACAGATCTGTTGACAAAGAAGAAAGGCCTGATCTATGTCAGTGGTGCACAGTGATAAACTGAGAGTTGTTTGGGATTTGCTCTGTGACTTTGATGTAGGATCCTCAAGTCCAATGGTCAAGAAAGAATTCTAGAGATGTTTTACGGTGCAAAAAGGTATTTTTATTCTAATATGGGGACAGGCCTATGGGCAGAAAGAGCTGCATTACGATTATGAGGAGTGACTGTGTATACAGGGTTTTCTAGCTTATGTAGCCAATATTGACTTTAGGGCTCCGGGAAATAGGGTCTATAGGTTCCTGGAGGTCTATTATTAAGACTGTGTTTTTCCTGTAAATCTTTAAGACAGTTACAAAGTCTAGTGAGTTTCATGTCCTACATGACTGTGATCTTTATCAACTGACCATTTGTTCTCCCCCTGCCTTTGTTCTTAGGCAGTTACTAGTGCCCAAGGAATGTTATGTACACGTACCCTACCTTAAGGGGAGGAGGGTTTATGGGGTGTCAGGTCATGTTTTGTCCTCAACTTGCCTTTTTTTCTCTCATCATTTCCGACCCTGAACAATCCTGACCCTTAAACCTTTAAGATTGTTGAAGGCAGAAGATCTCATCTTCTGTAGTTTCTTCCTGCCGAATAGGGGCGTAGAGATGTCCCTACCTATGGGTGAACATTGTCCAGTTAGGGAACCTATAGGGGAGTTACAAAAGGTGGAAGCAGCTGAGTCCAATGTGGACAAAAAAAAAAAAAAATAACTCTGTGGTGGGCCCCCGGGTGGCTCAGTCGGTTAAGCATCTGCCTTAGGCTTGGGTCTCGGTTCCGGGTCCTGGGATTGAGCCCCAGGTCTGGCTCCCTGCTCAGCAGGAAGCCTGGTTCTCTCACTCCCTCTGCCTGCTGCTCCCTCTACTTTTGTCCTCACTCGCTCTCTCTGTTGAATAAATAACTAAATACATAAATAAAATCTCAAAAAAAAAAAAAAAGGACAGAAGTAACTTTGTGGGTGGTAAGACCCTTTCAATCCTCTTTTGAAGAAGAGTTTGAGATCTTCTACAGGTTCACAGGAATAAGAAGGCTCGTTAGTTTGTTCATGGGTTTCCTGTGAAGGAGGTGCATGAGTCCAGGAAGTGGACTGCAGTGGGAGTACATAATACAACCCAATATGGACCTTTCTGTTTCGGATTGAGGTCCCCTGCTGTATTTGGCTTCTAGTCTTTTATTTTATTTATTTATTTATTTTAAAAGATTTTATTTATTTATTTGACAGACAGAGATCACAGGTAGGCAGAGAGGCAGCCAGAGAGAGAGGAAAGGAAGCAGGCTCCCCACTGAGCAGAGAGCCAGATGCAGGGCTTGATCCCAGGACCCTGGGATCATGACTTGAGCCGAAAGCAGAGGCTTTAACCCACTGAGCCACCCAGGTGCCCCGGCTTCTAGTCTTTTAAACAAGCCATGTTTCTGGGGCTTACATGGGATTGACTTTCAGTCATAGTTAAGTCAGGTTTTGGGAGCATGTGATCAGTAAACCCATTAAGCAACATGAATTGAACCAGCCTTGAGTGAATAATTTAATAAGGTATTATAATCTTCATCTAATAACAGGTCCACAGTAAGAAACGGTTTTCCATATAGTAACTCAAAAGGGCTTTGTCCTAGAGGTTGTTTTGGAACAGTTCTCATTCTAAGAAGTCCTCCTGGTAAGAGAGTAACCCAGTTTTTCTGGGTCTCTAGACTAAGTAAGGTGTCATTTTAAAGTATGATTAAGAGAAGGACGACTGTCATTTTGAAGGGATCATGGAGGCACAATCTAGGAATAATGGCTTCAACAGAACTGTGCTTACTCTGGTGGCTCTTTCAGTTTTATATGGAAAGGCCTCGATCTATCCAGTGAAAGTATCAATAGACACTAGTAGAAGTCTGCAGCCTTTGTAAGGAAGCACGTCTGTGAAATCAAGCTGCCAATCTCCTCCTGGCTATGTTCCATGGCTTGGGACTGGTTTCAAAAGGGGTATGGTGGGGGGCATGGACTGCGCCTTCTGGATTTACTTGTGCCAAAACAATGCACAACTGGAAAATCTGTTTTATTATAGCTATTAAATATACTCCATCAAGTATATCTTTAACTAAATGTTTCAAAGCATTTTTGCCCAAATGAGTAGCCTGGTGTAAACCTTGTATTGCCTTCCATGAGTTATTTTTGGGTATAAAGATTTTCCCTCATTATTAATAAGCCAGTTCTGTGCATTTTTTGAATTTCCTTGTTCCTGGGCCATGTGAATTTCTTGGTCTGAATAGACTGAAGTTATAGACTTGATTGGAGTTAAGACTGGTATGAGACTTAATATTTGTTTATTTTGTGCTGCCTGCTTGGCTGCATGGTCCGCCAAATTGTTTCCTTTCAATTCTTTTTTTTTAAAGATTTTATTTATTTATTTGACAGAGAGCACAAGTAGGCAGAGAGGCAGGCAGAGAGAGAGATGAGGGAAGCAGGCTCCTGGCTAACCAGTGAGCCCGATGCGGGGCTTGATCCCAGGATCCTGGGATCATGACCTGAGCCAAAGGCAGAGGCTTAACCCACTGTGCCACCCAGGTGCTAAATTCCCCCCCCCCCCCTTTTTTTAAGATCTTATTTATTTGACAGAGAGATCACAAGAAGGCAGAGAGGCAGGCAGAGAGAAAGGGGGAAGCAGGCTCCCCGCTGAGCCAAGAGCCCGACTCAGGTATTGATCCCAGGACCCTGAGATCATGACCTGAGCCAAAAGCAGAGGCTTAACCCACTGAGCCACCCAGGCGCCCCTCCTTTAAATTCTAAGATCCTATCCTTTTGACGTCCTCTGAGATGAATTATAGCTACCTCCTTAGGTAGGTGTTCAACCTCAAGAAGAGTAATTATTTCAGGCTCACATTTGATTGGGGAGTTATGGCTTGATAATAATCATAATCCTCTTTCCTTCCAAATTTCCCCATGGTCATGTAGCAACAGGCAAGCACATTTGGAGTCAGTATTCATTTTTAGGCCTTTTGCCATTGAAGAGCATGGGTAAATGCTATTCATTCAGCTTTTGAGTGGAAGAATTTATTGGAATTGGAAGGGCTTTTGCCTCAATGGTCTTATCTAACTATGGTGTGTGTGGCTTTTCTTTTTTTCCTTACCTATGAAGCTGCTGCCATCAGTAAAGCAATTGTCATCTGCATTTTCAATAGGGGAATCTTTTAAATCCAGATCTGCTAGAATAAACACGATCAGTAATCTCTGAGCAGTCATGTTCTAGCATAGACGTATGATGGTCAGGTCTAGGCATAAAGTATAACAGGCTTTATCTGATATCTGAAATATCAGGTTCATCTGAAGGCACAATCTGGTATTTAGTAAGTCGGCATCCCGTCATCCATTGGTGGCCTTTGGTCCCTAGGACCCTTTGGATCTGATGTGGAGTCCTCACTGTCAAGAATTGTCCCAGAGTAAGTTCGGAAGCTGCTTCTACCTGGAGGGCTGTTGCAGCCTCTGCTTGAAGACAAGCCGGCCACCCACATTATCAAGTGACTTTGAAAAACAGCCCACCCACTTTGTTTCATTTCCTAGTTTCTGGGTAAGAACTCCCAGAATTTTCCCTGTTTTTCTGTTACATATAAAGTGAAAGGTTTTTCTAAATTTGGTAAAGCCAAAGCTGGGGTTGATGAAAGCTTAGCTTTAAATGTTTGAAATGCTATCTGTTGGGCCTTCCACCCAGAGTACAGGTTCTTTATCAGGGCCTTTAACTGAATCACACGATGGTTTGACTAAGAACCTAAATCCAGGAATCCACAGTGGGCAAAATCCTGCCATACCTAGGAAAGTACAGAGTTGTTTTTTTGTTTTTTGTTTTTTTTTTTCTTTTGTAGCTGGGGGTCCAGGATCTAATGCTGCCTTTTTTTTTTTTATTTCTGTCAGTAGATGGGGTACAGTAACTTGGCATTAGCTCATACCCCCAATATTGTACTTTTTGTTTCAATATTTGTGCCTTTTTAGGGAAGACATGATACCTTCTATTTGCCAAGAAATTAAGCAAAGTTATAGAATTACTATCTGATGTTTCTTTTGTGGGACTACAGATTAAAATATTATCCACATATTGAACTATAGTTCCTTGAAGCAGGGAGATATCAGGGAGGTCTCTGCTAAGTGCAGCCCCAAAGAGTGAGGACTGTCTCTAAATCCCTGTGGCAAGACAATCCAAGTTCATCGAACAGCCTATGGGCTTAAGGGTGAGGCTCATTCAAAAGCAAATTAGTGGCTGTGCTTCTTCACTTAGAGGGATGCAGAAGAAGGTGTCCTTTAAGTCAAATACTGTAAACCAGTTGGCATCAACAGGGTCCTGATTGAGAATCGTATATGGACTTGTCACTATGGGCCAAATAGGCATCACCACTTCATTTATAGCTCTTGTGTCTTGAACTGCCTGATAATCTCCACTGGGTTTCTTTGCTGGTAAAACTGGAGTGTTATAAGGAGATTAATGAAGTTTTAAAATACCATGTTTGAAAAAAGAAAAATACTATGTTTGAGAGATGTATCAATAAGTGGTTGAAAACCAGCCTTTGCCTCAGGTTTTAAGGGATACTGTTTTTTATGAGGTATAGTGAGTGGTGGGGTCCTTTAAGGTCACTTTAATAAGCAATAGTAATAAAAAATTTTAAGTCGCATACCAACTGCAGACCTGTGGATTTAATTCCTTCCAGATATTAGAAGGGATATCAGGGCAAGGTTTAAATTCTTTGGATGTTGAAGAGAACAAGCTGTCCTCTTCAGTAAGAGCAACGCTGCTTCCTAGTTCATCCATTAAATCTCCAACTAACGGAGTGGGACAAGATGGAAGGACTAGGAAAACATGAGTAACCAACTGACTTTTGTATGTAAAGGATAAACTTTCCTCTTCTGTGCCAACCATTTCTATGGTTAGAAAGACAAGTAGGGCTGGAGTGCTGAGGAAGAAGAGTTAAGTGGCTCCTGTATCAATAAGGAAATTGGTAAACTTACCTTCCACATCCAGGGTAACCTGGGGCTCAGAGGGAGCCAGAACACCCTCAGGGCCGGTCATGCTGGAGCCTCTGGTTCTTGCTCTCCAGTGGGGAAGTGCTTTCCTGTCTTCCTCTCTTTGTAGATGAGGACAGTCTCTCTTCCAATGTCCTCCTTTCTTATAAACAGGGCATGACTCTGGTGGAGAGACTGTGTTTGGACATTCTTTGCTCCATGGTCTGATTTGGTCACACCTGTAGCATGGGGTCTCACCTGCTCCTTTGTCTGATACTGGCTTTATTTTTGGCCCCTGGTTAGTCAGGTGTTATAGGGAATCTGCAATAGCCTCAGTCAATATTTTACCCTGCATTTTAGCTCTTCAGTCCTTTTCTTGCCTTAAGGCCATATTTCTATTATTAAAGACCCCAGTAGCTACCTCTAGTGGGTACTGGGTGGGGGTTTGAGGGCCCCCAAAAACCACTTTAGGCACAGGATGTCAGGTGCTGACTGACCTAAAGAAAAAAAATGCATTTTTAGTACAGTTGTTCCTTCAGGGGAGATTGGGTCCAGATTCATATATTTAGGGATGGTGTCTATCAAACAGCCCTGAAGTAGAGCTGGATTTCATCAGCTCCTTGGGTAACTTCCTGAATTTTATCACTCCTTTAGAGAATCCTTTTTTCATTTCTTTTATTAAACAAGTGATCATATGGTTTGGGCTTTCCCTTCCATACCATCTTGGTAATTCTGGTAAGGTTCAGTATTGGGAACAGTGGTTCCCTCCACTGGTTAATGAAGTCTATCTCTGACTGTTACTTCATCAGCAAATTCTTGAGCACCTGCCCAAAGATGGTTCTTTTCTTCAGGGGTGCAACAATATGATGTATATATCTTGGTAGGTCAAATTAAATGTAATAGGTTATTGTTGAAATTCCTCAATAAATTGGGAACAGGGTTTTTGGAATATTGTCCTAATTATTTATCAGAGCCAGGTCTGCCATGGAGAATGGGACATGACTTTAACTGTGCCTGTTTCTCCAGTAGCAACCTCCCTAAGAGGATGCAATCCAGATTGAGGCAGAAGTCCTAGGAGATAGGGAGTTCTACTCCTGGTGTGTCCATCTGGGCTGGGAGCAGAGGGGTCTTGAGGTTTACAAGGAGGAGAGATACTAACAGAGACAGGGTCATCCTTGTTTAGATTAGTCAGTGATCTCTACAGTAGCCAAGGTTTATTAGGAGAAACAGGCCTATTTACACAATCATCATCAAGTATGTCCAGAGGGGGTTTATTGGTGGTTAGACACATTTTTCAAGAGGCCCTGGGATCAGGATCCTGATTTAGGGCCATCAAGGCCTTGACATAGGGTACCTTAGTCCATTTGCCCTGTTTCCTGTAAAAGAGATTGGATAGATCATATTCAAGTTTAATGTCCATTAATGGGCCATTTTCCCTCAATCCCTGAGGAGTGCTGAGGCCATCCAATTTTACAGAAGATCATTTTTTTTCTTTCTTAGATCTTGCAATCTGAATTATTCCAGTGGGTTAAAAGGCATCCCCCAGGAAGAATCCTGGGGAACTGAAGGTATCCCATACTCTTAGGAAAGTAGAGAATGTTTATTACCAAAAATCCCCCGTGCCTCCTAGGTGGCATCTATGCAGGATGTTAGAGGTTCCTAGTATCAAAGTGACCAGAGGCAGCCTTCTAAGAAGGTGCAATGAACACTGTCTTACCTTGGAGGGATGCTAATGTCCCTCAGCTTCCCCATTGCATTCTAGACGACTAATGGGAGCCAGTGAATGGACCAAAATGCCATGGAGAACCTGTCATTCTTAATCCATGGAAAACACCAGAAAAGTTTTACAAGGGGAAATTATATACTATTGTAACTTAAGTATTCAGTAGGGGACATTGATGAAGAATAGTAAAGATAGAAATCCATCCTGGTCTAAGTGACATTCTAACACATATAAGTCCTTTATAGCTTACTTCACTAGAAATGGTCCCTGGTTGGGTTTTAATTCAGTTTGGTACTCGTTTCAGCCAGCTCCAAATGGAGGTCTCATGGTCAGAAGGGGCTAGGCCAGGGATTTGGAGGGGATTGCATTAGATGAATGAGGAAGAAACCTTACATGAGATTTTTTAGATCAGCAGCCATCCTAGTGACTTAGGTGGTGGTCCTGCACCCAAAAAAGAAAACCATGTATAAGAATAGGAATGATGAAAGAGCATTGAGTTTATGGGCCTTATAACCATAAGCTAGCCAACATAATAGCTTCCAGGCAAAAGGCAGGCTCTTTCATCCCCACAGAGTAGCCATGGGCTAGAGGACTGCAGCCTGAGCTGTTGACATGAAAGTATTCCAATAAACCCATACTCCTTGAAGAGCCTCTAAAATGAAAGTAAAAACAGAAGAAAGGATAACTCACCAAGTTTTCTCTGACATTCAAAGTCCAGATGAAGGAAGATGCAGAATTCCTGTATGGGCCACCAAAATATGATGCAGGATCATTGAGCCCAATGGTAAAGAAAGAATTCTAGAATTCTGGAGACGTTTTGCAGTGCAAAAAGGTGTTTTTATTCTAGCATGGGGACAGGACCTGTGGGCAGAAAGAGCTACATTGTGATTGTGAGGAGTGACTGATTATATAGGGTTTTTTAGCATATGGTGGTGAAGATGATGTTAGGACTCCAGGAAATAGAGTCTATAGGTTCCTGGAGGTCTATTAATATCATGTTTTTCTTGTATATCATTAAGACAGTTATAAAGTCTAGTAGAAACTCCACTAGAGTTTCATGTCTTACATGACTGTGATCTTTATCAATTGATCATGTTTTTCCCCTGCCTTTGTTCTTAGGCAGTTACTAGTGCCTAAGGAATGTTATATATTTATCCCATCTTAAGGGGAGGGGGCCTTGGTGGGGTGTCTGCCATTGTCTTGTGCTCAGCTTGCTTCTTGCTCCCTCATCAACTTGGTGGAGGGGTTGAGGGAAAAGGAGGGATCTAGGGTCCTGCGAGGCTTCTGTCTTGACTGAGTAGATGGTAACCTGAATCAAGACAGATGATGCTAAAGACATTTACAAATTTGGAGAAATCAGAGATGTCCTATAAATCACTGGATACATGGGTCTGGAGTGCAGGAAAACAAACTAAATTGGAGATCTATATCTGGATATCATTAGCATTTTGGAAATTGCTGAAGTCTTGGTTGCGGATGAGCTCAAGTAGCCTGAGTGCCAGAGTAAGAAGAGAAGTGGTCCAAATTAGGAATCCTGGAAGTGCCAAGATTGGAGGGGCAGGAAAAGAACAGAGCTTGGGAGGGAAACTGGAAATGCAACTGGAAAAGTGCATGCTTTATGAGGAATATAGTTTGGATTAGAAGAGAGAGAGTGGGCAATGATCAGTGGTGACCTTATGCTAAACACAAGGATGCAAAGGAATGGAAGACTGACTTAGTTCAGCCTTACCCACGGGAGAGGACTAGAAATCCTGTGAAGTGACTTCAGGTCACCATAAAGACTTCCTAGCACAACAAGCTAGGTTAGAAGAGTTTCCCAAGGAGGTAGTGGGTCCCCAGGCTAAATGCATTGAGCACTAGTTGATGACCACTTGGTAGGAATGTTGTAAAAGGATTCAAGCATCAGGGGACTAACTGTACCAGCTGGGTCTTTAAAGTCTTTGCACATCCTGAGACACGATGATGTTGTGTTTTGAAGGTGGGAGGTTGCCTTCTCTCGCCATCTTCACAACAAAGGAGCTATTCCTGAATTTTCCTTTCCCTCGATCATCTGTAAGAGAGCGGTTTCTTACGGAATTAGCTACACTCCCTGGGACATATTTATATGTCTCAACCTGGACATCTTTCCAGAAATCTTTAATCTGCTTTACTTTTAGGCAGAACTTCCTTTTCATAAGCCGTGTTCCAAACCCAGTTTTTTTGGATTTCCAAAAGGATCACTCACAGTTCTACCATTCCGGCAATACAATCCATATTAAATATAATTAATATCTTTCCCTGTATCATAAGTGGAGCTCACAAAATCTATCAGCCTTCATATTTCCAGACTAGGAATTGCGATCTTTCTGCCCTGATGTGAATACTTTTCCTACCTTCTATCCAAAAAATTTCCAGGCCTTTTTTGTGATCCTTGAAGGGTGGCAACCAGAGTGTATATCATTCCAGGTGTGGATGCCCCACTCTTTCATATGTGATGGACACATTTTACTTTCCACATAATCAGCACAAAAAACTATTTCTCAGGGAATGATTTATTGTAATTCTAAGTTCACTTTGAGTCACATAGACAGATGAGAAAAATTATATAGTTGTACTTTGAACAAATAGTCATCCCTATAATATACTTACAAGAAAATTGTGAGTTTATCATTGATGGCTTTGTCTGACCATAGCCCCGGGATTGTTCATCCGGTCAACTCTAAGACATGTAAAACCTTTGTAAACACTCGGCTCCAGCAATGGCCTTTTCCCTGCATTTCTGCTTTCATCATTTAGGATTTGTAATTCAATATTATTTCCTTTTATCTTCACATTCTTGAATTACATTTTAAGATAGTGACTCATGTTATAGTCTAGCTTCTGCTTCTACACTGAAAAGCCATGGCAGATACTATCAAATAGGGGCATTCTTTTAGAAAGAGCCTCACAGTACAATGATTATACTATGAGGTTATATCATGGCCCCTGTGTCTACTGCTGGACTCTTGGAGACCCATAACACAGCTCTCTGGCCCCCAACTTAGGTCATAATGGCATTCTGATGTCTCATCAGAATTCTTTGTCTTCTACCTATCCCCTCTGTCCTTTGGTTTAGTTCTGGTTAGGTCATAGGTATATGTTCTCCTACTGTACCCGCGAGGAGTGGTAAGTCCTGTACGTTTTCCTCCTTATTGATATGCTGGTTATAGCCACTACAAGGCCCTGAATCTTAAGGGCTCAGAGGATTATTTTTCAAATTCTTTACCTTACTTTAGAGAACTCTTCTCATTTGGTGCTATATTTTAGGTGGAACTGGAAACTTCTTTTAATGTTTAGATAGTTTTTCCTGTACAATGTGATTATTTCTGAAAGATTGATGAGCTGTTGACTAATGGACTGTGCATCCCTTAAGAGTTAGAATTCACCTTTGTACGCCTTAGCATCTAGCCCAGCATCTGCTACTTACTAGGCACCAAACAAATATCTGGATGAAAACTGAGGGGGAGTTAAAGTATACACTGAGAACATAAGGACCAGGTCTTTCTTCTAGAGTCCTTTTCATTTGTCTAAGCTGAAGTATAGTCTTTTTAAAAAGCTAAAGGTAGGAGTGCCTGGGTGGCTCAGTGGGTTAAAGCCTCTGCCTTCAGCTCAGGTCATGATCCCAGGGTCCTGGGATCAAGCCCCACATTGGGCTCTCTGCTCAGCAGGGTGCCTGCTCCCCTGCCTCTCTGCCTGCTTGTGATCTCTGTCTTTCAAATAAACAAAAATCTTAAAAAAAAAAAAAAAAAAGCTAAAGGTAGTAGTAGAGTTGGTGTTTTTCATAGCTGGCCATCAGAATTGCCCAGGGGGAGGCAGTGGAGCTTAACAAAAGTAGAGATTCCTGTGTTGATCCTCTCGTCAGAATATCCAGAGGAAGACTAGGAATCTGTATTTTTCATAAGAGGACCAGTTATAATGCAACTAGCTTGCATTGAACAAGACAACCTCTAATTCCTTTTCAGCAATAACATTCCTTGGTTCAAATATTAACTAGCTGATATGGAACTTTTTCTTTTTTTTGTACTAACCCCATTCTGTTTTCCCTTTTCATCATCATTCAGGGTCTGCTAAGCCAGTCGGTGATTTCTTCAACAGAGAAGCTCCCCTCCAGAGGCTCTAAACATTTGAGGCTCACACCTGTTCCCTTAGTGGATGAGATGACCTCATCGGCTCTGGTCAATATTAATCCTTTTACCCCAGAATCCTATAGAAAACAATTCTTTCAATCCAATGGCAAGAGGAAAACCCGAGCAGATCTGTAAGTGTACTGTTGCGTCTAACTTTTGAGAACTGATCTTAGTATGGTCAAGTAGAAGGGAGAGTGGAAAGTAAGATTAGGAACAAGAACTCTATTTGAATGCAACTGATATCCTGTTCCTACATTGCTCCTCCCTACTTGTTAATGTTGGTCTGCTTTGTCATAGAGAGTCTAGCGTGTCTCCTTTCTGAAGTGTACTGTATGGTGTCTTCTCTCTAAAAGAATAGGGCAGAGTAAGCAATAGACATCCGACTTCCATTAGCAAGTTGAATGAGCTATGGAATTGCATTCAAGTAGTCTTCCCTAGGTAACAGAAGGCTAGTCATTGGGGCAGGTGGAGCTCACACTTCAGGGAGTATACTGCTGTTTCCAGGATAACTGTGTGTGACTGAGAGCTATAATACAAGTATTTGAACCTCTCTGCAGGTGACAGGAGATTGGCTGAAGAGAAAAAGATAGTGTTGCTTTTGGAGGTACTAAGAATAGAAAGCCAAACTGTAAAACTGCACAAGGTCTCAATGGTAGAAATTGTCCAAATGAGGACTGTACATATTACTTAGGGACATTTCTTTACTACGTCTCTTCAATGCTTTTTCCTTTTTTACACAAAGGAAAACAAATAGCAAAATAAATGCACAGCTAACGATCTGAATTATGCAGAGCATTTACTGTTTTAGTTTGAGTTGTTTCATTTGGAATCAATGACTCTATTAAGCAGCTTCGTGGCCAGAATAGGTTTTCTCAATACTATCTCCTGGATCTTAAGTTAACAGAACTTCAGTCCAAGTATACAGGCTCACTTTTTTTTAACCAAGAATTCTGTTGGTTTTAGCTCTTCACGAATCTTTGTAAACCATCAGAACTAATGGATTCGCCTCTCATGGAACTAGCCAGAAGAGACCGTTAGTTTGCATTTCCTGCAATGAAAGTGATGACACTTTAGTAGCAGCTCTTGGTGCTTCTGAGTGGGCAATTTCCCCCCCTTACTTGTGCTGTTGTTTTTTTGTGGGGTTGTTATTTTATAAAGTATTGGAATGTCGTATGAAACTTAAGTCACAAGTGTCCAGCATCAGTTTGTCTCCACGAGTGTAACGTCTTCCTCTATTTGCACTTTCTATCCTGTGCTTCTCCAGAAGCAAAATCTACAGCTGGCTGTTCTAGAGCTTTAAATCTGGCTTACACATCCAGAATGCTACTGCTCATGCCAAAGAGGATGTTTGTCGGAGCTTTTGGGAAAGTAACTGAAAATATCTTAGCCAGTGTTAGAGTGTATTCTGTTGTACTGATGGTCTTCCTCTGAACCTAGGGCAAAGTGGGGAGATGAGTTTTGAAGGGGAAGGTTGCGATGGGACAGGAAAGAGCACTCAGGTTCCTGTGTCCTGTGTGATCCCCACTCCATGGTTCAGCATTGCTCTGCTTGCCAAGAACCTCACTCCAGCCCCTGGGCTGATTCCTACTCATTCTGGAAACTTAACTTGCCTATCCTCTTTCCTGAAAGACTTTTACTCTTGAAATTGTGATTTGGGTGCTGCGTATGGTGTCCCTTGATATCTTGTTCTTATTCTTGCTTCTTACATTGAAACTTTCTATTTATCCTTGTCCCCAAATACAGGCTGACATGGGGAAGGAATTGTCTTATTTACTCTTACAACCTCAGAACCTTGTAGAGTATGAAGCTCAGTAACGTCAGTCATACATCATTGATATCACTTCTTTTTTTTTTCCTAAGTGAGGAAGCTGGTCCAGGGGAAGGCAATGTAGAACAAGGGCTACCTGCCAAGGTGAGCACAGTTCTCTGTTCCAGCTGCCATAACTTAGTCACGTCATCCTATTGCCAATCTCTCTCTCTCCTCTTCTCCTTCCCTCTCTCTTTACCACCCCCACCTCACTTTGTAGATTTGCAAATGTGCTTTGCAGCTGAATTGATCTGGACTCTCAGCAGAGTCTGTATTCTTAGCTAGTTATTACTTTACCCGACAAAGCCTCATCAATATATCACCGAATCATTACCTTGCAGTGTTTTTAGATTAATGGCTACTGCTCTATCTTGGATTTAGGGGGAAATTCTATATTCATGGGGTAGAGAAGTGAAGGGAAAATTCAAGACATTTAAGGTCCAAAAATGGAAGAGCAGAAGAGAGAAAAACGGCATGAAGCCATAAGTTTAAATGTAAAATTTTTGCTCTCGAATATATCAGTTATCTATTGATTTTTATATAATGCTCACAGCCGTTGATGTAGCATCTCTCATTTGATAACCTAGCCTAAGAAAATAATGCTGTAAATATTACACCAGAGATGTTTATTGCAGCCTTAGCTGTAATGACCAAGAAGAAAAAAGAAAAAAAGGAATACTAAATGTCCAATAACAAAAGAATGGCCAAATTAGAATTTACAGTAGAATATTAAATCGCCATTAAGAAGCTTATAATACCATGAAAACATGTTTATGCTCAATATTCAGTTTACAAAAGTGGAGGGGAAGGGCTTAAGGTTGGGGAATAATGTAGATGGTAAGATGGCTTATTTGCTGTCTGAGATGAGGATGGGAAGGTAGTGGCTGAGCAATTGGTAAAAAAATCTTTAGGTTTCTGAGCAGAAGTTTGGATTCCTTGGAGGAGACAATTAGGTGTGTCTTATTCTATGGTAACATTTTGCAAAAATAATTTTCATTATTAGAAGAGATGGAGAGAGGGCTTGTAGCTGTGGCAGCCCCAGACATGGGAGAAATAGAACTTGAGATTGGCTAAGGGCAAAGAAAATTCTAGATCTTGTTAATGAAGACTGGTTGGTATTAGTTGTTGAAATGAGGAGCTAGTAAGAGTCAGGATTCTTTAAAATCCAGTTAGATGAAAAAATTCTTGCTAACAGGGACATTGGGAAAGAATGACTTCATGGAGATAAAGTGGTTTGGATTGAGATTCATATAAATTCATGGAGATTTGTATCATTTTAGCTATGATTTTTCTGAGAATTTACTCTGTGCTTGGCACTGAGCTAAGTTACACACACACAAACACACACAAACACCTTTTCTCATGTAATATTTAAAAGAACCCCAAGGAGTAGTTGCTAGGATGCTCAGTTTACTTTAGAAGAGAAAACTAATAAAGGAGTTCAGTGATTTATTTATTTTTATTTTTTTGCCTAGGGCTACCTACTAGCCCTAGTTAGTTAGCCAGTAGATGGAAGGATTGCTGTACCTGAACACATAAGTTGCTAGTTAGCCAGTAGATGGAAGGATTGCTGTACCTGAACACATAAGTTGAAATAATCAATTTGACAGTTTTGTTCTCTGTACTACAATTTTTGAGGAAACAAATTGAACAATAAGTTCATTCAATTTGAGATGGAAACACTAGCAGCCAGAGTGTGAGGTAGGTAGACAAGAATCAAGGAGAGGTGTCTTTTTTTTCTCCTTAACATGTTCTACTTGGATCCCAGCCATTCCTTCAACTGAGGACAGTAGCTGTTGTTGTGAGCAGGTGTTTTCTCCCTAAAAACATATTGAGAATAAGCATATCCCAGAAAGATGAAATAACCTAGAAAAGGACTTAATATATGAAAAAATGCCAGTACAGAGTTGTATCGATGGTAATGCAGAGTACTAAAGGTAGTCAGCAACGGGGGAGGTTCTTGCTACCATGAATTACTGACACTGAATCCAACAGATTTGCCTCAAAAGTCTTTTTGAAAACTTTGAGAAATTTTGGAATATTCCTTAAATTTATTGTTCACAATATGTTAGAATTATTTTAACATTTTAATAAAATATTTCAGAGGTGTGTGCTACGAGAAACCAACATGGCTTCCCGCTATGAAAAAGAATTCTTGGAGGTAGAAAAAATTGGAGTTGGGGAATTTGGTACAGTCTACAAGTGTATTAAGAGGCTGGATGGATGTGTTTATGCAATAAAACGTTCCACAAAACCTTTTGCAGGATTATCAAATGAGTAAGTGCCTTTGAAATGTAGTAGAAGTACAAACTTAGATTTGGAAAGTTGTTTCTCATCAAAACATTTTAAATAATAGTACTGATGTCATTAAAAACATACCCATTGCTATCCCTTCCATTGTATGTAGTCTTACATTCATAATCTTTCTGAGTTTTCCAAACCAAAGATAAGTTATTTCCTTAAACTAAACCATAATTATTTGGATACAATTCTGTTACAGTGTTTTTGTTTGTTTGTTTTCTTGCATGGTTCTTGAGGCTATTTCTACTGGTGTTCCTGCTTTTGCTTTAAAGAATAGATACATGGAATGATCTGCCTGTTAGTTCATTAGAAATATTGCCAAGCAGGAAGTTACTATTAACTCACTGGTTATCTCCACTTTGTATTAATAATGAATTCAATAATGAGTTCAATGTTTCAAAGACTACAAGTGAGGAAAAGGCAACAAAATTTAACTTTCATTCCCAGAGCTAATTGTTCAGAAGTCTTCCTTTTACAAAGAAAACAATTATTTTTAGATTCAGCCAATGCTTTTTGTTAACTGTAGGAATGTAATAGTTTGCTGAATCTGAAGTTATGGACCTCAGAATTCTTCATTTTTATACCAGAATTCACTGAGTATTATATTTCACTTTTTTTGTGTTGGATTTCCTGTTCCATAATGAGTATGTCTCCCTAAGACAGCCCCTATGACCATGTCACATTGGCTAAGTGTAATATTGACTCTAATGACTGTCCAGCCTTCACAGAGAAGATAGAGGATCCATTACAATATCCAACTATCAAGTCCATAGTGGCCTTATTAAGCCCATCACAGCTTTTTTTTTTTTAAATTGTGATACAGTGAAATTAAAACTCAAAGCATGTCTGCCACTGAGATAGTAATAAGCTAATACTCCTCTTTACATATGCCACATTCAATAAAAAATAACATGGATTTTGGTACCAGGATAATCAGTGTTCTTGTCTTGGGTCTACTATCATTGGCTTGACATTGGGCCAGTCACAGCTTTTCTAAAGCCTTCATCCTTGCCACTATATCTTACTGAGTAGTTATGAAAATTAAATGAACTAAAATACTAAGTAAGCAGTGAGTACTCAGTAAATGTTCTGCCACTGTTAATAATGCCTCATATATTCTTTTATTTTTTATCAGTATTTTTATTATGTTCAATTAGCTGATATCATTAGTTTTTGATGAGTGTTCGACAATTCATTAGTTGCTTATAACACCCAGTGCTCATCACGACATATGTCCTCCTTAATACCCATCACCTGGTTACCCCATCCCCTCCCCTAAGCTTCTGTAACTCTCAGTTTGTTCCTCAGAGTCCAGAATCTTGTCTCTTAAAAAAAACATTTGTATGTATATTATCTTGACTCATTTTTCTTGATGCTTGTCTGTCTGCTAGGAATTTGGCTTTGCATGAAGTTTATGCTCATGCAGTCCTTGGACATCACCCGCATGTGGTACGTTACTACTCTGCATGGGCAGAAGATGACCACATGATCATTCAGAATGAATACTGCAATGGTAAGTATGCAGAGTAGTGTCTATGGAGGGGGGGATGAACATCTCCATCTTTGCCTCCCCTTGTAGTTGATGCTAGGCATAGCTGAGTCATACCTAAAAAGTCTGTATTATAGTTTTGCTTGAAGCAGAGTGCTGGGGACACAAGTTGTGTTGAAAAGGAATTTCCATTTTCTGCTATGTTGTATATCTTTCAGAGCTGATGTGTGGCTGACACATAGAAGCTATCAACCCCTTCACACTTTACTCAATATTTAGAAAAAGTTTGCCCTAGTGGTTTGAATGGTAAATCCTTCTCTTATATTTGCTAGGTATTCTAAAATACGCAAACCATAGTCCCTATCATTTTCAAGGAGGGAGTGGTAAACTCACATAGCCAACTTTTGATTAATTTTCAAGTGGATTCCTGAATTGGGACATAATTCATGTATCTTGCTGCTTCTTACCTTTGAGCTTTAGTTTAGTTTTTTTTTTTTAAGATTTTATTTATTTATCTGAGAGACCACGAGGGAGGGAACACAAACACAGGGAGTGTGAGAGGGAGAAGCAGGCTCTTTGCTGAGCAGGGAGCATGATGTGGGGCTCCATCCCGGGACTCTGGGAACATGACCTGAGCCAAAGGCAGACACTTGATGACTGAGTCACCCAGGCACCCCAAGCTTCAGTGTTCTCACTAGAGTATGAGCGTGGGGTGGGTGCTGGGAATGAAACGCAATGACTTCAGGCATATTCCTTCAGGACTATACATACACAAGAAACTGGCAGAACTTTTGCTGGGCTACTTAAATTTTTTTAAAAGATTTTATTTATTTGACAGAGAGAGAGAGAGAGATCACAAGTAGGCAGAGAGGCATGCAGAGAGAGAGGGGGAAGCAGGCTCCCTGCTGAGTAGAGACCCTGATGCGGGACTCGATCCCAGAACCCTGAGATCATGACCTGAGTCAAAGGCAGAAGCTTTAACCCACTGAGCCACCCAGGCGCCCCTGGACTACTTAAATTAAAAAAAAAAAATAGTCTTTTGGTTTAACCTATTTTGATTTGAGATTAAGGGGTTGACATAACAGTATAGTTACACGTGATTATTCGCAGAGATATTTCTCATCAAAATGTTCCCTGGTAAAATAGGAAAGTGCTACCAAATTAAATAGAAGCTTTTTGGCATTTTAGGAGTAGCTATCCATAGTCTGGTCATGATTAAGATCAGATAATAGCATCCCCCCCAAACTTCCTCCCCCTAAAAAACAACATGCACACCCACCCTCAAGTTTCTCTGATAGTACAGTTTTGGAGGAATTTTAGTTACCATCAGGTAGTGCTGAGCATGTATGTGCGATTTGACTTTTGAGAAGAATGGTCAGTGATAAGCTTCATCATTATATATACAAGTAAGTAGATAATATTATGAAATGCCAGAAACATAGAAAATATCACATATATACTGCAAAATAATGACTTGGTGTTTCATTAGGGTCTGATTTCCTTGCAGTATTAACTGTGAACTTTGTTGGATTTTTTTTCCTCTAGCAAGCTCACCTAAATCCCTTTTTCCTAATAGTCTCTTTAGAACAAAAAATGGACCCTTCCCTTGTGATAGAGAAGTTGATATTTTTCTTAATCTTCTCTTCCTAATTCCTTCTTATCATAACCTGAGATTCCCTATTCTTCTCCCTCCCCACCCTAAAATTGGTTTTATTTTCATGACTTTTACTACTAACAAGAACAAAATTAGCCAAGAAAGTAAAACAAAACAGAATTAATTTAATCTGATTTGGGGCATTGTAAGGATTTCAAATTGTAAAAAGAATAAGAAAGGGATTATTCCTATTACAAATCCTCTTCTAATTCTTTTCAATATTTGAATCCCTTCTATAGGTGTGATATTGTATTAAGTTCTAGGGTGAGATATACCATAGATTGAGCCATGAAGTCCTTCCAGGAACTTCACTCCACTTGCTCTGTTACAATGAATACACAAGAGACAATTTGCTTTAAAGCCAGGTTGTACAACTATGGATAAAAAGCATTCAGAGAAGATGCAATATGAGCAAGGGGCGGCACAGTGTGGCAGAATGGACCTGGGCTTAGGCACACCTAGGCAGACGTGGGTGTGGCACACTAGTTGTCCGGTATCTGGGATGTCAGTCCCACTGGGTAAAGAGATCGTAATATTTACTTAAGGGAGTATTTGAGAAATAGCAGCAATGTATGTCAAAGGCCAGCACAGTGCGGTACCTGATACATCATAAGAACTCAATACCTGTTATTAGAGCAGCCCAAGAAAATCTCATAAAGGAGGTAAGACTTGAAAGAGGGTTTGCCTAAAGATTACCAGAGTTTAAGGAAGTAGAGGGAAGACTTCATTAGAGGAAGAGCATGCAGACAAAGGGCATGGTTTCGGGAATGGGTCTGACTCCACAAATAGGAGACTGACAGGACCGAGGTGATCCCTGTAATAGGAAATAAGATCAGCAAGGTAAAGTGAGGGAAGACTACAGAGGGCTTTTCGATGTTTCTGGGCAGTTGATTTTGGAGTAGATTTACGAGGAATCATTGTTTACCATGGTGGTCTGCTCACCTCACCGCATACTTGCCCGTTAAAATGTAACTGATTTATCAAAATGTAATTCACATACATTGCTTTCAAATGTGAACTGATCGTTGAAAATAAAGCCTGCCCTTATACTTGTCTTATCTGTAGTTATGGATAATCCATAGCTTTGAGACTGTGCCCTTCGGCTCTAAATCTAAATCAAGGAGAGTTAAGTCCAAGTACTTGTAAGGTGGCAGAGTAGCCAATGCCCGATTCCTTCTAGTGCTTCCTGCCTCCATCTTCTCCCTCTCCCTCTCCCTCCTCTCTTCCTCCTCCTGCTTGCCACCTTTACCCTGGCACCCCCAGCCTGTTCTAGCAGTCAGGCTAGAACATTTATAGTTACGGATCTATTCAGATTATAAATGACATGACTTAGATAATGTACATCATAATTAGTAGAGACCAGCAGTTACCTGATTTTCCCAACTGTGCCTCATGAGCCCTGAACCAATCAAATGTTCCTTCTTTCCCGTCAACCTTGCCAAGATCTCCTACGTGTCACCTTGGGGTCAGCCTCTGAAACCTGAATGTGTTCCAGCAAGCAGATCAATTATGCAGCCGCCAGGATTCCAAATGACTCAGGATGGGATGGTTAACCTCTCCCTAACAGCGGTATTTTCTTGTGATGACTTCTGTCACTGATGTTTTATAGAGCCTGCTCCCCTAGGACAGTGGTTCTTGGATTTGTTCTAGTGATGTGACATCCAGAAGCCTGCATTCTCTGTGGAACACCATGAATACTGGTTATGGTTTTTTTTTCCCCTACCAAACAAGGAATAACTACTTGCAGAAAAATATGCTTGTGTTGTAGATAGCAACATAAACTCAAGATTTTTGAGAATACACGTGTATGAACAAAATATCCTGTTGAATTATTGTCCTGCTGTTTACATTTCATTGTTGGAAGGCATTTACTATTTATTTTAGTATCTGTCAGTCTTCATAAACAGATGGAAAAACATAGCTTTGTCTTTCTTAAGTTTCTTTTTTTTTCCTTCCCTGCCAAGTTGGGAAAGCACTTTTATTTTATCTAAAGGAAAGAATTCAACCAGCAATCTCATAAAGATGGTTTGAGAAGAGCTGTCTAGGAGCTGGTTGTTTCCTCCTAAGGCATAATGATGGCAATTTATGGTACCATCTCCAGGTGGTACGTTGGGGTATGGAGTTAAGGCTCCAGTGTAGCTGAGATTAGTAGGGCTGAAGCTTATAGTTAGTTCATTCAGCATTGCTCTATGAACACCTACTTCCTTAATACTATTTAGCAAAGAACAGTTAATAATGCTCTCCAATGAGAGGAAGACAATCAGCTTTAGTTGTGGCAAAATAAAGATCTTCTAACACTTTTGCATAAATGCTTTTCAGTAACTTTTACTGTTGTTAATTATTACTTGGCTACCTTTAATATCACCTACAGAGCTTCTAAGTAATTAAAAGTGCTGCTAGCACGGGTCTAGTTACCTTAATACCTGTAGCTCTTCAGGGAATTGGCAATAGATCTTTGCTTCTTACCTAAAAGACCATCTTAAAGGGTTCCTACATACCCCCAGGATGTTTCTCTCTTTTCATACCTTTTATGGGGTCCCTGTCCCAGTCTTTCCTTTCCCTCTGTTGTGAGAATAGACATTCAGTTCAGAATACATATTATGTGCAAGACCTTGAGAAAGTGAAAAGGAATAAGACGGGGCCCTGTCTTGAAGGAGCACCTAGCCTAGTAGGCAGAGGAGTTCCAGCCTTAGATGCAGGTTTCCTTCTCCTCGCCACACCTCACAGCTTCATCTGCAAACTTAGATTCAAGGTGACTTTGTTTCAATTCACTCCTCCTTTCTAACTAATGTCCTCTTCCACACATACCTTGTAAGAAGATTCCCAGAAAAAAGGGCACACCCTTCACTTTAGGCCTCTTTGTGTTTCTGAAAAGGGCTAAAACTCTTCTCCTTTCTGAATTTAATTATTTTTAACACGAATGGTCAATCTTTATATTGAATTTTACAGAGTATGCTTGAAAGAATGGATTTCCTAAAAAATACCATTACCATCTCCGATCCTATTGTTCTGGACACACATACTTGAAGGCTGGAGCCCTAACTGCCAGGGAGACGCAGGACTCTATCGTTTGAATGAAGAGGCTGCCAATGAATGCAAATTAATGAAATAAAGGGTTCAGAAGCATCCTAATACCGTAGGACAGGGGCAGACAAGATCAGGTGGTCAGATGAATCCAGGCCTTATATTTCACTGATAATGATAAACCAACAGTCTATCCATAGCTGATGTGCAAATACTGTGGCTCAAATAGGACTTAGGTGTATATTGAAGGTTTATATTTTCCTTGGGTTAGCAGTCATTAAATATTCTTATTTTGTGATCTATTTTAATGGAATTAAGCTTAGATTCAATTACATTAAATTTACTAGTAGCCTGTAATTACTAGCTTGACACTGAATTAATCATCAATGACAATAGTAGCTATTTGTCCAGGCCTGATTGGGCTTCTGGTTAATGATTAGATAACACTTTTAAAATGTTAGTTGGGGCAGCAGAACTCAAGGCAGTAGAACCACATATTGGATACCTGACATATGACATTTTATTTTCTTCTTTAAAAGTCCTGTAACTCTTCTCTAATGTGTCGTGGTTTAGACAGTGGCAGATATTATGTTTTACACTGAAACTGAATAATCTAGACTTGTTGGACTGAACTCATTCACAAGAAATTTCTTGACTGTTTACTACACTTTTACCTATTGAGATTCATAGTTTTTCTCCATTCTGTGGGGCTGCTGTCTGTTGTTCCTTCCTAGGTGGGAGCTTGCAGACTGCTATATCTGAAAACACAAAGTCTGGCAATCATTTCCAGGAGCCGAAACTCAAGGACATCCTTCTGCAGATTTCCCTTGGGCTTAAGTACATCCACAACTCTGGCGTGGTGCACCTGGACATCAAACCCAGTCAGTATGGTTCCGCTCTGCTCCTCTGGCCAGACTCCCCCATGTTAGAACTGGCGTCTGTGTGTCTACCAAGTGTTGAAGATGCTGTTAGCTGGCAAAATCTTTCATTTGTTTCCCTAAAAAATTTAAACAGCTTTGTCCATTATCCCCCCCAGGACTAGGGGACAGAGAGAAAAGGCTCTTTCCTGGATAACGAAGCCAAAGTATGAAAATAGGTCTCTAACTTCCTGCATAGTTAAGCGATCACGTTTTGGCTACCTCCCGAATGTACTGACAACTAGTGCTGTACACACTCTTTCTTTTTTTTTTTTTTTTCCCTTTTTGTTAATTTTTTCAGCGTAACAGTATTCATTCTTTTTGCACAACACCCAGTGCTCCATGCAAAACGTGCCCTCCCCATCACCCACCACCTGTTCCCCCAACCTCCCACCCCTGACCCTTCAAAACCCTCAGGTTGTTTTTCAGAGTCCATAGTCTCTTATGGTTCGCCTCCCCTCCCCAATGTCCATAGCCCGCTCCCCCTCTCCCAATCCCACCTCCCCCCAGCAACCCCCAGTTTGTTTTGTGAGATTAAGAGTCATTTATGGTTTGTCTCCCTCCCAATCCCATCTTGTTTCATTTATTCTTCTCTGTACACACTCTTTCTAATTCAGCGCTGACTAAAGTGAAGAGATATGGTCTGGCACTCAATAACGTGAAACTCAAAGAAACATCATTACCATGTTTTTCAGGCTTATTTCTTTGTTTTGAGGCTACTAGCCTCTTCAGAGGATGAGGGGTATCTGAGATCAGTTTCCCTTAAAATAGGTATTCTCAATCACTGAGCTGTTCAGAAGTAGTGTGAGAGATTCCATGGAAGAAAAGAAACATAGTGTTGTTATATGTACACAGAAGAGGAGGAGAGGAGGGTGGCTGAAATGACAGACACAGAAAAGAATCTTTGGTGTGAAAAAGCTAAGGAATCATGACTTTGTCAATTCGGTATTTTTTGATTGTTGGTTTGTTTTTGTTTTAGGTAACATCTTCATTTGTCATAAGATGCAAAGTGACTCTCCTGTTGTCCCAGAAGAGATTGAAAATGAAGCCGATTGGTTTCTCTCTGCCAATGTGATGTATAAAATTGGTGAGTTTGGGGCACCTGGGTGGCTCAGTTGGTTGAATGACAGCCTTCAACTCAGGTAGTGATCCCGGAGTCTCGGGATGGAGTCCCAAATCGGGCTCCCTGCTTAGCAGCGGGTCTGCTTCTTCCTCTGACCTTCCCCCTCTTATGCTCACTCTCTCTCATTCTCTTCTTCTCTCAAATAAATAAATAAAATAAAAAAAATTGGTGAGTGTACCTTAAGCTCTGACCTGTATATTATCTTATAAAATTTATAGTGATGACCCCATTTATTCTAGTTTTAAAGACATGCTTTTAAAGGGCTCTATTTTTTTTTTCTTTCTTTTTTCAGGTGACTTGGGTCATGTGACATCGATAAGCAAACCAAAAGTGGAGGAGGGAGATAGTCGCTTCCTGGCTAATGAGATTTTACAAGAGGTAAAGATTAGGGAAACAGAGGGTATTTTATAACCCATTGAACTTTTTGACTCTCAAATGAAGGTTCACAGTGCAAGAGATGTTTATAATTTTTAAAAAAGACTTTATTTTATTTTATTTAGCACTCTACCACCTTTTTTTTCTACATATGGTATTTATTTTAGGGAGAGAGCCCTAGTGTATGAGTAGGGGGAAGGACAGAGGGTGGGGAGAGAGAATCTCAAGCAGACACTGTGCTGTGTGCAGAGCCCAGTGCAGGGCTTGATCTCATGACCCTGAGATCATGCCCTGAGCTGAAATCAAGAGTCAGATGGTTAACTAGCTACCCATGTGCCCCAAAAGTTCATATTTATAATTTAAATTGATATTATCCACTTTCCTATTCAGAATTGAGACCAAAGATGATAAACTTAAAAAAAAAATAACCAGCATGATGAGGAAAGCTGGCTCAGTCATGGATTAATCAATATTTTTTCTGTTTTTTATAAAGGTCCTTTACTGTTTCTAGTATTTCTTAGATTTCCTAAACTCATGGATTCCCCAGCAGAAACGAAGCCTTTATTGGTTCAGCCCATCTGTATCATGCTATCCTCCTTCTGATAGTACCATCAACTCTGATGAAATGACCTTCATTTATTGCCTACCTTTTAGGATTTCTGTGGAGTCAGGGTAGGAAGGATTTAACTCCCTCTAGGATGATGATATCTGTGCCCAGCCGGTCTGTGCTTGAAGCCTCTTTGAGCCTGATAGAACAAAATGGTACTAAGACTCTGCCTTAAAAGCTTCAGGGCACAGCAATGTGAATCAGGTGGATTTGTGCTATATCCTCCATCTTCTCTAGAAGTAAACTACCAGCCATGGCAGATGTGACCTTGCCCACTGTCCAAGCTCATATGTACTCAAAACAATCTCTCTTACCAGTTGTCTTTACTGTCATCACACTAGGCAAACTAACTGGCCTTCCTTTCTTCCGTTTTGAAGGATTATCAGCACCTTCCCAAGGCAGACATATTTGCCTTGGGATTAACAATCGCAGTGGCTGCGGGAGCAGAGTCTTTACCCACCAATGGCACCGCGTGGCATCATATTCGTGAGGGGAACCTTCCCGACATTCCTCAGAAGCTCTCAGAAGAATTTTACAATCTACTCAAGGTGGTATCTCTTATGAGATGAAGAGAAGATAGAAATGTCTTCTTTTTAAAAAATATAATGGCAAGGAGGTGGGGGGGGGGCGGGGAAGGAGATGGTGGTGGTGCTGCTGACAGAAGAAAAAGGAATCATGACCCCAAAGCCCAGAAAAGCCACAGGACAGACTGAAAGCTTCTCAAGGAAACTTAGAGGATATTACAGAACCTTTTATGTTCTGGTTTAAAATCCTGTTACATTTTTTCCTTTTCCCTTCCCAACAGGTGGGCAGTTCAGGAAACCAAGGCTGAGAGCAGTTCCTGGACTCGTATTCTCACCTTTGACAATTGATTAGCTCTAAAATCAAACCTGGGCTTTTGCTCTTGTTTCAGGGTTTTAACTATTGTCATTGGTAACGGTGATATTATGAAAGAAATTTGAATTCTGAGTGTATAGAGGAAAGTATAAGCTATTTTATAGATGGGTAACTGGCAATACCACCAATCATCTGCACTACTGGAAAAAGGCATAATGTTAATTCAGAAATCTATGTGTTACTTGTATTCTGCGATATCTGAGTATGTGTAGGGACAAGGAAAGGAGGCGCGTCTGTTAAAACAGAGGTACAAGAAGGGGGCACCTGGGTGGCTCAGTTGGTTGAGCAACTGCCTTCAGCTCAGGTCATGATCCCGGACTTCCAGGATCGAGTCCCACATCGGGCTTCCAGCTCCTTGGGGAGTCTGCTTCTCCCTCTGACTTTCTCTTCTCTCATACTCTCTCTCACTCATTCTCTCTCAAATAAATAAATAAAATCTTAAAAAAAACAGAGGTACAAGAAAATGACACTATTGAGAAGCTTAGAATTATACTAAGAATTCAAAATATCTAAATAAGACTTCATGGTTTTTTTTTTTTTAAGATTTTATTTATTTACTTGTCAGAGAGAGAGAAGGGGGAAGAGAGCACAAGCAGGGGGAACAGCAGAGGGAGAAACAGGCTCCCCAATGAGTAAGGAGCCCGATGCGGGACTCGATCCCTAGAAGACTTCATGGTTTAAGGAACAGGACTGGTTAGGATACCTACAATAGCCTTAGAAACATCTACTCTTAGGGATTAAATTCAGGTTTCATAGTTCACCTGAAAACTTCAAATTTAGTTGCAAACTTGTCCTTCTGTGCTTCTGCTTTCCTGAAAGAACAAAGTAAACCCTTGCTCCCAGCAGACCTTCGTGCATGGCCTAATCACTTAATTTCTGTGTGTAAATTACTCTTAGATTTAGTTAATACATACTGAGTACTTCAGTGCTGGTCCAGTGTACTAGTTACACATATATGTTAGTTCATTTAAATCTTGCGATGCTCCAAAGGATGAATATTGTTATTCCCAAGTATCAGGAAAGGGAAAGTGAGTTTCAGCATAGTTAAGTCACTTCCTCAAACTACTTAGTGAATGGTGGAGCCAGTTCTAAACAATTGGTCTTCAAATGGAAGGTCCAGTGTTTTCTCCATTTTATGACATTGCTCATTGCTGTAAATAATTAGCTACTTTCTACTGTATTTAAATTGTTTTAGATTAAGGCACTTTCTACCTGAAGATGAGTATTGTAGGAATGCTGTCATGGTGAGGTGTCCTTAGTTTTAAGTGGAAAGGATCATGTTGTAGTAGAAAGCAAATGGAACTAGGAGTTGGTTGACTTGGGTTTTAGTCTTGGTCCTGTCAATAAGATGGGCAAGTCAATTTTGATTTCAGGACCTCAGTTTCTCCCCATTTAAAATTAAGGTATTAGACTAGTTAAACACACAACTAGCTCTAAAATATGCATAAAGACATAAAGACAAGTCAAAGCTACAGATGACAGATGCCACTGTATAGGGATGATGCTCCCATCCCTGGTGGAGCTAAGTTTTTATTTATTTCTTCCCCTGCAAAATTAAAAGCAGAGTTTGACAAAACTCACCAGCAGTAGCTGGGTTGGAGTTGGCTGGGTGGTGAGATTTTCCTAGCAGTGAAGTTTCTGTATCTTTTGTTTTGGTCAAACATCAACAGAGCATGATCCACCCTGACCCAAGGGAGAGACCTTCTGCAGCAGCTCTGGCCAGAAGTCGAGTTCTCCGGCCCTCCCTTGGGAAAGCAGAAGAGCTCCAGCAGCAGCTTAACTTGGAAAAGTTCAAGACAGCCACACTGGAAAGGTAGTTTTTTTGTTTGTTTTGTTTCCTGTTTTTGTTTGTTTGTTTGTTTTAAAGCCCTAGGCCCAATGTGGGGTTTGAACTCACAACCCCAAGATCAAGTCATTTATTTAACACATCCCCCTACCCACCTCCCTTCTGGTAATCCATCAGGTTGTTGTTTATAGTTAAGAGTCTGTTTCTTGATTTGTCTTCCTTTTTTTCCCCTTTGCTTTTTTTGTTTCTTAAATTCCATGTATGAGTGAAATCACATGGTATTTGTCTTTCTCTGACTCTCTAGTTTCATTGATATCCTTGCAAATGGCAAGATTTCCTTCTTTTTTATGGTCAAATAATAGTCCATTAAATATATACACCATATCTTTATTTATTTTTATTTTTGTTTTATTTTATTTTTTAAAAGATTTTATTTGACAGACAGAGATCACAAGTAGGCAGAGAGGCAGGCAGAGAGAGAGGGGGAAGCAGGCTCCCTGCTGAGCAGAGAGCCTGATGTGGGGCTCGATCCCAGGACCCTGAGATCATGACCTGACCGAAGGCAAAGGCTTAACCGACTGAGCCACCAGGTGCCCCTAAATTAACATACAATGTATTGTTTGTTTCAGGGGTAAAGGACTATGATTCATCAGTCTTACACAGTTCACAGTACTCACCATAGCACATACCCTTCTCAGTGTCCATCACCCAGCCACCCCATGCCTTCTACCTCCCTCCCCTCCAGCAACCCTCAGTTCGTTCCCTGAGATTAAGAGTCTCCTATGGTTTGTCTCCCTCTCTGGTTTAGTCTTGTTTCATTTTCCTTCCCTTCCCCTATGATTCTCTACCTCGTTTCTCAAATTCTTCATATCCATGAGATCGTATGATAATTGCCTTTCTCTAATTGACTTATTTCGTTTAGCATAATATCCTCTAGTTCCAACCATGTTGTTGCAAATACCAAAAGCGTCTGTTTTCTTGATGGCTGTACAATATTCCATTGTACATATATATACCATATTTTCTTTATCCATTCATCTGCTGATGGACATCTAGGCTCTTTCCATAGTTTGGCTATTGTGGACATTGCTGCTATAAACATTGGGGTGCATGTACCCCTTCAGATCACTTCATTTGTATCTTTAGTATACTACATCATCTTTACCTATTCACATATTGATGGACACTTGGGCTCCTTCCATAATTTAGTTATTGAAGATAATGCTGCTATAAACATTGGGGTGCATGTATCACTTTGAATTAGTGTTCTTGTATTCTTTGGGTAAATACCCAGTAGTACGATTGCTGGATTATAAGGTAGTTCTCTCTTTAACTTTTTGAGGAACCTCCACAACTGTTTCCCACAGTGGCTGTACTAATTTGCATTCCCACCAGAAGTGCAAGAAGGTTCCTTTTCCTCCACATCCTCTTCAAAACTTGTTGTGCCTTGTGTTGTTGATTTTCCCATTCTGTCAGGTGTGAGGTGATGTCTCATTGTACTTTTCATTTCCCTGATAAGTGATGATGACCAAGTTTTCATATGTCTATTTGCCATCTGGATGTCATCTTTGGAGAAATGTTTGTACATGTCTTCTGCAAATTTTCAATTGGATTATTTTTGGGGGGTTGTGTTGTATTAGTTCTTTATGCATTTTGAAAACTAACCCTTTATATGATATTTGTCCAATATCTTCTCCATTCCATAGGTTGCCTATCAGTTTCATTGATGATTTCCTTCACTGTGCAGAGGATTTTCATCTTTAAGTCCCAAAAGCTCATTTTACTTTTGTTTCCCTTGCCCCAGGAGACAAATTTAGTAAGAAGTTGGTATGGCCAATGTTGAAGAAGTTACTACCTGTGTTCTCTTCTAGGATTTTTATGGTTTCAGGTCTCAAATTTAGGTCTTTAATCCATTTTGAGTTTATTTTTGTATATGGTGTAAGAAAGTGGTCCAGTTTCATTCTTTTGCAGGTAGCTGTCCACTCTTCCCAGAACCATTTGTTGAAGAGACTATCTTTTCCCCCATTTGATATTCTTCCTGCTTTGTTGAAGAATAATGCACTGTATAACTGTGGGTTTATTTCTGGATTTTCCATTCTGTTCCACTGATCTGTGTGTCTATTTTTGTGCCAGTACCATGCTGTTTTAATTTCTACAACTTTGTAGTATAACTTGAAGTCTGGAATTGTGATGCCTCCAGCTTTTTTCTTTTCTTTTTCACGATTGCTGTGGCTATTCAGGCTCTTTTGTGGTTCCTTACAAATCTTGGGATTCTTTGTTCTAGTTCTGTGAAAAATGATGCTGGTATTTTGACAGGGATTGCATTAAATGTAGATTTCTTTGGGTAGTACAGACCTTTTAACAATATTCTTCCAATCCCTGCGTGTGGAATGTCTCTTCATTTCTTTGTAATGTCTTCAATTTTGTTCATCAGTGTTTTACAGTTTTCAGAGTACCGGTCTTTCACCTCTTTGGTTAGGTTTATCCCCAAGTATCTTATAATTTTTGGTGTAATTGTAAATGGGATCAATTTCTTGATTTCTCTTTCTGCTGCTTCATTATTGGTATATAGAAATGAAACAGATTTCTGCAGATTGATTTCGTATCCTGCAACTTTACGGAATTTGTTGATCAGTTTTAACAGTTTTTTGTGGAGTATTTAGGGTTTTCTATGTACGGTATCATGTCACCTGCAAATAGTGAAAGTTTGACTTCTTCCTTACTGATTTGGATTCCTTTATTTCTTTTTTGTTGTCTGCTTGCTGTGGGCTAGGACTTCCACTACTATGTTAAGTAAAAGTGGTGAGAGTGGACATCCTTGTTTTGTTCCTGATCTTAGGGGAAAAGCTCTATTTTTCCCCATTATAGATGATGTTAGCTGTGGGTTTTCATAGATGGCCTTTATTATGTGGAGGTATGTTTCCTCTAAACTCACTTTGTTGAGGGTCTTTTTTTTAAAATCATGAACAGATAATGTACTTTGTCAAAAGCTTTTTCTCATCTATTGAAATGATTTCTCTAATTGATGTGGTATATAACATTGGTTTATGAATACTGAACCACCCTTGCAACCCAGGAATAAATCCCACTTGTGGGAATGATTGTGGTGAATGATTTTTATTTTTATTTTTTTAAAGATTTTATTTATTTATTTGACAGATAGAGATCACAAGTAGGGAGAGAGGCAGGCATAGAGAGAGAGAGAGGAGGATGCAGGCTCCCCGCCAAGCAGAGAGCCCAATGCGGGGCTCGATCCCAGGACCCCGGGACCATGACCTGAGCCAAAGGCAGAGGCTTTAACCCACTGAGCCACCCAGGCGCCCCTGGTGAATGATTTTTAAATGTATTGTTGAATTCAGTTTACTAGCATTCAGAATTTCTGCATCTATGTTCATCTGAGGTATTGGCCTGTAGTCCTTTTTTATACTGATATCTTTATCAGGTTTTTATTTTTAAAAATTATAAACATCACTTATGCCCCAATCAGTAGGATTTAGGAAACCTAATCTGCCATGTGTTAGGCCATGTGTATGCCAGCCATTTTTAAAAGAAAATCATGGAGTTAATTTTCTATTCTGTATATAGCTCAGGCTTATTTCTATAAATGCTGAAATAAAAAGAAAAATCTATGTTAGTTTAGATCAAAAATATCATCTTTAATTTAGGATCAAGTAATATATTTCTTCCCCTTTAATTGCCAGGGAACTGAGAGAAGCTCAGCAGGCCTGGTCTTCCCAGGAAGAGCATGGCGATGCTGGGGTCTCTGGGACCCCCACAGGATCAAGAAGCACCAAATGCCTGCTGGGAGGAAAAAGTGCAAAATCTTCATGCTTCAGCTGGGGGAAGTCTTCCCCATAAGACCCAGTTCACACCAACCCCCCCTTTTGCCTTATAGCTTCCAGAAAGAGATATTGACTGTGTCAGCCTTCCTCTTGTAAAGGGGAAGATTAAGCAACTGGAATGCCCAAAGAACTCAAAAACCACTCCCAATTTAGCATTGACAACCAAGATAGTCAAGCTATTAAGGCCTCGTATTAGCAATGGTCCCAGGTACAATCACTGGCAGCCATTTCTCTTCTCTTGTTATATTCCCAAGGCTACCTATCAATAGTTTGTTAACTTCTCACACTCACTGATGTACAAAGGGAAAGCAGGTATCTCTGAACCCAAAGAAGAGAAAGCAGCAGCCCTATGCATAGCCTATGGACTATGAGGCTGCTGTAGCTGATTGCCTACAATCAGTTATCCAATGTCAAGGAATAGGGACTCTCCATGCACATAGAAAGGAATAAAATTTTGTTTTGAGTTGAGGTCACTGTGCATGTATTTCAGCAATGTTTCTCGGGGCGAATGATGGTATTCCTAAAAGAATTCTCAGCCACTCTGAGCAAGTGGTTTTCCTACTGTATTCTTTAAGTGAAGACAATCCCTTTATCAGATATTATATTTATTAAATGAGTTCACCACTATGTCAAGTGGGTAGAAATAGCCTATATACAACTTATAATTTCTAAACTGGCTATTAACTAATGGAACGAAACACTGGGTAATGGAGTTCAAGGAAAATTTAATGTGGTTGTCCTTCAGAGTATTTGCCCTGATCCTCCTGTAATTGTTAGGACTGGTTTTGATTTTGTGGGTGTCACCAATTTCTCCTTGATTTTTTATCAGAATTTGGGTTTGTTTCCTGTGATTTTATGATATTTTAATCCAAATTATTTTCTCTGTATATATTTTAAGGGAATAGAACATTTGTAAATAAAGGTTTTTATCTTGTCCAAAGCCAAATATGGGTAAAGTACTCTTCTTTGTAATATGTAACAAAGAGTGAGAAATTTCTGTTAGAAACCATTTCATGAGTAGATACGTGAGAAAATTCAGTAGGTTGGTAGTACCAGGTCTTGGCTGTAAGGCTCAGCTTTGTGGGCCGAAAGGCTAATAATGGTCAGGCTCTAATACATAAAATAATATTGGTCATAACAGCATTTGATAACTTAGATGTGCCACGTTAATGAAGTAGCCTGTTAATGGCTTGTAGGCTTATTTGCTACCTTATATTCTTCTTCACCTTTCATTTAGAAGTGTTTTTAAATTGAATAAACCATCATACCATTCTTTGTTCTGTCTTGGAGTAGCAATTCTTCCCAGGCAGGTAAGTGGGGTAAAGTGCTCTGTATTATCCCTTGCCATTTTTAAAGAGCTAGTCTTTATTCAAGGTTTTAAAATGGAGTTGATTTATCTCTTGCCTCCCCAACCCCAGCCATATCTTTTGAAGTAGCGTATGAGGTCAACCACAATCTGTGATTTAGAAACAGGTATGTTATTAAGCATTTGCATTGTATAGACCAGAATTCTTTGATTATATTTTTCTTCTCAGGCACTGACAACTAATACTATTAAAGGTCTATGATCTCTCCATGATATGAAGACGTGGAGATGCAACATGGGGGGTTAGGGGGATCGGGAGGGAGACAAACCATAAGTGACTCTTAATCTCACACAACAAACTGAGGGTTGCTGGGAGGGGTTGGGAGAGGGGGAGGGGGGTTATGGACATTGGGGAGGGTATGTGCTATGGAGAGTGCTGTGAAGTGTGTAAACCTGGCGATTCACAGACCTGTACCCCTGGGGATAAAAATACATTATATGTTTATAAAAAATATAAGAAATAAAAAATTTTAAAAAAGTCTATGACCTCTTCTCTACCCTGCTTCTCAGAGCCCATGCTGGCACCTGAGTGCCAGACTACTGCTTTCTCTCCCTTTCTTTCTGGAGGGGGGTCTCCACAGTAGCACAAAGTCACTAAACCAGTAGGTAGCTGCATAGACACTTTAGAGTGTGAGAGGGACTGGGTCTTCGCTGGGCTGGGGACTTCATTACTTCCAGTTCAGTTGGAAGTTGAAGTTGACCCCTTGCCTGAGTAAGAAGCTCCATCCTCAGTCTGAAGTTCTATTTCTGCACAGCAATCACAAGATAACCCAGGAACTAGTTATCCAATGTCAAACTGTCAAATATTAACATCACTGGACTGACAATATTAAACAAGTTGAACTTAAATATTTTAGGATATAAATATGCTGCTTTTTCTATAGATGTATCTTATACACAGACATTAAGTTGCCAACAGATAAACTTGAGGCTTAAAGGAATGCTATTGTGCTTTACAAAGCTCTAACATATGTATTGGTTTATAGATCGCATTACCTAAAGCTGTATAAAGATGAACATTAAAAGATAAAGGTCACCATTTCAGCCTGAATGGTTAAGATTTTTTTCTTAATCTTTGTATGAACCATAATTTCAGTCCTGAATTACATAAAAAGTGTCAGGTTGATTTAAAAAAGAAACTTAACAAAAAGTAGCCATAATAACTAATAACTATGAAGTGCTGCTAAAATTGCTTTTGAGCCACTTTAAAATAGATGCTGTAATCCATTTAAATAGTAAGTGCTATAATTTTCCAACTGCTATTATGAGGCTTGAGAAAAACTGATTTAGAACCAAAGTGAAAATTTGATTGCAATTTCTAACAAATGTTTTCTACCATAACAAAATTGTCCAAAGCTTCCTGTCTGTGATAAAGCACTGCCATCCCTGGTCTCTACCACTTGATGCCACTTTTTCTAATTTAAAAGGGAAAAAGGGCAAGGCCAAAGATAATTTTGTAGCTCTGGGCATCTATTTTTTATTATGTTAGTCACCATACAGTACATCATTAGTTTTTTATGTAGTGTTTCATAATTCATTGTTTGTGTATAACACCCAGGGTTCCATGCAATACATGTCTTCCTTAATACCCATCACAGAGTTCACCCATCCCTCCCCCACACCACACATCCCTCTACAACTGTCAGTATGTTTCCTGGAGTCCATAGTCTCTTATGGTTCATCTCCCCCTCTGATTGCCTTCCCTTCATTTTTCCCTTCCTTCTCCTAATGTCCTCCATGCTCTTCCTTATGTTCCACAAGTAAGTGATAATTGACTTTATCTGCTTGACTTATATCACTCAGCATAATCTCCTCCAGTTCCATCCATATTGATGCAAAAGTTGGGTATTCATCCTTTCTGATGGCTCAGTAATATTCCATTATATATATGGACCATGCTCATGGATTGGAAGAATAAACATTGTTAAAATGTCTATACCACCTAGAGCAATCTATACTTTTAATGCCATTCTGATCAAAATTCCACTGGTATTTTTTAAAGAGCTGGAACAAACAATCCTAAAATTTGTATGGAACCAGAAGAGACCCCGGATTGCTAAGGAAATGTTGAAAAAGAAAAAAACAAAACTGGGGGCATCGCATTGCCTGATTTCAAGCTTTACTACAAAGCTGTGATCACCAAGACAGCATGGTACTGGCACAAAAAACAGGCCCTGGGCATCTCTGATAGACACTTCACTTTCTCAGCGAGCTTTGCAAAGGATGAAAGCCCTGAATTATTCCACTACTGCCAGGGGAAATGGTAGCTGATTAAAGTCACATTGCTATCTGTCACTACTCAGCTTTGAGAAGGCCCTTTCTGGGCCCTGGACGAACTACAGAGTCTACAGTTATGCAAACTGGAGATTCTTGAAAGAGAGAGGCAGCTCTATTACAAAAATACTTTTCAGCCACTCTTCTAGGTCCCTGATTCTTTGTTGTTTTTAGTCTTCTAATTTCAGGCTTATTTGAGTATCCTTCCAGGTTCTTCCTTTTTTTTTTTTTTTGTTCTAGCCTATGACCTGAACCCTTCTAAAGCCTCTCCTCGCTTTAGAGCATAATTTTTGATTCACAAATTCACAAGGTCCCTGTCCTCTAGAGCTCACAGACAATGGGGAAGATGAGGCACCTTCATGGTCACCTACATTATAATACGAGATAAACGGAGTGTGTAAAGAAAGTGAAATTAGAGAAAAAAGTAAGGACTTTTGAGTAGAGAATTCTGAAGGTCTGGAAAAGGGCATTTCAGATGCTGAGAACAGTGAGCAAAGCGATGCTGGAGCATTTGTTGTGGGGAAGGAGGATCTAGGTGATAAGAAAATGCTTCAATTCTGTTCTTCCACAACATTATACATTTACGTATTTTGTATATTTTAATTTTTTTGTCAAGAAAAAGTAAGGTAGCACTTGTGATTTGTTTCAACAGTCTAAGGAGCATGTGTATTAGTAATTCGTGTCTGAGAATTGAGATTAGTTTAAGATGCTACTTATTTAGATTAAGGTGTTATTTATGAAGTTATGAGTTTGCCCAAGAATGTTTTCAATTGGCATACCTTCTGCTTATTTATTTTTAAAGATTTTATTTATTTGACAGGGAGAGACACAGCGAGAGAGGGAATGCAAGTAGAGGGAGAGGGAGAAGCAGGCATCTGCCAAGCAGGGAGCCAGATGCGGGGCTCCATCCAGGACCCTGGGATCATGACCTGAGCTGAAGGCAGGCACTCAATGACTGAGCCACCCTAGTGCCCCTGCTTTTTTATTTTAACCAACCCTTTCCACACTCCTCACTCAGAAGTATGTGCAAATAGAAAGAGGGAGAGGTCGGTGGCATAATGAAATAACTTTGAGGGCCGAGTGCATATGGACAAATGGATGTCGGTGATCAGGCAGAAGTTTTAAAGATGATTCAAAAGTTCAAGTCTGGGATAATCTTGGTACCATTAAAATAAACAAATAGCTGAAAAGGGGGAAATTGGTTTTGGAGGACAGGATGAATTTTGCTTTTCATTTGAGTCAACAGCTCAAGTAGAAGGAAGATTTTTTTTAAATGTAATTTTTAAAAACGATTTTGTTTATTTTAGAGGGAGGGAGCCAAGGAGGAGGGAGGGAGAAAGGGAGAGAGTCTCCAGCACACTCTGGGCTGAGCATGGGGCCTGAGGCGGGGCTGGATCTCAGGATACTGAGCTTATGACCTGAGCCTAAACCAAGAGTCAGATGCTTAGCCGAGTGAGCCCCTAGAAGTGCGATTTTTAAACAGGAGATCACTGGAGGGCACTGACAGTAATAAAATAGCTGGTGGGGTGTGGGACAACTGGTACCTGTGGAAGGCCTGAAGGCAGTATAACACGCTGTTTCAGGAGCTAAACATTGTGAAGGCAGAGGAAAAACGGGAGATTAGTGTCCAGAATATACCAACTAGAAGGCCAGGCTTTTAGGAGCAGGTTAAAGTGTGCACTGGAGACCATGTGAAGTAGTTTGTGTTTTACTCCTTTAACGGCAAAAATGGGCCAATGAAGCCCTGTAAGTAGGGTTTGGAGAAGGTGATGTGCTTGTTAGAATGGGCTGGAGGGTACCCTCCTTTTCCAGACGTTGGACAGGACAAAGACGGGCAGAGGAGGGGCCTGGGGAGGCTGCCTCTGGTCTGTATCCTGCGACCTGTGGGACCCCAATACCCTCTTGCTAAGCAGGGCCAAGATTAGGGTGAATGAGGCAAAATTTCAGGGGTGCCCAGAAACACAGCAATCCAGATCAAGGCCACTTTAATGCAATACTTAAAAAAAAATATTAAAATTAAAGATCCACAAGGAAGAACATATCAGAATTTTAAATAAAACAAGATCAACAAGCTGAAGTTAATTAAAACTATGTAAGAGTGCAACTTGGTCAAGAAAAATGGTCAGAAATGGCAATTCCTGCAACTGGAAATAAGCAAAGGTGTTGATTTTTGCAATTATTGACCAATTTACTTCTATTAAAGCCAGGAAAGTAAAACTACAGTGACTTGCTTTTTGGTATAAATAAAATATTTAAACTTAATGCTGTGAGTTTTAATATACCCTCTCTTCAAATTTTCGATATTCAAGTACTTCAGTGTTCTGGATTTTTTTTTTTCTTTTTCTGTATGTAAAAAAGTTCATTTTTTCCTTGTGCCTCAGGATTCACTATGGCTCAGAACTTACACTTAGTTAAATTTTTTATTTTTTTGTTCCTCACAGATTTTTTTGAATAACTATATCCTTAAAATATTATCCTGATTCTTCCTAAAATAGTTTTTAGGGTGTTTCGGCACACCCTGAATTTTTCGCTCTCAGCCCTTTTTCTGGTAACCCTATAAGTTAGTAGGCCTGGACATTCCCAAGTCTTTCCCGAGGCCCCGCTGTCCTCTGTTTCGTCTACCTCGCCCCCTCCTGGTCCAGGCTGGGAAGCTTGTCAAATAATTTCATTTCATTAGAAACTTAAAATCAGCTCCACTCACCACTCAGCGGCGTTGCCGTCTCCGCTCCCGCCAAGAAAAAAGCTCCCGGAACTATCCCATCATGGATGCTTGCTTCCCGCGGCGCTAGCCGGAGCATTTTTACGGCGCACGCTGCAGACTTTCCGTTTTCTTATTCGTCTCGCGAGGCTTGCGTCGATCTCTATCCGGAAGTGCTCACCTAGCTCGAAGCTGAACCGGCTCGAGCGTTCGGCGAGGGAGGGAGGGAGCCAGGAGTTCCTCGCTAAGTGTGCGTGCGGCCCGGGACGTGGTGCAGTGTTTGTCTTGGCCCTTTTCACCTGTGCGGAGGACTTCAGGGTTTTCTGCCACTTTTACGTTGCTGGTTAGGACCGCTACCTTTGAGAAAGGGCGCCCACCCTTCCCGGCAGTGAGGCCGGGGTGTCCTGGGATCTCCATGGTCTTTGCTAACGGGATTGGAAGCAGTAATTTTTGCTGCAGCAAGTTTCAGATTTAAGCCCCTTGGTGATATTGTCATACTTAATCGAATCCTCACCGTGCATTAGGAACTAACTTAGGGGTATTGAATGTGGCTGAATAAATCAGAAGAAAGCCCCAGCTCTAAGGGGGCTTGCATTTTAATAAAAATTGAGAAGACTGGAATGCAAATGGGCATAAATCAGAATTTTTTTTTGCATGTGGCAGAGGAAGTGGAAGCCAAGGGGAATAAAAAAGATAAACTTTTTTTTTTTTTTTTGAGGGGGAAGTCCTCGTAAAATGCTCAGGGATGTTGATGTTTATGTTCGCAAGGTGGCCTGCGTAAAAATTATGAATGCAGTTAGAAATTTAGGGTCGGTGAATTTGTGCTTTTGCTCTTAGAAACACCATTTATCATATTCTCCCTCCACCTTCTCTTTTTTTATCCCCCCAGGGGAAGACCAAAGACTAGATTGTAGGAAAAGCAAATAGAAGCCATGTTTCGAAGACCTGTGGTACAGGTAACCACTTTTACATATTAGTGTTGAGATGCGTTATGATCAACTGTAGTGATCAGATCTCGTCAGGCTTTTGACTGCAGAGGCAAAAGGCGTTTGGGCCCACCTACTTTATGTGTACTCATTTGATAGGATTTGGGACAGGTTTTACTTGTGTAAGTGATGTTCACTAAAACAAAAAATAATTTCCTAGCTTACATGTATAATGGGAGTCATGGTTTTTAAAAACATGCTACTTGCATTTAGATCAGTTAGCGTTTAATGTCTTTAGTGATCTAAAGACCATAAGAATCATTTCCAGTACTTTTTTTAATGAGGCATGTGGTCAGACCGTCCTCTGTGGTCAGACTTCACCCCGCATCTCCCTGTCCTGAAGAGTGCGTCTGAAGTCATCATGTCACCACAGATGTACGACGACCTGAATTCCTTCTCACTCCCACCAATCTGACTTCTTATTTCTCCGGACACTCTAGCCAACCTTCACCCAGACTAGACCACCCATTTTCCTCACTTGTATTTGGTCACCAAGTTTGTAGTTTTTTCTTTATAACACCTCTCTCACTCCCCAACCTATTAAGACTGATGAAGAATCAGTTCCTCTCAGAAACCTGTTCTCCTCTCCCCCAGTCTGCAGTAGAATCGACCCTGTATTCTTGGATCCCCACTTTAACCTCTACATAGTTCTAGCCTTTCTCAGTGTATTGTGTGTTGGAATTTGGAACACAGAAGAATTACTGCTGTCTTAATACTACAGTGTGAAGATGTATACAAGAGTTAAAATTTTAATTTTAAAAATCATCCCAGTTAAAATCTTTCCCTATTTCTGCTTTTCTAGTGGTTCTTAATTTTTGTGTTTCCCAAATGAGACCCATTATTCGGAGACTTGGGAGCTCTGGCTCATCTGAGTATTTCAAGTAGGACCTTTCGAGAAGCATGATAACAGTCCTAGTTTGAGTCTTTACCGTGTGGCAACTCCATAAAAATGGAGTTCTTCTTAACCACCTTGTGTCCCAAAACGTAGTGCTAGGGTTCCGTAGTCTGCACTGCCCCAGGAACGGGTGTTCATTTGGGTGGTGGACATCTGCTTTTTATATTAACGGTGCTATCCACTCGACACACACTTCTCTGATGTACCGAGTAGTTCTCTGAACACTGAAACCAGCCACGTGCCCAGAGGTGTGTGTTCTTCTCCCGGCAGGAGCCCTTGAACAGAATGTCTTCAAGGAGGCAGCAGAGGGCAGTGGGAAAAGTGGCAGCCTTGGTGTCAGATGGCCCTGGGTTTTAGGCACAACTTGCCTGTTATTTCTTGTAGGATTTTGGGCAGGTTAATCTGTCTAAAATTTTTTTTTTTTTTTTTTTTTTGGTCTCTAAAGTAGGGATAATTTTACATAATTGATGGATTTTTTCCAAGTTCTAATCTGTAAGAGGTAAAGCACTTAGCTGGTGTTCAGTAATGATAGTGTTGTGTCATTGCTGCTGTTTTGTGTCACTTACTACCTTCCACCGTCAGACAGACTTAAATAGTCCTATTTTTGTCCTTTATCAGAGAATCCAATTTGTCTGAGACTTTTTCCTTTGCTCTATCTAAAGCATGAATTTTTCCAACGTATATTTGACTTTACCCTTTGTGTGCAGCCACAGAAGCACCATAATCAGGAGGGCTGCCAGAAAAAGAAACAAGGATTCTACATTAACCTTCCTGGGTGTGCCGTCTAGGACATGGTACCCTTGGGCTTCTGGAGTAGTCGGCCCTCAGGGCCCTCAAGCGTTTGCGTGGTCCTCGTGGTGCTGTGAGGGGGAACACGTGACATGCACTGCTAGTCCTCTGGGGGTGTGTGCTGTAGGAGCCGCTGACTTGATGGTGACCGAGTGTGAGCAGGTCTTCTGTTGGGTTTACCTTTCCTCCCAAATTAAAGCCATTTTACTCATTTGTTCTACTTTAGGTATTTCATCAGTTCGTAAGACATGAGTCTGAAGTAGCTTCCAGCTTGGTTCTTGAAAGATGTAAGTAGTAGCTAATTTCCTAGTATAAAGTATGTTATTTGTAGCAACGTACAAATATTCTTAAGTGTTGGAGAAGAGGTGCACTAGTTGGGTTGTTATCTGTTAATCCTCAAGCCCTTGGCCCATGTTTGCCTGTCCGCCCTTGGCCTCATCCCAGCAGGCTGAGGGGCCTTGTAAGAATTTCCTTGAGTCCTGTTTGGTTATCTCAGTCTTCCAAGGTCATCTGCTATTTGGCTGGGGGAGTGAAAGTTTGTGCAAGCTGTTCTTTCACAGAAATATTCACTCATATTTGTAAAGATTTTCAAATCTCAGATTTGTCCTTTCAATCGTATGTTTTTTTTCAAAAAAAGGTATTTTAAAGATTTTAAGATAAAATAAAGAGCTTAACGTTTGATTTTTGGGGTACTTTAAGAATATTTTCTCCCTTCTTTTCCCTCCTAGCCTCTCCTTATTTGCCCCAACTTAGCTCTGATCTTCTAGAACCTGTTTAAGGCTGAGATCGAGGTTGAAGTAGTATTCGTAGCTATTCCCCTTCTGGACCTTTCTCTAAATCTCATTTTATTTACACACTGCATTTCAGCTCTGAACCGTGTGCAGCTGCTGGGGCGAGTGGGTCAGGACCCCGTCATGAGACAGGTGGAAGGGAAAAATCCAGTCACAATATTTTCTCTAGCGACAAATGAGATGTGGCGGTCCGGGGAGAGTGAAGCATACCAGATGGGTGAGTATGAAAGACTAGGGTTTTCATTGTATCAGCAATAAAGAGACATTTTTATTCTCAGTTGACTAGAGATGAGCTACTTTTAGAAAGAATCTTTCTTCTCTAGTTCTGTTCCTTTCTCTCAGAAATTGTGACATTGGTTTTGCTGGGCATGTTGTCTTTTGGCATTTGTTTCGTGTGCTGGCATTTATAACCATGTTTCCTATTCTTGTGATGTAGGTGATGTCAGTCAAAAGACAACATGGCACAGAATATCCGTATTCCGCCCAGGCCTCAGAGATGTGGCATACCAGTATGTGAAAAAGGGGTAAGTTGAGGAAAAAAGGATTTTATAGATTGAGTGGCTTAAAAAACTGGTCTGAAGTGTTCCCGGGGAATGCCTATCTCCTTTATCCTACTAATTACTCCGTTAACTCGAGATACTTATTCGCAGCTTAGTACTATATGCATGGGGTGTTGCCATGTATGACTAATGCAGAGATCTATAAAACATGGTTCAGCTTTCTAAGAATTTACAGTTTAGGACAAATGAGGAGTGTACATAAATAGAAGCAGATGAGGCAAGAGGGAAGGCAGAGTGTATTGAGTGCCGTGTGAGCAACTGTAACGCATGCTTTCAGGAGTTCCCATGTCGCCTCTTGGCATCTACATGGGGCCCTTAGCACAGGACCTGGAGTGTCTGAAGTCTGACTCAGTGAGGTATGGCGGTGTTCACAGCACGTATGCTATGGTAGATAATTTTGTCAGCTTAATAGTTCCCTGTTAGGATGCTTGGATTAATTATAAATAAAAATTGTCATTTCCAAACCTACCGAAGGACGAAAGGGTGTGTTGAACAACAATTGTATTCATAGTTAATATATTGAGAAATGTATTTGTTTTATAGAAATGAAGTGTATTTCCTGAAAAACAATTTCAGGAATAACTAAAATTTGTTTCTTTTTAATAACTGCATGCCTTTTTTAATGTGTATTTCCGTTGTCCAGTATGTATGTATATTTGTATGAATTTGCATTTACACATACATAAATACAGGAAATTTCAAGAAAAGTATCTGTATGCAGTTTCACCCATGGATTGATGCATTTGTGTGTATTCCCTTTGGCCTACAATCATTGCATCCGTTTTGTCCACTTTCTGTTTTTTGGTGATGGTAGACTCTGAAAATGATGCCAGCATGCATTTTCTGCCCCTTAAAATCAGCTATGGTTGTCTTGTAGTTCAGCCTTCTAAACAGTACAGAAATAGTCTTAGTAATTAACGCTAAGTGAAATACTGAGCTGAATACCTGTTTTGAATTTTAATAATCTAAGTCCCTTGAGAATAAGTTCATGCACCTGACTATGGGAAGGAATTGGACAATAGCGAGAATCAGCAAGTCTTTTAGGGAGTCCAGAGTCAAAGTGGAGGAAAATGTTGGAAATCAGTCCTAGAGATTGAAAGGATCCCACGATACTGCTCTTCCAATTCGTGGTCTTAAAGTCACTTTTTTTTTTTTTTTTTTTTTAACTTTTATGAGGACTGCTGGCAGCTCAAGGCTGAGAGCTGTACGTGTCAAGACCGTGTGGACGTTCTGTTTCAGTACCTTTAGTACTCCTAATGTTGAAACTTGGAGATGTGGTAGCAAAAATGAGATTATGCCTGATTCTCTCTTTCATCCTTCGTGTGTACTTGTTACTGCCTCTCACCGAACTCTGTCTCTTAAAACAGATGACAATCTCCAGGCTGAAAACTGTAAATTTTACTTTTATCAGGTCCCGAATCTATGTAGAAGGGAAAGTAGACTATGGTGAATACACAGATAAAAATAACGTGAGGCGGCAAGCAACAACGATCATAGCTGGTAAGAAGCTTGTGATAATAGCTATTCCCTGCACCCCCTTCCCTTTTTTAAAAGCTTGGCTTGTTGTCAGTAACTTGAATGGAGGCTTTGAGTACTGATGCTGCGATTGTCAGGCAGCTCACCGTGAGCGCTGGGAGTGTGGTTTGTGAGTTTGCTCTGAGTGTCTTGTGTTCTGGTGGTGCAGAACGTTGTCTCTACTCGGTTTCATTTCACAGGTGACTTTTGAGTAGAGTGTCTGTGTCGGTACTTAGCTGTTTGAAGTGAGAACTTTAACGTCTCTAAGGAACTGGCTAAACAGGCAGAAGCCTGTGCCAAGATAGAGTCACTCTACTGTGAGTGGCATTAGACATTTGTGCAGGTTTAGTCACCTCCGGGTTGGTCCTCACAGGATGATTTTAAGTTCCTGTTGTTCCCCTTAGACAAAATGTGAAACAATGTAGAAAACATAGACACACAAAGTTTAAGGAAGGTCAGGAAGATACCCCCCAGAGCAGAGTTTTCAAACTTCTATGAAAATTCAACAAGAATTTTGAAACAAATGTAGCCCTTTGGACATATTTAAGTTGACATGAAAATTTTTTTCAATACGGGATTGTTACTCTGAAATATATTAATGGATGTAAATAGCATAGCAATTTGATACCCAGCATCCTTGAAAAAAATACATGAACAAGCTCTTCAACATTTGGAAGTTTTATGTTGTTTCTTTTTCTCTGAATTTATTTTTCCATTTTCTCCTAAGAAATGTAACTTCATACATATTGTATAAATAAGAATATTTTATTATTCATCTTATTAGATTTACAACACAAATACATACATAAATTATTTTTATTTAGATTTTACTTGAAATTTTGTTTTGAATAAAATTTTATTTAAAAATAAAATTATTTTTAAATTTAAAAATATTTTTTAAAATTCTGTGATATTAAGGCTATAAATGTTACATTTTCTTTTGATTGAGTTATCATTATAGTTGTTTTTAAAACATAAAATACTAAAGCAGTTTTAATATATAAATTTGAAAACTGAAATTGTATTGGAAATGCACTTTTTAATGAGAGAAGTGCTCCTATTTTAACTCTTCAATAAATTGTTAGAATAAGACAACTGTTGGGATGCCTTCGGCTCAGGTCTTGATCCCACCTGGGATCGAGTCCCACATCAGGCTCCTTGCTCAGCAGGGAGCCTGCTTCTCCCCCTGCCTCTGCCTGCCACTCTGTCTGCCTGTGCTCACTCTCTCTGACAAATAAATAAATAAAATATTAAAAAAGAAAATAAGACAATTGTTAAAGATTTTATTTATTTGAGAGAGAGAGAGTGAGCGAGCGAGGGAACACAAGCAGGGCAAGTGGGCGAGGTAGAAGCAGGCTTCCCGCTGAGCAGGGAGCCCGACCGATGCAGAGCTTGATCCCAAAACCCTAGGATCATGACCCGAGCTGAAGGCAGATGCTTAACGCACTGAGCCACTGAGGTGCCCCAAAATAAAACAGTGGTTAAACATTGATTCTATTATTAGTTTTTATGGATGTAAACACTGAGAAACCTTTTGCATGAGTAAGTACATAGAAATGAAATAAGGTTATGTCTCAAGTGTTTATGTACTTCTGAGATATGCCAAAATTGGGTATCTTTTAAAAATTAATTTTTTTGATTATTGAAAATGTCAAACATACACAAACATGGAAAAGTGGAAAAAAATCTTCTGTCGTTTAGCTTCGACAATTATCAACTGATGGCCGGTATTATTTCTTCTGTTTCCCCACCCTACTTTTCCTCCATTTGGATTATTTTCTAGTGAATTCCCAGACATTATATTATTTCATTCATAAATATTTTTAGTAGGTATTTCTGAAAGATAAGGATTCCTATTTAAAGTGTAACTACAGTGCTATTATCACACTTAATATTAGGAGATTATTAAATGTTTTTTCACCAGACATCACAATGTTTCAGTTTCTTTGCTTCATAAATACAAGTCCATAGGTTATCTTACATGGTTTATATGTATCTTAAGTCTCTTAATCTTTTTTTTAAAAGTTTTTATTTATTTGACAGAGAGCTCACAAGTAGGCAGAGAGGAAGGCAGAGAGAGGGAGAAGCAGACTCCCTGCTGAGCAGAGAGCCTGATGCGGGGCTCGATCGCAGGACCCTGAGATCATGACCCAAGCCGAAGACAGGCTTAACCCACTGAGCCATCCAGGTGCTCCCAAGTCTCTTATTCTTATGAGAAAATTTATTTCCTCACAATTCTGGAGGCCAGACCTCTAAGAACTTAAGTCTCTTAATTGACAGATTTTCCTTTTACCTTTCTTTTTTACCTTGCTCTAGGGTTCATGTCTTAACTAGTCTACCCTATTGATAAACTATAATTTGTTATAAATAATAAAAAATACATTTCTTGTGGTTTCTCTGAGGTATATTGATCTTGAAAACCAACATAGTTATCTTTCTACCCTCATTATCAGATCTTAGATGAGGTCCTATCTGACCATTTTGATTTCATAATTCTTAGGTGTCTTGACAGTATTTCATTTCTGCATGCTCTTCTTCCTTGGGCCATGTCTCCAGAGATCTCTACCTATTCAAAAAATTTTTTGTAGACCTCTATGGGGCATAGAACTACACCTATGAGTTCAGCAGTGGAAAGTCAAACTTTCTAATAAAAAAGTTGGCATTTCTGGGGTGCCTGGGTGGCTCAGTGGGTTAAAGCCTCTGCCTTCGGCTCAGGTCATGGTCCTGGGATCGGGCCCTGCATCAGGCTCTCTGCTCAGCGGGGAGCCTGCTTCCTCCTCTCTCTGCCTGCCTCTTGCCTCCTTGTGATCTCTGTCTGTCGAATAAATAAAATCTTTAAAAAAAAAAGTTGGCATTTCTAAATCTCTATCAATTAGGTATTTATGAAGCATTTAACACTTTCATATTCCACTATAAACCAAAAGTATGGGCAAACTTTGGATGTATGAATTGTTCTGAACCAAGCCAACCGCTAAATAGAAGTAGTTCAGTTTATCTGTCATTTTGTTTTCTTCTTGTCACTAGTATTCACAGCATGGGTGAGTTAATTGAGTAATTAACAGATTTATGGTCAGTAGTAAAAATGAAGAGATCTTTAGTGACATTTGAATTGAAAGAAATAGATTTTATTGTTTTTTTCTTCAATCAACCAACATATAGTACATCTTTAGTTTTTGATGTAGTGTTCAGTGATTCATTAGTTACGTGTAACACCCAGTGCTCAGAAATAGAGTTTAAATTTGATTGCTTGGTCATTTTTTTCCTCCTAGGGGTCCACATCTTTAATGTAAAAGTAACCACCAGTGGATGGCACTCTTGCCTTTTTACACTGTGGCGTCAGTTGTAATAACCTTTCTGCATCAAAATACTGTTTTTAGAAGACTGTATTTATAAATACTGTAATAACCACTTTTTAAAATAATTCTAAAGTCACAAGAACCTGGATTTTTTTCAAGTTGTACAGGAAGTACTTCTTTTCCTTTGCTTCTCCTAAATGAACTCCATCTGGGACAACATTTTAAGTGCAGTGTCTGATCTTGTTTGAAAATGCTCTCTCTGTAATATTGATTCGTAAAAAATTTCCCAAGAATGAGTATAAAAAGTCAAGCTGTTGTAAAATTTAAAAATAGAGTGTCTTCTGTGTGAGTGTTACAGCCTACTTAAAGACCTCAGTCGGTTTGTCTTCGCTGACAGGGCCATATGTTGGGCCCCATCCTTTCTCTGTACCTCCAGTGCGGGGAACGTTACGCCTGGTCCCTCGTCTGTGCGTGCTTTCATGGCATCCATCTGAGCACTGCAGGCACTGAAGTTTGTGACTAGTTCTTTTGTAGGAAGTACTGCTGAGCAGTTGTAATCGTTTTCAGGGAAGACAAGAAATACCACACTTTTTCTGCAAGGTCTCAGTTGTCACGTCGCTGAAACCCAACTTTTAGCTCCTTTGGTGCGTCTTGTATATATGCCTCTCATGAACATAGCAGGACTTAGTTCACATATTGGGAATTTTTCTAAAATCCTGTTAGATAACAGCACTAAAGTATGTATCACAGGGGAACGATTAAATGAGAAAGAGTTCTGAAAATAATACTTATGATTTGGTTTCTTTACAGATAACATTATATTTCTGAGTGACCAGACCAAAGAGAAGGCATAGAGTGGACGAGTCTCCTTTGGCCATTGTTTGGTACAGTCTCATTTCCAAATCATGTATAGTCTTTATAGGTCCTAAGGACAAGAATTAAAATATTATTTTATATAAAATGAATGATAAGACTTCTCATGACTTTTACTCCCCCTCCGCTTTTTGTCTCATAGCCCTTTGTAGCTAATTGTTTATTCTTTTGATGGTTTCTGTGTACAAGTGTACAAAATAGTGAGCTGTCAGGTTCATCTGTGTCAGAGCAAAGGGCTAAGTGTCCTTTGGGATGCCCCCTTGTTTTTCGTGCACACTTTTGTACTATTGATTCAACCACTGAGTATTTGTTGAGCTTCACCATATGCCAGGCATTTATCCCATGGTTGTGAATAACGATTTTCTTACTGTTTGCTCTATAAACTAGATGGCAGGGACTGTATCGTCTCTGTTTACCTGCCCCTTAACCAGGACTTGGCACAGAATACTCGATAAACGGTGAGATGAATGACCCCAATGGGATATTAAGCTTTAGCCCAAACTGGAAGGGGTTGCTGAACAGTGGTTGGTATCTAACCTAGATAGCTTCAAGACTAACCTACCTTCTTCTCCTCTTTTGTTTTTGGGCAAATTTCACTAGTAGCATTCATGAAATAGATTTTATCAGCAGTCAAAACCTAAAATAATAAGGAGGGGTGAAATAGTTCATCTCCAGGTGATGCCTTAGGGGCTCTGGTTCCAGTATTTTCTATCTTTCTAAGCCCCATTACTATCCTTTAGTCTCATCCAGAACTTGGGGGTTCCCCAAACAACCTTTCACATTGCCTCCGTAGGTTAGAGCCTCAGGAATGCCATTTTCCTTTTATTTTTCCACATGGGCCCGTGGTGTGCATACACATCGTGTGCACACAGTTACTTTCATGATAAGATTCTGGAAGTTACGGGGTAAGAGTGATTTTCTAATAAATGACTACATAAAATGAACTTGAGTTTTTCAGTGTGTCTTATACTGTTCAGGTCTGCACCAGATCTGCACGGGTCTGCCTGCTGGTTGGCTGCAGTTCAGACTCGGCTGCCGCTGAGTCTGGTGTCCGGGTCCGATGATAGAAGTCCCTTACTCTGTCTAGGCTACCTGGCCTCCGGCTTGGCCTCCGGCTTTGCCTCCAGTCCAGCCTGTGTACGTGCGCCCCAGACGGCGTGTCTTGTCCGCTCTGCCGGAGATCTGGACTGTCTGGGGTTTCCCAGTTCACATGCTGCACTACAGACCCGCACTGAGCAGTGTTTTGTACTTACAGTGCAGTTTGGTCAAGGAAAGGTAGAGTTCTTTAGCTTTACCTTGTTTCTGCCCAGGAATAGTAGAACAGTGGTTGCCATTCCCTCCTCTCGATTGTCTTTTTTTCCTGCCGCAGGGACCATTAATCAGTACATTAACTCTGCTCCCTGACATCCTCTGTTCAAACTGGTGACATAATCCTCACTCTTTGTGCCACGTTCCTCAAGCAAAACGTAACGTAGATAAAATGGATCTTCGGGCCACTCTTTCTTGGAAAAGCTACTTTTCTACTCCTTAAACGTTGTGAGAGGTGATGCAGATTAGTATTCCTGTTAAGTAGTGTGCTTTGGGCAGGTAATATGGTGAACAAGACAGTTTAATGACCAGCCCAAAGCAACTCCGCGTCTCGGGCGCGGGGGCAGAAAGGCGCGGCCTGCAGGACCCCCATGAGGCGTAGGCTTCTGTTCACTCCGCTGCAGCTTACTTGACGGGCCCTGAGGTTGGGCAGCGGGGCTTTCAGAGTTGTGTACTCAGTGCGGAGCCTCCGCGTGCGTGTGGTGCTGCGGACCTGAGGTGCACAGCCGTGCCCTTCCCTCCTGGGCAGCCCCCTGTGCTGAGAAACTGTGCACCCCTCCCAAGCTGGTCTTGGAGGATGTGTGGGAGGTTGGTGGTAGGAAGAGTTGGTAGGGGTCTCCTAGGCCACGTTTTGTGCCTTGGATTCCCTTTTTCATGTTGTTGTGATATCAGGGAATATACCCGTGGGAAACTGTCCTTTGACTTTGATACTGGGATTCTATGTTAAGTGGAAAGTTGAGTATGATACTTAGAAGCGTGGGAGAAAAAGTATCAAACAGCATGTGGTGTTACCCCATTTTTGAAAAAGAAGTAATTGATAAAAGTATATGTTTAGAAACGTCTGGGAGGAGAAACATCAAACGGTTGTGATGATCTCTCGGTGGGGGATTATGTGTGGTTTTCCTTACTTTTTTTGCACTTTTATATATTTTATTTCTTTTAAAGCATTGAACATGCATTATTTTTATATTAAGAAAAAACAAAAGTTTTCGCTTTGGGGAAAAAATCTTTCCATTACTTCTGGGCCAGGCTTGCACTTCTGATTGACCTGCAGCTAGTACTGCCGCTTGTCCTGGAGGTGAGCGGGAGAGCAGGAGAGCCTCTCGTGTGTCGATGCCCATCTTCGGCGTCTTAGTATTACAGGCTTAGATACTTCATTCACCTTTTTTTCCCTTCTTTTTCTTTTGTGTTTCTCTTAATACACATGTAACCCAGAATAAAGGGCTTTAAAGACCAACCTGTATGATATCCACCATTTGCTGCCAACACAATTCTCAGAGTCATTCAGTTCTTAAAAATTACTGGACAGCGAATCCAAAAACATCCCAAAACACCAAAGATGTGTTTTTGTGGTTGTTTTGGGGATTACTTGTCATTGTCAGCTGGATTACAGCCTAATCTCTGCAATTCAGGAGAAATTACTGGTGGTTTCTCTGTATTCCTGAAGGAGACCAGGCAGTTTTCGAAGGTAGGATTGTCTTTTACTTAAAACTACCCGTTCATCCCCCTCCAGCTTAGCCTAGCACAGTGCCATTGCAGGGCTTTCTAAATGTCAGTTCGTTGGATTGCACTGAAGCACTGACATGAAAATGAGGGCAGAGTCACTTTTTTTGTCAAGGTTTGGATTATATGCTATGAAGCTTGGTGGGAGCAGCAGCAAGCAAATCATTGTAGAAAAGTTAATGACAGGGCGCCTGGGTGGCTCAGTTGATTGGGTAACTGCCTTTGGCTCAGGTCATGATCCTGGAATCCCGGGATCGAGTCCCACATCCGCTGCCTGCTTGGTGGGGAGTCTGCTTCTCCCTCTGACCCTTCCCCTTCTCGTGCTCTCTCTCTCTCATTCTCTCTCTCTCAAATAAATAAAATCTTAAAAAAAAAAAAAAAAGTTAATGAGTTTTAGAGACATCTCTTACAAGGTAATAATTACCATAATAATGCCTGACATTTATTCTGTACTTAACAGATGCCAGGCCCTGAGCTCAGGGCTTTTTATTGTTGTCTCATTTCACTGTTATCCTTAAGAAGGTGGTATTATCCTGATTTTACAGGTGAGGAAACGTGAAACTGAGAGGTTAAGTAACATGTCAGAGTCATGCAGCTTCTCAGGCACACTGGGAGTGTGAGTTTAGGTATGTGAAGCTCGTGTTTTGCTGTCTGCTTGCTGTCTGCTTCCCATTGTCTCCCTCTTCCATTGGCTCTGCTATTCAGAACCCCCCACAGATAACTTTTGACCATTCGGGGTGCATCAAAGTCACACTGGGAGTTGCAGTACATAAACGGTTTTGGTTGGGATAGAATTGGGAGTGAGGGAGAAATACCTATACCTCTTCATTCTTTCTCATTTTTCAGTCTGATGATCCTCCAGGAGAGTTGCAGTTAATCTCTTTACCAAGTTATCTTTATATGTTCTTCTTGCTTCCTTGTTATCCAGCAGTTTTTTTTTACTGGTTAAAATAGGTTCACAGTGTCTGCTCCTCTTATTGTTTCCTCGTTGTTTCCTTCCTGCTGAGGGTTGAAATTGTCAGCAAGATTGCTCAGGAATTTGACAGGCTCACTTCTTAGAGAATGAGACTTTGGCAGGTGTCAGCAGCACTGCAGTCCTTTCTCACGACTAAATTTGCTTTTGTGCCATTCCCACAGCCTGTGCTGGGATGGCGTGTAGCTGTTTAGGTTGTCCAAATCATGTAGCCACGATAATGACATTTCACCTTTTGTCTCTTTATTCTTCATCCATTTGCTCTCTGCCGTGTTTTGGGACCTTGGGGTGTTGTTTGTCCGTACAGGTGTACACTGTAATTTTGTAGCTTTCCTGCGACACCTGCTGTTTGGATAAAAGGTGGCTTCTCGTGGTAGTTCAGTTAAGGCTGTGTAGTCAAGACAGCCTGGATCTGCTCCACTTACCAGCTGAGGGGCGTCTGCTCAGTTTCTTAACTTTTGCCTGTGTTGGATTTTTTTGTCGTTTTGTTTTCCTGTGAATAAAACAGGGAAAATAGTGGTCCTACGTTACAGGCCTGCTGTGAGCAATGAATAATGCGTATAACTTACATAGTGCATATTAACCGAATCAAGTGCTCAGTACTACTGGCCATTATTATTCTGGCTGTAGTTATTTTAAACAAGGTGTTATCTCTTTTGGTCCCCATGCCCGTCTCCCCAAGTCTCATAGGATACTTACTAACTTAGGTTATCGTACTTGGCTTATGTTGTTGTTAATGTCCGTGGGTTACTGAGAACATAGTTTGTGTTAGTGGTTTTTGGTTTGCTTTTAATCTTCCATGGCTATTTACAGATAATCTGGGTGTGTTTTTAAATTCAAAAGTCAGTTGGGCACCTACTTCATACCATGCATGTGTACAGGCCTAGATACAGGGATAAATAGAACAGGGCTAGAAGGGAGAAAGCCTGCCGGCAATTAGGAAGCCACTGAAGGAGCCTAGAAAGGTTAGCAGAGTGGGGACTCTAGGTGGCACGAGGGGAATGTGGTCTTCACGATTCATTCACCGTGCAACAGTTACATGCCAGATCCCGTTATGGACCTGGGTAAGGAATACTGAGTAGGAGAACTTGTAGCTCTGCCCAGGATGTGCTAGGGACCGAGTAGGTGCTGGCAGTAAGAGAAAAGGCCGTGAAGAGAGAATTCTGAAGCTGCTTGGGCAGATGTGTGGATATTTTGTTTCTGAGACTAAGGAACGTGAATGTGGGAGCCGATTTGAGAAGAGGAAAGATCAGGAGTCGTTTTGAACATAGTTTAATCATAAAGTCCCTAGCTTATATTTGATATCAATGAGTGGAGCTCAGAAGAGCAGTCAAGACAAGAGTGACTATTTTTTTCTTCTGCCAAACACTTTTGAAGCACATTTTGTGAGACAACATAACATGTTGCCAGGATTACAGCTTTCTGTTGTGGAAAACCATATGATGGGAAAGATTTCCAGTTGCTTACCAGTTTTACAGTGTACCAGGGACTTGTGTTAATCAGGTGTGGCAAGATGATGGACACGAAGACAGTTGTCTTGAAAGAAGAGTTTGTTATAGTTCTCAAGAGGAGGTCTCATGCCGTACCATTTGAGCCACATGGGGATGCACCAGTGTAGGCCAGAAGGCAGAAGGAATGAGGGGAAAGTGCGCACCAGACCTTTTATTGTGGTTTTTGTGGGATAGAATAATTTTCACCAGGCTTTGGGCAATAGGGGTGGTCCCTTGTTGTCAGGTACTTGGTGATTTGGGGCAGAGGAATAGTGTTCTGGACTGCAGGGTAAAAGGAGGCTAATGGTGGGTATGAAATCGGGATTGGTTGGTTTGTGTATTAACGACTTGCTCATGGACAAGTGTTTACTATTTCTAGGAATTACCTAATGTTGGGAGGGGTTAGTTACTCCCAGGGTCTGGGAGGCTCCAAGATGTCAAACATCAAAATATGGAAAATAAGAAACATGATTAATTCACTACCCAGTAGCCATTATCCTTTCTGCTGAACCCATTAATTTACAGAGCCCACATTTGATTGGAGGTGACCGTGTGCACCGCTGAAGTACTGCGTTCTATTCTCCTTTGCAGTTAACAGTTGCTAAGGGGCTGTAAGCAGAAGTCATTTGGTGGTTCTTCCAGGAAAGCTTCTTAAATGATTAACTCTGTTGGGAGGCTTATCCTTTGTGCTTCTCCGGACCCTCACCTGGCATTTTCTGGTCCGAAATGTGGACATGATGGCTGAATCTCCAGCAGCCATCTTGGACCATGAGACGATCTTCAGGATGGAAGACAGAAGAAGCTGGGATCTGCGATGACCATGGAACCACCATACCAGTCCTGGACAGTCTATCTCTGGACTTCTTTGGGAGACACAAATAAATCTCTGCCTTGTTTAAGCCACTTCTTTGTGCTTTGCAGTTAAACTTCATTCTTACTAATTCACACATTCTTTATCTTCATACACACAATGAATTCGTTATCTAATTCTCTTCTAAGACCTTCCCCTGCTAGCAGAAGTAAAAACCTCTACTGCCATAGTCCTTCAGACTTTATCCTATGTCTCATTCTAAATTTGGAGAGGGACTGGGGCATACTATGTACACAAAACCTTAGCAATTAGCCTTTAAAAGAGTAAATATAAGCATAATTTTTCAGCAAGTATTACCTAATTTGGCTTGAAGTCTCTAACGAGGATCCTTAACAGTCCCTTATTAAATAAAGTAGGGCTTAAGTTAAGAACACAAGTACCACCCTTAACGCTTCTGGCAGTATAGCAGACAACATCCCACCAGATGCTAAGTATGATGTAGTTTCTTTCGTATCCTTGGGAATCTTCATTTGGGCTTAAAAAATACCAGAGACTGGGTGATTTAAACAGCAGACATTTTGTTGCAATTCCTAGATCATCAGGGTGCCAGCATGGTTGGTTTCTTGTAAGGCTTGTGAGGCCTGTGTTCTGGCTTGTAAGTGGCCACCATCTCGCTGTGTGCTCACGTGATGACCTATTTTTGCTGGCAGAGAGTGAGTGAGCTCTCTGGTGTCTCTCATAAGGACACTAATCCTGTTGTGTCAGGGCCCCATCCTTATGACCTCATTTCACTTTATCGTCTTAAAGGTCCTATCTCAAAATATGGTCACATTGAGGATTAGGGTTTCTATATGTGCATTTTGAGTGGACACAGTTCGGTCTGCAGCATCAGCCTTATAAGACAAAAGGGAATTCCTCAAGTGACAAGTTCTAAACTAAGCTGAAATTAGAGCAGTAAGTGGGCAACGCACTGAAGAAAGGGCATTCCCTGATGACATGCTAATCTCGACATTGTGGTTTGGACATGAAAACAAAGGATATGTGTCAAAGGTGCGGCTCAAGCAGTCTTGGCATTAGGAGAGCATTTCTCTTAAAATGATGTCTTACCACTACTTCTCTGACAACTTACTTGTCCTGAGGCTTTAGCAAGCATAGTTGGGAAGGAAAAAATAAAGTATTAAGATAGAAATGAAGAAAGTTACACATGCTGTGATTACATAGAAACCAGAAAAGAATCTGTAGATGAATAATTAGAAGTTGCTGGAGATAAGATCAGTATACAAAAGTCAATTGCAAACAACAGCAAAGATGCCCTTATACAAGAGCATCAAAAGATGAAAGGAGTCTTCCTAGTGTGTGGTCTCTGTGGAGAACATAAAACCTTATGGAAATACATTCAAAGACTCAATGTATTGGTAAACCATGTTTATTGTAAGCATCAATAATGTAAAGATACCAACTGTCCCCAATTTGATGTTACAGATCAAATAAAAATTCCCAGAAGTTTTGGGCAACTGGACAAGTTGATTCTAAAAATGCATTGATATTCAAAGGTCCAAGATCAGAAAACATACTCCTAAAGAGGAAGAATGAGATAGGGGACTTGCTTTGTCCGCTGGCGAGACTTTTTTTTAATTAAAGCCGTGCTGATAAAAGAACTGTACTGTGGATGCAGGAATAAGCAAGTGGTATAGAATAGAGAACCCAGAAGCAGACCATGTACAGGTGGACATGATAAATGATAAAAGTGGCACAGATCAGTGGGTAAAATAGAGATTTTTATTCAATAAAGTGTGCTAGGGAGATTTGTTATTCATACAGAAAAAAATGAAATCAGATCTCTACCTTACACCTGACGCAAAGATCAATTCTTGGTTATTTAAAGACTTGTGAAAGGCAAAACATTAAAAATTTTGGAAGAAAATATGAGACAGTGTCTTTATGATCTGGTGACATGGAAGTCTCTTTTTCGGGCGCCTGGGCGGCTCAGTGGGTTAAAGCCTCTGCCTTCAGCTCAGGTCAGAATCCTAGGGTCCTGGGATTGAGCCCCACATTGGGCTCTCTGCTCAGCGGGGAACCTGCTTCCCCCTCTTTCTCTGCCTGCCTCTGCCTACTTGTGATCTCTGTCAAATTAAAAAAAAAAGGTAAAAAAGAGGGATACATTTAACTATTAAAAATAACCTTTTTAAAATCAGAATTTACCATAAAGAAAGCAAAATGACATGTCACAAGCTGGGAGAGAAGATATTTGCAATAGTATAACTGAAATACAGGCTGAGTAAATAAAGGATTACAAAGCAATAAAAATACAATCTAGAATATATGAAGGCATACAAAGCAAAGAGGAAATAACAGCTTAGAAAAATGGGGAAAGACATAGAGACTGAAATATAAATGACCCATTGATCTATGGAAAAGTAGTTGACTTCATTAAGAATCAAGGAAATGCAAACTAAAAACTGCAGTGAGATTTCATTTTAAGCCCTCCACACTAGCAAATTTTAACACTTTTGTTAGAATGAAGTGTGAAGGAGGATTCTTTACACCAGTGGAAATTATGCGCTGGTGGGAGGGTGTAAACGGGCACCTCCTTTTGAGAAAACATGTCAGCATGAACTGGTGTTGAAATTTCATCTAGTTATTCCCTCTTGAAGGTACACCCTGTAGGAAGTTTTGCCCATGTGGCCCAGGAAACACGTACAAGAGTGTTCTTAGCAATAATGTACATAATAGCGCAACCAACAACCCAAGGAAACTGCTTAAAGGTTCATGAGCAGAGAATGGGTTAATAAATGTTCACACTGTGACATACAGCTGTGTAAATGTATTACAACCATTCCAGAAACAGTAGTTTTTAGAAACATAATACTGAGTCAGTATTAGTTAAAAAATAAATCTGAAACTTGGGTTAAAAACAAAAATCAAGCTTCCTTTAGAAAATTTTTTATTCAGGGTATCTGGGTAGCTCAGTCCACTAAATGTCTGACTCTTGATTTTGGCTCAGGTCTTGATCCCCGGGTTGTGAGATGGAGCCCCACCTGGCCTTGGGCTTCACACTCAGCGGGGAGTCTGCTTGAGATTCTCTCCCTCTCCCCCTGCCCTCCCCCCGCCTCCATGTGTGTACTCTCTCAAATAAGTCTTTTTTTTAAAAAGACAACTTGTTTATTCAGTATGTATTTATTGAGATTCTGCTGTGTGCTAAGGTCTGAGCCTAGGACCTGAGTGTTTAGTGAGTAAAACACCCAAAAGGGGCATTATTAATTAGTTGGCATGACAGGCTGAGCCTTAGGTGGGGCTTGATCCCAGGACCCTGGGATCATTACCTGAGCCAAAGGCAGACGCTTAACTGACTGATCCACTCAGGTGCCCCTGTTCCTTCCTTTTGTAGGAAATTTGTATTGCAATGAGAAAAGTTGTCTGAAAAATAACCCTAGTTCAAACTCGGTTGTCTGGAGAAAACACTAGCTTTTCCCACCAGTAAGTGCTTACATAAGCTCAGTTACCACAGAATTGTTGACTCTAATACCAGTGGGAACTACAACATCCTGTGGATTCCAAGGTCCCCACGTATTGGTCATCTGGTCTTCTCAGACAACTCCTGTAATAGCTGGCTTCCTAAATTTGTGTTTTCTGGCACCTAAGACTGTTCTACTACTGATGAAGTTGCCTTCATGCTTTTATTACAAGAAGTGAGAACAATAGGAAGGGTGAGGCACTTCCATTGGCATACAGAACTGCACTGCTCGCCGAACAGTGCTCTGGTCCCCCTGTGTGTGTAATCATAGGAGGATGAAGGAGAGTCATGCTTTTATTCCTATTGTTGATATGAGTTTTCTCTTACTCCAATAAAGGCTGTTCTTAACTCAGACCATATGATATGGTAAAATTTATCTTGAATCCTGGTACATGCAAGAGGACATGCGGGAGAGATTCTTTGTATATAGTATAAGGAGTTTACATTTTGTAGCTGTACTACAACGCCGTTGAAGTGTTGTAAGTAGTGGAGTTAAGTGATCTAAAATATATTTTAAGATCATTCTTGTGATTGTATGGCAAATGTATTACAGAAAAGAAGATTAGAAGTAGAGAATGGGTTTGGGGGCTGTTGAGTAGTTCAAATGAGAGACCATGGTAACTTGGACCAGTATGAAGGTAATGAAAATGGAAAGTTCAGGATATGTTTTGTGACAAAAATGGAGAAGTCATTGGTAAGTTGATGTGGGGTTATAGGAAAGACAGAATCAAGTTAATTTTTTTTAAAAGATTTTATTTATTTATTTGACAGAGAGAGATCACAAGTAGATGGAGAGGCAGGCAGAGAGAGAGAGAGAGGGAAGCAGGCTCCCTGCTGAGCAGAGAGCCCGATGCGGGACTCGATCCCAGGACCCTGAGATCATGACCTGAGCCGAAGGCAGCAGCTTAACCCACTGAGCCACCCAGGCGCCCCCAGAATCAAGTTAATTCTTAGGTGGTGCTTGATTTGAGCACCTGCATAGATGATGTTGCCATTTGCTGAAATAGGGAAGATTGGGGGAAAGAGTTCTTTTAAAGTGAGAATAGGGGTGCTTGGGTGGCTCAGTCATTAAATGTCTGCCTTCGGCTCAGACCATGATCCCAGGGTGCAGGGTTCAAGCCCCGCATCGGGCTCTCTGCTTGGCAAGGAGTCTGCTTCTCCCTCTCCCACTGTATCTTTCTCTGTCAAATAGATACAATCTTTTTAAAAAATAAAATGAGAATAAATGGAGAGTTTTGTTTTGGACATGTTAAATTTGAGATGTCCATGATAGAGCCAAGTAAAGAAGTTAGATAGGTGGGTGAATATGGGAGCTCTGAAGAGTGGTATGACATGAAAGTGTGCATTTTGGGCTTACCAACGTAGGATGGTTTAAAATAATGAAAATAATATGTATTAAAAACTTACTGGCGGGAGTTGCAGTATGAAAATGGTATTATAGGTTAAATGAGTTTCTTTTCCTTCTTGAACATAACCCCAGTACCCCAAGGAGAATGCGAAACAGAGATAGATGTGTGTTATATCTTTTTTGAAATATAACAACTAAAAGTTCAAAAATCGGTGGAAGGTCCGTGCATTGTTCAGAGTCCAGTCAGGAAAGAGGAAGCCAGTATAGGTATTTCAGACAGAGGGGATTTAATGGAGGGAATTATTTACAAAAAATGTGGGAAGAGGGAAAGAGAGAAGGAAGGGTGCTGTCAGAGGCAGAAACTGATACCATCCCTGGGCTGGCACCATTGAGCGTGCACCTGTTGCTGCATTGCTGGGGGTGTGGTTACAGTTGTTTCTGGTATGCTGAAGAGGCTTTGCCTTGGCCAGGCTGGCTAACACTGTATAGATGATTTTATCCTGGTTCATGGGGTCTACGGTCATCATTCTTAACCTAGTCAAAGGAACTGCCACCAAGGGACACCCTGTTGGAGTGAGAAGCAGGATTTTTCTTTTTCCTTCCTGCTCATCTGCCAGTTTTCGTGCTGACAGATAACCAACAGCAAAGCATCTGGAAAGGGCGTCTGGGAAATGATTCATAGAATCCCAGACCCCACTGTATGGAGCAGAGTACAGATGGGGCTTATGGGCTTGAGGGCGAAAATAATAACTAGAATAGGCTATGGAAAGCAGTAGTGATCAAAGTGAGGTTGGCTGTGGATTGGGGATTTGATTTTACCCTGTTGACAGCTAGTAACTTAGCCCGTCACTGTTTCTCGGAAGTTGGCAAAAGATATGAAACCTCTGGATCGGAGAAAAGTGTGGTATTATCGGCAGCACAGGAAGCAGTGTGAACACCGGCGTGTTTCTATCACTTCCCTTTGTCCCGAGAGTCCCCAAGGGCAACGCACAGGGCTCAGGTGGAGTTCATTATGGAGAGAGACACTGAGCCTGGAGAGCATGCAGCTTTTATAGCAAGCAGGAGACAAGCCTGCTCCTTGTCCCGGAGGGACACATTACCTCCTCCTTTCTGGTTACTCACTGCACAAAATGGCCCCGGTCAGGGGTGGCCAGGGCCTTGTAACTTAGCACATCCAGCAAGGTGTGTGTAGGAGCTGAGAAATCCTGGAGGAATGTCCCTGTCCCCAGTGTCTGTAGGAAAAGACTGGATGAACATTTGTGGGTAACATTATGGCAGGATAGGGGGTCAGCTTGATGTGTTAGCACGGTAGCTTGTTACTGAGCATCTGGATAATAGACTCTTGTTCTGTTTTTGTAAAATAAAGTTTTATCAGTTTGGGGGATGGAACTGAAGGTGCAAATGAGGACTGTGTTCATTTGGAGTGGGCCATACGCTGCAGTGTTCCGCAGTGGGGTTGTATGCAGTGTAAGACCAAGGTCGGTAAGGTGCGCTTTCCCAGATGAGGCACGTAGAGAATGTACACGTGCACACATGGTGTGAGGGAGGGTCTTCAGACCAGTCCTGTTTACTCAGACTTAGAATTTGCTGTTGCCTCACCTCCAGGTGAGGCTTTTAAGGGACCCAGAAGCCTACACTCCACTTATCGTTGTAGGTGGTCTCTCTGCTATATACACCCAGCCGTGCTGGTTTCCTTCTGTATTCTGCAAATTAGTGAACCTCAGTTGATGGAAAGGGCTATTATTTGTGACTTGTCTTGCTGTCAGTCTGAGTGTCCCGCTGGTGCTTATCAACTCGGTTGTCATGCTAGTGTCAGAGCAGGAATGAGGCGAAGACCTGGACCGGGATACCTCAGTCCCTGCAGAGAAAGTGCCAGAATAATCAAGGGCAGGAAGACGATAGTGCACTGTCTTGTTAGTCTGCTGGCTTGTGTTTTGAGGCTTATTCCCTCAGCGCACTCTCTTTGGGGTCTCCCAACTGAGAAATCTCAGCGACTGTCAGGAGGTCCCCTCTACACTGCCCTCTGTTTCTGGGTGGTATGGCCATGTGGTGCCCCACTGTTCCGAGCCCTGGGGCACCGCACTAGCTGCTTATGGTTTCCCCATCCTCTGCTCACACTTTTGTAAATAATTCCACTTTAACACCTTTCTGGAATTACCCAGTTTGTGCCAGTCGCTTCCTGTGGACGTCCTGACTGATATGCTCCCTTTGGTCTTTTACTTAGAAGGATGGTTGAGAGCAAGAGCGTGATCCCTCAGTAGTCGTTCTAGATGTCTGCAGCCTGGGATGAAAGATGCAAGGATCCAGCACCTTGGCTCTGGCATTGATTCCCTAACAAACCATGTGTAAAGATGCACATTTTGTAGAGTTGGACTTGAGTGTGTGTGCTGTTTCAGTGGAGGATGGCGAATGTACATTTTGGAAGCAGACATTACTAGTGCTATGATATTAGTTATTGTATGATAGTTGTAGTGTTTATGTTAAAAAGTGGGAATGGGGGCGCCTGAGTGGCTCAGTGAGTTAAGCCTCTGCCTTTGGCTCTGGTCATGATCTCAGGGCCCTGGGATTGAGCCCCACATCGGGCTCTCTGCTCAGTGGGGAGCCTGCTTCCCCCCGCCCCCCGCCCCGCTCTCTGCCTGCCTCTCTGCCTGCTTGTGATCTTTTTGTCAAATAAATACATAAAATCTTAAAAAAAATTGGGAATGGTGTAACTATGGGCTCATAATTCTTATCAGTGGTACCTGATGGAGTAGCAGCAACAATAATGCTGATATCCAACAATGTCTTTTTCCCCCAATGATCTTTTATTTTTTTTCCTCATTTAACAAATATTTATTTATTTATATGTTTGTTTGTTAAAATTTTTAAAATGATGTTATGTTAGTCACCGTACAGTACATCATTAGTTTTTGGTGTAGTGTTCCATGATTCCAACGACGTCTTTTAAACTCTGAAATGGAACTCTGGCCACCCGCTAGTACATTGTGTGTGGAAGCACTGTCCTGGAAAAGAACCAAAACTGAGAAAGAAAAATTATAGTTAACCCTAGATTGCTCAGTAATGACTTCTAAAAAGGTAAACGTTGTAATTTTGAAAGGCGTAAAAATATTAAGGCTTGTAAAACAGGATGATCAGCCATACGTGGTACGTGAAATGAATTCTGATATGTTACATATTCTAAAGTTTCTTCCCACTGAATAATTCTAATACCTGGGGTAGAGGAATTTTATTAGCTTACTGCTTCTTAGGAGAGGATGTAGAAGGTGTTATGAGAACAGAAATGTGCATCTATAGAACTGATGCCACGAGAAAAAAATTGAACAGCGTCAGTGGTGGGTTGTGGGACCAGCATTACAACTGGGCTAAGGTCCTGTTAAAGGACTGCCAGAGACATCTGGGAATTGCCTTACTGTCATTCTGGAGCACAGAGCTCAGGAGCATTCAGCCAGGTTGTAAAGTTGGCCTGAGAGGGCTGAGGGTGATGAAGGAGGGCTGTGCTCATGGCCGAGTATTCTCGGTAATGCTCTGTAACCGTATCATACGCTGCAGAACGCCAAGCCTGATGAGGTTCACCTGGCTGCGTGGCGGGTATCCAGAAGAGACTCTGTTGTTTGGACAGATTTGTCATCTGCTACTGTGTGAGGCCTTTTTTTTTTTTTTTTTTAATATTTTATTTATTTGACAGAGATCACAAGTAGGCAGAGAGGCAGGCAGAGAGAGAGAGGAGGAAGCAGGCTCCCTGCTGAGCAGAGAGCCCAATGCAAGGATCATGACCTGAGCCGAAGGCAGAGGCTTTAACCCACTGAGCCACCGAGGCGCCTCTGTGTGAGGTCCTTTTGAGGGGATCTGAAATTCTATCCTTTTATTTGGATGGTGTTGCTAAACTCTCTGCTTTGTGTCTTGGTGGCCTTGATTTCTCTCTTCATCCTTCAGATAAGTGTTTTCAAACCGTATTTATTACAACTCATGTGTAGATTGTAAAATCAAGTTTGCGATAGGCAAGCAGCAATGAAAGAAATTGAAAGGATAGATAATATCAGACTGCCACACCTCTAGAAAGGGGAAATAATTGTTTTGTGACCTCCTCTGTGTTCCCAGGATAATATGTATATATGGTGAGATGGATATAAAACCCTATAAAGATTATTACTGTTGGCCATGGTCAAAATTTGTAAGGCACTGTGTTACACAAATCAGGTTTCTTTGTTCGAAGAGACTGTGTGTGATTTCTGTCAGCTTGAACTACTGTTGACATATTGATACAGTGGTCATGCACTATGAAAATCTACATTTTATTTATTTATTTATTTTTAAATATTTTATTTATTTATTTGACAGAGAGAGAGAGATCACAAGTAGGCAGAGAGGCAGGTGGGATGGGGGGAAAGTAGGCTCCCTGCTGAGCAGAGAGCTGGATGCAGGGCTCAATCCCAGCACCCTGGGATCATGACCTGAGCCAAAGGCAGAGGTTTAACCCACTGAACTACCCAGGTGCCCCTGAAAATCTACATTTTAAATAGCTCATATGCTATAATTCATTATTGTTATTTAAGTACTCAGGTAGTTAAGACTTCTGGTGATATGGCTCTCTAGGGAAGAACTTGGAGCCCCCTCGTGTAAGGTATACACTAAGAGGCATACCTTTTATTATTTATTTATTTATTTTAAAAATTTCTTTTCAGCATAACAGTATTCATTGTTTTTGCACCACACCCAGTGCTCCATGCAATACGTGCCCTCCCTGTTACCCATGAGAGACTATGGACTCTGAAAAAGAACCCGAGGGTTTTGAAGGGGCGGGGGGTGAGAGGTTGGGGGAACCAGGTGGTGGGTAATAGAGGCATACCTTTTAATTCTAACCCAGGACCTCTGGCATTGAACTTTTTTTGCTTAAAGAAAGTTCAATTAATGCACTTAAACCTCCCTCCAGGTAACTTTGATAGTGCCTTCTGGTGGAATTCTGATCTCCCTCCTTCTGTGTGTGTCCCTGAGTCCTCCTTCCAGGAAGAAGACTTCTCTTCTCACTCTTCAGAGCGACTCTGTATGACTTCTGGTCATGCACCTTTCTGTCCCGGGTGGCGTGGGGACCTCCCTCCCTTTGGAATCGTGTGCAAATCCTCGCCTTGGTGAGTGAGATCTCTTCCTTCTTTGTGTGACATTGAATACTCCTCTATTTGCATTTTGGCAAAGAGCTGCTGAGTTTCAATCATAGACGGAATGTGACAGTCCCTGTCATCTGTGAAGAGGACAGACTAATCGGAAAGACCCAGAGAGGGTTCACTAAATTGTGCTCTACGACAGACTAAATTGGGCAGAGACAAGAGACAGGTACAGTGAAGCAGCAGGTAGAAGTGACAGGTTCACAGAGCGGAGTTTCAAGTCAGCAAGGAGATTGTGCATCAAGAGAAAGAACAAGGTTAGGTCTAGCTGACATGTCAGGGCTGGAGAAATGGATGTTCTTGCTTCTGTCTGCCACCGAGTTCATTCTGGGGATGCTGGGGAATGGGTTCATAGTGTTGGCCAATGGCAGCAGCTGGTTCAAAAACAAGACAGTCTCTCTGTCTGACTTCATCATCACTAACCTTGCTCTCTCGAGGATCGTTCTCCTGTGGATTCTCTTGGTTGACGGTGTTTTAATGGTGTTTTCTTCCAAAGTACGTGATGAAGGGATAGTGATGCAAATTATTGATATTTTCTGGACATTTACAAACCACCTGAGCATTTGGCTTGCCACCTGTCTCAGTGTCCTCTACTGCCTGAAAATTGCCAGTTTCTCCCATCCTACATTCCTCTGGCTCAAGTGGAGAGTTTCCAGGGTGGTCGTTTGCATGATTTTGGGTGCCCTGTTCTTATCGTGTGTCAGTGTGCTATCTCTGATCCAGGAATTTAAGATCTATTCTGTTCTCAGGGGGATCGATTTCACAGGGAATGTGACCGAGCACTTTAGAAAGAAAAGAAATGAATACAAAGTGTTCCATGTTCTTGGGACTCTGTGGAACCTCCCTCCCCTAACTGTGTCTCTGGCCTCGTACTTTCTGCTCATCCTCTCCCTGGGGAGACACGTGCAGCAGCTGCAGCGAAGCGGCATCAGCTCCAGAGATCCGAGCACCGAGGCCCACCAGAGAGCCATCAAAATCATCGTGTCCTTCCTCTTTCTCTTCCTGCTTTACTTTTTGGCCTTTCTAATTACATCCTGCAGTTATTTCATACCAGGAACTGAGATGGTCATTAGGATCGGAGAAGCAGTTACAATGTTTTATCCCACTGGCCACTCATTCATTCTCATTCTGGGAAACAACAAGCTGAAGCAGACGTTTGTGGAGATGCTGTTGTGTGAGCCTGGCCTTCGGAAGCCTGGATTCAAGGGACCTTTTGCCCCCTAGAATGACTGAGGGCATAGAGGAGAGCCTGGGAGTCCTTTAGTCTGGCTCAAAGCTAAGGGCTCCTCCTGATCCTTCCGTGGCACCAATTCTGTGACACCAGGAGGAGAGAGACGCGACTATATTATGCTGGCCCACTGGGGACATGTCTCTTGGCTTCTCTTTGTATGATGGTTTTGGAGAGGGTGAAACAGTCTCTGTAAAATGTCAGTATAGTAAGAACACTCACTGTATAGATGTAGAGTTGTATTTTAATAGCTATCAACCTAATGAGCTGATTCCTAGCTTTAACTTCAAGTTTATATGGACAGTGATGAGCTGATGTAACTAGAACAGTGTAATGGGTCTGCGGGAAAGAGAAGAGGCTTTGCAGTTCCACAGACTTGGGTTTGAATTCTGGTTCTGTCTATTTCCAAGACTTTTGGCCTTTGGTGAGTTACTTTCATTTACTTTCTGATCCTCTCTCCTGTCATTTTAAAATGCGGACAGTGACACAGAGTTCACAATTCAGGAGGCAGCGTGTCCCAGCGTACTGTGTAGAGCCCTCGCTCGGTGAAGCAGGCATCTGACTGACAGTGAATTGTGCAGCAGGAGCAGTTCCCGCAGGAGACGAGTTTCCACACATCCTCTGTGTGAGGACAAAAGCAGTGGAATGAGAATCAAGACCCTTGGCCAGCAGGCTCCAGTCCAGTCCGGTGGTGGTGATTTCCCTTCAGTACTCCTGGTGTTCCTTTATCGTTTAGCTGAAGTAAATTGCCAAGTAATTTTTTTATTTTTTAGATAGGGCAAAAGTCCAAGCAATTTTTCCTTTTTAAACTAACCACGATGCATGTGAACTTCGAAAACTTGAGAGTTTTATAAAAAAAAATGTAAGCAGTTTTTATAAATTCAGTACATCATCTTTTTTTTTTTTTTTAAGATTTTATTTATTTATTTGACAGAGGGAGAGATCACAAGCAGGCAGAGAGGCAGGCAGAGAGAGGAAGAAGAGGGCTCCCTGCTGAGCAGAGAGCCCAATGCGGGGCTCGATCCCAGGACCCTGGGATCATGGCCTGAGCTGAAGGCAGAGGCTTTAACCCACTGAGCCACCCAGGCGCCCTAGTACATCATCTTTTAATACAGTTTTGCAGGCATTGATTAATTTCCTATCACTGAACAGCATCAAGAAGTCAATGAGAAGATTATTACTTAAGATCATGAAGAGTTCTCAGACTCATGGGTATATACAGTTAGTTCCCATGGCAAATCTGAATCCAGCTTTCTGTCACTAATGGGACTGTCAGGTATAGAGCATCGTGGCTATGAATCTGGGCCCTGAAGGCAGATGGCCTGGGTTCTAGCCCCGGCCCCTGCCCCTGTGAACTGGGTGACTTGGGGGAAGTTTCTTCACTTCTGTTTCACCGTCTTCATTTGTAAAATGGGATTAGTAATAGTATGTCGTTGATGGGGTTGCTGGAAGGAGTGAGTGAGTTACCAGATGAAAAGTGCTTAGAGTCCCAGGTAGAGTAAACAATAGCTATTGTTATTATTTTTATTATTTTGTGGAATGAGTGATACTTTGACATAGCATTAAGGATCACCATGCTACTTGGCATTTGGTCGTATGTAACCAGAAATTAATTTGGGGCTTGTTCTTGGATTTCTGTATTCATTTCTAAAGTTACAGAAATAAATGTCTTTTGGTCTGCACTGTTTGTTTTCAGATTGATACTTGCTTCTTGAAGCTGCTGTGTCAAAAACCAGTAATGTACTACTATATGTTGGCTAATTGAACATAAAAAAAAGGAAAATTCTTAATTCTGACATAAAATTGTCTTTCAGAAAGGTATCTGTTGAAACTTAAAAAAATTGTTTAATATTCATTCATACTTCACTAAAATATAGGGATTCTGAAAGGCGTACTTTTGTACTTAATAAAAATCTGTGCTGCTTTTCAGCACAGGGAAGTTTAGCTATGGAAATCCATGCCGTCTTGATTGGCTTCTGTTTCGTTAACCCTGATCCCCACCGTTGAATTGATTGTCACCCACTCTCAAAGACTTGCTCCTACTTTTGTCACTTTGATGACTTGTCTGCTGAGCTCTGACCTTCTGGTTCTTTCGTCCTTAATCTGAATTCCTGATTCTGCTTTCTAGTTTAGGTATTGGGTCCCCCCCCCTCTTTTAACTGAATGTAACATTTTACTGGAGATTTTGGCTTAGCTGTTTTTTGGTTCTTGGTGCCTTAGGCTAACTTCTCATTTTTAGTGTTCTGTGAACTCCAACTGAGTTCACAGATCCTGATCCTTAATGAGATTGAGGTGCACTTTTGGTATAGAAGGATCATACATAAAAATAAGTAAACAACAAAACTAAAAAAAAAAAAAAAACCCAAAAACCCAAAATGCATTCGAACATTTCTCAGTTTCCATGTTTACCAATGCCCTTTGCCTTAAATAATGTCCGTGATATTTCCCAACAGTTGATGAACAGAGTTATCTAGATCTTGGGATATGTGGAAGACAGAGTCTGATATTCTGTTGATATTCTGCAAGAAGTTGTGTTTTAAGAAAGCAGAAGTGAGGTTAGGGGGATAGGAGAAGAATAAATGAAACAAGATGGGATTGGGAGGGAGACAAACCATAAGTGACTCTTAATCTCATAAAACAAACTGGGGGTTGCTGGGGGGAGGTGGGGTTGGGAGAGGGGGAGGGGGGTTATGGACATTGGGGAGGGTATGTGCTATGGTGAGTGCTGTGAAGTGTGTAAACCTGGCGATTCACAGACCTGTACCCCTGGGGATAAAAATACATTATATGTTTATTAAAAAAAAAAGAAATAAATAAATTTTTAAATAAAATAAAATTCAAAAAAAAAAAGCAGAAGTGACCTCAAAAACTCCAACAACTGCTAATGACAATCGTATGTTATTTTTTGGTGTTTCTACATTTTGCTGTACTAGAAAAATGTATAGTGTTGGGGCTAAGGGTGTTAGTTCTGGAACCTAACACACTGGATTCAAATCCTGACCTCATCACTTCTTAGATGCATGATCTTTGGCAAGTTACTAAACCTCCTCAGACTTCAGTTCCCTTCACTATAAAAGAGGTAATTTTATAAAATACCTCACAGTGTTGGTGTGCAGATTAAGCAAGACAATGTATATAAATTATTTTAGCAACTAAAGCATAATAACTACACAACAGATATCAGCTACTAGCATTTTAGCTTATCAGGGGCTGAGCCTAGAGACCGTGCCTCATGGAGTTCTAGGCTTATGACGATGTATCCGTGGAGTTTGCTGTTGCTGGTGGTATAAGAGGACATGGTGTAAGTGAAAGCCTGCTCCTTCTGGTCCCCACAGGATGGTGGGAGGAAGAAGAGGGAGAGAGAAAGGGGATTGCAAGGACGGCAGGTGAGAGTCCAGATTTCCCCTCTCTTTGAGGACTGGTTCAGAGCTCCAGGCTGTGATCAGTGGGAGCAAAACACAGGCACCGACTCAGCCCTGAATACGGAGCAAGCAGCAACCAAGGAGCAAGGACCTCTCTCTGGAAGCCTGAGGAGACAAGGATGCTGAGGAAGAGGGAGGACGTGACATTTCTCTGACACCACGAGGTAGCATTGATCTCCACCTCTCTCCCCGTACACGCGGACTCAAACGGGAGAAACATTTCAAGGGGATAATGTCTCAGATTTTAATTTTTAAATCTAAAGAGACTCAGAATTTTTCTGAAGACATTCATTATCTCACTGGATTAAATAAACACTTACCCCCAACCAGCAGGTAGGGGCTCAGGAGAAAGACTATATTACCTTTAGACAAAATTAAAAACTTATTTTTTCTGCTCTTAGGAGTTTGACAATGAACACATTTTGTTGATTTCCCTGTAGTGAAATTGTCAGTGCGACTTGGTAGAGCTGGCCAGATGACCAGAGAGGTATTTTCAGGTTAACTCTGAAAAATATTTTTTCAGAAGCCCATGCGTGGAGTTTCTGTGTGGTCTGTCTAGCCTCAGTACCCGTCTGTTGCTAAGTAGGGTACTCACGGCCGGGAAGGGAGAATTCTGAATGTTCTTTGGTTGCTCAGGTTTGTACCCTTACAGCCCATCTAGCAGATCTCTTTGAGAGATGGATGGGTTCCAGCTAGCAGCTGGATGCTGTGTGTTCTAGGCATACATAAATTCTCACACCATTTTGATTCTGGCTCATCTTGATTCCAGTTCATTCGTTTATAGCGCAGGCATTTATCTGCCCGTTGCATTATACCAAGCACTATATTAGATAGCAGTGGTTGTTCTCAAAAAGATCACACCATGGGGTGCCTGGGTGGCTCAGTGGGTTAAAGCCTCTGCCTTTGGCTCAGGTTGTGATCCCAGGGTCCTGGGATCGAGCCCTGCATCAGACTCTCTGCTCAGCAAGGAGCCTGCTTCCTCCTCTCTCTCTGCCTGCCTCTCTGCCTACTTGTGATCTCTTGTCTGTCAAAGAAATAAATAAAATCTTAAAAAAAAAAAAAAAGATCACACCAAGCGGGCAATAAAGACACACAAACAAATATTTCATCTCTGCGTCACTGAAACAAATGCTTCAGATACGATGAAGGCTTCTGGCCCCCGTGATCTTTGTCTCTAGACTCCTTTTGTGATAGCCACAAACGTGCACTGCTCTGTTCTGCTGCTGGGCTCCACCACTGTGTGGCCATAGTTCCTGCAGGCTGCTTTCAGCCAGGCTGGAGCCCTGTGGAGTGCCAAGACAGCTCCAGTCCTTTGAGACAGGAGACTCGAGGGCCCCTCCTGAACACCCCCCTTACACTCTTTGTTTTCCCTTCACATAGCACCGGAAACACTGAGCTCTGTTTTTGGGGTTTTGTTTTGTTTTGTTTTTTTCATCTGTCTCTCCACTGTCCTGTGTGTGTTTAAAATTTATTTGAGAGAGAGCGAGCATGAGCGAGAGGAGCAGAGGAAAGGGAGAGAGAATCCCAGGCAGACTCCATGATGAGCACAGAGCCAGACGCGGGGCTTGATCTCACAATCCTGAGATCAGCATCGGAGTTGAAAGCAAGAGTTGGATCCTTAACCGATTGTGCCACCCAGGTGCCCCATTTCTATGTGGTTTTTAAAAATTATTTATTTATTTATTTATTTTTTATAAACATATAATGTATTTTTATCCCCAGGGGTACAGGTCTGTGAATTGCCAGGTTTACACACTTCACAGCACTCACCATAGCACATACCCTCCCCAATGTCCATAACCCCACCACCCTCTCCCTACCCCACTCCCCCCGGCCAACCTCAGTTTGTTTTGTGAGATTAAGAGTCACTTATGGTTTGTCTCCCTCCCAATCCCATCTTGTTTCATTTATTCTTCTCCTATCCCCCTAACCCCCCATGATGCATCTCCACGTCCTCATATCAGAGAGATCATATGATAGTTGTCTTTCTCCGATTGACTTATTTCACTAAGCATGATACCCTCTAGTTCCATCCACGTCATCGCAAATGGCAAGATTTCATTTCTTTTGATGACTGCATAGTATTCCATTGTAAATATATACCACATCTTCTTTATCCATTCATCTGTTGATGGACTTCTAGGTTCTTTCCATAGTTTGGCTATTGTAGACATTGCTGCTATAAACATTCGGATGCACGTGCCCCTTTGGATCACTACGTTTGTATCTTTAGGGTATATACCCAGTAGTGCAATTGCTGGGTCATAAGGTAGTTCTATTTTCAACATTTTGAGGAACCTCCATGCTGTTTTCCAGAGTGGTTGCACCAGCTTGCATTCCCACCAACAGTGTAGGAGGGTTCTGCTTTCTCTGCATCCTTGCCAGCATCTGTCATTTCCTGACTTGTTAATTTTAGCCACTCTGACGGGTGTGAGGTGATATCTCATTGTGGTTTTGATTTGTATTTCCCTGATGCCGAGTGATGTGGAGCACTTTTTCATGTGTCTGTTGGCCATCTGGATGTCTTCTTTGCAGAAATGTCTGTTCATGTCCTCTGCCCATTTCTTGATTGGATTGTTTGTTCTTTGGGTGTTGAGTTTGCTAAGTTCCTTACAGATTTTGGATACTAGCCCTTTATCTGATATGTCGTTTGCAAATATCTTCTCCCATTCTCTCAGTTGTTTTTTGGTTTTGTTAACTGTTTCCTTTGCTGTGCAAAAGCTTTTGATCTTGATGAAATCCCAATAGTTCATTTTTGCCCTTGCTTCCCTTGCCTTTGGCGATGTTCCTAGGAAGATGTTGCTACGGCTTACGTCGAAGAGGTTGCTGCCTGTGTTCTCCTCAAGGATTTTGATGGATTCCTTTCTTACACTGAGGTCCTTCATCCATTTTGAGTCTATTTTCGTGTGTGGTGTAAGGAAGTGGTCCAATTTCATTTTTCTGCATGTGGCTGTCCAATTTTCCCAGCACCATTTATTGAAGAGGCTGTCTTTTTTCCATTGGAAGTTCTTTCCTGCTTTGTTGAAGATTAGTTGACCATAGAGTTGAGGGTCTATTTCTGGGCTCTCTATTCTGTTCCACTGATCTATGTGTCTGTTTTTGTGCCAGTACCATGCTGTCTTGATGATGACAGCTTTGTAATAGAGCTTGAAGTCCGGAATTGTGATGCCCCCAATCTTTTTCAATATTCCTTTGGCTATTCGAGGTCTTTTCTGGTTCCATATAAATTTTAGGATGATTTGTTCCATTTCTTTGAAAAAAATGGATGGTATTTTGATAGGGATTACATTAAATGTGTAGATTGCTTTAGGTAGCATAGACATTTTCGCAACATTTATTCTTCCAATCCAGGAGCATGGAACATTTTTCCATTTCTTAGTGTCTTCCTCCATTTCTTTCATGAGTACTTTATAGTTTTCTGCATATAGATTCTTAGCCTCTTTGGTTAAGTTTATTCCTAGGTATCTTATAGTTTTGGGTGCAACTGTGTGTTTTTTGAAGGCAGGTTGGGCTGTGGGTGTTTCTTCTGTTTTCCCAGCACCTACCACAGTGCCTGGCTTATGGTAGCAGTTTATTGAATGAATGACCCAATGAGGGCAACAGTGGAAAGAGCTCAGTCTCAGAGACACCTTATACCTAGCCACCGATTTCCTATGCTGGCTCACAGCCACTTACTTTCTCTCATCTTCATTCTCCTCACCTATAAATAGGGATAACCATTTCTTCCTTGTAGAACTGTTTTAAGGATTACCTGAGTTTCAAGATACCTGGTGTACTGCCGGGAACAGAGGAAGCACTAAAAACAGCCCAAGAAGTGGAAGTTTCCTTCTTTCTTCCTCCCGAGCAACATTAGTACTCTGTCGAAAACAGCTCACAGTTTGTAATTCCCATTTATTCATGACTGGAATTCCCATTTATTCAAAGCCTTCATCAAATGAGCTAAGTCGTCCTTTTGCTTGGACTATTGGCCCTCAAGTTTTCCCAACAGATCTGCCAGATGAATCTAGAGTTTGGACACCTGAGTACAGTATACCTGCTGCCACTGGGTCTTCTTGGGCTCCAGGAAATAGTAAGACTTACACGGCTGTCTTGGGCCTCTGGCACCGGTCTACTCAGGTGGTTGTGGTTCAGCGACCTAGTTTATGGGCAGGGGAGCGGCAGGCCTTCCTGTTTTGCAGAGTCCTTGCTGCGGCCATAGAGCCAAGGTGCTAGGAGTAGAGATCCACAGCTGTGCAGGGGTGGGACTGGCCTAAAAAGATTCATGTCCCAAAGGTGCCAGTTTCTCTTATAATAATTTCATAGACATATCTGCCAAGGTTGAGTCAAAGGAGACACACATCAGGGATGTCTGGGTGGCTTGGTCAGTTAAGTGTCTGCCTTCGGCTCAGGTCATGATCTCAGGGTCCTGGGATTGAGCCCCGCATCAGACTCTGCTCAGTAGGGAGCCTGCTGCTCCCTCTCTCTCTGCCCTTCCCCCCTCCCCCGCTCATGCTCTGTGTGTCGCAAATAAATAAATAAATAAAAATCTTAAAAAATAAAAAAAAGCACACACATCAAAAGAGTCACCACACTCAAGGAAGCCCAAAGCAGGGAGTGTCCATCAGACTTTTATATTTAACCAAAGGTAAATTCTCATGCAGAGGGGGAAAGGGTTTTGTTAATGCTTTCCCCATACTGACCTTTTCAGAAATAACATCTGACAGAACCAGTGTGTTCACTGACGACCCTAGGCGACATGATCACATCTTAATTATAGCGCCTCCTGCTACTGAGAGCCCAACAACATTTATGTCACATTTTGGATAGGGTCCTTGCTGCCAGTATGGAATTCCCCCACCCCTTTGGGAATACTTACTTCTTATATCTTACTCCATATTATTTATTCTATTTAAATGTGACATTTTTAATATTTTAACTTAATTGCTTTAACACAGTGATCTATTTTATAAATAATTCAGTGGAAATATGTGCTATGATATAAACTTCCCTTCTCTTGCCTTGCTCATTCACCCTGTGTTTGCCTGGTTAACTGATGTGGGCACGCTTTTGTCATGTGCCTCTTAGTTTTATACAGATGCTTCTGTAGCCACTGAGTTCCAGCTCAGGGAATCCCTCCAGGCTTGCTTTCCTGTCTTAAAGGGCCCCATGAAGGTACTCCCTCTTCTGGACCTGATCTTCATCTCTTAGCTTCTTCTGTTCCTCTGTTCTATCTGTCTGTTTGTATTTCTGTTCCCGTACAAAGGAATAGGACTCCGTATGCTTTATTTCGATGCTAGTTTGGTAACCTACATGTGGCTGCATTGAAGTTTGCACCTTGGGTCCCATCAACTGCTAGAGTAGATAAGAGATGTCATACTCTCACGCTCACTCATAGTCTTCGATACTATAATTTTCCTTTTACTATGCCCTTTCCTGTCTGAGAAATTAAAGAGGAATCAGGCAATGAGATGCAAAACTATAGCTAAAGCATTACTGTGTATTTGGGATCAGAGTACTTTGATTTGCCGCTAAATGCCCAAGAAGAAATGGTCCTATGTGATCTAAGCATAAATCCACGTCTGTAAAAGAAACACACTTTTTTTCCCCAAGCAAAGCATATCACAGCAAATGATTATGGCACACATGTGTGTGACTGGTGAGGGAATGCAAAGTAAAGGAATCATCCTGATAGATGGAATTAAAGGTTTTATTTATTTATTTGACAGAGAGAGAGAGAGAGAGAGAGATCACAAGTAGAGAGGCAGGCAGAGAGAGAGGGGGATGCAGGCTCCCTGCTGAGTAGAGAACCCAATGTGGGGCTCAATCCCAGGACCCTGAGATCATGACCTGAGCCGAAGGCAGCGGCTTAACCCACTGAGCCACCCAGGTGCCCCTGATAGATGGAATTAATTGTGAAAAGTCTCTCTTGAGGAAGTGTGAAGTCCTTGAACTTGGTCTGTGTGTGACTGTGAATCACTGTATGCGCTCAGGGATGAAAATGTAATGTTGGCCAGAATGAGAGATGGAGAAAATAGGGCTCCAGCAGATCAGTAGTTTACGGGGAGGAGAGAAGTTGGACTTCAGTCATCCACAGATATATGGATGAGAGTGGGTGGGTGGGAGTGAAGCCTGGGATTTCCCACTGTCTTCTGGGGCTGCTATGAAGAAGAGCTTTATTCTCTGTGAAACAGGGGCAGAAACATTGGTGGACTGGAGTTTTGTCACTTGGATTTGAAATCTTGGAGCCTTCCATAGCTTCTCCCTCCAGGTATCCTCTTGGCAGAGTGGACTCTGTTTTCCGAGTTCACTAGGGCTGTTTTAATTAGGCATTTCTAAGGAAAACAGGATATGAGTGAGAAATAGTAATGCAACCCTGGGAAGATTTGCATCTCAGGAAAAGCAGCTGGCTTTTAGACCATTAATGGCTCATTTGTCACACTGGAGACAATTAGAGAAGGAATGTCTTTCCTGGCTGGGTCCTGGTGCCTACTTGTGCATCTCAGTATTTCCCCTGTTCCCAGCGTCCAGATCACACTGCCAAGTTCTCGAGGAAAGATGCTTCAGATATTCTTTTTCCTTGCCATTATTGTCTCAGCAATTTTGAATTTTGCGGGACTCATTGTAAATCTCTTCATTGCAGTGGTCAGCTTTCGGACTTGGCTCAAAAGCCCCAGAATCTCCTCTTCGAATAGGATCCTCTTCAGCTTGGGCGTCACCAAATTTCTTATGCTGGGACTGTTTCTACTCAACATCACGTACTTCTTCATCTCTCCAAATATGGAAAGGTCAGTGCACTTATCTACTTTTTTCCTGTTGTGTTGGATGTTTTTGGACTCTCATAGTCTCTGGCTTGTCACCTTGCTCAATGCCTTGTACTGTGTGAAGATTATGGACATGCAACACGCAGTATTTCTCCTGCTGAAAAGAAATCTCTCCCCAAAGATCCCCAGGCTGCTGCTAGCGTGTGTGCTGATTTCTGCCTTCACCACTCTCCTGTATGTTGCGCTCAGACAGACATCATGCTTTCCCGAATTTGTGCCTGGGAGGAATGGGACAGGATGTGACATCAACGAGGGCGTCTTGTCTTTGGTGATCTCTTTGGTCTTGCGCTCATTTCTCCAGTTCATCATTAATGTGACTTCTGCTTCCTTGTTAATTCATTCCTTGAGGAGACATATACAGAAGATGCAGAAAAACACCACTATTTTCTGGACTCCCCAGACTGAAGCTCACCTGGGCGCTATGAAGCTCATGATCTGTTTCCTCATCTTGTACATTCCCTACTCGGTTGCTACCCTGCTACATTATTTCCCTTTTGTTGGGATGGATTTGGGAGCCAGATCCATCTGCATGGTTATTTCCACCATTTACCCTCCAGGACATTCTGTTCTCATTATTCTCACACATCCTAAACTGAGAACAAAAGCAAAGGCGATTATTCTTTGTTTCAACAAGTAGTAGAATTTCAGTAGTGAATGGTGTCTGGAGTCACATCATGGTTTGGGAGCAAGACTTTCTCTGTTTGCAGTTTTCTTAGGGGACTGTGGACTCCATTTCTGTAATCGCTCAGCTGACTTCCTCGGCCTTTGAGTGCCTGTACTTCAGTTTATTCTGCAATTAAAAAAATTTAAAAAATTTGGCAATTTTTTTTTCTAAGTTTAAGACATTACTTATCATGTAGTTTGCATCCCTGGCTAGTGGAAGTCACCACATTGTTCCATGAGCTACTGAAGTATAAGGGGGAGTTTCCCCAAATTAAGCAATACATTACAGTTTACATCGTTAGTTAAATTTTTGAGGTTTAGCTGAGGAACCCTGGGTAAGGGCTTAGCAGTGGATGAGTCATCAGCAGGCACTAGACTGGCTTAAAACATAGCAAGAGGATGCAAAGAGCAAGGGAAGAAAAGAAAGTTGTAGAGAGAAAAGGGAGGAAAGAGAAAGATGGGAGAAAACTGGTGTATATTGTGGCAGATGTACACAAAAAGAACCCTCACCTTGCTGGGTCACAGTCATTGAGCTATTATCATCAAGAAACTCTAGGACTAAATTACTAGGTTTGTTCTGGAAAGAAGGGAAGGGCTTCTTCCCTTAATGGTAATGGTTCCATTAATTAACCATTAATGGTTAATGAGTAAAAGGAAGGGATTAGTGTAACAGAAGCCCAATCTGGGATAGTTCCAAGGATCTCAAAATCCAGGGAGTTAGTCTGAATTCAAAAGCATGTGCCAGGGGGTCCTGGGTGGCTCAGTGGGTTAAGCGTCTGCCTTCAACTAAGAACATGATCTTAGGGTCCTGGGATCAAGCCCCGCATTGGGGCTTCTTGTTCAGCAGGGAGTCTGCTTCTCCCTCTCCCTTTCCCTCTGTGTTCTCTCTCTCTCTCTTTCTCTCAAATAAATAAATAAATAAATAAATAAATAAAATCTTTAAAAAAAAAAAAAGGCAAGTGCCAAATAGTGAAATTAACTCAATCTGAGTACAACTTTACAAAAGATTATACCCTGTCATGTAATATGGAATTCAGGGGAAAGCCAAGGGTTTATTCAATAGCTTGGTAGTGGAAGCATCAGACTTTTGGTGAATATATGTCATCTGCTTATGAATTTACCTGCTAAGTTGTATGAGCACTGCACGATTCTTCAGGGGAACACTGGTTTTTTTTTTTTTTTTTTTTTTGGATGGGAGGGTAGTTGAGACAGTAGGACTGGCTATGGAGGAACAGAAATCTGAAGATGGAATATTGATCAGTTTTGGAATGGGAATTGGGGATAATAATTTATATTTGTACAGTTTTTTTGTATTTATAAAGTACTTATGTGACATTTACATATCTCAAAGTAAATAATCTTATTAAAATAATAATCTCTTTATTAAAGTAGAAAAAATAAGAACTCTCCAAATTTTACAAATTACCTGATGTTTCCCATTCTGGACACCAGAATCTTGACTGCATTATTCAGTGAGGATTACCCAAACCTATATTTTTTGCTAAAAAAAAAAAAAAAAGGTTTTCATCCTGTTTCATCTTAAGATTAGGAGATAAAAGGATTAAATGTACACAATGACGTAAGAACTCTAAATGAAAAGTGGAAAGCCTTATGGTCCCCCCAGATCCATTCTCTTTCCTTTCTCTTATTTTTTTTTTTTTCTTTCTTTCCTTTCTCTTCTATAATAACAGAATTTTTAGCTACCTAGAGCTTTGGCAGCAAATTACATTTTACAGCTTTCTCTTATAAGTAGGTATCACACGTGATCCCATTCTGCCAATGGAGTGTGAGGAGAAGGTGATGTGTATAATTTCTAGGTGGTACCCCTAGAACAGGTGTGCCCTCCCTTCCGCTCTGGAATGGCGAGTGTAACGATTGGCCATCTTGGGCCAGCAGTTGAAGGGACTGCCTGGGGATAGTGGAGAAGTCATCCATCCTAGTTGGCTTCACAGTTCCCGACACCGTGGGGCACCCGACACCACCCCAGCTCTGGACTGTTCACACCTTAACTCAGCGACAGTCCATGGGAAATAAACATCTCCATTCTTTCAGATGCTGTAGTTTTGGGTCTCTGTTGCCTTACTCGACAAACCTCACTATGCCGTATTCTTTTGTTGGGACACTTGCCCGTAGTCCTCTTTGGGTAGAGTTTTTAATGATGTCGTAGGTTGGGAGTTTTGCTGCTTTCCAGTATGCTCTGCCACTAAATACTTATTAACCAGGAATTTTAAAATTTTAGAGTTTATTTCTTTAAGATATGATACCTTACAGGCTCTCTAATAAGCAATCTCCGCCTCCTCCTCCCTATATTCTCTGCCTATCCAGGGGAGGGAGGGATGTTGAAAACTCCCTGTTAAGAAGAGGCACTGGTTGAAATGAAGGGTGGGTGCCGGGGCAGCATCTGTATGACATCTTGAAACACTGTGGAGCTGTAGCTCAGGCACGTTGCCGTTTAACTTTGGGACTGCTAAAGCCCAGTATTGTCTGAGCTACATTTTCACGTGCGATTTTGTTGGTTCCTCACAACTTCGTAGAGAATGTATTGCCTGTCATACAGATGAAAACACTGAGGCACAAACAGGTTTTATAAATGGCTCTTTAACTAGGAAGGGGTAGACCTAAGGCTCCAATTTGTCTTCAGATTCTAAAAGCCAGTTCGTTTTTAATGATATCACCAGGTGGATGGAAAGACTGGGACAGTGTAGAATCACGTCCAGTTATAAAGCTTTATCTTCTAGGACACAAAGAAAATATTCAAGGGGCACCTGAGTAGCTTCTGCTTTTGGCTCAGGTCATGATCTCACAGTCCTAGGACGAAGCCCTGTATCATGCTCCCGGTTTAGCAGGAAGCCTGCCTCTCCTTCTCCCTCACACTTTCCTCTGCTTGTGCTTTTTCTCTCTCAAATAAATAAATAAAACCTTAAAAAAAAAGAAGATAATATTCAAAAGGGTGAAAGAAGCCTGGTATGTCCAGCCTGAAAAACCTACCCAGGGCTGCTAATATATACATATATAGACACACACACACGTGCACATGTGTACATGTATATATAATTAATATTTCATAATATAAGATTAATGTTGTATAATATAATAATACCATATAGGGGGAGGTATAAAAATTTTATAGGTGCTTAGTTTCCTTAGGTGAAATAAATGTCATGCTATCATGCACAGAGATAGTGGGCTTTTAAGCTTGAATTTAGGTGAGGGGTGTGTGTGTGTGTTTATCAGTTTTTAATTTTTTATTATTTTGTGTTTTCATCATGGTAAGTGTTCTCTTTAACCGCCGTCACCATTTTACCCATCCCCCCACCCACTTCCCCTCTGGTAACGGTCGGTTTGTTCTCTGTAGTTAAGAGTCTGTTGGTTTGGCTTGGTTTGTCTCTCTCTCTTTTTTCCCCTTTGTTCATCTGTATTGTTTCTTAAATTCCACATATGAGTGAAATCATATGGTATTTACTTTTTCCTGATTTGTTTCACTTAGCATTATACCCTCTAGATCCATCCATGTTGTTGCAAATGGCAAAACTTTATTTTTTATGGCTGAATAATATTCCATTGTGTGTGTGTGTGTGTGTGTGTGCGCGTGCGTGCGCGCGTGCACGTGCTACATCTTCTTTATCCATTCATATATTGATGGACACATGGGGTGCTTCCATAGATTGGCTATTGTAAACAATGCTACAATAAACATGGGGATGCATGTGTACCCTTGAATTAGTGTTTTTGTGTTTTTTTGGGTTAATACCTCATAGTGAAATTACTGGGTCGTATGGTGATTCAAACTAACTTTTTGAGGGACCTCCATACAGTTTTCCACAGTGGCTGCACCAGTTTGCATTCCCACCAACAGTGTATGAAGGTTCCTTTTTCTCCACATCCTCACCAAGTCTTGTTGTTTCTTGTGCTTTTGATTTTAGCCATTCTGTCAGGTGTGAGGTGGTATCTCATGGTAATTTTGATTTCCATTTCCATAATGATGAGTGATGCCTAGTATCTTTTTATGTGTCTTTTGGCCATCTGGATATCTTTGGAGAAATGTCTGTTCGTATATTCTGTCCATTTTTTAATTGGATTATATGTTTTTGGGGTATTGAGTTTTATCAGTTTTTTATATATTTTTGGATACTAACCCTTTATCAGACATATTATTTGCAAATATATTCTCCCATTCCATAGGTTGCCTTTTAGTTTTGTTGACTGTTTCCTTCCCTTACAGAAGCTTTTTGTTTTAGGTGAGATATATTTTTAAACCAAAAGTGTACCAATATGAAAGAAGAAACCATTTTAAAATTTATCTTGAATGTTGCAACATGGGAAGGAATAGGCCAATAGAAAGGTGATGGGAAAGTATATATGATTCATGGATGAACTAAATGAAGCCTTATGCATTCTAAGGATTTTTACTTTTTCATTTTAAAACCACTTTAAAAAATTTTGAATATAGTTGACACACAATGCTACATTAGTTTCAGGTGTACAACATAGTGATTTGACAAATTTATATATTACGCTGTGCACATCCCAAGCGTAGCTACCACCTGTCACCGTACAAGCTATTACGATATCACTGACTGTCTTCCCAGGCTGTGCCTTTTATTCTTGTGATGCATTCACTCTGAAGCTGGAAGCCTGTACCTCCCCCTACCCTTCACCCATTTTTCCCATCCCCCAACCATCAGTTTGTTCTCAGTATTTATGGGTCATTTCAAGGATTTTAGAAGTTCCTTTTATTGCCTAAATTTTACCTGAACAGATGTGACTTTGGGCTTCTGGCTGTTACTAGCATTCTGTTGATGAGCCATTTTCAGTTGTTTCAGTTGTTTTGAAAACAAAACAAAGGGAAGAAGGGTTTGGAGGAAGGAGACATTAGTCTTTTAAAGCATGAATTGAATGTAACTCTTAAGATAGCCTTACATGCTGGAGTCTTCAGGTGGTACTAAAGCTTACTGAAAATATTTAAAATAAATTTTTTTCTTCCTTTTTTGTAAGTTAGAGCTGGAGCTGGAGCCTCTGATCTCACCATTGCTCCTCAAGGAAGGGTGGAGAGGTGAGAAGCAGGGTCTGTTGGGAACTCTTCAAATTTTGTGTGCCCCGTCTCCCCTTTGCTCTGGGGTGTGGGAGTCCAGGGGGAAAGGGTAATTTGACAGAACTTCCCAGGGGTTTGCGTCATTGGCCCATGGTCAGTTTTATTCCCTGAGAAATAAAGTGTGAAAGGGAACTCCTGTGAGAATTTGCCTGGCAAGGAAATTAACAACTAGGAAGTGACAGGAGTTAATGGAGGTTGGGGTGGGGAGAGGGAGGGAGAAATGATCCAGGGTGAGCATAACGGCAGGGAGGGGCAGAGACTGCACTCCTTCCTGAGCTAAGTGGGGTGGGTGTGGGGTCAGGCTTCTGGGGAAGCACCAGTATTAACCTGTCAGAGCAGCTGGGTTGTCCTCTGGATGATGGCTGTGGGCCATATAGGGCCTGGGAAGAGTCATGGCTGTAACTCTGTGTCTGTAGGAAGGAGCCAGAGGCCCTCAGTAAATGACCCGGTGCGTGTATACCTGGCTTGCAAACGAGGTGTCTGCACACAGGTCCACTCTTGATTTGCCTGATAGTATTTCTGACCTGTTTTAAATACAGGAAGATTACTTGTCTCAATTTTGCTGCTTTCATAGCTGGGCCGGTGACCTTATAACGATGATCTGAATCCAGATATATCAAGAGGGGAAATAAAGATACTGATATTACTCTCTAACTCCTACTTACCTCTCTGTACTTCTGACTTCGGGTAAAGGCCTGGGCGAAGCAGTCTCTCATCTTCATTCTTGTTTTCCAGAAATTCTGATCAGCTTCCTTTAGAAGCAGCAACTCAGTTCATCCTGTACTTGCGGGATAACAGCAGACTCCAGGCACTCCCCTACTTTATTGAAAGGAGTGACTGTGGGGAGAAACCACCGAGGAAGGCAAGAAAAGTAATGTTAATTAGGTAACACTATTTTCTAGGGCCAGGCTGGGTAATTTCATATGTCCTTTTATCATCGGAACAGCCCTGTGAGGCAAATCACACAGTCTCAGAATTTTTATAAAGAGGAACCCGAAGCTCTGAGAAGTTAATTGACTGGTTAAGGTCACGGCCACTAACTGGTTGAGTTGGGAGGCAAACTCAAATCTGTCTGCCTTTGAAGCATACCGCCTTTCTTTCTTTCTTTTTTTTTTTTAAAGATTTTATTTATTTATTTGACAGAGAGAGATCATAAGTAGGCAGAAGGCAGAGAGGCAGGCAGAGAGAGTGAGAGGGAAGCAGGCTCCCTGCCGAGCAGAGAGCCCGATGTGGGACTCGATCCCAGGACCCTGAGATCATGACCTGAGCCGAAGGCAGCGGCTTAAACCACTGAGCCACCCAGGCGCCCCACATACCGCCTTTCTATGAGTGGCCACAAGTGCTCCTTTTTTTAAGTTCTCCCTCAGGGAGCTAGTCCTGAGGTTTGTGCCCTGCTGAGGGCTGGTGCTGATGTGCTCCTGCAGAGCCCTTGGCTGTGGATGAGCAGATATCCAGGAGACCCTGTCTCCCCTCTTTTTTGCCTCATTTCTTAACATGAGCTTACAATGTTATGGAAAAACCTTAGTCTCCTCTAGAAAAGCACAATTCTCAAACTGTTAAAAACATAATTTTTATACAAACAGCTTCATGTAACTGAGTTATCTATAGCTTGTCAAAAATGAAGTGGCATTTTTTTTTTTTAATTATTTTACAGAAAAGTTGCAAAAGGAGTGCAGAGAGTTCCCAGATTCCCCTCACTCAGCTTTCCTGATGTTGACATCTTACATAACCTGGTGCACTGGGCTCTGCTCCTCCAAAGCCAAGTGCTCCCAGGTTCACGTTAGCATCAGTCCTCAGTGCGACACAAACTAGCACTAACGCATTAACCGTGAACTACAGACTTCATTCAGATTTTACCAGTTGTCACACTCATGTTCCTTTTCTGTTCCAGGATCCAATCCAGGATATGACGTTGCATTTCGTTGTCAGGCGTTCTTAATCTCTGCTGGTCTGTGATCCTTCTCAATCATTCGTTGTTTTCATGACCATGGCAGTTTTGAAGATTACTGTTCAAGCATTTTGTGAAACATCCCTCGATCTGAGTTTGTGATGTTTTTCTCATGGTTATACTGGGGTTGTGGGCCTTTGGGGAGGAGTCCAAAAAAGATGAGGTGCCCTTCTCCTCATGTCACACTGGGGGATACCAGATATCTTCATGAACTTCTCACTGGTCATATTACCCTTGATTGCTTGATTAAGGTGGTGTCTGTGGGGTTTCTCCACTGCCCGGTTACTCTGTTTTCCTTTCCAGAGTCTCTTGTTTAGAAGTCTCAAAGTCCAGCTCACTCCCAAGAGAAGGGAAATCAAGCCTTGCCTTCTAGACCATCATCCAACTTTTGTCTGCTGTACTTAACCTCTCTCCTCAAGTTTTCATGCTTATGGAAGCAGACAAAAATAGCTTCTGTCCTCTCATCTTCCAAGTCACCCCCTGCCCTGCCCTGGGGTTTTTACTTACCCTCCCCACAGCCATGCTACTGATTCTTATCATAATCTTCCTTGAAGATTGTGATCCTTGTTGCTTATGGGTCATGACTGCACCCCTCCTCCTCCCTCCAGAGGCCTCCCACCAAGAGGCGGTTCTGACTCACTGTATCAGTGCTGGTGAACTAGCAGGGCGGTTCCCAGATTTCTCTCCATCTTGACGTCCTCTAGCACGTAGTATTCAGCAGCATATTTATCCTGTCTCATAGTTGTTTTTACTCATTTTCTCGCCCTATTTTTTTCTTCGTTTCCCTGGTATTGAAACAAGCCTTTGTGTATATAAGTACAACTCTAGATTTACATATTCAAGTGATAAGCATGTTAAAACAGTATTAGTTATTTACCTCTCCCACCAGAATATCAGCTCTGTGACAGTAGGGACATTGTTTTTTTTTTTTTTTTTTTTTTTTTTTTCTTTTTGCGGTGATTGTATCCCCAGAGCCTGGATTAGGGGCCTGGCACACGATAAACATTTAATAAATATTTGCCAAGTTATTCATAAATGTTGTACTTGACCTGTTTATAATACGAGGTGCTTTGCTTTTGCCACTGTTGAGAGTCTCAGAATGTCTTATTTCAGTTCTGCAGAGTCAGGGTGGGTGGGAGCAGGGCCCAAGAGCACGGTGGATTTGACTTGCTTCCTTTGGAAGGACAGTTTGTAGCTGTGGCTTGTTCGTCATCTCAGATGCCCGGCCAGCTTCATGCAGATGCAAACGGAAGTGAGGCTCTTACCTTCGAGAACGTTACTTGTGTTTGTCAGAGAATGGATTTCAAAAGGACAGTGACAGAATCCGAACTCTGAGAAGTGGAATGTTCTACCCTAATTCTGTATCACCCTCGGTATCTGAAGCTCAGCCAGGACACACACACACACACACACACACACACACACACACACACACGGCTGAAGCAGGGCACCTGTGGGACAGGCGTGCTGACGTGGTCTTGGCGCTGCTGTTGCTCATGGCTGTGGCTGAATTTCTCATTGGCCTGCTTGGAAATAGAATCCTTGTGGTCTAGGGTTTTGAAGAATGGATCCGAAAATCTAAAGAGATCCCCAAACAAACTCATTGTCCGGGGGTGTGCTGGCTCTCAGTGTCTTCTACTGCAGGAAGATCATGATCCCTGAACCCTCTCTGCTTGTGGCCGAAGCAGAGGGCCTGGGATGGGGTTTTTGGTTTCTTCTAGGATCTTTCAAGATACTTTGGTCTTTCCTCTGCATCCATGCTGACTTCCTCAGAAGCTAGACTAGCCTTCCTCCTTCTTCCCAATTCAGTTCCTCTTTCTCCTTGTTTCCTCATAGTTTCTGGCCTAGTTTGACCACTGCGTTGGTTTTCTGTTTGCAGTGTAGCAGCACATACTTAGCAATTTAAAACAACACACACATTTATTGCACAGTTTCTGTGGGTGAAGAGTCCAGGCACAGCCCAAGTGGGCCCTCTGCACAGTGTCCTAAAAGCTGCAGTCACGATGTTGACTGGGCTGTAGTTTTTTGGAGCTTAGGGTGCTTTTCCAAGCTGACTCGTTGTTTGCAGAATTCAGTTCCTTGCGGTTGTTTGACAAAGGTCCCCGTTTTACTGCTGCTGCCTTCTGCGGGCCAATCTCAACACCTCACAGTTCTTGTCATGTGTCTCTCTCACAGCCTGGTAGCTGGATTCTTCAAGGTCAGTAGGAGGGCCCAGGTTCTCTTCCAAGACTTTTACTGATGAAGTGAGACCCACCCAGGGTAATTTTTTGAGTAGTTCAAATGCAACTGGTTCAATTACATTTGCAAAAGCCCTTTATCTTTGCCATAAAATGTAACCTAGTTACAGAAGTGACAACCTGTCTTATTTACAGTCCCATTCTGCTCAAGGATTATTCAAAATCTCTTTGATGCTGTCTTAGAATTCAACCTTCCATAAACATTTGGGTTAGACTGGTCCTAGGGAAGTTGCAATCTAGACAATAAATGAAACACTTTACTGTATTGATAACTGTGCTAGTCTTTTTTCACTTATTTGAGCTCATTTCCTTCCTCTATGAAGTTGGTATGAGATATATGCTGAGTCATGTGTGTGTGGGTACTTGATCATAAATTAGGACAGATGACCTCAAAGACTCAGATGAGCAGTGATGGCTCCTCTCCCTGACTTCCATTTTTTTTTTTTTTTTTTTGTATCATTTGGCACTTAAATGTGCTATTTTTGTTCTCTGATTGTTTTCTTCCCCCCAATTTTCCCTACTTCTCTCTTTGATAAAGTGAAATATATTTTACTTTATTAGTATTTTTTGATAATGAAATATATTTTATATTTGAGTCTATTCAGCTTTCATATTTTTATGTTCAGAGTACTTTTTATAAAAATAAAAATTTTTTATAATAATGAGCTCACATTTGGCACTGTATAAAATCTGAGAATGTTTTGATTTGATCTTCTTACTGAAAGGTCTTAATATATTATGTGCTAGGGTCTAGATGCTAGCTCATGACCCTTGAGAAGGGGAGTCAGTGTGTGTGGTGCTATTTTAAGTCTCTGACTGTAGGCGCAGTGTGCATTCATGTGGATGCAAATACAGAGGAGTTCATAATTTCTAAACTCTCTGTGCCTGGTCACAGCTCTTCAGTCTTGAACAGCAGGGCAAGATTCTGTGGTGTGAAGACTTACCTTGGGTGTCTTCTCACCCTCTGGGGAGCTGAAACTCAGCCACAGCCACGCACATTCCTGCCGAGGCAGACACCTTCTGTGACAGAGGTCAGACTCCTTCCTGTCCCCAGCCATGCTGAGTGCTGCCCTAGCACTGCTGATGGTGGTGGCGGTGGCCGAATTTCTCATTGGCCTGGTTGCAAATGGTGTCCTTGTGGTCTGGAGCTTTGGAGAATGGGTCCGAAAATTCAATGGGTCCTCATACAACCTCATTGTCCTGGGCCTGGCTGCCTGCCGATTTCTCCTGCAGTGGCTGATTATGATGGATTTAAGCCTGTTTCCGCTTTTCCACAGTAGCCGCTGGCTTCGGTATCTCAGTGTCTTCTGGATCCTGGTAAGCCAGGCCAGCCTGTGGTTTGCTGCTTTCCTCAGTGTTTTCTACTGCAGGAAGATCATGACCCTAGAGCACCCTGTCTGCTTGTGGCTGAAACAGAGGGCCTATTGCCTGAGTCTCTGGTGCCTTCTGGGGTACTTCATGATCAGTTTGTTACTTGTAACCCACATTGGCTTAAAGCCCTATGATCTTTCCCAAGGCAACAGCAGCATTCCGTACTCCTTTGAAAGCTGGCACTACCTGTATATATTAAAGCTTAATGCAGGAAGTGGGTTGCCTCTGATGGTATTTCTTGTTTCTTCTGTGATGCTGATTGTCTCTTTGTACAGACACCACAAGAAGATGAAGGTGCATACAGCTGGTAGGAGAGATGCTCGGGCCGTGGCTCACATCACTGTCCTGAAGTCCCTGGGCTGCTTCCTTATCCTTCATGTGGTTTACATCCTGGCCAGCCCTTTTTCCATCATCTACAAGTCTTCTGCTAATCTCCTCATTGTCTTCATCTCTGAGACAGTCATGGCTGCCTATCCTTCTCTTCATTCTGTCATACTGATCATGGGGAATCCCAGGGTGAAGCAGACTTGTCAAAGAATTCTCTGGAAGACAGTGTGCGCTTGGAGATCCTAGTGAAACGTATGCTCAGAATACTCTTTTGAGACACTTTTTGGTAACTTTCTATAAAGGAGCTGACTTTCATATCTTTAAAAATTTTTCTTTTTTGACACCAAATCAACAAATGAGCTACAGGAAATTCAGAATAAAAACTAATGCTGTTTCTCTTTTGGCAATGTAAAGTATAACTGTTTTATTGTATTATAGACCTTGAAGCTGGGGCTTTATGTTTGGTAAAGTAGGTATTATATTCTGTTTGTATGTATTAAATAATTCATTTCTTTTAAAATTACATATATAAGTTGTGTTTTTCCTATTATAGGGAACAGAGGTTATGAACAATTAATGTAGAGCTTGTTAATTTTTATTATATTTCGCCTATCCATTAACATTTGTCATTTTAGATAAGCTTTTAAACACAGAAGTATCAAATAATTTTCCCATTTCTCTACTGTAGTAGGTCTAGTTATCTAACTGAAAAATGAAACAACATATCTTTATATTTCTAGAAGTTTCTTTGAGCCCTAGACTTGCTTTTTACGGTAAAAGTCAGTTGGCTGTCGTGTTCTGTATTAAGCTCCAAAGCCCAGGACCTAGATAGGGACAAGGTGGGAATAAGGGGCACTTGCTTCTGCTCTCAAAAAGAGCACTGCTCCCTGAAGAGGTGAAGCCTCATCCTCTTTGGTCCATTTTGGTCTCTCCACAGACTGAAATCAGGGCTATAGCATACCACGCCTTTGAGTTGGATGGAGAGTACCTATGTCAAATCCATGGCTACAGGAACTGTGTCTGTTTCTGTTTTCTCCTAGGTTCCTGATGCCCGGAACAGTCCCTAGCTTATAATAAACAGTAAATATTTTCTAAATGATCAATTAGCTGCATTAATTAGTCTTTCAATTCCTCTTTTATGTTATAAAGAAACGGAGGCCCGTAGAGTACAATAGCCTGCCCAGGGTTTCATAGAGAGCCAAGGGAAATGCTGGGACCAGAACTCAGTTTCCTGACTCTGGGGTCCGGGCTCTATCCTTGGACATCATGCTACCTTCCTAAACAGCTAGCTTTGCCTTTGGCTTCTCTGAATCCCATCCCTCTTCGTATGTGCTTTCTCAGTCATCTTTTTAGCTTTGTTTGAGCATATTTGTTTTGGTTTAGTTCTAGGGGATCTGGAATTCAAAGGACAGTCCTTGATATACTTAACATTTTTTTTCACTTCTTAGGAACCATGTTCATCTACTTTGGAATCTATTCTTCCCAATGTGTGTCTTTTCCTTACCTAAAGCTGTGAACTGAGGTACGTGCTAGGCACATGTAGATGTTAGTCATCACGAAGGGGAGAACTGGATCCTCTGATGTCACCGCGCATTGTATGAAGTCAAGGACTGTCTTTTGTCTTCTGGGAATGATAATATCCATCCATTTCAAGTAGAGAGATGCTTCTCCTGGGTTACATTTTTAGTAGTAGGGTGAATTTTCCATTATGCCATGCCTCTCTTTATGCAGGTGTCCTTTGTGAACAATTGTAAGAATGATAATAATAGTACCTCCCGTTTGGGTTGGGCTTTACATTTTATCATGTATTCTTATATATCACCCATTATCTGACTTGATTTTAATAACAACTCTATGTAGTTAATATTTCTCTCTTCATTTTATAGATCACAAAACTCAGGCTGGAGCAGTGATTTGCTCAAGATCATCAGTTGGTAAATGATGCAGGTAAAACAGTCCCAGAGCTTTGGACTGCAGGTCTTGCACATTTTCCTTAAGAAACCTCAAGTTTCTCTTGTTCATACTTATAAGGCTTCATGCTGGGGTGAGCCTATGGAACACTCCATACTCATAAACTCCAACTTTATGAGAATTTTTCAACAGATGAAATAAACAATCTTTCAAGTTTGTTGCAACTTGAAAGGTATTAGTGAGTTGCCTGGGAGCCAAGATCCCAGTCCCAACTGAAGTTTCTATGACTGGCTCTTCTTGGGGACAAACCACTTGCATTTTCCTCACTTTGGGGGATTAGATTTCCTTCCTTTTCTAAACACGATTTAGCTCAGGATGGGTGTGAAGCTGCTTTGTGTTTTATCCCAGAAAACAAATCTGGAGGCAAATCTGTGCTCTTGCACTGGTTCTCATGTAAATCTTTCCTAGTTTGCATTCCCAGAGCTGCAGCTGGACCCATGCGCATGTGCACATGTGCCTGTGTGCCTCTGGGTATGCGCGTGTCACTGGCCTTTCTTCCTGTTACTAGTATCATTCAGCCTAGGAGAGGACTAAAAAGTTTCAAACCAACGTGTTTTCATTCCATTCCCCATTATTAGTCCTACTGCCTAGATGTAGGCATATTTTGCCATTTGCCTTAGTTCTTGTAGCGATTGCTTTCAGAACTCTTAAGATTTTGCTTCTCTTACTTGGTTTATCAACTTTGAACTGTAACTTTCGAATCCTATCCATCACAGTTTGGGGATTATCTCACTTAACCCCAATACTCTTCTCCTCCCCTAAATTCGATTAGTTTTATGTCTTTAATTGTATAACTTTAAGTAATGTGTTTTTAACTTTACTATTTTGAACCATAACTTGTGATAGTATCAATGGAATCTGAATTATGTAGAAGGAAGAAATTAGTGTTTCATCTGTCCGGTACTTTCCCCATATCCTATCTCATGTTCAACTTCAAATGACTTAAGGAGAAAATACATTTATTGGGAGGAAATTGGCTCTCATGGGAAGACTGGACAGTCAAGATCAGAATGGGAACCAAGAGAGTTTAAACAACCGAGAACACGACCAAGTCTCTTTCTGGGGACTGATGCTGGAACACACATTTTGACTATCAACATTGTGCCTCTGACACGGCCCTGCCTCTGTGAATGTGTCTCTGGGTCCTAGCTCCAAGGTCCACAGTCCTGCTGGCGAGCCTCTGGTCGGCTGATTCTAGGTCACACACCTGCTGTCTGATTTCTTTTTGCCTTCTGAAATATGTATTTTTTAAATGAAATAAAGTAACTCAATAATTAGATTAAACAGCGGAATTGATGGTGAATTAATGAATACTTAATAAACTATAATTAACGAACTGGAAGTTCAGCTCAAAGTACTCTCAGAAGGTAACAGGCAGCTGTAAAAAGATGGAAAATGTAAAAGAAAAGAATAGCTATAGGGCACATAGAAACAACAGAGTAGTTATTGTGTAAGTGGAGTCCCAGAGGAGATGGGAAGGGCCATATATACCACAAAGTTCATAGCAGCAATGGCCACAGTTGCCAAACTGTGGAGAGAACCAAGATGCCCTTCAACAGATGAATGGATAAAGAAGATGTGATCTATATATACAATGGGATATTACTCAGCCGTCAGAAAGGATGAATACCCACCATTTGCATCAACATAGATGGAACTGGAGGGGATTATGCTGAGTGAAATAAGTCAAACAGAGAAAGACAATTATCATATGGTTTCACTCATATGTGGAACATAAGGAATGGAGGGGAGGACCACAGGGGACGAGAGGGAAAACTGAATGGGAAGAAATGAGAGAGGGAGACAAACCATGAGAGACTCTGGACTCCAGGAAACAAACTGAGGGTTAGAGAAAGGAGGGGGGGTGGGAGAATGGGGTAACTGGATGATGGGAATTGAGGCGGGTCTGTGTTGTGGTGAGCACTGGGTGTTATACGCAACTAATGAATTGTTGAACACTACATCAAAAACTAATGATGTACTGTATCCTAACTGAAAATAATATAATAATAATAATGATAATGATGATAATAATAAAATTAAGCTTCCCTGGCTGATTCCAATATGCAGCAAGGGTTAGGAAGAGTAGAGCATTAAAATCACCGAAGTTTTCCTAATGTATAATCAATCTAATTAACATAGTATCATGTTGAGGAGGACTTACTGAATATAGGGTAAAAGATGACTATAAACCAAGAAAGACTCTTAACTATAGAGAACAAACTGATGATTGCCAGAGGAGAGGTGGGTAGGGGGATGGGTTAGCTAACTGAGCCACCCAAGTGCCCCAAGGGGGATGGGTTAAATAGGTGATGGGGATTAAGGAGTGCTTTTGTTGTGATGAGTACCGGGTGATGTATGTAAGTGTCGAATCATTCTATTGTATTCCTGAAACTAGTATTACACTGTATGTTAACTAACTGGAATTTAAATAAAAACTTTAAAAAAAGACACGTATGAACAGTTCAGGCTTTCTTTCCTTTAATAAGGTTTTGTAATTCAGCACTCTAGATATTTGTGAGGAACTAGAAAAAGGGTTGGAGGAACATCTGATATTGCAGTTGATGAACTCCAAGGCCCTTAGCTCTGTATCAGCTGGCTTTGGGTTTTCCCATTGTTCCCACAGAGCACTTGCCAGTCTGAATCATTGCTTCTTCTCCTTTTTTTTTATTTTTTTTTATTTTTTTAAATTTCTGTTCAGTGTTCCAGAATTCATTGTTTATGCACCACAAATCATTGCTTCTGAGATTCGTGTTCTAAATGTCCCTAGAGAGCTCTCATATCCTTTTCCTTTCTTTTGTTTTTTTGTCCTCAGCATCACATGGGTACACTCAGACATGGAGGCCACCTTTTGTCGCCCTTTATTATTATACCTTACCAAAAACATTCCCTACACTCACTCGTACCCTGATGATGGCATTCTCACTACATCATGTTAATAATAACATCTCTAGGAACACAGATGCCACCTCCCACAACCACCTTCCAACTCCATTTACTGCTTTCCTGGCATTCCCAAGGATTCTTAGAACCTGCTCAGGTTATCCCAGCACTTCCAATTCCGTTTCACTCCCCTCCCCCCCATAGCACTTATGTGGTATAATACATCTTTAAATTTATTTAACTGACTTTATCCTCAAGCTAGAATGTATATTCCACGAGGACAGGGATCTTTTTGTTCATTTTCCTCTTGTTCTTCACTGTTTAGATTATTAGGTATTGTTGAGTGAATAGCCATGGGCACAAAAAACATGGAGCTATAACACATCTACTGTTGTATAAGCTGAGTTTTATACTTACAGTTTTGATGCCATTACACATTCTTCTCTATATCATTTTACTTTTTAATTTTTATTAATATTTTGTATTTGAGTATAGTTGACATTCATTGTTACATTGTTTTCAGATGTGTGATATACTAATTCAACTTCTCTACATGTTAAGCTATGCTCATAGTGACCACCTGTCACCATAGGGCAGTATTACAATGTCATTGCTATTCCCTTTGTTGTGCCTTTTATCCCCATGATGTATTTATTACATAACTGGAAGCCTGTACTTCCCACTCCCCTACACCCATTTTGACCATCTCCCTACTCCCTTTCTTTCTGGCGACCATCATTTGCTCTTTGTATTTATAGGTCTGATTCTGCCTTCTCTACACCATTTTATTTTTTTTTTTAATTTTTTTTTAATTTTTTTATTTATTTTTTTTTTAAAGATTTTATTTATTTATTTGACAGAGAGAGATCACAAGTAGGCAGAGAAGCAAGCAGAGAGAGTGAGAGGTAAGCAGGATCCCTGCCAAGCAGAGAGCCCGATGCGGGACTCGATCCCAGGACCCTGAGATCATGACCTGAGCCGAAGGCAGCGGCTTAAACCACTGAGCCACCCAGGCGCCCCTCTACACCATTTTAAATGACCATATATGTTATTGTGTATGATTGTACTGCTTTTTTAAAAAATAAGCAACAGTTTATGGCTGGACATTTTTATTACCACCTGCCCCCGTTTTTTGCTCTTTACAGTGCTACAGCAAACATCCTTGAAAAACCCTAAAAGCAGAAGTCCAAAAGTAGTGAATAAACACAATTCTAAGGTTTCTCATATGCATGTCACAATATCATAGAAGATTAATACATACTTTCATCAGAGGTGGGGGTCCTAATTTTAAACAGGGTAGTCAGATAAGACTTCACTGAGAAATTAATATTTAAGCAAAGATTTTTAGCAAGTAAGCCATGCATGTATCTGGGGAAAGTGCAAAAATTTAGAGGCAGGAAAGTGTCTAATGTGTTCAAAGAAGAGCAAGAAGGCCAGTGTGGCTAGAGTAGAGGGTGTAGTGGAGATTAGGTTAACAGGGCCAGTAGAATTTTTAGGGTCCATATAGATCATTGTGTAGACTTTGTCTTTTATTCTGAGTGAGAAGGGAAGCCATTGGAGGGTTTTTAGCAGTGGCAAGTGATAAAACTTGACTTACATTTTAAAAGATCACTTTGGTAGTTAGTTATATTGAGAATAGGTCGAGTTTAATACAACAAAAGTAGAAAAAGGGAGATGAGTTAGGAGGATTTTGTAATAACCAGGCCTACCAGAGTGTTAATAGAGGAGGCAGGGAGAAGTGGTAAGATTGCTGAAATGTTTTGAAGTAGAACTGGTAGAATTTACCTGTAGATTGGATTTGAGGCAGCAGAGAGGAATCAAAAGTGATTCCAAAATTTTTGGCTTGAGTAAATTACAGGGTCTTCAGATTATATGGGAAGACTCTGGGTGGAGGAGGTGGATCTTTGGGTAAAGCTTGGAGTTCAATTTGGATATGTTAAGTTTGAGATATAGATTAGATATCAAAGTGTAGCTGTTGAGTAGACAACTGAAGATACGAAATTGGAAGTCAAGGGAGATGTCCAAACTTGAGATATATGTTCAGGAGTTTTTAGAGCATGTATGGCATTTAAAATCGCAAGACTGGTATAGATCACTAAGGAAGTGGGTGTATATAGATGGAAGAAGTCTAAGACTGAAACTTGGGCACTCTGATGTTAGGAGATTGGAGAGATGTGGTTGAATCAGTAAAGTAGACTGAAAAGAAGTAGCTGGTGAGGTCAGTAGAAAAAAGATCATGTTGTCCTGGGCTAAGTCAGGAAACTGTTTCTAAGAAGAGGGAATGACTGACTGTCAGATGATACTGATAATGTCAGGTGAAATGAGAGCCAAGATTTGACCTTGTAGAAATATACAAGTCATCAAAGACTTTAGAAAGAGGAGTTTTTAGAGGGAACATTTTGTGAAAGTCAGATTTGAGTTGGAGCAGGAGACTGGGTTGGAAAGCAATTGGAGAAAGTGAGAACCTTTTCAAGGAGTTTTGTTGTAAATTGGAGTGAAAGAGCAGCAGGGGGTAGGGGACATGAGATCTAGATACTTACTGTTAATAGAAGAAATAATGGCTTAGTTGTATATTGATGTGACTGACCCAGGAGAGAGATGGAAGGAAGGACAGGGAGAAAGGTTGAGGGAAAGGGAGTAGGGAGGGGAAATACTAGAGTGATTTTCTTGAATAGAAGACAGAGTATCAGATCTCCTGAATAGTGGAGGCTTTGCTTTAGATAAGAGCTATTAAAATCCTACAAAAATCATCAGAAAGCCTATGTCAAAAGCCGAGTCATTTATTAGTAATTTTTATATTCTGACCAATGCGAGGTGGTTTCTTGTGGTTTTGATTTCTATTTCCCTTATGTGGATGATGTTGAGCATTTTTTCACATGTCTGTTAGCCATTTGTATGTCTTCTTTGGAGAAATGTCTGTTCATGTCTTCTGCCCATTTCCTGACTATATTTTTTATGGTTTTTTTTTGGGGGGGGGTGTTGAGTTCTATAAGATCTTTATAGATTTTGGATCCTAATCCTTTATCTGATAAATCATTTTCAGATATCCTCTCCCATTCTGTAGGCTGCCTTTTGGGTTTGTTATCTGTTTCCTTTGCTGTGCAAAAGCTTTTTATCCTGATAAAGTCCTAATAGTTTATCTTTGCTTTTGTCTCCCTTGCCTTTGGAGAGGTGTCTAGCAAGAAGTTGCTGCAGCTCAGGTCAAAGAGGTTACTGCCCATATCTTTAGAAGCCAGTGTCTTTAGAAACCTTCGAAAGGTTACTAAAACAAATGCATAAATGCTTTTTCAAAAGCTCTTCTGCATGGCTATTCTTTTTCAGTCGAGCATTCACTTTATTATTATTATTATTTTTAAAAGATTTTATTTTATTTATTTATTTGACAGAGAGAGAGATCACAAGCAGGCAGACAGGCAAGCAGAGAGAGAGGGGGACGCAGGCTCCCCGCCGAGCAGAGAGCCTGATGCGGGGCTCTATTCCAGGACCCTGAGATCACTACCTGAGCCGAAGGCAGAGGCTTTAACCCACTGAGCCACCCAGGCGCCCCTAGCACTCACTTTAGCCAAGAATGTGACGTGACACTGATTAGGATGGGTCTAAGTCAGAACATGACCGATGCTTACAGTTGTCCTTTTTACTTAATGTGCGCAAGCAGTAGAATATTCTAAACAGGAGGGGCATGGTAGATACTCATCCAAAAATCTTAAAGATTTAATGATTATTTCTGCAATTTGTTGCTAGATTTTAGAATGAGTATTTTAAAAAATCGTGTCAGAGTTAATATCAGTCTACAAGTTAAATTCTTGCACAAAAATTTATGTCTGTAAGGTAATTCTATTACGTATAGTTAATTGTCTGAATTGAAAATATTTTCACTGCTGGTAATAATTTTCTTTTGAAGCATACAACTGATGGAAATTTCTATATTTTGAAGATAAATAAGTTATACCTAAATCTGTGTCAGAAGCATTAGTGGCTAAAATGAAGAAAGTTAAAAATCTGTTTTCCTTGATTATGACTTAAATTGTTTTGAGAAATAATATATTGTTTATTTTAATAACAATAGTAGCACATCCAAGCTGATGTAGTATTTGTTCAACAAATCATTCTTAGCCTCAACCTTATATTTCAGGCATTTATCTGCAGATTTCTTAAATTTATCTCTGCTAATATTGGTTATGGCTCATTACGATTTTGAAATTCTTTGTAAAAGGAGAGTGAATTTCTTAATCTAAAATACAATTATTTGGTTTTGTTTCTCAATTTTTTAAAGATTTATTTATTTGTTTGAGAGAGAGCGAGAGAGAGAATACGCATGTGTGAGTGGGTAGAGGGGCAGAGGGAGATGGAGAGAATCTCAAGCAGGTTCCCGCCTGACCACAGAGCCTGCTGTGGGGCTCTGAGGGCTCATGATCCCTGAGATTGTCACTTGAGCTGAAATCAAGAGTTAGAGGCTTAACTGACTAAGCCACTCAGGTGCCCCAATTATTTGTTTTTAAAATGTTGTTTTGGATTTGATTTCTCATTCAAAGCAATTGTTCTCATTCAAAGCAATTTACCAAAATACATAAGTTGAAATGATATTGCCAATCAGCTGTTGATATCATAGTTTAGTCATTCTAGTGATACCTATATTGGGCTTAAGTCTGTCATTTTCTGGAATATAGAACTGGAATATTGTGAAGTGGTTTCCAAAGAGGCCTTAAATTTAAATAGGAATTGTGATGACTCACTACATACAGACCTTGAAGAATTTTTCAGTGGGAGCTAAAATCAGAGATCACTTGAGAAGCCATGAAACTTCTTATGTTATCTAAATAGGGGCTTTTTTGCTGTATGTGAGGAAAGAAGGAAGTTTAAGTATCTAGGGAACATCTGTGTATTTAGAAATGTAGTTTTGGAAGAACATCAAGGAAATGGCACAGGCTTTGGAGTCAATTGGACAAGGTTTGTATCCTTAGTCTTCTTTTTATTAACTCTATGGTCTTGGACAAGTTACTAGATTTTTTTTTTCTCAGAAACATCAAGTAAGTGGGGAATATAGCTTGAGAAGAAGAGATCTAAGAAAAAAAATGAGAATTGGGTGATACTTATTGCATCCTGTTTAAACTGTATTCTTTTTAAAAATTATTTTAATAAAGATTTTATTTATTTATTTGACAGAGATCACAAGTAGGCAGAAAGCCTGCTGGTGAGAGAAAGCTTGGCCATTCTTAGGAGATATTATTCCAGAACCCACAATCTTAGCCACAAGTGAAAGCTTCAGACTCTTTGAATAAGAGAAGTAGCAGGAAAATAGAAGCCACAATCTGTTGTGATTCCATGGACCCCCCTATAATTTGGGGGCTTAGAGCACGAGATTGAGAATCTGAATTTGGGGGTTCCGTTCCTGTCTGTGATGTCTGTCAGCTTTAGATAATATTAAGTACTCTTTCTTTTCTCAACTTTCTCACTTGTAAGGTGGGGATGAAAGATAACCTCAAGGGTTTGTTATGAGCATTAAATGAGATAATGGATGTAACCCTGGTATAGTGTGATAAGCGCTCATTTCATTTTTTGTTCTTGGTTCTTCACATCATGGTGGGATATGGGCAGAGACACAACCAAGAAAAAAATAGGCTACTGGTGTGATGCATTTCCACTTGGAAATTTTATTTTGAGTTTGAGGGAAGTAGTGGCTTGTAGAGTCAATGACAAAGCCAGTGGGATGCAGAGGAAATAGTAGGGTGTCATTTTTCTTTAGTGATGCTCTCAATCCAGGATACATATTTGTGAACATTAGTGTAGATTCCGACATCTCCTCCCATGAAATGTCCCACCTCGATCCCCTGGAGCTTGTTCTTACAGATCACGGTAGCAACAGCCACCTCCTACAGAGATCATGCAGAGAGAGGGAGACAGAGAGAGATGGTCAGATCTTGTCACAGGAGCCCTCTGGCCCCCAACATGGATGAGCTCTGCCTAGGGGTAGCATGCTGGATCATGAAAACAGCCCCAGATCAGGGGACAGGAAGCTTTGGATCTAGATGAGTTCTAGCCTTGTTTCTTCCTGAGAAAGTCAGAGAAAAACCTCTCTAGAACTGTAACTCTCTAGAACTGTAAAATGAATCAAACCTCCTTTTTATCTGGACTGGTAAAACCAGTTTCCATGGTGAAGTTTGAATTTTTTTAAAGCCCATTTTGACCTGCAACTATGAGAATAATAAGTCTAGCAAAATGGGGGTTTTGCATGACACGCTTTAATGAATAAGGACATCTGTAAGGAGGGCCCATTCCCAAAGGAACAATGGGGGCTTTGCTGCAGCCTTATCAAATTCTCAAAAAATTGTGAGAGGATGAGGGCTTTCTAATTTTTTTTTTTACTGTCATGATTGGTTAACTAGATACATACAGGCAAATAAACTGAATATAGAGAAAAAGATTACCCCAAAAATTCGGCTGAAGACTTTCACAAATTTGACACATAAGGAGTTCCGGTGGCTTTTTCCTTGTTCGGTGTTCTGGCACTCTTTATCAGACATCACAGGGGCCTCCAGGTTCTGCCTTAAATCAGGGTGTCTGCCTGAGGGAAGACAGGACAGAAGAAGCCTTCCTGGTCGCCTTTATTATGGAGCCCCTCCAACCACCACCCTCTATTTCCACTGGTGTTTTGGGTGTATGTCTGAAGAAAAAAGGAATGAGAAAAGGGAATGATCTCACGCATGGTTATGAGAGTTAATCCAGAGGATTTAAAAATAGGCTTTATGTCTCTTTAAGAAAAAGAGTTTCCTTTCTATTCCATGTCCAGTCTAGGAGGAAAAAGAGGTGACCTGATTCTCTGAGGTTCCTCTACATGCAGAATGAATCATATGCAGTGGAGGAGCCCAGCCCCTTCAGTGGGAATTGTGCCTGACAGGAATGGTGTGGCCTCTGTGCAGAGTCAGATGGCCTGGTGGCTCCAACACCTGAAGCCTCAAGGAGGCAGTGGTGTGTCACCATCCTGGGAAGGGACGGGCTTTGGACTTCAGGATGGGTCTCTTTTTGCTAGACCCCTCGTGGTCTCTGCCCATTCTCCTCTCCTCTCTTCCCAGCTGTGTGGACATGGTGCTTCTCTTCCGGGGTAACTGATGACTCTGATTTGCTGTGGGGGGTACACTCACCGTTGTTGTCTTGGCTCCAGTCCAAACCTGAGAGCAGACAGACGGTGCCTGGCCGGACGTTGCTGGTGGCGAGGGGAAGGGGCTGCACTTTGTTGTTGAGTCTGGCAGGTTTCTCCAGCTTAATGAGCATGAGGTCATCCTGGGGGTTGCTGTGGCTAAAGTTCCAGTAGCGGATAATCTGGATGGGGTTAATTGCCTGCTCTGTGCCATCTCTGACTCTGATCCTGAAATTTCCCAGCAGCACTTTCAGGTTTCTGGAGGGAGAAGGGGTTGGAAGTGACCACTGTCACCATCACCATCATCATCGTTATCTTCCTTGTCGTCAAAGACGATATTGAATGTTACAGTGTGTCAGGTACTGTATCAGTTGCTTTACCTGGAGTCTGGATTACCTCATTTACGACTCATCACAAAACTGTGAAGTGGATTCTATTTTTAATCCCTTTTGCATGTGAAGTAATGGAGACATATAGTAGTACTTCATCTGCGGTCACACGATAAAGGGGGACCCTTTAACCGCTGTGTTTTCATGTGGTATCCTTAATGTAGTAGAGAGGACATTTGTGTGTTGCAGAAAAATACTGCTTTCCCTCCACTCTGGCTCCAGCCTATCCAACCGGGCATTTCATTCCGGTGGACGTAAGAGAATGGGATGCCCTGAGTGCTGGAGCTCCGTTTGCTTCATCAGATCCACTCACAAGCCTACTTCATCCTGCTCTCTACCTCTGGAAGGTGATACATGTAGATTAAATAGATGGATTCTCTTGTCCTCTGGTCTCTGATTAGGTTTTGGTTGATAGCCAGCAGCCAGCAGTGTTGGGAGGGTGAATGAGGGGGAGTACTTATCCTCCCAGCTCCCGTCTCACAGGGTTGTCTCTCCGTGCTTCCTGTCAAGCTGTCCCTCCACACGGTGCTTCCTCCCTTCCTCTTTCCCTCTCCTCCCCACCCTTCCCCACTGGCTTTCTTGTCCCGTTCTCTCCTCTTGCCCCCTTAATACCTTTCCAGGACTAATCCTAGGGGTACTGAACTATTCTCAATTTGTCTAATTTGAGTGCACCCTCAGTTAACCTGCTGGTCCCTTAACTCAGACACATTCATATTGTCACTAAAAACCTTGAAAAACTTAAGGAGGCATGCTCTGTGGGGCGAGTTTCCTCACTACTGACACTTAGGGCTGGGTGATTCTTGTGGGGGCTGGCCTGCACACTGTAGGATGATCAGTGCCCTCCTGGCCAAGGCCTCTGTTTGCTAGATAGGTGCCAAGAACACAGCACGTCCTCAGTGCATTGTGACAAACTGAAAATATCTTCAGACTTCGCCACATGCACCCTGGAAGGGAAAGTTGCCTCCCTTTGAGCACCACTGAGGTAGAATGAGGGGGGCTGCTTCAGGGGGTGGGGAGGGGAGGGTTCCCAGAACTCACGGTAAGTAGCAGTGAGCTGGGGCCAGCACCCAGTTCTTCTTGATGAGGACACCCACGCAGGGGTTGAAGTGAGACTTGAGGTATACCAGATACGGAGCATGGTCCTCTTTCTGCACAGATGAGTGAGCAGAGAAAACTGTCCCTGGGAAAGTAATCAGTATTGTTAATACACAGAACTTTCTTAATAGGTAAGACATATCTTACCTGTCTTACTTGTCTTAAAACATGTTTTAATCAGCAGTTTCCTAGTTAGGAAGGAATATGAGCAATTTTTTATTTTTTTTAATTTATTTATTTGATAGGCAGAGATCATAAGTGGGCAGAGAGGCAGTCAGAGAGGGGGGGCGGGAAGCAGTCTCCCCACGGAGCAGAGAGCCCGATGCGGGGCTCGATCCCAGGACCCTGAGATCATGACCTGAGCTGAAGGCAGAGGCTTAACTCAATGAACCACCCAGGCACCCCAATATGAGCAATTTTAAAGAAGTAATGAATTGGCCAGGAGATGTGAAAGTGTTTGACCCTCTTCTAGTAAATATCACATACTATTTTATCTAATGTTTATAATAGTAATTTTGGGTTTAATGTTGATACTGTTAAAATCTAAGAAAGTACAGTGGAAGAGGCTCTATTTCACTGTAGGTAGGGACATGAATTAATTCTGTTTGAAAAACATTTAGAGCTAGACATCAAGAGTGTAAATAGTGCATCACCTATGACCTAATAATTCCAACCACAAGGATCCATTCCAAAGAAATATTCAAGTATAGACAAAGATTATGAATGTGTGCTCATTTTAGGACTATTTATAATAGCTAAATATTAGAAATATTAATGTCCAGTATAGTAACATAAGGCACTGAAATGGAAGAGTACATCAACATATGGAACATTACATGCATATTAAAATTATATTTATAAAGAATATTAAACAACAAAGGAAATACTGATAAATTTCATTAAGTTAATAATATGAAACATGTACATCAGTCCCATAATCCAATCATCTAAAAATAAGCAAAGAAAAAAAATAAACCATTTAAATGCAAAAGTAAATAAAATAAAGCCTCAGAATAAATTTAAAGTGTTAGCATGTGCTGAGTAAGAGGTGGGATTATGAGCAATGTTTCTTTTTTTCTACTTTTTAATATTTCCAAATTTTTAATATGAACATGTAACTTAAAAAAAATGAATTATTAAATAAACTTGAGAAGATAGGGAGGAAGTCTGCTTGAGGGTTAGAAATAAAGTACTATTCTTGTCTCAGCTGTCCTTGGTTCTTCCATAATCCTTCCCAAGCCATAGCCTATACTGCCCCACATGCTTTTATGATCACACAGAAATCCCAAGGGAAAAAAAGAGGCATAATAATAAGGACAAGAGGCACTCAGCTCTTGTTCTAAGTGCTTTACATGGATTTATTGAACATTTTCACAGCGTGTCTGTAATACAGGTAGTAATATCCCCATTTCGACAAAAGAGTGCAGAACAGATGGCTTAAGTAACTTGTCCAAGCCCACACAGCGAACAGTGATGCCACACAGTGTGGTGGGGAATGCCTCGCCAGCAAATTCTGCCATCAGAAGGACTTCTTGGAAGTCAGGGAGTGCGGGAGGTAGGGCCCTTGCATTTGATCTTGTTTCTACCGGCTTCATTCCCTTCATTCTGAGTCTCTTAGCTTTTGGAACCGGAGGATATCAGACTTCAAAATGAGTTCTTTGTCCCTGTGACTACACTGGGACCTGCTCTGTGGGTGATGAGGCCCGCATTTTGGAATCATCGCAGGGAACACTCATTGTTGAGCATTCTCCAAGGCGAGTGAGCACCACCCCCCACTCTGTGGCTTAGCACCGGAACAGTGGGCTCAGCCTCCTGCGAGACTTTGCGTGGGGTCTCGGAAGGGAGATGCCTAGTTCTGTCCGTGACTGGTTTTCTTAGGCTCTTCTTTTGTACCCTTCACACACCCCAATCTGCCTTACTCCAGCCTACATTAACCTGTGCCTTATAGGATGGAGTAGAAGGTCATGGATACATACCAGCAAGGACACCCAAATAGAAGATAAATTTCATAGCAGTCCAGATCTTTCCCTGTGAGATGCAGAAAATCCACAGAGTATGAAACTCTCAGGACAGTATTCTCCTCAGGAATGCCTGGTAGAATCAGTGGATATGGTTAGGTAGGGGGACATGAAATGGGATAGGAAAACAGCTCCGGGCATAAAGAGGCGGGTGGAAGGGGGCTCCAGGTACACAATGAAGATGGACTTCTGCTCGAGGGAACGTGGACTGTTCCTCTCTTGGGTCTTTCAGGGAAGGAAACAAAAAAGCCTACTTCCTTAAACTTCTCGATCCAGGTCCCTCTACCTACTGTCCCTAAAAGCCCATCTGCCTCAAATCAGCTGTCTGTGGGGAAGGGAGCTCTAGGCTCAGGGCTTATCTTCCACATGGAGTTTCTGAGGCCAGGGCTGTGGGGGACAAGATTCGCCACCTTAGCTCAGGCGGTGTCCCCAGGTTTGCTCCGAAACACCTAATACTTATCCTTTTCCTCAGCCCCTCCCATCTTTATTACACTTCCTTCATCTTTCCCTGTGATCACTGTTTGTTTCATCACTCCGCCATCATCACCAGCTTGGTCTGTTATCCTGGTCCCCAGCTCTGAGCTAAGGACATGTGGGAGTGAAAAGCACTCATCGAACAGTTAGTTTGACAGTTGGGGAATGGTCTGTTTTCTAGGTTATATTAAACTGAGGACCTACTGTGTGTTGGTGACAATTCAGAAGGCAGGACCTGTCAGTGCTTTTCACCTAATGAAAAGATTTCTCAGCCAATAATAAACTGCTAGGGTCATCTTTGGGGAATTCAGAGCACACTCTAACAAGAACACTTTCTCTAATAGCTCTTAAATCCCAGGCTCTGAGCTAAATTCTTAATAGACACTGCCAGCAGTGATTTCATATCAGGGCAGTCTGAGATGTAAAATTAATTATACTTTGTATCACTCTAGCCCTTCAAAGTCTTATAAGCCCATAATCTCACGCCAATGCAGCAATAAGCCTACAAAGAGGAAACAAGGCTGGTACCATTTTTTTTTTTTTCTTGGTCTCTAGATAACAGAACCAAAACAAAATTTATACCAGTGTCTCAAAATCACACATGATTGGAAAGACTAGAAATAGAGTCTAGGTCTTATTATTGGAGACACAGAGCTTTTCAACTGCGTTCTCCAGGCTTCAGCTAATCAATTGGCATTCCTACATCTTGAAAAAGATACATTTCCTCACACAAATTCCCTGAAGGGTAAAATGAAAAAGACTTGGCACGTACTTTCCTGACCCTCCCAGTGGACACAGAGGTCCACTGGAAAGGGCTGGTTTATGAAATGTGCCTGAGGTTCAAAGACAGCATGGATCTGTGCAAAGTTTTCTGTGGGGAGGGTAGGATTAGTTAACAGAGATGAAATTTGAGAGAGAGATATTCTTTACTCTGAGGTTGTGGGGCCTAGATTTTTTTGGAAAGCTTATGGGCCAGGAGGGGAGTTTGAGGCCTTTCCAAAGACAACAGATTTTCTGGAGGAGGCTGGTACTGGGGACTACTACCTGTCTATGAGTTTCAAATTAGTTTCTCTAGCCCAGACCTCCTGTCCCACATATAGAACTGCCTCCTTGAAACCATTTTTTTTTTTTTTGCATCTGCTTGAGGTTCCTGAAATTTAGCATGTCAGAATTTTATCCTTTCTTCCTCCAGCTTTTCAAATGCATTCTTTGCCTATTTTTCTAATTGTAGGAGATTACCTACCATTTGTTTGATTTCTCCCTTTTTCTCACCACTCAACCTTAATTCCAGAAGTCTCTTAAATCCATCCTTATCTTTTCATTCTCACAGCTGTCATCCTAATGCAGGCCATAATCTTGTCATGCTTGAACTAATATATGTGCCCATCTGGTGTTGCTCAACTTGACATTCTCCTTTTTATTTAGAATTTTTTTTTTTCCCCCTTTAGAATGCATATGAAATCATGTCAGTCTCCTTTTAAAAACTCTTCAGGAGCTCCCTATTGTCTGTAGAGTAAACCCCTAGCATGCTCTAAGGACCTCCCTTGAACCTCATTCCATCTTGTTCTCATAACCCTCTCTCCTTAGCTTCTTTCCCCCACCCCACCCCCACCCCCCTGCCCCACATAATTTTTACAGGCTTAGCAAACTACTTTCAAGTGTGGGATTTCTTGTTTCAATACAAATACCTTTTTATATTATTTTAGCTGTTGAGTGCTTCTTGTAGTTTGCCAATCCTATTTATTTTTTTTTCCTTTTTTTCTTAAAGATTTATTTATTTAAGAGAAAGAAAGAGAGAGAGCAGAGGGAGGGGCAGAGAGAGAAAGAGAGAGAACCCTTAAGCAGACTCCCCTGCTGTGCAAGGAGCCCATCTCAGGGCTGGATTCCAGGCCACTGAGACCATGACCTGAGCTGAAATCAAGAGTGAGCCACTCAACAACTGAGCCACCCCGGTGCCCCCATTTTTTCTTTTTTTTGTTTTAGGATACTGATAATCTGATATGGACATCATTCTTAAAGCTTCTGTTTGAAAAAATAACTTTAGAATTTTGTGGATGGATGTGTGTGTGTGTATTCGTGTCTGTGTGTTTGATACTCAACATTTCCTCATGTTTGTAATTTTTGTTATTAAGTTCTTTATTACTATTATTACAGATTCCTTGTGCACATGGAGACGCATCTGTTTCTAGCCTCATTCCACAAACCATCAGCTTTACAGAGACTCTAATTCTGTTATTGTTTCATTCTGCCACCTGATTTTCTATTTAGATACTATTCTTGTTCTATTCCGCCACCAAAAATCAATTTGAAAAAGGCAACTACAGAGAAAGGATAAAATGAGAGAGCGAGAGAGCCCTGCATACAGGAGGGCAGTGTAGTAAGAAAGATTTGGAGCTCTGAAAAGAGCCGCTGGTGTTGGTGTTGGTTGGGAACTTTTATTCAAATGGCATCAGCGGTTGTGGGACATGACCTGGGCAAGTGAAGTCGTTCTCAGGAGAGGTGGGCTAGGCACTACCTGCATGAAGGGGAGGAGGACAGTGTCACACAGGAGGGTGGGACACAGCTGTGCTTCATCAGAGCAGCCCAGAACAGAAAGGGGTCAATGGGACATATAGAGGGAGGGGGGCTGGTCACACATTGTGGGGAAGGGGCTGGTGAGAAGAACGGAGAGGCTGGGGAGAGGAATTTGGGATGACTTTTAACTCCCCAGAAGGTTTACTTGACTCCTGCATTGGAATTCTTTTCCTTAGATGAAGTAGATAAGGCTCAGACCGTGGACCTCATCTTCCCATAGGGCAGGCTTCAGTTAGACTGAGAAGATCTCCGGCTGTGACTCGTGACTCTGCTTTCACGCCGAGGATCAAGAGTAGAAGGAGAAACCTCTAGATGACAGACTTTCTTAGAATCCTTATCCTCCGGTCTCCCACCTGCACCTTCAGCTGTCTCGACTCCCCAGGCAGGATATAAATTCTGTGCTTTCTTTGTGCCTGTTAATTTCCACTATATCCTTGTCCTCAGCACAGGATTCAGGCATCAACATGAATTGTATCCTATTAACCTTGCTGATGGTGACTGGTGAGTGACTCAAGGTAACTCTTTGTCAAGTTTATTAGGACTCTGTTGGGGGCTAAGGCTGTGGCGCTGTGTTGGGGAGGGCGAGCTGGTGGATCAGGGACATGAAAGTTTGGGAAATGGGTGATACATTACTCATTTTCTGTACAGGCTCAGTCATTGGTAGGACCCAAGTAAAACTTTCTATTATGGGCTCAAAGCTCCTCCCAATGTCTTATGAAGTTCATGGGCTAAAACATGGAGGTATGCCAGAAGGGATGATGGAGATAGGAGGAGCCTGGAAGGGGGCATAGGAATGTGTAAAAGACATATGAAACAAAAAAGCAGGTGTTCTGCTGTAAGGGTCGAAAGGGAAAGGTTGATTTTGCTCTTGGGCTTTAAAATGTAATGTACAATAATAAGAATAATCACCATCACCACCGCCGCCATAAAAGCACGTAACTACAAAGTGGATTTATAATAGACACTGCTCTCTTCATATTAACTCATTTGATTCTTACAACAACTTTGTGAGACAAGCATTTTTTTTTTTAAATATTTTACTTATTTATTTGACAGAGAGAGAGATCACAAGTAGGCAGAGAGGCAGGCAGAGAGAGAGGAGGAAGCAGGCTCCCTGCGGAGCAGAGAGCCCGATGCGGGGCTCGATCCCAGGACCCTGAGATCATGACCTGAGCCGAAGGCAGCAGCTCAATCCACTGAGCCACCCAGGCGCCCCGAGACAAGTATTATTATTCTCATTTTTTTTGATGAGGAAACTAAGGCATGGAGTAATTAGGTAACTTGCTTGTAATGAAGTTGGTATGGCTCTGTAATTAGGCAGTTATGCTCCTCTACCTAGTTATTTGGCTGGGGACAAATACCCTAACCTCTCTGAGCCTCAGTTTCCATATGTGCAACATGAGAAAACTGTCCTTTAAGGACATCAGTGCTTCCTAAACCTGTATTAGACTGACTGGAGTTAGCCAAGTTAAGTGGGGTGGGGGGTGGGTAGGTTGTTTCCGACAGAGGTGAAGATTGTTTCAGTAAGTGTGAAGGTCATGAGGTGTGACATGTTAACTAAAAGACCATCTGTGTGGCTGGAGCAGAGAGAAAGGAAGTAGATTAAGTATCATATATAGTAGAGAGTCTTCTAGCCTTAATTTTAGAAATGACCCTGGGTGTAATAGGAATCCTTTCAAGAGTTTTAAATATCTGAGTTCTGTTACCACACTTAGGATTTAGAAACATTCATGTGACTTTAGTTTGGAGAATGATTTTAGGTAGATAGGGGTTATGGGTGGGAAAGATCTGGAGAGAAATTTAAGAGACCGTTGCAGCTTTCTGGGCAACTGAGTGGACTAGAGTGGTGGCAGCGAGTCTGAAATAAAGGAGAAGGACATCAGAGGTAGTAGTGAGACAGAAGTCATGATCAGCTGAAGGTGAGGGATGAAGGGCAGGAAAAAGCAAAGGCTTGTCGTCCAGATTTTTGGTTGGATGAATGGTAGTACGGTTTATGGAAATCAGGAACACTGGACAAGGAGGTATTCGGGGAAGGAGACAGGTTACTTTTTTTGACTTACTGAGTTCGAAGTACTTTTTAGACATCAAATGGAGATGTCCACCTGAATATAAAGGTCAGGAGCTAATGACAGGTCTGAGCTGGGATGCAGATCTTGGAATTTGGGAACGTTGACACGATTTGAATTCGTGGGAATGAGTGGAAAAGATTAGTTGAAAAGAGTTTATGGAGGGGCGCCTGGGTGGCTCAGTGGGTTAAGCCACTGCCTTCAGCTCAGGTCATGATCTCAGGGTCCTGGGATCGAGTCCCGCATCGGGCTCTCTGCTCAGCGGGGAGCCTGCTTCCCTCTCTCTCTCTCTCTCTCTGCCTGCCTCTCTATCTACTTGTGATCTCTCTCTGTCAAATAAATAAAATATTTAAAAAAAAAAAAAAAAGAAAAGAGTTTATGGAAATGTGTAAAAGAAAGAACTATGAAGAGTTCTGACTGCTTTTTTGGTTTAAAATTCTCATTTTGAAATAATTATACATTTATAGGTAGTTGCAGGAAATGTGTGGAGTACCACATGCCCTTCATGTGGTTTCCACCATGGTAACATCTTGCATAACTATGGCATGAAAATATGGCAAACCATGAAACTGACATTGGTACTGTCCAGTTTATTCAGCTTTCCTCATTTTTATGTGTGTGTACTTAAATCTATGCAATTTCACACGTGTAGGTCTATGCATCCATCACCACTTTGAAGATGCAGAAGAGTTCATCACTGCAGAGTCTCTTCTGTTGGCCTTCTTATGGGCACACCGTTACATTCTCCCTCCTCCACAAAACCCGCCTTCCCTAAGCCATGGCAACTACTAATGTGTTCTTCACTCCTGTAATATTGTTGTTGCAAGAATGTTACAGAAATGGAATCATACAGTACATTATATTTTAGGATTGGCTCTTTTTACTTAGCATAATTCCCTTGGGATTTGTCCAAGTTGTGTGTGTATCAATAGTTTTTTCTTTTTGTTACTATTATTCTGGGGTATGGATGCACGCTGGTTTGTTTAGCCATTTACCCACTGAAGCACATCTGGGTGGTTTTCAGGTTTTGGCTTTTACTAATAAAGCTGCTATGTTTTTGTGTGATAGTAAGTTTTTGTTTGTCTGGGATACATGTCCAATAATGCAGTTTCTGGCAGCATGGTAATTGTATGTTTAGTTTTATACCATACTGCCAAATTGTTTTCCACATTGGCTGCACCATTTTAGATTCCCACCAACAATGTGTGAGTGAGCCATTTTCTCTACTTCTCTGCCAGCATTTGGTGTTTTCACCGAAGTTCACTATTTTTTATATTAGCCATTCTGTTAGGTGTATAGTCATACCTTATTGAAATTTTAATGTTCATTTTCCTAGTGACTAATGATGTCAAATATATTTTCATGTGCCTGTTTGCCATATGGATATTCTTTTTAAGATTATTTATTTGTTTATTTGACAGAGAGATCACAAGTAGGCAGAGAGGCAGACAGAGAGAGGAAGGGAAACAGCTCCCCGCCGAGCAGAGAGCCCAATATGGGGCTTGATCCCAGGACCCTGGGATCATGACCTGAGCCAAAGGCAGAGACTTTAACCCACTGAGCCACCCAAGTGCCCCTGGATGTTCTTTTTAGTAAAGTGTTTGTTCTTGTCTTTTGCCTATTTTCTAATTAGATTGTTTGTCTTATTGACTGTTGAGTCTGAGAATAGGTATCCAGTCTGTACAAGTCCTTTATCAGCTACGAGGTTTGCACATATTTTTCCTGGTCTATAACTTGTCTTTAAACTCTCTCCAGAGAGTCTTTTATAAAGCAATTGTCTTTAAATTTGATGAGGTCCAATTTATCATTTGATCTGTAGGTGATTCAGAAGTATGTTTAATCTCCATGTATTTTGGGATTTTCCAGGTCTCTTTCTGTTATTCATTTCTAGTTTAATTCCATTGTGGCTAAAGTTAAAAAATTGTGTGATTCCCTATTCTTTTACGTTTGTTAAGGTGTGTTGCGTGGTTCAGAATGTGGTCTATATTGGTGAATGTTCCATGTGGGCCTGTGAAATATCTGTGTTCTGCTGGTTTTACAAAAACAGTCTATAATTGTCAACTACATCCAGTTGGTCGAAGGTGCTGTGGACTTAAATGACATCCTGACTATTTTTCTGCCTTCTAGAACTGTCCATTCCTGATAGAGAAAGGTGCTGAAGTCTCCAAGTAGGAGAACGGATTTATCTATTCTCTGTAGTTTTATCAGCTTTTACCTTATATAGTTTGATGCTCTGTGATTATGCACACGTACACTAAGAACTGTTATGTCTTCTTGGATCATTGATCCCTTTACTGTAATATAATAATGCCTGCCTTTATCTCTCATAACTTTCCTTAAAGTCTGTTATGTTCGAAATTAATATAGCTACTCCTGCTTTCTTTTGTGTAGTGTTAGTGGGGTATATCTTTCTCCATCCATTTACTTTTGGTCTGTATGTCTTTATATCTAAAGTGGGTTTAGGGGGTCCTGGCTGGCTCAGTCGGAGGAGTATGCTACTCTTGATCTTACGGAAGTCCCACGTTGGGTGTAGAGATTACTTAAATAAATAAAACTTAAAAAAATTTAAAGTGGGTTTATTGTAGACAACAGACACTTGGATCTTATATTTTGATTCATTCTGACAATCTCTGTGTTTTAATTTGTGCATTTAAACTGCTGTATTCATAGTGAATATTGATATAGTTGGATTACTATCCACCATATTTGCTATTGTTTTCTACTTGTTTTATGCTCCCATATTTGTCTCCCCCCCCTTTTTTTTGGTTTGCCACTTGTGATTTTAATGGAATATTTTATATTATTTTAGTCTCTCTCCTTTCTTACCATAGCCATTATACTTCTTTTTTTCTAATGTTTTTTATATGGTTGCCTTTGAGTTTGCAATATAAATTTACAATTAATCGTTGTCCACTTCCAAAAACACTGTGTCAGTTCATGGATAGTGTGAGTACCTAATGATAATAAAATAATTCTGACTTCTCTTTCCTTTCCCTTACATCATTGCTGTCATTCATTTCACTTGTCTATGAGCATATGTGCATGTAAGCATGTATCATTGAATACATTGCGGGGGGGGGGGGGGGGTCAGTGAAGGGAATTGAAGTTTTGCATTTACCAGCACATTTCCATGTTGAAGGGTGAGAATTGAAATGCACCTCCCTACTGTGCTCCATTTACCAGGAGATGGAGGAGGCAATGTTCTGAGTAGCTCTACCTTCCATAGCCTTGTTCAATATAGTTGTCAAATGATGATGAGGTCTTAGCAACCTGCTGGGTCCTGGGGACATAGGGCCATGTGTGGTGGAGGGAAGGAAGCAGAGTACTGTTAACTTTGCCTCAGACTCCTCCGTCAGCCTCCTGGCCACTGTGCAGAGTCTCAGCTTTCCCCTCAGTCCCATTCAGACAACCCTGCTTGAGAAATTGGAGTATTGCCTGCTTCCACTGGGAGTGAGGGTGGAATATTAGTCCCTTGCTCAGCCTTGGGGAACCCATGGCAGGCGGGCATTTTCCCATTTTTTGGAAACATTGCCACTTCCCATTGTTTGGTTAGAGAAGTAGGTGTTGTCAAAAAGGGTTCTTTTGTGTTCGACTATTCTTTCCCCTTTCCTCTGGCTCGGAGGAGCGTGTTTTCCTTGAAGTTTTTTAAAAATTTGTTTTGTTTTTGTTTTTTTGGCTCTGCTTTTTGGTGGTTCTGGATTATAGGTACTCTGCTCCGGTGCTCTATCTGGGATCTATGAGATGTAAGAATACCCAGGAAAGTTAGTGTTATATTGTTCCTTAAGTAGTCCACTTTCTTCTTTCCATTATTCAGAGTCTTTCTATGTTTGTTGTGTTTATTGTGTGGAGTTTTTAGTTGTAAAAGGGAAAAGCTGGGAGCAGGGAAAGGGGCTACTCCTTCTTGGATCAAATGGAAAGTTGAGCTCTAATGCTTTAGGGGCTGCTAGAAGGTGAGAGCCTGGTAAAGTACCTTATGAGGCAGGAGAAATTAAAAATGTAATTTACACCAGTCAGAAGAGTGTTTCTAGGAGGAGGAAGTAGTTAATGTGTTCTATGCCTGTGACAAATTAAGAAAATTAAAGTGCAGATACAATGAAGGCATATAGTTGCATTAATATGGAGTTAAACTTTGCCTACAGTATTATTCAAGGACATTAGGACAAGAGATCTCTGAAGAGTAATAAGAACATAATTAAAAATTATATGCAAACAATGAATCATGGAACACTACATCAAAAGCTAATGATGTACTATATGGTGACTAACATAACATAATAAAATAAAATGATGAATAAAGGAATCTAGATCAGGTAGAGAGGGAAGATAAAACAGGCAGGGACTGGCTGGAATGCAGGGGTGAGGACACAATGTGTACGTTTCTAATGAGTTCTTAGAATCAGTGACTTATAAAGCTTGGTTAAGAGTGAGTTAGGACATCAGGGCTTTGGTGGGAAGAAATCTGAGCATTTTTAGAGTAAATACCAATATTTAATTGGCAGCTCAGCCTGGAATATAACTCAGTTTTGATTAGGAGAAACCTGTTCCTCAGCTTTCCTCGGAAGGACCAGTGGCTTGAAGGAACCGTGTCTTGTTGCTGTGGCTATGATGGAGCTGGTAGCAGTGCAGACTTCTTAAAGCTAACGAGGGATGGTCTGGAGTCAGGAATAGATTGTGGGAATTAAGCCAGACTGAATTTATGCACTGGATTGTCTTAGAGTAAGAAGGAATGTGAAGATTATCTGCATTCTCAACTTTTTTGAGCATGAGAACCTCTTTTAATCTTAAAGTGTTTTGACTCTTTGATAATTCTTTATTGGATACTTACGTAGTGCAAAAAGGTGAATTAACTATCGTTGTTAAAGCAATGTGTATTTTATTAAATACAGTTTACTGGATTTCCTGTCAAATTTACTTTTGAAGTAGATCTTGTTCCATCCACCCATTTATGTGCTCTTCTCCGTCTCCACCACTGCTGGTTTAGTGCAAGTCACATCACTTTGGGCTGGGCCTACTAGAGTGAGCCTAACTGTTTCTTCTCTTGCCCGTTTCCAATTCATTTCTACATGTGCAGGGGGAGGGACAGAGGGAAAGGGAAAAGCAGACTCCCTGCTGAGTAGGGAACTCAAGGCAGGGCTGGATCCCAGCACCCTGAGATGATGACCTGGGCCGAAGGCAGACTGAGCCACCCAGGCACCCCTCTAGTCCATTTTTAATCAAAACCCAGTGATGTTTAAAAAAATAATTGGATCACATAACTTTTGTATATTCAAAATCTTTAGTAGATATTTTTTTACACTCAGAATAAAATCCAAACTCCTGAGCATGGCTTTCAAGCCCTGCTTGATGAGGTCCCTGCCTCCTCTAAAGGCTCATCCTAGGGCAATCTTTTCCTCAGCCTCTGTGCTTCAGTCTCTTTGGCTCTCTTCAGATTCTTGAGCCCTCCTAGTCCTATCTCCTCTTTGGACCTTTGTACGTGCAGTTTCTCTCCTGAAATATCTTTCTTCTGCTCTTCCCATAGCTGGTTTTTCTCATCTCTCTGTCTCAGATCACCTGTCATTTACCCAGCAAGTACTTCTTTGCACACCCAAACTAAATTAGATTCTTCATTTACTCTTTTTTATTATGTTTTCTCATGGAACACTGTCGCTTTCTCATCACAATTTATAACTGTCCATTTATGTACTTATTTGCTTGTTGTCTATCCCCTTCATTTCATGGAGGCAAAGTCTACTTCTATCTTGGATACCCTTTTGTATTTAATATGCAATATGTTGCCTGGAACATAGTAAGTATTCAAGAAATACTTTTTAAAATAAATACATGCATATATGAATTTGAGAAAAAAGTACACACACATAAATACAACATTAACTCTTAATCTTCTGATGATGCTTGTTTCACATATGGATCAGAAAACCATTTCATTAATTTCAGAGCTTCCCAGTGGACCCCTGCACACAAAGTGAATTTTACTCCAACCCCCTAATTCATTTGTATAATACATACATACTGAGTTCCTGCCAGACACTGTCCTAGTTAATGGGGGATATTGTATAAGTCATTGTCCCTTCACTACTTGTCGTCTACAGGTGAAAACCCCATAGACCCAGAAACATAAATTGACAAAGCAAGAGAAGCCCAAATTAAAAAAAAGTGACAATGACAAAAAAGGATCAGAGAAAATCTCCAGAAACAACAACAAAACAAGTAATAGAATGGCAATAAATACATATCAATAACTACTTTGAAAGTGAATGGACTAAACGCTTTAGTTGACAGAATGGATTAAAAAACAAGATGTATCTATATGCTGCCTACAAGAGACTCATTTTATTGTTCCAATTTTAGTATATGTGCTGCCGAAGCGAGCACAAGACTCATTTTAGATTAAAGTCACATGCAGAATGAAAGTGAGGTGGTAGAGAAACATTTATCACACAAATGAATGTCAAAAGAAAGCTGGAGTAGCAATACTTATATCAGACAAACTAGATTTTATCCTAAACTATAGCGAGAGATGAAGAAGGGCACTATATAATAATAAAGGGGACAATCCAACCAGACAATATAATAAATATAAATATTTATACACCCAACATGGGAGTACCCAGATATATAAAACAATTATTAACAAACAAAAAGGAATGAATTGACAATAACACAATAATAGTAGGGGATTTTAATATCCCACTTAAATTAATGGGCAGATCATCTAAACAGAAAATAAACACGGAACAATGGCTTTGAATGACACATGGGACCAGATGGACTTAACAGATATATGCAGAGCATTCCATCATAAAACAGGGTACACATTCTTTTTAAGTGCATATGGAACATTCTCCAGAATAGGTTGCATTTTAGGTCACAAAACAAGCCTCAACAAATACAAAAAGATTGAAATCATACTATGCACCTTTTCTGATCATAATGCTATGAAACTAGAAGTGAGCCACAAGAAAACAATTTGGGAAGACCACAAATACATAGAGGTTAAACAACATGCTACTAAAAAATAAGTGGTCAACCAGGAAATCAAAGAAGAAATAAAAAAAAAATACATGGAAACAAATAAAAATGAAAACACAACAGTCCAAAACCTATGGGATGCAGCAAAAGCAGTCCTAAGAGGGAAGTATATAGCAATACAGGACTATCTCAAGCACTCTAACCTTACACCTAAAGGAACTACAAAAAGAGCAACAAATGAAGCCTAAAGCCAACAGAAGGAAGGAAATAATAAAGATTACAGCAGAAATAAATTATATAGAAACTAAAAAACAAACAAATAATAAAACAAATCAATGAAACCAGGAGCTGGTTCTTTGAAAAAAATTAGTAAAGTTGATTAACCTCTAGCCAGATTCATCAAAAAGAAAAGAGAAAGGACCCAAATCAATAAAATCACTAATGAGAAAGGAAAAATAACAGCTAATACTACAGAAATACAAATAATTATAAAAAATATTTTGAAAAACTATTATGTGAACAAATTAGATAACCTAGAAGTAATGGATAAATTCCTAGAAACATATAAACTACCAAAACTGAAGCAGAAAAAAATGGAAAACTTGAACAGACTGATAAATAGCAAAGAAATTGAATTAGTAATAAAAAAACTCCCAATAAACAGAAGTCCAGGGACAGATAGCTTCATGAAAGGCAAATCCTACCAAACATTTAAAGAAGAGTTAATACCTATTCTTCTCAAACTGAAAGCTAGAAATGGAAGGAAAACTTCCAAACTCATTAGAGGAGGCTAGCATTACCCTGATGCCAAAACTAGATGAAGACACAACTGAAAAAGAGAACAACAGGCCAATATCCCTGATGAGCATGGATGCAAAAGTTCTCGATAAAATACTAGCAAATTGAATCTGTTAAAATAATCATTCACGACAATCAAGTGGGATTTATTTCTGAGCTGCAGGTGTGTGTTCAGTATCCGCAAATCATACGATCCTTTCAATAGATGCAGAAAAAGCATTTGACAAAGTACAACATCCGTTCGTGGTAAAAACTCTCGACAAAGTACGGTTGGAGGGAACATTCCTCAACATCATAAAGGCCATATATGAAAAACCCATAGCTAATATCATCCTCAGTGGGGGAAACTGAGCTCTTCTTCTGTAGTCAGGAGCAAGACAGTGATGTCCACTCTCATCACTGTTAATTAACATACTATTGGAAGTCCTAATTATAGCAGTCAGACAACAAAAAGAAATAAAAGACATCCAAATTGGCAAGAAAGAAGTCAGACTTTTACTATTTGCAGATGACATGATGCTCTATGTAGAAAACCTGAAAGACTCCACCAGAAAATTACTAGAACTGATACATTAATTTAGCAAAGTCTCAGGCTATAAAATCACCATACAGAAATCTGTTGCATTTCTATACATCAATAATAAAGCAGCAGAAGGAGAAATCAAGGAATTGATCCCATTTACAGCTTCACCCCAAACCATAAGATACCTAGGATAACATTAACCAAGAAGTGAAAGACCTGTACTCTGAAAACTATGGAACACTGATGACAGAAATTGAAGAGGACCTGAAGAAATGGAAAGATATTCCATGCTCAGGGTTTGGAAGAACAAATATTGTCAAAATGTCTGTACTGCCCAAAGCTATCTACATGTTTAATGCAATCCCAATTCAATTTCCAACATTTTTCACAGAACTAGATGAAAGAATTGTAAAATTTGTATGGAATCAGAAAAGACCCTGAATAGCCAAAGCACCTTGGAGTAGGAGGGCAGAAAGCAAAGCTGGAGACATCACAACTCCAGACTTTGAGTTATATTACAAAGCTATAGTAACCAAAACAGTATGGTACCAGCACAAAAATCAACATAGATCAATGGAACAAAATAGCAACCCAGAAATGAACTCACAACTATATGGTGAGTTAATTTTTGACAAAGCAGGAAAGAATGTCTAATGGGAAAAAGACAGTCTCTTTAACAAATGGTGTTGGGAAAATTGGACAGCCACATACAGAAGAATGAAACTGGACCACTTCCTTATACCATGCACAAGAATAAATTCAAAATGGACTTAAGGCCTACATGTGAGACCTGAAACCATAAAAATCCTAGAGGAGAACACAGGCAGTAACATCTTTGACATCAGCTGTAGCAACTTCAGCTGAGGCAAGGGAAACAAAAAGGAAACAAAAACTATTGGGACTACATCAAAATAAAAGGCTTCTACACAGCAAAGGAAATAATCAACAAAACTAAAAGGCAACCTATGGAATGGGAGAAGATATTTGCAGATGACATATCTGATTAAGGGGTAGTATTCAAAATATATAGAGAACTTATAAAACTCAACACACAAAAAAGAAATAATCCAATTAAAATAGGGGGAAGATAAAGCTAGAGTAGTAGGACTCAGCCTTAAAAAACATAACAGAGAAGTTTGCATTCTTGGGCAATTCCACGAAGAAATAAAAATGGCTAATATATTTTTTAAATATATTTATTTATTTGACTCCTTTACTGGTAGTCAAAGAAATGGAAATTAAGTGGATAATATTTTAATTTATTCAATACCAAATACTTTTTAATCATATTCTCTGCTGCCTAGGGTATGAAGAGAAAAGTTTCTTACACTCATCTGGTAATAGTGATCTTTCTGAAAAGCTATTTGGCAATTTAAATACAAAGTTCCAAAATGTTCAAATCCCTTCCTCCCTTTAATTTTACTTCTCAGGTGTTATTTAAGGAAATAATTAGAACTACATTTAAAAAAATAATATGAAAAGACGTTCCTCATCATAACAGTATAAAATGTTATACAAACTAGGTACCAAAATAAAAACATAACCAAATACATGACTGTTCCATAGGATTAAATATTATGCATATATTAAAAAGAACATTTACAAAGAAGTTTGGGGTTTTAATGACATAGTTTATAAATATATTGTATATGTATATATAATTGTATATTTGTGTCCCTGAATGTCTGTAGACAGAACTGACTACATAATTTACAGAGCCTAGTATAAAATGAAAATGCAAGATCTCTTGTTCAAAAATTATAATGCCAAGACAGCAGTAGTAGAGCCTTACACCAAATGCAGGGCCCTTCTGAACACAGGTCTCACACCCGTGAAACTAGCCATCCCTACAGAAAAAATTTTGGTTTGGGGATTACTGATGATTTTTTTGTTTTACTGATGATTTTTATTTCATGTCTTTTATAAATTTTCACAATAAATATATATCACTTTTAAAAAAATAAACAAAATATGGGCAGAAGACATGAACAGACATTTTTCCAAAGAAGACATACAGATGGCCAATAGGCTTATGAAAACATGCTCAACATCACTTATCAGGGAAATGCAAATCAAAAGTACAGTATAACATCACCTCATACCTGTCAGAATGGCCAAAATCAGAAACAACAAGTGTTAGAGAGGATGTGGAGCAAAAGGAGCCCTCTTGCACTGTTTCTGGAAATGAAAACTGGTGCAGCCACTGTAAAAAAAAGCATGGAGTTTCCTCAAGAAGTTAAAAACAGAACTACCCTACGATCCAGCGATTGTACTACTAGGTATTTACCCAAAGAATACAAATACACTAATCCAAAGGGATACATGCACCCCCATGTTTACAGCAGCATTATCTGCAATAGCCAAACTATGGAAGCAGCCCAGTGTCCATTGACGGATCAGTGGATAAAGAAGAGGTCGTATATTTATACATGATGGAATATTACTCACCCATCAGAAAGGAGGAATACCCAACTTTTGCATCAACATGGATGGGGCTGGAGGAGATTATTCTAAGTGAAATAAGTCAAGCAGAGAAAGTCAATTATCATATGGTTTCACTTACTTGTGGAGCATAAGGAATAGCATGGAGGACATTAGGAGAAGGAAGGGAGAAATGAAGTGGGGGGAATCAAAGGGGGAGACGAACCATAAGACTATGGACTCTGGGAAACAAACTGAGGATTTTAGAGGGGAGGGGGCAGGGGGATAGTTTAGCCTGGTGATGGGTACTGAGGAGGGCATGTATTGCATGGAGCATTGGGTGTTATATGCAAACAGTGAATATGGAACACTACATCAAAAACTAATGATGTACTATATGGTGACTAACATAACATAGTTAAAAAAAAGTAAAAGCCATAAGATAGGTGTAAAAAAATAAAAAAAATAAAAATTAAAACTATAAACAAAAAGAATTTCAGCATAGTTGACACACAATGTTACATTAATATCAGGTGTACAATGTAGTAACTTGATAAGTTTATATATTATACCATGTTCACTGTAAATGCAGCTACTATCTGTCACCATACAAAGCTATTAGAATATTACTGACTGTATTTCCTATGCCATGCCTCTTATTCCCATGACTTATTCATTCCATGACTGGAAGACCGTATCTCCCACTCCGCTTCATTCATTTTTCCCCATCCCCTCATCCCCCTGCCCTCTGGTAACCATTAGGTTGTTCTCTGTATTTTTAGGTCTGTTTCTGCTTTTTGTTTATTTATTCTTTTTTTTTAATATATGACTGAGAGCATATGGTATTTGTCTTTTTCAGTCTGACTTATTTCACTTAGTATAATATCCTTTAGGTCCATCCATATGTTGCAAATGGCCCTATAACATCCTTTATTATGGCTGCATAATATCCATTGTATTGTCTCTCTTCAGAAAGAAAAACAAAGTTGAAAAACTGAAAAACAAAGCCTCACAGTTCTGGGTTTCTGAGTTCTGGGTTTCTGGGTTCTGGGTTTCAAGATGTACTACAAAGTTGTAGTAATCAAAACAGTGTAGTACTGGCACAAAAACCTACACATACATCAATGGAACAGAATAGAGGACCCACAGATAAACCCACAGTTATATGGTCCATTAATCTATGACAAGGGAGACTAGAATATACAATGTCGGAAACACAGTCTCTCTAATAAATTCTTAATCTGTAAAATAATATAGAATTTATCCATTCCATAGTTTTTTTTTTTTCCTGTGAAGAATAAAAAATTTAAATAAGTACACCAAGTATTTAGTACAGTGTTTGTATAGTATGGATCTCTATTACCATTGAGTTAGGGTATCACTTAGTTAGCTAAGTGATTAATGAATGGCAAATATTGATATTATCTGATACTGGCATCCTGAAATCTCCATAAGCACCCTGAGTTCTCTTTAGTCAGCTAGGTTATTTCCCTTGATTCTCTTCTCTCTTTGTTCCAGGTGTTGTTTCATATGTTGGCGAAGACATGGAAGGGTTAAATCATCTTCACTACCTATTTTACCTGAATTCCAATTATCAGTCCTGTGTGGGGACTTTGATTGCCCCTCAGTGGGTATTGACAGCGGCACACTGCTTCCTACCGTAAGTGATGGGGATCTATCCGCTCTGTTCCAAGGCTCCAAGTGATGGGGATCTGTCCGCTCTTTTCCAAGGCTCCAAGGCTCCCCAAATACAGATGTATGTGTTAATGTGTATACATGTTGGTGTGTACCTGCAACTGTATCTCTTTGTATATAACTCTAGAGTATATAGTTAGGAGTGGAATTGCTGGGTAATAGAGGATGCAAATGTTCACTTTTATACATCTTCCAGCAATTTATAAGCATTTCCCACATTGGGTATTGTCAGACATTTTTCTCTTTTACTGATTGTGTCAAATTTCTTGTTATGGTCTTAATTTTTTAATCTTTATTAGTAGTGATGATTAGCATAATTTTTTTTTCCTTCTTTTTCCTCTTCATCCTCTTCCTTCTGCTAATAGTGTTTCTTCAGGGAAATTCTCTTTCATGTTTTATGAGCATTTCGTGAATTAAAAAAATTGCTTTGTAGGACTTCTATAAAGCTCTAGTTATTACTCTTTTGTCAATTACGTATGTTGAAAATATATTCTTCCAGTTCGTGTTACCATCTTCTCTTTATGGTGTATTTTGATGAATAAGAGTTCTTAACTTGGGTATAATTCAATTTAACACTTAAATTATCATCTTTATTTCTGATTAATTGGGTTTTGTGCCTAGTTGAAAATAACTTTATGATTCAAGATCAGAAAGATATTTCTTCATTTCTAGAGTCTTTAAAGTTTTGATTCCATATTTAAATATTTATATCATTTAGACCTGATGTTTGTGAATGATGTGAAGTAGGGATCCAGTTTCATTTTCTTAATTATAGTAAGCTAAACATCCAAATATCATTTATCTAACGGTTCCTTCTTTCTCCAGTGACTGCAACACCACTTCCGTCATCTGTGAAAGTTCCTCTATCTGTGCATGTTTTTGGACTCTCTATACTGCTCCATTGGTTTATTTATTATAGACCAATACCACAATGCCTTAATAATTATGACTTTCTCATAATTTGTGATGTCTGATAGGGTGGGCCAGCCATGTTTTTCTTTATCAGGAGCACTTAGGTATTTTTTAAAATAAATTTTAAAATCAATTTTTTAAGTTCTATGAAAAACTCTGTTGAGATTTATTTGGAATTACTTTGACTCTTGTATCAGTTGGGAAGAATTAATATTTTTCTGATAATGATTATTCATAGCCATGGATCTGGTATATCTCTTTACTTATTTTGGTTTCCCTTTGATGGATTTCAAGAGTTTTATCTACATACATATCTTGTACATATCTTATTAAAAATTTATTCTTAAGGTGCTTTATATTTTTCTATTATATTTTTAATTGATGTACTTTCAGAAAATCATATTTTCTGTCTATTAGTGATGATGGAAATGCAATTGTTATAATAAACTTGTATCATAAATTTATCTAATGGCATGTTCTCTTGTTATATTCTCTTACTATTTCTAGTAATTTATGCATATGTTCCTGTGTATTTTCTACTAGCCATCTTTGAAAAGGGCCATTTTCATTATTATTTTAATTCTATATAATTTTTATACATTTCCACATGATTAAATCTTTCATTTCTAAGTTTAGAATTTGGTCGGGTAAATTTTGGAGGATAACTTTACAAATTAAAAGAAAATCTTTGAGTTCTAGTTTAATTGTTTTGTGGTCAGAGAATGTGATCTATGTGATATCGATTCTTTGACGAGAATTGAGACTTGCTTTTTGGACCAGTATAAAGTCAATTTTTATAACTCCTCATGTGTTTGAAAGAATGTACATGCTGTAATTTTAGGATAGAAGTTTCTACGTATATCAAACTTTAATTGTGTAATTCAAGTCTTTGGTATCCTTACTATTTTTTTTTTTTGCTTAATATGAATAATTTAGAGATTTGCATTGAAATATTCTTCTGTATTTAGATTGATCAAAATAGTCCTATACATTTATTACTTTTTTGTTTTTTTAATGTTTTTTAGGCTATTTTATTAAGTCTGTAAATTCAGGTACATTTATAAATGTAGGTGCTTTGTGCATTCCTAATAAATCAAAGCTATTACTATATATATCATTACTTTCTCTCATATAGTCAATATTTTGGTTTTATAGCCCATTTTTCAGATATTAATATGCCAATTCTGCCTTTTTTTTTTTTTTGGTTGGTTGGTATTGTCCTGATATATCATTTTATATCTTTTCTAACTTTCTGTATCTTTTTGATTTAAATATATCTATTAATTTACATATAGTAGGATTAAAAAAATACAATTTACAATTTCTGTCTTTTAACTGGTGAGTTTAAGCCATTGTTTTTATATTGATTATTACTATACTCAGTCTTGTTTCTACCTATTTTGAATTCCTACTCCTTTTATATTTGTCTAAAAATGCTTTTACTCTATTATTTGATTAATATTTCATTTTTGTTGTGAAGTATACACACTTTCTATTCTTTTAGCCATTGCTTTATAAATTTTAATATGGAGATTTAATGTAACAGAGTCTAAAGTTACATAATATTCGAATGCCCTTTTTTGATTTCAAGTTTTTATTTAATTCTTAGTTAGTTAACATTTATGGTAAAATTGGTCTCAGATGTAGTTTAGTGATTCATCACTTAAATACAGCACTCAGTGCTCATCACAACAAGTGCACTCCTTAATATCCAAAACCCATTTAGCCCATTCCCTGCCCAACTCTCTCCATCAAACCTCAGTTTGTTCTCTATAGTTAGAGGTCTCTAATGGTTTGCTTCCCTATCTCTTTTTATCCCCCTTCCCCATGTTCATCTGTTTTGTTTCTTAAATTCCACATATGAGTGAAATCATATGGTATTTATGTATTTATCTTTCTCTGACTTGTTTTGCTTAGCATAATTCTGTCTAGCTCTCTCTATTTTGTTGCAACTGGCAAGATTTCATCTTTTTGATGGCTGAGTAATATTCCATTGTATATATGTACACCACCTCTTCTTTATCTATTCATCAGTCAGTGGATACTTGGGCTGCTTCCACAGTTTGGCTATTACAGATAATGCTGCTATGAATGTCGGGGTGCATATATCCCTTTGAATTATATATTTGTATCCTTTGGCCAAATTCCTAGTCATAAATTGCTGGATCATAGGTTAGTTCTGTTTTTAATTTTTTAAGGAAGATCCATACTGTTTTCAGAGTGGCTGCACCAGTTTTCATTCCCACCAACAGTGTATGAGGGTTCCCCTTTCTTTGAGTCCTGCCAACATCTGTTGTTTCCTGTGTTGTTAATTGTAGCCATTCTGACAGGTGTGAGGTGTTATCTCATCATGGTATTGATTTGCATTTCTTTTTTATTTTAATTTTTTTTCAGTGTTCCAAGAGTCATTGTTTATGCACCACACCCTGTGCTCCATGCAATACGTGCCCTCCATAATACCCACCATCAGGCTTACCTGTCCCTCCACCCCCCTTCCCTTCCAAAACCCTCAGTTTGTTTCTCAGAGTCCACAGTCCCCCATGCTTCATCTCCCCCTCCGATTTCCTCCAATTCACTTTTCCTTTCCTTCTCCTAACATCCTCCATGTTATTCCTTATGCTCCACAAGTAAGTGAAACCATATGGTAATTGATTTTCTCTGCTTGACTTATTTCACTCAGCATAATCTCCTCCAGACCCATCCATGTTGATACAAAATTGGGTATTCATCCTTTCTGATGCAGGTGTAATATTCCATTATAAATATGGACCATATCTTCTTTATCCATTTGTCTATTGAAGGGCATCTTGGCTCTTTCCACAGTTGGGCAATTATGGCCATTGCTGCTGTGAACATTGAGGTACATATGGCCCTTCTTTTCACTACATCTGTATATTTGGAGTAAATACCCAGTAGTGCAATTGCAGGGTCATAGGGAAGCTCTATTTTTAATTTCTTGAGGAATCTTCACACTGTTACCCAAAGTGTCTGCACCAACTTGCATTCTTCCCACCAACAGTGTTCCCCTTTCTCTGCAGCCTCTCCAACACTTGTTGTTTCTTGTCTTGTTAATTTTGGCCATTCTAAATGGTTTAAGGTGGTATCACAATGTGGTTTTGATTTGAATTTCCCTGATGGCTAATGATGATGAACATTTTTTTCATGTGTCTGTTAGCCATTTGTATGTCTTCTTTGGAGAAGTGTCTGTTCATATCTTCTGCCCGTTTTTTGACGTGATTATCTATTTTCTGGAGTGTTGAGATCAGGAATACAACAAGGATGCCCACTCTCGCCACTGTTGTCCAACATAGTACTACAAGTCCTAGCAACAGCAATCAGACAACAAAAAGAAATAAAAGGATGGGATTGGGAGGGAGACAAACCATAAATGACTCTTAATCTCACAAAACAAACTGGGGGTTGCTGGGGGGAGGTGGGATTGGGAGAGGGGGAGCGGGCTATGGACATTGGGGAGGGGAGGCGAACCATAAGAGACTATGGACTCTGGGAAACAACCTGAGGGTTTTGAAGGGTCAGGGGTGGGAGGTTGGGGGAACAGGTGGTGGGTGATGGGGGGGCACGTTTTGCATGGAGCACTGGGTGTTGTGCAGAAAGAATGAATACTGTTACGCTGAAAAAATTAATAAAAAGGGGAAAAAAAAAGAAATAAAAGGTATTCAAATTGGCAAAGAAGAAGTCAACCTCTTTCTCTTTGCAGATGACATGATACTTTATTTGGAAAACCCAAAAGACTCCACCCCCAAACTACTAGAACTCATACAGCAATTCAGTTATGTGGCAAGATATAAAACCAATGTACAGAAATCAGTTGCTTTCTTATATACTAACAATGGAAATATAGAAAGGGAAACTAGAGAATCGATTCCATTTACTATAGCACCAAGAACCATAAGTTACCTGGGAATAAACCTAACCAAAAGAGGTATCGATATAAAACCAATGTACAGAAATCAGTCGCTTTCTTATATACTAACAATGGAAATATAGAAAGGGAAACTAGAGAATCGATTCCATTTACTATAGCACCAAGAACCATAAGTTACCTGGGAATAAACCTAACCAAAAGAGGTAAAGGATCTGTACTCCAGGAACTACAGAACACTCATGAAAGAAATTGAAGAAGACTCAGAAAGATGGAAAAGCATTCCATGTTCATGAATCAGAAAAATAAACATTGTTAAAATGTCTATACTGCCCCAAGCAATCTATACTTTCGATGCCATCCCAATAAAAATTACACTGGCCATTTTTTTAAGTGCTGGAATAAACAATCCTAAAATTTGTATGGAACCAGAAAAGACCCTGAATTGCTAAGGAAATGTTGAAAAAGAAACACAAAGCTGGGGCATCATGTTCCCTGATTTCAAGCTTTATTACAAAGCTGTGATCACCAAGACAGCATGGTACTGGCACAAAAACAGACACACAGACCAGTGGAACAGAGTAGAGAGTCCAGATATGGACCTGCAACTCTATGGTCAAATAATCTTTGACAAAGTAGGAAAAAATATCCAGTGGGAAAAAGACAGTCTCTTCAATAAATGGTGCTGGGAAAATTGGACAGCTATATGTAGAAGAATGAAACTGGACCATTCTCTTACACCATACACAAAGATAAACTTGAAATGGATAAAAGACCTCAATGTGAGGCAAGAATTCTTCAGAATCATAGAGGAGAGCATAGGCAGTAACCTCTTCGATATCAGCCACAGCAGCTTCTTTCAAGATATGTCTCCAAAGGCAAAGAAAACAAAAGCGAAAATGAATTTTTGGGACTTCTTCAAGATCAAAGGCTTCTGCACAGCAAAGGAAACAGTCAACAAAACAAAGAGGCAACCCACGGAATGGGAGAAGATTTTCGCAAATGACAGTACAGACAAAGGGTTGATTTGCATTTCTCTGATGCTGACTGATGTTGAGCATCTTCTCATGTGTCTATTAGTCATCTGGATGTCTTCTTTGGAAAAATGTCTATTCATACCTTCTGCCAATTTTTTAGCTGGATTCTTTATTTTTTGGGTGTTGAGTTTGATAAGTTCTTTATAGATTTTGGATACTAGCCCTTTATCAGATATGTGATTTGTAAATGTCTTCTCCCATTTTGTAGGTTTTGTAGGTTGCTGTTCAGATTTTGCTGTGCAGATGCCTTTTATCTTAAGGAAGTCCCAATAGTTCATTTTTGCTTTTGTTTCTTTTGCCTCTGGCAGTGTGTCTAGCAAGAAGTTGCTGTGGCCGAGCTCAAATATACTGTGGCCTGTGTCCCCTCTAGGGTTTTGGTGGTGTCCTGCCTCACATGTAGGTCTTTCATGTATTTTGAATTTATTTTTGTGTTTGGTATAAGAAAGTGGTCCAGTTGCATTCTTCTGCATGTGGCTGTCCAGTTACCCTAATACAGTTTACTGAAGTGACTGTCTTTTTTCCATTGGAAATTCTTCCCCATTTTGTCAAAGACTAGTTGACCATATAGTTGTGGATCCATTTTGGGCCTTTCTATTTTGTTCCATTGACCTGTGTGTCTGTTTTTGCACCAGTACCATACTAGCTTGATGACTACAGCTTTGTAATAAAGCTGAATGCCTCAAGCTTTGCTTTTCTTTTTCAAGACTGCTGGGCCTATTTAGGGTCTTTTATGGCTCTATACAAATTTTAGGATTGTTTGTTCTAGCTCTGTGAAAACTGTTGGTGATAATTTGATAGGATTTGCATTAAATGTATAGATTGCTTTGGATAATATAGATATTTTACCAATATTTGTTCTTCTAATCCTTAAGCATGGAATGTCTTTCTATTTATTTGTGTTCTCTTCAGTTTCTTTCATAAGTGTTTTCTAGTTTTCAGAGTACAGATCTTTTACCTCTTTGGGTAAGTTTATTATTAGGTATCTTATGGTTAAATGGGACCAATCATTTGATTTCTCTTTCTACTGCTTCATTATTTGTGTATAGAAAAGTAACAGATTTCTGTTTGGTGATTTTATAGCCTGTGACTTTGCTGAATTCGTGTATCAGTTCTAGTAATATTTTGGTGGAGTCTTTCGGGTGTTCTATACAGAGTATCATGTCATTCATGAATAGTGAAAGTTTGACTTCTTCCTTGCCAATTTGGATGCCTTTTATTTCTTTTTGTTGTGTGATTGCTGTGGTTGGTACTTCCAGTAATATGTTAGATAACAGTGATGAGAGTGGTCATTTCTGGCTTGTTTCTGACTGTAGAGGAAAAGCTCTTAGTTTTTCCCCCCCACTGAGGATGATATTAGCTATGGTTCTTTCATATATGGCCTTATGATGTTGGGGAATGTTCCTTCTATCCCTGCTTTCTTGAGCGTATTTATCAGGAATAGATGCTGTATTTTGTCAAATGCTTTTTCTGCATCTCTTGAGAGGATCATATGGGTTCTTATCCATTCTTTTATTAATGTGGTGTATTGCATTGATTGATTTGGGAATCTTGAACCAGCCCTGCAGCCCAGGAATAAATCCTACTTGATCGTGGTGAATAATTCTCTTAATGTACTGTTGGATTAGATTTGCTAGTATGTTGAGAATTTTTGCATTCACGTTCATCTGGGGTATTGGCCTACAATTTTCCTTTTTAGTGGGGTTTTTGTCTAGTTTTGGAATCAAAGTAATGCTGGCTTTGTAGAATGAATTTGGAAGTTTTAAATAGATATTCTTCTTTATTAGCTTTATTTTTATTTATTTTAGAAAGAAAGAGCACGAGTATGGTGGGGGGGGGCAGAAGGAGAGAGAGAATCTCAAGCAGACTCTGCACTGAACACAGAGCCTGATGTGCGGCTCAGTCTCAAGACCCTGTGATCATAACCTGAGCCAAAATCAAGAGTCAGTTGCTTTGGGGGAAATCAGAGGGGGAGACGAACCATGAGAGACTGTGGACTCAGAGAAACAAACTGAGGGTTTTGGAAGGGAGGGGGGTGGGGGATGGGTGAGCCTGGTGGTGGGTATTAAGGAGGGCACGTATTGCATGGAGCACTGGGTGTGGTGCCTTAGTCAATGAATCTTGGAACACTGAAAAAAATAAAAATATTAAAGAAAAAAAGAGTCAGTTGCTTAACTGACTGAGCCACCCCAGGCATCATGGTATTAACTCGTCTTTAAAAGTCTGGTAGATTTCCCATGGGAAGCTATCTGTCCCTGGACTTTGTTCGTTGGGAGATTTTTGATTACTGATTCAATTTCTTTGATGGTTATAGGTCTGTTCAAATTTTCTATTTCTTCCTGTTTCAGTTTTGGTAGTTTGTATGTTTCTAGGAATTTATCTATTTCTTCCAGATTGCCCAGTTCATTGGCATATACTTTTTCATAGTATTCTCTTATAATTGCTTGTATTTCTGTGGTGTTGGTTGTGATCTCTCCTCTCATTCATGGTTTTATTTATTTGAGTCCTTTCTCTTTTCTTTTTGATAAGCTTGGTAGGGGTTTATTAATTTTATTAATTCTTTGAAAGAACCAGCTCTTAGTTTTGTTGATTTGTTCTACTGTCTTGTTTATATATTATTTCTGCTCTAGTCTTTATTATTTCCCTTCTTATGCTGGCTTTAGGCTTTATTTGGTGTTCCTTTTCTAGCTCCTTTAGGTGTAAGGTTCGGTTCTCATAGGCATTCTTAGTTATATTCTATCCATATCTCTCAGAGGGAACCACTATTCTCTTGTTTTTCTACCACAGTTCAGTTTTGCATACTTTGAGTTATGCAAAGTTATCTTGTCTTAAGCTGAAATTCACTCACTTTAACTTGCCTGAATCATCTATTTATCATGAACTCTTTTTTCAATATAAACCTCTCTATTTACTTATAAGCATATCTTATGATAAATTAAGTCATAAAATTAGAGGAAGGAAAAATGAGAAATAGAGGAAGGATAAGAGAAAATATTAGAGGGCACCAGTTTTAGACAGTTATTAAATTAACACTGGAAGACTAATGACTTCTCTTTAGCAAGATGGGAGAGTAGTCTTAACAACAGAAAAAAACAATTTGACAAACACAGATTCAGAGAGTTATTACAACTGATTTAAACAATAAGTTGGGCCTAAAGATTCCATCAATTCTATAGTTAAAACACCAGTGCTCTTTAATTCCCAAAGTATGGAAATGGATTGGACGGGATCATTAAGTGATCTCTCATTTAGAAAGGCAAGAGAGAAAGAAACTTAACATCACGGCTTCTTCCTTTTCTATTCTAATGTATCAGTCCAATGAACAGTCTTGCTCTTGTCAAAATTCTTCCCAGTGGCCACTGCAATTTCATATTTTTCTGGAGGAATTATGCCAACTGGAAAGATATCATATGAATTTAAACACAAAGGGAGCATGTGTTTGGTATAGAGAACCAAATATACTGAGATGATCTAATGAGAAGCACAGCAGCCAGTAAAAAACAACTTGGCCAAAGACCAGTCATCCCTGCCTGGGGGCCCAGCAAAATCCTTCACTACAAGCAGATGAAACAAAGTATGACAGTTCTCAGGAACACAGCAAAACTAAGGAAAGTACTTATAATATCTAATGTCTTGTAAAAGTGACTGAAAGCAAAATTTACCTAAAGGATATTGCTCTGATGAGAACTTTTAAACTTGTCAGTCCTTGGGCTTAGCTCAAGGATGAATTTATCAGGCCTATTCCTGTTCTATCTCTTTATTTTAATTTTATTTTAAAAAAATTTTTATTTATGGGGCACCTGGGTGGCTCAGTGGATTAAGCCGCTGCCTTCGGCTCAGGTCATGATCTCAGGGTCCTGGGATCGAGTCCCGCATCGGGCTCTCTGCTCTGCAGGGAGACTGCTTCCTCCTCTCCCTCTGCCTGCCTCTCTGCCTACTTGTGATCTCTCTCTCTGTCAAATAAATAAATAAAATCTTTAAAAAAAAATTTATTTATTTATTTATTTTGGAGAGAGAGAGAGAAAGGAAGAGCATAGGTGTGAGCCGGGGGAGGGAGAGGGACAAGCCAACTCTGCTCTGAGTGCAGAGCCCCACATGGGGTTCAGTCTCACAACCCTGAGATCATGACTTGAGCCAAAATCAAGAGTCAGATATTTAACCAACTGCGCCACCCAGGGCACCCCCACCCTGTCCCATCTCTTTAAACTTTACAACTCTCTATAAGGTGTCAAAGACAGACTGAGAGACAAATGGTACTGTTATTAGAAGACAATATAATCTTAGCATTTGGGAGCTCAACAAAAGATTTGCTACTTAGTACCAGTGTGGCACTTATCTCACTCTTGTGGTTGGAGAAATACCTGAGTGGGAGATTCATGGGCCTCACTGGAGTGCCCTGTTCTGAATTTAGAGTATTGAGCCATGCTAGTGAGTGGATCTCAACTGGATCTCAGTGGAACATCCAGGATTTTTGACTCTTGTTTTTCTGAAGGACCACCAGAAAACCCTGTTAATCCAGCAGTTTTGATAGATGTGAGTAGAGCATAGTATATTCATAGTATATTCAGGCAATCCTCCCTAGCTTTAGAACATTTAAACTCTCAAAGCTGTTACTTCCTCTATACAGTTTCACATTTCCTATTGCCCTCAATTCCCAAAGGAGCCTCCCTAACAGAGCCTACTATTTCATAAAAGCCTTGACTATCCATTTGCATTTTTCTTTCTACCATTTCCAGGTCTTGAATTGGAGCTTCTCTCTAGAATTATGCTAAGAATAGAGTCAAGCCATTGCATTGCTTAACTCCTGGCAGGACCATTTACATTATAGTCTATGTGAATGGCAACCTATTGGCTTGTATAATGCATAATCTGTGTGACCACATGTGGCAGCTACACATAAAGAATTAAGTGGACAAAAATGAGAGGAAAAGATTTAATGGGCTACCAAAAAAGGAGTGTGTGTGTGTGTGTGTGTGTGTGTGTGTGTGTGTGTGTGTGATTAGCCTTGGGATCTGGGAGCATTAATCTTTTTTCTCTTTATCATTTTTCAGAGATCTTCAGATCATCTTTTATGGCAGTTCCACAAATATTCAAGACTTTACTGGGGAGTTTGTACCTTATGACAGGATCATTATTCACCCAAACTTCACTGTTACCTCTCCGAAAGATGACCTCATGCTGATAAAGCTACCTCTACCTTTTACCTTCTCCACCATGACTTTTCAGTTGCCTACTCTCAAGAATGCAATTAAAGATTGTTTGATTCACACTTGGTTAGACAACAAAAACTTTATTGGTGAGTGACTATCAAAAAGAAGAGTTCTTGGATATATTCATATCTTTAGGATCTCTAAGGATTTAAGGGAAGGAATTGAAACTTAATAGGGCTAATGCCAGATTTCTAAGCACATGTACAAAGCTAGAATTGGAACAAAGGTATTGGCTCTCTAGAATAGAAGAAGTGATCTTGAGAGTTTTGGGAATCAAATCCTAAATCAAGGTGTTACATGAATGTATCACATTGGCACACACCACAGGGATTAGAATCTGAGGTCTATGTTTGAATATTGATTATAACATTCTTTATAGGTTTATGAACAAATTCTTTCACTTCTTTGAATCTTAATTAGCGAATTGGTAAGAATCATAGTTTCCCTTTACCTAGCAGGAGTGATATTGTTATTGATTACAACAATGGTAGTAACTACCATTTGTCAATCACTAATTACGTACCAGGGACAAAGCATCCTATACATATTATATAGTCATCATCACATATCATGTGGATAAGTTTCCTTGGGATTTATAGCATATAAGACAGGAAACTAAGACTCAGGGAAATTAATTTTCCAAGGTTATAAACTTGGTAATGACAGAGTTTGGATTCAGATCTTGTTTCATGCATGGATTGTCTTCTCAGCAACCACCCTTTGATGCTGATCATCTGTCAGAGATGATAAATTGAGCAGGAGGATGTGTTTGATTCATGATCATTCATTTTTACTGAGAGGAAGCTCTGAAGGAGGGGGAAGCAGAGTGCCTTATGAAAAGGCAGATAGGAATCAAAGTCTCCTCATTTTTTGTGCTTAGGAAATTCAAACCATAAGCTGCAAAGAGTCAAGATTCAACTGAGCTCTAATATAAACTGTAAAAAATTACTGGGTGAAAAACTCCTTGAGAACATGTTCTGCATAGGACCCATGCTAGGAACCCAAGAGCCCTGCCAGGTAAGTCTTCTTACCTCATTTGCCCTAAGCTCAGTCTCTACTCTTTGTGTCTCTCATTCTTGGAGGGGCTGGATTTTTTAGTCAGGCTAGGAGCTCAGAGAGGAAGGGGCTGAATAATGACTCTTTCTTCTCCACCCTGTGATAGAGATGAAAGAAATAGATTTTGGGGTGGAAAGCTATCTTCCAGCTGCTGCCTGGAAATATCTGTGTATAGATGACTGGGAGGTGTAGGGGTCATTAAAGCAATGGAAAGAAGCTTTCATACTGTATTCTTCTGTCTTGGACCCCTTTGCATGGAAAATGTAGTAGCTTTCATTTTTGTTCAGGTGTTGAGAAAATCTCAAGTGGGAAGGAGTTTCTGATCCCTCTACTCTATCTGGCAGGTGGTCACAGCGGCACCAGCCATCTGTGGTGGTGAATTACAAGGAATTTTGTCTTGGGAAACTGGATGTATTCTAACAGGATATGCTGTTGTCTTCACTGACCTACACAGCTACGTTCCATGGATCAAGAATGTTATGTCTACAAAATAAGCTGATATAGAGCTCCACTGACACCCTTAGCCTCCCAGCTGATCCACAGCAACCACATTCTGTCTCTCAATCCCAGTCTCTCCTAGGGTCTAGGCTTGATTCGAGTTCCAAAAGAGATCGTTGATGACTCTTGGGTGTTGGCATGACTCTAATCTCTTTAACTGCTTCTTTGCTTATTCCTGACTCATGACTAAATGTTTATAACATGGAAAACCCCAGTGCTGGTCTCAGGAAGTGGAATTCCCCCAGGAATCTTTTTGGATTCTACCAACTCAGATATTTCCATTAAAATACTCTCTGCCTTATCTTAAGAACACAAAAAACAAGTGGAATGAGGGATAATAGCTACCAGGAATCTATTTGGGCAAAGTGTAACCATATAGCTGAGCAATAATTTGCCAAAAGTTGGTCAGATGATTAGCAATTTTTCTAATGATGAAATGCCTCCTGTGTAAGTGTGTGTGTGTGTTTGTGTGTGTGTGTGTGTGTGTGTATGGGTGGTTGTAGTAAGTTCCCATTAGTTACTTAAAGGATCTATAGAATTCAGGTTTGCTTAGGTTTACTGAGACCACCCAAAGGTCATTGTAATATTTGGATTAAATAAGGATTTCCGTATTTTGAACAAAAACTTCAGTGCATATTCATAAGTGAAAGAATTTTTTTTTTCCAATACATTGTTGTTCTGGTTTACTGCTTTTTATTTAAAATCACACATACTTGCTTAGAGGGGTACAAAGTGGTGGAGTTCATGAGGATTCTGCCATTCATGCATGCCTCTGAATACACATTCTGTGCAGTGCATGCACTCATGAGCACACACTTTCAGAAGACACTCGTCATTCCAAAAATCTGTTTTCCATATACTGTTTTTCATTAATCCATGAGAGAGTAAACTGATTTTAAACTAAAGCTTATCCATTTTCATATAAAATATCGAACATTCAAGAAATTTATCTCTGAAAAGTGAAATGCATTTTTGTTTTACCTTTTACCCCATGCTATGAAATATTGGGATTTATTATAATTCAAATCACTACCCAGTTGATTAAAACACCTGTGTTTACAGGGTCACAAAACCAAAACATTTTTCTTTTCAAGACTCTTATGGGGCTCAGAGATAATGTGGGAAGTGCGTTGTATACAGAGGAACAGTGTAGGAATTAGCAGCCATTACTAATTTTGCCTGTTTGCACCTTTTTTGCCCTTTTGTTGCCTAGTTAATTCCGACTAATTCCTGGTTGGTAACAATCCTTTTCATCCTTGCCATATGCCAGGTCGTGTATTGTCATCAGCCAACTGAACTAGTTGCAGGTAAACTTTTTACTGAGATGACCTTCCTAACAACCTGCCCTGAGTCCTGAGTCCTTCTTAACAACCTACCCTGAGGCCTCAGGCTTACAGACCTCACTTTCTCCATTCCACTGCCATTGTTCTAGGCTGAGTCAGGTGTTTTAATTACAAGCCTTTATTATTGATTGGATCATAAACTCTTCAATTTTAAGGACTGTTTACTTTATATCTTCTGGACTTGAGTTTTTATGTATGAAATACCTTCTCTCTTTCTCATCTCATTCCTCAATTTGAAAAGGAAAAGGTAAGTCTATCTATCCAGTTGTCTGTCTTATCTTCTATTTATCATCTGTCATCTATCTATCATCATCATCTAGCTATCATCTATCTAACTAATCATCATCTCATCACCATCTGTGTATCTAACTGAGCCAGGACTGTTTATCATATTACTAATTTTTGGATTGTGTGAATATTTTGCTAATTATCCTATCAATTTCACCTAAACTCCAATCCTGTATATGATTGATTCCAAAGTTTTCTCTTTTTTCCTTTCTTTTCTTCTTTTTTTAAAAACTATTCTCCATTAACTTAAAATAAGAATTTCAGGTATCACATCCACCTTCCTCTCCTGATATAACCACCAACAACTGCTCACTTTTATTTTGGTTCCTTTTTCTCCGTATATGGGCTAGGGCTAATGTTCCATGAGTTTCTCTGTAGTTTAAGTACTTTTCATTTAAATGGATCCCTGATACCAAAATTCAGATTTCAGTATCATAATTTCAGAACACAACAATGGTAACAGGAATGCTTGCTCTATTTGGTCAAGTGGATGGCATTTCTCTGTACTCTGGTTTCCCGTCCTGTCTCCAATCTTATGTTTCAGTCATGTCTCACCTTCAGATCAGGATAGGGATCACCTTTTGGGTACATAATTTTTTTTTATATAGTACTTCAAAGGTTTCTTCTAGACTGATGTGTATATCTTACATATTTGGCTTTTATTTACCCCTCAGTGTGATTATGGGTCTTCATTTCCATTGGTTCCCTGGGTAAGCTTTTGTAAGCTCACCATATTTCTTACCACATACTTGCCTACGATTTATATACTTCTGACATCACAGCTTTTCTTCCTCAGTCCACATCCTTCTTTGGAAATATGTAGGGGGTTAATACTCAGTTTCCGTAGACTGTGGTTCAGTTCTTAGCCTAGAATTGACAAACTGTAAATTTGGAAAATCAACGAGCTTTGGTTTTTAGATTTGCTTTATCTATAAAACAAAAGAGTTAGACCTGAAAATCTTGATGGTAGACACTGTGACTGCCCTCCCAGTGTCCAGTCCACCCCTCTGTTCTGTTAGGTCACAGTCATTCTCTTGGGTATGGTCTGCATTGATTTAAACTTATCAGTGAACTCCCTGAATTTGGTTTGGGGATGGATACATGAGGCAGATTGACTTAGTAAACATCAGTCCCTTTGGGCGCCTGGGTGGCTCAGTGGGTTAAAGCCTCTGCTTTTGGCTTGGGTCATGATCCCAGGGTCCTGGGATGGAGCCCCATGTTGAGCTCTCTGCTCAGCGGGGAGCCTGCTTCCTCCTCTCTCTCTGCCTACTTGTGATCTCTGTCTGTCAAATAAATAAATAAAATCTTAAAAAAAACCCATCAGTCCCTCTACATTCGGTGTTGAGATAACGTTGTAATGAGCTATTGTTGAGACCTTGTTTTGGGCAGCGTGACAGGTGAATGAGACTGATCAGAGTTGCTGGTGTCACTTGTCAGGCCATCAGGGAAACTCCTGAGGATGAAGTGCATCCACAGAGATGGTCAAAACAAGAGAATTGCCCAGAAATGTAACAGAAGTCCTTATAAAACCATTCTAGAATTTAAGTCTTCTCTCTGGATGTTGTTAGTTCCATAATCCACTATGCAACCCTTTCAGTGTTTAAGACAACTTGAATTGGGCTTTCCATTGCTATAGTTAAAAATATCTCAGTTGATAACAGTTTCCAAAGTTCCTTCTGTCTCTGCCATCAATCTAGACCAATGTGTGCTAAGTGTTTTATATATTCATTCTTATTAATTTTCATGGAATATGTGTGGAGTCATTTTTATCAGACATAAACATTCTGCATCTCCTCAGATCTTCTCAACTGCCTCTTTGTTTTCAAAGGCTTTGCCTGTCTCCTTGATCATTCTGCTACCTCCTTCACAGGGCTCTGCAAACTGGCTGGAGGCCGGGCTGAAGCTCTGAGCATGAATAGCTCTCACAGCCATAAACTGAGCCTATCCACGCCACGTTGCCACACTACTTTAAAACTTGTATACAAAGGCATGCTTTCAGGCCTTAGTTTGGGATTTCTGAGTGACTGTTGAGAGGAAGATGGTATCATCATGAATTCTGAGTGGTTGTAAGCTGGGGCATGAGCCTCGACCAAAGAGAAATGAGAAGCGGGAGCCACACATAAACTCCCACTGTTCTCGCTCTCCTGTAGGCTGCTCTGAGGTGTGGGTTTGTCTCACATCTCTCCCTGTAGCTTTGCTTCCTGTATCTCCTTGCCTCACTTCTACTTCTCACCCTCACTGCCTGGTTTTGTAACTTGCCAATCATAGGGGGTCTTTAATCCTTGCCTCTGCCTTGAAAGGACCATCTTTATCCTAATAAGGCACCCAAAGTTCAGGGATGGGTTTGTTTACAATCCAGCAGCAGCAGCACTTGGATTTGCATCTGGATCTCATACCAAGCAGATTGCTGTAAATGTTTCTAAATATCTACTTTCAGGTTTGTAATGTTCTTTTCACAGAACAGTAACAAACAGTTCGGGTACCGGCTCTGGTCCAGGGACCTTCACTGTCCTGATAATACTAGCACTACAAAGGCCTGGGGGTCTTGAGTTATATTCTTTTTGCCACCTCTACCCCATATCTTCTTCCCACAACACGCATTGCTGGTGGACCTGAGTGCTTGGGAAGATGTCAAAGGGACTTCCAATTTATCTATTTACGTATTAAGTAATTTATACTTCATAGTTTCTTTATTTAGAGATGGAATTATTTTTTAAGTTTTTAAAATTACATTCAGTTAGCGAGCATATAGTACAGCATAAGTTTTTGTTGTTTGTTCAGCGATTCATTAGTTGCATATAATACCCTGTGCTCATCCCAACATGTGCCCTCCTTAATACTCATCCCCTGGTCACCTCATCCCCCCACCTCCCTCCCTTCTGTAGTCCTCAGTTTGATTCCTAGAGCCTAGAGTCTCTCATGGTTTTTCTCCCTCTCTGATTTCTTCCCATTCAGTTTTCCCTCCCTTCTCCTGTGGTCCTCTGCTCTATTCCTTATGTTCCACATATGAGTAAAACCATATGATAATTTTCTTTCTCTGTTTGACTTATTTCACTCAGCATTATCCCCTCCGGTTCCATCCATGTTGATGCAAGTGGTAGGTAGTCATCCTTTCTGATGGCTGAGTAATATTCCATTGTGGATATGCACCACATTTTTTTTTTAATTTATTTGACAGAGAGAAATCATAAGAGAGGCAGGCAGAGAGAGAGGAAGGGAAGCAGGCTCTCTGCTGAGCAGAGAGCCCGATGTGGGACTCGATTCCAGGACCCCGAGATCATGACCCGAGCCGAAGGCAGCGGCTTAACCCACTGAGCCACCCAGGCGCCCCTGCACCACATCTTCTTTATCCATTCATCTATTGAAGGGCATCTCATCTCCTTCCACAGTTTGGCTATCGTGGACATTGCTGCTATGAACATTGGGCTGCATGTGCCCCTTCTTTTCACTACATCTGTATCTTTGGGGTAAATACCTGGAAGTACAATCACTGGGTCATAGTGTAGCTCTATTTTTAATTTCTTGAGGAACCTCCATACTCTTTTCCAGAGTGGCTATACCAGCTTGCATTCCCTCCAACAGTGTAAGAGGGTTCCCCTTTTTCCACATCCTTGCCAACACTTGTTGTTTCCTGCCTTATTAATTTCAGTCATTCTAACTAGTGTAAGGTGGTATCTCATTGTGGTTGGATTGTTGAACAATACATCAAAAGCTTGTGATGTACTATATTCTGGCTAACTGAACATTCATAAAACACACAAAAAAAGAAAAAGAAAAAAATAATTAACTCTGTGCTGGGGTAAATTATATAAACCCTCTAAACCTCAGTTTTGTCATTCCAAAAAGGGGGATAATAATAACTAGTGACTAAGGGCTCAGGCTATGGAGTTAGGCTGCTGGCATTTCCATCCTGGATTTATTACTTACAGCTTATGAGAATCTTGGTTATGTTACATAATCTCTATTTCACTTTCCTTATATATTAAAATTGAGATAATTCTCCTGTTCCCACATAGACTAGTTGCAGATTATATATTACACGTTGCATATCTAGTTCTTAAAAGATGGCATAGTACATAGATCTCCATAAATGTTAGATACTATTTTAGAAACAGGATTGTTGTAGTGGTTGAATGAGATAACCAATGTAAAACATCTGACACATGATAAGTATATAATAAATCAAAATTATTACTTGATATTAAATCCCTAAGAAGCACATCACCTCTTTTTTTGCTACCCAAATTATAGAAATCAATTTCTATCTTAACTGTATTTTATTTATAAAATTTTTGATGTAACTTAATTTTATTGAGGTATAATTCACATACAATGTTACATTAATTTCAGGTATACAACATATTGATTCAACAATTCTATACATTACTCAGTGCTCACCATGATAAGTGTAGTCACTATTACTGTACAATATTGTCACAGGATTATTCACTGCATTTCCTATGCTGTACTTTTTATCTCCATGACTTTTTATTTTATAATTGGAAGTTTACTAATAATACATTATATGTTTATAATTGGAAGTTCGTACCTCAATCCCCTTTACTTTGTTTCACCCATCCCCTGCCCACTTCCCCTCCAGCAACCACCAGTTTGGTTTCTCACATCACCTCTTTTTGAAGGTCACGCACATGCATACATGTATCAAGGAACATTTGGATTCTCAATTGGCAACACTTCTTTGGAAAAGAAAACCTGGGGAACTCATATTGATTTACACACACACTTATTCCTCTTTTAACAAAAACTTACTGAATACATGCAATGTGTTAGATACTGCAGCCAACTCTGTGAAGACTAAAAGTGGACCCTGTCCCAGAACTAAGAACTGTGAACTCAAAGCTGCGTAACTGGGATAGGACATGTCCTATGCAATGCTGAACTGCTGGGTTCTAGAGGAGGCATACGGAGTGCTTAGAAAATTCCAACAAGGGGCAGATCACATCTAGGAGGAGGAACAGATCACTTGAGAGAGTAATCACTTGAGCCAGTCCTTAAAGTACTAATTGGATGTTCATAGACATAGATGGAAAGAGAGAGCATTTCAGTAGTCAGAATCAGCATGAACAGAAGTCTGAATTCAGGGAGATAGGGACGACATTTGGTAAGTAAGCATTTAGCAAACTGTAAGTAGTCCAGAGTGGGGAAAACACAGGGGGAGTGTATACAGAAGATTGGCTACATATAACTGGAAGGGTGGGTCATGGATCAAGTGTGATAGATTACGAGTACAGTGCTTACACTTATTCCTTGTCTAACTGGTTTCCAGGGGGAGAGATTGTCCCTACACACTCCTGACCTGTTGCTCTATTCCCTTCCCTACTCCCAGTGGAAGGTGGAGGGATCTTTCTGCTTGTTGAGTTTAGGGGCAGACACCGAGCCTAGCTGCTTTTTTCCCTTCTGGTGAGTCTCTGAGACCCAGAGACCCACAAGAAACCTAGCAACTCCAAGTTTTAGGAGTTAGGTTAGAGTCATTTTGAAAAGCAAAAGTTAAACTTTAAAAAATATTTATGTGGTCAAATTTATCTATCAATTATTTTGTTTCTTGATTTTGTATCAGTGAGTCTTTCCATATATTCAAATTATAAAGGAAATTTCCCTATTTTTCTTTTTCCCATTTTCTTTTTTTTAATTTATTTTTTTTCTCACCATAGCACATACCTTCCCCCAATGTTCCCATTTTCTTTATTTTTTTATTTTTATTTTTTAAAAAAAGTTTTAAAAGATTTTATTTGACACACAGAGAGAGATCACAGGTAGGCAGAGAGAGAGGGGGAAGCAGGCTCCCCACCGAGCAGAGATCCCAGGGCCCTGAGATCATGACTTGGGCTGAAGGCAGAGGCTCAACCCACAGAGCCACCCAGGTGCTCCAACCAGTGTTCCCATTTTCAAATTTATATTTTATCCCCCTCTTTAGAGTTTACTCTAGAATAAGATATATGGATAAAATTTACTGAGCATCTGTTATGTGCCAAAAATCAAACATAGCCTTTTATGTTTGAGTCTTATAATTTCAGTTTGTAGGTTTTAACAGACCATCCAGGACAATTCCTTATTCACAAGATACCTTCTAGAAAAATAGTATTTTGTATTCATAATGAACACTAGGAATCAGGAGACTCTGGTCACTAAAACTGTTTTGCTAGTAAATTTCTATGTGACCTTGAACAAGTCATTCAGCCTCAGATTCACTAATATTAAGTATTGTCTACCCTACATTTCAAAGATTTTCTTAATTTATATTGGTCAGAATTAAAGTACTCCTTCAGGAGAAAGGTAATACAGTTTTAGAATTTGTTATGATATAGTAACTAAATTGGACGAGAAATAAAGTAGATTGAATGTATGTTATATTGAACAAAAGTCATACATTTTTGCAGTAAACTTTGTAGGATCTCCTTTACATAAGAAAGTTTAAAATTGCTTATCTCTGTTTATAAAAGTAGCAAAGTTTATTGAAAAAAAAAACCTGAAAAATTCAGGAAAGGAAACAGTAAAGATCACCCATAGCATAAAAAACAATGCAAGAGGAAACATTTTACAACAGCAGAAGGAAGTAACCCTGGAGCAGGACTTTGAAAATAGCACAACACTTGAGAGCTGTGCATAAAAGGAATACTATATGTTGGCTAATTGAATTTAAATTAAAAAAATTATTTCATGGCAAAGCATAATCAAAGGCAGAAGGCAAAGAGCAAATTAGTAAAGATATTCTAATACATATGAGAGTAAAACAGTATATTTACTTCTTTGTATATGAAAATGTGTTAAAAATCGTAAGAGAAAAGCCAACAAGCCAATAGAAAAATAAAAATTATATGAGGAGGGAGTTTTCTGAGAAATACAAAAGACTTTAAAAACTATGAAAATATACTCAACTTCATTTACAATGAAAGAGAAGCAAAGATACATAGATATAAATATTTATTTTTATTTAAAAATACACCCAATGTGGGACTTGATCTCACAGCCCCAAGATCAAGAGTCACATGCTCTACAGACCAGGCCAGCCAGACACCCCTATGTAATGGTGCCCTTAATGCATGTCACTTTAACAGTGAGAAAAAAGAAACTGATTTCTTCCCTGTTGAGGACTGATGTTGAAAAATAATGGCAACAAACTGAACATACACACACAATTACGAATTGTGAAAAATGCCATGAAAAAAAGGAAATGTGTGCAATGAGAGCATTTCACATGTTTCAGGGAAAGCATTCCTGAATAAGTCACCTTTGAGTAGGGGCTGAAGGATGACTAAAGGTTAACTGGGAAAGGTGGGTGGAAAGGGGAAAAACATTTTTGAAAAGAAAAGAATATGTTCAAAGGCCCTGAGGCAGGAGGAGAGAGCAAAACTTGTTCAAGGAGAAGAGAGAATATCAGGGTATCTGCAGGAAAGACAGCAAAAAAGGGAGAGTATAACACAAAGTGGACAAGGCCATATTACCATACAACCCTGAAGGACATATGCAAAGCAGGCAAGCTCAAAATGGCTAAAAATCTGCTTATTTTGGGCTATTTAAAAAATAATTAGATATATAAAAGTTTGAGTTTAATGCTGATGGGCTGTTAAGCTAACAAGTCAGGTCTCAGTCTGCAGTGAAGAAGTCAACAATCTAGGGACCAATACACAGAGGCCATCTTTTGCTCATTCATAAAAGAGCCTGCATTAATTTCTTTCAGCAATGTTTTAGTTTTCAGTGTACAAATCTTTCACCTACTTTGTTAAATTGTATTTTAGGTAATAGGTATTTCATTCTTTGGGTTTTATTGTAAAAGGAATTGTTTTCTTAATTTTCTTTTCTTTTTTTTTTTTTAAAGATTTTATTTATTTATTTGACAGAGAGAAATCACAAGAGAGGCAGGCAGAGAGAGAGGGAGAAGCAGGCTCCCTGCTGAGCAGAGAGCCCAATGTGGGACTCGATCCCAGGACCCTGAGATCATGACCCGAGCCGAAGGCAGCGGCTTAACCCACTGAGCCACCCAGGCGCCCTTAATTTTCTTTTCTGATTGTTCCTTGCTGTTGTATAAAAAAGCAGTTAACTCTGTAACTTTATGTCATTCATTTATTAGCTTTAGGAGATTTCTTATGAGATTCTTTGGGATTTTCCATATATAGGATTATGTCATCTGTGAATATAGATTTACTTCCTCCTTTCTGATTTGAATGCTTTTAATTTCCTCCCTCCCTCCCTCCCTTCCTTCCCTCTACCCTTCCATCCCTTCTTTCTTTCCTCCTTCCTTTTTCTTTTTCTCCTAATTGCTGTGGCCAGAATTTCTAGTACAATATTGGCTAGCAGTAGTGGAAGTGATCATTTTTGACCAGATATTCCTGATATTAGTGGGAAGGCTTTCAATATTTCACCATTGAGTATAATATAAGTTTTGAGTTTTTCATGAATACCTTTTATCATGTTGAGGAAGTTCCCTCTGTTCCTACTTTTCTGAATCTTTTCATCATCAAAGGATGTTGAGTTTGTTAAATGCCTTTTATTTTTTTTAATTAAAATTTTATTTTTTTATAAACACATAATGTATTTTTAGCCCCAGGGGTACAGGTCTCTGAATCGCCAGGTTTACACACTTCACAGCACTCACCATAACACATACCCTCCCCAATGTCCATAACCCCAACACCCTCTCCCGACCCCCCTTCCCCAGCAACCCTCAGCTTGTTTTGTGAGATTAAGAGTCACTTATGGTTTATCTCCCTCCCAATCCCATCTTGTTTCATTTATTCTTCTCCTATCCCCCTAACCCCGCATGTTGCATCTCCACGTCCTCATATCAGGGAGATCATATGATAGTTGTCTTTCTCTGATTGACTTATTTCACTAGGCATAATACCCTCTAGTTCCATCCACGTCGTCACAAATGGCAAGATTTCATTCTTTTGATGGCTGCCTAGTATGCCATTGTGTATATATACCACCTCTTCTTTATCCATTCATATGTTGATGGACATCTAGGTTCTTTCCATAGTTTGGCTATTGTGGACATTGCTGCTCTAAACATCTGGGTGCACATGCCCCTACAGATCACTACATTTGTATCTTTAGGGTAAATACCCAGTAGTGCAATTGCTGGGTCATAGGGTAGCTCTATTTTCAACTTTTTGAGGAACCTCCATGCTGTTTTCCAGAGTGGTTGCACCAGCTTGCATTCCCACCAACAGTGTAGGAGGGTTCTCCTTTCTCCACATCCTTGCCAGCATCTGTCAATTCCAGCCATTCTGACTGGTGTGAGGTGGTATCTCATTGTGGTTTTGATTTGTATTTCCCCGATGCCGAGTGATGTGGAGCACTTTTTCATGTGTCTGTTGGCCATCTGGATGTCTTCTTTGCAGAAATGTCTGTTCATGTCTTCTGCCCATTTCTTGATTGGATTATGTGTTCGTTGGGTATTGAGTTTGATAAGCTCTTTATAGATTTTGGATACTAGGCCTTTATCTGATATGTCGTTTGCAAATATCTTCTCCCATTCTGTCAGTTGTCTTTTGGTTTTGTTAACTGTTTCCTTTGCTGTGCAAAAGCTTTTGATCTTGATGAAATCCCAATAGTTCATTTTTGCTTTTGCTTCTCTTGCCTTTGGCGACATTCCTAGGAAGGAGTTGCTGCGGCTAAGGTCGAAGAGATTGCTGCCTGTGTTCTCCTCAAGGATTTTGATGGATTCCTTTCTCACATTGAGGCCCTTCATCCATTTTGAGTCTATTTTCATGTGTGGTGTAAGGAAGTGGTCCAATTTCATTTTTCTGCATGTGGCTTTCCAATTTTCCCAGCACCATTTGTTGAAGAGACTGTCTTTTTTCCATTGGACATTCTTTCCAGCTTTGTCGAAGATGAGTTGACCATAGAGTTGAGGGTCTATTTCTGGGCTCTCTATTCTGTTCCACTGATCTATGTGTCTGTTTTTGTGCCAGTACCATGCTGTCTTGATGATGACAGCTTTGTAATAGAGCTTGAAGTCCGGAATTGTGATGCCACCAACTTTGGCTTCCTTTTTCAATATTCCTTTGGCAATTCGAGGTCTTTTCTGGTTCCATATAAATTTGAGGATTATTTGTTCCATTTCTCTGAAAAAAAAAATGGATGGGATTTTGATAGGGATTGCATTAAATGTGTAGATTGCTTTAGGTAGCATAGACATTTTCACAATATTTGTTCTTCCAATCCGGGAGATTGGAACATTTTTCCATTTCTTTGTGTCTTCCTCCATTTCTTTCATGAGTACTTTATAGTTTTCTGAGTATAGATTCTTTGCCTTTTTGGTTAGGTTTATTCCTAGGTATTTTACGGTTTTGGGTGCAATTGTAAATGGGATTGACTCCTTAATTTCTCTTTCTTCTGTCTTGTTGTTGGTGTACAGAAATACAACTGATTTCTGTGCATTGATTTTATATCCTGATACTTTGCTGAATTCCTGTACAAGTTCTAGCAGTTTTGGAGTGGAGTCTTTTGGGTTTTCCACATATAGTATCATATCATCTGCGAAGAGTGATAGTTTGACTTCTTCTTTGCCGATTTGGATGCCTTTAATTTCTTTTTGTTGTCTGATTGCTGAGGCTAGGACTTCTAGTACTATGTTGAATAGCAGTGGTGATAATGGACATCCCTGCCATGTTCCTGACCTTAGCAGAAAACCTTTCAGTTTTTCTCCATTGAGAATGATATTTGCAGTGGGTTTTTCATAGATGGCTTTGATAATATTGAGGTATGTAACCTCTATCCCTACACTTTGAAGAGTTTTGATCAGGAAGGGATGCTGTACTTTGTCAAATGCTTTTTCAGCATCTATTGAGAGTATCATATGGTTCTTGTTCTTTCTTTTATTAAGGTATTGTACTACATTGATTGATTTGTGGATATTGAACCAACCTTGCAGCCCTGGAATAAATCCCACTTGGTTGTGGTGAAATATCCTTTTAATGTACTGTTGGATCCTATTGGCTAGTATTTTAGTGAGAATTTTCGCATCTGTGTTCATCAAAGATATTGGTCTGTAATTCTCTTTTTTGATGGGATCCTTGCCTGGTTTGGGGATCAAGGTGATGCTGGCCTCATAAAAAGAGTTTGGAAGTTTTCCTTCCATTTCTATTTTTTGGAACAGTTTCAGGAGAATAGGAATTATTTCTTCTTTAAATGTTTGGTAGAATTCCCCTGGGAAGCCATCTGGCCCTGGGCTTTTGTTTGTTTGGAGATTTTTGATGACTGTTTGAATCTCCTTACTGGTTATGGGTCTGTTCAGGTTTTCTATTTCTTCCTGGTTCAGTTGTGGTAGTTTATATTTCTCTAGGAATGCATCCATTTCTTCCAGATTGTCAAATTTGGTGGCATTGAGTTGCTCATAGTATGTTCTTATAATTGTATTTCTTTGGTGTTGGTTGTGATCTCTCCTCTTTTATTCATGATTTTATATATATATATTTTAAAGATTTTATTTATTCATTTGACAGAGACAGAGATCACAAGTAGGCAGAGAGAGAGGAAGGGAAGCAGGCTCCCTGCGGAGCAGAGAGCCAGATGCGGGGCTCGATCCCAGGACCCTGAGATCATGACCTGAGCCGAAGGCAGTGGCTTAATCCACTGAGCCACCCAGGCGCCCCCATGATTTTATTTATTTGGGTCCTTTCTCTTTTTCTTTTTGATAAGTCTGGCCAGGGTTTTATCAGTCTTATTAATTCTTTCAAAGATCCAGCTCCTAGTTTTGTTGATTTGTTCTATTGTTTTTTTTTTTTTTTTTTTTTTTTTTTTGGTTTCTATTTCATTGATTTCTGCTCTGATCTTTATGATTTCTCTTCTCCTGCTGGGTTTAGGCTTTCTTTGTTGTTCTTTCTCCAGCTCCTTTAAGGTGTAGGGTTAGGTTGTGTATGTGAGGTCTTTCTTGTTTCTTGAGAAAGGCTTGTATCGCTATATATTTTCCTCTCAGGACTGTCTTTGCTGTGTCCCACAGATTTTGAACCGTTGTGTTTTCATTATCATTTGTTTCCATGAATTTTTTCAATTCTTCTTTAATTTCCTGGTTGACCCATTCATTCTTTAGAAGGTTGCTGTTTAGTCTCCATGTATTTGGGTTCTTTCCAAATTTCCTCTTGTGATTGAGTTCTAGCTTCAGAGCATTGTGGTCTGAAAATATGCAGGGAATGATCCCAATCTTTTGATATCAGTTAAGACCTGATTTAGGACCCAGGATGTGATCTATTCTGGAGAATGTTCCATGTGCACTAGAGAAGAATGTGTATTCTGTTGCTTTGGGATGAAATGTTCTGAATATATCTGTGATGTCCATCTGGTCCAGTGTGTCATTGAAGTCCTTTATTTCCTTGTTGATCTTTTACTTGGATGATCTGTCCATTTCAATGAGGGGAGTGTTAAAGTCCCCTACTATTATTGTATTATTGTCAATGTGTTTCTTAGATTTTGTTATTAATTGGGTTATATAGTTGGTTGCTCCCATGTTAGGGACATAGATATTTAAAATTGTTAGATCTTCTTGTTGGACAGACCCTTTGAGTATGATATAGTGTCCTTCCTCATCTCTTATGATAGTCTTTGGCTTAAAATCTAATTGATCTAAGTATTGCCACCCCAGCTTTCTTCTTATGTCCATTAGCATGGTAAATTGTTTTCCACCTCGTCACTTTAAATATGGAGGTGACTTCAGGTCTAAAATGAGTTTCTTGCAGTCAGCATATTGATGGGTTTTGTTTTTTTATCCATTCTGTGTCTTTTGATTGGGGCATTTAGCCCATTTACATTCAGGCTAACTATTGAGAGATATGAATTTAGTGCCATTGTATTGACTGTAAGGCGACTGTTACTGTATATTGTCTCTGTTCCTTTCTGATCTACTACTTTTAGGGTGTCTCTCTTTGCTTAGAGGACCCCTTTCAATATTTCCTGTAGTTCTGGTTTGGTGTTTGCAAATTCTTTCAGTTTTTGTTTGTCCCGGAAGCTTTTTATCTCTCCTTCTATTTTCAGTGATAGACTAGGTGGATATAGTATTCTTGGCTGCATGTTTTTCTTGTTTAGTGCTCTGAAGATATCATGCCAGTTCTTTCTGGCCTTCCAGGTCTCTGTGGATAAGTCTGCTGCCAATCTAATATTTTTGCCATTGTATGTTACAGACTTCTTTTCCTGGGCTGCTTTCAGGATTTTCTCTTTGTCGCAAAGACTTGTAAATTTTACTATTAGATGATGAGGTGTGGACCTATTCTTATTGATTTTGAGGGGGGTTCTCTGCACCTCCTGGATTTTGATGCTTGTTCCCTTTGCCATATTAGGGAAATTCTCTCCAATAATTCTCTCCAATATACCTTCTGCTCCCCTCTCTCTTCTTCTTCTGTAATCCCAATTATTCTAATGTTATTTCATCTTATGGTGTCACTTATCTCTTGAATTCTCACCTCATGGTCCAGTATTTGTTTGTCTCTCTTTTGCTCAGCTTCTTTATTCTCTGTCATTTGGTCTTCTATATCACTAATTCTTTCTTCTGCCTCATTTATCCTAGCAGCATGAACCTCAATTTTTGATTGCACCTCATTAATAGCTTTTTTAATTTCAACTTGGTTAGATTTTAGTTCTTTTATTTCTCCAGAAAGGGCTTTTATCTCTCCGGAGAGGGTTTCTCTAATATCTTCCGTGCCTTTTTTGAGCCTGGCTAGAACCTTGAGAATCATCATTCTGAACTCTAGATCTGACATATTACCAGTGTCTGTATTGATTAGGTCCCTAGCCTTTGTTACTACCTCTTGTTTTTTGTTTTTTGTTTTTTTTTGTCGTGATTTTTTCCGCTTTGTCATTTTGTCCAGATAAGAATATATGAAGGAGCAAATAAAATACTAAAAGTGTGGCAAAGACCCCAGGAAAATGTGCTTTAACCAAATCAGAAGAGACCCCAAATCGTGGGAGGGAGAAAAGGGATAAAAAGAAGTTCAGAAAAAAAAAAAAGAAAATGAATAAAGAAAAAATATAAGAAAGAAAAAATATATATATTAGATTGGTGATGAGAACAGCGTCACCCACTTAATTTTGGGAGTATTTTTGTCTCTTTGAAGAAACTACCTCCCAAATTTTAAAGAATGAAAAACATATATAAGGGTAAACATGATGAAGGTATGGAATATGCCTATAGGGTGAAATTTTTTTTTTTTAATTTCTAAAAAAGGAGTTGATAAAGTAAGTTGGTTGGGAGAATAAAGAAAAAGAAAGTGGAGAGAATTTGCTCAGGCTGGAGACTAGAACAAGCCCGGAGCTAGATTTAGGGTATATTTTGATCTATTAGAAGAAGTTGTACCCCAAATTTTTTAGAAGAAAAAATCCTATGTGTATACAAAAAATAAAGTTAGATATAATGAAGGATAAAATATGACTATAGTAATGAAGTTTCAAAAAACACTATTACTTTTTTTTTTATGAAAGGTGTAGTTAAGATGAAACTAGTTAAAAATCTTTAAAAGAGGAAAGGGTAAAAGTTAAAAAAAGATTTAGCAGAACAAAAAAAATAAAATTAAAAAAATTAATTAACTGCAAGACTAAGGAATCATGGGGAGAAAGCCATGAATTCCATGCTTTACTTTCTCCTCCTCTGGAATTCCACTGTTCTCCATGGTAAGTGAACTTGGTCTTGCCTTGATTTCTTGTTGATCTTCTGGGGGAGGGGTCTGTTGTAGTGATTCTCAAGTGTCTTTGCCCGAGGCGGAATTGCACCGCCCTTACCAGGGGCCGGGCTAAGTAATCTGCTGGGGTTCGCTTTCAGGAGCCTTTGTTCCCTGAACCCTTTCCGTAGAGTTCCGGAGGATGGGAAAGAAAATGGCAGCCTCCCAGTCTCCGGCCTGGAGGAGCTGAGAGCCCGGGGCCCCACTCCTCAGTGTGCCCTCAGAGAAAGATGCCCAGTCACTCTAGTCTCCCTGGCCTCCGGCCGTGCTCCGAGCTCACCCAGCCTGTGACCAGTTCAAGGTAACCCCGAGTTGAGAGCTCACTCCTCAGCTCTGTCTCTGTAGCCAGCTTCCCTGCTCTAATACCTGTGAGCTCTGTGACACTCAGACACCCCCGATCCTTCTGTAACCCCGCAGGACCTGGGACCACCCTGATCCCGCATGGGCTTCACCCCGGTTTAGCCTCTGGAGCGATGTCCCTCAGTGGAACAGATTTTTAAACATCCTGATTTTGTGCTCCATTGTTCTGCCACTTGCCGGGAGCCGGCCCCTTCCCCCGCGGTCTGTCTTCCCGTCGCTTTGGATTCACTTCTCCGCCGGTCCTACCTTTCAGAAAGTGGTCGATTTTCTATTTCTAGAATTGTTGCTCTTCTTCTCTTTGATCTCCTGTTGGATTTGTAGATGTTCTCAGTGGTTTGATAAGCTATCTAGCTGATCTCCTGCTACCTGATGTAGTCTCAGCCTGCTACTTCTCGGCGGTCTTGACTCCTCCCTGTTAAATGCCTTTTCTGTGTCAATTGAGATGATAGTGTGATTTCCCTCCTTCATTCTATTCACTCTCTTTCTATTCTAATTTTTTTATTTCTATTAATTCTTCATCCTATTAATGTGCTGCATTACATTCCTTGATTTTCTTATATTGAACCACTGTTTAATTCCTGGGATAAAGCATATATGGTCATACTATATAATCTTTTAATATGCTTTTGGATTCAGTTGGCTAGTGTTGTGTTGAAGATTTTTGCATCTATATTCATATTGGTCTCTTATTTTATTTTCTTGTGTTGTCTTTATATGACTTTGGTATTAGGATAATACAGGTCTCATACAATGAGTTAGAAAGTTTCTTCTATTTGTTGGAGGTGTTTGAGAAGGGTTGGTGTTAATTCTTCTGAAGTGTTTGGTAGAATCTACCAGTAAACCATCTGGTTCTGAATATTTTTGGGAAGGTTTTTAGTTACCAATGTAATCTCTTTACTTGTTGTAGGTCTTTTCAGATTTTCTGTTTCATAATGAATCAGTCTCAATAGGTTGTGTGTTTCTAGGAATTTATCTATTTCATCCAGATTATCGAGTATGTTATGTACAATTTTTCATAGTATTCTCTTAGACTCATTTTTGAGGCTTCCCTCTCTCTCTCTCTCTCTCTCTCTTTTTTTGGTCAATTTAGCTAATGTTTGTCAATTTTGTCATTCTTAGTCAATAACCAACATCAGATCTTATTGATTTGCCTTATTGCTTTTCTATCCCTTATTTTATTTATCTTTTCTTGAATTTTTATTTCCTTATTCTAGTTTTGGTTTTAGTTTGCTCTTCTTTTCCTAATTCCATAATGTGTAAAATATTCATTTGAGATCTTTATGCTTTTTAAAAGTAGGTATTTACAGGTATCAAGTTCCCTCTTAGCACTAGATTTGCTGCATCCCATAAATTTTAGTATGTTGTATTTTTATTTTCATTTATCTCTTAGTATATTCTAATTTCTTCTTTGACTCATTGGTTAAAAGTATGCTGTTTAATTTACATATATTTATGAATTTAATGGTTTTCTTTCTGTTTTGATTTTTAGTTTTGTTGATTATAGTCAGAAAAAAAATGCTTTGTATGATTACCGTCTTTGTAACCCTATTGAGACTTCAGGCCTAACATATGACTTATCTTGGAAAATGTTCTATGTGCATTTGAGAAGAATGTGTACTATTCTTTTATTGGGTAGTGTGAACTGTTAGACCTAGTAAGTTTATTCTGTTTTTCATGTTATTTTCTTACTGTCTTCTGTTTAGATGTTTTATTGAAAATGGGGTATTGAAGTTCTTCCTTCAGTTCTGTTGATATTTCTTACATATATTGTGAGGCTCTATTGTTTGGAACATATATTATTATAATCATTATGTTTTTTGATGAGTTGATCTTTTTATTAATATATAATGTCTTTTGTCTCTTTTAACAGTTTTTGACTCAAAGTCTATATTGTCTGCCATTACTATAGTCACTTTGGCTCTCTTTTATTGGTACTTGTATGGAATATCTTCTTCCATCTGTTCATTCCCAACCTATTTGTGTCTTTTGATGTAAAATGACTTTCATGTAGACAGCACGAATAGTTGGCTCATTAAAAAAAAAAAAAAACTCATCCTGCCAATGTCTGCATTTTGACTGAAGAGTTTAAACCATTTACATTTAAAGTAGCTGATAAGGAAGGACTGACTTCTGCCATTTTGCTCACATAATTGCTCATCTCTGGTGTGTTGGTTTTTGATATGTATTTTGGAACTGTGGTGTCTTCCACTTGGGGGTACCTAGGCTCTGTAGGGCCAAATCAGGGAGATGCACAGGAAGAGAGCAGGGGCTGGTTTGAACTGTTTTGTGGTAACAAGGACTTGGGACCTGGGAGGAAAGCTGCCAAGGGGCTGAGAAACTCCTGACAAGGGAGATTTCAAGTTTGGCCATTAAAGAAAAAAGAAAGTTTCAAAAGTTCTAAAATTGGATTAGCCTCAGGGGAGAAGGGCTGAAAGTTTTTCTGGCTTTCCCTTGACTGCATCCCTAGGGTTTCTCTGAAGTTGAACAGATTTAGTTCCTCAGTGTAAAACTCTCCTTGGGGACAATGAAGAGAAGAAAAGAAGGAGAAAAAAAGTCAGAGGGAGAGATAATTGGGCTTCCACAACGCTATTATTACTGGACTTTCCCCTAAGTACTCGTATGAAGACAGTTTTCTCTTGCATTGAGAGTAAGGACAGCAGTAGCTTGTTCTGGCCCACAGAGCATGCTCAGCACTAGTCAGGCAGGAAATAGCCTGGGCTGATCCCTAGAGAGCTATGGAACATTCAAGTTTAGTCTCTTTCTCTGGAGGTGAGTGTCTGTCAGGTTCCCCTTTATGAAGGAGAGGATAAGAGGAGATTGGCATGGGATGTTCTGGGCCTGGCTGCCCTCTAAAATAAGGACACCTACAGCCTGAAGAGTGGTTAAGGGGGCAGCAGAATGGATGGGCTCATCTTCAAATCTGCCCTGAACAGCAGAGAGCAAATTCAACTCTTCCCTGACTCAATTCTGGGCATAGGCACAGACGCTTGCTCTTGTCAGGACACTCCTCTATCCTTTCTTTGCATCTGGTCCCGACTAAGCAAAAATGATGAAAGGAGACTACTGAGCGAGGGAATGAGAATATGAGAGCGAGAGCAGGAGGATGTGAGAGTGAGAGAATGAGGTTGGAGAGTGAGAGAATACATCTCTCCTAGTAAGTCTGTCCTTGATCCTTGCTTCCTAGTTTTCATTTTCTAAGGGATCTCTGCAGAGAGGGCTGCATATCAACAGGGCAGCATTTTACTGAAGACTGAAGGGAGAAGAAGCAGAATTTCCTTCAAAAATTGGCCATAGCCAGGACTAGGTAAGCTTTGTTCATAGATGTATCCCTTAGTTGATTGACTAATTAATTTATTCATTTAAAAATATTAACTGAGTGTCAAACAGTAGGCATGACAAAGTTTCTGCTTTCATGGTTGCTTACACTGTAAAATAGGAGACAGAAAATAAACAAAAAGTAAAAACACAATTTTAGATAAGGAGAGCAAAGATAAATAGATCCTGGTGAGCTGATGGAGAGTAAAAGCTAGAACGTGTTCTTTTAGAAAGGATCATGTGGAAAGACTCCCTGAATTTAAGCCTTTGAGCAAAGACCTGAAGGAAATGAGGGATGGATCCCAGAAACCCTAAAGGGCTTAGGTCCTTTGGTCTATTTTATTTTAGTGACAGCTAAATCTTTTTCATATGATTTTGGAGGAAAAGTCTATTTGTTGGCTCTGGGGAGACTCTCCCTACTTTCTGTTAGATAGAGCCCTACACTATATGTAGGTCTCGGGCCGAGTCCAGAGATCACATTTGGTGGCTTTGACTCTCTGCTGGATCCAGGGTTTTGAGCTCTCACAAAAGGGTGATGTTGAAATTGGACCTTTAGCCTGTCATCGGCCAGTCCCAACATGACGTAATGTGGGACAGGTAGAGGTTTAGGATGGCAGTTCCACCTGTGCCCTCCGCTAGTCCCCCCGCTATCAGTCTGGTGGATTTTGGTATTAGGGTAGAAGAGTGAGGCCCCTGACTGATTAAGCCCAGGTGCTGGTTAGTCTGTCGCCTATGAGAAGACACATTTATGAGGGAGAAAAACAGGGCGCACATCTCCTCCCAAAAACAGGGAGGAAGAAAATGGTAATTCACTCAGGCCACTAGCTGACCTAAAATACTCAGTCCTTGCCCTTAAGATCTTACAGAAAGTCCTCAAAGAATTGTCCATACCCGTGCCTAGCTGTAACACAAATGATGACAGAGGGAAAAGAAAAGCTTTCAAATGGATGTAATGCAAATAGACCCTATGTCATGAAGAAGTAAAGTAAAACACGTACCAGCTCTGGGCAGGATTGGGCAGGAAGAAGTTTCTACAGTATGATTCTGGAGCAGGACTCACAGACAGAATATATTTGGTGGACCACATAGTTTAGGACATTCAAGATGGAAGGGAGTTAGTGGTAAAAAGGAATGCACTGGTCGGGAAGGTGACAGGGTGGCTAGTCACAGCACAGTGGAAGGCTGGAAGACCTGTGGATTGAGAGATGCAGGTGGTACACACTGGGCAGGGGACTAGCTGTCTTACCTATATGCCTATATGCCATGAATAGCTGGGCTCATCTTCTTGGTTAGATTTAATTTTCATCATATATCATGATTATTCTTTAAAGAGATTAGCAGTGATCATGTAAAGGGGACAATAGACCTGAACCCTTCCTAGTCATGTTCTGGAGTCTGTGAACAGGAGGGGAATATTTTCTCTGCCTGAATCTGTTTTTACTTGGGATCAGAAGCACTGTGATCTCTTTTCTCCTCTTTAGATTTCACAAGGAACAACTGCTCAGAACTAAATGTTGGGGAATCACTCTAGTGCCACTGAATTCTATCTCTTAGGCTTTCCTGGCTCCCCAGAATTACACCATACCTTATTTGCTACCTTCTTCCTCTTCTACTCAGTGACTGTCATGGGGAACATGCTCATCATTGTGATGGTGTGTGTTGATAAACGTCTGCAGTCCCCCATGTATTTCTTCCTTGCCCACCTCTCTGTCCTAGAGATCTTGATCACATCAGTTGCTGTCCCCTTGATGCTCTGGGGGTTACTGCTTCCTGGGTTGCAGGCAATATCTTTGACAGCATGTAGTGCACAATTATATTTGTACCTTTCTTTGGGTACGTCAGAATTTATATTAATGGGAGCGATGGCTGTGGACCGTTATGTGGCTGTCTGTAACCCCCTGAGGTACAACATCATTATGAACAGCCACACCTGCATCTGGGTGGTCATTGTGTCATGGGTGTTTGGGTTCCTATTTCAAATCTGGCCCGTCTGTGCTACATTTCAGCTTACCTTCTGCAAATCAAATGTGTTAGACCATTTTTTATGTGACCGAGGGCAATTGTTTAAATTATCCTGTGATGACAGCCGTTTCACACAGTTTATTCTTTTTTTAATGGCTGTTTTTGTTATCATTGGTGCTTTGATCCCTACAATCATCTCCTACACCTACATCATCTCCACCATCCTCAAGATCCCTTCAGCCTCTGGCCGAAGGAAAGCTTTCTCTACTTGTGCGTCCCACTTCACTTTTGTTGTGATCGGCTGTGGCACCTGCTTGTTCCTTTATGTGAAACCCAAGCAAACACAGGCAGCTGAGTACAACAGGGTAGCATCACTGATGGTTTTAGTGGTGACCCCTTTTCTGAACCCATTCATCTTCACCCTCCGGAATGACAAATTTATAGAGGCCTTTCGAGACGTCATGAAACGCTGCTGTCAACTTCTCAAGGGGTAGCTGTGGCCTGAGGACAATCATGGACTCATCATCATGAACTGGAGTAACCTAAAAGCAATAATGCAATCTGAAATGATCATTTTCAACACCAAGTGGTTTGTGATCTACAAGGAAATTTTAAGACACTGATCATACTCTAATTTATAGTCAGATGATTCCTACATGGGAGATCTCATTGTTATTTTTCAACTGGATATATTTGTTTATACACTCTTCTGTAGTTATAATACATGTTACAATATAAATTTAACAAATAAAATATGTAAAATATGTGATTTTTTTCTTTTTTAGAACACATCTCTTTGTTTTTTGGCATTCTATGCAATTTTATTTTTATAGTCTATTTTAAAATCTATGGTTTCTAATTATTTTATTTTTATTTATTACTTTATTTCAAATTTTTATTTAAATTCTAATTAGTAAACATACATTGCAATATTGGTTTCAGGGGTAGAATTTAGTGATTCATCACTTACATACAACACCCAGTGCTCATCACAAGTGCCTTCCTTAATGCCCATCACCCATTTAGCTCAACCCCTGCCCACCTCCCTCCGTCTACCCTCTGTTTGTTCTCTATCGTTAAGAATCTCTTATAGCTTGCTTCCTTCTCTCTTTTTTGCCACCATACATTATGTTCATCTGTTTCATTCCTTAAATTCCACATATGAGTGAAATCATGTGGTCTTTGTCTTTCTGTAGCTGACATACTTTGTTTTGCATAATACACTCTAGCTCCATCCACATCATTGCAAATGGCAAGATCCCATTCTTTTTGATAGCTAAGTAATATTCCATTATATGTATGTGTGTATACACACACACACACACATATATATACACACACATATGTGTATTCCTTCCATATATATGTGTGTATATATATCTGTATCTATATATATACCTTCCTCAAGGCCCCCTAACTCCTGTGTCTCTCCCAGAGCTCCTGGCCAAGAGTAGACCAGATGGTTTGTTCCACCTCCGTGCATTAGCTCCCTCAGAACTCCTTTGCCTGCTTCTTGTGCACACCATGATATTTTTAACCTCTTCTATAAATGTGCCAGAATCCACATGAAACATATATATACCAAATCTTCTTTATTCTTTCATCACTAAGTGGACATTTGGGCTCTTTCCATAGTTTGACTATTTTGATAATGCTGCTATAAACATTGAGGTACATTTGCCTCTTCAAATCAGTATTTTTGTATCATCTGGGTATATACCTAGTAATGTAATTGCTGGATCATAGGGTAATTCTATTTTTAACTTCCTGAGGAATCTCCCTACTGTTTTTAACAGTGGCTGTACCAGTTTGCATTCCCACCAACAGTAGCAAAGTGTTCCTTTTTCTCCACATCCTCACCAACATCTGTTGTTTCCTGTGTTGTTAATTTTAGTCACTCTGACAGGTGTGAGGTGGTATCTTATTATGGTTTTGATTTGTATTTCCCTGTATTTGTATTTCCCTGATGATGAATGATGTTGGGCATCTTTTCATGTGTCTGTTAGCCATCTGGATGTCTTTTTTGGAAAAATATATGTTCATGTCTTCTACCCATTTCTTAACTGTATTATTTATTTATTTATTTTTTGTTGTTGAGTTTGATAAGTTCTTCATAGATTTTGGATAGTACCCTTTATCAGATATGTCATTTGCAACTATCTTCTCCCATTTTGTAGGCAGCCTTTTAGTTTTGTTGATTGTTTCCTTTGCTGCGCAGAAGCTTTTTATCTTGATGAAGATCCAATAGTTCATTTTTGCTTTTGTTTCCCTTGCCTCTGGCAATATGTCTAGTGAGAAGCGATGGCTGAGGTCAAAAAGGTTGCTGCCTGTGTTCTTCTCTAGGATTTTGATGGTTTTCTGTCCCACATTTAGATCTTTCATCCATTTTGAGTTTTTTTGTGTATGGTGTAAGAAAGTGGTCCTGTTTTATTCTTCTGTGTGTTACTTTCCAGTTTTCCCAATATCATTTGTTGAAGAGACTGTCTTTTTTCCATTGGATATTCTTTCCTGCTTTGTCAAAGATTAGTTGACTGTAAAGCTGAGGGTCCATTTCTAGGTTCTCTTTTCTGTTCCATTGATCTATGTGTCTGTTTTTGTGCCAGTAGCATACTGTCTTGATGATTACAGCTTTGTAATAACTTAAAGTCCAGAATTATGATACCTCCATCTTTGTTTTTCTTTTTCAGGATTGTGTTAGCTCTTCAGGGTCTTTTGTGGTTCTATACAAGTTTTAGGATTGTTTTTTCTAGCTCTGAAAAAATGCTGGTGGTACTTTGGTAAGGATTGCTTTAAATGTATAGATTGCTCCGGATAGTACAGACATTTTAACAGAATTTGTTCTTCTAATCTGTGAACATGGGATATTTTTCTATTTCTTTGTGTCCACTTCAATTTCTTTCATAAGTGTAGGACACTCAGCTCTTTCAATGGGAAAAGCAAGGAAGAGTATAATTCATTCTCTGGCAATTGACCTCTGTAATTGTTTCTAGGTGCTGAGTCATCTTCCCATATGTTGTCCTGTGATTTCATGATTTTCTCACTCACTAAGGCACCTTTATTTCTTCTATGAGTGACCCCACGTCCAGCTTAGTCTCTAGTCTTTTCTTGAGGCTCAAGCCCCCAGTTCCAACAGGGACACTACCTCCCTGTAGGTCTTCTCGACTGGCAGTTGTGAAAACAAACTCACTCCATAACCTTGCCTCCTTCCCAACCTCAAGGCCAGCTGTGTGTTGATCCAGACATGTCTCTAATTGGTGGACTTTCTCAGGGCGAGGAGGGAGGGTCTTGGAAAGAAGCATTTTCTTATGTGGCATGGCTCCCATTATCATGCTAGCCCCAAATGTGGGAGGGCAATGGGCTGAGTTCTAGGACCTGAACTGATGAGGGTGAGCTGACCTTGCTGTGCTCCTGGGCTCAGGCAGAAGTGCAGGGAGGGCAGAAAAGAGGTAGATGCTGGTTACTTCTTTCCACATTCATCATGTTGTTTAATCCTGACACAAGGCATTCTACTTTCCTTTTCAGCTACATTTCTGGTGAGGTGGCAGCAAGAGGGGGACTAAGGATAGTCCTGGGAGTGAGGTTCTGTCAGCTAGGTCTTTACATGGTTATGAATTCTACTTCATACTCTGCTTTACTGAGTCAAAAATAGAAAAAATCATCCTGTTTCTAATTGCCAAAACCAGTTGTTTGTTTCTACGAACATCTCCCTGTAGCAGGGGAGATATTTTAGCAGAATAGTCTGCCATAAGTCTGGACAGTCTGTAAGGTTTCCTTAGAGCTGAGTAGAGCAAATGGGAGAATAATTGGGGTGCAACAACAGAGCTTCACATTTCTTATCCAGAGACCTTGGCTACTTTTGTAGGGATGTTGAGATCATCTAAATATTGTAGATATCTATCTTTTATTATCTGATGGGTATGTTGGAAATACCTTTTGTCAATCTGGGTTTTATCTTTTTACTTTTTTAATTGAAATCTTCTGTCATGCAAAAGTGTTAATTTTGCTGTTGTCAAATTTAATTTTTTTCTGTAATTTATATTTATATATATTGCTTTAAAAGTCCCTTTCCAAAGGACTTAATAGTCACAGCTACAGACTCTGACAATGTAGATATAGTACAACTATTTTTAAAATAAGAAATGGGAAGAGCATATGCAAAGTTTTTATTTTTTTTTAAAAGATTTTATTTATTTTTTTGACAGAGAGAGAGGGAGAGATCACAAGTAGGCAGAAAGGCAGGCAGAGAAAGAGGGAAGCAGGCTCCCTGCTGAGCAGAGAGCCGGATGCGGGGGTTGATCCCAAGACCCTGAGATCATGACCTGAGCCGAAGGCAGAGGCTTAACCCAACGAGCCATCCAGGTGCCCCCAAAGTTTTTTTTAAAGGATTATTTGTTTATTTATTTGTTTATTTCTCAGAGAGAGAGAGAGAGAACACACAAGTACGGGGAACAGCAGGCAAAGGGAGAAGCAGGCTCCCTGTTGAGCAAAGAGCCCAATGTGGGACTTGATCTCAGGACCCTAGGATCATGGCCTGAGCTGAAGGCAGACACTTAATCAACTGAACTGAAGGAGACACTTAATCAACTTTGAGGTGTCCCTCAAAGTTTTTTTTTTTTTTTAACAGTTTTCAGTAATCATACTGGTGGAGAAAATATTAGCAGAATCATTCTAGGATTGTTGTATGTGTAATGTAAGGTAAAGGCGATGAATAATTATGCAATATTCTAGTTCCAAAAAATAATATAGAAAACGTTAGGTAAAGCCTCCAGGGTCTTGAATTTAAATTGTACATGTCAAGGTAGACTCATTTTATATAAATAGGCACAGTTTTATATGTCCGTGGGCTGAGATTATGGTCTTAAAATACTGTTTCCCAATATGAGTAACTAGGACTTCTTGGAGAAAGGGCTCCTTCCTGGTCTGGGACAAGAAATCTATAAGATGAGCTTGGAATATCTTAACATACTGGATATAAAATTACTAGGGTTATGTTAAAAGATGTCAGGAGCTAACTGGAGGAGACTTATACTGGCCAAGGATGAGAGAAGGTATACTTCAAAAATATATAATAATTGTAACCATTGGAAATCCATCAAATATATTTAAATCTGTGAGTTCATAATGGTATTTAAAAAGCAGCCACCTTCAAAAGATTACTTTCATTATTTATCAGACCCAAGTCTGATCAAGGCTCTGTGACCACCTACAAGTTACAGAAAGATATGCAGAGAACAGAAAGACCAGAAAGACATGTTTAACTGTGCCATGTGGATGGAATCATAATGTAGATGGTGGGAAACTCTACAGTAAGAAAACCTGATTATTCAACAAATAAACTTAAAGAAAATTAATGAGCTGTAAGGGGAATCTGTAGATTAAAGTAGACTTAAAATATATCAAATAAGAAGATGTAGAATGCTAACATTTGTTATTAGGTAAATACAAATTAAAACAACAGTCAGGCGGTGCCTGGGTGGCTTGGTTTGTTGAGTGTCTGCCTTTGGTTCTGGTTGAGCCTTTGCCTTTGGCTCGGGTTGTGATCTCAGGGTCCTGGGATGGAGCTCCATATCAGGCTCCCTGATCAGTGGAGAGTCTGCTTCTCCCTCTCCCTCACCCCTACTCATGCTCTCTCTTGCTGTCTCTCTCAAATAAATAAAGTCTTAAAAACACCCACAGCAATCGGATACCACTATATACCTACTAGAATAGCTAAAATTGTGAAAACTGACATTATCACATCCTGGAAAGGCTATAGATCATCAGAAATGTTTTTCATTGCTGCTTGGAATGCAGAATATTATAACCACTTTGGAAGGCAGCTTGGCAATTTCTTATAAAGTTAGCATACCGCCCAGAAACTGTGCTTCCAAAATGAATGGAAAATTTACTACCATATAAAAACAGGCATGCAAATGTTTATAGAAACTTTATTCATAATTGGAAATATCCAAAATATTCTTCAGTAGGTGAATGGGTGAAGAAACTATAAGCTATACATAGAATGTGAATACTATTCAGCAATAAAAAGAGATGAGCTAATAACACATGTAATTACATGAAAAAAAATCTCAAATGCATTTTGCCAAGTGAAAGAGGCCAGAACAAAAGGCTACATACTGTATGATTCAATTCTAATGATATTTTGCAAAAACAAAAACAAAAAAGCCAAAAAACTAATAGGGCTGGAAAACAGGTAAGTGGATACCTATCTCTTTAGGATAAGTAAGGGGACAATATTTGACTAGGGAAATACAGGGTGTTTTGGGGCAATGGAATGAATCTGTTTGGCACTATAATGGTGGCTACATTATGCATTTGCTAAACTCATAGGACTTTCCAATATAAAAATTGAAGCTTAAAGTATACAAATTGAAAAAAAAATCAACCAGGAGTTTGGGGGAATCCCAGGGTAGGATACAGACAAAAGAACTTACTGTGTTATGAATATATGATATGGGCTCCCTGAAAAGGTTGGTAGGAAAGGACCTAAGAAACTTTGGATATCAGCATAGTTCTCAGCAAGTCCTGTGCAATTTTGGAAAACAGTATTTTGCCTAAAAACTGAAAGGCTAAAGACTAAAGAGCTATATATAATCACTGTACTCTAATTGGCAAAGTTGCTTTTGTAAAATAAATCTCCACATGAATTAACCATAATTAAGACTCTTTTCCAAATATGAAACAACACTGGAAATCAGAAAACTTAAAAAAAAAAACCTCAGAATACAAGTGTGCAGGGAAACAGGTGTGAAAAAATGTTAAGTAAATTCAGTAAATTAAAAAAACAGTCAAAATCATCTCAAGCAAGGGCCATATTACAGGGTCCTTAAGGAGGACTATATTTTGTGAAAATGTAATAAGTGACATTGAGAAAAGAATGAAAACAGCCAAAAATCCCTAAAATAAAAAGCTAGAAATGATCAGAGGAAATATGATCAATTAAAAGAAATTAAAACACAAAATAACCAAAGATAATGCATGAACCTCAACAGATCTTTGATTTTTAAAAAAGCTATAAATGTATTTGGGAAAAATTTTGGAAAATTTTAATATGGACTATACATTTTATATTACTGGAGTAATGTTAGTTTTCTCATGTGTGATAATGCTATTCTTGTTACATGGGAGAATGTCCTTACTCAATATAAAGTGTCATCTCAGTACCAGGAACATAGTAGATATCTTTACTAATCAGGATGCAGATGAATGAGTATGGGAAGCATGGTGATCCACAGGACTAACCCCCTGAAAGCCATTTTAGGTGACTTTTGCAGAGGAATAGTGAATAGATCACATAATTAGTCTCTGCACTGTGCTCACCGTCAGTCTAGTCAGATAAAGAATTGAAAAATCAACTCAGATCTTTAGATATCAAGATACACTATAAAACTAACCTAAGGACTCCATTTGCCATCTGCTAGATGCCTCATCACAAACCCTGATCTGGAGTTTCTCACGGTACGTCACATACATCCATGGTCCTCAACAAATCAAGAGCTAGTATAAGAGGACCGGAGAATCTAAGGGTCAGTCTCAACAGGACAGGTGCTCTCTCAATTTTTAAGACATGAGATTATGGAAGCCTAATGACTTGGTATAGCTTACCTAACAAGTTAATACAAAACTCAGGTTAAGATTCCCGAGGTGCTAACTTTCAGACTCTATCTCCCAAAATGGGACTGAAAGAATAGTGACCAAGGAAAAAGGCTTTCAGAAATTAATGGCAAATACTTCAATAAATATCCTTTAGAGGGGCCTTCATCCTTAAGATTAGGAAATTACCTGCCTAATAATGCCCTGATAAATTTTATTTTATAAATAATCTGATTTTCTCATTTACATTTAATTAGCCAACATATAGTACATCATTAGTTTTTGATATAATGAAACCTGAGACAGAGTTGGTCCTGTGTGATGCTGCTAAGAATAGGGTAGTTACTTTATCCTAAACCAAGTTCCTGAAACTCAGAAGTCAACAACTTCATCACTTCAGAAGGGGAGAGTAAGAAAAAAAAGATGTTTTTGTGCTTGATTTGTGATGGGAGGAGGGGCATTATTAAGAGGTTGGAAAGTGACAGCAGGGAGTCTCTGAAGAGAAAATTCTGAGTGATTGTGTGCCCTGATATATTACTAGGAGCTGAGTGAAGGTGAATGCCATCTAGCAAGGAGATAATTGCTTCCTTACAAAGTTTTCAAGAGAGGAAATAATTAGTCCCTTGTGAGTCAGTGCAAAGAAACTTTTCAGGTGGAGAAAAATGTTTTTCCTAGTTTAAAGATGACTTGAAACACTCACAGTTGCTCAAAGATGGACAGCTTTCTACCTACTGTCCAGTGGCATTTGGAGAAGACCTTTAATTAAGGATTAAACAATATGTTAACTAGACATTGACATCCATACTTGTGTTTCTGTGATGTACTCATGTGTACGCATTCATGCAAGTGTGTTCCCACACCTCAGTGTAACCCATCTCTCCACCTCCAGCACAACACCAGCAGCCTTGATCAGAATGTAGCCCTGTACTATGAGGTTTGTGTTACAGATTGTGAGGGATGCTTCTTCTCCAAGTACAGTGTCAGTGGTATTGACGTCAAAAGTGATCTCACTTGCTTCCTTGTGCTATTTAGGGCCCATTCATAACTATTCCTTTTTCTACTATTCTAATCCCGACCTTTTTGCCATCTAGACCAAGGAAACAGGATGTTTTTCAAGGCTCTGTGACCTGAACTAGTCATACAACAGTCCTCTCTATGATTCCCTCAGCATAAGAGAGAGCTCAGAGAAGGCACCTCTCTCTCTTTTTAAAAAATACTTATTTACTTATTTCAGAGAGAGGGAGGGAGCGAGTAAGGGGAGAGGCAGAGAGAGAGAATCTCAAGCATCTCTGTTGAGTGCAGAGCCCAATGCCAGGCACAACACTGAGATAATGACCTGCGCTAAAATCAAGAGTTGGCTGCTCAAGCAACTGAGCCACCCAGGTGCCCCAGAGAAAGCACCTCTCTTAAATCTGCCCTTTCTTTAGGTCTTCCCCCCCCCCCCCTCACCAAAACTAATTCATTCTCTCCTTCTGGTCCAGATTGGAGTGCATCAGCTCTATATGATTGCCATAGTAACTCTTATGTGCCCTGAGAAGTCCAGGGCCAAAAGATACGGATGAAGCATCAGGGAGGATCAAGATTCCTGACAAGCAGACAGCTGACTCTTCCCCTAACATGCTACAGTTGAGTTCCAGGGACAAGAAGAAATAAGCAGCCTGACTTTCTGTTTGTCATCAACTGATCATTAGTTTCCACTTGCTCCCCCAGCCATACTAAGGCGTACTATAAGAATACAAAAGGCGTTAAATAACAAGGACAAAGAGAATGGGGAAAATGGTACAACAGATGATATTTTGCAATTTATTTTTGATGTGGGAAAGCAGTCTCCAAGATAATAATAAGATGATGCAATGCAAATGAAATTTCTGCTAAGGGGAAAATGAAAAAACAAAAACCAAAAAACAACACCAACACCCCAGTAATTGCATTTACTCAACAGAACTGTTAAACGCTTTAGCACATGGAGGCACCAGCTACCACTGAAGGTGAGGGGGAGGTTTAGGGGTTAAAATGGGAGCAGTGGTTAAAAGTTGTCATACCCAGCAATTGGGCACTGAGAGCCCCTTATATTTTCTGAGTCGCCAAGGAAGTATCTGTTTCACAGGTAGGGTGCTGGTTATCTCACTTTGCCAAGGTCTGTCTCAGTTTTAAAACAGAAAGTCCCACATCCTGGGAACTCCCTCTGTCCACCGTCCAGCCAGGGCACTTGTTCACGCTGTCGACATTTCACCCACCCACCGCAACAGCTGGAAGAGACAAGACTTTATTCTCATTAAAAAGAATTAAACTTGGAAAGTTCTAGATTTTAGAACTATAGATATAACATTTATAGCTTAAAACAAATGACCTTGCAAGTGCTGCAGATAATGATTTTGAAGTTACAAATAAAATTTTGCAAAGAGGTGAATTTACAAATACGGAATCTGAATAGGGAAGAATGACTGTATCATTCTCTCTCTGTTTTTTAATTCTTATTTTGAATTTTGAGTTTATTTAGAGCCCAGGGACCCATGTATTTTTCCCTTTCATCACTGCAATCATATATACAAATTTTCACATTGTTTTAACATATCACAACACATATCACAACAAACCATAAGTTTTCCCTACTCTTCATTTAATAATGTATTCTTTTAATAAATACCTACTATGTGATAGGCACTAATATGAAAGCTACAGATTGAATAATATTTCATCAAGTAGTTGTCTAATGTGTATTCAGCTTCCACTAAGAATGGACATTTAGTTCTTTTCCAATTTTTTGTTTTATAGATTAAAAAAAAAGATCAAGAACTGTATTATTCTCTTATTGATGGATTTTTGTTTTGTATCAGTTTCTTTAATGAACTAAACCGCTGTGAACATTCTAATGGAAGTCTTTGCGAGGACACATGTTGTCATTTTTCTTGGGTGCATACCTGCGTGTGTAATTGCTACAGCATAGGGGAAGCATATACTTAGCTTTGAAGTTTCACTTGTGGTGAACACAGCATGATGAGTGGAGAAGTTGAATCGGTACACCTAAAGTGTCAACTATACTCAAAATTTTTAAAAAATGACAATATTTTTTCCAATGGGTTTTACTAGTTTTCATTTTTTTTCCATGGCTACTGAGCTACTGTGGCTTTAAACAACACTGGGAGGATATCTTAGAGTAACCCAAGTAGAGAAGCTGGTTGGGCTGTAAGGGTTTTGAGGGAAAGAGTCCACTCTCCTCGGATTTCCTCATTTGCCAGTGACCTTCCTTCACTGTTCCCCAACAGTCAGGACATGAGCCCACACAGCCGCTCAGAAGCTAACAGGCACTTAGTGGGACAGAGGTGTCATGGGCAGCCATCAGTGCACTTCCCATGGGAGTGACCAGCCTCTGTGAGGGGCCCTTATTTCACAGTGTAATTACTGACTCATCAGTAATGCAGTCAGTGCATTTCTGGGATCTGCACAGGGTTAACACTGAAGTGAAAATTTCAGTGGGCCTCATTTTTCTTAAGATTTATTTATTTGAGAGAGAGAGAGAGAGAGTATTTGAGAAAGAGAGAGAGAGAGTAAGCCCAGGTGGGGAGCAGAGGGAGAGAATCTCAAGTAGACTCCCTACTGAACGTAGAGCCCAACATGGGGCTCTATCTCATGACCCCGGGATCACGACTTGAGCCAAAACCAATAGTGGGACGCTCAACTGACTGACTCACCCAGGTACCCCTGGGCCTCATTTCAAGAGATTTTGACTGACAGAATTTTTTGGAGGATGATTTGATAATAGCTATTGAATTTAATATAGTAATTTAGGAAGTTATAGCTGTACAAATGTACAGGATTACATGTGAAGATTTTTATAGTAGCCGCTTTTTTTTTTTTTTTTTACTGGTGAAGAACTGGAAGAGTCAGCCACTTAAAATGTGAGAGGTATATTATTGCTAATATGCAAAGGCTTAATATATGCACACACATGCATATAACAAAAAAAGTAGCAGGACAATAGACTTACTAAAACAGCAAATAAAGGCCATATGTAGATAAACTTGTATATGCATAGAAAATTTCTGTATGGACACAACAGAAACTAATAGTACTGTTTACTGTAGGAGATAGATCAGGAAAATCAGGCATTGATGAGAGAGACATTTGCATCCATTTTATATCCCTATATAAAATTTTATTTTTACCTTGAGTTGTGCTAACTTTATGATAAATGGAAAGTGTTTTATTAATGTAAACATAAATATTTCAATGTTACTTTGCTATTTTATTCAGCACCCAAGCCATTCTCACTTTTATACACTACTTTTCTGTCAGTTCTCTGTGTTGGTTCCTAAGACCTTACCTCTCACTTCAAGTAGCTCGGGAAGGTGCCCTGGTAGCATTTGAAGACCTAGAAGGGAAAAAGTGGCTGAAGAGCCACAGTTGGAATGCATGCATGTTGCAGAGATGGGAACGGGTTGTGGCATTAGCAGAACCTGAGATTAGTTTGCAGGGCAGATCCTATGTCTCTCTCTCTCTTTTTAAATTAAATTTAATTTTTCAGTGTTCCAAGATTCATAGTTTATGAGTTCCCATAACTATGATAGCAGAATATCTTGTAGAGAGGGAGTGCAGAAATCATTTGAATAATATGGGATTCTTAGGGTTTTGAGATGAAAAACTTTTTGACAGAGGCTATTTGTTGGCCTCTGGGTTTTTTGGTTTTGTTTTGTTAAAGATTTTATTGATTTATTTGAGAGTGGGAGATAATGTGCAAGAGAGCACCAGTGGGGAGCAGCACAGGGCTGGGGGTTGGGGGGAGGGAGCACCAGCAGGGGGAGGGGCAGAGGGAGAGACAGGCTCCTAGCTCAGCAGGGAGGCCAACTTGGGGCTTGATCCCAGGACCCTGAGATCATCACCTGAGCTGAAGGCAGATGATTAACTGACTGAGCCACCCAGGCACCCCTGTTGGCCACTGGGTTTTGCTTTTTGGTAAGTGTCTTGGAGCCATTTGTGGTCTTCTGCTTATGGGTTGCTAGGGCTCTTGCAGGGTTAACTGGAAACAGAGGCACAGAAGAGAGCAGGGGGGCTGGCTGCTTATAGCTCAGACTGTTTGGTAATCATCAGGTCTTGGCAACTGGGTCGAAGGCAGTCTGGGCATTGAGAAACCCCTGACGAGGAGACTTCAGGTTTGCCCATGACATAAAATTTCACCATGTTCTAAAACTTGATTAGCCTCAGGAGGGAAAGGTGAAACTTTCTCTGGCTCTTCCTTTACTACATCCCTAGGGTTTCTCTGAACTTGACAAATTTAGTTTCTTAGTGAATAACTCCCCATAGAGACAGACAGGAGAAGAAAAGAAGGAGGGGCAGAGACAGAGGGAGACAATTGGACTTCCACAGCACTATTACTACTGGACTTTTCCCTAAGAATTTGTACGAAGACCGTTTTCTCTTGCACTGAGAGCAAGGACAGCAGCGGCATGCTCTGGGCCACAGAGTGTGCCCTGTACTAGTCAGGCAGGAGTAGCCTGAGCTGGTCTCTGGACAGCCATAGACATTCCAGCTCAGGCTCTTTTTCTGGAGGTGAGTGCCAGGGCTCCTGCCTTTGAAGAAGAGAGTAAGAGAATATCAGGATGGGAAGTTCTGGACACCTTTAGTAGAGTGTGAAGGGTGGGCTAGGAGAGCTGTGCAATGGAGGAACCCAAATGAAATCCTCCCTCCACAGCAAACAGCAGATTCAGCTCTTCTCAGTGCTGGTGGTAGACATAGCTCTTTTCCATGACCTAAGACCCTGCTCTCTCATTTGTCCTTATTCCTTATTTATGTAAGCTTGCCATTTTGTAGGGGATCTCCAGGGAGAGAGCCCACAGATTGACCAGACAATGCCTTAGTGAACAGTGAAGAGAAGGTTCTATTTTGTAATAGGAGGAAAAGCAGGTCTTTACTCTTTACCCATTCACTGACTTGTTTGGAGAAATGTATTGAATAAATACTAAGAGTCCATACGTGCTTACTCTGTTCTAGGCACTGGAGATGTGACAGTGAATGAGAAAGACCATGGTACTTCAATTTCAGCTATTGATGAGAACCAATACGAAGAAAATGCTGTCTATAAGAGGATAGAATGTGAAGACATACTTGTACTATTTTAGAGATGGTGACTGGGGAAGGCCCATGGTTGGAGACTTCTGACAAAGACCTGCATGTGGTGAGGGAAGGAGCCCAGATATACTAAGCAGATCAGCGCGATCCATTTTGGTGTCTTTGACACTTTCCTTATTGTCAGGATTCTGGAGAAAATGGGAGGACATAGATAGCAGATACCTGGGGACTTTTCCAAGCTTCTCAATGGGATGCAGACCATAGCGGTTGGAAATAGAGACAGGCTGCCCATTTGGAGGTCTTATTTCTTTGCTGAAACTAGAGATTTGAGATATGAGGAGGGCAGAGAATGTTTCCTGTTTTCTTGTCTCCTGGTGCCAGGATGGAGATTGTATAAGACAGATGGGAGATGGGGATGAAAGTTCTAGCCTCCTTTTCACTGCTCTGGACCTCTACTCCCTGCTGTCATCTGGTGACAAAAGGAATGATCTCAGAACTAGGGGTTACCAATTGGAAATGAATGAGGTTCTTCCTATGAGGAAGAGGCACAGTCAGTGAAATGAGAGATAGAGATGGCTTTTGTGATAAGAATAAGGAGAAACAAAGTAGGATACTCCATTCCAGGGAGCCAGCTCCCCAGAAGACAGGGAAAGACTCAATAGTTGTCTCAATATAGCTCTTATCTTATGACAGTTTCCCAGGTAGACCCCACCTCTCTGCCAGATGGCTCTAACAACAGACTGAAGTAATGATTAAGATAACTGAAGTAAGAACTTTAAGTGAACATAAGGCAAATAGAGCGCACATTCAGTGGAGATGAAGGGAAGAAGTAACCATATCTGGGTGGGATTGGCAGGATTCTGTAGGACATGGACATAAGGGGCAGAGAATATGGTTTAGGGCATTCAGGAGGGAAGCATTGGTGTTATAAATGAGCACATTGTGGTCAGGGAAGTGGACAGGGTGGCAGGTCAGAGCAGAGTTAGAGGCAGAAGGACCAGTGAATTGAAAGACGAGGGTGCATATGGGGGTGTGTTGGTGACTTATGCTCACCTTCTTGCATATGTATATTTATTTTCATATATATTTTCTTCATAAAACATTTCACATCAACATTTTACAGAGAATACTAGAAGATGAGCCCATTTGTCATGATATGGAGCCCAAGAGCAGAGATAATACTTCCTCAACTTGGGAATAGCTTCAATCCTTTGAAATTAGAAGCATGTAAGCTCTCCTTTGTTCTCTAGATTTCATAAAGAGTAAGACACAGGACTAAATGTTGAAGAATTATTCTAGTGCCATTGAATTTTATCTACTTGGCTTCCATGGCTCCAAAGAGCTACACAATATTCTTTTTGCCACATTCTTCCTTCTCTATTCAGTGACAGTCATGGGGAACATGCTCATCATTCTGATTGTCTGTGTTGATAAACGTCTGCAGTCCCCCATGTATTTCTTCCTTGCCCACCTCTCTGTCCTGGAGATCCTGATCACATCAGTTGCTGTCCCTTTGATGCTCTGGGGATTACTGCTTCCTGGGATGCAGGCAATATCTTTGACAGCATGTAGTGCACAATTATATTTGTACCTTTCTTTGGGTACGTCAGAGTTGGTATTAATGGGAGCAATGGCTGTGGACCGTTATGTGGCTATCTGTAACCCCTTGAGGTACAACATCATTATGAACAGCCACACCTGCATCTGGGTGGTCATTGTGTCATGGGTATTTGGGTTCCTATTTCAAATCTGGCCCATCTATGCCACATTTCAGCTTACCTTCTGCAAATCAAATGTGTTAGACCATTTTTTATGTGACCGAGGGCAACTGCTCAAACTATCCTGTGATGACAGCCTTTTCACAGAGTTTATTCTTTTTTTAATGGCTGTATTCATCATTGTTGGTTCTTTGATCCCTACAATCATCTCCTACACCTACATCATCTCCACCATCCTCAAGATCCCCTCAGCCTCTGGCCGAAGGAAAGCTTTCTCTACTTGTGCGTCCCACTTCACCTTTGTTGTGATTGGCTATGGCACCTGCTTGTTCCTTTATGTGAAACCCAAGCAAACACAGGCAGCTGAGTACAACAGGGTAGCATCACTGATGGTTTTAGTGGTGACCCCTTTTCTGAACCCATTCATCTTCACCCTCCGGAATGATAAATTTATAGAGGCCTTTCGAGATGTCATGAAACGCTGCCATCAACTCTTCAAGGATTAGCTGTGTCCTAAGGACAACACAGACACCTCATCATGGATCTGAGTAGTCTGAAAGCAATAATGCAATCTGAAATGATCATTTTCAACACTAAGTTGTTTGTGATCTACACGGGAATTCCACAAAATTCTTCAAGAGAATTTTAAGACACTGACAGTGCTCCAATTTATAATCAGATGATTCCTACAATGGGAGATCTCATTATTATTTTTATTTTTATTTTTTTAAAAGATTTTATTTATTTATTTATTTGACAGCAAGAGAGAGATCACAAGTAGGCAGAGAGGCAGGCAGAGAGAGAGAGAGAGAGAGAGAGAGAGGGAAGCAGGCTCCCTGCTGAGCAGAGAGCCCAATGTGGGACTCGATCCCAGGATCCCCGAGATCATGACCTGAGCCGAAGGCAGCGGCTTAACCCACTGAGCCATCCAGGCGCCCCTAATTATTATTTTTAATTGGATATATATTCTCATATACTTCTGTATGTTATAATACATCTTATAGTATAAATTTAACAGGTGTAAATGTGCAAAATATATGTGATATTTCTTTGAACACTCAGCTCTTTGAATGGGAAAAGCAAGGAAGAGTAGAATTCATTCTGTGGCAGTTGACCTCCATGATTGATTCTAGGTGTTGAATCATTAGGAAGATGTTTTGAGTCATCAGGAAGATATTTTGTCCTGGGATTTCATGATTTTCTCACTGCCTAAAGCACCCTCTATTTCTTTTGTGAGTGACCCCAAGTTCAGCCTCAGGGCATCCAAACTTTACTTGAGGTTCCTGCCCCCAGGTCCTACAGGGATGCTACCTCCCTGTAGGTCTTCTCAACTGGCAGTTGTAAGAGTGAACTCACTCCACAATCCTGCCTCCTTCCCAATCTCAGGGAGAAGTGTGGTAAGTCAGGCATGTCTCTAATTGGTGGACTTTCTCATGGTAAGGAGGGAGGGTCTTATAAAGAGGCATTTTTCTTATCTGGCATGATTCTCATAATCACCCAAGCCCCAGATGTGGAAGGGCATGAATTCTGGGACCTGAACTTACAAGGGCAAGCTGAACTTGGTGTGTCCCTGGGATGAGGCAGGAGTACAGAAAAGGGGCAACCCCTGGTCACTTCTCCCTACATTCTTCACATTGTACAATCCTGACACAGTGCATTCCATCTCCCTTCTCTCTTAGCTACATTTCTTTCTTCCTTTCCCCCTCCCCCTACAAAGACAGAGTTTACCAAGCTGTCCTCCAGGTCTATAGGGAGCTTCCTAATCCATATTTCAGTTTCTATATTGTCTAGTCCCGCCCCTTTCCTGTCACACGGCCATAGTCAATATTTCTGCCATTCTTATGTGGCTAAGTAGAGGTAAAAAAACTGTGCACATGAGACTGCCTCCCAGCATAACATGTATCTATTCTGGTCTCGGCTTTATGTACATTTGACAAGAATATATATTCTGTTGTTTTAATATAGAATGTTCTGAATATAGCTGTTAAAATTTACCTGGTCCAATGTGTCATTCAAAGCCACTGTTTACTTAATGATTTTCTGTTTGTATGATCTATCCTTTGATGTAAGTGGGGTGTTAAAGTCTCTACTATTATAGTATTAGTATTGATTATGTCAATATGTATGTTTGTTAATAGCTGCTTTATGAATTTGGATGCTCTTATGTTGGATGCATAAATATTTACAACTGTATCTTCTTGTTGGATTGTTCCCTTTATGATTATATAATGTCCTTCTTTGTTTTTTATTTCATCTTGGTTTTAAAGTCTATCTTGTCTAATGTACTTAATCATTACCCTGGCTTTCTTTTTACTTCTTTTTGCATGAGCAATGCTTTTCCCACCCTTTATTTTCAATCTTCCTGTGTGTTTAGGTCTTAAATGAGTCTCTTGTAGGCAGCACATGGGTGGGTCTTGCTTTTTTATTCATTCTGTCACCCTGTGTCTTTTGATTAGAGACGTTAGTCCATTTACATTCAAAGTAATTATTTATAGGTGTACTTATTGCCCTTTTGTTACTTTTTTTTTTAGTTATTTTTATAGTTCTCTGTTTCTTCTCTTGCTTTCTTCTTCCATGGTTTGCTGGCTTTCTTTAATCAGATAGTTGGATTCCTTTCTCTTTATTTCTTGTATATCTATTACTGCTTTTTGATTTGTGGTTACTATTTGGTTTACATATAACATCTATGCATATAACAGTATTTAGTAAGTTATGGTTACTTAAATTTAAACCCATTATTTACTCCTTTCCCCATCCCCTTAACATTCAGGAATATGGCATTGTACTTTACATCCTTTTATTTTGTGAATCCCTTGACTGATTTTTATAGGTGTACTTAATTTTTTTGCTTTTGTGTTTCCTACTTTTCCTACTCCTGCTTATGGTCTTTCCTTTCCATTAAGAGTCCCCTTTATGGGGTGCCTGGGTGGCTCAGTGGGTTAGAGCCTCTGCCTTCAGCTCAGGTCATGATCTCAGGGTCCTGGGATCGAGCCCCGCATCAGGCTCTCTGCTCCGCGGGGAGCCTGCTTCCTCCTCTCCCTCTGCCTGCCTCTCTGCCTAGTTGTGATTTCTCTCTATCAAATAAATAAAATATATATAAAAAAAAGAGTCCCCTTTTCATTTCTTGTAGGGCTGAGTTAGTCGTTATGAATTCCTTTAACTTTTGTTTATCTGAGAAACACTTTATCCTTCCTCTTATTCTGAATGATAGCCTTGCTGGATGCAATATTCTTGGTTGTAGGATTTTTTCTTTCAGCACTTTGAACATACCATGCCATTTCTTTCCAGCCTGTAATGTTTCCGCTGAAAAATCAATGGATAGACTTATGGGGCTTCCCTTGTGTGTAATTGTTTTATTTTCTTTTGGTACTTTTAATATTCTCTCTTTATCACTACTTTTTGCCATTTTACATTTTATTTTAATTTAATCTAATTTTATATATTTATTTATTTATTTGAGAAAGAGAGAGAGTAAGCAGGGGGAGGAGCAGAGGGAGAGAGAGGGAGAGCATCCTTAGGCTGACTTCCTCCTGAATGTGGCGCTCAACACAAGGCTCAATCCCATGACCCTAAGATCATGACCTGAGCTGAAGTCAGATGCTTAACCAACTTAGCCACCCAGGCACCCCTTCTCTGTGCCATTTTAAATACTATGTATTTGGGTGTGGACCTTCTTGGTTTGGTTATATAAGGGGCTCTCTGTGCCTCCTGGATCTGAGTTTCTATTTCCTTCCCCAGATTCAGGAAGTTTTCGGCTATTATTTCTTCAAATAAGTTTTCTGCCCTGTTTTCCCTTTTTTCTCCTTTTGTGATCTGTATAATGCAAATGTTATTGTGCTTGATGGTATTGCTGAGTTCCCTCTATTTTTATTTTTTATTATTATTTTTCTGTCTCCTGTCCAGCTTGATTGTTTTCCATGACTCTGTCCTCCAGGTCACTGATCTATTATTCTGCCTCCTCTAGTCTGCTATATATTCCTTCTAGTATATTTTTAATTCTAGTTATTGAGTTCTTCATGGCTGATTGATTCTTGTTTATGTTTTCTATCTCTCTGTTAAGGTCCTCCACTCTTTTTACTCAAGTCCAATGAATATATTTATGACCATTGCTTTAAATTCTTTATCAGGTATATTATTTATCTCTGTTTCAGTCAGCACTCTTTGATATTGTTGTGTTCTTTAATTTGGGACATATTCCTCTGTCTCCTTTTGTCTCTCTGTTTCTGCATGTTAGGAAAGTCAGCTACCTGTGCTGCTCTTGAAAGTAGTGGCCTTATGAAGAAGAGGTTCTGTAGTCACCTGCAGAACAATGTGTCTTGTTCAATGGAAGCTGGTACTTTAGGGGTGTTTTCTATGTGTGTGGCATGTGCCCTGCTCTTCTGGCTGAGCCACTTTTGCCTTCAGTCCATTTGTCTGCAATGACTCTGCCTGTTGTGGGAAGGGTTTGGTCTCTGTATTCTTATTAGTCTTGTCTGGGGCTGCCATGGCTTGCATTGAGTCAGATGGGGTGTTTGCCCAAGAGGTGATAGCATTGAACTGCAGGGTACTTTCTCTGTGTTGTTCCCTGAGGAGCTTTTGTTGGTGGGTGGGGCCTGGAGTCAGAGTAGATGGTTTCCCCTCCCATTGCTGGGGCTATAGTCAGATTGGTGTATGCCATTATCATAGTCCGTTTATTTCTAGATTGGCTTAGACATATTGGTATGAATCTCTCTCTGTATGTATGCATATACATGCGTATGGATGTATGTGTGTCTTCTCAATGTTGGTTTTTTTTTTTTTTTTGAGTGGTAGTTCAATGAATAACCCAGTAACAATGAGCATGCCCTTTAGGCCCTGATCACAGTCCTAAATGACCATTTAAACCATAAGAAGCAAATCCTCCAGTATATATGGCTGACTCCAGGTCTGGGGCCAGAAGTAAACAGGATGAGCTTGGAACATTTTGTCATAGCAAATATCAAAGGTGACTAGGGACATGTTAAAAGGATTCAGGGTCCAAACTGAAGAGACTTTCACTAGCCAATACAGGACAAGTTGTAATTTGAAAATACAATAATTGTAGTCATTTGAAACCCATCAGACATTTAGAACTGTGAGTTCATAATGATATTTACAAGTTATTCACCTTCAAAAGAGATCAAGGAAAACTATTTATTATTTTGAGATCTGATAAATGGAAAGATTCAAGTATTTATTTTGGTTAAGTGTATAGTAAGTGAAAATATCAAAGTGTCGTAGATAATTAATGAAACATGATAGAATATCACCATATAGCAATGCCCAATGATGTTTATACATCATGCATCAACTGTTTCTAATATCATAGAAAAGAGAAAAATAGATCTTATGTGTCTTTGTATGAAATACTATAAAAGACCTTCATTTTTCAAAACTAGAGGAGTTTAGTCTTATTAGTCCTCTGAATTCAGCTGCCAGTTTACAGGAAAATATATAGAGAACTTTACTTACTGTACCATAAGGATACCATCAACAAAATCCAAATTATAGGCAACTACTGTCAAAACGCCTGGTGATTTCAACAGATAGATTATAAGGAAAAGAAAGGGATGCTGAAAGGATCTACAGATTAAAAGGACTAAAAGGATACATGAAAAATTTTAAAAAATGGTCAAAACTAACTAAGCTATAGTATGTAGTGATGTAAATTTGGGTGAAGTGGTGAAACGTGGTGAAGTGATTATTGCAAAGATAGTTACCTTTAGGGAAATAAGGATTATAATTGTAATGGGGTAGCACAGGAGGTTCTGAGGTCTCTATGAATGTTCTTTCTTTTTCTTTGATCTGGTTGGTAGCTATAAGGCACTTACCTCATGATAAATTAGATATACATTTGTTTTGTGTAGTGTTTCTATATCTGTACTTTATATTAAAATCAAACAATTAGAAGGATTTCTGATTTCCATTTAAGGAGCTTGGAAGTTGTCACTGTTGTCCTCGCAACAGGAATAAAACACAAAGAAACTGAAAATCAGAATACTTTCTTAAATCCATCAGAGAATTAAGGTCACTGGGCAAACCAATGTTCTTCAAATTTTAAAGACAGGCAAATACAATGAATCACAGTGTACTGGAGCAGAAAATTTGATGCAGAAGCCCATTGCTGGAGCTAGTTTGATGTTAGAAAGTACTTGACAAATTGTTGGAGGCTCTGTAAGGACAAACTTGGGGGCTAAAACTTCCAGAGAGTCCCAGTCTCAGGAGGGCCCCCATGCATTTGTGAATTGTATGTCTAGGATCCTTGTCAGGATCTCAGAGTGAAGATCAGCGAATTCAGAGTCCTATCAAATTAGGTGAAGGGTGAACGTGACCATTCTAAAATACACCAAGGAATTTGAAAACATTCTGAAATATGCCTGGCTTTAAGGGACACTATTTTATCAAAGCCTAAATACCTTGGATTTTTACCAGAGCCTAACCAATTTGGGTTATAGCCCAATTTCTCAATTTGGGAAATAGCCAACTCCAGTCTCTCTGTCCTTCTGTTTCACCAAAGTTACAGAGAAGCTGAAAGTCACAACTCAGAGACACAGGTTCACTACAAGTCTGAGACCTAATCATAGGACTGTAGAATGTTGAATGCTTCACTCCCTCCATTCCTTACCACCACATCAGCAGGGCTGCTGTATGATAGCAGGGGATTACAACAGAAATAACTTTGAGTCTAAGACCTTATTTAAGAAGGAGATTCTAGGGAAACACAAAAACAACAGGTGAGACAAAAATAAGATCAAGATATTTATTTTAGCCTCTCACACCTATGGCTACATTAAACAGTAAACACAGCACAACTCTGAGCCAGATAAACATAAAACCTCACATAGAAGACCTGTTTGCCTCAGGTCTTTTTACCCATTATGTAATGTCCAGCTTCCAGTGAAATATTACAAGGCATACTAAAAACAAACAAGCAAAACAAAGTATAAAGAGACAGGGCAAACATGAGAATCAGACTCAGATGTGGCAGAAATGTTGAAATGATCAGACTAGGATTTTAACATAACTGCATGTTTAACATGCTAAGGGCTTTAGTAGAAGAGTAGCCCAAGAGGTGATAGCATTGAACTGCAGGGTACTTTCTCTGTGTTGTTCCCTGAAGAGCTTTTGTTGGTGGGTGGGGCCTGGAGTCAGAGTTGATGGTTTCCCCTCCCAAAATGCAAGAGCCAATGGATAACATCAGCAGAGCAATGGAAACTAAGGAAGAATAAAAATGAAGTGGTAAAAAGGCCCAATATAAATAAAAATAAAGAATGGCTTTAATGAGCTTGGCAAAAGAGTACACATAGTTGAGGAAAGAATCAGTGAGCTTAATGATATGTCATTAGAAACTTCCAGAACTGAAATGCAAAGTGAAAAATGAATGAAAAACATAAAACAGAGTATTTAAGAATTTGGAACAATTACAAAACAATTAAAAATCTTATGTGTCATGGGAATACGAGAAGTAACAGATAAATTATTAGAAGTAATAACAACTGAGAAATTCCTAAAATTAATGACAGACATCAAACCACTGATCCAGAAAGCTCAGAGAATGTGAACAGGATAAGTAGCAAACAATTTACATGTAGGCCTATCATATTCAAAGTGCAGAAAATCAAAGACAAAGACAAAATATTGAAAGAAGCCAGAAGGGGGGAAACACTTAACCTACAGAGGAATAAGAATGGGAATTTTATTAGAGTCCTCTTCAGAAAACATGCAAGCCAAAAGCAAAGCAGAATAAAGTACTTAATGTGTTGATGAAAGAAATCTACCATTCTAGAATTCTGTATCTTGGGAAATTATTCTTAAAAAGTGAAGAAATACTTTCTCAGACAAATAACATTTTGTTTGTCACCAGTAGACCACCCTTGTAAGAAATGTTAAAAGAAGTTGTTTACAGGGGTGCCTGGGTGGCTCCGGGTTAAAGCCTTTGTCTTTGGCTCAGGTCGTGATCCCAGGGTCCTGGGATCAAGCCCCACATTGGGCTCTCTGCCTACTTGTGATCTCTGTCAAATAAATAAAGTAAAAAAAAAAAAACCTAAATAAAAAAAAGAAGTTATTTACAGAAGAACCTTAGAGAATGAATAAATTTAGGTAAAATAAAATATTTAATTTTTCTTATTCTTACCTGATCTCACAGATAATAGTTTGTCAGAATGACAGGGCAGCAACATATTGGATGATTCTAGCTTATGAATAAGTGAAATGAATGACAGCAATGTTTAAGGGGTGTGAGAGAGGAGCTGGGGATATTCTGTTATAAGATACTTGCACTGGGGCGCCTGGGTGGCTCAGTGGTTTAAGCCTCTGCCTTCCTCTCAGGTCATGATCTCAGGGTCCTGGGATCGAGCCCCGCATCGGGCTCTCTGCTCAGTGGGGAGCCTGATTCTCCCTCTCTCTCTGCCTGCCTCTCTGCCTACTTGTGACCTCTCTCTCTGTCAAATAAAATAAATAAAATATTTAAAAAAAAAATAAGATACTTGCACTACCCATGAAGTGGTATAATGTTATTGAGAAGTGATTATAGCAAGATCATAGGATATAAAGTTAGTATACAAGTCAATCACTTTCCTATGTACTTGCTTTAATATATATCAACAATGAAAAACTGGGATTTGGAATTAAAAACACAACACCATTTACTTTAGCACCCAAAAATATTTAGGTGTAAACCAAACAAAATTTGTGCATGATCTATCTGAGAAAAACCACAAAAACTTAAAAACTCTGATGAAAAATAAAAGAAGACATAAATAGAGAGAGTTTTAAAAATATTTTATTTATTTATTTGACAGAGATCAGAAGTAGGCAGAGAGGCAGTCAGAGAGAGAGAGAGGAGGAAGCAGGCTCCCTGCCGAGCAGAGAGCCTGATGAGGGGCTCGATCCCAGGACCCTGGGAACATGACCCGAGCCGAAGGCAGAGGCTTTAACCCACTGAGCCACCCAGGTGCCCCAAAAGAAGACATAAATAAATGGAGAAATACCCCATATTCCTGCACAAAAAACCAGTATTATTAAGATGTCAATTCTTCTCAACTTGACTTACAGATTCAATGCAATCTCAACCAAAATCCGAGTAAGTTATTTTGTAGATAATGACAAAATGATACTAGTATTGGTATGGAAAGGTGAAAGGCCCAGAATAGCCAACACAATCCTGAAGAAGAACAGAATTGAAGCTACTAACTCTACTCAACTTCAAAATTTATTTTAATATAACTGTAGTTATTAAGACATTGTTTTATTGGTGAAATAATAGAAAAATATATTAGTGGAATAGAATAGAAAGCCCAGAAATAGACACACACAAACATCATTAACTGATCTTTAACTAAGAACAAAGGAAATTCAGTGGAGAAAATATAGTTTTTTCAATAAAAGGTGCTGGAACAATCGGATCCACAGGAAAAAAAAAATCTGGATGCAGATCTTACACCTTTCATAAAAATAAACTCGAGTTAGAGACCTAAATTGGATCAGAGACCTAAATGTAAAATGCAAAAGTACAAAACACCAGAACCTAACAGGAGAAAAGTAGGTGACCTTAGGTTTGATGAACAGTTTTTAGATACAACACCAAAAGGATGAAAGAAAAAATTGAAAAGTTGAACTTCTGCTCTGGGAAAGACTATTATGAGAAAGAAAAGACAAGCCACAGTTTGGGAGAAAGTACTTGTCAAATGACATATAAAATATTGGACATGTATGTAAAACATACAAAGAGCTTTTAAAACTCAACAATAAGAACAAATAGCTCAATTAAAAATGAGCAAAAGATCCGAACAGACACCTCACTAAAGGACATATGCAGATGATAAATACGCATATAAAAAGATGATCAACATTCTATGTCATTAGGAAATTACAAATTAATACAATAATGAAGAACCACCCCACACCTAGTAGAATGGGTAAAATCCAAAACACCAAATGTCGGTGAGAATGTGGAGCAATGTGAACTCATTATTGCTGGTGGGAATGCAAAATGGTAGAGCCACTTTGAAAGACACTGGCAATTTCTTACGAAGCTAAGTATACTCTTACAATACAACCCAGCAATTATATCCCTTTTTTTAAACAATTATATCCCTTAATATATACACAAATGAGTTGATAACCTGTCTGCTCAACCTTGCACATGAATGCTCTTTGTAGCTCTATTCATAATTGCCAAAAATTAGAAGCAACCAAGACATCTATTATGGATTGAGTGATGTCCATCAAAATTCATATGTTGAAATTCTAACCTCCCAGTATATCAGAATGTGAACTTGCGTGGAAATGGGATTGCAGTTGTACTTAGTGAAGATGAGGTCATACTGGAGTAGTGTGGTCCCTAATCCTATTGACTGGTGTCCTTATAAAGAGAACACTGTGTGAAGAGACATGGTGGGAGAATGACTTGAAAAGATGGAATATAAACCAGATAGCAATAGAAAAGTATCAATAAAGCCAAATGCAATGTCTCAGAAAAGAATAATATGATCGATAAATCCCTCACAAGAATGAGCAAGTAAAAAATAGAAACACAAATCACTAATATCAGAAATGGAAACAAGGGATGTCACAATAGTGCTATAAACTGTAAATGTATAAAATGGATATCACGAACAACTTTATTTTGATAAACTTGAAAACTATAATGAATTAAGCCAATCACCTGGAAAACACAAACTGAAGCAGAAGTTTTGAATAGTCCTATAGCTCCTAAAGGGATTTTACCTATAAATAAGTACTTCCTCACAAAGAAAACTCCTGGTCTAGATTTTCTCACTGATGGATTTTTCCAAACAATTTAGGAGGAAGTAATACAAGCATTTCCCCATAAAATAGGAAAGGAGGGCTTATTTTCCAACTCATTTTATGATAACCAAAATTACTTTGATGCCAAAACCTGACATGGACCTTACCTAAAAGAAAATCTCTCATTAACAGAGAGGCCAAAATCCTGAATTAAAAAGCTAATCAGTATAACCCAAAACCTTAAAAAGAATAACCCACATACCTCAGTATTCCCTCCTAATCTTTCTCCTCAGCACTGAGGCAATCACTGTCTGGGTTTTTTTAACTACAGATTACTTTTATCTATTCTAGAATGTATAGCATTTCACCATATGCAATTTTTTCATATCTAACCTTTCATTTATTATAATGTACATGAATTCATCCACATTGTGTCCTATCAGCATTTTGTTACTTTTCATTGCTGAATAGTATTTCCTTGTATGACTATAACATTCTCTTGTTGATGGATATTTGTTTTCTGTCACACAATTAGTTGTAATGATAAAAGGCATTACGAACACTGTAACAAAAGTATTAGAGAAGACATACGTTTTGATTTATTTTCAGCAACTACCTACAAAGAGAATTGCTAGATCATAGGGAGATAATATATTTAAGTTTATAAGAAATGAAACTTTTCCAAAGGAATTTTATTACTTTATATTCCTTTCTACTTCTCCATTTCTACTCTGCCAATGTCTAGTTGATCCTTTCAAAAAACCAGCTCCTAGTTTCATTGATTTTTTCTATTATTTTTTTTTTTTTGGTTTCTATTTCATTGATTTCTGCTCTGATCTTTATGATTTCTCTTCTCCTGCTGGGTTTAGGGTTTCTTTCTTGTTCTTTCTCCAGCTCCTTTATGTGTAGGGTTAGGTTGTGTACTTGAGACCTTTCTTGTTTCTTGAGAAAGGCTTGTACCGCTATATATTTTCCTCTCAGGACTGCCTTTGCTGTGTCCCACAGATTTTGAACTGTTGTGTTTTCATTATCATTTGTTTCCATGAATTTTTTCAATTCTTCTTTAATTTCCTGGTTGACCCATTCATTCTTTAGAAGGATGCTGTTTAGTCTCCAAGTATTTGGGTTCTTTCCAGCTTTCCTCTTGTGATTGAGTTCTAGCTTCAGAGCATTGTGGTCTGAAAATATGCAGGGAATGATCCTAATCTTTTGATACCAGTTGAGACCTGATTTGTGACCCAGGATGTGATCTATTCTGGAGAAGGTTCCATGTGCACTTGAGAAGAATGTGTATTCTGTTGCTTTGGGATGAAATGTTCTGAATAGATCTGTGATGTCCATCTGGTCCAGTGTGTCATTTAAGGCCTTTATTTCCTTGTTGATCTTTTGCTTGGATGATCTGTCCATTTCAGTGAGGGGAGTGTTAAAGTCCCTACTATTATTGTATTATTATTTATGTGTTTCTTTGATTTTGTTATTAATTGGTTGATATAGTTGGCTGCTCCCACGTTAGGGGCATAGATATTTAAAATTGTTAGATCTTCTTGTTGGACAGACCCTTGGAGTAGGATATAGTGTCCTTCCTCATCTCTTATTATAGTCTTTGGCTTAAAATCTAATTGATCTGATATAAGGATTGCCACCCCAGCTTTCTTCTGATGCCCATTAGCATGGTAAATTGTTTTCCACCCCCTCACTTTAAATCTGGAGGTGTCTTCGCGTCTAAAATGAGTTTCTTGTAGGCAACATACTGATGGGTTTTGTTTTTTTATCCATTCTGATACCCTGTGTCTTTTGATTGGGGCATTTAGCCCATTAACATTCAGGGTAACTATTGAGAGATATGAATTTAGTGCCATTATTAGTCTGTAAGGTGACTGTTACTGTATATTGTCTCTGTACCTTTCCGATCTACTACTTTTGGGCTCTCTCTTTGCTTAGAGGACCCCTTTCAATATTTCCTGTAGAGCTGGTTTGGTGTTTGCAAATTCTTTCAGTTTTTGTTTGTCCTGGAAGCTTTTGATCTCTCCTTCTATTTTCAATGATAGCCTAGCTGGATAGAGTATTCTTGGCTGCATGTTTTTCTCGTTTAGTGCTCTGAATATATCATGCCAGCTCTTTCTGGCCTGCCAGGTCTCTGTGGATAAGTCTGCTGCCAATCTAATATTTTTACCATTGTATGTTACAGACTTCTTTTCTCGGGCTGCTTTCAGGATTTTCTCTTTGTAACTAAGACTTGTAAGTTTTACTATTAGGTGACGGGGTGTGGACCTATTCTTGTTGACTTTGAGGGGGGTTCTCTGCATCTCCTGGATTTTGATGCTTGTTCCCTTTGCCATATTAGGGAAATTCTCTCCGATGATTCTCTCCAATAGACCTTCTGCTCCCCTCTCTGTTTCTTCTTCTTCTGGAATCCCAATTATTCTAATGTTGTTTCATCTTATGGTGTCACTTATCTCTCGAATTCTCCCCTCGTGGTCCAGTAACTGTTTGTCCCTCTTTTGCTCGGCTTCTTTATTCTCTGTCATTTGGTCTTCTATATCACTAATTCTTTCTTCTGCCTCATTTATCCTAGCAGTGAGAGCCTCCATTTTTGATTGCACCTCATTAATAGCTTTTTTGATTTCTACTTGGTTAGATTTTAGTTCTTTAATTTCTCCAGAAAGGGCTTTAATATCTCCAGAGAGGGTTTCTCTAATATCTTCCATGCCTTTTTCGAGCCCGGCTAGAATGTTCAGAATCGTCATTCTGAACTCTTGATCTGACATATTACCCATGTCTGTGTTGATTAGGTCCCTAGCCTTCGGTACTGTCTCTTGTTCTTTTGTTTGTGGCGATTTTTTCCGCCTTGTCATTTTGTCCAGATAAGAGGATATGAAGGATCAAATAAGATACTAAAAGGGTGGCAAAGACCCCAGAAAAATGCGCTGTAACCAAATTGTGGGGGAGAGAAAGGGGATAAAAAGAGGTTCAGAAAAAAAAAGAAAAAAATTTAAAAAATAAAACAAATAAAGAAAAAATATAAAAAAGAAAGAAAATATATATATATTTAGATAAACTAGTCAAAAAACGTTAAAAAAGAAAAGGGTGAAAGTTTTAAAAAATTTAGCAGAAGAAGAAAAAAGAAAAAAGAAAAAAAATTGAAAAAAGAAAAAAAAATTGAAGTAGCCGCAAGACTAAAGAATCATGGGGAGAAAGCCATGAGTTCCATGCTTTGCTTTCTCCTCCTCTGGAATTGCGCTGCTGTCTTAGGAATTGAACCTACTTTCCTTGATAGATGAACTTCGTCCTGGCTGGATATTTTGTTGATCTTCTGGGGGAGGGGCCTGTTGTAGTGACTCTCAAGTGTCTTTGCCCGAGGCGGGATTGCACCGCCCTTACCAGCTGCCGGACTAAGTAATCGGCTTGGGTTCGCTTTTGGGAGCTTCTGTTCCCTGAACGCTTTCCGTAGAGTTCCGGAGGACGGGAATGAAAATGGCGGCCTCCTAGTCTCCGGCCCGGAGGAGCCGAGAGCCTGGGGCCCCACTCCTCAGTGCGCCCCCAGAGGACAGCACCCAATCACTCCCGTATCCCCAGCCTCTAGCTGCGCTCTGAGCTCACCCAGCCCACGACCAGTTCAAGGTAACCCCGAGCTGAGAGTTCAGTCCTTGGCTCTGTCTCTGCAGCCGGCTTCTCCGTTCTAATACCTGCGAGCTCTCCGACACTCCAACACCCCTGATCCTTCTGTGACCCTGCGGGACCTGGGGCCACGCTGACCCCGTATGGGCTTCACCCTGGTTTAGCCTCTGGAGCAATGTCCCTCAGTGGAACAGACTTTTAAAAGTCCTGATTTTGTGCTCCGTTCCTCCGCCGCTTGCCGGGAGCCGGCCCCTCCCCCCGCGGTCTATCTTCCCGTCGTTTTAGATTGACTTCTCCTCCAGTCCTACCTTTCAGAAAGTGGTTGATTTTCTGTTTCTAGAGTTGCTGTTCTTCTTCTCTTCGCTCTCCCGTTGGATTTGTAGGTGTTTGCAATGTTTAGATAAGCTATTGAGCTGATCTCTTGCTACCTGATGTAGTCTCAGCCTGCTACTTCTCTGCCATCTTGACTCCTCCTCTCAATGTCTAGTTGATCATACTGGAAAGCTATCTAGAGAAACGGAACCATGCCTGGAATTAAGAAAGTAGATTGTTTAATGAAGGCTCTGACACCCTCCACCCTCCTCTGATTTCCTCATTTGGCAGCAGTCCTCCTTCACTGTTCCCCAGCAGTCATCACATGACCCCACATGGCCACTCAGAGGCTGACAGGCACATAGTGGGACAGAGATGTCATGGGCAGCTGTCAGCACAGTTCCCGTGGGGGTGAGGTCCGGAGGGATGGGTCTTTACTTCACGGTATGATTGGTGGCTCCTGTTTTGTTAGTGGCATTCTAGGATCTGCATGGGGTAACAACACTAAAATAGAAATACTCTGACCAGAGGATCTGGGCATAGGCCCAATGCAATCTCATTTAAGAAACAAAACAAATGAGCAAAGGGGGAAAAAAGGAGAGAGAGAAGCAAAGCAAGAATTACACTCAACTGCAGAGAAAAATTGATGGTTTCCAGAGGTGAGGTGGTGGTGGGAGGATGGGTGAACTAGGTGATAGGGATTAAGTAGTGCCCTTGTCGTGTTGAGCACCGCATGAGGTATGGAAGTGTGGAATCACTATATTGTACACCAGAAACTAATATTACACTGCATGTTAACTCATTGGAATTTAAATAAAAAATTAAATAGAGATTATAAATTAATGTAACTTTTTGATGGTGACTTGGTAACAGCTAATAATTTAATACACTTACAAAATTATAGGAGTGCCTGGGCTGATAAGTGTCTGACTCTTAGTTTTGGCTCAGATTGTGATCTCTGGGTTTAGAGACTGAGCCCTGCATCAGGCTCTGCTCTCTGTGTGGAGTCTGCTTCACATTCTCTCTCTCTCCCTCTGCCCCGCCTGCTCATGCTCTCTCTCTAAAATAAATAAAGGAATCTTTAAAAAAAAGTTTACTTGTACGACTTTTCAAACACGAGAATATTTATTGCAACAGCAATATAGACATAAAAAATTGTAGAAAATGAAATGCTCATCAGCATATTAAGGAACCATCAGTGCTTTTGTTAAGTGAATATTTGTGAAGCTATCGCTTAAAATGTGATTCACATATCATTGTTAATAAGGAAAATTTATTTATTTTTTATTTTTACTTTTTTAAATTTAATTTTATTTTTTCAGTGTTCCAAGATTCATTGTTAGGAAAAGTTTAATACGTGCACACACACACACACACATATATATATAAAGAAGTAGCCAGACAGTGTATTTATTTATTTATTTATTAACTTTTATTTTGTTTTAACATATAATGTATTATTTGTTTCAGGGTACAGGTCTGTAATTTGTCAGTCTTACACAATTCACAGCACTCCCCAATGTCTATCACACAGCCACCTACCTTCTCACCCTCTCAACCTCTGCTCCTCCAGCAAAGACACTATATTTATTAAAATATCATTTACTTTAAAATGATACATACAGATGTTCTTGTAAACACACAGAATACTTTTCTGTGAATACAGTAGAAATGTATAATAATGATTTATAATATTTATCCCTAGCAGATGGATTCTCAAGAGAATCAAGCAGATGGGGAGATGGATATTTGCACTTTACTTATGTCCTTCCATTTGAACTTAAAATGATGACCTGACTAATTTTATGAAAAATGAAATTTGTTTTACAAAGTTTAAGATGTTTTAAATGTGATTTTGCTATTTTACCTAAATCCAAGCCATCCTCACTTAGTATTTTGTTGTTGTTGATTTTGAATATCTTCACTTTCACCCCTCAATTCAAGCAGCATGGGGAGGTGATCCGAGAGCATTTGAAGATTGAGAAGGGAAATGTATGGCTGAACAACCACAGTTGGATAAATGTTGGAGGGCCTGGAATGGGCTGTAGACTTAACAGAATGTAAATTTGGAGTAGTTGGCCAGTCCTCTCTCTCTCTTACATGCTCTCATAACTGGACAAAGGGTATGTGGTGGAGAGTGTGCAGATCCTCTGGGAAATATGTGTTTCATGAAAACTTGGAGATGATGAAGAAGAAAATTAAGTGGCCTCCAGGTTTGGATGTGTATCTTTTGTAGGGATTAGAGGACTCATCAACTTGAGGGTAACTTAGGCTCCGCAGGGATAAATGGAGTCAGGGAGAAGCACAGAGCAGATCAGGAGGCTGACCAGTCACAGCTTGGTTGTTGTGATGAGTAAAGGTCTGGGAGGAGGGCATCCTGGACATTGAGAAATTTCTGACAGGCAGTTTTTAAGTTTGCCCAATGCACAGAACTTTTCCAGGAGCTAAAACTTGATTATCTGGGCACCTGGGTGTCTCAGTCAGTTAACTGACTGCCTTTGGCTCAGGTCATGATCCCAGGGTCCTGGAATTGAGTCCCACATCGGGCTCCCTGCTCAGTGGGGAGCCTGCTTCTCCCTTTCCCTCTACTCCTCCTCCCTGCTTGTGCTCTCTCTCTCTCTCTCTCTCAAATAAATAAATAAATAAAATCTTAAAGAAAAAAGTACAACTTGATTATCCTCAGAGGGAAGAGTGAAAGTTTCTTCAGCTTTTCCTTGACTACATCCCTAGTGTGTCTCTGAGCCTGTGCAAATGATTCCTTAGTGTATAACTATCCTTGGGGACAGAAAAGGTAGAGAAAGAAAGAGGCAGAGAGAATGAGGGAGGGGGAAGATAGGTGGATTCCTCCCAGCACTACTTCTAGACTTTTCCTAAGCTCCTCTGTGTGGATGGTGTTCTTTGCCATGAGTGGAGACAGCAGGAGCTGTGCCTGTCTCCTAAGCACAGCTCTTTACTAGCCATGGGTAGTCTGGGCTGATGCCTGAAGAACAGTAGAACTTTCCAGCCCAGTCCCCATCTCTGGAGGTGAGTGTCTTCCAGGTATTCCCTTCAGTGAAGGACAGAGTAGAAGAGCATTATCATGAGAGGGTCTAGGCTTTGTTGCCATATAGAACAAGGATGCTTAGAGTCTGAAGAGTGGAGTAGGGGAGCTACAGAATAGATGACTCTCCATCAGATCATTGCTCTCTGGCCAAGGGCAGGTTGATGGTACCTAGTACTGGCAATGGGCGTACTCTGTGGCATCATCCAAGTCTGTGTTCTTTCATTTTTCATTCTGTCTTTCTTATATCTGCTTGCCATCTTGTTGGGGCTCTCCTGGAAGACAGAATGCAGACTGACTGGGCGGTACTTTGGAGAAGAGTGAATGGAGGGAAAAGTAGTCAGGTTGGATACTTTTTGTTTCTTCTTTGATCTATTAATTGATATATTTATTCAAAAATATTTATAGAATATATACTTTGTCAGAGTCTGTTCTTGTCACAGGTGATAATACACGAAATGCAAAGAAGTTGCTTCAAGGCACTTCATTCTAATGTGGGGTTTTGATGATAAAGTAAGAAACAAATGCATTTGAGGTATTGATTTGAGGTATTGATGAGAGCCAACAGAAAGAAAAATACAGCCTAAAGAGGTTAGAGAGTAAAACTGTGCATGTATTGTTTTGGAGAGGATGAGGGGGAAAGGGTCTGTGGAGAGGATATCTTTGAGCAAAAACCTGCATGTGGAGAGGGAAGGAGCCCAGTTCTCCTGAGGAACTGTGTATGATCTATATCGGTGTCTTCTATCATTTTTGCATACCCTAGGGCTCTGGAGAAAATGGAAGTTCCTAGATAATTAGATGTGCTCTTTGGAATTTTCCAAGTTGCTCAATGGGACTGACCCTGTGGCAGTTTGGTTAGAGGGATGGGCTGCCCATTTGGAGGTCTTGTGTCCCTGCTGGAAGTAGAGATTTGAGACCTGGGGAATATGGAGGATTTTGCCTCTGTATCACAGGTGTTTTCTTTTCTTCTGGTCCTAGGGTGGATACTGGAGTACAGATAGGAGTTTCTTCAGGACACTTCCCTCCCTGGTGTCAATTACTGACCTGGTGTCAATTGCTGACCAGATATAAGAGTTAGAGGTCACTAATGGAGAGCTGGGAGGCTTTTCCTGCTTGGAGGATATACACTCACTGAAATGAGAAATGGAGGAAGGCTTTTATCATGAGAATAAGGAGGAAGAAGTGGATAATCCCCTCCAGGGAGCCAGCTCTCCAGAAATCAGGGAAAGACTCAATATTTTGTCTCAAAATAGCTCTTTCTTATGACAATGTCCTAGAGAATTCCCACTTGCTAACAACGCCACAAAGCTGACAATATAATTGAGGGAGAAACTTCACCCGAATGTATACAAATGGCGCCTATGTTTAGAGGATATGGAGGAGTTAACCTTTCTGGCTGATTAGACAAGATTGGGATTAGCTTCATTTATAATGTTGAAATGTAGCAGGATTTTTTCAGGTCATGGATATAAGAGGCAGAGAAGACACTTTTGGGCATTCAAGATGGAAGAGTTGGTGGTATAAATGAATAGGTTGTGTCCAGGGAAGTAGACACAGTGGTAGGTGAGAGCATAGTTGGAGGTAGGATGGCTGGTGAATTGAGAGACAAGGGTAGAGACAGAAGTGCATGAGTTTTCATGCCTAGGGTGTGGTGTTAGTAGGTATTGCTGATTTACTTTGGCATATATATTTATACTCATACATTATACATGTCCTTCATAAAACATTTAGCACTGATCTTTTTTTTTATAAATTTAGATTCAATTAGCCAAGGTATATATTGGTTTTTAGATATAATATACAATGATTCATCAGCTCAGTATAATACCTGGTGCTCATCACATCACATGACCTCTTAATACCCACCCAGTTACTCCATCCCCCCACCCACCTCTCTTTCCTCAACCCTCAGTTTGTTTCCCAGAGTCAATAGTCTCATATGGTTTGTCTCCCTCTCTGATTTCTTCCCATTCAGTTATCCCCCAACCCCTGTGGCCCTCTGCACTGTTCCTTATGTTCCACATATGAATGAAACCATATGATAATTGTGTTTCTTTGATTGACTTATTTCACTTAGCATAATACCCCCCACTTCCATCCATGTTGATGTAAATGGTAGCTACTCCTCTTTCTGATGGCTGAATAACATTCCATTGTATATATATGAACCACATCTTCTTTATCCTTTCATCCACTGAAGCACCGATCTTGTATAGAAAATAATACCATTGTGTTGTGGATTCTAGGAATAGGATATATTTGCTCAAGTTGGAATTGTCCTTAATCTTTTTGCAATCAAAAGCCTGTTTTCTCTCCTTTGCTCTTTAGATTTCACAAGGAACAAGAGCTCAGAACTAAATGTTGGGGAATCACTCTAGTGCCACTGAATTTTATCTCCTTGGCTTCCCTGGCTCCAAAGAACAACACCATCTTCTCTTTGCTACCTTCTTCTTCTTCTACTTAGTGACATTAATGGGAAACACGGTCATTATTGTGATGGTGTGTGTTGATAAACGTCTGCAGTCCCCCATGTATTTCTTCCTTGGTCATCTCTCTGCCTTGGAGATCTTGGTTACCACTATTATCGTGCCTGTGATGCTTTGGGGATTGCTTCTCCCTGGGATGCAGACAATATCTCTGGCTGCATGTGTCACACAGCTCTTCCTGTACCTTTCTCTGGGGACCTCAGAGTTTGCATTGCTGGGAGCGATGGCTGTGGACCGTTATGTGGCTGTCTGTAACCCTTTGAGATACAACATCATTATGATAACCGAACCTGCATCTGGGTGGTCGTTGTGTCATGGGTGTTTGGGTTCCTTTTTGAAATCTGGCCAGTATATGCCACATTTCAGCTCACCTTCTGCAAATCACATGTGGTGAACAATTTCTTCTGTGACCGAGGGCAATTGCTGAAATTATCCTGCAATAATACCCTTTTCATAGAGTTTATCCTATTCTTAATGGCTATTTTTGTTCTTTTTGGTTCTTTGATCCCTACAATCATCTCCTACACCTACATCATCTCCACCATCCTCAAGATCCCCTCTGCCTCTGGTCGGAGGAAAGCCTTCTCTACCTGTGCATCCCACTTTACTTGTGTTGTGATTGGCTATGGCACCTGCTTATTCCTCTATGTGAAACCCAAGCAAACACAGGCAGCTGATTACAACATGGTAGCATCACTGATGGTTTTAGTGGTGACCCCTTTTCTGAACCCATTCATCTTTACTCTCCGGAATGACAAATTCATGGAGGCCTTTCGAGATGTCATGAAACGCTGCCATCAACTCCTCAAGGGGTAGCTGTGTCCTGAGGACAATCATGGACTCATCATCATGGACCTTGGTTATCTGAAAACACTAATTCAAACTGAAATGATCCATTTCATCACCAAGTGGTTTGTAATATGCAAGGGAATGCTACAAAATTCTTCATGGGAATTTTAAAACACTGACAGTGTTCGACTTTATAATCAGATGATTTCCTACATGGGAGATCTCATTATTATATTTAACTGGATGTATATGTTTATACACTCTTCTGTAGTTATAATACATCTTACAATATAAATTTAACAGGTGCAAATATACAAAATATGTGTGGGTTTTTTTTCCAGAACACTCAGCTTTTTTTTTTTTTTAAAGATTTTATTTATTTATTTGACAGAGATTACAAGTAGGCAGAGGGGCAGGCAGAGAGAGAGGAAGGAAGCAGGCTCCCTGCTGAGCAGAGTGCCCGATGCAGGGCTCGATTCCAGGATCCTGGAATCATAACCTGAGCCAAAGGCAGAGGCTTTAACCCACTGAGCCACCCAGGCACCCCAACACTCAGCTTTTTGAGTGGGAAATCACGAAAACTGTAATTCATTCTGTGGTTGACCAATGTTTTGTTTCTAGGTGCTGAGTCATCTTCCCATATGTTGTCCTGTGCATTCATGATTTTTTCAATGCTTAAAGCAACATCTATTTCTTTTGTGAGTTACCCCACGTCCTGCGTCTGATTCCAACCTTTACTTGAGGTTCCTTCCCCCAGGTACCTGTAGATCTTCCTGACTGGCAGTTGTGAGAACGAACTCACTCCACAACCTTGCCTCCTTCCCAGCCTCAGGGCCAGATGTGTGTTAATCCAGACATGTCTCTAATTGGTAGACTTTCTCAGGGTGAAGAGGGAGCGTCTTGGAAAGAGGCATTTTCTTATCTGGCATGACTCCCGTTATCATGCCAGCCCCAAATGTGGGAGGGCAATGGGCTGAGTTCTGGGACCTGAATTGACAAGGGCAACTGACATTGCTGTGTCCCTGGGCTGAGGCAGGAGTGTAGGGAGGGTAGAAAAGTGGCAGCCCCTGGCACTTCTCCTCGCAGTCCTCATGTTCAATCCTGACACAGGGCATGTGATTTCAATTCTCCCTCAGCTACATTTCTGTTTTCCCTTCCCTTCCCTGCTCCACAGAGACCAAGATTACCAAGCTGTATTACAGCTTTACATGGAGCTTCCTAATCCACATCTCAGCTCCTATATTATCTCCTCTCAGCCCCTTTCCTGTCACACCATGATTGTCAAAATGTTTTCCACTCTCATGTGGCTAAGCAGGGATCCAAAGACTGTGCACATGAGATTACCTTCCCAATACATGTATGTCGTGACCTCACCGAAGAGGCTGGGGAAAAAGAGATGTGATCTACATAACTGAAAAATAATGTTTTGACTGGAATGTGTAAGACTATGTTAACCAAGGGAACCATGCATAATCATAGTTGTATTGTTAATAATGTTTCCAACTGGGGGTATGAGTTAACATTTCTGAAATTCTGTTCATGTGTTGTACAGAGGAATGAATAAAGTATAACAAGTAGCGCGAACTGGGTCTGTCACTGCGGATAGGTGAGTTACAGAGAAGCAAGAGGAGAAGGCTAGAATCAGGCATATGGTACTGGATTCATGTTGGAGCATCCATATGTATGCATATTTCGATGAATATATATCTATAGATACATATGTGGATCAATTAATGTGTGATATAAATAAATGATATTAGAAGTGACTCTTCTTTTTCAAAAATATTTTGGCTTGTCTATTACCATTCTCTTTCCATATAAATTTTAGAGTCAGTTTGCCCAAAACTCAAAAAACCTTGCTGGGATATTGATTGAGACTGTGTTGAATGTGTAGGTAAGTTATTAAAGCTCTACAATATAAGACTCCCTACATTTATGTATGATTACAAATTTTCTGCCTCACCATGGGGTGGATAGGGGTTCTTTGAGGATAGGAAGTCAATCCCTGTTCTTTCTTCTGTTTTTGATACTCTTTCTTTAGGTCTCATTTCAAATGTAGGCATATTTGTCTCTCCTCTGTGACACTAGGCTTGCTTCTGAGTCTTCTATGTGCATGCAACAGTGGGTTTTCCTTCACATTTTATACCTTTATATTATCATGATACCATTGTATAGAACTGTCTGTTAGGCTTTGCAACCCCTCAGATGCCATATACCTTTATCAGGCCATTCTAGTATTTTAGAGTCCTCATCCATTTTTCTTGCATCCCCCAGCCCTTCCAATATGATTGCCAATACTGTGTTTGGACACTGTGCCTGATGTCATATGTTGTTTTCAGGTACCTCAGCAGTAGTTAGCAGTTGTGTGCTGTTTACTATTGACTGTGAATCAGAGGAGTTGACCCAGCCCTGGAGATTTCCCTATTCATATGCCATATCTGAACAGTTACTCTTATACAAAAATATTCATATAAGTCACTATTAATAACTCTTAAGAATTAAAAAAAGGGACAGAAGCTTTATTGATAATCATAGCAATATTATTCACAGTTGTAAAGAAGGAGAAATGACTCAGAGTCTTTGAACAGATGAATGCATAAACAAAACATGGTATAGACATACAATGGAAGTTTATTCAGAGAGAAAAAGCAATGAAATTCTGATACATGCTGTAACATGCATTATCCTTGAAAACATTGCCAAGTGAAATAAACCAGACAAAATAGAACAAATACAGTGTGGTTCCGTTTATGCAAGGTACCTAGAGTAGTGAAGTTGATGGAGACAGAAAGTAGAATAGTGAGTAGCAGTAGGAGCTTGGGGAGGGGGAAAATAGGAGGAAGTAATTAAAGCGTACTGAGTTTCAGCTTAGGATGGTAAAGCGTTCTGGAGATGTGATGGTTGCACAAGAATGTACCTAAAGCTACTGAACTGTATATTTAAAATGGTTAAAAGTGGTAAATTTGTGTTGTGTATTTCTTACCACAACAAAAAAGAAAAACTATCAAATAATCATAAATGATTTGTATAGTGAATCATCAGACTGTTGCTCTTCCCCTTCTGATCCATGGTGCTCTTCGTACTCTTCAGTGGTAACTCTGTTCAACTGTTTCTTCTGCTAGTTTACATTTAAAAACAAGGCTGGAGAGTCCAAGATGGCAGAGGAATAGGAGACCTTACTTTCGTCTGGTCCCAGGAATTCAGCTAGACAGCTATCAGATCATTCTAATTAGCTGGGAACTCAACTGGAGATCTAAGAAAAGAATGCAACTCTACAGATAGAGAAGCGACCACTTTCTGTAAGTTGCAAGGTGTGGAGAAGAAGAGGCAGCATGTGGGAAGATAAACCACAGGGGGGAAGGAGCCTCTGTAAGCTGGCTACTGGAAAGTGATATAGCAGCAGAGTACAAAATCAGAATGTAGAAGACTACTCCAGTGAAGGAAGTCCCTGCCTGAAAGGTGCTCAGGGGATAAAATGGAGGCAGAATCCTAGGTGGGACAGTGTGGTCTCAGGATCCTTGGGGTCATAGGAAGACCGGGGTACCTGAGTATGACAGTTCCCAGGCATGGGAGAAGCTGGCTGCAATCAGGAAGCCCAGGAGCAGATGCTTAGCTTGTGGTTGGTGTAAACCATGAATTGCAACACAGTAGGGTGACTGTTCTCTGAGCTGGGGCCCAACAAACGGCAGAACTGGGGAGACCTCCCTTCCTCCCCTAGGAGGAGCAGCGCTGGAGCACACCAGAGGGTTCTGCAGGATTTGGAGATTTGAAACGGGGTCACATGCCTGAAATAGAAATGCTCAGCCACAGGCTGGGTTAGCATGGAGTAAGGAGGAGACAGGAGTGAATGACTGCTTTTCCCTGAGAGTGCACTGAAGAGTGGGGCCCTGAGCTCTCTGCTCTGGGGCTGCAGTTGGGGAGGTTGCCATTGCCGTTCTCTTCCTCTAAAACTTCTACATGTAAAGCCTTCAGCAAACAAAAGCTGCAAAGAGCAATCTGGAGCCACTGAGTTAGCCTGGCCCTATGGCAAGAGCAGTGCAATTCTTTTTCTTTTCTTTTCTTTCTTTCTTTCTTTTTTTTTTTTTTTAAGATTTTTAAATTTGTATTGACAGAGAGACAGTGAGAGAGGGAATACAAGCAGGGAGAGAGGGAGAAGGAAATGGGTGGGACTCGATGTGGGACTCGATCCTGGGACTCTGGGATCATGACCAGAGCCAAAGGCAGATGCTTAACGACTGAGCCACCCAGGCGCCCAAGGGCGGTACAATTCTGCTTGGGGCAAATACACTTGAGAATCAAAGCAACAGACCCTTTCCACAGATGATCAGCAAGAACATCCACCCAAGACGAAGTTTACTGTTCACTGAGAACTATAAAACTCCAGCGCTAGGGGCAAACAGTGAATAAAATTCATCCCCCCTGATGATTCTTTAGTCTTTCAATTTTAATTTTTTTTTCTTTCCATTTTCAACCAATTTCTTATTTTATCAACTCTTTTAAAAAATCTTCTCTAATTTTTATTTTTACAATTATACTCTATCCTTTCATTGTATTTAATTTTATTTTTGTATATATATAAGTTTTTCTTTATTTATAGTTTTGGGATGGAGTTTCTTCTAACTGACCAAAATACACCCAGAATCTAGTGTATAGCTTTGTTCTCTTCACCTATCCGATGATTCTATCTCTCTATTTTTTTGTTAACATTATTTAAAGTTTTCATCTTTACAGTTACACTGTATCCTTTTTTAAAAAGAAGATTTTATTTATTTATTTGACACAGAGAGAGAGATCACAAGTAGGCAGAGAGGCAGGCAAAGATAGAGGGGGAAACAGGCTCTCTGCTGAGTGGAGAGCCCAACGCAGGGCTTAATCCCAAGACTCTGAGATCATGACCTGAGCTGAAGGCAGAGACTTAACCCACTGAGCCATCCAGGTGCCCCATATTGTATCCCTTCAAGGTATTTAATTTTATTTTGGTATATATGTTTTTTTTTTCTTAACAAATTTGAGATGTTGTTTCTTCTAAAACACTAACCAAAATACACTCAGGATATAGTGTAATGCTCTATTCTGTTCACGTGTTTGTTTATATTTCCTTCTCTCTCTCTCTCTCTTTTTATCTTTTAATATTAAATTTGATTTTTACAATTACATTCTATCCTTTCATTGTATTCAGTTTTATTTTTGTACATATATAAGCTTTTCTTTCTTTACAATTTTGGGATCTAATTTTCTAACAAACAGACCAAAATACACTCATGATCCAGTGTATTGCTGTATTCTGTTCACTTGTCTGATTATGTTTTCTTGCTCTTTAAAAAACAAAAACTCTTTTTAATTTTTTTTCTGGGTTTAGGTCTCTCCTGATTTGTTTAGTGTACATTTCTCTGGGGTCATTGTTGCCATTTTAGTATTTTGTTCTTTGATTCATCTATTCTTCTCTGGACAGAATGACAAGATGGAAAAATTTGACTCAAAAAAGAGAGCAGGAGGCAGTACTGACTGCTAGGGAACTAATCAATATGGACATAAGTAAGATGTGGTAACTGGAGTTCAGAATAACGATTAAAAATATACTAGCTGGTCTAGAAAAAAACCTAGAAAACTCCTTTCTGGGGAAATAAAAGAACTAAAATCTAATCAAGTCAAAATAAAAAAGCTATTAATGAGATGCAATAAAAAATGTAGGCTCTACCTGCTAGGATAGAAGATGCAGAAGAGAGAGTTAGTGATATAGAAGACAAAATGATGGAGAATAAAGAAGCTGGGAAAAAGAAAATCAACTACTGGATCATGAGGGGACAATATGAGAGATAAGTGATACCATAAAGTGAGACAATATTAGAATGATTGGGATCCCAGAAAAAGAGGAAAGGGAGAGGAGAAGAAGGTATATTGGAGCAAATTATAGTAGAGAGCTTCCCTAATCTGGGGGGAGGAAACAGGTATCCAAATTCAGGAGGTACAGAGAAACCCCTTCAAAATCAATAAAAATAAGTCAACACCTAAATATAAATAATGAAACTTGCAAATCTCAGAGACAAAAAGAAAATCCTGAAAGCAGCTCAGGATGAGAGGTCCATAACCTACCTTTGACTGACAGTAGACCTATCAACAGAAACCTGGCAGGCCAGAAGGGACTGGCATGATATCTTCAGGGTGCTAAATGAAAAAATACACTGCCAAGAATATTGTATAAATCTAGGAAGGAACTCAAACACCTGGAAGCTAAAGACCACCTTGCTTAAGAATGCTTGGATCAACCAGGAGATCAAAGTAAAACTTAAACAATTCATGGAAACCAATGAGAATGAAGACACTTCGGTCCAAAACCTATGGCATACAGCAAAGGCGGTTCTAAGGGGGAAATACATAGCCATCCAAGCCTCCCTCAAAAAAAATGGAAAAATCCAGAATACACCAGCTGTCTCTACACCTTAAAGAACTGGAGAATCAACAACAAATCAAACCAACTCCACACGCAAGAAGGGAAATAATCAAGATTAGAGCAGAGATCAATGAGGTAGAAACCAGAGATACAGTAGAATGTATCAATGAAACTAGAAGCTGGTTTTTTGAAAGAATCAATAAGACCGATAAACCATTGGCCACACTAATCCAAAAGAGAGGAGAGAAAGCCCAAATTAATAAAATTATGAATAAAAAGGGAGAGATCACTGGGTCATAGGGTAGTTCTATTTTCAACATTTTGAGGAACCTCCATGCTGTTTTCCAGAGTGGTTGCACCAGCTTGCATTCCCACCAACAGTGGAGGAGGGTTCCCCTTTCTACTGGGTATTTACCCTAAAGATACAAACATAGTGATCCGAAGGGGCACGTGTACCTGAATGTTTATAGCAGCAATGTCTACAATAGCCAGACTATGGAAAGAACCTAGATGTCCATCAACAGATGAATGGATAAAGAAGATGTGGTATATATACACAATGGAATACTATGCAGCCATCAAAAGAAATGAAATCTTGCCATTTGCGACGACGTGGATGGAACTAGAGCATATCATGCTTAGTGAAATAAGTCAATCGGAGAAAGACAACTATCATATGATCTCCCTGATATGAGGACATGGAGAAGCAACATGGGGGGGTAGGAGATAGGAGAAGAATAAATGAAACAAGATGGGATTGGGAGGGAGACAAACCATAAATGACTCTTAATCTCACAAAACAAACTGGGGGTTGCTGCGGGGAGGTGGGATTGGGGGAGGGGGAGCGGGCTATGGACATTGGGGAGGGGAAGCAAACCATAAGAGACTATGGACTCTGAAAAACAACCTGAGGGTTTTGAAGGGTCAGGGGTGGGAGGTTGGGGCAACCTGAGGGTTTTGAAGGGTCAGGGGTGGGAGGTTGGGGGAACAGGTGGTGGGTAATGGAGAGGGCACGTTTTGCATGGAGCACTGGGTGTTGTGCAAAAAGAATGAATACTGTTACGCTGAAAAAATAAATAAAATGAGAAAAAAAAAAGGGAGAGATCACAACTAAGACCAAGGAAATAGAAACAATCATCAGAAATTATTACCAACAGTTATATGCCAATAAGCTAAGCAACCTAGATGAAATGGATGCATTCCTGTAAAATTATAAGCTCCCAAAATTGAACCAGGAAGAAATTGACAACCTGAATAGACCAATATCTAGTAACGAGATTGAAGCAGTGATCAAAAACCTCCCAAAAAACAAGAGCCCAGGACCTGACGGATTCCCTGGGGAATTCTACCAAACTTTCAAAGAAGAAATAACACCAATTCTCCTGAAGCTGTTCCAAAAAATTGAAGCAGAAGGAAAACTTCCAGACTCTTTTTATGAAGCCAGCATTACCCTGATCCCCAAACCAGGCAAAGACCCTACCAAAAAGGAGAATTTCAGACCAATATCACTGATGAATATGGATGCAAAGATTCTCAACAAGATCCTAGCAAACAGGATCCAGCAGCACATTAAAAAGATTATCCACCATGACTAGGTGGGATTCATCCCTGGGTTGCAAGGTTGGTTCAACATTCGCAAATCAATCAATGTGATAGAACAAATCAATAAGAGAAGAGAGAAGAACCACATGGTCCTCTCAATTGATGCAGAAAAAGCATTTGACAAAATCCAGCATCCGTTCCTGATTAAAACTCTTCAAAGTATCGGGATAGAGGGAACATTCCTGAACTTCATAAAATCTATCTATGAAAGAACCACAGCAAATATCATCCTCAATGGGAAAAAGCTTGCAGCCTTCCTATTGAGATCAGGAACACGACAAGGATGCCCACTCTCACCACTCTTGTTCAACATAGTATTAGAAGTCCTAGCAACGGCAATCAGACAACAAAGAGAAATAAAAGGTATCCAAATTGGCAAGGAAGAAGTCAAACTCTCTCTCTTCGAAGATGACATGATTCTTTATATGGAAAACCCCAAAGACTCCACCCCCAAACTACTAGAACTCATACAGCAATTCAGTAACGTGGCAGGATACAAAGTCAATGTACAGAAATCAGTGGCTTTCTTATACACTAAGAATGAAAATACAGAAAGGGAAATTAGAGAATTGATTCCATTTACTATAGCACCAAGAACCATAAGATACCTGGGAATAAACCTAACCAAAGAAGTAAAGGATCTGTACTCGAGGAACTACAGAACACTCATGAAAGAAATTGAAGAAGTCACAAAAAGATGGAAGACTGTTCCATGCTCTTGGATTGGAAAAATAAACATTGTTAAAATGTCTATATTGCCTAGAGCAATTTATACTTTTAATGCCATTCCGATCAAAATTCTACTGATATTTTTCAAAGAGCTGGAGCAAATAATCCTAAAATTTGTATGGAATCAGAAGAGACCCCGAATTGCTAAGGAAATGTTGAAAAACAAAAACAAAACTGGCGGCATCACGTTACCTGATTTCAAGCTTTACTACAAAGCTGTGATCACCGGGGTACCTGGCTGGGGGTTAAGCCTCTGCCTTCGGCTCGGGTTGTGATCTCAGGGTCCTGGGATCGAGCCCTGCATCAGGCTCTCTGCTCAGCAGGGAGCCTGCTTCCTCCTCTCTCTCTGTCTGCCTCTCTGCCTACCTGTGATCTCTCTCTCTGTCAAACAAATAAATAAAATCTTAAAAAAAAAAAAAAGCTGTGATCCCAAGACATCATGGTACTGGCATAAAAACAGACACATAGACCAGTGGAACAGAGTAGAGAGCCCAGATATGGGCCCTCGACTCTATGGTGAAATAATCTTCGACAAAACAGGAAAAAATATACAGTGGAAAAAAGACAGTCTCTCCAATAAATGGTGCTGTGAAAACTGGACAGCGATATGTAGAAGAATGAAACTCGACCATTCTCTTACACCATACACAAAGATAAACTTGAAATGGATAAAAGACCTCAACATGAGACAGGAATCCATCAGAATCCTAGAGAAGAACATAGGCAGTAACCTCTTCGAAATCAGCCACAGCAACTTCTGCAAAAATGATCTTTTGGGACTTCATCAAGATCAAAAGCTTCTGCACAGCAAAGGAAACAGTCAAGAAAACAAAAAGGCAATGCACGGAAGGGGAGAAGATATTTGCAAACGACAGTACAGACAAAAGGTTGATATCTAGGGTCTATAAAGAACTCCTCAAACTCAACACACACAAAACAGTTAATCTTATCAAAAAAGGGACAGAAGATAGGATGTCATTCAAAACAGAGGAGAGATAAAAATTTTCCAGGACAAACAGAAACTAAAAGAATTTGTGATCAACAAATGAACCTTACAGGGGATTACACACACACACACACACACACACACACACACACACACACACACACATCTCCTGTAAAATTATATATATATATATATAAAATTTCATGTTCAGTTAGCCAACAAATAGTACATCATTAGGTTTTGAGGTAGTGTTCAATGATTTTTAGTTGTGTATAATACCCAGTGATCATCAAAATATATACCCTCCTTGATACCCATCAACTGGCTACTGCATCTCCCCACCACCCCTCCCTTCTGTAATCCTCAGTTTATTTCCCAGAGTCCTGAGTCTCTCATGGTTTGTCTCCCTCTCTGATTTCTTCCCCTTCAGTTTTCCCTCCCTTCCCCATGGTCTCCCGTTCTATTCCTTATGTTCCACATAAGAGTGAAACCATATGATAATTGGTTTTCTCTTTTTGACTTATTTCCTTTAGCATAATTTCCTCCAGCTGCATCCATGTTTATACAAATGGGTATTCATCCTTTCTGATGGCTGAATAATATTCCATTGTATATATGTACCATTAGCTGTCAGGGAACTACAAATCAAAACCACAGTGAGATATCACCTTACACTAGTTGGAATGGCAAAAATTAACAAGGTGGGAAACAACAGTTGTTGGCGAGGACGCAGAGAAAGGGGAACTCTCTTACATTGTTGGTAAAAATGCGAACTTGTATAGCCACCCTGGGAAACAGCATGGAAGTTCCTCAGGATGTTAACAATAGAGCTACACTATGACCCAGCAATTGCACTACTAGGTATTTACGCCAAAGATAGAAATGTAGTGATCCAAAAGGGCATCTGCACCCCAATATTTATAGCAGCAATGTCCACAGTAGCCAAACTGTGGAAAGTGCCAAGATGTCCTTCAACAGATGAATGGATAAAGAAGATGTGGTGTACATATATATTACTCAGGCATCAAAAAAATGAAATCTTACTATTTGCAATGACGTGGATGGAACTGGAGGGGATTATGCTACTCGAAATAAGTCAATCAGAGAAAGGCAATTAATTATATGATATAACTTATAAATGGAATTTAAGAATCAAAACAGAAGATCATAGGGGAAGAGAGGAAAAAATAGAACAAGATGAAATGAGAGAGGGAGACAAACCACAAGAGACTCTTAGTCATAGGAAACAAACTGAGGCTTGCTGGAGGGGAAGGGTGGATGGGGTAACTGGGTGATTGACATTAAGGAGAGCACATGATGTAATGAACACTGAGTATTATATAAGACTCATGAATGACTGACTCTACCTTTGAAACCAATGATACATCATATGTTAATTAATTGAATTTAAATTAAAAAATAAATAAATAAATAATAAATTTAAAACGTGTGTCCTGGGGCGCCTGGGTGGCTCAGTGGATTAGGCTGCTGCCTTCGGCTCAGGTCATGATCTCAGGGTCCTGGGATCGAGCCCCGCATCGGGCTCTCTGCTCCGCAGGGAGTCTGCTTCCTCCTCTCTCTCTGCCTGCCTCTCTGCCTACTTGTGATCTCTCTCTCTGTCAAATAAAAAAGAAAAAAAAAATTTAAAACGTGTGTCCTGTCTCACTAATTACACTGTTGGCTTTCTGAGTACAAAAACTAGATCTGATACTTCTTTGCAGCCTTTTGGGTCTCAGGCCATTGCTGCATGTTCAGTTGCATCTGTCTCTCCATTCTTCAAACCACTGGAACAGTTAGAATCTTTATGTTAAAATTCAGTAATTATCTTCTTCCAGTTGCATTGTAAAAAACAACAACAACAACAACAAATACAGCTATTTCTTGGCTTATCAAGTAGTTTTTCCTTTAGTTAATAATTGCCTTATTTTAAAATCTGCTTCAGTGGTCTCTCCTTTTTTCCTGCTTGTATGTCTTTACTGATATCATAAACCTAACAATAAATTATTCCTTGTTTTTTATGCTCTGTAGGCCTTCTTACTTGGTTTGCTTCCAAGTTTGGATGAGGCAAACTCTTCAGCATCCCTGTAACAGAAAACTCATCTGAGGTATGCTATTTTGGATGTTTTTATTCCAGCATCATACTTTATTGTCACTTTGGCCAGATTAAAACACCTCCACACCACCCACTGGGGATGCTTTGCCTGCATATCTCCATAACTGTCCCACGGGGACCCCCGAGTACTCAGTATATCTTACCCTGGCCTCCAGAATCAATGCAGTTTGAGCTGTGGCCAAAGGCTAGTGAACATGAATGGAGACTCAGCCCAAAGCTGCAGGCCAAAGAGAATCCACAACTTTTTTTTTTTTTTTAAGATTTTATTTGACAGATAGAGATCACAAGTAGGCAGAGAGACAGGCAGAAAGAGGAGGAAGCAGGCCCCCTGCTGAGTGGAGGGTCCATGCAGGGCTCGATCCCAGGACCATGGGATCATGACCTGAGCCGAAGGCAGAGGCTTTAACCCACTGAGCCACCGAGGCGCCCCGAGAATCCACAAACTTGAGCATTAGTTTCTTCCTTTGGGAAAGGAAAAGGGAGGTTGTTAGCACCTGGTCTGGTGCAGTGCATGGTTTAGAAGACAAACAAGCTTAAGCATTTGGCCACAAGAGGGCTCAAGAAGGAAGTGTAGGGGCGCCTGGGTGGCTCAGCGGGTTAAAGCCTCTGCCTTCGGCTCAGGTCATGATCCCAGCGTCCTGGGATCGAGCCCCGCATCGGGCTCTCTGCTTGGCTGGGAGCGTGCTTACTCCTCTCTCTCTCTCTGCCTGCCTCTCTGCCTACTTGTAATCTCTATCTATCAAAAAAAATAAATCCAAAAAAAAAAAAAAAAAGAAGGAAGTGTAATCCATACAAGTTCTGAAAATCCTCTAAATCACTAGAGTCACTTGGAATCACTAGCTGGGCTGCTAGAAGGTCTTTTTCTCCTGATGTCGGTCAGTCATTTATCCAATCCCTTAACCCATGAATGAAAAATGAAATATTATTCCACCATAAAAAAGGGAATCTCATCGTTTTTCAACAACATAAATAGCAAGATAGCGATGTGGCTAAACCTTGAGGGCATTACCCCAAGTGAAATGAGTCAGATGGAGAAAGACAAATATTGTACAATCTCACCTACTCTTGGAATTTAAAAATCCGAACTCATGGAATATAGAATAGACTGGTAGTTGTCAGGGGCTGGGGAATGGGGGAAATCTGGATATTAGTCAAAGGGTATAAACCCTTGGTTCTAAGATGCTTGAAGACTGGGATCCAACATACAGCTTCGTGACTACGGTAAACTACATGGCATTGTATACTTGAAAGTTGCTAATAAAATAGTTCTTAAATATTCTCATTACAAAATAAAAAGTAATTATGTGAGGTGTTGGATGTGTTAACTACTTTATTATGGAAATCAATTCACAGGATACATGCGCATCAAATTATTCATGTTTGCATAATTACACAGAGAAAAGTCTGGAAGGCAACATAGGTAACATTACCAACTTGGTTGTTAGGAATAGGAGTGGGAGAAGTATTTTTTATTGCATAGGTTTTTTTTCCCCAAAGATGTATTTATGTATGAAAGGGAGCAAGAGAGAGAGAGAGAGAGAGAGTGAGCCAGGGTTGGAGCAGAGGGAGAAGGACAAGTGGACTCTGCTGAGCATGGAGCCAGATGTGGAGCTCATCTCAGGACTACCTAAGCCAAAACCAGGGTGCTTAAGCGACTGAGCCACTCAGGCCCCCCTATTGCATAGTGTTTTCTATTGTTTTGGTATGTGCTTCTTGAGAATGTATTAGGAATGAGATTCTGTATTATCAATTTAAAAATAAAGGAAGTAAAAATACTCTGTTTTTCCAGTGTCTTAGGGTTAACTAAACTCCTACTTTTAAGTGCCTGGAAAGTTTGATTGCTTATGCAAATGTCTCATTATTTTTTAGCAGATGAGTATTTACTTAAGTCCAAATATTCTATATAATTTCTGTTTAGCTGAATGTAGAAAATGGGATAAAAATAGGGGAGGGGAAATGGAGTTTCACATTTTTCTACCTGTGCCTTTGGTCAATTTGTGATGACATACAGGGATTCTTCAGACATTGAGAGGACTTATCCAATCTTATATGCATGTTGGAAATATATTTTATCAGTCTAGTTTTGTCTTTTATTTTTTTAAAAGGCTTTTAAAAATTTTAATTCTAGTATAGTTAACACACAGTGTTATATTAGTTTCAGGTGTACAAGATAGTGATTCAGTGCTTCTATACATTTCTCAGTGCTCATCACAAGTGTACTCATGATCCCCTCCACCCATTTCACTCATCCCCCTACCAGTTTGCTTTCTCTAGTTAAGAGTCCACTTGTTGGTTTATCTCATTTTTTCTCTGTTTTCTTTCTTACATTCCAAATATAAGTGAAATCATATGGTATTATTCTTTCCCTGACTTATTTCACATAGCATTTTACTCTCTAGATCCATACATGCTCGTGCAAATATCAAGATTTCATTCTTTTTATGACAGTATATTCCATTATACATATATGCTTCTGAACATATGTATTATATAAGTGTATATATATACATGCATATATGTTTCTTTGTCAGTATACAGATATCTTTATGTCTCTCTTTATATTATATATATATATACTTCTTTTTTTATCGCTTCATTTATGGATAGACACAAGGGCTGCTTCCAAAATTTGGCTGTTGTAAATAATACTATAATAAACATAGGGATGCATATATCTTTTTGAATTAGTGTTTTAGTTTTCTTTAGGTTAATACATAGTAGTGAAATTACTGGGTCATATGGTAATTTTATCTTTAATTTTTTGAGGAACCTCCATACTGTTTTCCACAGTGGCTGCACCAGTTTGCATTCCCACCAACATTGCCAGAAGGTTCCTTTTCCTCCACATCCTCACCAACACTTGTTTTTTCTTGTTTCTTATTTTAGCCATTCTGACAAGTGTGAGGTGTATCTCCTTGTAGGTTGATTTCTATTTCCCTGATATAAGTGATGCTGAACATCTTTTCATATGTCTGTTGACCATCTGTATATTTTCTTTAGAGAAATGTCTGTTCAAGTCTTCTGTCCATTTTTAATTTTTACTTTTTTATTATTCTGTTTAATTAGCCAACATGTAATACATCATTAGTCTTTGATGTAGTGCTCAATGATTCATTAATGCATATAACACCCAGTACTCATCACAACACCTGCCCTCCTTAATACCCATCAACTGGCTACCCCATCCCACCACCCACCTCTCTTGTGTAACCCTTGGTTTGTTTCCCAGAATCCAGAGTCTCTCATGGTTTGTGTCCCTCTCTTATTACTTCCCATTTTTCTCTCCCTTCCCCTATGGTCCTTCACACTATTCCTTATGTTTCACATATGAGTGAAACCATATGATAATTATCTTTCTTTCTTTGGTTTATTTCACTTAACATAATCCCCTCCAGTTCCATCCATGTCGATGCAATGGGTAGGTATTCATCATTTCTGATGGCTGGTAATATTCCATTATATATATGAACCACATCTTCTTTATGCATTCATCTGTTGAGGCACATTTTGGCTCATTGCACAGTTTGGCTATTGTGGACATTTCTGCTATGAACACTGGGATGCATGTGCACCTTCTTTTCACTACATCTGTATCTTTGGGGGTAAATACCTGGTAGTGCAATTACTGGATAGTAGGGTAGCTCTATTTTTAACTTTTTGAGGAACCTCCATACTGTTTTCCAGGGTCGCCGCACCAGCTTGCATTCCCACCAGCAGTGTAAGAGGTTTCCCCTTTCTCCATACCCTTGCCAGAATTTGTTTCCCGTCTTGTTAATTCTGCCCATTTTTTAATTAGATTATTTGTTCTTTGGGTGTTGAGTTTTAAAATTCTTTGTACATATTGGAAACCCACACTTTGTAGGATATGTAATTTGCTAATATATTCTCCCATTGAGTAGGTTAACTTTTAGTTTTGTTGCCTGTTTCCTTTGCTGTGCAGAGACTTTTTATTTTGTTGTTGTCCCAGTAGTGTATTTTGGCTTTTGTTTCCCTTGCCTCAGGAGACATATCTAGAAAACTGTTATTACAGTTGATGTCAGAGAAATGACTGTCTATGCTTTCCTCTAGGATTTTTATGGTTTTACGTTTTATATTTAGGTCTTTAATCCATTTTGAGTTTATTTTAATATATGGTGTATGGAAGTGGTCCAGTTTCCTTCATTCTCTCACATGTTGCTGTCCAGTTTTCCCAACACCATTTGTTGAAGAGACTGTCTCTCTCTTTGCATATAAGCATGGGTTTCTTTATTAGGTCCCTATTTTGTTCTTTTGATCTGTGAGTCTAATTTTGTGCCAGTACTGTACTGTTTTGATTACTATAGCTTTATAGTATCCCTTGAAATCTGGGATTGTGGTTCTCCTACTTTTGTTCTTCTTTTTCAAGACAGCTTTGCCTATTCAGGGTCTTTTGTGGTTCCATACAAAATCTGGATTATTTGTTTTAGTTCTCTGGAACATACTGTTAGTTTTTTTTTTTTAAACTATCTACTTTTCACTTTTTTCTTTTTTTTTAAATTTCTTTTCAGGGTAACAGAATTCATTGTTTTTGCACCACACCCAGTGCTCCATGCAATGTGTGCCCTCCATAATACCCACCACCTTGCTCCCCCAACCTCCCACCCCTCACCCCCTGCCCCTTCAAAACCTTCAAGTTGTTTTTCAGAGTCTATAGTCTCTCATGGTTCATATCCCCTTCCAATTTCTCTCAACTCCCTTCTCCTCTCCATCTCCCCATGTCCTCTGTGTTATTTGTTATGCTCTGCAAATAAGTGAAACCGTATGATAATTGACTCTCTCTGCTTGACTTATTTCACTCAGCATAATCTCTTCTAGTCCCATCCATGTTGATACAAAGGTTGGGTATTCATCCTTTCTGATGGAGGCATAATACTCCATAGTGTATATGGACCACATCTTCCTTATCCATTCATCCGTTGAAGGGCATCTTGGTTCTTTCCACAGTTTGGCCACCGTGACCATTGCTGCTATAAACATTGGGGGTACAGATGGCCCTTCTTTTCACTACATCTGTATCTTTGGGGTAAATACCCAGTAGTGCAATTGCAGTGTCATAGGGAAGCTCTATTTTTAATTTCTTAAGGAATCTCCACACTGTTCTCCAAAGTGGCTGCACCAACTTGCATTCCCACCAACAGTGTAAGAGGGTTTCCCTTTCTCCACATCCTCTCCAACACACGTTGTTTCCTGTCTTGCTAATTTTGGCCATTCTAACTGGTGTAAGGTGGTATCTCAATGTTGTTTTAATTTGAATCTCCCTGATGGCTAGTGATGATGAATATTTTTCATGTGTCTGATAGCCATTTGTATGTCTTCATTGGAGAAGTGTCTGTTCATATCTTCTGCCCATTTTTTGATATGATTATCTGTTTTGTGTGTGTTGAGTTGTGTGTGTGTGTTTTTTTTTTTTTAACTGGGATTGCAGTCAATCCCTAGATGGCTTTGGGTAGTATGGACATTCTAATATTTGTTCTTTCAACCCATGATCATGGAATATCATTCCATTTGTTTGTGTCCTCATCAATTACTTTTATCAGTGTTTTAGAATTTTCAGAGTACAGGTCTTTGACCTCCTGGGTTAAGTTTTTTCCTAGCTATTAATATTTTTGGTGCAAATGATGGGATTGTTTTCTTAATTTCTCTCTGCTACTTGATTATGATATCTAGAAATGCAGTGAATTTCTGTATATTGATATATCTTGCAATCTTACTGAATTCATTTATCAGTTGCTAGTTTTGGGGGGTCTTTAGGGGTTTGTGTATTTAGTATCATGTCATCTGCAAATAGTGAAAGTTTGACTTCTTTTTGACCAGTTTGGATGCCTTTTATTTCTTTTCTTGTCTGATTGCTCTGGCTAGAACTTCCAGTACTATGTTGAATAAAGGTGGTGAGAGTGGACATTGTCTTGTTCCTGACCTTAGGAGTAAATTCTCAGTTTTCCACCATTAAGTCTGATGTGAGTTGTGGTTCTTTCATATATGGCCTTTGTTATATGGAGATACATTCTCTCTGGACCTACTTTGTTGAGAGTTTTTATCATGAATGGATATTGTACTTTGTCAAATGCTTTTTCTGCATCTTTTGAAATGACCATATAGTTTTTGTCCTTTCTCATGTAGAAGTGATGTATTACATTGATGGATTTGCAAAGATTCAACCACTTTGGATCCTAGGAGTAAATCCCACTTGATCATGGTGAGTTTTGTTTTTAAGATAATGTTAGATTTCAAGGGGCACCTGGGTGGCTCAGTGAGTTAAAGCCTCTGCCTTCAACTCAGGTCATGATCCCAGGGATCAAGGCCCACATCGGGCTCTCTGCTTAGCAGGGAGCCTGCTTCCCCCTCTCTCTGCCTGCCTCTCTGCCTACTTGTGGTCTCTGTCTGTCAAATAAATAAAAATCTTTAAAAAAAAAGATAATGTTAGATTTCATATGCTAATATTTTTCTGAGGATTTTTGCACCTATGTTCATCAGAGATATTCACCGGTAGTTCTCTCTTTTTTTGTAGTGTCTTTTGTAGTGTCTTTATCTGTTTTGGTATCATGGAAATGCTGGCCCCATAGAATGCATTTTGAAGTTTTCCTTTGGCTTCGAGTTTTTGGAATATTTTGAGAAGCATAGGTTCTTATCTTGCTTTAAATGTTTGTTAAAATTTACTTGTGAAACTCTCTGGTCCTGGACTTTTGTTTTTTGGGACTTTTTTGATTACTGATTCAATTTCATTGCTGGTAATCAGTCTATTCAAATTTTCTATTTCTTCTTAATTCAGTTTTGGGTGGTTATGTTCTAGGTATTTATCCTTTCTTCTAGGGGGTCCAATTTGTTGACATATAATTTTCATAATATTCTCTTCTAATGCTTTGTATTTCTGTGCTGTTGGTTATTTCTCTTCTTTCATTTTTTATTTTATTTGAGTTCTCTCTCTCTCTCTCTCTCTTTCTCTCCACCTCTTCCTCCCTCCCACCCTTTCTCTTTTTCAGTTGGTCTTGTTAAAGATTTATCAATTTTGCTGATCTATTCAAAGGATCAGCTTGTGGTTTCATTGGTCTGTTGTATGATTATTTAGTTTCTATTTCATTTATTTCTGTTCTAATCTTTTTTTCTTTTCCTTCCTTCTCCTTCCTTCCTTCCTTCCTCCTGTTCTTTGGTTTATTTGGTCTTCATTTTCTAGCTCTTTTAGGTGTAAAGTTAAGTTGTTTGAGATTTTTCTTGCTTTTTGAGATAAACCTGTATTGCTACTAACTGGGGTCTTTGCTGCTTCCCAGAGATTTTTGGACTGTTGTGTTTTCATTTTCATTTGTGTCCTTGTATTTTTTAATTTTTTCTTTGATTCTTTTCTTGACCCATTCATGGTCTGGGAGCATCTTATTTAACCCCATGTATTTGTGTCCTTTCTAGATTTTTTCTTGTGGTTGATTACTAGTTTCGTAGTATTGTGGTCAGAAAAGATGCATGGTATGACTTCATTCTTTTGAGACTTGTTGTGTGACCTCATGTGATCCATTCTGGAAAATGTTCTATGTGCATTTCAAGGTTTTAAAAAATATATTTGATGGGTAGATGAGAGAGAGAGAGGGATAAATATATATATAGAGAGAGAACAGGGGAGAGGCAGATGGAGATGGAGAGGTACAGAGAGAATTTCAAGCAGACCCCCTGCTGAGCATGGAGTCCAAAGCAGGGCTCAATTTCATGACCCCAAGATTATGATCTGAGGTGAAATCAAGAGTCAGATGCTTAACTAACTGAGCCACCAGGTACCCCTCTATATGCATTTTAAACAGATGTGTATTTTGCTGTTTTAGGATGGAATGCGCTGAATATATCTGTTTAGATTTATCTAGTCTTTTTTTTTTCTTCATTCGTTTATTTGTTTATTTACAGCATAACAGTGTTCATTGTTTTGGCATCACACCCAGTGCTCCATGCAGTATGTGCCCTCCCTATTACCCACCACCTGGTTCCTCAACCTCCCACCCCCCCCCCCTTCAAAACCCTCTGGTTGTTTTTCAGAGTCCATAGTCTCTCATGGTTCATCTCCCTTTCCAGTTTCCCTCAACTCCCTCTCCTCTCCATCTCCCCATGTCCTACATGTTATTTGTTATGCTCCACAAATAAGTGAGACCATATGATACTTGACTCTCTCTGCTTGACTTATTTCGCTCAGCATAATTTCTTCCAGTATGGGAGAAGATATTTGCAAATGACAGTACAGACAAAAGGTTGATATCCAGGATCTATAAAGAACTTCTCAAACTCAACACACACAAAACAGATAATCATATCGAAAAATGGGCAGAAGATATGAACAGACACTTCTCCAACGAAGACATACAAATGGCTATCAGACACATGAAAAAATGTTCATCATCACTAGCCATCAGGGAGATTCAAATTAAAACAACATTGAGATACCACCTGACACCAGTTAGAATGGCCAAAATTAGCAAGACAGGAAACAACGTGTGTTGGAGAGGATGTGGAGAAAGGGGAACCCTCTTACACTGTTGGTGGGAATGCAAGTTAGTGCAGCCACTTTGGAGAACAGTGTGGAGACTCCTGAAGAAATTAAGAATAGAGCTTCCCTATGACCCTGCAATTGCACTGCTGGGTATTTACCCCAAAGATACAGATGTAGTGAAAAGAAGGGCCATCTGTACCCCAATGTTTATAGCAGCAATGGTCACGGTGGCCAAACTGTGGAAAGAACCACGATGCCCTTCAACGGATGAATGGATAAGGAAGATGTGGTCCATATACACAATGGAGTATTATGCCTCCATCAGAAAGGATGAATACCCAACTTTTGTAGCAACATGGACGGGACTGGAAGAAATTATGCTGAGCGAAATAAGTCAAGTAGATTTATCTAGTCTAATGTGCCATTCAAAGTCACTGTTTCCTTGTTGATTTTCTGTTTGGATATTCTATCCATTGATGTAAGTGAGACATTAAAGTCCCCAACTATTATTGTATTATTATCAAATACTTCCTGTATTTTTGTTAATAGCTGCTTATTATATTGGGTGCTCCAATGTTGGATGCATAAATGTTTACAACTGTTATATCTTCTTGTTGGATTGTTCCTTTAATGATTATATATTGTCCTCCTTTGTCTTTTGTTATAGTCTTTGTTTTAAAGCCTATTTTGATTTGATGAGGACTGGGTGTTACGAACTATGAACTATGATTCATTGAACATTATATTAAAAAACTAATGATGTACTATACCTTGGCTAATTGAATTTAAATAAAAAAAGAGGTTTTCTAAAAAAAATAAAGTCTATTGTGTCTGATACAATTATCACTACCCTCGTTTCTTTTCACTTCATTTTGCATGAGCAATGCTTTTCTATCTTTCATTTTCTACCTGCATGTGTCTTTGGGTCTGAAATAAGTTTCTTGAAGCAGCATACAGATGAGTCTTGCTTTTTTATCCATTCCATCACCCTATGTCTTTGGATTAGAGCATTTAGTCCATTTACATTCTAAATGGACTAATTATTAATGGGTATGTACTTACTGCCATTTTGTTACTTGTTTTGTGTTTGCAGTTTTCTCTGTTGCTTTCTTCTCTTGCTGTCTTCACATATGGTTTACTGGCTTTCCGTAATGATATGTTTGGATTCCTTTCTCTTTATTTTTTGCATATATATTACTGATTATTGAATTGTCATTACCATTAGGTTTATATATAATCTGTTACACATATAGCAATCTGTGGTAAGTTGTGGTTGCTTAAGTTTGAACCCGTGCTTTATTCTTATCCCCATTCCCCTCCATTTTAGGTATATGGTGTCATATTTTACATCTTTTTATTTTGTGAATCCCTTGACTACTTTTTAAAAAATATTTTATTTATTTATTTGACAGAGAGAGATCACAAGCAGATAGAGAGGCAGGCAGAGAGAGAGAGAGGGAAGCAGGCTCCCTGCTGAGCAGAAAGCCCGATGCGGGACTCGATCCCAGGACCCCAAGATCATGACCTGAGCTGAAGGCAGAGGCTTAACCCACTGAGCCACCCAGGTGCCCCCTTGACTACTTTTTGTAATTTTTTTTACTACTTTACAATTAATTTATAATTAATTTTACTGCTTTTGTGCTTCCTACCTTTTAACTCCAGTTTATGGTCTTTCCTTCCTAATCAAAGAGTCCCCTTTCACATTTCTTGTAGGTCTGGTTTAGTAGTCATGAATTCCTTTAACTTTTGTTTATCTGGGAAACACTTTATCCTTTCTATTATTCTGAATTATAGCCTTGCTGGATCGAGTATTCTTGGTTGCAAGCTTTTTTCTTTCAGCATTTTGAATATATCATGCCACTTCTTTCAAATCTTCAACGTTTCTATTGAAAAATCAGCAGATAGCCTTGTGGGGTTTTCCCTTTTATGTAATTGTTTTCTCTTCACTTGCTGCTTTTAAAATTCTCTCTTTATCACTACTTTTTGCCATTTTAAATACCACACATATGGGTGTGGACCTCTTTGGGCTGATTATGTTGGGGGCTCTGTGTGCCTACTCAGTCTAGGTTTCTGTTTCCTTCCCAGATTCAGGAAGTTTTCAGCTATTATTTCTTCAAAGACATTTGTAATTCTTTTTCTCTCTCTTCTTCTTTTGTGATCCCTATAATGAGAATGTTATTATACTTCATGATGTTGCTGAGTTCCCTCAGTCTGTTTTTCTTTATTATTATTATTGTTGTTGTTGCTGCTGTTGTTGTTATTTTTCTCCTGTTCAGCTTGATTATTTTCCATTACTTTGTCCTCCAGATCACTGGTCTGTCTTTCTGTTTCCCGTGGTCTTCTTTTTATTGCATCCATATATTCTTTCAACTACTGAGTTCTTCATCACTGGCCAGTTATTTTTATATTTTTCATCTCTTTGCTAAGAGTCTCATGGAGGTCCTCTATTCTTTTCTCAAGTCCAGTGAGGATCTTAATAACCTTCACTCCAAATTCTTTATCGTACATATTACTTACCTGTGTTTCATTTAGCTCTCTTGCTGTGATTTTCTCCTGTCCTTTCATTTGGGACACATTCCTGTTTCCTTTGTCTAACTCTTCTGCCTTTCCTTGTATTAGGAGGGTCCACTATGTCTCCTGTTCTATTTTGTTTGTTTCAGGATTTATTTATTTATTCTATATCTCCTGTTCTTGAAGTACTGGCCTTATGAAGAAGAAGTCCTGTACTGCCCTGTATGGCAATGTGTCTTCTTCATTACACATCAGAGGTGTCTTCTGTGGGTGTTAGGTACACCTTACTATTGTGGCTGAGCTGTTTTTGCTTTCAGTCTGTTCATCTACTCTCTTTGGAGAGCCATTTGCAGGAGTGTTTGGTCCCTGTGTTGTTACTGGGCCAATCTGGGGCTCTCTTGAGCTTAAGTTGAATGAGGTCACTCATTTGCCCAAATAGTGGTAACACCAAACTGCAAGGGACTTTCCCTCTTTTGTTCCTTGAGAAGCTTTTGTTGGTATATGTGGCCTGCAGTCAGACTAGGTGTTTGCCTCATATCACTGCTGGGGTGTAGTCAGATTGGTGTGTGTGGTTATCCAGATCTCTCTATTGCTGAATTTGAATTAGATTTATCAGTATGAATCACTCCTCTCTACTCCCTCCCATCCCACTCTGTGTGTGTATGTATTTTCTATGTGTTTTTTAGTGTGCTAGTTCAGAAACCAACCCCACAACAATGAGCATGTCCTTTGGTCCCAGATCATGATCCTAAGGGACCATTAAACCATAAGAAACATATGTTTTTGAAGAAATGTCTGATTCCAGGTCCGAGGAAGGAAATCAATTGGATGAGCTTGAAAAGTTTTGTCATACCAGATATCAAAGATTACTAGGGACTTTGTTTATTTATTTATTAACATATAATATATTATTTGCTTTAGGGGTACAGGTCTGTGAGTCATCAGTCTTACACAATCCACAGTACTCACCATAGCAATACCCTCCCCAATGTCCATAACCCAGCCCACCCTATCCCCCCACCCTAGACCCCTCAGCAATCCTCAGTTAGTTTCCCGAGATGAAGAGTCTCTTATGGTTTGTCTCCCTCTCCAGTCCCATCTTGTTTCATTTTTTCCCCTCCTCCAAGGCTTTATAACAGATGGAACTGTGAGTCTTAGACTTTATTTAACTAGGAGATTCTAACAAAATTAGCAATCATGTTGGACAAAAAGAGGGATAAACCAAGAAATGAACTCTTAATTATAGAGAAAAAACTGTTGACTATCAGATGGGAGGTGGGTGGGGGGATGGGTTAAGTAGGTGATGGGTTTTAAGGGTGCAGTTGTGATGGACATGGGGTGTTGTATGTAAGTATTGAATCACTGAATTGTAGAACTGAAACTAATATTACACTATATGTTAATTAGGTGGAATTTAATAAAAACTTTTTAAAAAAAGGATGGAGGTTCTAGGGAAACTCAAAGACAGCAGGTGAGACAAAAATAAGAACAAGGTATCTAATTCATCTGAAACACCCATAGCTACAGTAAACAGTAAACACAGTCCAATTCATTTGCAGATAAACATAAGACCTCACATAGAAGCCCTATTTTCCTCAGTTCTTTTTGTCCATTATGTAATGTCCAGCTTCCATTGAAACATTACAAGGCATAGTAAAACAAACAAACAAACAAACAAAAGAAAACAAAACATGAAGAGGGCATACATGAGAACCAGACTCATATATCGTAGAAATGTTGAAATGATCAGACTGGGATTCTAAAATAAGTGTATGTTTGGATAGTACATGAAAAATAGTACATAAAAGCTAATGATGTACTATATGTTGGCTAATTGCACTTAATCAAAATAAATAAATAAATAAAAATAAATAAAATAACTGTATGTTTAAGAAGCTAAGGACTCTAGTAGAAGAGTAGACAAAATGCAGGAGCCAATGGATAATATCTGTAGAGCAGTGGAATCTATGAGAAAGAATAAAAATGAAGTGGTAAAAAAAGGTAGAAAAAAATTAAGAATGGCTTTAATGAACTCAGCAAACATGTACATTGTTGAGGAAAAAATTAGTGAGCGTTGTGATATGTCATTAGAAACTTCCAGAATTGAAATGTAAAGTAAAGGATGAATGAAAAAGATAAAACAGAGTATCTAAGAGTTTTGGAATAATTACAGAAGGCATATCTATGTGTCATGGGGATATGAGGAAGAACAAACAAACAATTAGAATAATGACTGAAAACTTTCTATAGATAATGAGGGGGAAAAAGAGAGAGAGAGAGAGACAAGCCAAGAAACAGATGCTTAACTATGAGAACAGACCATCAAAACACCTGAATTCAACAGCTAGATTGGTCTGTGGGGGGATTGGTAAAGTTGGTTTTGGGGATTAAGGAGAGCACTTGTGATGATCAGGGGTTGATATATGGAAGTGCTGACTCACTATATTGCACACCTGAAACCAGTATTACACTCTATGTTAAGTGATAATTAAATAAAAACTAAAAAACAAGAAATCATAAATTAATGCAATTTTTTGAGAGTGATTTGATAACAGCTAAGAATTTAATACAATTAAAAGAAATTGGGGGTGCCTGGGTGGCTCAGTGGGTTAAAGCCTCTGCCTTCGGCTCAGGTCATGATCCCAAGGTCCTGGGATGGAGCCCCACATCCGACTCTCTGCTCAGCGGGGAGCCTGCTTCCTCCTCTCTCTCTCTCTGCCTGCTTCTCTGCCTACTTGTGATCTCTCTCTGTCAAATAAATAAATAAAATCTTAAAAAAAAAAGAAATTGGAGGGGGAGATGAACCATGAGAGACTATGGACTCTGGAAAACCATCTGAGGGTTTTGGAGGGGTGGGAGGTGGGAGGAGGGAAGGCTCACCATGGGTGAGCCTGGTGGTGGCTATTATGGAGGGCACGTATTGCATGGAACATTGGTTGTGTACATAAACAACGAATTCTGGAACACTGAAAAGAAATTTTAAAAAATAAATAAAAATTTTAAAAAGTTGTACAACATTTCAGATATGAGAATATTGCAAAAACAATGTAGACACGAAAAATTGGAGAAAATGAAACATTCATCAGCATGTTCATTAAATATTGATCAGTATTTTCATAAGTGAATATTAAGCCATCACTTAAAATGTGATTGATCATTTTTTAAAAAAATATTTTTATTTATTTGAGAGAGAGAGTGAGAGAGCATGAGAGGGGAGAAGGTTAGAGGGAGAAGCAGACTCTCCATGGAGCTGGGAGTCGGATGCAGGACTCCATCCTGGGAGTCTGGGATCATGACGTGAACTGAAGGCAGTCGTTCAACCAAATGAGCCACCCAGGTGCCCAACACATCATTGTTAATGTGGAAAAGTTTAATAGCCACACAAGCATGCATACACACACACACACACGCACGCATGCACGCACGCACGCGCGTGCGCACACATAAGAAGAAGAAGGTAGCAGGACAGTATATTTATTAAAATATCATTTACTTTAAAAGAATATATACAAATATTCTTGTAAACACACAGTAAAGTATTGTATGAATGCATTAGAAATTTATAATAATTTATATATACACAAATTATATACAATTATATATAATTTATAATAATTATATAATTATAATTTATAATCATATTTAGTTCTAGGAGATGGACCAGGAGCACCAAACAAATGGGGAGAGAGATATTTACACCTTACCTTATATTCTTCCATTTGATTTTAAAATTATGACCTGTGCTGAAAAATGCCATGTTTCTTAAATTGTAAAAGTGAATATTTTAAATGTGTTTTTGCTGATTTATTCAGCATCCCAGCCATCCTCACTTTTATGTAGTATTTTGTTGTTGTTGCTCTTTATTCTGAATATTGTTTCTTCACTTTCACCCCTCAATTCAGCAACACATAGAAGTGACCTGAGAGTATCTGACAATTGAGAAAGGAAATGTATGGCTGAACAACCACAGTTGGATAAATGTTGGAGGGCCTGGAATGGGCTGTGGACTTAACAGAATGTGAATTAGGCATAGGTGGCAAGTCCTCTGTCTCTTAGCAGGCTCTCGTAACTGTGGACAGAGGGTGTGTGGTAGAGAGTGTGCAGAGATCCTCTGTGAAAGACGTGCTTCATGAAACCTTGGTGATGAAGAAGAAGATTAAGTGGCCTCTAGGTTTTGATGTGTGTCTTTTGTAGGGATTAGAGGACTCATCAACTTGAGGGTAGCTTAGGCTCCGTAGGTATAAATGGAGTCAGGGAGAAGCACAGAGCAGATCAGGAGGCTGACCAGTCACAGCTTGGTTGTTGTGATGAGTAAGGGTCTGGGAGGAAGGCATCCTGGACATTGAGAAATTTCTGACAGGCAGTTTTTAAGTTTGCCCAGTGCACAAAAATTTCCAGGAGCTAAAACTTGATTATCTGGGCACCTGGGTGTCTCAGTCAGTTAACTGGCTGCCTTTGGCTCAGGTCATGATCCCAGGGTCCTGGGATCAAGTTCCACATCAGGTTCCCTGCTCAGTGGGGAGCCTGCTTCCCCCTTTCCCTCTACTCCTCCTCCCTGCTTGTGCTCTCTCAAATAAATAAATAAATAAAATCTTAAAGAAAAAAGTAAAACTTGATTATGCTCAGAGGGAAGAGTGAAAGTTTCTTCAGCTTTTCCTTGACTACATCCCTAGTGTGTCTCTGAGCCTGTGCAAATGATTCCTTAGTGTATAACTATCCTTGGGGACAGAAAAGGTAGAGAAAGAAAGAGGCAGAGAGAATGAGGGAGGGGGAAGATAGGTGGATTCCTCCCAGCACTACTTCTAGACTTTTCCTAAGCTCCTCTGTGTGGATGGTGTTCTTTGCCATGAGTGGAGACAGCAGGAGCTGTGCCTGTCTCCTAAGCACAGCTCTTTACTAGCCATGGGTAGTCTGGGCTGATGCCTGAAGAACAGTAGAACTTTCCAGCCCAGTCCCCATCTCTGGAGGTGAGTGTCTTCCAGGTATTCCCTTCAGTGAAGGACAGAGTAGAAGAGCATTATCATGAGAGGGTCTAGGCTTTGTTGCCATATAGAACAAGGATGCTTAGAGTCTGAAGAGTGGAGTAGGGGAGCTACAGAATAGATGACTCTCCATCAGATCATTGCTCTCTGGCCAAGGGCAGGTTGATGGTACCTAGTACTGGCAATGGGCGTACTCTGTGGCATCATCCAAGTCTGTGTTCTTTCATTTTTCATTCTGTCTTTCTTATATCTGCTTGCCATCTTGTTGGGGCTCTCCTGGAAGACAGAATGCAGACTGACTGGGCGGTGCTTTGGAGAAGAGTGAATGGAGGGAAAGGTAGTCAGGTTGGATACTTTTTGTTTCTTCTTTGATCTATTAATTGATATATTTATTCAAAAATATTTATAGAATATATACTTTGTCAGAGTCTGTTCTTGTCACAGGTGGTAATACACGAAATGCAAAGAAGTTGCTTCAAGGTACTTCATTCTAATGTGGGGTTTTGATGATAAAGTAAGAAACCAATGCATACTACGATTTGAGGTATTGATGAGAGCCAACAGAAAGAAAAATACAGCCTAAAGAGGTTAGAGAGTGAAACTGTGCATGTATTGTTTTGGAGAGGATGAGGGGGAAAGGGTCTGTGGAGAGGATATCTTTGAGCAAAAACCTGCATGTGGAGAGGGAAGGAGCCCAGTTCTCCTGAGGAACTGTGTATGATCTATATTGGTGTCTTCTATCATTTTTGCATACCCTAGGGCTCCGGAGAAAATGGAAGTTCCTAGATAATTAGATGTGCTCTTTGGAATTTTCCAAGTTACTCAATGGGACTGACCCCGTGGCAGTTTGGTTAGAGGGATGGGCTGCCCATTTGGAGGTCTTGTGTCCCTACTGGAAGTAGAGATTTGAGACCTGGGGAATATGGAGGATTTTGCCTCTATATCACAGGTGTTTTCTTGTCTTCTGGTCCTAGGGTGGATACTGGAGTACAGATAGAATTTCCTTTTGGACCCTTCCCTCCCTGGTGTCAATTACTGGCCAGCGGAATCAAGATATAAGAGTTAGAGGTCACTAATGGAGAGCTGGGGAAGCTTTTCCTGCTTGGAGGATATACACTCACTGAAATGAGAAATGGAGGAAGGCTTTTATCATGAGAATAAGGAGGAAGAAGTGGATAATCCCCTCCAGGGAGCCAGCTCTCCAGAAATCAGGGAAAGACTCAATATTTTTTCTCAAAATAGTTCTTTCTTATGACAATGTTCTAGAGAGTTCCCACTTCCTCACAACACAGCAAAGTTTATAATATAATTGAGGCAGAACTTAACATGAATGTAATGCAGCATCCTCTGTTAGAAGATACAAAATAACCACATCTGTATGTGATTGGCTAATATTGGGATTTGCTATTCTAATAACTGTTGAAATTAGCAGGATTTTGCAGAAATAGATAAAGGAGGCAGGAAAAACACTTCAGGGCATTTGAGATGGAAGTGTTGGTATAACTGTAGTCAGGAAAGGACAGGGTGGCATATCAGAACAGAGTTCAAGGGAGGATGGCCGGTGAACTGAGAGACCAGGGTAGAGGGTAGGTATGGTAAAGGCAGACAAGGTGTACAAGGGTAGACAAGGGTGGGTGTGTTTTCATGCCTAGGGTGTGGTGTTGGTGGCTATTGCTCATCTTCTTGGACTTTTAATTTACTTTCAAATTTATTCATGTGCTACATAAAACATTTAACACCAAGTTTGTATAGAAAGTAGTAGTAGTATGTTGTAGGTCTAGGTGTGGTCGATATTTCCTCAATTGGAGTCATCCTTTATCTTTTTGCAATCAAAAGCCTGTTTTCTCTCCTTTGCTCTTTAGATTTCACAAGGAACAAGAGCTCAGAACTAAATGTTGGGGAATCACTCTAGTGCCACTGAATTTTATCTCCTTGGCTTCCCTGGCTCCAAAGAACTACATCATCTTCTCTTTGCTACCTTCTTCTTCTTCTACTTAGTGACATTAATGGGAAACACGGTCATTATTGTGATGGTGTGTGTTGATAAACGTCTGCAGTCCCCCATGTATTTCTTCCTTGGTCATCTCTCTGCCTTGGAGATCTTGGTTACTACTATCATCGTGCCTGTGATGCTTTGGGGATTGCTTCTCCCTGGGATGCAGACAATATCTCTGGCTGCATGTGTCACACAGCTCTTCCTGTATCTTGCTGTGGGAACCACAGAGTTTGCATTGCTGGGAGTGATGGCTGTGGACCGTTATGTGGCTGTCTGTAACCCTCTGAGATACAACATCATTATGAATAACCGAACCTGCATCTGGGTGGTTGTTGTGTCATGGGTGTTTGGGTTCCTTTTTCAAATCTGGCCAGTGTATGCCACATTTCAGCTCACCTTCTGCAAATCACATGTGGTGAACAATTTCTTCTGTGACCGAGGGCAATTGCTGAAATTATCCTGCAATAATACCCTTTTCATAGAGTTTATCCTATTCTTAATGGCTATTTTTGTTCTTTTTGGTTCTTTGATCCCTACAATCATCTCCTACACCTACATCATCTCCACCATCCTCAAGATCCCCTCTGCCTCTGGGCGGAGGAAAGCCTTCTCTACATGTGCATCTCACTTCACTTGTGTCATTATTGGCTATGGCAGTTGCTTATTCCTCTATGTGAAACCCAAGCAAACACAGGCTGCAGATTACAATAGGGTTGTTTCGTTGATGGTTTCAGTGGTTACTCCTTTCCTCAACCCTTTCATCTTCACCCTCCGAAATGACAAAGTAATAAAAGCCCTTCAGGATGGAGTGAAAAGATGCTGTCAACAATTTAGTAAATAATCTTGCCTTAAGTATTGTTATGAATTCTAGAATGCTCTGATAAGTACTTACTCGTCTTTTAGCTGCGTCTTTGTCACCATCAAATAACGTGTGTGCAACAAAAGCCTTTTAAGTTATGGCTGTGGTTTTTAGCATGCTTGGTTGTTACTAAAAATTCACCTTATTATAAAGTTACACATATGGATACAGATACACATACTCTTCTGAAATTATGATATATTTCACAATAAAACTTAAAAAAAATTAAATGGAAAAATAACATGCGTGGTTTTTAAGTTTCCGAGTAAGAAAGGGTAGAAAAATTTTCTCCAACTGCAGAATGGAGTGACTACAGGATTCTAGGTCATCTAAATCATCTAAACTGTCCTGTGCTTTTGGTCCTCTGATTGTGTAAGCTTCCTGTTACTTCTCTGGCTCAAACATATTCCCTTTTCTCTCAATCTCTTCTCTCTCTTTTTAGCAGACACAACAATACTTTATTCTTTCAAGTTGGTGAATATGACATTTCTAATTTCAGTCATGGAAATGCAGACCTAAGGAGGTGCCTCTCAGACTTGAACATGTATTTCTGTCACATGGGGATCTTGTTGAAATGTACATTCTAATTCATCCGTCTGGATTCAGGCTTGATAGTCTACATTTCTAAACAGCTCCAGCTGATGTTAATGCTGTTGTAGGGGAAAGGATTTCCTCTACCCTTGATTTCCTGTCCCAAAGTTCTCTTGCCTTAGTACTTTGCTGCATATTTTCTTGGCTGGCAGAATTTAGAGAATGAGGTCATTCCACAATTTTGGACACCTTTACAATCCCAGGAGTGGTTATCTTTAAATACAGACACATCTCTAATAGGAGGACTTCCTCAGGGTGTGGGAGAAAGAGTTAGGTAAGTTGACATTCTCTCACCTTAAAGTGCCCAGATCATGTTGCCTGCAGCCAGAAAGGATGTGGGACAATGGAGCGTCTGTACCAGGAGCTGATGTGAGAGGGGAGAGCTGGCCCTGCTGGGTCCCTGGGATCAGAGGGAGTGCAGAGAGTGAAGAAGAGGAGGCAGCCTCTCATCCCTGTCACATTCTTTGGTCTTTTCAAGGTCCATGTTACCTGGCCCCTCCTTTCTGTCCCTTTCAGTTTTTCATCCTCTCCTGCCCACTTTGTTTCCTGATTCCTCTTTGTAGCTCTCTTCCTGTGGCTTCAGTTCCCCCATTACTTCTGGGTTCCCTATTACCTTTCCCCCCTCATGGACCCAAGCTTATTGTGCTGTCATCCATCTTCCCACCAGGAAGTCTTTGTGCTCTTTCCTAGCGCCATCAACTTCACTCACACTTTCCCTAGGCAGCCTGACTTGGGAATTAATCAGTGATTCCATTTCTTATGTCATAAACAGTTTTATACACAATGGCATTTTGTAATAATGAAATATTGTTAACCAAATAGGATTCCAGTAGGTGACTGCTTAAATAAATTGTTTCATTCATAAGATGAAATATTATGCAGCTATAAAAATAATAAAACTCTTTCTGTAATGATAAGAAATGATCCCCAAGCTGTACTTTTAAGTGAGAAAAGCAAAATACATTGAACTTAGTATTCACTTTCTTTCTTAGTATTCACTTGTATAAGAAAGCAGTAGAAATAGGGGATATTTATATTTGCTTGTGGATAGCATCATAAGAAATTAAGATGTGTGGGGCACCTGGGTGGCTCAGTGGGTTAAAGCCTCTGCCTTCAGCTCAGGTCATGATCCCAGATCCTGGGATCGAGCCCCGCATCGGGCTCTCTGCTTGGCTGGGAGCCTGCTTCCTCCTCTCTCTCTCTCTCTCTGCCTGCCACTCTGCCTACTTGTAATCTCTATCTGTCAAATAAATAAATCTTTAAAAAAAAAAAGAAATTAAGATGTGGTTACCTGTGAAATTGTGGTGGTGGGAATGGGCAGACAGAATGGAGGAAGAACAAGATTTTTCACTCTTTGCCTTCTAAAAGTCTATTATTTTTGTAACCATATATAGGTATTACCTATAAAAATAATCACATTTTATTTATGTTTTTAAGGGATGTAGTAATTCAACCTCTCATCTTTTTATTTATTCATGTATTTTTTTTCTTATTAAGGAATACCTGGTTATTTATGTGAATACATTTCTCTAACTGGAAGATGTTAGTTCAATGTATTTTGCTTTTCTCACTTAAAAGTACAGCTTGGGGATCATTTCTTATCATTACAGAAAGTGGAGTGATGTAAGTGGAGACTTCTGTTAAATTAAAATATTTTGGGAAATATTTTTGGACCATAACATAGAAGCTAGGAACTCAAGAAGAATATCAGGAGAAGGAGGCCTGTGTAGAAGTGACTGTACACTTTCTTTTTTTAAAAAATTTTTTATTTATTTCTTATTTTTTAATGAACATATAATGTATTTTTATCCCCAGGGGTACAGGTCTGTGAATCGCTAGGTTTACACACTTCAGAGCACTCACCATAGCACATACCCTCCCCAATGTCCATAACCCCCCTCCCCCTCTCCCAACTCCCCCTCCCCCCAGCAACCCTCAGTTTGTTTTGTGAGATTAAGAGTCACTTATGGTTTGTCTCCCTCCCAATCCCATCTTGTTTCATTTATTCTTCTCCTATCCCCCTAACCCCCCATGTTGCATCTCCACGTCCTCATATCAGGGAGATCATATGATAGTTGTCTTTCTCCGATTGACTTATTTCACTAAGCATGATACCCTCTAGTTCCATCCACGTCATCGCAAATGGCAAGATTTCATTTCTTTTGATGGCTGCCTAGTATGCCATTGTGTATATATACCACCTCTTCTTTATCCATTCATATGTTGATGGACATCTAGGTTCTCTCCATAGTTTGGCTATTGTAGACATTGCTGCTATAAACATTCGGGTGCACGTGCCCCTTCGGATCACTACATTTGTATCTTTAGGGTAAATACCCAGTAGTGCAATTGCTGGGTCATAGGGTAGTTCTATTTTCAACATTTTGAGGAACCTCCATGCTGCTTTCCAGAGTGGTTGCTCCAGCTTACATTCCCACCAACAATGTAGGAGGGTTCCCCTTTCTCCGCATCCTCACCAGCATCTGTCATTTCCTGACTTGTTAATTTTAGCCATTCTGACTGGTGTGAGGTGATATCTCATTGTGGTTTTGATTTGTATTTCCCTGATGCCAAGCGATGTGGAACACTTTTTCATGTTTCTGTTGGCCATCTGGATGTCTTCTTTGCAGAAATGTCTGTTCATGTCCTCTGCCCATTTCTTGATTGGATTGCTTGTTCTTTGGGTGTTGAGTTTGCTAAGTTCCTTATAGATTTTGGACACTAGCCCTTTATCTGATATGTCGTTTGCAAATATCTTCTCCCATTCTGTCAGTTGTCTTTTGGTTTTGTTAACTGTTTCCTTTGCTGTGCAAAACTTTTGATCTTGATGAAATCCCAATAGTTCATTTTTGCCCTTGCTTCCCTTGCCTTTGCCGATGTTCCTAGGAAGATGTTGCTGTGGCTGAGGTCAAAGAGGTTGCTGCCTGTGTTCTCCTCAAGGATTTTGATGGATTCCTTTCTCACACTGAGGTCCTTCATCCATTTTGAATCTATTTTCATGTGTGGTGTAAGGAAGTGGTCCAATTTCATTTTTCTGCATGTGGCTTTCCAATTTTCCCAGCACCATTTATTGAAGAGGCTGTCTTTTTTCCATTGGAGATTCTTTCCTGCTTTGTTGAAGATTAGTTGACCATAGAGTTGAGGGTCTATTTCTGGGCTCTCTATTCTGTTCCACTGATCGATGTGTCTGTTTTTGTGCCAGTACCATGCTGTCTTGATGAAGGCAGCTTTGTAATAGAGCTTGAAGTCCGGAATTGTGATGCCACCAACTTTGGCTTTCTTTTTCAATATTCCTTTGGCTATTTGAGGTCTTTTCTGGTTCCATATAAATTTTAGGATTATTTACTCCGTTTCTTTGAAAAAAATGGATGGGATTTTGATAGGGATTGCATAAAATGTGTATATTGCTTTAGGTAGCATAGACATTTTCACAATATTTATTCTTCCAATCCAGGAGCATGGAACATTTTTCTATTTCTTTGTGTCTTCCTCAATTTCTTTCATGAGTACTTTATAGTTTTCTGCATATAGATTCTTAGCCTCTTTGGTCAGGTTTATTCCTAGGTATCTTATAGTTTTGGGTACAATTGTAAATGGGATTGACTCCTTAATTTCTCTTTCTTCTGTCTTGTTGTTGGTGTACAGAAATGCAACTGATTTCTGTGCATTGATTTTATATCCTGACACTTTACTGAATTCCTGTACAAGTTCTAGCAGTTTTGGAGTGGAGTCTTTTGGGTTTTCCACATATAGTATCATATCATCTGCAAAGAGTGATAGTTTGACTTCTTCTTTGCCGATTTGGATGCCTTTAATTTCTTTTTGTTGTCTGATTGCTGAGGCTAGGACTTCTAGTACTATGTTGAATAGCAGTAGTGATAATGGACATCCCTGCCATGTTCCTGACCTTAACGGAAAAGCTTTCAGTTTTTCTCCATTGAGAATGATATTTGCAGTGGGTTTTTCATAGATGGCTTTGATAATATTGAGGTATGTGCCTTCTATCCCTACACTTTGAAGGGTTTTGATCAGGAAGGGATGCTGTACTTTGTCAAATGCTTTTTCAGCATCTATTGAGAGTATCACATGGTTCTTGTTCTTTTATTAATGTGTCGTATCACATTGATTGATTTGCGGATGTTGAACCAAACTTGCAGCCCTGGAATAAATCCCACTTGGTCGTGGTGAATAATCCTTTTAATGTACTGTTGAATCCTATTGGCTAGTATTTTGGTGAGAATTTTTTCATCTGTGTTCATCAAGGATATTGATCTATAGTTCTCTTTTTTGGTGGGGTCCTTGTCTGGTTTTGGGATCAAGGTGATGCTGGCCTCATAAAAAGAGTTTAGAAGTTTTCCTTCCATTTCTATTTTTTGGAACAGTTTCAAGAGAATAGGAATTATTTCTTATTTAAATGTTTGGTAGAATTCCCCTGGGAAGCCATCTGGCCCTGGGCTTTTCTTTGTTTGGAGATTTTTTATGACTGCTTCAATCTCCTTACTGGTTATGGGTCTGTTCAGGTTTTCTTTTTTTTTTTTTTTTAAATTAATTAATTTATTTTTATTTGCTTATTTACAGCATAACAGTGTTCATTGTTTTGGCATCACACCCAGTGCTCCATGCAGTACGTGCCCTCCCTATTACCCACCACCTGGTTCCTCAACCTCCCACCCCACCCCACCCCCTCCCGCCGCCCCTTCATAACCCTCTGGTTGTTTTTCAGAGTCCATAGTCTCTCATGGTTCATCTCCCCTTCCAGTTTCCCTCAACTCCCTCTCCTCTCCATCTCCCCATGTCCTCCATGTTATTTGTTATGCTCCACAAATAAGTGAGACCATATGATACTTGACTCTCTCTGCTTGACTTATTTCGCTCAGCATAATTTCTTCCAGTCCTGTCCATGTTGCTACAAAAGTTGGGTATTCGTCCTTTCTGATGGAGGCATAATACTCCATTGTGTATATGGACCACATCTTCCTTATCCATTCATCCGTTGAAGGGCATCTTGGTTCTTTCCACAGTTTGGCGACCGTAGCCATTGCTGCAATAAACATTGGGGTACAAATGGCCCTTCTTTTCACTACATCTGTATCTTTGGGGTAAATACCCAGCAGCGCAATTGCAGGGTCATAGGGAAGCTCTATTCTTAATTTCTTCAGGAATCTCCACACTGTTCTCCAAAGTGGCTGCACTAACTTGCATTCCCACCAACAGTGTAAGAGGGTTCCCCTTTCTCCACATCCTCTCCAGCACACGTTGTTTCCTGTCTTGCTAATTTTGGCCATTCTAACTGGTGTTCTTCCTGGTTCAGTTGTGGTAGTTTATATGTCTCTAGGAATGCATCCATTTCTTCCAGATTGTCAAATTTGTTGGCGTAGAGTTGCTCATAGTATGTTCTTATAATTGTTTGTATTTCTTTGTTGTTGCTTGTGATCTCTCCTCTTTTATTCATAATTTTATTTATTTGGGTCCTTTCTCTTTTTCTTTTTGATAAGTCTGGCCAGGGTTTTATCAATCTTATTAATTCTTTCAAAGAACCAGCTCCTAGTTTTGTTGATTTGTTCTATTGTTTTTTTTTTTTTTTTTGGTTTCTTTTTCATTGATTTCTGCTCTGATCTTTATGATTTCTCTTCTCCTGCTGGGTTTAGGTTTTCTTTCTTGTTCTTTCTCCAGCTCCTTTAGGTGTAGGGTTAGGTTGTGTACTTGAGACCTTTCTTGTTTCTTGAGAAAGGCTTGTACCACTATATATTTTCCTCTCAGGACTGCCTTTGTTGCATCCCACAGATTTTGAATTGTTGTGTTTTCATTATCATTTGTTTCCATGAATTTTTTCAATTCTTCTTTAATTTCCTGGTTGACCCATTCATTCTTTAGAAGGATGCTGTTTAGTCTCCAAGTATTTGGGTTCTTTCCAGCTTTCCTCTTGTGATTGAGTTCTAGCTTCAGAGCATTGTGGTCTGAAAATATGCAGGGAATGATCCTAATCTTTTGATACCGGTTGAGACCTGATTTGTGACCCAGGATGTGATCCATTCTGGAGAATGTTCCATGTGCACTTGAGAAGAATGTGTGTTCTGTTGCTTTGGGATGAAATGTTCTGAATAGATCTGTGATGTCCATCTGGTCCAGTGTGTCATTTAAGGCCTTTATTTCCTTGTTGATCTTTTGCTTGGATGATCTGTCCATTTCAGTGAGGGGAGTGTTAAAGTCCATACTATTATTGTATTATTATTGATGTGTTTCTTTGATTTTGTTATTAATTGGTTTATATAGTTGGCTGCTCCCACGTTAGGGGCATAGATATTTAAAATTGTTAGATCTTCTTGTTGGACAGACCCTTGGAGTAGGATATAGTGTCCTTCCTCATCTCTTATTATAGTCTTTGGCTTAAAATCTAATTGATCTGATATAAGGATTGCCACCCCAGCTTTCTTCTGATGCCCATTAGCATGGTAAATTGTCTTCCACACCCTCACTTTAAATCTGGAGGTGTCTTCACCTCTAAGATGAGTTTCTTGTAGGCAACATATAGATGGGTTTTGTTTTTTTATCCATTCTGATACCCTGTGTCTTTTTTTTTAAGATTTTATTTATTTATTTGACAGAGAAAGAGAGATCACAAGTAGGCAGAGAGGAAGGCAGAGAGAGAGGGGGAAGCAGGCTCCCTGCTGAGCAGAAAGCCTGATGTGGGTCTCGATCCCAGGACCCTGAGATCATGACCTGAGCTGAAGGCAGAGGCTTAACCCACTGAGCCACCCAGGTGCCCCTACCCTGTGTCTTTTGATTGGGGCATTTAGCCCATTAACATTCAGGGTAACTATTGAGAGATATGAATTTAGTGTCATTATATTGCCTGTAAGGTGACTGTTACTGTATATTGTCTCTATACCTTTCTGATCTACTACTTTTAGGGTCTCTCTTTGCTTAGAGGACCCCTTTCAATATTTCCTGTAGAGCTGGTTTGGTGTTTGAAAATTCTTTTTGTCCTGGAAGCTTTTTATCTCTCCTTCTATTTTCAATGATAGCCTAGCTGGATAGAGTATTCTTGGCTGCATGTTTTTCTCATTTAGTGCTCTGAATATATCATGCCAGCTCTTTCTGGCCTGCCAGGTCTCTGTGGATAAGTCTGCTGCCAATCTAATATTTTTACCATTGTATGTTACAGACTTCTTTTCCTGGGATGCTTTTAGGATTTTCTCTTTGTCACTAAGACTTGAAAATTTTACTATTAGGTGATGGGGTGTGGACCTATTCTTATTGATTTTGAGGGGGTTTCTCTGCACCTCCTGGATTTTGATGCTTGTTCCCTTTGCCATTTTAGGAAAATTCTCTCCAATAATTCTCTCCAATATACCTTCTGCTCCCCTCTCTCTTTCTTCTTCTTCTGCAATCCCAATTATTCTAATGTTGTTACGTCTGATGGTGTCACTTATCTGTCGAATTCTCCCCTTGTGGTCCAGTAGCTGTTTGTCCCTCTTTTGCTCAGCTTCTTTATTCTCTGTCATTTTGTCTTCTATATCACTAATTCTTTCTTCTGCCTCAATTATCCTAGCAGTGAGAGCCTCCATTTTTGGTTGCACCTCATTAATAGCTTTTTTTGATTTCAACTTGGTTAGATTTTAGTTCTTTTATTTCTACAGAAAGGGCTTTTATATCTCCAGACAGGGTTTCTCTAGTATCTTCCATGCTTTTCTCGAGCCCATCATTCTGAACTCTAGATCTGACATATTATCAATGTCTGTATTGATTAGTTCCCTAGCCTTTGGTACTGCCTCTTGTTCCTTTTTTTTTGTGGTGAATTTTTCTGCCTTGTCATTTTGTCCAGATAAGAGGATATGAAGGAGCAAGTAAATTACCAAAATGGTGGCAAAGACCCCAGAAAAATGCGCTGTAACCAAATCAGAAGAGACCCCAAATTGTGGGCGGGAGAAAGGGGATAAAAAGAGGTTCAGAAAAAAAAAAAGAAAATAATTTAAAAAAGAAAAGAAATAAAGAAAATATATAAAAAAGAAAGAAAAAATATATGTAAGATAAACTAGTTAAAAAAAGTTAAAAAATAAAAGGGTAAAAGTTTTAAAAAATTTAGCAGAAGAAGAAAAAAGAAAGAAAAAAAATTGAAAAAGAAAAAAAATTAAATTAACCACAAGACTAATGAATCATGGGGAGAAAGCCATGAGTTCCGTGCTTTGTTTTCTCCTCCTCTGGAATTCCGCTGGTGGCCTAGGTATTGAACCTACTTTCCTTGGTAGATGAACTTCGTCCTGGCTGGATTTTTTGTTGATCTTCTGGGGGAGGGACCTGTTGTAGTGATTCTCAAGTGTCTTTGCTCGAGGCGGAATTACACCGCTCTTACCGGGGGCCTGACTACCGCTTGGGTTCGCTTTTGGGAGCTTCTGTTCCCTGAATGCTTTCCGTAGAGTTCCGGAGGACGGGAATGAAAATGGCGGCCTCCTAGTCTCCGGCCCGGAGGAGACGAGAGCCTGGGGCCCCACTCCTCAGTGCGCCCCCAGAGAACAGTGCCCAATCACTCCTGTATCCCCGGCCTCGAGCCGCGCTCCAAACTCACCCAGCCTGCGACCGGTTCAAGGTAACCCCGAGCTGAGAGCTCACTCCTCGGCTCTGTCTCTGTAGCCGGCTTCCCCGTTCTAATACCTGTGAGCTCTGCAACACTCTGACATCCCCGATCCTTCTGTGACCCTGTGGGATCTGGGGCTATGCTGACCCCGTGTGGGCTTCACCCCGGTTTAGCCTCTGGAGCAATGTCCCTCAGTGGAACAGACTTTTAAATGTCCTGATTTTGTGCTCCGTTGGTCCGCTGCTTGCCGGGAGCCGGCCTCTCCCCCCACGGTCTATCTTCCTGTCATTTTGGATTCACTTCTCTGCCAGTCCTACCTTTCAGAAAGTGGTTGATTTCTGTTTCTATAATTGCTGTTCTTCTTCTCTTCGATCTCCCGTTGGATTTGTAGGTGTTTGCAATGTTTAGATAAGCTATCGAGCTGATCTCCTGCTACCTGATGTAGTCTCAGCCTGCTACTTCTCCGCCGTCTTGACTCCTTCTCTGACTGTACACTTTCTTGAACCTAAGGCCTCAGTTAGTATGTCTGATAGGGAAGAAACATCCCTTTCAGAAAAGAGAAGAGGCTGTCCCATTCTAAAGTATCTTGCTCTGAGACAAAATACTTACTTACCTGTGTCCTAGGTAGTAAGTGTCAGAGAGAACTATCTATTTAGAGTTCCAAAGCAGTGTAGCACTGAGGTTAAACTGGAGAATCCCAGTGCCTACACTCCTTATCCCCCCAACTTTGCAGACAAAAGCTTTCTGCTATGCCGGATACTTTTCTCTACCTCCAAAAACTGACTGTAGAAATGCTTGGTTTATTTGTATAATGTAAACAATAATAATGATGATGACAACCAGTGTTTCATGTTATGCATGTTAGGAGCACCTTTCACATCTAGCCTTAGGGATTTCCTGTTGATTTCACCAGAGGGACCTACGTGGCATCCAAATCCATACATGGACAACCCAGAAGTTCTGAGGAGTTAGTCCTGATTGAATGCAATTGACTGATGAAAGTAGAAAGGGGTCCATCAGATTGGAAAAGAGGAAAAATTATCTACTAGTTTCTACTTTCACGAGACACAGTTTACACACCTTCTAAGATGAGTTGTTCCAAAGATCAAGCAATTCATTGCACTTAATGGTAGCAAACTTGATAAAACATCCTTTTATTGGTTTTACAGCCTTCCATTTTTTATATCTTTTGTCACTCATATCTGTCCTCAAGGACTGTATTCCCCAATGAAAACTCATAAGTCCTTGGTCTCCTGAGGAACCCAAGCTAAGAAATAGGGCTTAATTCTGGCACTTACTTCTTGTAACTAAACAAAGAAGAACTCATTTAAATCATAAAAGAACTCCCTATGGTAACTACTATTATTACCCAAGGAACTCTGACACAGAGATAGTAAGTGACTCATCCAAGGTCTCATTATAAGTATGTGAAGGCGCAGGATCTAAACCTGGGTGGTCTGGCTTCTGTTTCTTCTCTTAACCACTATGCTGGATAGACTACTCTGCTAAATCATGAAATACTACATATATCTTTATCTGATCTACTTGTTAATTATTCTTATATCAATCAGGATAGTCTAAGTTATGTCATGGTAAGAAGTAATCTCAAAATCATTGTATCTCACAACAACAAATGTTTACTTTTGTTCTCATTATTTGTCTGCTATGATTCAGTTGCTCCTCTGCTCCTTATCATCTTTATTATAGTTTAGACTAATGGGATAATCTCTAACTGGGATTTGGCTGGACCTGAGATAGTGGGGAAAGATTATGGTAAATCATGGTCAGATTTCATTCACCTAAGTAAGTTAGAAGGCCAAGCCTGCTGTCAGTAGGAATGGCTAATTTGTTTTCTTTTTTTTTTTAGATTTTTAAAATTTTTATTTATTTGACACAGAGAGAGGGATCACAAGTAGGCAGAAAGGCGGGGGGGGGGGGGGAGCAGGCTCCCCACTGAGCAGAGAGCCCGATGCGAGGCTTGGTCCCAGGACCTTGGGATCATGACCTGAACTGAAGGCAGAGGCTTAACCCACTGAGCCACCCAGGTACCCCAGGAATGCCTAATTTCAATCCAGAACTATAAAATTATATATATCTGAAAAAAGTAACATTATATGTTTTAATTTTCTTTATTATAGTCTTTTTCCTCCATAACCTAGATATATATTTATAAGTAGTTTAGAGAAGGGAAAAAACCCTCACAGAACATTATTTTAAATCCTAAATGTTTAAAAACCCACTATCCAGGGGGAACTGGGCATCTACATGCAAAAGAATGATTTTGAACTCTTACCTCACAGCACATACAAAAATTAACTCAAAGACCTAGATCTAACAGCTAAAACTATAAAACTCTTAGAGGAGAAAACACAGGGAAAATTTTCCTCACATTGGATTTGGCACTGACTTCATGGATATGACACCAAAAGCACAGGCAACAAAAGGAAAATTTGAGAAATTGGACCTCATGAAAATTAAAATCTTTTGTGCATCAAAGGATACTATCAAGAGAGTGAAAAGGCAGCCTACAGAATGGGAGAAAATGTCTGCAAATCATATATCTGATAGGGGACTTGAGTACAGGATACAACTCAACAATAAAAGGCAAGCAATCCAATTTAAAAGTGGGGAAATAATCTGAATAGACATTTCTTCAGGGAAGATACACAAATGATGAATAACCCCATGAAAATGTGCTTCACATCATTTATGATTACAGAAATACAAATCAAAACCTCCATGAGATACCACCGCCCACACAGTAGGATTGCTGGAAACAAAGGTTTGGAAAATAACCAGTGTTAGTGAGAATCCCATATACACCACTTTGGGGAAGGTGTCATAGTACAGCCACTTTGGAAAAACTTTCGGTTCCTCAAACGATTAAGCATAGAGTTATCTTATGATCCAACAGTTTCACTCCTAGGTGTATACCCAAGAGAAGTAAGAACATGCATCCACACAAAAAGTTGTTCATGAATGTTTATAGTAGCATTATTCATAATAGTCAAAAAATAGCAACAACCTACATGCCTATTAGCCGATGAATGAATAAATAAATAATGGAATTTTTTTCAGCCATATGAAAGAATAACTGATACAATGCTACAATAGGGATGAACCTTACAAACAGGTTAAGTAAAAGAAGCCAATCACAAAAGACCAATATTATATGATTCTATTCATGTGAAGGTCCAGAATAGAGAAATATAGAGAGACAGACAATAGACTAGTGGTTGCTTGGGGCTGGGGGGAATGCAGGGATAAGTCGGTGATAGCTAAAGGGTGCAGGCTTTCTTTTTCAAGTGATGGTTGCAAATATATGTGAATATTCCCCAAACTGTTGAATTGTGCACTTTAAATGGGTGAATTTTGTGGTATGTGAATTATGTCTTAATAAAGTTGTTAAACAATAGTATGTGAGATGGTGAAAAAGTTCTTTGATGAAAAGTGAACTAGGAGTGTACAAGACCATCTGTTGAGGGAGTCCTGAAATTTCAAGTAGATTTGTCAGGGAAAGCTTGAGAGATTATAGTGAGGCATTTGGCTACCTTTTACAGAACATTCCAGGCATAGTGAACAACAAATGGAGAGGTCCCAGGGAAGGCATAAGCAAAGATGTTGGAATGGAGTGAGTGAAGGGGAGTGTAAGAGAAAATGAAATCAGAGAGGTAATCAGGATTTAGATCCTGTAAAGCCTTGTAAGCTTTTTATAGAATTTTGCCTTTTCCAAGAGTGAGTTAGAAACTATTGCAGGATGTTGAAAAGAGTGACAGAATCTGTCTAATGTTTTAACAAGATTATTCTGATGGCTACATAAGACAGTTGATTAGAGAACAGTAAGAGAGAAGGAAGGAGACCACTGAGGAGGTTATACCAGTTAGCTTCTGCCATAGAAGAGCCAAGCATAAACTCCAGCGCCATACGACAATGAACTTTTATTTTTATGCATTAAGATTTCATTTTATCTAGGCTGGGCTCAGCTGGAGGCTCTGTTAATCTAAGGTGGGCTTGTGTACAAGTCTAGGATTGGATGGCAGTTGGCCGACCTAGGTTGGGCACACACTGATGTATCAACTGGGATATCTCTCCTCTTCCTGGCACCAGCAGGCTTGCCTGAGCCCTTCTTGCTATGACAGTGTCAGAACACAAGAAAACACAGATGGAAACACCAAAGGCCTCCTAAGGCCTGGGCTCAGAACTAGCACACTGAAGATTTAGTCTCATTCTATTTGTCAAAGTCAGTTACATGGAAGAATCCAGAATCAATGTATGGAGAAGTACCATACTTGAGGAAATGGGGGAAAGAAAGGATTGACCAAGACAGACTTCATGTTTCCCTTGCTGTCTGAACTTTTAGCAGGCTTCTTGATTCTAGACCCCTGACATCCCTTTTCTTAGATTATTTACTTTAGAACACGTATAATGGCAAATTCTTTTCCTGCATCTTTTTCAGACTCAGGAGTAGCTCAATGTGCTCACCCTGTTGATCAACCTCTCCTCACTAAGATACACCTAATAATTGACCAATGGATTTAGCTCTTTGTAGGTTATGGATGACTTGGATTGACAATGCAATGACCTCACAAGAGAAATTCTTGTGAAACACTTTCTCTGTCAGTCTGGAACTCAGGGAACATTGTCCAAATCTTTTATATCCTCAACTTCTGAATGTTTTGCTGATCTTCATGCTTTATTTGAAATATACATCCCCTAAGGGTCTCCACAGCACCTCTGATGTCATGAGTTTTTTTTCACTGAATGTGGGATAGATGTCTTTTTTATTTGTTATTACTTGCTCATAACCATTATGCATTCCCCCCTCCTTCCCTGCTTTAAGTTTGGTCTAGTTTTGAAACTGTTGCTCTACCCACCTTTTTTTTTTTTTTTTTTTTTTTTGGCTCATTGCAGTTATCTGCAAACCTTTGGACCATTTTAACTAAATTTTTTGAATATTTTATATCTAGATCATCATCATTTTCTCTACTTCTACTGTTAGCTAATGCTGGTTGCCATCACCTGCCACTCTCTTTCTCCTTCATTCTGTTACAAACATACTAGCCTCCTGGTATTTCTTGAACACACTAAGTGCAGTCTTGTTCCAGGACCTCGTATGCTCTTTCCACCAGTTGGAATTACCCAAGATATTTGCGTGAAGCAGTCTCTCACTTCCCAAAAATTATTTTTTCAAAGTCTCCTCAAGAAACCTTCCTCTAAACACTAAATGAAAAATAACAAACTTCCACCTTCACTCTGATAGTCCTTGTCTACCTATCATTCTTCATGTTTCTTAATTGTACTTATTATCACATAATATATATCAATTAATTAATTTATTATTGTTAAATCCTACTAGAATGTATGCTTCATAAGGGCAGATACTTTGTTTTATTTTCTGCTGTACCCTCAGTACCTAAAAACAGTGCTTGGCACTACGTTTTTGAGAGATAAGGTAATTTCTCCAAGGCTTCTAAAACAAAGATTCTACCAACAGGTGTCTAAATAAAAATGTATGTTTTTGACGAGTACACTCTATGTCCTTTTGGCAGTATCACGGTAATGCAAGATAGTTCTAGGTAAATGAGGCAGTATTAATCAGAGACCAGCATGCAAGAGTAAGAAGAAGGATATTGAACATCAAATCATCTGTTTGTAGCTTCAGGGCTTTGGAACAAAGAAGCAGAGCTTCAGGCAAAAGAGTAGCTAACAGGATAAGGGTCAGAATGAATTATTCTACAGTAAATGAATTACACATTAGGAGAAACAACTGGTGGCATGCTTGGTTTACTGAAAACCACAAGATAAATCATGTCACATTATCCTAAAGTATCAATTTTATTGATTATATGTAATTAAACCTGGTGCATTTGAAAGCAAATATAGATATACTTATTAAACTTTGTAATAGACATTAAAGGAGATCTAAGTAAATTAAGATATATCAAGTTCAAGGATAGAAAGATTTAACATCATAAGGATATAGACTCCACCTCCAAATTGCTAGAACCCGTTCAGGAATTCAGCAACATGGCAGGATACAAAATTAAGGCACTTCATCAAGATCAAAAGCTTCTGCACAGCAAAGGAAACAGTCAACAAAACAAAGAGGCAACCCACGGAATAGGAGAAGATATTTGCAAATGACAGTACAGACAAAAGGTTGATATCCAGGATCTATAAAGAACTTCTCAAACTCAACACACACAAAACAGATAATCATATCAAAAAATGGGCAGAAGATATGAACAGACACTTCTCCAACGAAGACATACAAATGGCTATCAGACACATGAAAAAATGTTCATCATCACTAGCCATCAGGGAGATTCAAATTAAAACAACATTGAGATACCACCTAACACCAGTTAGAATGGCCAAAATTAGCAAGACAGGAAACAACATGTGTTGGAGAGGATGTGGAGAAAGGGGAACCCTCTTACACTGTTGGTGGGAATGCAAGTTAGTGCAGCCACTCTGGAGAACAGTGTGGAGATTCCTGAAGAAATTAAGAATAGAGCTTCCCTATGACCCTGCAATTGCACTGCTGGGTATTTACCCCAAAGATACAGATGTAGTGAAAAGAAGGGCCATCTGTACCCCAATGTTTATTGCAGCAATGGCTACGGTCGCCAAACTGTGGAAAGAACCAAGATGCCCTTCAACAGATGAATGGATAAGGAAGATGTGGTCCATATACACAATGGAGTATTATGCCTCCATCAGAAAGGATGAATAATCAACTTTTGTAGCAACATGGACGGGACTGGAAGAAATTATGCTGAGCGAAATAAGTCAAGCAGAGAGAGTCAAGTATCATATGGTCTCACTTATTTGTGGAGCATAACAAATAACATGGAGGACATGGGGAGATGGAGCGGAGAGGGAGTTGAGGGAAACTGGAAGGGGAGATGAACCATGAGAGACTATGGACTCTGAAAAACAACCAGAGGGTTATGAAGGGGCGGCGGGGGGTCGGGGTGGGGTGGGAGGTTGAGGAACCAGGTGGTGGGTAATAGGGAGGGCACGTACTGCATGGAGCACTGGGTGTGATGCCAAAACAATGAACACTGTTATGCTGTAAATAAACAAATAAAAATAAATAAATTAATTAAAAAAAAAGAAAAAAAATTAAGGCACAGAAATCAGTTGCGTTTCTATACACTAACAATGAGACAGAAGAAAGAGAAACTAAGGAATCAATCCTATTTACAATTGTACCCAAACCGATAAGATACCTAGGAATAAACCAAACCAAAGAGGTAATGGATCATTACTCTAAAACTACAGAAAACTTATGAAAGAAATTGAGGCAGACACAAAGAAATGGAAAAACATTCCATGCTCATGGATTGGAAGAATAAACATTGTTAAAATGTCTATGCTATCCAGAGCAATCTACACATTCAAAGCAATCCCTATCAAAATACCGTTGACATTTTTCACAGAGCTGGAACAAACAATCCTAAAATTTGTATGGAATCAGAAAGACCCCAAAATCAAAGCTGGGGGCATCACAATGCCTGACCTCAAGCTATATTACAGAGCTGTGATCATCAAGACAGCATGGTACTGGCACAGAAACAGGCACATACATTGTGGACCAGAATAGAGAACTCAGAATTGGACCCTCAACTCTATGGTCAACTAATCTTCAACAAAGCAGGAAAAAATATCCAATGGAAAAAGACAGTCTCTTCAATAAATGGTGCTGGGAAAATTGGAGAGCTTCTTGAGAAGAATGAACCGGGACCATTTTCTTACACCATGTACAAAGATAAACTCAATGGATGAAAGACCTCAATATGAGACAGGAATCCATCAGAATCCTAGAGGAGAACACAGGCAGCAACCTCTTTGACCTCAGCTGCAACAACTTCTTTCTACACAAATCTCTGAAGGCAAGGAAAAAAAAGCAAAAATGAACTATTGGGACTTCATCAAGATAAAAATCTTTTGAACAGCAAAACTAGCAGTCAACAAAACTAAAAGGCAACCTACAGAGTGGCAGAAGATATTTGCAAATGACATAACAGATAAAGGGTTGGTATCCAAGATCTATTAAGAACTTCTCAGACTTAACACCCAAAAAACAAATAATCCAGTCAAGAAATGGGCAGAGTACATGAACAGACACTTCTCCAAAGAAGACATACAAATGGCCAACAGACACATGAAAAGATGCTCAATATTATTTATCATCAGGGAAATAGAAATCAAAACCACAGTGGGATACCACCTTACACTAGTCAGAATGGCTAAAATTATCAAAATAGGAAACAACAAATGTTGGCAAGGATGTGGGGAAAGGGGAACCCTCTTATACTGTTTTTGGGAATGCAAGCTGGTACAGCCACTCTGGAAAATGGTTTGGAGGTTCCTCAAAAAATTAAAAATATAGCTACCACATGGTCCAACAAATTGCATTATTAGGTATTTATGCCAAAGATACAAATGTAGTGATCCAAAGGGACACCTGTATCCCAGTGTTCATAGCAGCAATGTCCACAATAGCCAAGTTGTGGAAAGAGCCCAGACATGCACTGATAGGTCATTGGATAAAGAAGATGTGAGATATATATATATATATATATATATATATATATATATATATATATAATATATTATATATTATATATATACATAAATATATATTATATATATAATATATATATTCTAATATATTAGAATATTACTCAGCCATTGGAAAAGATGAATACTAACCATTTACATTGACTTGGATGGAACTGGAGGGTATTATTTTGAGCCAAAGAAGGGAATCAGAGAAAGACAATTATCATACGGTTTCACTCATATCTGGAATATAAGAAACAGCACAGAGGATCATAGGGTAAGGTAGGGAAAATTGAATGGGAAGTCATCAGAGAGGGAGAAAAACCATGAGAGACTCTTAACTCTAGGAAACAAACTAATTGTTGCTGGAGAGGAGGTGGGTAGTGGGATGGTATCATTGGGTGATGGGCATTAAGGAGGGCACGTGATGTGATCAGCTGCAGCTGTTATACACAATTGATAAATTATTGAACACTACATATGAAATTAAGTATGTACTATATGTTGTATTATATATTGCATTTAAATTAAAAAAAAAACCCTAGGAACCTATATTCATCAAAAGACAGCTGAGACGTGGTAAAATGGGAAGTTACAGTCTGGGAGAAAAGATTTTCGAATAACATAACAATTGAAGTATAATATAAAAAACTTCTAAAAATCATTTTTAAAAGTACAAACAAATCAGTGGCAAAATAGGCAAATATTACAGATACACATTTTATAGAAGAGGAAATATATATAGCCAATAAACCTATAAAGAAACATTCAACCATAGTAGTTGGGACAGAGACTGCTAGGTGATCACCAAACACTTCTTTTTGTACACATAGGTAAAATAAAATTTCCACTCTCCCCTGAAGGTAGGAGTGGCCATATGAGTGGGTTCTAGCCAATGGTACATGGGTAGAAGTGATGTACACAATCTCCACATCTGGTACCAAAGACTTCTTCATGCATTATCTCCTCTCTCTCTTTCACTTATATCCTTGAGGCCATATGTTGAAGATAGAAAACATTCATCAACATAGGTCCAGGAATGATCCTGTGGAGCAGAGCAGAGTCTGTTCTACCAGCAGGCATAATACACGACTGTACATTATGTACATTAATGAGAGATAAACTTTTATTATGATCAACTACTGAACATTTGTAGTTTTCTACAGCACCTAACACTACTCTAAATAATACATTAATAATTAGGGAAAATAGATGAAGACCATGTGTCAATAAATAATAATCTCATATATTTCTATTATATATTTTTGATGGGAATGAAAATTGATGTAATCTTTTTGGAAACTATTTTGCATTATCTTAGAAAATTCAAAATTTACATACCCTATTACCCACCATTTCTCTATTTGGGATATACTCAAGAGAAACTCTTGTGTGTGAACACCAGAAGAATGTTCATGGGAGCATGGTTCGTGTTAGCAAAAACCTGTCAACAATCCAACTGTACACCAACTAGAACAGTCCTGGTTTAGATAGTCACACAGCAGAATATTATACAGTAGTCAGCATTAACAAATATCAACAATATAAATGAATCATTTAACATGAAATGAAAAACAAGTTCCAAAAGATTCCTTACATCATAATGCCTTTTCATAAGGTTAAAAAGAGTACATAAAAATTAGGCAGAAATGAATTTTTAAAAAACTGAATGATGAACACAGGAATCAGAATGGTGGTTGCCTGTGTTGTGGGGAGACAGAAGGGTGGAATAGGAGAAGACCATAGAGGTAGATATAAACTGTTAAAGATTCTAGCTTTCAGGGATGCCTGGATGGCTCAGTAGGTTAAGCGTCTGACTCCTGGTTTTGGTTCAGGTCATGATCTCAGGGTTGTGAGATTGAGCCCTGTGTAGGGCTCCCCCCAGGTGTGGAGTCTGCTTAAGATTCTCTCTCTCCCTCTGCCCTTTCCTCAACCCTGCTCACATGTGTTCTCTCAAAAAAAAAAAAAAAAAAGAAAAAACAAGATTCTAGTTTTCATGTTGTGCAGTTTCATGGGTGTTATTACCTGTATGTAATATATATGGTTATGTATGGGTGTTTTATATATATATATGTATGTATATACATAAGTATGCATGTGTGTGTGTGTGTATATATATAACTATTCATATATCTACCATATATATATATATATGACAAAACAAATGCATAAAAAGACCCATTGGCATGTGTCAATTATGGGAATGTCCTACAAATGAAGGATTTTGATTAGTGTAGTCTTTGTATGTGAAGTTGAGCAAGATTGTGGCTTGAGAGATACTCAAATACCTCTGCTACCACAGACTCACTGGCTCTTGAGGATACCTAAGGGAATCATGAGGACCCCCCGCAGGAGTTATAGTCTCTATGAGAGTCTGCAGTAAGAGTGGAGGGTAAGACTTTCACTGCATTATTGCTCAGCCTGTGCTAAGGGAGACTCAAGAAGTGAAGCAGGACTATTCAGAAGGCAAGGGTCACCAAAGGATATGGCTTCTGAGGGTGGGGGTTGGCAATAGCAGGGAAAATAGACAAAGGTTATCTCTACCTGATGTTTTCAGTCATGAATCGGTCCTGATCTATCAACATCTGAGCATGTGGGTCAATGACTTTGGTCATGGGAACAGCAGCTCACACAGACAGGATGGGTAACGTGAATGTAAGCCAGAGCCATGGAAAGTATGGTCTTGACAGTCACAGAATTTTTGATGCACCTTTTCCTGACTTGGGCACAGTTTTATTTGCATATTATAAATGAGTGAACAGAAATTCTGAGAAATTAAGTGGCTTTTCTACATTCAGCTTTTAGGAAATTAAAGAGTACTTCTTGGATAAAAATCTCAGCTTCAAATCTTCCACAAAGTGCTTCCCCTATGTTTATTGCCATTGAGGTACATAGTGGGCATTTTATTTAATATACACATGAATTTTGTGAGAGGAGTATTACTGCCTCATTTTATAAAGAAAGAAAGAAAGGGACAGAAAGCGTAAGAAATCTATACAGATTCACATCACATATTGGAAGCAAAGTCAAAAACTCTAATCAAGGGGTTTACTAAATTTCCATTGCTTTAAAACAAAACCCTCATACATACCACTGCTGTCCAATTAGGTCACGTTTATCTACCCTCTTAAGGATCCAGCAACCCCTGTAGCCCTCCATATTTAAAACCAAAGGGTCCATATTCCCTATATGCTCCCTACTCCCACCCCAGCCCGCTGGGCCTCTTTTAGAACTTTCACAGAAGTGTGTCTTCATCTTGGAGGAAATTTAGGCTACTAGGGGAATTACTAGATATCTACAGTTCCTGACTATGGAAGTCTGAATTGTATTCTGTCAAAACAGGAAGTGTGGCAACACACTTCTCCCTTCTCAAAACAGAAGGTTTGTGGTTTTCTTTCTGTTGTCTGGATTCTGGGGCTTCCTTTGTTATAGAATTCTGTTTTCTTTATCTACCATAGACTCAGCCTCTCCCCCTAATACTCACCTCAACTGCAACATTTATTCTTTGCTAACACCACATCCACTCTACCCCAAACACAAATTATTTCTGGTAACCTCCTTCAAGCAACTTCTAACACTTAAATATATTTTCTCATTTTTTAAAAATTATAAGTGGCCATGATAATTGGACAAAAATTATGAGGCCCAGGAATATAGGAACAGAGCTTAGTTTTATAATAAACAATAAAACAATAATTTTCTTTGACATACATCTGATGATATACACAGTAATTGTGGTATGTTGTTACGAGAAACAAATGGTGAACAATTTACTTAGGTGACTATAATTTCCATTAGTTTAATATAGTCTTCCCTTATGGCTTAATTCTTATTACTCCAAACACACAGGTGTCTCTTTTTTCCTTTCCATTTACTGAGGAGTGTGTGTGGCTGATGTTTTGTTGCAAGTGCAGAGAATAGCCAGGATGCGTCAAGACTTGTCTTTTCTTGCCTTTATTCCAGTATGGCTAAATGAACTCCATTTCCTCTGCATATGATTTCTATTTGTCCCTGGTGTTCCCTCTCTACTATATGCCTACTTCTTGCCTATACACTATGTTTCCTTGAATAGTCCCCCTGTTTTTTACTCCTTGCTCAACTGGACCTGTTCTAGGTTGGTGTGATGCCAGTTAATTTAACGGTGTGACATCTTTGGGTCATGAGGCTCTACCTGGTAGCAGGGTTTCTCTAAACGGCAGACAGGACTATTTTATGACCACTGGCACCCAGGAGACTATTATAATTCTTAAAATACACTCAAAAAGCATGGTCAGGGAATAAAAATATACTAAAATAGAGATTCAGGTCAAGACCACGAGAATTTAAGCCCGAGTGTCTCTTCAGGGCTTTGTTGAAAAACATTGATTAGTTTGGTTGGTCATCTTGGCTGTCTGGTTATTTTCAAAAGGATTCCCTGGGAAATTCCTGCCTTGGCCAGACCACTGTCCATTCCTGGGAACAATGCTTTCTTTGCTCCAAGGTTGGTTCCAGGAACCCTTCCCTAGGCCTGGCCTCAATTCAGACTGCAGAGGACCTCTGCTATCTCACCTAGGGTTCAGGGGAACACGGGTCTCTTGACCCATGAGAACGAGGGTCTCTTGGGAACAGAGGTGAGGTAAGGAATCCGCGTTTCTTTCTCTTCCACCCTTGCTACTCTCTAAATAATGTCTTCACCTGCTTAGTCTGCAGTTTCTCCTTGGTCGTAGGGGCATGTGTTCTGAGGATAAAACAGAGCCTGGCAACAGTCAGAACGGCCTGTTTATCAGTCAGAAATGCTCCGTTCTATGGAAATAGACTTTGTCACTATATCAGCTAAGTTGTTTCCATAAAATGACCCTGTATTCTCAAGATGGCTTTCACCCAGTCCCCCCAAACAGAAGATCATTTCCCTACATAGGCAGGGACCTCTCATAGTAGATAGATGGAGAAAGGGATCACTGACTAGATGCCTGGTGCAGATCTAAAAAGAGTCATCGGTGTGACACTCACAGGAAGTGGAGTCTTGGGGTGTTGCGGGCCCAGAATGGGGAGTTTACCTCTGTTGTGCCTTTGTGAGTATATTTATGGAGGGGCTGTGGAGCCCAAGCCCTGAGGATTTGTTAGGGACCTCTGTCAGTGACCGGTGGAAGACCAATACACTGATTTGATATTCTACATTTCCTGAATCAATCCCAATTATATTCTCTTTGCTTTTTTCAAAAGTGTATTTGTCATTACTATCAGAGGCCACAGAGAACTGCAATCATTTGGCTTCCTTCTCACAGATCCAGCGGAAGTTGATGTCACACGGTGCAGCATCGTATGTCCTTGTTAGGCCTATAGTCACACAGTTGAAATTCTCATGCTGATTGCTAATGCTAAATGGGAGAGAAAGTGTGGTAAAGGTGCATCGTTTCAGCCATGCCTTTTACTGATTCCAGTCTTCCCCACCCCCATCCCCAGCTCCACACCCGCCCTTTCCTGTGAGCTCTCACGTGAGCTCTCCTGTGAGCATTTGTGGACTCACGGTCTTGGATTAACTCACTCTTGTGGTTGGTTAGGAACATCTCATCTGTCTTCTCCTCTCAGAAATAGTGTTGTACATAAACAATGAATCTTGGAACACTACATCGAAACTAATGATGTATTGAATGGTGACTAACATAACACAATAAAAAAAAAAGAAATAATGTTTTAATACTGCATAGGCTAAGTTCACAGCAGGAGGACTGAGAGGCAGAGGAAAGAAGTTGCTCCTCCTTTTGTAGGCCCTGACTGGCTTTAGGAGAAAGTGTGTTGTGTTGGCCTTCTCCCAGTCTTTTTCTGTCATTGAATCTTATTGGAAAGAGTTTGGTTTCATGAAAAGGTCATGAGTTTTGGAGTCAAGTGGATGTGTGATTAGATTGTGGCTCTACCGTTTCCCGGCTTGGTGATATTCAGTATATTTTTAAGCCTCCCAGCCTCAATTCAACTGCTAAATGAGGATTAATAAAAGCTTTTGTACAACATCTTTGTGAGCACTGTAGGAAATGACGTGAGTAAGTGCTTAGCAATTGCCTGGCATTTAGTAGACTTTGAATGAATCTTAATTTCCTTCTTCCTGTGAGAAGCCCAGTTGTAGGCTGAGGAACTGACTTGCTTTCTGTCTGACTCAACACCTTCATATGTACACCAGGAATGTCGTGTTCACCACTAGTGTTTTACATAAAGAAGCCTCTTCTGGGGAATTTATAAGAACTTAGTGATAAAGTATGGTCTATGGGTTAAAAGACACTTAGGAGATATATCAAACAAATAGCATGTGTATGGATTTGTTCGGATCTTGATTTGATCAAAATAACTCATATGAATACTCTTTTCTCTACTTAAAAATGTTTGATATCTTTCTTTATGAAAGTTTGTTAAAAAATGTGTCTTGGAAATAGATGAGTTGGAAGAAAGGAGAGGAATAAAACAAAAAACCAAGTCTCAACCATTGTGCTATTCCAGGACAAACCCACTGAATCTCAGGTCAGGTTTCTTAAGGTGAACTAAGATCCTTAGAAAAATGTGAAATATTCACATACTTGCCATTAAATATGGAATTGTCAATCCAATGCCATCTGTTCTTTGGTTGCTGGTATAAGCCAATAAAATACTTCTCAGCACCAGTTTTGTCCTGGAGAAATTTCTAGAAGTTAAAAAAAGTAGTTCAACAAAAAGGGTTCATTATTATTATTATTATTATTATTATTATTATTATTATTATTTGCTGCTGTGTCCCTTTGACAGGAGGCCCTGATTATATCTGATTCTGGGAACATGGAAGGCAGGTAAAGGACTCTGGGGCTGGCTATAGTTGGCACTCACCATAACCCCTAGAGTAGTTTTCAGTAGGCACAGAAGCATCAGGATCACTGGGAGGTCTTGTTAAAACAGTTTACTGCGCTTCTGGTTCAGTAGGTCTGGTGTAGGGTCTAAGAATTTACATTCCCAACAAATCTCCAGGTGAGGCTGATGCTGCTTTTCAGGGATCACACTTTGAAAATGAAGAGGAAGGGTACTATATGATCTAAAAGAGTGCGTTTTTGAATACTTTTTTTTTTTTAAATTTGGAATGCCTCTCTGCATAGGCTTATTTCATTGCCAGAAATTTTACATTCCAAATGACATTGGAGCAAGTGAATCTCTTGAGTACATAGCAAGGGAATATAGTTAGGGAGACTTAAGTGTGTTGAAAAAAATCAGTGTGGTTTTTTTTTTTTCTTGTTTGTTTTTTAGCATTTGCTAAGTTGATACCAATCCATGATATAATAGTTTCTTTATTAAGCTAATGAATCACAAATCACCCCAGTTAGAAGTTGGGGAGTCCCTGGGCTCTTTCCTGTACTCTTCATATACCTCCTGTAATCAGTGGATATCCAAGTTCACTTGGATATTCCCTCCATCCCCAGGGCTATTAACTTTATTCCTTCTTTTCCTATATTCTCCTTCCCTGAAATATCTCATTTCATTATTCTTTAAAATTAGTTACCATACTTCCTCATTTAACAAAGATTTCTTGGGGCACCTGGGTGGCTCAGTGGTTTAAGCCTCTGCCTTTGGCTCAGGTCATGATCTCAGGGTCCTGGCATCGGGCCCCGCATTGGGCCCCGCGTCGGGCTCTCTGCTCAGCAGGGAGCCTGCTTACTCCTCTCTCTCTGCCTGCCTCTCTGCCTACTTGTGATCTCTGTCAAATAAATAAATAAAATCTTTAAAAAACAAAAACAAAAAAACAAAGATTTCTTGAGTGTCCAGTGAGCCATTGTACAAGGCTGAGGAATATGGAAACAAATTGGTTTCTCCTTAAAGAAATTATGATCTAAGACAAGGGCTGGCAAAGTACAGCCAGTAGTTTAGCCCGTTTTTGTAAGTAAGGGGAGAAGAGAAGAGGCAAAGTCTCAGATAACCATCAGCATTCAATCTTGGATAACATGACTGCTTGCTAATACTTGGAACACAAAAAGAGGAACCAGTGAGGTAAAATATAATTTGGCTCAGTTTTGGACATGGTGCATTTGTGGTGTCTTTAAAACATCAGCGTGGATTTTGATCTACTCTTTGGTCCAGAGACAACTAGCTGGGGATACAGACTTGAGATCACTAGCAAATCCTTGGTGTGATGAGCTTTTTCTGGGGAGTGCCAAGGATGACAATTGAGTTGCACCAGAGTTTGAGGGTTGAGTAGAGGAAGAGGATGTAAACTTCCCCTCTCAACCCCTATTCTTCTCTTCTCTTTTTTTCTCCTGCCCCCACCCCCACCCTATACTACTCCTGGCTTTCTTCCATAAGCCATTTTCCCTTTCCACCTGTACACTTAGCCTCAGACCTAGCATCCTGACCCCTGCTCTCTGTTGGACACCTGTTACCAAGATTCAGAGAGGGCCCTCTTAGGAATTCTTCTCAACCACAGGAGGACTTTATAGAGGAAGGGTGAAGGGCAGAGAAGGTGAAGGGCAGGCATATAATATCATGCCTAGTACCCACCAGGTGCTTAGGATTTGAAGGAGAGGCAACTATAAACTAAAATAACTTATGATCTAAAATTGACAAAGAGTGTGGGTTTTAGAGTTAGTGAGATCTCAATCCAATCCTGTCCTGTCACTTAGGAGCTGTGTGACCTAGGTCAAATTATTTTTCTGTGCCCTAGCCTCCTTATATATAAGATATGGATAATGATAATACCTCCTTAGAATTGTTAGGAGGATAAAGAGAGATAGTAAAATAAAGATTTTTGCATTGTGTTACCCATCTTTATTGTCATAATTATACATTGCAATCCAATTCTATGACCTGATTCTTTGTTTTTCATATGGCTAATTTTGTTAAGTTGCATCTTCCTTATTTTTGAGGCCGACTTGGATGACACATTAAGAGCTCGCATGTATGAAGTATTCTATAGTTTTTAAAGAACTTTTAAACACATTTGGTCATTCCCTGCATTTTAAATATCCTGGCCCATCCCCAGGATACCAGTGCACTGCTAAGCCTCATGGGAGAGATCATAGAGTGTGGATTTCTGTAGCTCAAATGATCTGAGGAGAACACCCCAGTGCCACTGAGAAGAGTCTCTCACCACCAGATTCAGAGCAAGGGGCTTGGGGTCTCAGCCGCCACCTCTCCATTCCTCTCCTCCACCCAGCCCGTGTTGCACCAACCAAATTGCCCCACCATCTCCACTTCCCGAGGCGGCTGTAGGGTAAGCCACTTTACTGTACCATCCTAATATTCTCACCAGTTTCTCTGGTGTGTCAACAATGGCCAAAGTGGATGCTTCTGTCTTGCAAAAGTCCCCGCTATTGTTCCAGGACAGTTCAAAAGGGGACAGCAAAAAGCATCTTCTTTGATAAAAATACCACCTTCTGGGGCAGACTAAAGAAATTCAAGAAAAGAGTAGAGGATTAGTGGTTTGGAGTGTGAACCCTGGAACTGAGTCAGAACACAGTGGGGCATAAGTTTCTATAGCAGTATATCATTGCAAATCATCCTTAATCCCAGAAGAAATCTCATGCAGTCTAGTCTGAATTTCCCTGTGGACAACGTGAAGAAGGTGAATTAGAAGCTCTTTATGGCTCCTTTGAGTAAGAAAATTCCGTAAGCAAGGAGGCAATGGGAAAAGTGTCTTAAGACATCATCACATAAGAAGCCCTAGAGGAGAGATTATTGTGATGCACCGTACCTGTTCGGGGGCTCTCTGTGGGAACGAAGGTGACAATACTGTTCCCGATAGTCTGTGGAACTGAAATAAAAAGAAAAGCTGCAGATAACTGTGTTATGAGTACAACACAAACATCAGAGCAGCTGTTTGATCCCTGCGACTCTTTGGGTCTGGACAGTGGCGACGACAAGGCACTCTTGGCCACCCTTGGCTAGACGTCTTCATTTTCTTTCTTTGAACGTTCCGTCTAACTACTACCTTCCTTTGTCATGCCCCACACCCCACGTTGTACTTCATATCTTTTTTGAAGGGGGTAGTCGGAGTGAAATGTTGAGAAATAGAAGAGGAGAAAGAAAGAGGAACGCGTGATTTTAGTACCAGAAAGGAAAGCTCTCATCCTTTCCATATACGCTTCTGATGGTGTTGCCTCCTCCCCTCTCACCCAGGTGCTGTTTGGAGTGCTTCCCTTCCTGGCTGCGCACAGCATCTGTGCTGTTCTCCCCATTTCTGGTGCCCCTAGCCCCACTCTTCTCCCATGGGCGGCTCTTGGCTCCCCTCTCATCAGCACCTGCAGGCTCTAAGAATTGAGGCTAATGGGAAATAGTTTCAGGACCAGGGTTATTGGCAGACGTGGAGTCAGGTGAACATTCCAGAGATTTCCTGTAGGTAGAGAAGAGTCCATTTATTTCTTTAAGTATAAATAGGGGAATTGATAGGCCTCTAAGAAGCCTCATTTCTTCCTGGGAACACTGGCTGGCCAAGCAGACAGTGTAGTGGCTTTGGAGGCTGGTCAAACCTCTCTGCATCTGCCCGGTTACTTGTCCCATGTGGCTCAAGACCCCTGTAGTTACTTCCAATGAATGAATGATATGATATCAGTTAGTATTCACTTCTTATTTCAGTTCCCAGTTCAAAGGCTCTTTGTATTATAAAATAACCTGGTTTTCAGGAGAAACTGTTTAGGGATTATAGCTTCACAGAACTCCATAAGTAGTTGATGAATGTTGCTTCCATACAGCTCACTGTACTAAGAACCTCAGTTGATACAAATATGAACAAACAATTAACTCTCCTCAAGATGTGTGTAGTAATAGATGTTTTAAGAGGAAGTGAGAGGGAGGTCCTTGAGAAAGCTTTAAGCCTGAGGGTTTGATTGGGATAGCCATGTCTCATTCATCTCTTTATGCCCCTTAGCTTCTGGCATGGGCCTTTTGCTTTATCAAGAAGAGCTGGCCAATAGCTCCTATTCTTATTCTTATTCTTCTTTTTAAAAAATTTTTTTTTTAAATTACTTATTTGATAGAGAGAGAGAGAGATCACAAGTGGGCAGAGAGGCAGGCAGAGAGAGAAGGGAAAGCAGGCTCCCCGCTGTGCAGAGAGCCCGATGCGGGACTCGATCGCAGGACCCCGAGATCATGACCTGAGTCGAAGGCAGACGCTTAATCCACTGAGTCACTCAGGCGCCCCTCTTCTTCTTTTTCTGTTCTTGGTCTAGCAGAGTGATTGGCACACAAAAAGTGCTAATGTAGGTTTTGATTTTTTTTTTATAACAATTGCTTTAGATGTACAACATGTCAGAGTTTATAAAGTCCTTTCCCACAATATTACAGTGATTTTATACAAATTATCCTCATAATCAGGAGGAAAACTAAGGATCACAAATTTTGATCAGCTTAGTCTGATTTATACTAAGCTGTCTAGATATATAGATGAGTTTCCCATCTATAAAAACAGGGGAATGAATTAGAATATCTTTTTTGGGGGCATCTGGGTCGCTCAGTTGGTTTAGGCGTCTGCCTGTGGCTCAGGTTAGGATCCCAGGGTCCTAGGACCAAGTCCTGTGGTGGGCTCCCTGCTCAGCAGGTAGTCTGCTTCTTCCTCTCTCTCTCTCCCTCGGCCCCTCCCCCTTGCTTATACTCTCTTGTTCACGCTCTCTCTCAAAATAAATTTAAAAAAAGATCTTTTTTTTTTCTGGGTGTGTTGCATTTATTTTTCCCGCTTTATTGAGATACAATTGACATAAATCATTGTGTAAATTTAAGGCATACAAGGTGATGATTTGATTTATGTAGGTGTTGCAAAATTATTTACCGCAGTAAGGTTAGCTAACACCTCCAACACCTCACATAATTACCTTTTTTTTTTTTTTGAGGGAAAACATTTAAGATCTACTCTCTCAGCAACTTTCAAGTAGTGTATAATACAGTAGTTTTTTTTTTTTTTAAAGATTTTATTTATTTGAGAGAGAGATAGTGAGAGCACAACCAGTGGGGAGAAGGAGAAGCAGACTGCCCGCTGAGCAGGAAGCTGACGTGGGCTCCTCGAGCCAAAAGGCAGACACCCAACTGACGGAGCCACGCAGGCAGCCCTAGCATGGTATTGTTAACTATAGTCACCACGCTGTACATGAAACCCCCAGAACTTATTCCTCCTATAGCAATTAGCATATCTTTGTGGACCCTCCCTGGAAAGAATTTCTTAGGAGAGGAGGCCCTGAGAAAGGACTGTAAGAAGTCAGCACACAAAAACGTGGAGGCTAGGAGGAAATCACTGTCGTGTACATTACCTGTTCCATAGCTCTCTGTGGGAAGGAAGTTGACTTGATTTCCGCCAAAAATCTGTGGGACTACAAAGAAAATCAGCTGTTGGCACAGCCCCACAGGGAGCTGCAGCATGACTATAACAAACCAACATCACCTGGGGCTGCTGGGGCACCTTGATTATTACTGTGAGATCTGGAGTTCTCTGACTCAGGTCAATGAGGATGTGTACGTGTGTTTTTGTGAATGTGTTTACTTACTCGTATTTTCTTCCTGCTCTCTTACATGATAGGAAATGCACCTTCAGCTTGGGTCAAAGGGAAGACAACTCTTACCCAATTGCTGTCTTTTACTCACATCTCCTTCCTCATTTATTTTCCCTACTGGTTTCTGGGGCTGGAGTAGATTCTCAAAGCAACAGTGAAACCCTTTGATACAAGGCTTCTTCTAAGCATCTGGATGAAAGCTTCTGTGAACATAGAGGGAAATTTCACCCCCAGTAAAATCCCATTATCTCATCATGCAGCTCTTATCTCAGCCTCATCACTGGGTTGAACTGGCGCAGATTTTCAAGTTTGAGGAACAATAACAAGCGCTAATAAGTATTTCACATTAGACTGTCCAACTGTGACTGTAGTGGGAAAAGATTTGTGTGGCCTTCTAACTTTCAGACACTAGTCAGTTCTATATCTACAAGGCAGACCAAGGGACCTGGCTCATTGTGTGTGCTGGGGAGCGAGACGAGCATTATCAGTTGCCCCTACACTGGTCATTGCCCTCAGGTGGGAAGACTTAGGTGTGCAGCCTTTATATTCAACTTTGTGTTCTGAGAGGAAAGTCAAAGAAAAAGACAGTATGAGATTGGAGTAGGAGGTTGCTCAAATACTCACAATAAAGCAGAAATAAGGTCATTCCAACAATTTTAAGCACCACTATGAAAAGCACAGAGATTATCATGTGCCAGTTCATGTTGAAGGCAATGAGGAGAGCTGTGGGAATTAGAGCACAGTATCACTTTAAAGATCTGCGAGCACGGCTTCTTTCCAGCAGGACACATGCTTCTTTCTCAGAGCAACTTTGGGGGGCTTGAAAGGCAGGTGTGCCAGTAACAGCTAGGTACAAGAATAAGATACAGCCCATGCCCAGAAGATGTATAGAATCTTGTACTGATTGGGAGTCTTGGAAGTTGACATGGTGCCTCTCCTTCACCCATACCATAGCTGTAGACTTTAGCCCCGTGTATCAGTTGCCTCCTAAACTCTGTCTAATGAAATAAATCTCCTAGACTTTGAGAACCCTTAGCTCTGGAACCTTCTGTGGTCTTGGCCATACTGACTTCAACTGTCCGCAGTCTCACTCTCCAAAAGACTATGCCAGGACTCTGACAGACAAGACAGTGTCCCTGAAGCTCTTGGCATTGGGGAAGGGCCAACAATCTGTGCAGAGAGGGCAGACAGACAGACTCACCTGCTCTCTCTTGGGAAGGATGGCCTAGTTTTCAGGTGGAGATCTTCCTTGTGGCCTTAGGTGTCGTGTGGTGGGCAGAAGCACCTTCAGAGAATATGCGTCTTCTGCTCAAGCACCCTCCTTCCTTGTTTACATGGTATTTCTATCTTCACAGCATCCCCGAGCAAACACTTCTTCCTGTTCAGTGTTCTTGGCAATGGGAGTGGGTGGGGCAAGGAAGGGAAGGGAGTTTATAGCTTTTGCAAGAGGAAAGTTTCTGCCGGAGGGTTTCTAATACAGTGGGACTTATTTTTTTTTTAAGATTTATTTATTTATTTTAGAGAGTGAAAGAGAGAGAGAGAGAGAGGTGTGTGTGTGTGTGTGTGTGTGTGTGTGTCTGTGTGTATGTATGTAAGCAGAGGAAGAGAGAGAATCTTCAAGCAGACTCTCTGCTAAGCATGGAGCCCACTTTGGGGTCCATTCCAGGACCCTGAGATCATAACCTGAACCAAAATCAAAGATTCAATGCTTAACCACTGACCCACCCAGGTACCCCTGCAGGGGAACCTTTTTAGGAGAATTTGGAAAACCACCTTGACACAGACTCACCCTTTCTATGTGTCTAAATCTCCATGACATACAGTGGGAAGGAAAGGTAGTAAAATGTTAACAAATAGAGAATTTGGGGAAGGGTATCTGGAAATTATTTGTACTTTCCTTGCAATGTTTCTGCATATCTGAAATTATGTCAAAATAGAAATTTTAACAAAAGAAATCCACCTGAAGTCACTAGTGTTAGTGAGCAGGCCCTCCTGTACCCCATCTGCTCCATTCACTGTCATAGAGCTCTGCACAGTACACTTTGTCATGGACTCCTCCTGTCTGGCTCCAACAGCTTACCTTCCAGACCATGTGCCATGTGAGACTAGGGACAGTATTTCTTGAGCATGGCCTCTGCTCAATACAGGAAGTGTAGTGAGGGTGAATAATACCAAAGTCTTATTATCAAGGAATTTGTACTACATATTTAATTTGAAGTTATCCTTTTATTATATTTCCCCTAATATAAAAGCTACGTGTGCTCATTACAAAAATGGCTAGAAAATATTTGCAGGGAAAATTGGAAAAACAAAGAAAGTCCATATACGTTCACACATTTAGCTATAGTCACTGTTAACATCTCTGGGTGTATATCCTTTTTAGATGACTAGGTAATAAAAGGTTAGATGATAGATAGATAGGTGATAGCTAGCTAGATGATAGATACTGGTTCATTTAGAAAAATGGGATCATATTGTATATACTGTTTTGTAATATACACACTGTAGATTAAGCTAGCGCTATATAAATATCCTTCCATGTTAGAATATAGATTTTGCATTTACAAATGGTCAAGATGGAAAATTTTATGTATATTTTACCACAATCATCACTAGCCATCAGGGAGATTCAAATTAAAACCACATTGAGATACCACCTCACACCAGTTAGAATGGCCAAAATTAGCAAGACAGGAAACAACATGTGTTGGAGAGGATGTGGAGAAAGGGGAACCCTCTTACACTGTTGGTGGGAATGCAAGCTGGTACAGCCGCTTTGGAGAACAGTGTGGAGATTCCTCAAGAAATTAAAAATAGAGCTTCCCTATGATCCTGAAATTGCACTAGTGGGTATTTACCCCAAAGATACAGATGTAGTGAAAAGAAGGGCCATCTGTACCCCAATGTTCATAGCAGCAATGGCCACGGTCGCCAAACTGTGGAAAGAACCAAGATGCCCTTCAACGGATGAATGGATAAGGAAGACGTGGTCCATATACACGATGGAGTATTATGCCTCTATCAGAAAAGATGAATACCCAACTTTTATAGCAACATGGATGGGACTGGAAGAGATTATGCTGAGTGAAATAAGTCAAGCAGAGAGAGTCAAGTATCATATGGTTTCACTTATTTGTGGAGCATAACAAATAACATGGAGGACATGGGGAGATGGAGAGGAGAAGGGAGTTGAGGTAAATTGGAAGGGGAGGTGAACCATGAGAGACTATGGACTCGGAAAAACAACCTGAGGGTCTAGAAGGGGTGGGGGGTGGGAGGTTAGGGGACCAAGGTGGTGGGTATTAGTGAGGGCACGTGTTGCATGGAGCACTGGGTGTGGTGCAAAAGCAATGAACACTGTTATGCTGAAAAGAAATAAAAAAAATGATTAAAAAAAGATATCAGATTACATAGATCATTGGGGGGGGGGATGAAGAGTTACCATTTTTTTTTATAAGCACCAAAGAATGTTACCATTATATTTTAAACTGCAGAGAAATTACCTGGATTACATCCTTTACTTATTCCAAAGAATAGCTAGTTAAGAATATAACAATTAATGGGTTTTGATGAGCCCAAAGAGTAACAGTGAATATATAGTATTTATGGATTGTTTATCATGGTGACTCAGCATAACAAAAGTATACAGGGTAACTATTAAGTCTTAAAACTTTGAGATGGGAGAAATTTAGAAAGGGAGGGATCAACTTGGTGTATGGTGGTCTTGTTTACTTCCTGTTAATTTTTAAATAAAACTTTTCTACATATAAAAAAAATTAAAAAAAGAGAGAAAAACTGAGATTTAACTTTGGTAATCTTCACATAATATTAAGATGAAAATACAGTCTTTAGCAAGTGTATTTTGTAATATAACAATTATCTTACTAAGACAATGGAATCTGTTCTAAATTGTAATTAGCAAAGGGTTTAGGGAGATAGAAAACCATGCCCATACTCTTCTTGGAAGAAATTTGAAGGGGACAGGATATATAGCTAAACAAGTCTCCTGGGTGTACTGTGGATTTGTTTTGGGAGAAAGCATGTGCGTGTGTGTGTGTGTAAGAGAGAGAGAGAGAGACTGAGAGACTGAGAGAGAGAGAGAATTGAAATGGATAGTCACTAAGAACTCTTCCAAGGAAGAGCAATAATAGGGGCCATGGAGTTTCCCTTCCCTCAGCTTCCAGGTTCAACTATTAAAACTGGCAAACTATGGCACCAAAAAGATGGGCTGCCTGTTTTCAGAATCTATACCCTATGGTGACAATGGCAGCAAAAAATATCAGTGACAGTAGGAACTGTGTGACTGTTGTCTTTGGATTGATAAGCAACCATGGGTATCATGGGGTGGTATCTGGGAAGGAAATCTAGAAGGGCTCCTGTGATTCATTGCTTGGTGTTTTGCAGTCAAATGCTCTACCCCTGAGCTATATCCCATTGCTTAGTGTTTTGGAGTGGTATCAATCTATTTACCAAAATGACTATACTTTATACCTCACACAGAGAAAAATACTATCTCTTGAGCTTTATTATTAGGCACATGTACATTTAAAAGTATGTACTTCCTTCACTGTATATTGCAGGAATTCTTTCAAGTAGCTTAATGAGAAAACGTGGCAATTGAAAGAAAGCTGATGTTTCCTCTTATCTTTACAGTCACAATTCTTGAAAGGATTGTCAGTTTTACTGCCTCCTCTCCCTCCCCTCCCACTTTCTTCTCAGCTCTCTCTGTTGGGAATCCCACCATGACTACATCATGAGATTATGACTCCGACTCAGTAATTAAATGCATATGGTTTGTTCTTCATATTTACTGATCTTGAACAAGGGCCCACATCATTTTATGTTGTGTACTTTTTCTTGGCCTCCATAAGTCTACATTCTGCTGGTTTCTCATCTTTCTTTCTAGCCTCTCCTTTTGCTTTCTTCTCCTCTGCCTATTCCTCAGACTGTATACTTATTCCTCTTCTCTTCTGAGTCTTGTGATTTCAAGAATCATGCTCAAGAAGATGATCTTTACTCTGAGTTTCAGATCTGTATATTTTCTGACAGCTTCACTTTTCACTGAGATGCTCTACAGACAACCTGGAGTCAACATGTTCCTAAATGTATTAATTACTACCCTCTGCTAAAACATGTTCATCCTCTTATGCTCTCTCTTTCTGAACGTGAAGACCATCTCTTCAGTTGCCCAAATAAAAAAATGTGGGTCTTTTCCTTCCCTCTCCTTCCCTTCTCTCTTCCCTTCCCTTCTCCCTTCCCTTCTCCTTTTCCTTCTCCCTTCCCTTCCCTCCCCTTCCTTCCCTCCCCTCCCCTCCCCTAGTCTCCTCTCCTCTTCTCTCTTCTCTTCTTCTCTTCCAGTCAGACGCCATGCCATGATGATTCTGTCTCCTCAAGTCTGTCAAATCTGGGTTCTTTTCTCCTTTCTCACAGCTACCTCTTGTTCTCTTACTGGCTCTCTCCTCCACCTTCTCAACAGTTTCCAAAGAAACTTCTTGCTATAATCTTGCTTCACTCTGCAGTCAGAATGATCTTTCTAAAATGCAGACTTGGTTGTATCATTCCTCTGATGAAATATTTGAGTAACTTTCCATTGCTAATAGAACAAGGTTTGTGTTCCTCAGTGTGGTCTATGAGTCTTTACACGTTCATTCTTTCAGCAAATGTTGCTGAGTGCATGCTGTGCGCTGGATACTCTTCTAGGCACTTGGAATATATGTTCTGGTTTTTCTGTACATCTCAGTATACCACATCTACCCATGTTCTGCTAGGAACATTCAACTTCTAGCTCTTTATACAGTCTTTTGGATCCAAGTCCTGACATATACTTATTGAGCACATGATATGTACAAAGCAGTAATCTAACTACCTCTCTTCTCCCAGGCATGTATATATATCCCTATATACTCTCTTTAACTACATAATTTTGACTCCTTCTTTGAGTCTCAGGTTAAATGTCACTTCTTTCAGGAACATTTTCCTGATTCTCATTCTTTACTCCAATTGGGTTTAGGCGCCCTTTATCTGCGGACTCGTGATATCATGTACTTTTCCTCTGGGCTAAGGGAAATGTGTGATAATGTACTTGTTTTCTTCCCCTGCTAGATGCTGTGTAGTCATGAAGGCCCATCCACCGTGTTTGCAACACTGCACAATGGCATTAGGCTTCTAGGCTTGTTGGATTTTTATAATTTACTCATGAGAGTATGGTAAAGCCTGCAAAATACTTCCAATCAATTAAAAATTTGTGTAGTATTCTTCGTGTGAATTAAGTAGTTTTCAATAAGGATAATTTAAGAGCTAGACCATCTCTAAAGGTGTTCATTCCTGATTAGGAATATCTTCATATCTTACTTAAATAACCACCCTGAAGTATGGATTGTGACTACAGTACTTCAGATGATACCTAACCATCTCCTAGTTTATATAGAGTTAATTTATGTTCATATATATGACACTAATACTGTGTTATGTTAAAGTAAATTGCTACTCAGACAACGTGACGACCCAGAATTCATAGAATGTGCGGAATAACCTGCTTTGGGAGCAACTAGTTGGAACTGTATGTGTATATCCTAACCTGAAAAGTCAGGAGGTGGAGGTGAGGCATGGCTGTGGAGCCTGGAGAGGGGGAGATTTAGAGTGTCAGGTTCTGGATTTAGGGTGTCAGGCTCTGGAGCCTATCAGAAGCAGCATGGAAACACACAGTTGGCTTCCACTTCATGCAGTGACTCACTGAATAAATGAGAAGTCATGCTGCAGGGGACAATCATCCACTTGGGTAATGAGGACAATGCTGTATTTGTAGCAGCTGCTGCAGCATCAGGGCAAAAACCCCCACTATGCTCAGTAGTCAGACTTCCTGCTCAGGTTGTCTCTGGTTGGGCAAAACAGAACCAGAGGGTGGAAAAACTCTCCCCATGTTCTTTCATCATATCCTAGAAGATTTGACCCTTTTAAAATTTAAATGGTCCCATCGTGACCTTGAAAGTGGGGGAGACTTCCTAATCTCCCACTTCCAAGTTTAACACAGAGGAAAAGAGATCAGTGGATATGTGAGAATGCAATCACTCAAAATAAGGTGAACATTGTGAAGGAAGGCCATGTTTATAACATAAAGTCATTATCAGACACAGGAGATGCTAGAAAAAAATCTCTCCTGTTTTCACCGAGATTTTAGAGAACATTGACTGACTCTATAAGAAGAATGTGTCCTCATATCATGAAATGGACAAACAAATGCTTTGATATGTAGCTGCTGATGTTTGAGACATTTAGTGACATGAAGTGTTCTGAATAGCAGATAAGATACCACAGAAAAAGAATGAGAATATTTGAAGATATCACTAAAATGTCAATTCATAATTCACAGAAAAAGGACAAAAGAAAGAAATGGGATTGGAGGTAGAAGAGAATATGATGCTAGATCCGGCAGAACTTTTACATACACTGCGCTTTGCAGAGGAGAGAACACAAAACTGAATAAATATAAGAGCTGCAATAGTCAAAGAAATTGTAAGTAAAAGTGTAAGTGAAAAAAAGCTGAAATTTAGGCAAAATCATTGAAAAGGGTCCAAATGTACATAAACTGGTGATTTGTTTAAAAAAGAATAAAAAGTATTGTATGGAGCACTGGGTGTGGTGCATACACAATGCACTCTGAAACACTGAAAAGAAATTTTAAAAAATAAATAAAAAATTTAAAAAAAGAATAAAAAGAAAATATATTCTAGAGGGCTCTGGGTAGAAAAATCTATGATGGAAGTAAATACTAGGTTTGTTTCAGATTTTTGTTTAGAAATTCTAAGTCTCAGAAGACAAGTCAATATCTAGAGTGTTGATGGAGATGCTCAGGAACTATAAGTAAAATACACAACAGAGTTTAATTTGAACTTGCATTCAGCATGCAGCTATATTTTGCTTGATCTGTTCAGTGTTTTAAGAAATTTGAGCCAACATATTGAAATTTTAGAGCTTTCAACAGATGTCAAGGTATCTAGAATTCTGTTCTAACACTGCTCAAAACACATTCCCACAAGGAACAGTGGGCTGGGAGCTAGAGCAGGTGTCAGGAGTCACCAGGTCTGTCTCCAGTGACTCCTCAGTGGAAGGAACCCAGTTGGTAGCTAGTGTCATGCTTGCAAGGCTGTTTTTCCGCCGCCCCCCCCCCCCTTAGAATAGAGCAAGAGTTTAAAGTCAGGCCTCTACTGAAAGAGGAAAAACAGAATGAGGCCATAAGCTTCCAGAAAAATGTGAGAGAGTGTATTTCTATGTGAAAAGTAAACAATATTTTATGTATTTAAAATTCAAAGTATGTCTTTGCCAAGAAATAAAATTTAAATGGAGCCTGGGTGGCTCTATGGGTTAAGCCTCTGCCTTCGGCTCAGGTCATGACCTGGGGTCCTGGGATCAGAGCCCCGAATCAGGCTCTCTGCTCAGCAGGGAGTCTGTTTCCCCCTCTCTCTCTCTGCCTGCTGCTGCTCTGTCTACTTGTGATCTCTCTCTCTCTTTGTCAAATAAATAAATAGAATCTTTTTTTAAAAAAAGATTCTATTTATTTATTTGTCAGAGAGAGAGAGAGAGGGAGAGCACAAGCAGGCAGAGTAGCAGGCAGAGGCAAAGAGAGAAGCAGGCTCCCCGCTGAGCAAGGAGCCTGATGCGGGACTTGACCCCAGGACTCTGGGATCATGACCTGAGCTGAAGGCAGCGGCTTAACCAACTGAGCCATCCAGGCATCCCAATAAATTGAATCTTTAAAAAAATTTTTAAGATGTCAGTACAAAACAAATTAGGACAATTGCTATATGGAAAAGATATCTGAAAATTTAATTAACTGAAAGAAAGAACCAGAATTTCCATAGGATTAATTTCTGAATGCAAATAGAATAGGTAATGCTTTTGTTAAGAAGTGGCCATAAAGTCTTTTATAATGCATTTTCGAAAGACTGTGGAGTGAAGGAGAATTTATATGACTTCAACAGAATCAAAAACTCATGAATTCGTTATAGCTAAAAATACTGTGGTGTTCAGAATACTGAAGATGGCAGAGAATTTGCTAGAGAAGAATGAAAGAATCTATGATATTTTATTTTATTATTTTTAAGCTATTATAAGCAGTTTATTTTCAAATTCATTCAACTGCCATCAAACATCACTCTAAATGTACATGTTCAAAAGGCTAAGTGTGGTTTAGAGTATTAGATTTTTTTTTCTTTTTTTTCCCCATTTTATTTATTTTTTCAGCGTAACAGTATTCATTCTTTTTGCACAACACCCAGTGCTCCATGCAAAACGTGCCCTCCCCATTACCCACCACCTGTTCCCCCAACCTCCCACCCCTGACCCTTCAAAACCTTAAATTCAAGTTAGTTAATATGTAGTGCAGTATTGGTTTCAGGAGTAGAATTTAGTGATTCATCACTTCCATGTAACACCAGTGCTCATTCCAACAAGCATCCTCCTTAATGTCTATCACCCATTTAGTCCATCCTTCCATCCATCAATCCTCAGTTTGTTCTCTACATGTAATATTTCATAATTGTAGCTGATAAAAGCAAACATATACATAATAATTCCAAGCAATAGCTATATTTATCTGTGGCACTGAAAAAAAGCTTTTGTAATAAACCAAACATAAAATGCAGATGTATGATATAGAGACAAATTGAAAATTAGAAATGTTTAATTTTTAGATTATATTCTCATAATTTTATAATGTTTTTGATTTGGAACTAGAAACCTAATACTTCTCCTTTTGCACATTATAATTTTAGATTAACATTGTGCATTGAGTTGTAATATTGTGCGTTGAAATTTTAACTAGAAGCAATATTTAATTGCATTCTGCTTCATAATGAAAAGTAGTTGTTCTCAACTACAGATTTTTACAAATATGAATACAATGTTTGTGAAACAATTTTGAAATCAGAGAATATATGTTGGAAAATAATCTTTTTTAACTTTAGAAATTTATTGCATGTCATATGTTTCACTTCTGAAAAATTCTGGCATAGAAAATAGGCTATATTATTTAGTATTAAATATGCTTTCCAATATCAGACTTTGTGTAAGAAAGAGTGAATCTGATGTATACAATTGTGTGTCTACAAATGAATGTCCTAGCAAAGAAGTATCCAAGCCATTAGTCTATTAGGTGGAGGGAGGAAAAAAGGTGTTAGGAAGACAATAAACACAAATATGGACCATTCAAACCATCCTCACTACCTCTTATCGGCTTGCTCCTCCCATACCTTTATGTCCTCCAAACTTGCCAATATTTTTTTCTCTACCTATATGACCCAATTGAAGATTTACATTTTTCAGGATAGCTTCTCTTTTGATGGCCACAAGTCTATGGTTCTGTCTTCTAATCTGAATTTCACTTCCTCATTTCCAAAAATACGCTGGTGTTTTCCAAATAGATAACCTGACACCAAACCAGTTGCAGGAAATTCCAAACCACACATACCATTTTCCTTAAACTCAACCCCACTTCTCTTCTCAACTTCTTTATTTTTGTTGTTATTACATCATATTACAACACACTTACATGCTGGAAACCTCCTCAATTCTTCCGTTTCTGTCAAGCACCTATCGAGATGCTAGTTGATGATTTTTTTTTTTAAAGATTATTTATTTATTTATTTGACAGAGAGAGATCACAAGTAGGCAGAGGGGCAGGCAGAGAGAGAGAGAGGAGGAAGCAGGCTCGCTGCTGAGCAGAGAGCCCAATGCGGGACTCGATCCCAGGACCCTGAGATCATGACCCGAGCTGAAGGCAGCGGCTTAAACCACTGAGCCACCCAGGCGCCCCGATGATTTTTTTTTTAAAAGATTTTAATTTATTTATTTGACAAACAGAGATCACAAGTAGATAGAGAGGCAGGCAGGGAGAGAGAGAGGAGGAAGCAGGCTCCCGCCTGAGCAGAAAGCCTGATGCGGGGCTCGATCCCAGGACCCTGGGATCATGACCTGAGCCGAAGGCAGAGGCTTTAACCCACTGAGCCACCCAGGTGCCCCTAGTTGATGATTTTCAATTCTCTCTCATATTTATTCCATCTTCTCCATTCCTACTACCCCATCCTAGTCCAAATTTTTCACTGTAGTTGAAGTTTAAATGGTTTAAACCCTTTCCTCCCCTTCTTCAAACCAATATTAGACAAATCTTTATAAAATTACTGCTCTAATCTTATCAATGTCTTATTTAAGTGTCTTTTATAAACATTAACACGAACAAGTCTCAACTCTTGAGTCTGTGAGAAAATATTTATTTATAAATGTATGATAAGGGATCAATATCCAAAATATAAAAAAGGAGCTCATACAAGTCAAAAGCAAAATGATTAAAAATGGACAGGAGGACTTGAATAGACATTTTTCCAAAGAAGACATACAATTAGTTAACAAGCACATGAAAAGTTTCTGAGTATCACTAATCATCAGGAAATGCAAATCAAAACCATAGTCAAATACCATTTCACACCTGTCAGGATAGCTACTATCAAAAAGACAAAAACTAACAAATACTGGTGAAGATGTGGAAACTTTGTGCACTGTTGCTGGCAATGTAAATTGGTACAGCCACTGTGGAAAATAGTATGGGGGCTCCTCCAAAAGTTAAAATTAGAACTATGATAAGATCCAGCAATCCCATTTCTGGGTATATGTCTAAAGAAAATGAAAACAGGATATTGAAGAGAGATCTACACTCCCATGTTTATTGTAGCATTATTCACAATGACCAAGGCATGGAAACAATCTAAGTATCTATCAATGGATGAATGGACAAAAAAAATGTGATGTGTTTATTCAGCCATAAAAAAAGGAAACCTTGCAATTTGTCACAAAATGGATGGATCTTCAAGGCATTATACTAAGTAAAATGAGTCTGACAAAGACAAATGTTGTATGATCTCACTTCTCTTGAAGATCTAAAATAACTGGACTCATTGAAACAGAGGACAATGGTGGTTGCCAAGGGCTGGGTTGCAGGGGAGAGAAATGGGGAAACTGTTGGCCAACGACTACAGACTCTCAGTTATAAGAAATAAGCTCTGGATATCTGGATATCTGGATATCTAGTATCTGGATATCTAATATCTGGATATCTGGATGTACAACATGGTGACTATAGTTAACAGTGCTATATAATATACTTGAAAGTTTCTATGAAAGTAATAATTGAATATTTTCACCATAACCAGGAACAGCAACAAAATATAATTATGTGAGACAGAGGATGTGTTAACAAACTTTATTGCAGTAAACATTTTGCAATATTTATGTGTATCAAATCATCACATTGTACACCTTAATATTACAAATGTTATGTCAAATATATCAATACATGGGAGGGAATGTAATATGTTGAAATTTGTGAGATATGACAAAAACATGTTTAGTGGAAAGCTTAAAACTTTTAATATTTGTGTTAAAGCAGAAAAAAAGGATAAAAATCAATGATCTAATTTTCTGCCTTAAGAAACTAAATCAAATTTCTTTGTGAGATTAAATCTACAAAAGTAGAGGGAAGGAAATAATAAATAATAGGAAATAATGAATAAAAAATACAGGACGTAGAGAAAAATCAAATGAAACAAGAAGTTTATTTCTTGGAAGTATCAATAAATTAATAAATCTCTACCTAGATGAATTCAAAAGAGAAAAAAATTTATAAAACTTGGAAATGAAAGATAGCAAGATAAGTGCTATAGACATTAAAATGAGAATAAAGGAATATTACGATCACATTTATGGCAATACATTAAAAACTTAGGTAAAATAGGAAAATTATTTGAAAAATACAACGTACCAAAATAGACACAAGAAGAAAGTATACTGAACTAATGAATCATTGGGCACTATATAAAAAACTAGTAATGTACTACTATACCTTGGCTAATTGAATTTTTAAAATTAATTAATTAATTTTTTCAGCATAACAGTATTCATTGTTTTTGCACAACACCCAGTGCTCCATGCAATACGTGTCCTTCCTAGGCTAATTGAATTTTAAAAATAAATAAATAAATAAATAAATAAAGGATTAGGATAGTTAGCCATTAAAATAACTTAATAATACTCTATCTATTAAGTAAATTATAATTATAATAATTTGGAAAACCTCCCTGAATAGGAAGTTTCAGTCCTATAAGATTTCTGATTTATGTTATCAAATATTTAGGGAAAGATAATACCAATTTTATACATAGTCTTAAACAAAATTAAGATGGAAGAAACATTTCCCAACTTGTGTTATGTCAGAATAACCCTGATACCAGATTTGAAAAAGCTGTTAAAAATATGCAGAGAGGTTAGTATTTTTCATGAACATAGATGCAAAAATTCTTAGCAGTGTATTAGGATGTCAAATAGAGTAATATATAAAATAATGATACTTCACGAGTAAGTGAGTGCTTACCCCAGGGATATAAGATTGATTTAACATTTAAAAATTTTCAATGTACATCCTTGTGTTAACAAAATAGAGGAGAGAAATTACATAATCATCTCAATAAATACAGAGAAATCTTCTGATAAAATTCAGCCCCCATCGATAATAAAAATTCCATTGCTCTAGGAATAAAACAGCTTTTCTTAATCTAATAAAACAGATCTATAAGAGATCTATATCTAACATTGTACTTAATGACAAAACTACTGACTGTTTCCTCCCTAAGATCAGTAATAAGTCAGTTTGTATATTCACATTACTACTAATAAATATTGACTAAAGATCTCAGCCAATGAAATAAGGTAATACATAATATAATAAAGGTAATAAATAATATAAAGACATAAAGATTGGGAAGGAAGAAGTAAAACTGTCTCTATTTGCTCATGACATGATTTTTTGGTTTAGATTTTATTTATTTATTTGACACAGAGAGAGAGAGAGAGGCAGTGAGAGAGAGAACACAAGCAGGGGGAGTGGGAGAGAGAGAAGCAGGCTCCCCACTGAGCAGAGAGCCTGATGTGGGTCTGGATCCCAGGACCCTGGGATTCTGACCTGAGCCGAAGACAGATGCTTAATGACTGAGTCACCCAAGCGCCCCTCATGACATGATTATTTAAGTATAAAATTTCAAATAATCTATAACTACTAGAACTAATAATTAAGGAGAGTCTCAAGATACATGGCTAGTACACAAGAATCAATTATATTTTTATATGCTAGCAGCAAATAATTGCAAAATGAAACTTTAAATTCTGTATATAATAAAGTTACAAAATGTTAAGTACTTAGGGAAAATTGTATCAACAGATATGCAAGACCTCTGTACTAAAAGCTATAAAGCATTGCTGAGAAAAATTAGACTTAATTAAATAAATGAAGATATATATCATATTCATAGATTATCAGACAATATTTTTAAGAGTCATTTCTCCCCAAATTGATGTCTAGATTTAACATAATTAGAATTCAAAGAGGCTTTTCTTTTTCATTTTTAGAAATAAATGAATAAGCCCCAAATGTGTTGTTTTAGATTAGCTAAAACAAATCTGCAAAAGAATAATAAACTCTAAAGAATCAATACCTGGTTTCAGAATTTACTATTAATCTATAGTAATAAGGAAGTGAGGTTTTGTTGAAAGGATAGACAGATAGATCAATGGAATACAATATAGGGATCAGAAAACCAGAAAGAGATCCATGAATATATAGTCCTATGTTTTTTGACAAAGATGTTAATTCAATGAAGGGAGGGAAGACTTCAACAAATAGTAATGGAGTACCTGAATAGACATATGGGAAAAATAAAGTTCATCCCTGCTGAACATTAGATACAAAAGTTAATTCAAGATGAATTATAGCTCTAAATATAAACGTGAAATAATAGAGGAAAGCATAGTAGACCAATTTTGCATTTTAGAGGCAGGCACATATTTTTTATAGAGGACACAGAAAGCACTAAGAATTAAAGGAAAATATATGATAAATTTGATTTTTCCAAAATTCAAAATTTCTGATCATCAAAAGATACTATTAAGAAAATGAAAGGGAAACCATAGTCTGGGTTAAAATAGTCACAATACATGTATCATACAAAGGACCTGTATACAAAAAATAAAAAACTATATATATAACCATATATATATATGTTATTTATACACACACACACACACACACACACATACATGCTACCAAACTCCTACAAATTAATAAAAAACAACTCGATATAAAAAGGACATCAACTATACTTAAATGATACATTTTTTTAGAAGATCAAACATATGAAAGTCACTTTACAATAGAAGATATGCAAATGGCCAAGAAGCGCATGTGCTCCGTATCATTAATTATGAGGGAAATACAAGTTAGAACCATAATGAGACACCATTCACTCCATTAAAACGGCCAAAATTTCTAAAGACTGGGAATACCAAATGCTGGTAAGAATATGGAACAACTCTCTTACATTGTTTTTGGGAGCATAAAATGCTAAATAAAATAGCTTTGGAAAACCTCTTTGCAGTTTTCTTATGAAGTTAAATATACATCAACTTAATGACCCAGTAATTCTACTCCTAGGTGTTTATCTAAGAGAAATGAAAAGATGGATTTAAGAACATTGATTAAAAACTTCATTTGTGGGGCACCTGAGTGGCTCAGTTGGTTAGGCATCTATCTGACTCTTGGTTTTAGCCTAGGTCAAGATCTCAGTGTAATGGGATCGAGTCAGGGGACCGGCTCCACCCTTGCCCAGGAATCCTCTGGAGATTCTCTCTCCCTCTGCCCCTTCCCCCACTCATGCTCTCTTTCTCTCTCTAAAATAAATAAATAAATCTTAAAAAAAACTTAATTCATTATAGCCCTAAACTGTGACCAATGCACATGTTCATCAATAGTGAGTGGAAAAACAAGCTGTGGCTCATACACGGTTAAGGATGGATCTCAAAGACATGTCGAGCAGAAGTAACAGAAACAAGAGTATTTACAGGATTTATACAAGAACAGGTAAAACTAATCTATGGAAAGAAATTAGTATAGCTGTTGCCCGTAGGGGATGGGGATTGACTCGAAGAGACTACTGGGTCTTTCTGTGCTGATGGAATATTGTACGTCTTATTTGGGGTGTTGGTTACACGCAAGTGTACGTTTATCAAACTTCACATTGTATATTGTTGTACATTTGTTGTAGCTCAGCCAGCTGTGGAAACTGCTAAGCAACTGCTTCCTGCTCTCCAGCAGAGTTGTCCGAAACCTCCTCCCAGTTGTCCAAAACCAACTAACCTTCTGTCACCTCCAAACTGGCTACACAATTCGTAACTTCATCTGTTTTCCTTTCTTGGTGGCCACTGAAGCTATCCTAGGTTTCTCTCCAAGGCAGGGGTCCCCACTCTTGTCTGCACACTAAAATTGTCTGCGTAGCTTTTAAAAATCTCAAGGCCCAGCCCATCTACAGCATCTGTGCATTTTGCTGTACATAAATTTTACCTAAACACAAGTAATACTATAAACAAATACTGAATTCTAGTTAGTCCTTTTTTTGCCTTTTGCAGTGCTGTAGGATGGTAATTTCAAAACCGTATTCTCTGTATTCTAGGCATCAGTAAATGAGCAAATATACTAAGTGTAAGTGGAATATATTTCTCATGGTTGGAGAAGGGAGTTACAAGTGTGTAAAAAGGAAAACTAAAGTGAACCTTCTATTATTGGATTGGAACTGGAGGTATCTGTGTGGGGGAGTGGAGAGAGAAACAGGGCAAAACATATATAATGAGTGAGTGTTGGTATATGGGAATTCTGGCAACTTTTCTATAAATTTGAAATTTTATCAAAATATAATGTTAAAAACAAAGCCATGGAGACGAGCAAGAGGTAATGAAGACTAGTTCATAGAGAATTTATGCAAAAAGAAAGAAAGCAAAATACTTTATGGTCATATTCCTCCAAGTGCCCTAGGGGAAAGTGGAAAAAAAGGCACAATACAGAGTGCCTGGGTGGCTCAGTAGGTTAAGCTTCTTGATTTTGGCTCAGGCCATGCGGGGTCATGAGATCGACCCCCATGTTGGGCTCCTTGTTCAGTTTGGTGTTGGCTTGTCCCTCTCCCTCCCCCTTCCTCCCTCTTCCTGCTCATGCAAGCTCTCTCTCTCTTATTTCAAAGATTTTATTTATCTATTTGACAGAGAGAGACACAGTGAGAAAGGGAACGCAAGCAGGGAGAGTGGGAGAAGGAAAAGCAGGTTTCCTGGTGGGCAGGGAGCCCGATGTGGGGCTCCATCCCAGGACCCTGGGATCATGACCCAAGTCGAAGGCAGAGGCTCAACGACTGAGCCACCCAGGCACCCCCCCCTCTTAAACACGTAAATAAATAAATAAAATCTTTTTTTTTTTTAAGGGTACAATACAGTTCCACAGGAGGGTCTGACATCATCCAGCTCAAGAAAAAGGGCATTTGGAACAGTGTTTCTCAACACTGACTGTACCCTGGAATCACCTGGGGAACTTTAAAATGATTCCTGGGTTCTACCTCTAGAGATCTGATAGAAGTGGCCTGCTGTGTGGCCTGGGCCTTGAGATTTTTAAAAGCTTTGCAGACAATTTTAGTGTGCAGATAAGACTGGGGACCCCTGCCTTGGAGAGAAACCTAGGACAACCTCAGTGGCCACCAAGAAAGGAAAGCAGATGAAGTTACGAATTGTGTAGCCAGTTTGGAGGTGACAGAAGGTTAGTTGGTTTTGGACAACTGGGAGGAGGTTTCGGACAACTCTGCTGGAGAGCAGGAAGCAGTTGCTTAGCAGTTTCCACAGCCGGCCGAGCTACGAGCCTCTGTGCGTGACCTGCCCTCATTTGAAGTCTGTCAAGATTTGTATGTCTTGTGTATCTTTTCCTTTCCTGAGTGTTGTCGGATCTGATTTGAGGAGAGCCTTCCTGGCAGGCCGAGAATGCCAAATCTCTACAAATAGGCTTTTCAGTGTGAGGCTATTTTGGCAGGTTCCAATGCTTGATACCAGGTAAAGCACTGTGTTCAAATGCAACTAGAGCTGAGACAGAAGGCACACACTGGCGCTGGTATCCCGGGCACCCACTGAGCAAATATCTACCTCTCTTTCCTCCTACTGCAAAGCAGGTTGAGTATACATTTCTGAATCCGTGTATTTTCAGACAAAATGGCCCCTAGTCTCTGGCTTGTGTAGGAGTTTTAATGGAGTACTTCTTGAAGCTGAAGTGATGATACTTGATCTTTCAAGACTGTCTTTTCATATCTTACATTTCCATGAAAATTGTGGAGCTTGAAGAGGGTTATGTGATTGCCATAGTAGAGAATATTTTCTAATATTAAGCTAGTGCTTGTTTTAAGAAACAGGTTTAGAAATCACGTGGAAAGCCAATCATGTTATCTTGGGGTTTAGACAGTATTCAGAAATAGGTGATTTGTCATGGTTTGGTTCATACCAAGCATAAATAATCTGTAGTATACAAAGCATTTACACTGAGTACCTCACCTCTCTATTTCATTATTTTTCAAAACAAACTTGAAGAACCCATGTGTGTCATTCTTGCCTAGGCCATAGATAGAGCTTTAATTATTTTATTCTACCATGGATGGGTTCATTGGCATACATTGGAGAGACTCTCACTTATGCCTACAGAAGAAACAGGAATAGGTTTCTGAAGGTTTTATGAACAATCAAAGGCATATTCATGAAGAGCCCATTTCGTGTCTGCTCTCAGCATAGATCTGAAGTCCTGGGATCTGCCCTCTGGTCTGCCCTTACCTTTAGGCTGCTCTGGATCCAAAGTAGAATGGTTTCCACAGCTCTCCTCAGCTTGGCATTGCCTGAGATTAGGATTGCTGCATGTATCGAGGGACAAGCTGCTAGGATCCCCACACAGATCATTACCCCGATCTTGTTGTGCCACAGCATCAGTAAAGGCACTGAAATGAGGGCAGTGCAGAATGACACCACGTAGAGGCAGAGAAAGGAGACGAGAGATCTGAGTGCTTTGATATGGGCCTCCAGGCTGGGGTCACGGGAGTCCTTAGTTTGGGTCTTCATTGTCCTCATGTGCCTCCCCAGAGAGACAATCAGCACCCCAGAAGAAACCAGAAAAAGCAAGAAAGGAGGGATGGACCCCAGGGTGCAGAAGATGAAGGAATGATAGAAATCGAGTTTTCTAATTTGCAAATTGAGTTCCGTATTATTCATGAAGAGCATAGTTGTGAACCCAAAGCCTGATCTACCAAAAAAATCCCCCAAACAGATGAGAGTGCAGATGGAAGAGAAAACCATGGCACCCAGGAGCATCTGGGGCACCTTCCTGGAGACCCAGCTTGCTAAGCAGAGTAGGAAGGTGTGAGAGAAACGGACAATCTTGGAGCAGTAGAGAAGGCTAAGACAGGTGGTGAGCCACAGCCCAGCTTGGTTTGTGATCATCCAGAGCAAGACGATGATCTGGTAGCTGAGGCTCAGTGGGTCCTTCATCCGCTGGAAGTATATAAGCTGGATGGCATCCAGGAACAGCAGCCCATGCAGGAAAAGCCGGGTGAGGCTGAGACTCAGAAGGATAAGATCACAGTTGCTCAGTGGCTGCCTCCTCACCACGTCCCAAAAATTCACCAAGAAAATGAAGGTATTGGTCAGAATCCCCACTGCAAACTCCAGGGCTGAAAGGAATAGAAATGCACTCTTGACTTCATAGGACACAGTTATGACAGGAGTCAGAGTCAACATGATGTCTCTTCTTACTTGGTTAATCTAAGGCTCAACATACCACCTGGCAGAGAAGAGTCAGTGTACATTATAAGCCAGGACCTCTCCTTCACAAGGCATCAGGCTCTTGCCCTGGATCTATCCCAAAGTGAGGACATAAAAATTTCTGACAGAAAACTTAGAAGAGGGATATATTGCTGCTTTGGAATATCTCTTGGATACACACAAGGGCTCGTTGTAAGAGCAGAGGATTGATAGTTCTTTCTTTTGGGTGATGCAGAAGCTTTTAATAAACCGACGTGTGCCCATACAAACAGCCTTCTCAGAGGGCTCTGGCACAGCATCAAGGATGCAAACAAGACAGGGTCTCAGTTTTCCAAGTCTGGTTTTGCATGCCCATCTGGATCTGCATGGGAGGAGAAAGGAGCAGGATTTGCTTATGGGTTTGAAGGGAACCGGTAACAGGCAAAACATACCTTCTTTTTTTTTTTTTTAAGATTTTATTTATTTATTTATTTGACAGAGAGAGACCACAAGTAGACTGAGAGGCAGGCAGAGAGAGAGAGAGAGAGAGAGGGAAGCAGGCTCGCCGCCAAGCAGAGAGCCCGATGTGGGACTCGATCCCAGGACCCTGAGATCATGACCTGAGCCGAAGGCAGCGGCTTAACCCACTGAGCCACCCACGCGCCCCCAAAACATACCTTCTTAATGAACTAAGGTTTGAAATGGTGCCTCTTTCCATTTACACGCCTTCTTCTATCACCTCTGAGGCATGACTCTTAAAGACTTTGTTTTTAATGTGGATCAATGTATAGTTCCTCTCCTGGCATCAGCACACATTAGTTAAGACTACCATTGCTAAATATTTCATTAAAACATCATCATTATGCCAAGCACTGTGCTGGCAGGAGGATCATCACTGTGAATGAGGCCAGCACCTACCACGGAGAGTGTGGGTAGGGGGTGGTCTGGCCCAGATTATTGCAGAAGCCTTTTAAATGCTCACTCTGCTTTCCACTCCCCACTTCCTTACCCCATTTTTCTACAAAGCAACGATAGTGATCCTCCTGAAATACAACTAAGATCATGTCATTGCTCTGTTCAAGGCTTTCAGGGCCTCTCATTTCTCTCACCATAAAAGCAAAGTCCTTATGGTAGTCTATGTATGGGTCCTGCACACCTAATCAGGTCATCTGTCCCTTCTCAGATGTCGTCCGTGATACTTGCTTCCTCCTTTGTTCCATATCAGCCATATGGGCCTCCTTCATGTTCTGTGAACTCCCCATGCATGCTCCCACCTCAAGACTGGTGTGCTTACCCTTCTATTGCCCAAATTGCTTTCCCCACACATACCCAGGGGTCTCACTTTCTTCTCCAAAGTCACTTTATCAGAGGGACCTTCCTGATCATCCTAAGAATAGCACCCCATATCCACATCTCAGATGCTTGTGAGCATAGTTACCCTATTCTGTATTTCTGCATGTGTATTCCTGCATGACCAGAGCATGACGATGATCTGGTATAAGGGATTATATCCTAACACATGACATACTCTAACATACTAGGCTGTAATTTTGTAGTCTAACTTTCTCTTAGACATTTCCGAATATCTGATGTGCTTGGGCTTTCTGGCATCTCTAATTCTCCTTCATCTCTAAAGGAATTTGAGCTGATTTTATGATCCCTTCTCCAAGCTTTGTAAAAATTCAGGCTAGTTACTTAATGGAGATTTGGAAAGCTGATCATTTAGAGACCGGATGTTGTTTTATAACATTTCTGCCTCATCTGCTTTTTTCCCCCACTCTTAAAAATGTTTAAACTTTTCCAGTTCTTTTATTGTTGTCCTTCATGCTTCATCCAGCCACTCACTCATTCTGTGGAGTGAACGATGGGGAAAAGTAAAGGAGAAGTTGAGTGGTTGGTTTTCAATCTGTCATATGGTAACATTTCCTCTAAGACGTGGAGCTTTCCACCTCTGCGCCTCTGCTTGCTGAGCCTCCTGCCTTATTGGCCATTTTTGCTAATGTTTCATAGTCTTGCTTTGGGCAGTATGCCCAGTGAGTGAGTTCACAGTTCCGTAAAGCACCTAGAGGAAGGGTCTTCTGCATTGAGAGTCTCTGGAATCAGGAGCCTTTGGAACCAGGGTCTCTAGGGTTGAGGCCTCCACTACATCTCTGTGTGACCTTGGCAAATGATTGAATCTTCTATATTTATCTCATATGAAATGGAGATGACCATCAAAATAACTCCTACCTTGGAGGACTGGGAAGATTACCTGAACTGACACATACAGCATGATTGGTGTTAGGCTTGGTGCATGACATCTGACTGTGAATTACAGGACCACTGCATCATCTAGCACTCTCTCTGCTAGTTATATAGCCAATGGAAATGAAGCCAGTACCTCAAGGAGGTATCTATGCTCCCATGCTCATTGCGGCATTATTCCCAATAGCTGAGATATGGAAACAACCCAAGCCTCTGTCACGGATGAACGGATAAAGAAATTGTGACATATAGATATAATGGAGTATCATTCAGCCTTAAAAAATGAGATCCTGCCATTTGCAACAATATGGATGAACCTGGAGGACATATGTGAAGTGAAAGAAGCCAGTCACAGCAAGAAAAATACTTCACGATCCCACTTATATACGGAATCTGGAAAGAGTTGAATTCATAGAAGCAGAGATTCAAATGGTGGTTATTAGGAGTGTGGTGGAGGGGGTGATGGGGAGATGCTGGTCAGGGAGTAACTTACTCTCAGAAAGTGTGGAGGCTGAGGATGAGTCCCCATGTCTCCAATGTCCCCAGATAAATGGACAAAGAAATGGGCCCCAACAAGCTGGGAAAGTCCTATAATCACTGGCATTTCCCCAAATGTTCAAATCAGCTTAGGACCCAGAATCCTCCTATCATTACTCAACAGCCCCCACCAGAGGGCACCAGACCACTGTGAGACCTGAATTCCTGGCCTGTTCACTGAGCAGGTTCAGCCCAGGCATTTACTTAATCTCAGGAAAATGTGTCCCCATATTTTACAGAATGGAAATTGTAGATTCCACTTACTACTTTATAGTAGGATGAGTATCCCTTAAGCTCACACTTTCCCTCTAAAGACCAGAATGCTACTTCCATTTCATTGACAGAGTGGAGTTTCAAGAGGTGAAATAGTTCAGTATCTCTGCCAGAGGAACTGAAGGGCTAAGTGAGAAGCTGAGTTTCTAATTCTAATTCTAATTCTAATTCTAATTCTAATTCTAATTCTAATTCTAATTCTAATTCTAATATTCTGACTTCATGTTTGATGTTCTTTCCTCTAAGTCTAGCTACCCATCTGTAGACTGGGGTGTAATGGATATCCTTATTTGGGTAAAAGAAAAGGCCTGGTGACATTCTTTCCAACCTGATTCCTGTTTGAATGGGTTTATTTTGGGGAATGGCAGTTGAGTCCTTGTGAACTACCTCAGGGTAGAGGTCGAGGTCAAGGGAGGGATGAACTATCATCTCACTCTCAGGAAAGGTAGAAAAGTCACATATCTCAGGAAACCCCTATTCTGGCAGCGAAAGAGGTGGAGGGATCTCTATAGGCTTGGCGAAGTTGACTGAAAGAAAATGTCTATCTACCCAGGAGATTAACATAGTGATTAGCAGTATATAAATATAAGTATAAATGAAATTCCTCAGAATTTCTTCGAGTAGATCTGGGTTGAGGCCTTCTTTGATTCCTTCCCATAGACTTCCTACATCTTCTTTGCTACAAAATGGTGATTTTGTCCATACCACTTTTGTAGGCTTACCATATCGATCAAAATATGTATTGATTTACAAGTGTGTATCCCCACTTACACTGAATTACTCAAAAGCAGGGATTATATGTTATTCATTCTTTGCTCCTCATGGTATATGACATACAACTAGATTTTTGTTCATTTATTTAGGAATTCGCTTTAAATCCAAGGCAGTGATATGATCCCTTGTGCTTTCTTATGAATGTAGTATGTAGGCCCCGCTTGAATGTAGATGAATTCACTCCTGGAATTCAAATGTGTTTTCCATGCTGAAGATTAAAGGCTGTAAGTCTCTCATTACCTACTGTGTAGCCATTCAGGAAAGCACTCATCTTAAAAGTAGAAAGAATTAGGCAGTGAAATTTGACCTGGTAACAACTGGAACCACCAGAGCATAGACAGGGTTCTGACAGATATGGTGTTTGTCATTAGATCTTGTTCTCAATCTGGTCCAATGGGCTTCTGTCTGAGTCCAAAGGATATATTAAGCAGCTTCTTTGGCTACAAGGAGTAAAGAATCATTTGGAAGATCTCCAGTAATGCAAGTTTACTATAAGTTACACGAGATCAGGGAGATCACTATCAGCAGAGAACTTGTGGGAGATGAAAACTCTTGGGCCTCACTTAGAACCACTGAACCAAAATCTCTGAAGGTGGAGCCCAGTGGTCTGTGTTTTGACAAAGCCATTCAAGTGATGCCAACATACACTAACGTTTAACCCCTGAGATAAAAAGGCTTTAGGGATTTCCAGGATCCCAGCAGTAGCAAAACCTCAATCTGGAACATGGCTCGGGCACTGAACTCTACTCAGAATCCACATCATCTTAGCAGGAAGACTTAATTGCCATTCACTTGACTGCTCATACACAGTGAGATTCAGACTGTCATTGGAAGTATTGGGGCTCCTGGGTGGCTCAGTCGGTTGGGCGGCTGCCTTCGGCTTGGGTCATGATCCTGGTGTCCTGGGATCAAGTCCCACTTTGGACTCCCTGCACAGCAGGGAGACTGCTTCTCCCTCTGCCTCTGCCTGCCACTCTGCCTGCCTGTGTGCTCTCTCTCTGACAAATAAGTAAAAATAAAATCTTAAAAAAAAAAAGAAGTATTAAGGAGGGCACATATGGCATGGATCATTGGCTGTTATACACAAACAATGAATCATGGAACACTACATCAAAAATTAATGATGTCCTGTATGGTGACTAACAGAACTTAATAAAAAAAAATAAAATACAACCCCCACCCCAAAAAGAAGATAAAACTTGTTAATACTTCCAGATGGCATATAGCCAAGAGCTCCCAATCCCAGTTCTGCCAGTCACCCCTCTTACATGAGAACAGCAGTAGAATGGGGGTGTAGGGTATATATTGGTTTATTAAAAGCTAGACCAGCCCCTGAAGAGTCTGAAGGCAGAGCTTTGTGTAGGACAAGTTGGTTTGGAGCACACAGTTGACATAGGCAACGTCCGTATATCCAACTTGCCGCTCTGCTCATGGTGGATATTCCTAATTACCTACACTCTTCATTACCAACAGAACCCCTGTGATATTGGGTTGTCAATATTCCACCTAAAAATAAACCGCATTCCCATCTTTCATATAGATAGGAGCAGCATTTGGAACACATGAAGAAGTTATCGAGTGGAATATTTTAGGGACGCTTGTTGCCTTTATTTCCTTCTGTGCTGGCATCTTAATGTTACAGTTGGAGCTCTGAGCATGAGGGAAAAGCCAGGAGAATTGCAAAGGCCTCACCCTGAATTTTTTGAGTACTTAAAGCCACACCAGCAACTACTCTGCTCCAGGCTTCTCCTTCTGTGAGAAAGGTCATCTCTTTATGGTTTTAAGTCAAAAGGCTTGAGCCGCCATTACTCTTGCCCACAAGAAGGGCCCTGGGAGTCCATTTTCCTGTCTAAGCATGGAAGTGGAATGGAGGCAAGGGCCACCTGGCCTCTGTCTAGGTGAGAGGCAGAAAACAGGAAGTGCAAGAGAAGAAATAAAAGGAAGGATGTCTCCACTTCCTGCATTTTAAAGCCTATTTTGTCCACTCATGGTTGTCAAAAGGATGTGGGAAGAGTGGTACTGGTATGGGGAGAGGAAGTTCAAGATTGTCTCACTACAGCTCTTATTTCTGATTCTCTCTCTGTAATTTTACTCTTTCTACTAATAGATCCTGCTGGAAATTCTCTCTGTGTCTCACACTCAGAGAATCTAAGTTGTCTTGTGAACACACAGCAAGCAACTTCCTAAGAGGCTGGTCAAAATAAGGACTTGCTGTCTTGGGGTTAGGGGCTCATCCCTGGTCAAGGCATGGAATCTGGTGACTCAAGGACATACATAAGATTGCTTCCTTCAGCAGGGAGCTGTGGAAGGGGATTCCTTTAGAGGGATCTCTGGGACCCTTCTTAGGTTTCATTTTGTCCACGAAAATGAATTAAGGAAGAGGAGGTTTTCAGTAAAAGCAGATAGAGCTGTAAGACATTAGATGAGAACCAGTCCTGTTCTGTTTCTCTGACACAATGAAGTAGGAGAACACTGGGCAGCCTTGGCACCATGAGGGTTCGTATCCAGCCGAGACAGGGAGATCCTCTGGACATGCTGATTCCCAGAGAGCGGAATGGAGAGAGAAGCACATAGGGAGAGAGTCTGTGCATAACTCTAAGGCATTGTCAGTGGCTTTAATATGTTTTCTATAGTGTTATTTTCACATGTTTTCCCTTGGGCTGGGGGCCAAGGGGGAAGCACACTCACTAGCATCTCATCACAGGTGAAAATCTCTGTAAAATTTAGTCTTTCATCTTGAAAAGGATCATGTAAATTTGCACGCTATGACTTTATGCCATCACATTTTTCATCATTCAAAATATTGATCCCAATTACTCCTTCTCCAATGATCTTAGACTAAAATGGAATTTCCCAGAAAAGGTGTGATGTTCCTCTCAGCAGGTCACCACATAACCCTGGGTTATGTATATCCTGATCTTAAAAGTACACTTCTATGGGAATGCCAAACGATCCAGAGAGACTCTGGGGATTTGAAGGTCCCATGATTACTACAAGTGGTTGTAAAAACCAGCAAAGCACAGTAGGAGGTTATGTTCGAGGGGAGTGTTTAGAGATTTTTGATGAAGATCTTTACTTTGAACAAAGGGAGAAAACTGAGAGCCTGTGGTTGCAGAGACTGGTTGCCAGGCATGGAAACGCACAGAAACTATCTGGAAGAAGGGACGACGGTGGCGGCGGCGGCGGCGCTGGTCAGTAGTCGAAGAGGTGGCGGTAGTGATAGTAGGGAGAGTATCTCGGTGGAGGTACCAGAGTATCAGATGACACTCGGTTGCACCTGGACATTCAGATGACATTCAGTCTTCACAGAAACAGCAAAAATACTGGCAGCGAGTCTCCGCTGTTCCCTCTTTGGATCTGAGCAGTCTCTCATTTCCGCTACTTCCTACATGCCTAGTCCATCCTCATTTGAGTAAACACGTATTTTCAGCAAAACTCTAGTTTTTCTCTCCCAGGAACTCGACATGACCACCAGACGTAGCACCCCGTGCAACATGATTCAGACTTGGTGTCTCAAATCCTCATCTCTGGGAGAGAGAAGCGGATGATTTGAGATTGGCTCAGTCAGCTGGGACCTGTCGGTCAGAGTTATGCTGGACTCCCTTATAGGAGTGGGGAGGTGTTCTCCGGGCACAGGCAGGAGAGCTGTGGGGGAGCCCATGGGACTCTCTAGTTCCAGATGCGGGCTGAAAGAGAAGGGGCTAGCTGTAAGGTGAGAGTGGTAGAGGTTGGTAACTGACGGGATCTGAGAGTGCCCACTTTGGCAGATGCGGTAGAGAGTGAATTTGGAATTGGCTGACTGAATGAATGACTATTTCATCTGGAAAAGAAATTCTGTATTTACTGAATTATTCACCGACTTCAGACTCTGTGAACATCCAGAATGCTCTATTGAAATGTCTGTGAGCTCCACTCTGCTACAATTCAAGGGATCTTTAGCAAGTCATCTTTCTTGGTTTGTTTCCTCATTTTTACATGGGGATAAAATACCTGCTTTATGACATGCAATTAAAGAAATAGTACAGGTTAAAGTGCTCTGAGAGCTACAAGTATGATACAATTGACACTTTATTACTGACACCTGTACCCTAGGTAATGTATTATTCCCGAGAACTCTCTCCCTGGACCCACACATGTGTGTGCACGTGTTTCTGTCTGTAGGGGTAAGAGGTAGGAAGGGACGCAGGCCAGCGCCAAACTGCTGACTAATAGATATTTCCCAAGGGAAGGAAATGCTGTAATGCTCAGTATGGGTTGCCCATATTCCCCACCACCTTTCCTCTGAACACTTCTGGGCAGAGAAATTACTCCTACCCCAAACAACTCCTCTTTCTCCTTTTCAGGTAGCCTCTCCAAGAGCTTCTACTTGGAACAAAAGAAGAAAAACCAACTCAGCTGCAACAAGAAGAAGGAGGTACAACTTAAAGTTTGTGGGTTGTGGTGAGTGTGAGAGGTGATTTGTGATAGGAAAGGTGGGGATGGCATGTAGCCTATGAGTGTGAGTGCCTTGGCGTACGTGTGTGCTTGTGTGCGTGCAGGGGAGGGGATTGCCTTGCAGACCATAGCTCTGGGCTAGGACTGGCTTTCCCCCACGGCCTGGGGAATCAGTTTGGTATGGCAGACGTGCACTGGTCTCTGTTGTCAGTCAGTGGTCCGTGGAGGAAAGAGCCCACTGCTTCTGCCCCCCTGCCCCCGCCCTGTGAGGCTCTTCCTGGTGGTTGATGAACTGAAGGAAATGTTGTGTTGGGATTTAAGCCGGTGCCAATGCTTGCTGGGTTTTATTTGACTTTATTTTCAGAAAAGACCAGTTAGGGGAGACTGGAAAACTGACCCTGGATGTCAAGCATTTACCATCTTGGCTTAGGCTCAAAATAATATTATGTCATGCACATTATTATCTTTAATTTACAGGAAAGGCAACTAAGCTTGAGAAAGTTTAAATGACTGCCCAAGTCTGTAGCAAGTAAGCAGAAACTCTGATATTCGAGCCCAGGCTAGTTTGATTCCAACATCATGCTCTTTCTATGACACCAAATGGGGGATCATTAAACCACCGTCTGAAGATTTCGCATGAAAACACATCTCCAAGAGATGACTTTTCTTATTCCAACATTGTTTTCAACTGTTGCAGATTAATAGGCTACAGGGACACTGTCAGCGTTCTTATCCATCCCTAGTCTACCGCCAGTAAAATGCAAGCAGGTGTGTATTTTCTGTTCTATAGAATTTTCTTTCCGTCAGTGGAAATCTGACAATGCGTTTGGTCCTAGGAGGATGGAGACACACACTGGTGCTCAGCCAGCCCCTCTCAGCTCAGCGGTCAGAAGGGGCTCCTCACCTGGGTCTGGCTCTGCTGGAGCCCCTGAGGGATCTCAGCCAGCAGGGACTTTGATGAGTGGCTAGCACTGCTCGGAACACTTTGGGGTATACTCATCTAGTAGAACCCTATCTTCTTGAAAGTACTGTTGCTTTAGTAGCTGAGAAAAGGGAAAGCATCCACATGAACTGAGTTAGAGAAATTTCATGGCAAAGTGAGTTGACACTTGGCTCTGCAATAAGAGAGAGGGGTTCATGTAGGAAGACAAAGGACAGAGACATTTCCGGTGGAATCTGCACCAGATATGCAGAAACGGCAGTGAGCTAAGCTTTTTGGTGAATAATGAAAAAAATATTGGAATGGTAGGATCAAGAATGGTAAAGTGGCTTTAAGGAGAAAGAAGAGCTTGAGATTTATCCTGAAGAACAGGCTATGACGTTTTGGAGTTTAGAACGGAAGCCAGAATGAAGTGGTGTTTAGGGCAGGTCAGCAGATGTTCTCATCAGAACTGGTGAGGTGACTCACCGCTCTCTTGATCTTTAGGGCATGGTCCTGGAGATATGAGGGTGGCCTCCAATGTGCCGCTCCAATGGACAGGCCGCTTGTAGAGCTTCCAGAATTCCTGACTGAGAGATTCTTGCTCTGCGTGGAGGTGTGGGGAGACCAAATATCCTGACTAAAGTAGTAAAGGGACAGATAAACCAGCATTTCGAGTCCTGGGCAGAGAGCTCAGAAATGGATTTCACACTTATGACTGCTCTGGGCAGTTTCTTATCTGTTGGTAACAGGCTAGAGTGGGACTCCACGATGGGACTCCAGTGTGCTCTGCCAATAGTGTCCCTGACTTTCCCACAACCGTCTTCCCCGTCTCTATCTTTTCACTGCAGTTTCTAAAACTGGTCCCATTCTTTCTAACCTCTGAGGCTTGTGTATGCTGATCCCTTGGCTCAAAATGTCTTTCCTTCTTCCCTGTTCACTCCCATCTATCCATGCCTTCGGTTTCTTTCTTGTCCCTCCCACTTGTGGTCTTTGCACTAGCCAGTGCCGTCTTGTCTTCTGTATGGCAATCCCTGGACTTCTACCTTCTCTTGGCCATGAGGTTATGGAAGTACCGCTCATGTTCATGTCCAAGTGCAGGTTTGACCATACTGCCTGTACTGTCCGAGTCTGCATTCTGGTTTCACTCTTCCTAATTACAGAACTTCGCTCAGGCAAGTTGCTCTTTGCGTCTAGGGTTTCTAGTCTGTGAAACCGGAGTGACAGCTGCTACCTCACAGGGTAGTGATGAGGAGGAAATGGAATCATGCATGTGAGTCATTCAGCCTAATGCATAGGAACCATTGCCATAAATGTTGCTGCTGTTGCTCTGCCTACAAGCTTGCTTATATCACACATATACCTACGTGCTGAACTGACTTGTGTTTAGGAAGGGGTTAGTGTTGTGTTTTCAGGGGTCGGAAGCAAGAACAGGGGCTCATGAAAGTCTAAGTGAGGGTGAAGTCTAGGGAATAGGGAGGAGGAGGTGTCGTCATCACGTTACTGGATGAACAGTCTCCATGGCTCCCAAGTAGACATGAAAGACAGAAAGCCAGTGAACTTGCAGGGGACAATCTATCTGTATTTTTCTTTGCTAAAATCCAGCTGAAATGTGGCCTGTCTTTTAAGTATAAAGTGAGATCACAAGCCTCAGGAGTGTTAGAAGTACCTACGAATTTGGTTCCAAGAGAAGCCGCAGTTACATTTGTATCATATTTTGAAGATAAAATCCAGATACTATTTCCATTTATCACAACTTTGAGATTGCAGTAGATGTTAGACCTGTTGCTAGATCTGTTAGCTAACACATCACTAAAGAAAAACATGCATGGGGCGCCTGGGTGGCTCAGTAGGTTAAGCCTCTGCCTTCAGCTCGGGTCATGATCTCAGGGTCCTGGGATCGAGTCCCACATGGGGGGTCTCTGCTCAGCGGGGAGCCCGCTTCCCCTTCTCTCTCTGCCTGCCTCTCTGCCCACTTGTGATCTCTCTCTCTGTCAAATAAATAAATAAAATCTTAAAAAAAAAAGAAAAACATGCATTACTATATTGCAATTAAAAATAGTCTAGTAAATAATTCATTGGAATTAGTTTCCTCTGTATTCTTTTTAAAATTTTTAAAAATTTTTATTTAAATTCAATTAATTAACATGTAATATATTATTAGTTTCAGAGTCTTTCGTATCGGTAGTATTTTGTCTCATTCATTTAAAAATGTAATTCTAGGAGAGGTCCGTAGGAAGCACCAAACTGCCAAAGGGGTCCCCCTGCCCCTGCACAAAAATGCTTGGGGACAGCTCTCCTAGAGACAAGGAAAGAAGAAAACTGCTCTGGAAACATTTGCAGAATTATTTCCTTCAAACACAAGCCAGCAGATTGTGCTAGTAAATGTCAACGGGACCCTGGGATGGTTTGTTTTTTGCTCTTAGTCATCTACATGTTGAGTCAGTCTGTGTTCCTTCGCCAGGCACCCGAGTGTGATCACGGCTGAAAGTACACTCAGCACCTGGAGGGGTCAGTGGGGGTCAGGATGGTCACCTCTTCCTCCAGGTTCTTAGGGATGTTCTCAGAAGAAGACCATGATTACTAATTAACTAGGAGATACAATCTGGAGAATGAAATCAGGGCAGTTATTTGCATTTGAAGCCCATTAACCTTAACAGGGCAAGGGCTTGCCAGGGCTGTCCCTGCGCTCTGCCGACTGCCCTCTTCGCTTTGCTTCCTAGTCCCTCCTTCAGTGAGAGCGGGAACAGCGGCAGGAAACGAGGTATGTTTATGAACCGTGTGTCTGTTTACGGCTGTGGATGTGTGTGCGCAAGGGTGTGTGGGTGGATGCCGATCTCCGTTAGTCAGAATATCCTTGTAATTGGTCAAACACAAAACTAAACAGCAGCACACATTACACAAATACACACATCAAACAAGATTCAACTCATTTGTGTGTGTGTGTGTGTGTGTGTGTGTGTGTGAGGGAGAGGATAATGAAAGAGTTAGTATCAGGGTAGCAATTTTTTGTGATCCAGAGGAGAGGTGGGAGAAGCAAGGCAGTGTAGGGTTAGACTAGAACCCGTGGGGACGTTACTCCTGAAAGGACGTGGGGTTGTGATAACAGGGTGGTAACTAGAAAATCTATCATGGTCAGGAAATTGAGAAATCTATTACTAGCCCCAGGAATTGGGTACCTTAGTGATTGAATAAAGAATTATTCTAAGGGGGGCGACTGGGTGGCTCAGTGAGTTAAAACCTCTGCTTTTGGCTCAGGTCATGATCTCAGGGTCCTGGGATCGAGTCCCGCTTCCGGCTCTCTGCTCAGCAGGGAGCCTGCTTCCTTCTCTCTCTCTCTCCGCCTGCCTCTCTGCCACTTGTGAGCTCTGTCAAATAAATAAATAAAATCTTTAAAAAAAAAGAATTATTTCTAGGGAAGAGTCTCGGGTGTGCACACGTGTTGGGTACTGGGGGCTGTGGGGCATAGGAGAGCTTTCAGGTGGAGTCTGGGAAGAGGGTGTGGAGGGAAAGGTGCAGGACCTGGACTGGGGGTCATGTGTGAAATAGCACAGAAGAGCCCAGGGGAAGGGGGGAGGCGGTGGCTTGTTGCTGGCCCTCTCTGGTAAAACTTAAAGAAAGCTGGGTTCTCGCTAGTTGGTTAAAGTCTAGCTAGATACAGATGGGCATTTCCTGGCACTGAGGTGGGAAGGAAAAGTTTCTGTTGGGGAACGAGAAGGAGGCCAAGATCAATGCCATGGTCTCACTAGAACAGGTTACCAAGGGTCCGAATGGTGGCTTTCATGTTCTAAAGGGACCTCCTGCTCTCCAAGCTGGTTATTGCTCTGAGGTCATGTTGCGTAACAGTGAGTACCTGTGTGCTGGGCAGGCAGGGAGCGAGACGGAAGTGGTCTTTGGTTTGTTGTGCTGGGCCAAAGTGTATTGGGGACCAAATGGAGTGGAAGGACAGTCTATCCTGTACTCCAGTTTTAAGAGAGCTCATCACGGTTTCACTCACACTTACACACAATGTCCGTGATTTTTTTGTTGTGAGCCATTCCCTCACAAATGAGTTTGGAGGAGCTAATAAAGTTACTTTACAAACTGCTCCGTAAACATGGAATACTCGTGAGTAGATGGACTTAGAAGAAGAAATTTTCCCATTTAAAGTTTTTGGGAGTTAGCTGCAGAAGGGGATGAGGAAGATAAGCCTTTGTTGAGGCTTATGAACAAAGTGATAAGGTGATGAGGAAGATCACCCTGGTGTTGGGGTCACAGTCGTCCATAGCTGTCTTCTAGAGATGATCCCTTTGTGGTTCAGGGGAGGAAGCGAGGCCTGGAAGGGTTAGACAGGAGCTGGGAGACAATGAACTAACCCAAGAAGTTTGGCCCAGGATTTCTGAGGAGCAGCCATGACTGGCTGGGCTCCTTTTTGCAAGTTATTCCCCATCTCTGTGAAACTCACTCTTTCTTCTCACTAGCTCTCTTGCCTTGTGTTATCAAAGGATTCTTTAGAAGAAAGGCTTAGATCTTCATATGCAAGTCAGGCACTGATCATATGATCCTATGCAAATACATAGTATTTAGAAAATATGACAACTGATTATCCAGTTTTCCCAAATTAATTCAGATAGCTATTTCAATATTGGGGTGCTACCTGATTTACCTATCTACTTCGCCTAAACAGTTATAGCAGTACCAGGAAAATGCCCTTTGGCAACTATTCATGTAACCATTTTAATGTATATGAATACTGTTGGAGTCAGCACAGTTTATGTACAGAAATAATTTGAACCTTCCAAGCGAGCTTTGCTCTGACCAGTCTAATGGAAAGTGCTCCCCTCACCCCCACATGCCTCACCCCCCCACCCCATTTTATTTTTTTTCCATAGTACTTGCCACAGTCTACCTCTCATAGATGTACTTATTTTGTTTATTGTGTCTTTTTTCTTTCTTTTTTTTTTAATTTATTTTTTTTTATTTGCTTATTTACAGCATAACAGTGTTCATTGTTTTGGCATCACACCCAGTGCTCCATGCAGTACGTGCCCTCCCTATTACCCACCACCTGGTTCCTCAACCTCCCACCCCCCCCCCCCCCCTGCCGCCCCTTCATAACCCTCTGGTTGTTTTTCAGAGTCCATAGTCTCTTATGGTTCATCTCCCCTTCCAGTTTCCCTCAACTCCCTCTCCTCTCCATCTCCTCATGTCCTCCATGTTATTTGTTATGCTCCACAAATAAGTGAGACCATATGATACTTGACTCTCTCTGCTTGACTTATTTCGCTCAGCATAATTTCTTCCAGTCCTGTCCATGTTGCTACAAAAGTTGGGTATTCGTCCTTTCTGATGGAGGCATAATACTCCATTGTGTATATGGACCACATCTTCCTTATCCATTCATCCGTTGAAGGGCATCTTGGTTCTTTCCACAGTTTGGCCACCGTAGCCATTGCTGCAATAAACATTGGGGTACAAATGGCCCTTCTTTTCACTACATCTGTATCTTTGGGGTAAATACCCAGCAGTGCAATTGCAGGGTCATAGGGAAGCTCTATTCTTAATTTCTTCAGGAATCTCCACACTGTTCTCCAAAGTGGCTGCACTAACTTGCATTCCCACCAACAGTGTAAGAGGGTTCCCCTTTCTCCACATCCTCTCCAGCACACGTTGTTTCCTGTCTTGCTAATTTTGGCCATTCTAACTGGTGTTAGGTGGTATCTCAATGTTGTTTTAATTTGAATCTCCCTGATGGCTAGTGATGATGAACATTTTTTCATGTGTCTGATAGCCATTTGTATGTCTTCATTGGAGAAGTGTCTGTTCATATCTTCTGCCCATTTTTTGATATGATTATCTGTTTTGTGTGTGTTGAGTTTGAGAAGTTCTTTGTAGATCCTGGATATCAACCTTTTGTCTGTACTGTCATTTACAAATATCTTCTCCCATTCCGTGGGTTGCCTCTTTGTTTTGTTGACTGTTTCCTTTGCTGTGCAGAAGCTTTTGATCTTGATGAAGTCCCAAAAGTTCATTTTTGCTTTTGTTTCCTTGGCCTTTGGAGACATATCTTGAAAGAAGTTGCTGTGGCTGATATTGAAGAGGTTACTGCCTATGTTCTCCTCTAGGATTCTGATAGATTCCTGTCTCACATTGAGGTCTTTTATCCATTTCGAGTTTATCTTTGTGAACGGTGTAAGAGAATGGTCGAGTTTCATTCTTCTACATATCGCTGTCCAGTTTTCCCAGCACCATTTATTGAAGAGACTTTTTTCCATTGAATATTTTTTCCTGTTTTGTTGAAGATTATTTCACCAAAAAGTTGAGGGTCCATATCTGGGCTCTCCACTCTATTCCACTGGTCTATGTGTCTGTTTTTATGCCAGTACCACGCTGTCTTGGTGATCACAGCTTTGTAGTAAAGCTTGAAATCGGGTAACGTGATGCCGCCAGTTTTGTTTTTGTTTTTCAACATTTCCTTAGCAATTCGGGGTCTCTTCTGGCTCCATACAAATTTTAGGATTATTTGCTCCAGCTCTTTGAAAAATACCGGTGGAATTTTGATTGGAATGGCATTAAAAGTATAGATTGCTCTAGGCAGTATAGACATTTTAACAATGTTGTGTCTTTTTTCTAACGACAGAAACAGAAGTCCCACGAGGGCAAGAATTTTTATGTTTCGTTTGTTGTAGAACCATCTCCTGGAAGAGTGCTTGGCACATTGTGGGAGCTTAATTCATAATTGACGAATAATCAATGATGAGTAATAAATAAACTGATTGCAGTTTATACAGTTGATTCATTACTCTGCCCAAAGACAAGAGCACTGATAACTGGATGATGAATAAACATGGAAAGTGTGCAGCGGCAGCTCACTCCCCTTGGTCTCTGAGAATTTAGCACAGTGCCGTGGCCCGTCTAAGGATGCCTACAGAAGCACTTTTGAATCCCTCAGGGGCAGTGGAGACTGAATATTTGTTTCCTCTTCTTTCCAGAAGACTTCAAACCCTGTGGTTGTCTCTGGAAGGACACAGGCATCTCCCATGCATCCTACCTCGTCTTCATTTAGCAGTCTTAATTATTCATAAGTAGAGAAGTTTCCACATCACAGTGTGGAAACTGACTTTGGATTCACAGTGCCCGGTTGGAAACTTGGCTCTGAGCTCTGGACCGTGGGCACCCCAGCTTCTATTGGGTCTGCTTAACTATTTGTAGAATGGGGATAATAGCAGTCCCTCCTCACAGGGTGGTTGTGAGGACTAATGGAAATAAAGCAGCTAAGTGCTTAGCTGTGTACCATGCACATTCTGAGTACTTGGTTAATGACCTAGATACTATCTGATAAAACCACAATCTCACGAAAAGCCTAAGCTGGTGTGCAAAATGGGACACAATAACTTAGAATAGAGAGTCATGGTTGAAAGTTTTGGCTATGGAGTCCTAAGGCCAGGTGTTGAAATTGTGGCTTTGCTTCTTATCAGCTATGTGACACTAGGCAAGTTTTTTGACCTTGCTGAAATTTTAATTTCCTCCTCTGAAAGCGGGGTTGTAGCAGTAAGTAATGTTGGATTGTCATGAGGACTGTATGCAACAAATTATGTAACCTCTTAGCATATTCACTCACTCATCATTAATTATTTTTTAGTATTATTATCAGATTGCACAATTTTTATTATATGAAATAGAATATTCAAAGGTTAATGATGTACTGCCAAGTAACAGTTTGTTAAAAACTTTTTAAAAAAAATTTTTATTTATTTCTTATTATTTTATAAACATATAATGTATTTTTATCCCCAGGGGTACAGGTCTGTGAATCACCAGGTTTACACACTTCACAGCACTCACCATAGCACACACCCTCCCCAATGTCCATAACCCCACTCTCCCCTCCCAACCCCCCTCCCCCCAGCAACCCTCAGTTTGTTTTGTGAGATTACGAGTCACTTCTGGTTTGTCTCCCTCTCCCTCCCAATCCCATCTTGTTTCATTTATTCTTCTCCTATCCCCCTTAAAAACTTTTTTGTAAAGATTTTATTTATTTATTTGACAGAGAGAAATCACAAGTAGGCAGAGAGGCAGGCAGAGAGAGAGAGAAGGGGGGAAGCAGGCTCCCTGCTGAGGACTTGATCCCAGGACCCTGAGATCACGACTTGAGCTGAAGGCAGAGGCTTAACCCACTGAGCCACCCAGGTGCCCAAAAATATTTTTTCTTTTAAAAGCAATTGAAATTGTTTGTATTTGCCTTCTGCCATCTTTCTTGATTTTGTCTTCCTAACTTGCATTCCGAAACGAGACTGTAGGTTTCACCATCAAGATCCCTGTGATTCAGAAAGTGAGGTCAGTCAGATGATGCTGATGAGAGTTTTTTATTTTTTTTCCTTAAGGCTTATGGAAATGATTCTCTTCTATAGCTAGGAAATAATTACTATTTTTCCAGAGAGCAGGTAACTATATCTGAATAAATGAAACAAAAAGACTTTGATAAGAGGCAAAAGATTTTTTAAAATGCAAATGACATTCAGAAGTCTAATTTACCCACATGTATTAATTATCTCTTGATGCATAACAGATTACCCCCACTATTCACAGCTTGAAACAAGAGATATTTTTTCGGTCACAGTTTTTATGCATTAGAAATGCAGGAGCAGCTCAGCTAGGTGGTAATGCATCAGGGTCTCTCCTGACCTCACAACCAAGATGTTGCCAGGGGCTGGAGTCATATGAAGGCTCGACTGGTGCTGGAAGACCCACTTCTGAGGTGGCACCCTCCCCTGGCTGTTGGCTAAAGGCCTCAGTTACTCGCAGGTTGTTGGTCCTTTCCATAGGCCTGCTGGAGTGTCGCTATGATGTGGCAGCTGGCTTCTCTAAGAAATGAACCAAGAAAAAGAGCAAGGAAGTGATCCAAGAGCAAAGAAAGGAAGAAGCTGTCCTGCCTTTTATAACCTCATTTTGGGGGTCACGCACCATGCATATTCTATTGTTAGAAGTGAGTCCCTGGGGGCACCTGGGTGGGTCAGTGGGCTAAGCCTCTGCCTTCGGCTCAGATCATGATCTCAGGGTCCTGGGATCGAGTCCCGCATCGGGCTCTCTGCTCAGCAGGGAGCCTGCTTCCCTCTCTCTCTCTGCTTCCCCCTCTGCCTGCTTGTGATCTCTGTCTGTCAAATAAATAAATAAAATCTTAAAAAAAAAAAAAAAGAAGTGAGTCCCTGAGTCCAGCCTACTCTCAAGAAGTGAGGGTTGGGGGACTTGGCTCCACCTCTGGTGGGGGGAATATCAAAAGATTTGTGGACTTTTTTTGTAAAGCACTGCATCATAATTTTGAATAATAATGAATTTTATTTTATAGCACATTTTACTCAGTCCTCTCTCTGGATATTTACACTATCCTCAGTGTTTTGCTGTTACGTACATTTCATGTCATGCCAAAAGGAAAAACCTTTATCTGTACATCCTTGTGCAAACATATTTGTGGGCTAAATCTCTATAAATGGAATTCCAGATTGAGAGCATACAAAGTTTTAATGGTTTTGGCCAAATCTTCATTAAGCATATGGTATTTACATTTGACTGTGAGTACAAAGTGTGGGTACCTTTTATTTCATAGTTTCTCACACAGTGTGTTTTTATAAACATTGGAGAAATTTAAAACAAACAATCTCCAATCTCATAATTACTAGCAACAATGAAAGAGAAGGAGACATGATGACTTAGACATGACCACTCTGGTAACTCCTGTCCTTGCCAGTGAACATGAGATCACTCTTTACCTCCTTAGCTAACTTCATTCTATCAGGCATGGGAGGTTATTAATCTTTATGGAATTTTAGATGTAAGATTAATATTATGGGATACTTTATCAAGCCTTTGGGAGTGAAGCATTAGGGACAGGACAGATTAGAGTTAGATAAAGTATTTTAGAAAAACCAAGGGGGTTCCCCTTTCTCCACATCTTCTCCAATACTTATTTCCTGTCCTGTTAATTTTGCCCATTTGAATTGGTGTGGGGTTTTGGAGGGGAGGAGGATGGGGGGATGGGTGAGCCTGGTGGTGGGTATTCAGGAGGGCAGGTATTGCATAGAGCCCTTGGTGTGGTGCATAAATAATGAATCTTGGAATACTGAAAAAATAAAATAAAATTAATTAAGAAAAAAAGAAAGAACATATTAAAAAAAAAAAAAACAACCAACAAGAGGATCCTTGTAGGGGGCGGTAGAGCCACATTTCCTTTCACAAAGTAAGAGGGCCTTATGTCAGCGCACCTGGGTGACTCAGTTAGTTGAGTGTCAGAGTATTTTTGTTTTCTTTTAAGATTTTATTGGTTTTATTTATTTGACAGAGAGGTAGAGAGAGTCAGAGAGCACAAGCAGAGGGAGAGGGATAAGCAGGCTCTGCACTGAGCAGGAAGCCTGACCTGGGGCTCCATCCCAGGCCCTTGGGATCATGACCTGAACTGAAGGCAGATGCTTAACCATCTGAACCACTGAGGCTCCCTGAGCATCTGATGCTTGATTTTGGTTTAGGTCATGATCTCAGGGTCATGGGATGGAACCCTGTGTCTGGGGCTCCTCACCCAACATGGGGTCTTCCTGAGATTTTCTCTCTCCCTCTGTACCCCCCGCCCTGTGCCCTCCCTACCCCCTTTCTCTCTCAATACATAAATCTTTAAAAAAAAATGACAAAGAGTAATTTATCATTAGTGTTTAGGAAGCAGATCCTCTTGTCATTTCATCTTTGGGTGAAGGACTGAGGAGAATATGGAGCTTGCATGAGGACACAATGATTGGGTGGAGAGCAAGGCTCCAAGGCTCTATTAAACAGTAAGTTCAAGATTCCAAAGCTGGGAGCTTTAAATTAGGGCCTGAGGGAAGATGGGTGGGGATGTGCCTTTTGAGTAAAGCTGGTGTGATTTACAAGGCAGCCTGGGAGAGGATCAGTGGATGCTGGGGCAGAAAGTTGGTCTTGAGTGGGCAAGCTGCAGCTCTGGCTCCCACTGTTTCTTCCTGCCTTTCTGCACCTGCGTCTCAGGTAATGAGTGACTCACCCAACATATGGCTGTAAAGCACTCAACAGACTGCAGGGTAGATCAGAAAAGGTTCACAGGGGCAGCACTCAGCAGACTGGAGGGTAGATCAGAAAAGGTTCACAGGGGCAGCACTCAGCAGACTGGAAGGTAGATCAGAAAAGGTTCACAGGGGCAGCAGTCAGCAGACTGGAAGGTAGATCAGAAAAGGTTCACAGGGGCAGCACTCAGCAGACTGGAGGGTAGATCAGAAAAGGTTCACAGGGGCAGCACTCAGCAGACTGGAAGGTAGATCAGAAAAGGTTCACAGGGGCAGCAGTCAGGAATGTGCACTGCCACCTCATGAGATACTGAACGGTGCCACAGTCTCAAAGTGGGATGGACATGGCTCTTAGGGGCATGCTGCTTCTTACTCAGTACCCATGGCTCTCTTTTTAAAGGCAAATGATAACATGGCATGTAATGCTTTGTAATTTAAAGTATTTTTATTTGAGGGGTACCTGGGTGGCTCAGTTGGTTGAGCATCTGACTCTTGATGTCAGCTCAGGTCATGATCTTGGGGTCCTGAGATTGAGCCCAGTGTTGGTCTCTGCCGCTTCTTTCCCTTTTCCTCTCCCTCAGCCCCTCTAGCCACTTGTTCCTGTGTGCGTGTGCTCCGTCTCTCAAGTAAATAAATAAATCTTTAAAAAATAGTGTTTTTATTTGATTTTCACAATAAGAAGGTGATGGCGGGTAATACAGTAGGTATTGTTAGTTTCATTTTTACAGATAAGAAAACCAAGACTCATGAGTATTAGGAAAATTCTTTAGGCTACCACAGCAATAAATGATAGGGTAAGGAGTCAAGTGCAGGTCCCCCCCCCCCCCCCTTTAGCAAGCTCTCTGTTCTGAGAAGGAGAACTTGGGGGTAAGATGAAGGAGGAAATTACTAATGAAAATTTTAACACAGTGATCGTCCAGGGAGTAAAATACTATCAATCAATAAGTATTGATTATGCAGATTCTACAAGTATATACTTAGGAAGGAAATAAAAAGGAAGAAGCAGGCCTAATTTTTATACCTTGAGAGCTCACAATTTGAGAGAGAAAAGTGGTTTTGCAAACCTATGGAAGTAGACACACTTTTTGGGAGAAAGCCTTAGGAAAAAACTTAACTTGACCACAAATGAGCTGGGAGTACAGAAAGTGTGTTGACATACCAGAGGTGCTGGGAGTGGTGTTTGATGGACTTGATAATTTCACAAGGGGCCACCCATCCCCTACTACTCCTTCCAAAAATGTTATTTGGTTTTTAGTTGTTACTGTCTCCTACTTACTGTTTGTCCCATTTTTCACTGTCCTCAATTTATACCTGCCACTCCACTCCCATCCTATAGGATAATGTCATGCAGTATTATTAAATCCACTGATGAGTTCAAAATCCCCCAAATGATTTTCAAATAGGAGTAGAGGGAATTGAATATTGAAGTTATCTGGGGAAACTTTTGAAACCTACCCCAAAAGGTTCAAGATGGTCAACAAGACTTGACCTGTTTTCTTTTCCAAACTTCCATTAACGTTCTTATAAAGATGTACCAAATGAAATGGGTCTGTGACAAAATGGAAAAAAGAAAAACAGACATGACCATTGTGCCAGGTATAGCAGAACAGAGAATATCTCTCAGGAGTTTGTTGTGAAGTTGGGGGCAGTTCTGCTCAGAGAGACCACTGAGCCTTGAGCTAGGAGTATGGGAGGGCTGAGTAGCAGAGGGATATGAACCATTGTTCAGCTATAGTTGGGCTTAATGAAAGGGGCTATGAAGAGCACTGTTTGCCAGAAAGTGGATTTACTAGTATATGTTTTTTTTAATAAAGATATGATTTACAACTATTTCTTTTATGTTTATAACTCATATTAAGGCTGTTATTCATATGAGCTATAGTTACAAAGGTCATATGGAGAGGGAAGTGGCTATATATTCTAGAAAAAAAAAACAACACCAACCCTCCCTAGAGATATTGATTACCTCTCCTTCATACTTCAAAAACGGTTGATGAAAAGAAATCTTGACTTGGATCCTTTTGTAAAATAAACAACTGCATTCTAATTTATATTATTTTTTATATCTTTTTTTTTCTTTTTCTCACTTGGATTCTTGTAGTTACAGGTGAGATTGCTGGGATGAAGGCATACCGTTTCCTGTTTCATCCCTCTCATAACCCTCGGGAAAGAGGACCAGGTTCTCTGAATCCATCTGTGACACAGAGCATATCATGGTGGTGTTTCCACCCAGTCTTGCTTCCAAATCAGCAAATACTCACTTAGAACACTTGCCAGGGGCATCAACTGAAGCATTGTAGAGTTTCCCCCCACATTTTCCTGATGATAGAGCACAAAGAAAATGGTGTTATGGTCATTAGGCTAATTGAAAGGGATTTAGATCTGCAGAAGCAGCAACTCTCAACAGAAGAATGACCCAGCCCTGAGCTCTCTGCCCCTGCCCCACCCAGCTACCCACAGAACAAGGAAGTCAGTATCTCCAGCTCTCAGGTTGAGAGGGATCACTCAGGGAGGGGTGAGATACTGTCACTCACTGGCATCTGGCTGCTTAAAACTTAGGAGGGGAAGACCCATTTTTCTCAGAGTTAAATATAGATATAGATAGAGGCCAGGTTTGGGAGCAAGAGGGGGAGAGAGGGTTAATTGTAAGTCCTGGAGGGGATACTATTGAACTGAAGAAGCAGCATTCTGATAAGGGGAGCAGGTGGTGTTGGGGAAGGGTGTAGGCTTTGCTGTGGTTGTGTAGAGAAGCATGTCTTTGGAGCATAGACTGGGAGTGAATTTCAACTCCACTACTTGTCATTGTTGATAAGTTTTATATCTTTCTGACTTCTGTTTTCTGCTTGTAAAATAGAGGTGAATGATACCTGCATCTCAGGATTAGAAAGATGATTATAAAGATGACAGTCTGGAAAATACCTGGCAGAGAGAAACCCCAAAATATTACCTATAATTATTACTCAGTGTCAGACTGTAGATGGTACCACTTAGTCTTGTAAATGATGGATTTATAAGCCATTACAAGCTTGTGAGCCCTCAAAACCAATGGCCCCTACTCGTGGAGGCAGTTCTGCTGCTCTGCTCTCCTCCCATCTTTTACTTTACACCTCTCACTATGTCTGATTCCAGATTCTGCTGCTGTACAGTCTCCTGTAACTTAAGGGGATACGAGAAGCTAGTTAGATTGATGAAACTCATTTTAGAGATCATTCTGTCACACCCCCCCAACTTGACTTTGGATTTGTTTACTTCTTCTGTGTAATATCTTTCCAGAAGCATTTCTCTCTCCATGCTGGTTGATGCATTGATTGTGACTTGCCAGCTTCACTCCCTGCTGGGTGACACATTTCAGCATCACAATACAGCTCTGTGTAGTTTCTCACACTTTTGAGGAAGTGCTGTTATCTGTGTAGGTGGACACGCTTACAGAAATGCTGGACATTCTCACACAAAACGTGAAAGACAGAGTATGCCTTTACCTAAGAGGCGGTGAGGTCATAAAGACAACCCCTAAGGTGGAAGACAGAATCCCTCATTGTGCCTTATCCTTAAACATGGTCTGTGCATGGTCTGGTCAGATGAAGGGAACCTGCTCAGAAGCCCAAGTGACACTGTCAGTCACTGGGGTCCCTGCTTTAACAGATGTGAGTTCTTCCTTTCTTAGGTCCTATTTCTGTGTTCATCATCATACTCACCCTTAGGAATGTGGTATCCTTTTTTTTTTAATTTGAATATTTGCCATGGTGCTGTGATCCATATCTAGACCGTGGAGCACTTCAGCTGCTCTCTGGACACAGTTCTCCCCGTAATTTCCCCCAGTGTGAGCAGGTTCAATGAGTGAGGGTGACTGCCTAAATCTTCCTTATTAGTGAGAAGATATTTCAAGACCTGCTTTATGTTGGACCTCTGAATATGAAGGATAATGTTTTTAGGGTTTGAATTCTATGAATCTTTAAGACACAAATTTTGCACTTAGCACCCCAACAAGCCAGCTTCATGGTTGATCCCAGTCTGTGGCGTGTTTGGCAGGAAGCACTGAACTGGGGATCACATGAATCTGGACTGCAATACTTTGACTCAAATCTGATGGAGATCAGGAGCTGTTTGGAAGAAGAAGACAGGAATGGGTTGAGGGACGTTGTAGAAGACCGAGGTTGTGGTAGGCTCAAGCATATTCGATCCATGAGGGGCCTACCAAAAGTTGCCAGAATAGATACAGTAGCTAAGAGAACTACATTCAGCTTGATGGGAAATTTAGTTCTAGTCCTTGGTCGTGTGACTCTCAACAAGGCACTTGGCCTACTGGACCTTACTTATGCATAAAATGAAGGGGCCTGACTAACTACTGGTTCCATTTCTTTTTTTTTTTTAACTTCATGGACACCATTTCTTAATATGTTTTTGCATAGTGAAATGTGTTTATTATAATTTATAAGCCTGGAAGAGGGTCACTGTCTCCAAAACATAGTTGCATATCAGAATTATCTGTGGTGTTAAGAAAAAATCAGATATCTAAACCTTCTCCCCAGAGATTTGGATTCACTTAGGTTGAGACAGCAGGAGAGTGCTGAACATCTGATTTAAACTTCTTGGCAAAATATTTTAATGCCCAGCTAGGGTTTATAGCAATTCTAACATAGGTAAATGTGTTATTTCTGTATTTTTTTTTAATTGACAATTCTCCCCGGGACTCCAAAGGTAGCCAGTTGGTCAGGATGATCCATCAGGTACCTTCAGTTGTAGAATTCACCAAATCTCATTGAAACTATAGTTTCTAAATATTGTTACCACTGGACAAAAAAAAAAAAGCCTCTGTAGAGATGTTTTATTTGAGACTGGGGTCAGGAAATGTGCAAAATGAGCCTAGGTTATCATCTTATAATAGAGAGCAAGGAAACTACGAAAGACTACCGGGAACCAACTTGGAGAGACTCCCGCTGGGTACATTTATCCTACCTCTCCTCTAGGAACTGTGCCTTTATGATCCAAGTAATAAGTGAGGGGGAATGTCTCTCTATAGTAATATTTCATCCAGTATATAAAGAATGGTAGAATTACAGTATCACTGTTACAATTAATGGAATAATGGACCTAAGAAATGCTCACCAATAGCTGTTAATATGAAAAGGGAGAATCTGCTAGATCTTTTGTGTCTCCTGCTGGAAGACTGTATACCAGCTCTACACCATTCTTGCTAAAATATCAAACCTGCATCTGTCAAAACTCTAGATCTGATCATTAAATTTACAGGAAACATTAAGGCAGAGAAACATGTAAGTATATCCACAGATGCAATTAACAAAATCCAGATTATGGGGAAATCGATAGAACAAACCTATAGATTAAAAAAACCTTAACAGGGGAGTCTGGGTGCCTCAGTCAGTTAAACATCCAACTCTTTATTTTGGGTCAGGTCATGATCTCAGGGTCATCAGATTGAGATCCTATGGGATCTGCGCTGGGCATGGAGCCTGTTTAGGATTCTCTTCTCTGTCCCTCCTCCCACCCTGGGCTCTCTCTCTCTAAACAATGGGAAAAAAAAAGCTTAACAGACACAAACCAATTACAATATATAAATTTTGCTTGCATCCTGATGAAAGTAGAACAAATTATAAAATATTTATCAGGCAATGAGAGAAATTTCAACATTGACTAGATATTTGATGATTGAGGAAATTATTTTAAAAATATTTTGGTGTTCTAACAACATTTTGTTTAGCTTTCATGAAGTTTACTTTTTTAATACTTAAATATTTAAAAAAATTTTAAGCAGAAGATGTGGTATATATATACAATGGAATGTCATTCAGCCATCAGAAAGGTTGCATACCTACCATTTACACCGACATGTAACTGTAGGGGATTATGCCAAGCGAAAGAAGTCAATCAGAGAAAGATGATTACCATATGGTTTCACTCATAGGTGGAAATTAAACAGTGCAGAAGATGATAGGGGAACGGACAGAAAATGGAATGGGAAGTCATCAGAGTGGGAGAAAAACCATGAGACTCCTAACTATAGGAAACAAACAGGGTTGCTGGAGGGGAGATGGGTGGGGGGATGGGGCAACTGGGTGACGGGCATTAAGGAGGGCACGTGATGTGATGAGTACCAGGTGTTACATGCAACTGATAAATTACTGAACACTACACCTGAAACTAATAATATGTTGGCTAATTGAATTTAAATAAAAACAATAAAGAAATCTCTATATCTACACTGTGGGGCTCAAACTCACAACCCCAAGATCAAGAGTCACATGCTCTACCAACTGAGCCAGACAGACTCCCCAGTACTTAGATATCTCCAGATGAAAAGATATCTGAGATTTGCTTCAAGGTTAGGGAGAGTAGTACATAGAATAAAGAAAAAATGAGATTGATCATTAGTTGATAATTTTTTCATCTTGCTGATGAGTGTGTTCATGAAGGACTAGTAGTTATTCATTTTACTTATGTGACATTTGAGCTTTTCCATTAGGAAATTATTAGCTATGAATTAAATAAAACTTAAATATAATTTTTTTTTCAGATGGCAAGAAAGAAGTTGAAAGATTTCACGACGTTGGAGATTATGCTCAGTGTTCTTCTGCTTATAGTGTTTATCATCACTGTTCCTCTGTTTGTGCTTTCAGCTAAAGAGTCTTGGGAATCAAAAGGTAACAAGGAACTCTGGCGTTTCCTCCCCATGTGTTGCTCTTACCAGAGCAGAAACTTCATAAATGACAGGGACTTGATTCTCTCCTGTCCATTGTTGTGAGTGTGTGGGGGGGGGAGGGAGGGGGAAGTTATACATGCGTCGGTGAGCCCTTGACTGGAACTGTGATAGCTCACTAGGTATTCACTGTAGGCCTAAGCCGATACTTTTATTTCCCAGTTAGCACAGTGCAGGATTTCACAGCTGACCCTTGAAATAAATTTGCTGAATTGCTTTGAATAATTCTCACTTCATTAACAATATTATTGACATTTATTAACTAATAACCCCTTATATGTAGGGCAATTGAATAAATATATAATCAAAGTATTTAAGGCCGAAGTTCTGTTTTTTAAAAAGTTAACAACGATCAGGGTTATTTAATTAAACGTTTATTGAGCTGTCTCACTCTAAATGAGGGGCCGGATTGTGCTGAGTTATCCCTGGTTTCTTCTCTGGTATATCTAGGAACAGTTTCTATGAATCAGGTGATGAAGGGGTAAGTCTGTGGCTAGAAGACTTCTCTTCTCCCAGTCCCTCTCTCCCAGCCCTGACAATTTCTACTTTTGTGGGGAGTTAGAGCAAATAATTTCAAAGATTGTTTAACTCTTAAAATTCCATGACTTTGAACATGGAACTAAAACCCTTGTTCGGAAAGTGGCACAAATATGGAGCTCTCTTAATCTACCACTTTTGAACTGGAATAGAAATGAAAACTAATTAAAAGCCCCATTATCCTGTCTCCATGTCCTTGCAGAGTGACTTAAAGAAATCTCACTTCCTTATTTTAAATGCAGTCAATGTGTCTTTTATGTGACTGATTTTAAAATCCCAATCAAGGCCCTTGGGCAGATCCTAACTGCCAATTTTTACATTAGTGACCTTCCTTTACATTTTTGCCATATGAGACTTTACATTTACACGAGAACATCATCACTCAGAAGTGTTCCTTGTTGAGGGAATGCCTGGTAATGGAACAACTAGAACAGAGGTTACGATGATTAGGGTAGTAACATCCACTAAAACATACCCTGTGTGTGTTCTGTGCACAGACATATTGTGAACCAGTTACTGGGAGTGGAAGTAAAGGACCAGGGCAGTCTGCAAACTTTTCTGTACAAAACCAGGTACTTAATACTTCAGATTTGGCGGACCATATGGTCTCTGTCATAACTAACTAATTTTGTCACTATAGCACAAAAGCAGCTGTAGATAATACATTAAAAAGTGGATGTGTCTGTGTTCCAGCAATCAGACTGTGATCTGATTTGGCCCGTGGGCTATAGTTTGCCTGCCCCCTGGACTAGAGAAGAAGGTAGATTTGGTTCTTACCTTGGTGACCTTTTGATTTAATGGTGGATCCACACTCCTTGCTCTTATATGAACCATCTCAAAGGGGAGAGGGTTGGTGGTAGAAGGAGATGATGCAGTATACACACAAGTAAATACAGTCAGCAAGAACCAAATGAGGCTTTCTAAAGTGAACGTGTACTTTTCAAGGGCATCAGGGTGAAGACTGATCAGTAGTGGAGTTCGTATACTTGGAGGTGTTGAGAACTGTGACAATCATGTTAAATGCTTGTGATATTAGATCTGATGGTCATTTTATGTTTGTTTCTGGGATTATCCCAGATCCTGGGACAACAGTTACGCCAAATCCAAGTACCACCCCTGAATCTGCTGTGTGCCCAGCGGTAAATGAAGTGGAACGGATAAACTGCCTCCCTGACCAGCCACCAACAAAGGTTTGAATTACAGATATTCTTTCCATTTAAGAGTTTATGCTATTGGATAGTTTTTTTTGTTGTTGTTAATTTCTGTTCTGTTTGTTTGTTTCCTGTTTGTAAGTCCCAGAGAACTGTTTGCATTGCAACTATTGGTGGCTCATGCAAATGAATCCTGTACCCACCCTTGTGAGACAGTGCAGCTTTGGGAGAGAAAGAGTGAGAGAATTCCCTTGGGTTGACAGATTAAATTAAATATGAATTTCTGATAAATCATGAGTATTTTTTTTAGAATAAGAATGTCGCATGCAAGATTTGGGACTGACTTCTATTAAAAATGGATTTGTCTTTTATCTGGCAACACTGCTTGGTTACTCGTTCTCTCTGACTGTTACTGCCTCTGTTTCTTGCCTTTTCTCTGTCTCTCTCCTTTCATGATTACCAAAGGCTGTCTAGGATCTACAGTGAAAAGTAATACACATGCATAAAACATTATTTAAAATAAGGACAAAGTTTTAAGAGCCATGTTTTGTAAGGAAGAAGATAATAAATCCCAGACTAAAGATAGTGCCGGCATCTGGGTATTTACAGCAATATTTCTTGATCACCAACTGAAGTGCTGCTGAGTATTATAATTGTGAAGTTCATTACACACACAGTGTATCAGTCATCTTTCACGCTGAGAATGAATGAAAACAAAATGCAACCTTCTGAGCGAAGTCCACTGATATGAAATGGCAGATTTATATCAGACACAGATATGATGCTTGTTGCATGTGATACCCCGGCACGTGGCATGCTCACATTTCTCTCTCTAGCCATCCTATTGTGAGCTGACTGGAATATCTGTGGTGTTCTTGAGGTCTGCTGCTTTGGTTTGTCTGAAGGGCCTAATACCAAAAGACGTTTTACTTTTCTTTTCTGTTTTTTTTCCCCCCTCTTATACTTCTGGAGGCTACAAGTCCCAAATAAAGATGTTGGCAAGGTTGATTCCTTTTGAGCACTCTTAGCTAGAAGCTGTTCCTGCTTTTCTCCTAGTCTGTGGTGGTGGCAGTCAGTCCTTCACATTCCTTGGCTTATAGCTGCATCACTCCAGTTTCTGTCTGTGTCTTCACATGGCTTCTCCCTGTGTATGTGTGTCTGTGTTCAAATTTCCCATTTGAATAAGGGTACTTGGCATATTGGAGTAAAGGCTTACCCTATTCCAGTATGACCTCATCTTAACTTATTACCTCTGCAACCATCCTACTTCCAAATAAGATCAAAATCTGAGGTATAAAGATTAAGACTTCAATGTGTCTTTTCTGAGGACATAATTCAGTCCAAGTCATAGAGAAGGGAACTGTGAAAAGTGGGAATTGTTACAACTTGTGCCTTTGGTGTTGACTGACTGGGCGTAGATGCCAAGTCGATGAGAACCAATGCAGCCAAGAGAGAACAGATGAAATCAACTATAAGATATGATGGACTAGGGTTGGGGGAAGTGGGAAGTTAAGGCAGAGAAGGGAACCAGAGCCAGATAAGTAGCTTGACATAGAGCAGATGCCCAAGACTGCAGCAGAGTGATGGGATAAAACTAATCAGGAAGTCCAGATGCTGTACTGAAGGCAAGAGAGATCCAATCTCTGGATAGAGATGGGTAGTTAAGGATCAGGAAATCTCCTGGACAGGAAACTCAGCACCATGACCAGCTGTTCTGAGACCAAGGGCAGCAGCCTGCACAGCAAGTCTGCTAAGGTAAGAAATAATTCCAGTTAGACCAACATACCTTACCATACCAAGGTGATCGTAGTGTTCAATTCCCTTTATTTGGCATCTTACCCTGACTGAAATGAACTTGACCTCTTAGAATAGTGAACAGAATTAGAGTTGCCTACTGGGAGTAGGAAGAAACAAGATTGAAAAAAAAAAGGTGGATTTAAATAGTAGAAGACCTTGGAAGTCACGTAGAGGAGGCTGGTTTTTCATGTGATATGCAGCAGCTAGGAGCAATGATTTAAGGCTGAATGGAATCATGTACTGAGAAACAAAGAAAAGAGAACATCAAAACAGGACTAAACGGGGGCACATGGGTGATTCAGTGGGTTAAGCCTCTGCCTTCGGCTCAGGTCATGATCTCAGGGTCCTGGGATCGAGCCCCGCATTGGGCTCTCTGCTCAGCAGCGAGCCTGCTTCCTCCCTCTCTCTCTGTCTGCCTCTCTGCCTGCTTCTGATCTCTGTCTGTCAAAATAATAAATAAAAAAAAACTTAAAAAAATTAGAGACTATTTAAAAAAAAGAAAACAGGACTAAAAGAAAAAGAAGATATGAGGGAGAAAAAAAAGCAGAATACTTCAGTATGGGGCCAAATGTCAAAGTTCAGCATTTGGGGTGATAGGTTGAATTAAACTAAATATTTTTCTTCTCATAAATTCTTCTAGAGGAGATAAACCAAGCAAATAAATAACTGGGATATGAAATAAAAAGTCATAAGATATAAAAGAAAGATGAAGGAGACCACGGAGAAGAAGACAGTATTATCAAGGGGAAGGTGACAGTGTGGAATTAAACATAAGGAGGATTTTGACACAGATGGCAGGAATGGAAAGTGAATTCAAAATAGACTGGATGAGGAAATTGTGGGGCACACACATGACAAAGCAAATGGTCCCATATGGCCAAGATATGGGGTGGGTGCCAGAGAGAAGATAATGCCTGAGATGGCAAGGTAAATTAGAGCTTGACGAGAGAGAACCATTAATGTTCTGCTTTGTTAATAGGAAAGGGAAGCTGTGGTCTAGATACACTTCATGCAAGCAGGATGTTTGGCACACTAGGTTTGCAGAAAGTTGATCCACACCCATTCACTAGCCCCTGTCACAGTGTGCTAGGAACCTTGTTGCTTGGAAGCACAGCTAGAAGGCTAATGCATCCTAAGGTCACTCTCCTACAACACCTCATCTTGATATTGATTATTGAACTTCAGGTGTCATTATTGGCTCAGCAGCGTATCTTTGGGGATTTGTTGTAAGACCTTTCATAAATTCTGTGGTATCAAGATTATAGTTCAATAAATGAACTTTGCCTTTTTTTGTATGTTGTACCAACCGCATTAAACTATGACCTTGGCATTCATTCATTGATCTGCTCCTCTTTAGCTCAGCCAGAGAGAAATGCTCTGGGAGTACGTTCAGTGGCCTGTTTTTTCATAGAACGTATGTCTTGGGCATTTTGGTGCATGTTTCAAGTATCCTGGCTGCTATATGCTCCCCCAGACTATTGTTGAGAGGCCGAGTCCATGGATGATGGCATATTTATATAATGTACATGTTAAAGGGAAGTACATGGCTGTGTGGAGCAGAGAAGTGGGAAGAAGTTATGAATATGATACCAGGCTAGTGGAATGTTCCAGTGTTGAGGCCATTACTGTACCATTTTATCACTCCTATCTCTCTCTCTCCTCCACGATTATTTATAAAGAACTAGCTGTATAAATTTCCCTTCAGATAATTCTTTGTTGTAGATCCCACTGTTTTTAATTCCCAATAATGGGAGGGAATCCTATGAATTTGTCAAACCACATGGTATACTCTTAGAGACATCTTGGAAGAGAATGAGCTCCAAGAGTCTCTTCCATGAATCTCGGGGGTGGGGGGGGGAGGATGACTCGGTTATCAAAATCTCTAGTCTGATCTTTAGTTTTGGGTTGGCAGCTGTTTGCTGGGCGTGTCCCATGAACACCTCACCTAAACTCATCACTCCTCATCAAATCTGCTTTCCCTCCTCAACCATCAGATTCTGTTTGTACTCCCGTTATGCTTCTCGTCTCGGTAGCAGGAACAGCAGAACTCTTGCCTGACTCTTCCCTTCAAGCTCTTTGAACAATATTTCATGTATTTTAAACATTTCCCTTAACAATGTTTCCCAGAATAAGCACTTAATTTCCCTTCATACCTGGTCATGTTGGCCTTTCTCCACCTCACACATGGCTTATTCCCACAGACTCCCAGCACCTCTTCTGAATTCCATCTCTCCCCCACCTGTGCCATTACACACAGGATTGAAACTGCCCTCTTGAATATGCTACTTTCTTTATTTTTATTTTTTTTAAGACTTTATTTATTTATTTGACAGACAGAGATCAAGACCGAGAGGCAGGCAGAGGGAGAGAGAGGAGGAAGCAGGCTTCCCGCTGAGCAGAGAGCCCGATGTGGGACTCAATCCCAGGACCCTGGGATCATGATCTGAGCCGAAGGCAGAGGCTTTAACCCACTGAGCCACCCAAGTGCCCCAGTATGCTACTTTCTTTATACTGTTACCCAGCTGGGGTACTTACAGCCTTCATTACTGTTTATTGTGTTGAGTTCAAATACTCAGTCTGTCATCTTAGACCCTGTTTAACCTTTGTGCCTTTCAAGCTGCACATAGGTCATTCTCCCATGCAGATTTTGGAGATAGCTCTCATACTTACCCAAAACCTGTCCATTCTGAAAGACCATATCACTTTCTACTTCCTTGTGAGGCCTTCTGCCCACAATCCCAGCACCTTTCACCCATCATCCCAGAGTTGAAAGATCCTGTTGATGGCTGGGAACATAAAGATGTAGTCAATTCCAGACACCCAGCCAAGGAAAGAGCTGGTAGGTAGTAATGTTAAGCTCACTGATTGTCAGGATAGAATGTATTGTATGTTGGCTAGCTGAACATAAGAAAAGAACGTATTGTATAAACAAAGAAGAGCAGGTTTACATGCTTAAACCGGCATATCCTAACTATCTTGTAGAAGGGGTAAGCTGAGAACAGTCTACAGGAAGTCCTATGGTTAACAATAGTACTAATGATAATCTTTATGATGATGTTTGAGAAGTTACCGTCTTTCTTATTCAGAAGTTGTGTTATATTTTATAGCAGGCATATTCAGTAATTATCTATTTATTATTTATTTATTGGCTTGTGTTATATTCTGCAAACTCCATTTTCTTATCAATAAGTGTTTAATGGCTCAAGTTTTATGAATATCAGCAAGCAAACTGCATTTTGCAGAGATCGTTAAGAGTCCCCACCTTCAAAATTACTCTGTGTTTACACAGCATTAGTCAAGAGCCATTATGCAGTGCCAGGAAGAGCAGTGAGCTGTCAAGTCCTGTGTACAGACTTAAGTTTATGCTCTGTGCCTTGAACTGAGAGTGTAGCCCTTGGGCAGCAGGGTGTTAAGGGAGCCCCAGTACAGGTTCTAGTCCTGGCTTTGCTCCTGAAAAACTCTGTGAACTTGATCATGAAGTCTTGTTTCCCTGCAGACTATCAAATCTTTGTCAGTGAAATGAAGCAGTGTGCTCAGGCCAATTTGTCTACTAAATGCCTACCAAGCATGAGCCAGGAGCTGTACTAGAGCCCTCTGTTTCCTACGATTTTAGTGACCACGAAAGTACTGGCCGATGACATGTGATAATTGACATGATACATTTTCCCCCAAGGTCTTATTTTGTGTTTTCCATTTGTTCTGTTTTTTTTTTTTTTTAAAGATTTTATTTCTTTATTTGGCAGACAGAGATCAAAAGTAGTCAGAGACGCAGGCAGAGAGAGAGGAGGAAGCAGGTTCCCTGCTGAGCAGAGAGCCTGACGCGGGGCTCAATCCCAGGACCCTGGGATCAAGACCTGAGCCAAAGGCAGAGGCTTTAACCCACTGAGCCACCCAGGCGCCCCCTCCATTTGTTCTGTTTTGCTGTGTGCTGCTCCCTATCTGTCCTCCACCCCATACCCATAACTATGTCTTCTTTCCTTTTTTTTTTTAAATTATTTTTTGCTTTGAGGATTTCCGCCCCCCCCCGGGAGTTTTTAATACTGCATTGGAAGTTACACATGCTATATTATTTCAGCAATTCCTCTTGAGTTAAATTCTCACATGAACTTAAAAGGACATTTGTGTCTTGGCTCTAATTCTTCTCTTTATGTGCCTTCAGTCCTCTTCACATCATCATTTGTTCAGCTTCTCTCTATGACGATTTTCCTAGGTTTCACATCCTTTTTACTCTCCTGTTTATGTGCGGCATGCTTCTCTTTCCACTCCTCGTGACTGCTTAGGGCCACTGCAAGAACTGACATTTTCAAATTAGCCAACAGAGAACATTCACTTTTCTGGCTTCTTTGACCACTCTTTGATCTTTGCCCCTTCCATTCCAATGAAGAAATTATTAACCTCTGGGCGGTGTGCAGAAACCATTTTGTTTAACACCCTTTTAACAACTCTCTCTTTGCCTGATGTACTTTCTCTTTGCCTTTCAACTGAGTGGGTTTTAAAAGGAAAAAAAAAAAAAACCCTGCTGATTGGAATTCATGGTGCAGCCCAATCCCACAGCCATATCATCCACAGATGGACACTGTTTTTCCATCCTTAAATTAGTATCCACATAAAAATAAGCCTGTGATTAAATCCAATTGTTCATAAACCTAAACCATTTCTTTGTCTTATCATTTGCAAAGCATGACCATGTCTTCCTGAAAATGTGCTTAAACAGAAACTCAACCCAGTACAGGAGTATAGGAGAAAGACAGTAGATAGCAAGAGAGCTAAGTTTTGGTGCTTGCCTTCCCAGTAGCTAACTAAGCAAGCTCTGGCAGGTCACTGCACCTCTGTGAACTTCTGCCTGTCTCAGGTGCTTCATCTGTAAAATATGTAGCAGGATGTGGTAGTTATTTATTGCTTTGTGACAGATTATGCCAAAATTTCTTGGCTTAACCCAATGAACATAATTTTTTTATTATGGTCACAAATCTGACTTTGACATAGCTGGATGCTTTTGGCTCAAAGTCTCTTAGAAAACTGAGGTTGAGGTGTCTGCTGGGACTGGGCGTGATCACTTTCAGGCTCATTCATGGGATTGTTGGCAGGATTGAGATCCTCCAGAATTGCTGGATGAGAGTCTCAGTTCCTAGAAGGCCATTGGCTGGAGACCTCCCTTAGTCCCTTGCCATGTGCTCCAGAAGAGCAAGGGAAAGAGAGCAAGCCAGACAGGAGACATAATCTTTCTGTAATCTAATCTTAGAAGCAACGTCCCATTATTTTTGCTTTATTCTGTTCATTACAAGTCACTAGGTCTAGTCCACATTCAAGAGGAGGAGGTTTCTTTGTACTTTTTTGTAGTTAGCCTGGTGCTCCTCCCAAATAAATTAATTGGCATGAGAGAGGGATTGTATTCATTTTAGTCTCCACTCGATTCTATTGTTAATTGTGGCATAAAGTGGACACCTTTCTTAACTAAAAATTAGAATCTCTTTGAGTTTCAAGGAACGATTACTTCCTGCTTTGGGAGAAGTTGAGAGACTACGTATGTATGTATGTATCTGTCACATATACGTAACACACACATAATAGACGTATTTAAAAGTCAAAAATGATTTGATCTCAAAGCTTCTGAATATAAGTAGAGTCTTTTTTTTTTTTAAACCAAACCAATATAAGTGAAGCTGCTTTTGTAATTTTGAGATACTGGTGGTATGACTATATTGTAGTTTAAGATATTTAAACAAAGTTACCAGTTTTATTGTGATGGCAGATATGGGACTGCACTGTGGTCCCTATATTATTATAAAATAATAATAACAGGGTAGGGCATTAGCAGAGAAATTAATTTTGAGCACAAGCTGTGAATTGACTGGGATACAGCACAATTTCTCTAAATATCATTATAAAATGAGGTTAATGATACCATAAGCTCAAAATACATTTATAAATGATAATGTTCTACAAATGCATGAAATTATTTGACTAATCTCTTATTTCAGGCCACATGTGATCAGCGTGGGTGCTGCTGGAGACCTCAGGGGTCCATAAATGTGCCCTGGTGCTACTATTCTAGAAGTCATGGTTATCAAGTGGAGGGTGACCTTGTCACAACAAATGCAGGTAAGCCAGACAATGAGATGGGAGCTCCAGACCCTTTATTTGCTACAGAGGAAAGCCTTAGCGGCCTGCAGAGTATCACCCTGCACAGCCACACTACCGCCTGTGACAGAAGGTGGGCACTGTTCTTAAGCAATGGCTGGGATCTATTTTGGCATCAAGGGGAAAAAAAAATCCAATCTTGGCAGTTAGGGTACATGGTCTATTCCTGGCTCTACTTTATGTCCCTTAGTAACCTTGTACAATCATAGTGACATCTGACATCTTTGATCCTCATGTTTCAAACTTTTAAAGAGAGGGATTTGGACTCAGTAACCTCTGAAGCTACTCATAACTAATACGATATGATTTTGATGATATGGAAACAATTCCAATTTCATCAACATTTTATGAAAGTTAGCTAGTCAGTATCAGTGTTCATGAACTAAATGTCTCCTCCTATTTCTCCCACCCCGAAATACAGAGGATAATAATGAACCTTCCGAGAGATAACAGAGGGTGACTACTTTGAGGAAGCTCTTAGCGTAAAGGAAGAGACATGCTGCCCCTCCAAGGGTCTTGGCCCATGGCCTTTTCTAATAGAGTCTCAGTTCTCAGCCGACTTATCATGGAACCTGGAAGATGGCATCAGCATATATGATCACCTGCAATGTAACAGAGAATAACTGAGAAGGAATGATATATAGATAGAGATAGAGATATATACAGATATATTTAAATCTCTCTATTCATATAGATCTCTCTTTCTATCTATATATCTATATATATCAAAGGCTAAGAGTGTAAAGGGTATGTGATTAACACAGAATGGCTGATGGACTGTTGCAATGAGAATTGGGCTGTTGGGGGGAGGCTTCAAGCTGATTTTGTAAGCGAGAAGCACGGGTAAGGTAGTGACTGTACCTAGCTTCACACACTGGTCCATGGTAGTGTTTGATGCGTAGACATCTCTCCTCCCTTCTTTCGAGAAATAAAGGCTTTTCACAGCCCCTTTGACATAAATATGGCTACTTCTTGTGAGTTTACACAGCCGGCTATGTAAACCTTTTCCCCTCTACATACTAGGATTCACAGCCCAGTTGAAAAGGTTGCCTTCTCCATCCCTATTTGGAAATGATGTCAACAATGTCCTTCTCACAGCAGAATACCAGACGTCCAATCGTTTCCACTTTAAGGTTGTGGTTTGTTTATTCTTTAAGAATCTTTTTGAAAAGTGGGTGTTCTCTACCTGACGGCTGCAGTTACTACAAGACTGACAGTATTGCTAATGGGGGCATTTTTCTCTCCTGACGTGATTTTTCTTACTACCTCTATGTTGAAGTCGTCTGTAGCCTTCCTTCAGTGTGACAACTTCCTGAATGTAGATTATAGAGTCAACTAGTGAAATCTGGCTTTCCTGTATTTGTCCCTAAGACCATGTGAAATGTAGTCAGGAGGGAAAAGAAAAAGAATGATCACAGCTGTGAAAATTCTTACAAAGTCTATTTCTACCAAAAGACTAACTTCTGCCCAAAGGTTAAACATTTGAATTTGGTAATATAATGGGTAAATCTACCTCAGACATCATGCCATTTGGGTCAGTGCCTGAGTTCAGTGCCAAGAGCATAGGCACTGGGAAACACTGCTGTTGGTAGGGAGGTTTCTATTTAGAAAATACTGAGGAGTTTTCATTTTGGCTTTCATTCCCTTCATGTCCCGGGCAGCTAACTGACCAGAGCAAGGACAGGTATGAAGTACCTCATGAACATGTGCAACCTTTCCAAGGAAATGCTGCTTCTCCCTTGACCTATGAAGTTATGGTCTCCCAACAGCCATTTAGCATCAAAGTGATCAGAAGAAGTAATAACCGTGTTTTGTAAGTTTTGAAAGCCTGTCTGGGGATCCGAGTAGGAAGGACGTGGGGAAGGGAGGTCTGCAAGCCTGAGGAAGGGTGCATGCATTGCAACAATGTTCCTGAAGGTTGTGAGCCCAGTTTTGGTGACTCTTCCAATGTGTACTTTCTTTCACCTTCCTCTTTCCTCCTCCTCCTGCTGCTTCTTCTGTGGTTGTTATGGTTATTACTAAGCATTTAGTATAGGCCAGGCACTGGGCTGGGTCCTTTTCTTTTTTTCCTTCATTTTTATTACTGTGTCATCATTTTTTTCCTCTTTATTTTTCCATTCCTCCATCCATGCATCCACCAGTAACTATTTACGGAACATCTATTATAATGTAAGAGTAATATTTTGGCAGTGTCATAGGGTGTCTAAGGGAAAAAGAAGTCCTGATCTCTTGGTGTCCATGGGAGCGCAAATGGAGCCAGTTAAACAGGGGATAGGAGTCATGAAGATGTAAGAGACCCTTTTCTAAAATGTGTGTTCTCTCCACTCTACTTGCCCACCTGTCCCTGCATTTTGCATCGGCGTCTAGGTTGGATTCAGGCATTGGACCCCTCCTATTTGCCAATCAGTTCCTGCAGCTCTCCATGCGACTGCCTAGTGCTAACGTGTATGGTCTGGGAGAACAGGTGCACCAACAGTACCGGCATGATATGAATTGGAAGACCTGGGCCATGTTTGCCAGGGACACAACCCCCAATGGGGTAAGCTTTCAGGATGGGCCCCCCTGCACTACAGGTCAGCCTCATTTCTGAAGATCACTCCAGGTAGTACAGAATGATAGTTAAGAGTGAGATTCTAGGGTGAGGCTATTTTAGGTTTGAATTCTAACACTGACACTCACCAGTTCTGTGGTTCTGGGAGAGTTACCTCAATGTGTCTCCAGTTTCTCATCTATAAAACAGGGGGAATATACTTCCCTCGTAGGACTGTGATGGGAATTAGAAGAATTTATCCACATAGAGTCTCTAGAAGAGTGTCTGCCACATAGAAAGTGCTCAATAAATGTCAACTACTCGTCATTTTATTTTCCTTTTGAACTAACGAGTTGTGGAGAAGATGTTACTAATATTGACTCTGTATAATAGGTGGGTTATTATCTCCATATATTTTAGGTTGGGCTTTATAGATTACCAATTTATACCAGGTTTGTCAGCAAAATAGGATAAAATATCAACAAAAATACTATCTTGCTCATTCCCGTATGAACAGTGCTTGGGGCAGTGAAAGAATAAAAGACATGGAGTTTTGTTGTTGTTGTTTTGTTTGATTTTGTTTTTGTTTTCATTTTTATTTTGCTTTGACTTTGAAAATCCAAATCAGAGTTACTTTCTAGGTTCAGCAATATTACCTACAGATCTTGTTCAGCCACTTGCCTGATTAAGAAGAATGCGTTTCCGAATAAAGGAGATCATTGGAATAATGTATTAAGTGATCCTTTTAATATATGATCTGTATTTATTAAAAGAACCCTAAAAAATTAAGCATAATTGACTCCATTTAACAGATGAGAAACCGAGGCTCAGAAATAGCCCAATGTTTAAAAATAAGTTTGGAGTAGCAGTGATAGGATCTAACCCCTGGCCTGAGTAATGTAAATCCCATGCTCCTTACTCTACCATATGCCTATCAGAAAGACAGAAAAGTTGAGTCAGAGCAGCTCTCCTGGGAATCATTTAATAAGGAGCCTGAGATCTTTGCTACTTGAATGGGCATCACCATGTGAGAAATGTATTAGAATTAGAATCCACATTTAACTAAGATTCATACATAATTTCTGTGCACACCAAATTTTGAGAAATGCTGTTCTAGAGTAGTGATTTCAAACATGACTACTCATTGGAATCACCTGGAGAAACTTAACAAAATATCAATGCCTGCTTCTACCCCCAGGAATTCTGTTTTTTTTGGTTTCTTTTCTTTTTTTATTTGTTTATTTACAGCATAACAGTGTTCATTGTTTTGGCATCACACCCAGTGCTCCATGCAGTACGTGCCCTCCCTATTACCCACCACCTGGTTCCTCAACTTCCCACCCCCCCACCCCCCCCCCGCCGCCCCTTCAAAACCCTCTGGTTGTTTTTCAGAGTCCATAGTCTCTCATGGTTCATCTCCCCTTCCAGTTTCCCTCAACTCCCTCTCCTCTCCATCTCCCCATGTCCTCCATGTTATTTGTTACACTCCACAAATAAGTGAGACCATATGATACTTGACTCTCTCTGCTTGACTTATTTCGCTCAGCATAATTTCTTCCAGTCCCGTCCATGTTGCTACAAAAGTTGGGTATTCGTCCTTTCTGATGGAGGCATAATACTCCATTGTGTATATGGACCACATCTTCCTTATCCATTCATCCGTTGAAGGGCATCTTGGTTCTTTCCACAGTTTGGCGACCGTAGCCATTGCTGCAATAAACATTGGGGTACAGATGGCCCTTCTTTTCACTACATCTGTATCTTTGGGGTAAATACCCAGCAGTGCAATTGCAGGGTCATAGGGAAGCTCTATTCTTAATTTCTTCAGGAATCTCCACACTGTTCTCCAGAGTGGCTGCACTAACTTGCATTCCCACCAACAGTGTAAGAGGGTTCCCCTTTCTCCACATCCTCTCCAACACACGTTGTTTCCTGCTTTGCTAATTTTGGCCATTCTAACTGGTGTCAGGTGGTATCTCAATGTGATTTTGATTTGAATCTCCCTGATGGCTAGTGATGATGAACATTTTTTCATGTGTCTGATAGCCATTTGTATGTCTTCGTTGGAGAAGTGTCTGTTCATATCTTCTGCCCATTTTTTGATATGATTATCTGTTTTGTGTGTGTTGAGTTTGAGGAGTTCTTTATAGATCCTGGATATCAACCATTTGTCTGTACTGTCATTTGCAAATAACTTCTCCCATTCCGTGGGTTGCCTTTTTGTTTTGTTGGCTGTTTCCTTTGCTGTGCAGAAGCTTTAGATCTTGATGAAGTACCAAAAGTTCATTTTTGCTTTTGTTTCCTTGGCCTTTGGAGACATATCTTGAAAGAAGTTGCTGTGGCTGATATCGAAGAGGTTACTGCCTATGTTCTCCTCTAGGATTCTGATAGATTCCTGTCTCACATTGAGGTCTTTTATCCATTTCGAGTTTATCTTTGTGTACGGTGTAAGAGAATGGTTGAGTTTCATTCTTCTACATATCGCTGTCCAGTTTTCCCAGCACCATTTATTGAAGAGACTTTTTTCCATTGAATATTTTTTCCTGTTTTGTTGAAGATTATTTCACCATAGAGTTGAGGGTCCATATCTGGGCTCTCCACTCTGTTCCACTGGTCTATGTGTCTGTTTTTATGCCAGTACCACGCTGTCTTGGTGATCACAGCTTTGTAGTAAAGCTTGAAATCGGATAACGTGATGCCGCCAGTTTTGTTTTTGTTTTTCAACATTTCCTTAGCAATTCAGGGTCTCTTCTGATTCCATACAACTTTTAGGATAATTTGCTCCAGCTCTTTGAAAAATATCGGTGGAATTTTGATCGGAATGGCATTAAAAGTATAGATTGCTCTAGGCAGTATAGACATTTTAACAATGTTTATTCTTCCAATCCAAGAGCATGGAACAGTCTTCCATTTTTTTGTGTCTTCTTCAATTTCTTTCATGAGTGTTCTGTAGTTCCTCGAGTACAGGTCCTTTACTTCTTTGGTTAGGTTTATGCCCAGGTATCTTATGGTTCTTGGTGCTATAGTAAATGGAATCGATTCTCTAATTTCTCTTTCTGTATTTTCATTGTTAATGTATAAGAAAGCCACTGATTTCTGTACATTGACTTTGTATCCTGCCACGTTACTGAATTGCTGTATGAGTTCTAGTAGTTTGGGGGTGGAGTCTTTGGGGTTTTCCATATAAAGAATCATGTCATCTGCGAAGAGAGAGAGTTTGACTTCTTCCTTGCCAATTTGGATACCTTTTATTTCTCTTTGTTGTCTGATTGCCGTTGCTAGAACTTCTAATACTATGTTGAACAAGAGTGGTGAGAGTGGGCATCCTTGTCGTGTTCCTGATCTCAACAGGAAGGCTGCAAGCTTTTTCCCATTGAGGATGATATTTGCTATGGGTCTTTCATAGATAGATTTTATGAAGTTCAGGAATGTTCCCTCTATCCCTATACTTTGAAGCGTTTTCATCAGGAACAGATGCTGGATTTTGTCAAATGCTTTTTCTACATCAATTGAGAGGACCATGTGGTTCTTCTCTCTTCTCTTATTGATTTGTTCTATCACATTGATTGATTTGCGAATGTTGAACCAACCTTGCAACCCAGGGATGAATCCCACCTAGTCATGGTGGATAATCTTTTTAATGTGCTGCTGGATCCTGTTTGCTAGGATCTTGTTGAGAATCTTTGCATCCATATTCATCAGTGATATGGGTCTGAAATTCTCCTTTTTGGTAGGGTCTTTGCCTGGTTTGGGGATCAGGGTAATGCTGGCTTCATAAAAAGAGTCTGGAAGTTTTCCTTCTGCTTCAATTTTTTGGAACAGCTTCAGGAGAATTGGTGTTATTTCTTCTTTGAAAGTTTGGTAGAATTCCCCAGGGAATCCGTCAGGTCCTGGGCTCTTGTTTTTTGGGAAGTTTTTTTTTTTTTTTCTCTTTACTTGTTTTTTATTTTTTTATTTTATTTTTTTTCCATTTTATTTATTTTTTCAGCATAACAGTATTCATTCTTTTTGCACAACACCCAGTGCTCCATGCAAAACATGCCCTCCCCATTACCCACCACCTGTTCCCTTTTGGGAGGTTTTTGATCACTGCTTCAATCTTGTTACTAGATATCGGTCTATTCAGGTTGTCAATTTCTTCCTGGTTCAATTTTGGGAGTTTGTAGTTTTCCAGGAATGCATCCATTTCATCTAGGTTGCTTAGCTTATTGGCATATAACTGTTGGTAATAATTTCTGATGATTGTTTCTATTTCCTTGGTGTTAGTTGTGACCTCTCCCTTTTCATTCATAATTTTATTAATTTGGGCTTTCTCTCTTTTCTTTTGGATTAGTGTGGCCAATGGTTTATCGATCTTATTGATTCTTTCAAAAAACCAGCTTCTAGTTTCATTGATACGTTCTACTGTATCTCTCGTTTCTACCTCATTGATCTCTGCTCTAATCTTGATTATTTCCCTTCTTGCATGTGGAGTTGGTTTGATTTGTTGTTGATTCCAGGAATTCTGTTTTAATTGGACTGGGATGCAGCCCCAGGTTGAGAACTACTGTTCTAAAGTCTTAGAAGTTCAGCTCACGTTCTAAAGTCTAGACTTTAACAAGACTAGAAGACCAAGATATCTTGAGTAGAGCTCCCTCTAGTTTCACATTAGAAAGATGTCTGATTCATGTTAAGCCTTGATGGAACTTTTGCAGATGGAATTAGGTTAAGCCTCTTTGAGAGAAGACATTTTTGAACTACGGTTTCAAAATTCTTGTTCTCCTACATTTTGACAGGTATCCCAGGCTCTCACATTTCTACTAGATAAATGGTCATAACTGACTCAATTCAATAAGAGAATACTAATTCACTTGGTTGACATCAACCAAATCTGGACTTGATATGTTAAAGATTTATCTGTGTCTTCTTTGACCATGAGTTCCCTGTCAGTTATTCACATGATTAACACTGATGTATTAAGTCATTTATAGTAATTTGGGGTTTAGATGATTAGATGGTAAGTTTTCTATTTTTTATTTTCTTTCTATAGGATGGAACTAACTTATATGGTACACAGACATTCTTCCTGTGTCTTGAAGATGCTAGTGGATTGTCTTTTGGAGTGTTTCTGATGAACAGCAATGCCATGGGTAAAAGACTAAAGGAATATTCATAAAAATGCATAAGAGCAATTTTCAGCACTATGAGAAATGGAATGGAGCCCTTTAGGAATGGCTGAGTCATATCTCAGGGACTTGCATGTTCTTTGATTGTCCCATCTCTAGTTCATTACCTATTGTTATATGGTAACTATATATAGGCTTTCTCTCCTAACTTGTGATTTTCCTGAATCATAGCTCAGAGTCAGCTAAACCGAGCAATGAATATTTCATTCAGATAATACAGTGGTAGCAAGGCAAAGTGGAGTGGCAAGGGTCATGCCCTACAAGATCAAATTGTTTAAGACCAAACAGTGTAACATCAGAGGATTCCAAAAAGTAGGTAGCTTCCCCATCTTTGAAGGTTTAGATTGAATCAATGATTCTCTACTTTTTTTCAGTAACAGTGGATCTCAGTGGCAGTCAGTCACCACAGGGGAAGAGGAGATGTATTAGGATCTCCCAGGGTTGATGGGATATTGATCCCTACGTCTTCTCAACTGAGAATCAATGGACTAGATCAGAGGTGCTCAAAGCATGGCCCACAGATAGTTCACAAACTGTTTCAGGTCTATATAAGATGATTATAATATTGGAAAGTAAACATTGCTGTGGCCCTGTGTGAGTTGTTCTTATGACCAAAGAATACATTTCAGTAGATCTTGAAAGCTTTTTATTCCTAAATGCAAACCAAGGCCATGGGGAAACTTCACCTCTGAGAATTGTGATTGGGTCTTAGGGGGATTTGGAGTTTATAATATAATCTCTGACTTTTTTTTTTAAGCTTGGCTTAAAAAAAGCCAAGGGAGTGAGATTCACTGAGGCTGGTGCCTCAGTTTGTCCAATTGGGTTACATTCCTGCAATGATGATGGGGTGTGAGGCAGGAGCAACAAGTTCTGTAGTTGTGAAGGTCAAGAAGAAACAGTTTTCCTCTGCCCTGGCTAGTCCAGTATTTGGGGGCCTGTGAGTCAAACTGACAAGAGATAGGTTAGCAGGAGAAAAGACAGGTAATTTCCACGTGCAGCTTGGGTACACAGGAGAGTACCCAGTGAAGAGTAACTTCTCAGAGGGGTGGGTAGAATTTGGGGCTTATATTCCAGCTATGCAAATGAGAGGGAGATAAGGGGTACTCATGGGAAAACACATGACTTTTTGGAGAGATAAATGAGCCATTTGGGGAAGAGTTAGGGGGGTAGGATATTCTTGTGACAATGTCTGTTTGGTGATGGTGCCAATGTATTGTCTCGGAGAAGATTATAGTTGCTCTGGGGGGTGGGGATTTATGACAACTGAGTTCTTTTGGGAATTCCTGCTTTTTGTTGATAAGGGATTTCAGAAGCTCAAATGTCTTCTGCTGAAAATCTGTGCTACAGTGGCTTAGTCTGGACCCCTTTGTGAAACTATTTTTCATGAAAGCCTGAGTCCTGACATGGGAATGAAGACGCTCAAGTCACCAATGACCAAAATCAGTCATGGAACAAATGCTTTGCCTTTCATGTGCCGTGTTCATCAGAATGTCTCCCTTTGTATACAAAATTTGAGGTGTTGGATTCACTTTCTTAATATTCAGATGATTGGCGATCCTCCGGTCTAAAACTCTGCATTCGTTACTCTAGAGTAAATTCTAATTTTTATTTTTCTTTTCCACTTCAAAATCTTGCAAGAGGTTGCCCTCCAGCCTGCCCCAGCTGTCACTTACCGCACCATCGGGGGCATTCTTGACTTCTATGTGTTTTTGGGAGACACTCCAGAGCAAGTTGTTCAAGAGTATCTAGAGGTAAACTTACAATACCGTGACTACAACTGAGGAAATAAATCCCAAGTAGCACAAAGAAAAGTAAATTTAATATGCAGATGTGAGGCACAAATATCTGCTGTTGTAAGCAGCTATTAGAAATCTGCTACTACAATGGCTCCTATTCTCAATGATTTATAAAGGGGCTAGGAAAATAGACTAACATTCCCGCATTCATGAAATGGTGTGTTGGAATTTAGAGTAGGTCATGTGCCCCCAAACTAGTGCTTACAACATTTTGTTAAAAATTGAGTATTTGCAGGGCACCTGGGTGGCTCAGTGAATTAAGCCTCTGCCTTCAGCTCAGGTCATGATCTCGGGGTCCTGGGATCGAGCCCTGCATTGGGCTCTTTGCTCAGTGGGGAGCCTGCTTTCCCCCTCTCTGCCTGCCTCTCTCCCTAGTTGTGATCTCTGTCTGTAAAATAAATAAATAAAATATTTTTAAAAATCAAGTATTTGCTAACTTTCATTTCACATACTTCTTTCAGCTCATCGGACGGCCAGTCCTTCCCTCATACTGGGCACTTGGATTCCATCTCAGTCGTTATGATTATGGAACACTGGAGAGCTTGAAGGAAGTCGTGGAGAGAAACCGTGCAGCAGGGCTCCCTTATGTGAGTAAGGCTTTAAGTCAACTCCGGAAAGAAAGGAATTCCCTTGGGGAATAAGAACAACTGCTTATAATTTCTGTGCCTGAGTTATTTTTTAAATATATATAATAAAAAGATTTTTATATATTCAGAATGCTAGACTTTTTTGCTGCACTGGCCATTCCCTTAAGGAACTAGTTGTTTTTTGTTTTTTTAATAGGAAATGATACTTAGAGACCACAATTTTGGGGTTAGGAAGACAATCTTTTTGTGTCTGTTTTTCTTAGAACATTTTATTAGTAAAATTTTCTCATGCTATTGTATTGACTACATTTATGTAATGTGTTTTTATTTGGGTTCTCAAAGCATTTCTTTCCCTAGTTTAAGTGAGCAAAACCATATAGTACATACATTTAATAATAGAATATTTTGATATTTTGAATGGCTAAATTTGAACATGTCTCTTCTGTCATGGAGTGTGAGGCTTTTTAAGAGGTGCAAAGGAAAAAGCCCAGTTGTCTCTGGAATAATCCTCTTCTCTTCCCCACCCCTTTCCCTTGGAGGCAGACACATAGGTCCTAGAGAAAGGGTCAGTTTCATTCTAGGAGCCACTATTTTCATACAGGTAGAATTAGGAAAAAATAAATGCCAAAGAAAACTTGAGTTAGAAGAGAAGCAACAAAACAAAACACGAGGCAGTAAAATGAGAGAAATGTAGGACAGACTGTCTCTTCTCCCCTTCCATTTGTGGATGGGGTAGGATTTAGGTATGGATACGTAATTTTAATTAAAATTATGTTCAGTTAGTATATAGTAGTACATGAGCCGTTTTTGATGTAGTGTTCGACGATTCATTAGTTGCATATAAACCCATTGCTCATCACATCACGTGCCCTCCTTATTACCTACCACCCGGTTACACCATCTGTTTTTGATAGCCTTAGTGATTTGCTGTGATTGTTGTGGTTTGTTTGTTAGATTGGTTTTGAGTGACGGAGGGGGCTGGGTGACAAGGCCCGGTGATGCAGTTAACCTGGTCCCAGGGTTGAGGGATAGGCCTTAGGGACACAATGGGTCCTCTGTTTTTGAAATTACTGTTGGAAAACAAGCACTTAGATGCTAGGGACTGATCAAGAACCTGGCTTCGAGCCCGGCATGCAGTCAGCGTGTATGGTGGATAATAACAATGATGATTTGACTGAGTCGTTTGAACAGGGAATTTCCTGCGAGCTGAATTGTGGAGTTTGTGTATACTTTCAGGATGTCCAGCATGCCGATATTGATTATATGGATGCGAGGAAGGACTTCACTTATGACCCAGTCAATTTTAAAGGCTTCCCTGAGTTTGTTAAGGAGTTACACAATAACAGTCAGAAGCTGGTCATCATTGTGGTACGGGCCATCCTCCTTTCCCCCTGGATCATCAGGTGCTGGCTCTTCCTTATCTTTACATCAACCTCTCTCTCCTTCACCCCCCAATTCCTAGTCTCCTTTCTCTGCCTCGAGCTTGAAGCTGGATTCTTCATTGTGTTTTTTCTTTTCTTAGGATCCAGCCATCTCCAACAGCTCTTCCCCCAGCAATCCCTATGGCCCGTATGATAGGGGTTCCAGCATGAAGATATGGGTGAATGCTTCAGATGGGGTGACACCACTCATTGGGGAGGTAACTAAATGGGGGATCTGGGGGCTGGTGATGGGGCTGTGGCAGAATGTGTGTGTGTGTGTGTGTGTACGTGCGTGCGCGCATGTGTATGTGTTTGCATGTGTGTAATTGTCTTGACACTTTCAGATACCTTATATATGCTGGGGATACACTTGCCCCCCCACCCCCGTCCCTTCATCCCCAGACCCCTACCAGCCATCTAGCTCTATATTCATTTAATTAACTCTGATCAATGTTTTTCTTTTTCTCCTGCAGGTCTGGCCTGGAAAAACTGTGTTTCCTGATTATACCAACCCCAACTGTGCTGTTTGGTGGGCAAAAGAATTTGAGATTTTCCACAACCAAGTAGAGTTTGATGGAGTCTGGATTGTGAGTTCTTAATATTCTGAATATTCGGTGACTTATGTTCAGACTGTGTGTTTCTATATGATTGAGTCAAGGAACATGGCAGGAAGAGGAGGGGAAAAAAGCACATAGGGCAGTCATTCTGATATTCCCTATCTTACTATTCAAATAATCTTACTGAAACATGTAGCTTAGAATCTAAATCAGATCATTAGGCCTGGAAGTAAACTCAGAAATTTTTTTTTTTCTGAATTCAGCTTTTCTTTTAAAAATGAATGAGTTGAAGGACACAAAAATCAGTCATATATGCCTTATGTTGTCTCAAACTTATATTGGTTTGTTCAATCGCCAGCATAGTGAGCGTTCTTTTCTTTGGACACGGTGCACAAATTGATCAAAACCAAAGTCCCCAGGTGTGTGACAAAACTGTGGGGGTGGTAAGGACAAATGTCACATATGATATCAAATGAAAACAAATTCAAAGCAGCAGATGTTCAGCAAAATTTAGGGAGCTCTAGAGTTGAACTTTTTTCTATTTTTAAGAGAAGTATAGAAAATTTGAACAATACAGAGAGCTAAAAAGATGAAAGCCAAAACCCTCTAAATTGTTAACCAAAAACATCTACCATCGACATTTTGGTATGCATCTTTCCAGAACCCTCACCTGCCCAGCTGTTGGCATGGGCTTTCCCCTCACTTTCTCTACGTATGTATTTGTGTGTGTGTATGCGTATGTGTATATCTAGTGTATATATGTATACATAATACATATGTGTATATATATAGATAGATAAATAGAATGTGTGTGCATTCATAGCTGTATTTGGGTATATAGATAACATATAAGTTGATATATATAGAAGCATATGAATCGCGATCTTTTATCACCTAATGTTTTTGAAAATTTTTCATTTCCCATGATTATAGACATAGAGCATTTTGAAGGGATTTTAAGAACTTTCTCTGTGACACCTTCCGTGGGTAGAAAAGACAGGAACATCATTTCCCTCCATGTGCATAAGAATCTCTTTAAAGACGAAATATCTGGAATCATTTCTCCAATTTCTTAAAAAAACAAAAAAGGAGATAAACATCAGTACAACATAAGGGGGAATGTTACTTTTCCTTTGTGGTAGTTTTGCTCTTTGTCTTGCAGGATATGAATGAAATCTCCAACTTCGTTGATGGTTCCGTTTCAGGATGTTCCACGAACAATCTAAATTACCCCCCATTCACTCCTAGTAAGTCTTGGTGGTAGTATAATTAAAGTGGCAATGCATATTTGGTGTTTTACATTCATAAGGTTAGACATGAACCACCCGACAAGGGAGTTTGTGCGTAAGTGTATGTAGGGAGAGGAAAATGTGAGTAATATATACAGAAAATTAGGAAAGAAAACCAAAGTGCTCCAAGCTCTCGTAAATGAGACATAAATTCAAAGGGGGCCACGAGTCTTTCTACTGACAGGCTGAGCTGTTTCTAGGCAAGGTCCAGAGAACATTCAGCACAGAAGCCAAAGGCTAGTGGTTAGTTGGTATTATTCTCTAGCGTGTATCCCTGGAGGTCAGGGCTTACTAGAAAGAGACCGTGTAACTGGGCTTGATCTTTGGATGAGGGTGAAGTCTGGTGATACAAGAGTGTGAAGAACAGATGTGAAATGTAGGATGAAAAAGGAGCCAGGACCCATGGCCTTGAAGGCCCGAATCAGAGCCCATGAATATACTAGTGAGCTCTGGCTGAACTCTGAACAACACCATCTCTCAGGGTATGGCCCTGGAATCCAGCATTTGCTGTAGTTTGGAGAAAGCTAGAGGCTCACAGATACATTTTATCTTGCTCGAGGAAAGAACGAGGTGCTAGCGTTAGAGCTTCTTAGGAAGACTTCCAGTGTGGTGAGGAAATGGGACATGGGGGCAGATGGGCCAGGGATTTGCATGGGGTGAAACAGTTTGCACTTCATTCTCTTGGTGATGAAGCTTTTTATGTTTTCATATAAGGGAATTAAGGTAGTAAAATTGTTTTGGAAATACTAATCTGGCGTTAGTGTGCAGTATGATCAGAAGTCAATAAGCCATTAACTGGGTGTGGTGCATAAACAACGAATTCTGGAACACTGAAAAATATTTTAAAAAGTAAATAAAAATTAAAAAAAAAAGAGAAACCATTGCAGTCATTAAGATGCAAATGTAATTTGGATTGGAGTCGGAATGGTACAAAGAGCAGAAAAGAAGAGAAGCGTGAGAGAGATTGAGGAGGCAGTCTTTTTACTCTCTGGTCAGTGGAGAAAAGGAGTGAACAATTAATTTACACTTTCATCCATTATTTCTGTTCTTGGACCACATGGTTTGGCTCAGTTTGCAGAATCCGGATTAAACCTCAAGTCTAACTGGATCCTCTGGCTTCCAAGGTGCCTGCCTTGAGCCACAGGATCACCTAGGGTGGAAGAGTGTGTATGGGGCAGCGCAATTTATTTATATATCAGAGAAACTACTCCAAACATATAACCCTCTGACAGTGAGGAAGCTGTGTGATCATTTGTAGGATGGCCACAATAGATCCCTGCCTAGACTGCCACTGTTTCCAGGTGTGCCATTGGATAGTCCAGGAGCAGGGAGTGTGCCCCCGAGGCTCTCATTGACCGATTCCCTCTTCTGCCCCAGGAATCCTGGATGGGTACCTGTTCTGCAAGACTCTCTGCATGGATGCAGAGCAGCACTGGGGCAAGCACTATGACGTCCACAATCTGTACGGCTACTCCATGGCGATTGCCACGGCAGAGTAAGACCACTGTTGCTATGGACTTCCTGCATGATCAGATTACTGATCTTTGTTCGATGCCACATGCCAGTGTGTTATTTTTAAGAACCTGCAAGATAAATAGGGTTATTAAACTGACTGAATGAAGAAACTACCCAGCACATAGGGAGGAAGGAATCCGGGAAATACGTGTGGAATGTATAAAATGAAAGAATGGATGAATACGTGAATGGAAGGCTGGAAGAGATAGAGAGAAGTAACTTGACCAAGAGCAAACAACTAATACCTTGTAAAAGCATATTTTAAACGGTTTTTGCATGAATCCAAAACCCATATATTTTCCTCTCTGCCGCACTGTATGGGGTATGGAGGGTAAAGTAACTTACAGACTTCACATGCCTCTGGGTTTTGGATATGGGTTCAGCATCCTTCTACCATGCTGTGTCTACCCCTTGTGTGTAGACTCAAATTCTACAGTGGGGGAAACGTACTGAGAATTTGCTCTACTGACTCTAACGGTGACAGCAGGAAGCCAGACCGAAGCCACGTTCATTCATTAGCAAAGTCATGGTGTAAGTTAGCCATCTTGAAAGTTGTTTTAAAAATTACAGAGCAAAAGTGTAAAATAGACATATAGACTTACAATTTAAAAAATACAGATAGGAGTGCCTGGCTGGCGCACTCAGTTAAGTGTCCGACTCTTGGTTTCAGCTCAGGTCATGATCTCAGGGTCATCAGATTGAACCCTGGATCAGGTTCTGTACTCAGTTCAGAATCTGCTTGGGATTTTTCTCTCCCTCCCTCTATCCCTTCCTGCTGGTGCTCCATCTCTTTTAAAATAAATAAATAAATCTTTTAAAAAAATATAGATGATACGTATTTATAGTTACTTATAAAACTACACATATGTATCCATACATTTAAAATGACTTGTTTATTACAAAATTATGACCAAAGTGTCTCTACTTAAAAAAAATTTAAGTTCCAAAAAGCTGTTCATAAATTCACTTTTTGTGTGTGTTTAAAATCATGCAATGTGAAAAATCAGTGTATATCCATCTATGTAAAATTAAATTTCACCTTTGTTCCCTAAAAATTGTACCTCTAGTTACTAGCCTTTTCAAGGCTACTTTTAAAAATCTTGGGAATTATGGCTTTAATGAGGTACATAAAACACGTGAAAACATAGCAAAATAAAATGGAAACATACTCAACGAGCAGTCTGCTTCCACAGCATCTCTAACCCTACTAGGAGGGAGTTAAAAGGCAATGATCCTCGTCATTGTCACTGTGTCTGAGGGGCTGAGACATGCTGAGATCACACACTGACTCCTTAAGTTTCTTTCTCTTTCTAGAGCTGTCAAGACTGTGTTCCCTGATAAGAGAAGCTTTATTTTAACCCGTTCTACCTTCGCGGGATCTGGCAAGTTTGCAGCCCACTGGTTGGGAGACAACGCGGCCACCTGGAATGATCTTCGGTGGTCCATCCCTGGCATGCTGGAATTCAATCTTTTTGGTATCCCAATGGTGAGTCCACATCCCTACCTCAATCCCCAGAAAGCCTCTTCTAGAAAATTCTCAGAGTAGGACGCTCACCTCTCCTACCCTTCCTGGCCCAGGGATTTAATGTCTTGAGAACAAAGGCTTCATCTACATCAGTATGGCTCTGATACTACAACATACTTTCCTGTACTGACTTATTAAGATAGGAAGTGCAACTTTGAATTGCTGTCGTTGGAATATTTTTTTCTATTGAGGTATAACATACACACAAAAAAGTACACATATCCTTCAGTACATAGTTGATGGATTTTATGAGCTGAACACACGTGTGTATCCAGTACCCACATGAGAGAACATATCTTTGCCAGGTCCCTAGAGGTGAGTTTGACATCTATTAGTTAAATTCAACATTTATATTTATGGAGCTGTTACTCTGTGCAAAGTACTAAGCTAGGTATGCAGGGTGAGGGTAGAGAAAAGCATAAATATTACAGAAGCAACTTCTCTTTCCTCTTATATAGAAAATATATAACCAATAATTATGACAAGCTAGGGACATGTAAATTAAATATTGAGGGAAATCCTGAGAAAGACTTTTTTAGTTCTGACAAGATAATAAGGAACACAGGAAGTCAGGGCAACACATGAGAAGAAACATCACGGAACAGGTTGCACTTGAGTTTCCCCTTGAAAAGTGGGCTTATTTTACCAGACTAATGGAGAGGTCATTTTAAGTTTGAGAAATAAACATGAGGAAAAGCAGTAAGGGGGAGAATTTGATGTGTTTATAAGGATTAGTTTGTAGGACTGGAGTGGAAAGCGATCCTCGAAAGGTGGGTTGGAACCAGGTTTTGAGGAGCTGCTAGCTAAGATGTGAGGAGACCTTGGAGATGTTTGAATACGTGACTGATGGAGTCAGATTTAGGCTTTGAGAAGTTGATTCTGATAGTGGTATGGTCAAATAATATTGGCAGTAATCTCAGTTTTACCCATCAAAAAGCTATTGTATGTTGGGGCACTTGGGTGGCGCCATTGGTTGGGTATTTGACTCTTGGTTTCAGCTCAGGACATGGTCTTGGCATAGTGGAATGGGGCCCCACATCAGGCTCCACACTCAGCAGGGAGACTGCTTGGGACTCTCCCTCTCGCTCTGCCCCCATCCCCCACCACTCTCTCTCTCAGTCAAATAAATCAATAAATATTTAAAAAACAAAAGCTATTGTATGTCAAGTGTTTTACTTACATTATGTCATTTACTAAAACCCTGTGTAGCTAATTAACACCCATTTAATGAAACGAGGAAACTGAGGCACAGAAGGATGAAGTAGCTTGCTCATGGTCATTTGACAGTAATGAGTGGGCATGGGGGAAGCTCCTGGGAGGCTCAGTTGGTTAAACATCTGACTCGATTTCAGCTCGAGTGAGATAGAGCCCTGTGTCAGGCTGTGTGCTGGTTGTGGTGCCTGCTTAAGATTCCCTCTCCCTCTGTCCCTCCCTTAAAAAAAAAGGAAGAGTGAACATGTGATGTGACCCAATTCTGATCACATTCTATAAGCCTTCTCAGGGAAGTCCCTGATGGGAAGCAACGAGGGCGGGAAAATGGAGGTGAGGTAAACATTCTGTCTGTGTGTCCTTCCAGGTGGGTGCCGACATATGTGGCTTCGCACTGGATGCCCCTGAGGAGCTCTGCAGGCGGTGGATGCAGCTGGGGGCATTCTATCCCTTCTCCAGGAATCACAATGGCCAAGGCTATAAGGTAAGTCTCCCAGGAGACATGATCAAAACAAGAGCGGGATCTGCCTGCATCCTCACCAAGGCATTGGCTGAGCCAACCTCCTACCTGGCGCTTTGCTTTGGCTAATTTGTAATTAACCAGGACCTCTGACATGCCATTAAAACGCTCCGCTGTCACAGAGTCTGCTTTTGGAACTGCTGCTGTCGAGGAGATGGTTAGTCTGTGAAGGTTTTCATCAACTGTCTGTACACTCTGTCTACATTGCTCATTTTGTTATGAGAGTCAGATGAGGAAGTACTTCAGAATGATTGACATGGCAGGTGGTGAATGGCACTTACTGGTGAAGCGATCCTGCCCACCTGTACTGCTCAGAGGCTGAGTTTACACCCTAGGCTCCCGGTCTTTGAGGAAGGAAACTCTTGGGTTCTGATGAATGGGGTCTGGAGTTCTCCAGATGCTTCTGTCATTCATAGCCCGATCACAGCGGCAACTTCTTCCTCTTCCCAGGCCCAGGATCCTGCCTCTTTTGGAGCTGACTCTCTGCTGTTGAACTCGTCCAGGCACTACCTTACCATCCGCTACACCCTGTTACCCTACCTCTATACCCTCTTCTACCGTGCCCACAGCCGGGGGGACACGGTGGCCAGGCCCCTTCTGCACGAGTAAGTTCACCTTATCTAAAGAGCTTTTGTTAATGTGACCGGCAACATGGACTGTTTGATCAAATACCCGTGTGAATATTGAGACACTTCGAATGGTTATTCAGATACCTGTGTATTTTTTTTTTCCATTTTATTTATTTTTTCAGCGTAACAGTATTCATTCTTTTTGCACAACATCCAGTGCTCCATGCAAAACGTGCCCTCCCCATTACCCACCACCTGTTCCCCCAACCTCCCACCCCTGATCCTTCAAAACCCTCAGGTTGTTTTTCAGAGTCCATAGTCTCTTATGGTTCGCCTCCCCTCCCCAATGTCCATAGCCCGCTCCCCCTCTCCCAATCCCACCTCCCCCCAGCAACCCCCAGTCATCAAAAGAAATGAAATCTTGCCATTTGCGACGACGTGGATGGAACTAGAGCGTATCATGCTTAGTGAAATAAGTCAATCAGAGAAAGACAACTATCATATGATCTCCCTGATATGAGGACATGGAGAAGCAACATGGGGGGTAGGGGGACAGGAGAAGAATAAATGAAACAAGATGGGATTGGGAGGGAGATAAACCATAAATGACTCTTAACCTGTGTATTTTTTTTAACTGGGCTATGCCATTGGTATTTGTAAGACCACTGCTGCCTCCATACTGTTCTAGAGGAATATTTAAATGGTATAGCTTGTTCCCCTTTGGGGAACAGGACTTCTATCCCCAAAGGACAGAAGTAGACTTCTATCCCCCAAGGCTCTCAGGCACATATCTGCTTTTGTTATTATTATTACTGTTATTATACATTCATTATTTTGAGTCCATTTTTACCACCTCCTGGAATTCCCTGTTAAAAGGCAGCTGCCCTAAAAGAGAAAAGAGTAGAATTTTAAATTATCTGCTATGCATCATGATCGCATCCAATTCCTTCTTGATCGTCTACTGAAGTTTGGGGATGTATTGCTTGTTTTACTTATTTTATTTAAAGGGGCATATGGTGAATAGATTTAGAGTCTGGATCCTGCCTAGCATTCATTAACCAGAGAGAAGCGTCTGACCAAGGAGAAGAAAAGGAGAGTGCATGGGTTGGGGAAAGTGGATCTGTCTCCCAGGGCACAGAGGCAGGACTTGAGCAGGTGTCCCAGAACAATCCGGGGCACTACCACAGACAGGTGGCCTGCGTGTTTTAGACAGTTGGGGGGAGAGTTGTCAGGAAGCATTGGCCTGGATTTCAGCGACTGTCTCTCTGTCTCCAGGTTCTATGGGGACAGCAGTACGTGGGATGTGCACCAGCAGTTTTTATGGGGCCCTGGCCTCCTCATCACTCCAGTTCTGGATGAGGTAAGCGTCCCACAGAGGCACACGGAGGGTCTCTGCTTCTGTTTCTGCTACCCTCCGAACTCTTCTATTCCTAGACCCATTTATCTTCTCCTTATCCCAAGCCCGAGTCCAGCCTCCATGCCTGAGCTGGTACTGAAGACAGTGAGCTGAGGTGTGGGGACGTTGGAGATGGGTTACTCACAAGTCTTTTTTGTTTTTTTTTCTGACCAAGTTCCCAATAAGTGTAGAAGCATCCGCTGGTGGCTCTGGGTTTGGGAATGGTCCTATTCATCATCAGAGTCTCCTAGCAGATCCTACTTGCTCCTTGGGGTAGAGGCAGAATGGAGCCGGGGCCCAGCACTGTCTTTAAGGTTGGAGGGAATCAGGGTGTGATTGTTGCCTCCGCCTCTTAGCACCGTGTGGCCTGGGGCAAGTGCCTCAGCTGGAAAGGTGAGATCATGAGAGTACCTGCCACCAGCCAAAGGTGAGAGGATTACATGAGTTCATGTAAAGCTGGGATTTTTACCACAACATGTATTTCAATATTATTATTATTCCTAATGTGATTCCACTGGGATTTTCCCTTGTGTTGCAAATTATTGCTTCTATTACTCCTATTAGAAGAAAGGCATGATTTGATAACAGAGAAAAGAAAGACCACTTACGCTCTCTCAGTATATGGTGAAGAAACTCCCTTGGGAGTGCTAAGAAATGCATTTTACCCCCTTCAGAGGCTGGGTCACAAAGAACAATATTCTGTTTTAATTTCAGGGTGCAGAGAAAGTGGTAGCATATATGCCTGATGCTGTCTGGTACGATTATGAGACTGTGAGTAGCTTTGACTTTTCTAACGCCTCAAGACCACAGCTGCATAGATAAGATGCCTCCCTGGATAGAGGACGGTCTGTCCACACCCCGAAGAGTGTTTCTGTGCTGTTTTCTGTCATTTCATAGCACAGTGGATAAAGTGAGCCTAAGTCACTTCATGTTAGTCATGAAGAGATCTGAAAAAAAAAAAAAAAAAAAAAAAAAAAAAACAAAAAAAACAAAAACCAAAAAACTTTTGTACTTTATTCAACAGTAAGATAGGAGCAAATATTGGAGGGTCCAATGGAGAAATTAGCTGGGTCAGCAGTCAGCTAGCTTGTTTAAAACTATCAGTTCAGGGGCGCCTGGGTGGCTCAGCGGGTTAAAGCCTCTGCCTTCAGCTCAGGTCATGATCCCAGGGTCCTGGGATCGAGCCCCGCATCGGGCTCTCTGCTTAGCGGGGAGCCTTCTTCCTCCTCTCTCTCTCTCTCTCTGCCTGCCTCTCTGCCTACTTGTGATCTCTATCTGTCAAATAAATAAATCTTTAAAAAAAACAAAAAAAACAAAAAACAAACAAACAAAAAAAACCTATCAGTTCATCTAATATATGTCAGATAGCCTTGGCATGACGTAAACGCTCCCCCAAACTCCCAAGTGATGGCAAAAACCTGTTCTTACTTTGTTTCCTTCCTCTCACTTGATTGAATGACTAGACACTAAGTCAGCTTGGTGGAAAAATGAGAGAGCTGTGGATAGCTCAGCCCATGGGTAAGAGGGGGGTGCGAGGGTGCCAACCTGCCTAGGTGCTTGATGTGTGTCTGCCTGCATCAGGGGGCTCGAGTGAGATGGAGGAAGCAAAACGTGGAGATGGAACTTCCTGGAGACAAAATTGGACTTCACCTTCGTGGAGGCTACATCTTCCCCACGCAACAGCCAGCCACCACCACGGTGGCCAGGTAGAACACGGCGGGAGTTCCCTTCTAGGGGGAGGCTGCTGATGAAGCTGGTCATTTCCATCCCCCTTTGTTGCCCATGCAGAAAACGCTGAAGCTTTCCATGGTGTGTAGGGCGGAAGGGGACTGGGGTGTGCGTGACCCTTGCATTTCTGTTGACCCTTTCTGAGGAAGTTGTGATTTACAAGATGGATTTCGAAAGAACTTAATCCCTGTCCTTACTTAAACCTCCTGCATTTCTCCTCAAAGCACACTGGCTGCTGGGGTGGTCTTCCTTCCTGGTTTTCCCAGAACCGGTTTAATTTTAGTACTGAAAGTTTCATGTCTTGGGAAACCTCTCAGTTCCAGGCAAATGGGGTCTGTTGATCATCCTACCTGCTTGGCCAGATCATTCATCCATTGTGCTATTTTCTTGACTCATTCATTCTACTTCTAGGGAGAGGGAGTCTACTTTCCATTCCCCTATAATCTCAATTTCCCATTCCTTTCCTCCCAGTGAGCCGTTTCTTTCTTGTGATACAAAACAGTATACAAAAATTACTTGCTCACTTCAAATCTCCTTCATATTACTGATTTCTCCTTTATGACTCTTCGATTCTGAAATTCTAGACTCCATCTGTACTAAAGATGTACACACTTCTACATGTCTCTAAAAGTCTTATTTTTAATAGACTGGGAGTTCTTTGGAGGTTAGAAATCTTTTTTTTTAAGATTTTATTTATTTATTTGACAGAGATCACAAGTAGGCAGAGGAGGCAGGCAGAGAGAGAGGGGGAAGCAGGCTCCCCGCTGAGCAGAGAACCCGACGTGGGGCTCGATCCCAGGACCCTGGAATCATGACCTGAGCTGAAGGCAGAGGCTTTAACCCACTGAGCCACCCAGGCACCCCAGAAATCTTTTTTTTCTTCTAAACTTTCCTTACTACCTTAATTTTTCATATTGAAGACTTCTTACGATAATGAGGCAAAATTCTACATCCAGCACCAAATGTTTTCTTTGTATCTAATTGTTCAGCTTCAGGCTGGTCTGCATACTGATACCAAAATTATCTTTCCAAAACGAAGATTTTTTTTTCCTTGTTGCTCTCCTGTATGGAGTCCAAATTCTTTCATGAGTAGGGTGTTCGGGCCAATCACAATCTAGTTGCAAGTTAACGGTGCTTTTGGAGACATCTGAGTGCACTCCTATAGACCAGCCATGCCCCAAAGCTGGATGTTCTGAGACATACCCATCTTTTGGACAGCATTTGGGCTTCTGTACTTAGTAGCCTCTCCACCATCCTTTGCCTGGTGCATTCTTAATGACTTTCCAAATTAAAGATTTCGTTCACAAGAAAGCGTCCTTAATTCTTCCAGCAAAGGGAGTGATGCCACTGCAAACTTTCTTTTTATCCTTCTTTTGTATACTGTTCAATATGATTTTGTGCCTTAGCTGAGAAAATCCTATTGTCTCAAATCCTTTGGAAAGTCCAAATTATCGTTCATTGTTTTTGCCAACCTTCCTTCGTTGCTGGCTTATTACCTGGTGTGTTCAGTAACGTTTTTGTTTTTCAAGTGTAATGATCTTGAGGATCCAAACGTGGGTCTCATTCCTTCAGAGAGGATTTGCCTCTTCAGTTGCAAGTCAGGACTGCTGTCAACTTGAGGTCATCTGAAGCAACATTTAAGGATCGTGTGTTGGGTGGGTCTTTCAAGGTGCCTGGTGTCCCCCAGAATACTTAGTCAGCCACACTGCTGGAAGTGCCATTCTAGACTCCTGTACGTCTTTTGACTTTTGTGTCACTCTACTTTCTGCCTTGAGTATGCAGTGAACATGTTTAATCCTTCTCATAATATTTAAGCTCATCAATAGAGTTGTGATCTTGGGACACCTGGGTGGCTCAGGATCCCAGGACCCTGAGATCGAGCCCCGCATCGGGCTCTCTGCTCCGCGGGGAGCCTGCTTCCTCCTCTCTCTCTGCCTGCCTCTCTGCCTACTTGTGATCTCTCTCTCTGTCAAATAAATAAAATAAAATCTTTAAAAAAATAGAGTTGTGATCTATTCATCTTTGTATTTCTTAGACTTGCTAAAAAACAAGAGCTACTTAATACATGTGTGTTAAGAGAAAGCAGGTGATTTGATTGATAACGGAACCTGCCTTGCATCGGGCACAGTGGAGGGCTGATCTGGGAAAGAACAGAAAGTGTGAGGTTAGTGATGGACCAATGGGAGCAGGAAACGGGGGAGGAGGGGTCTGGGGAGTGGTGACACAGGAGAGATTCCATGTGAAATGGCTCTTTCTCTCCTTCTCTCCACCCATGTACTTACCACCTTCTTGAGCCATGTTTTGTGTTTCATATTTTAAATTATAAAGAAGAAAACTATTGTGTTTTATATTCCTCTCTAAGTGAATTAATAATAAATAATCAAATTAGGAAAATTGCTATTAAATAGATGGACTTTATTGTATTTTATTGCTTTCTGAGTCAAAATGGAATCACTTTCTTTGTCAGGAAATATATCCCCCCAACCATAGTTAAAACGTCCCCTGCACAAACTCTAAAATTAGGCTGAACCAATTATTGTGTAGAATGTCTTTCTCATCTAATGGTCTGTATTCTAAGTAATAGTTGCTTCAGCAACTTTTATAGTAGCAATTGCAATGATTCTGACACTAAAATTCTTGCTTCTTACATAGATGTTTATTGCTAATGTTTGCAGTATTTCTGTCTCCTGTGATGTTACTGATTCTGGAGAAAGATGCACCTGTTGTTTTTGCTTTTGTGCCTGGAGAAACACCAAGCCATCTGCTGCTAGTAACCTTTCCCATTTGAAATATGATAGCAAGAGTGCCTGGGTGGTGTAGTTGGTGAAGCATCCAACTCTTGGTTTAGGCTTAGGTTGTGATCTCAGGGTTGTGGGGTTGAGCGCCCTGTTGAGGCCAGCGTTCAGGAGGGAGTCTGTTTGGCATTCTCACTCTCTCCTCCTCTGCCCCTCCTGCTTGTGTGTTCTCTCTCTCTCTCAGACCGATTTTGGTCGGGGTGCAAAAAAAAAAAAAAAAAAAAAAAAGGAAAAGAAAACAAAGGGAAAGAAACCTGATGGCAACATTCCCAGCTCATTTGGCAAAGTTCTTTGAGTCGTAAGTGTTTATCTCCTTCCTAAACCTTGTTTCCCACAGCCGCCGGAACCCTCTCGGTCTTATCGTTGCCCTAGATGATAACAAAGAAGCAAAAGGCGAACTTTTCTGGGATGATGGGGAAACTAAAGGTGAGCACTGTTATGACAACCTGCGTTGGTGAGTGACTCCCACTGGTCATCCAGCCAGCGGAGAAATACCAGGCACAGCAGCGCTATTCACTCAAGAGGAAAATTTTCGTGTGGGTTGCACTGTTCATAGTTAGTGGTAAATGGACCACAAGTGGAAGGAGAACACATTTCTACCTCTTAGAATGCTCCCCTCAACAGGCAATATATACAGGCTCTCATTTTATTGTCAACAGGCATCTGAAAAAGATGTTTTCAAGATTGTTCCTGCCATTCACTGTAGATCTCTTCCTCCAAAATACTCCCACACGAAAGTCAGTGATAGGAAACACACACCATGGCAGCGAGGCAGAGTGAGAGTGTGTTCTTCTCGTGAGCCTGTATCCAGACATGCCTCTTTGTGTATTCTTCTGGCTCCAGTATACTGACAACTCTTGGGGCCCAGGCTTAGGCAATAGATTCACTTGAGGCATATGCCTTGGAAGCACTTGGAAGGGAATCATTTCAAGAGTAAGGTAGGAAGAAAAAGGGAAAACAGTGGCCTGGCCTTGGAGACTCTGTCTATAATCTTATCATTCTCAAGATGAAGCTTTCAGTACAGCCCAGGGGTGATGGGTTCTTCAGTGGTGGGCAGGCCAGAGGCTGACTCACCTTTCTCGCACTTTCAGATACTGTGGCCAATAAAGTTTATCTCTTTTGTGAGTTTTCTGCCACCCAAGTAAGTAGCACATTTTTATGATTCTTAGGTGTGGGCTTTTCTCTGACAGTTAGCTCATGTGTATAATTACATTTATGGCTTCATATGCCTTTATGACTGTAGATGAGCACATTTCTGGTTTCTTTTGGAAGATAAAAGAACTTTGTTTTTATTATTATCTGTTTTTAGTTAATTCCAGTTAATTAACATGCAGTGTTATATTAGTTTGAGGTGTACAATATAGTTATTCAGCACTTCCATAGATCACCCAGTGCTTAGATGGGGACATTTCAATTTATGACTTAACTCCCAATAATTGAATCATCCATGGTAATAAAAAAGAGACAATGATATGGTTAAATCAAAGTAGTCAGCTTTTTAAAAACAATTTCTCTGTGTGTGTTTCTCTCTTTTTCACTCAGGGGAGTATTAAAAAAAGTTTGTACTCCTTGAGCACATGTTAGCAGAGATAGCTAAGAGGCATTTGAAGCAGTTTTGGGAATCTGGTCCAGGATAGAATATTTGAGTGACTTGACAACCAATCATCAGACCTTTGTGCTTAACTGTTTTGCAGAACCGATTGGATGTGAAGATTTTGCAGTCAACTTACAAAGACCCCAATAATTTAGTATTTAAAGAGATTAAAATTCTTGGGACCCAGGAACCTACCGATGTTATCGTGAAACACAATGGTGTCCCAAGTCAGGTTTCTCCTAATGTCACTTATGATTCTAACCTACAGGTAAAAATCCATTTTGTTGAGATAGTTTATCAAGACTTTATAGCTTATCGTGTTCCTTCTTGCCAAAGTTCAAGGGTTTCTGAAGGACCAGGGCATACTCTGAGGTCTGGGGTGAGGAAATCAGAGGGTTAGGAGAGAAAAAAAGCAAGGGTTAAGCCAGAGCTAGAATGGATCAGGGAGCTGCTGAGAAACTGGAATAAGATTAAAATGGTCTCATCTATTTCTGTTCTCTTCTGTTCATTCCCTTATTTGCCCATCAGGCAAAGAGCCAAAGAGCTTTTGTCTAGATAAAGCATGCAAGGTGGTAATATCAGAATAAGTCCACCTGAGGATTGCAACTGGGACAGAAAAAGAGCACAGTGAGGAGTGTGGGGAACAGGATTAGAGTGAAAGCTACTGGCTGAAGCTAGAAAGGCAAAGTAGGAGGTGGGATCCCTATAATTAAAAATTTGAAGTCCATTTTTTTTTACAAAAAATTTAGAAAAATTTAGAAAATTTTTACAATTTACAAAAAATTTAGAAAATACATAGATTTTCTCTCCAACACATACATTGTAAAAAATATTTCAAGTCAAAGACTCTGATCAGCTTAGCTAATGTCTACTCATTGGTTAGATAGTGATAAAAAATAATTTTTCATCAGTTGTAATCAGACCTGATGCTCCTGAGCAAGTTGTAATCTGTTCCCCTGGTATCTTAGCACTTGAGGAATCCTTTCCCCCATCTTCACTTCAGGCCCTCCAGATGATCTGGGACTGGGAGCTGCTGGGTCAGCATGTTTGTGAGAGATATTCCAAATTTGGAGAAAATAAGTAAATCTGGCATTCCCTATAATGATGTATTGATGACATTGGCCATTTTGCCTTACAACATCCGCTGAGGATACCTATATTATAGAGTTAGACATAAAGCACAGTTGACCTTTGAACAGCATGAGGGACACTGAACCGCCCCCACCCCCATGCTGTCAACAATCTGTAAGTAACTTCCGATTCCCCAAATCTTAACTACTAATAGCCTACTACTGACCAAAAGCCTTATGGGTAAACTGTCAATTAACACATATTTTATGTATCATAAGAATTCGTACTCTAATCTTACGATAAAGCAAGCTAAAGAAAAGAAAATGTTATTAAGGGAATCATTAGGAAGAGAAAGCATTTGCAGGGGCACCTGGGTGGCTCAGCGGGTTAAAGCCTCTGCCTTCATTCAGCTCAGGTCGTGATCCCAGGGTCCTGGGATCGAGCCCCGCATTGGGCTCTCTGCTTGGCTGGGAGCCTGCTTCCTCCTCTCTCTCTCTCTGCCTACTTGTGATCTCTGTCTGTCAAATAAATAAATCTTTAAAAAAAAAAAAAGAAAAAAGAAAGCATTTGCAGTTCTGCACTGTATTTATTGAAAAAAACAAACCAAACATGCATGTAAGTGGACCCATGCAGTTCAAACCCCTGTTGTTCAAAGGACAACTGCATTGTATGGTTAGTTATGTGCACTGCAAAGTCCAAGCCATTTGAAAGGTGCATATGTTAAAAAAAACCTCAATAAATATTTGTTATATTAATTAATATAAGAGTGAAAGAATTGTTGGTGCTCGAATTTGGGTGGTGGGGAAACACAATTTATACACAGAAATCTATCAGGAAGGGGACAGACAGTCCAAACAACACAGAGGAAATGTTTGCTGACATTATACCTAATTTAATGTTCGAAGTCTAATGGCATAGCTGAGCAAAGCTGTTGGAGAAGTCAGGGTTTGAGCTGGACTTTGAGTGAGGGTGTTATCAGATAGATATTCAGCTAACAAGTGATAGGAAATGGAGCAAAATGGGACTTTGAACACATTGGGATTTTCTTCTTCATGCAATAACAAGTTTAGAAAGTGGTCAGTGGCCAGCATTGGTTCAGTGGCTCAAGGTCGTCAGGGTTAACTGGAAGTGACAGCTTAATACCAGTTGCTGTGGCCCTATTACTACAGAATAAAAGAGGAAGCAGAAAGAAAAAGTGCAGGGAAGTCCCTTAAATCAAAGTGAAGACTAGGCCAGCAACTCCCAGGGGACTTGCACTTGCCTCTTAAGGGCTACAGCTATGTTACACGGATTAACAATTAAGTTCTTAATTACGAACTTTAATATTCTAAGCTGAAATAGTGAGTCAGAAGGGAACCTTCATATAAGGCAGGCAACTAGCAGGACATTCCACAAAAGGACACCATTTTCCTGGAAAGAGCATTTGTCTAGAAAAAGTATGCAAGGTTGAGATATCAGAGTAAGACAGTCTAAGGGTTGAGACTAGCTTGACATTGGTCTGTGAGTATTCTATAACTAGAATAGGGAGGAGATCAGTTTGGACAAATAGTTTGTGATCAGATTTTAGAGGGTCTTAGATGCAAAAGTGAGATCTGATTCTTCAAGTGTGTCCTATGAATCCTTGAATCCAGGCTGTGCTATTATGAAAGCATTGCTTTGAGAGTGAGATTTGTAAAACAGGGAAATTTAAAGTGAATCTAGACTGAGAAAAGCCTAGAAAAGGGGTGATTATCCTTAAAGTGTGATTTTGTAACTCTGGGCAAATGAGGACCTGCACTATGGAAATTGCTAATTAAAGAAGAGATGAAAATACACAGAAAATATTAAATATTTTAATTAGTGAGACACAAAGAAGCAAGGTTTCAGATTTTGAGGCTTTGGTCTTGGAGAAATGAAGAGTTTGGGATGTTAGAAATGGAAAGAAATGTGATGATTTTTGCCAACTCCCCACTTTTGCAGTTGACGAAACTGAGACCCAAAGAACTGAAATGATTTAGCTAAGTGTCCCTAGTGGAATGGAGATGAGAACCCAAGCCACATGTTCTTACTCCATGTTCTTGCCACCACTCCAGACCAAGACAGGACAGTGGGCTAGGGAATGGAAGGCAAGAACAGAAGCTCGATTTTGGACGGCCCCGTGAGCTCATGTGTGGTATGCTACAAGGGAAAACACAGAGAGCTCTTTGTCCAAGAAAGGAAGAGGAAGGGGAATCAGGGAAGGAAAGACAATGGGTGATCACAGAAGGTCTTATTTGGCTTAGTTCTCTTCCAGATGTGGTGTATGAGATTCTGACAGCGTTAGCACACTTGCATTTTCGTTCTTCCCCTCCTTCCGTGTGGCTCTTCTCCTAGAAATGCCAGCGGAGTGCCACTTGGCTTGTGGAGTCTTCTCTGGTTTCTGTTCCCTTTTCTAAAAGAGGGTTCACATCTTGCAAGGACTTTGTCCTGGGGGTAAATTTCCTTGTCACTTGCCCATCCCTACAGGTTGCTCTAATCGGGGGAATCGATCTTATCCTGGGAGAAGCATACACAGTGGAGTGGACCCTGAAGATAAAGGATGCGGAAAAAATAGACTGTTTCCCTGATGAGAGCGGTGCTTCTGCAGAAAACTGTACTGCCCGTGGCTGTGTCTGGGAGGTAACCGTACCGACAACACCAGTGTGCATCAAAATCCTTGACACTCAACCTAGACTTTCATGAGTACCTAGACATCAGTACCTATGTCACTCCTTAAAGCCCACAGAAAGGCAGGACGTCCAAAGGAACCTGGGTCTGTATCTGGATATAGGGATAGGAGTGGGATTTTCCCCCCAAATATTTTGCAAGGAGACCAGGAATTTAAAGTGTTGTTACTACCAAAGCATCTATAAGGAAGTGAGTAATGGTTTGGCTTTATCTCCCTGTAAATGGCTTTTTCTAGCCCTTTGTATTTGATAATTCTAGGGTTGCATGCCGAGCTGACCTTAGCTTTTCTTTCCAGGTATCCACTTCCCCAGGAGTCCCGTTTTGTTATTTCGTCGATGATCTATACTCTGTCGATGATGTTCAGTACCACTCACATGGAGCCACTGCGACACTGTCTTTAAAGTCTTCTGTCTATGCCTCCGCTCTGCCCTCAGTTCCTGTGACCTCCCTCCGTCTGCATGTGACTTATCATAAGAATGACATGCTGCAGTTTAAGGTATGTGTCTGCAGTACCCATATGTATCAAGTGCCTACTGGGCACTTGGCTGTTCCATTACTTTTTGCTAGTTGAGGTCACAGAACCCTAAAATAAGTTTGCTCCTCTGAGCTAACCATGCCAAAGTATACTAGATCATTATCCTGGGGGCACTGAAAGACCACTGATGAACCAGTGCTGTCCGTTCTGATGTGCATTTGAAAAGATCACTGTGCCTACTGTAAGGAAAATGGTTGGCAGGACAAGAGTGTAAAAGGAGAGGCCAGCCAGGAGGCTACAAGTTAGGTTGTCCTTGTGGGTGACCAAGTGTAGACCAGGTATAAGAAAGGAGAAGGATGGTGGGAGAATTGAGAAGGTAGAATCACAGGATCCGGTGATGACTGCAAGTTGGCAACGAGGGAGAGGGAGGCATCGAGAACGATTGCCATGTTTCTGGCTCTCTATGTGGGTGACAGTGACATTCCCTGAAATGGGAACATTGGACAGGTTTGGGCTTGGGCAGAATAAGATGATGGGTTCAGTTTGGGATGCTGAATTTGGGATAGCTGAGAAATAGCCACGAGAGTGTAGCGATCTCTTTCTTTCCTATGATTTTATTTCCTATGATTTAACCTAAGGATTAGTGACAGCCTGTTCTTATGTCTATTTCTCTAATAACTTGAAAGTTTCTCAAAGACAGGAATTTGTCCATTCATCTTTGTGTTTCTGAAATCTGACACTGAGCCTAATGGACAGCTAACACTCAGATGTTTAATGAGAGAATAAATGAAAGACGTTGGACATTGCCCAAAAGTTTCATCACAACCTGCTATCAACCTAGACTGAGTCCTTTTACATCTTCTAATGCAGGGAAGATGCTCTTTGATATTCCTGTCCTCACCATAGTGCTGGCCTGTGGTAGGCACCTAGTGAGCTTGAACTAAATGAATTTGCTTGCATTTCCCGCTTCAACCCTTTCCTCCTCTACCTCCTGATCAAACAGTAGCTCTTCCCCCAGTCTTTGCCTCTTTCTGACCCAGCTTTAATACCCTGGGCCTTTGCATTTATCTCTCTACCAGGAATGACTTTATCCCCTTGTTGTGCTGGGTTAACAGCTGCAAAGGTATTAACACAGCCTGTATTTTGCCCATGACATCACCTCAGTCTTCTAGAAGCTGTGTTGGGCATTTTCTTCTTTATAATCTCACAGCACTCCCACAGAGCTGTACATGAGCGGATCATCACCCAGATATTGTGGGCACCTCTTTTACTTCCCATTAACATGTGAATTTCTTAATTCAGCAAGAGTTAAACAGCAAACTCTTAAAACAGCAAGAGTGTGTTATCTGATTTAGTGTGTCTAGTGTCTATAGTTTTGGGCAGGGGTAGAGTACGTACTCGGTAAATCAATGTAGATGCCATTTCTTGCTAGGACATCTATGATTATTTTCATCAAATAGAGTTCATATTTTTTTTACTTTTTTTTCAAATCAGAAAAGTTTTCAGATATTCACATACAACCACAGACAAATAAGTAATATATTTATATCTACCAAACTGATATCGTACAGATTTTCAAAGATATCAACAATATCAAAGCAGATGTGTTACTGTAATAGGGGCCTTAAAAATGAGATGACAGGCTCAGGTCAAAATGTTAAGTCTAACATTGTTCTTTGATATAATAACTAAATCGCTGGCATCATGAGCTTAATGGAGACAAAGAAATACAGCATTCACACTCTGTGTCAAGGATACCAAGTTTCTGGTAAGGTATATAGTTTTCTAGAGTACTATATTTTCCTAATTTTCTTTGCGCTCACCCTAGATTTATGATCCCAACAATAATCGGTATGAAGTCCCGGTTCCTCTCAACATACCCACAGTTCCTTCCAGCACCTCTGAGAGTCAACTCTACAATGTCCTTATTAAGAAGAATCCATTTGGGATTGAAATTCGCCGGAAGAATACAGGCACTGTAATGTAGGTGGCTCCTCGTCTGATTTGAAATTGATGGTTCCCCGCACTGCCAGGTCCATTGTCCTTGGAGATATCCTGGCTCAAAACATCACACTATCCATTTCCAGATTTATGAATACATTATTCCTCTGGGGCCTGTTCTTATGGGAAATCTTTAGTTCCCTGGCACTAATTACTGAGACACTTAGATGTACTAGGGATTCATTGAACCAGTGTTTATGGGGTGGTTAGTGTATATTATCTCTGTATTAGGTAGTTCTAGAAGATGAGGTTTCTCTTCTCATGACAAAAATTAATGATCAATAACAAAGATAACATAAGTTAAAATATAAATAAGGAAGTTTTAGATAGTGACAACTGAAATGTAGGAAAAAGAACAGGGTAATAAAAAGTTATGGGGAATTTACTGCTTTTGATTCTGGGGTCAGAGTAGGTGTCTCAGAGAAGGTGACATTTGAAATAATACTTAGATGAGAAGGATCCACCCCTGTGGAGATTTGGGGGAAGGGAGAGGACATCCCAGACAGATGGAATAAGAAGTGCACAAGCCGTAAAACAGAAGCACACTTGCCATGTTGAGGGGGAAATGCTTGTTGTGTTGGAGCACATTGTAGCTGGATGGCTGTGGGTGTTAAGTAGCGAAGGGACGGTAGAGAAGACCAAGAGTGGCACCCTGGTCTGGTATGGGGCAGTAGCACCCAAGGTATGAAAAGTGATTGGACTTGGCATCCAGGAGACAGAACTGAAGGGAGGCAGTGAGAGAGGAAACCAGAAGAATGAAGGCTAACTCCTGGGCTGGTAGCACGTGCATCAGAGATTATTTTAATTAAATAGACTTTGTGGTTTTTTGGGAAGATTAACAGGGCTCTGGGTGGGAGAGGGAATCAAGAGTTCTGTTGTCCTTGAAAAGTCAGCTGCTTGAAGCCAACAGGATGCCCATTTCTTTTCTAAATACACCCTTTTGTTGTTGCAGTTGGGACTCTCAGCTCCTTGGTTTTACCTTCAATGACATGTTCATCCGCATCTCCACTCGCCTTCCCTCCCAGTACCTCTATGGCTTTGGGGAAACTGAGCACACAGCCTTCCGGAGAGACTTGAACTGGCACACGTGGGGGATGTTCTCCAGGGACCAGCCCCCGGGGGTAAGGACAGAGCATCTGGGATCTGTGTCTACTTCTTTTTAGGCACTCTGTACACTCCATGCTTCAACTTCCCAGATTCACCTTAGATGGTCACATTTCCACATTGAGATGACTGGGTCAGTGCTCAGTCTCCTTTGTTTTTTTATATATTTAGTTCATTGCACAGAGAAAACAGGACATACCTTGCCAATCATTTTCTTCGTGGAGTTTCTTTCTTGGCCACTAGGTCTTTTAACCTCTTACCACTTTCCCCCCACGACTCTCCCAGTACAAGAAGAATTCCTATGGCGTCCACCCCTACTACATGGCGCTGGAGGAGGATGGCAGTGCCCATGGGGTGCTCCTGCTAAACAGCAATGCCATGGGTAAGACGATGCCAGCATCTCCCCTTGTTTCTGTGAACCAGTCATTTTTGAGTAACAGTGTGCTCGAACTAGCTGCCCTGAAGTCCAAATTATTATCTTGCGGACAGTGTTTTTGTTTTTATATTTCGTTTCCTGTATAGCCTTTCTGTTTATTTCAGTTTAGTAACATGTGGTAACAAGAGTTAACTCTTATTTGGCAAACATATAAGAAGGGATGTAAGAAGGTATAGAAAGAACAAGTGAGTCCCAAATATCCTGGGGGTCAGCCCGTGGGAGCCATCTTTTAAATTTGAATTAATGGTGAAGCTATGGTTAGGAGTGCCCACTCAGGGTGTATGAGGGTGTGAAGAAAACTTATACGGAGTATTGGAAAGAGGGTGGAAAAACGGGGTGGGTGGAAAGCATGCATGTAAAAACTGGTCAGATCAGAATCAGGTCTATCCCTGACTTAACAGTTTCATGTGAATGTCAGTTTCCTGGTTTTGACAATGTACAGCGTTATATAAGATGTGGTCATTGAGGGAAGCTGGGTAAAGTGTACAAAGGAACTGTAGTACATTTTTGCAACGTCTTCTAAGTCTTAAACTATTCTAAAATAAAAGATATAGTAATAACTTTAAAAGAACAGAATGACAGAGGGCAAAAAATGCAGGGGTAGCCACCTCGTAGACTTTCATTTAACTTCTTCAATTCGATGTAGGTATAGTACAAATACTTTCTCTTAATACTCCATAGTAAAGAGGCATAGGGAGAAGGAAAAGGTAAGAATCTGAGGGGTTATTCCTCACCTCGAAGGTTTCCAGCTTGAGTGGTGTTTTCCTGTATTTTCAGACGTGACCTTCCAACCCCTTCCTGCCTTGACATACCGCACCACAGGAGGAATTCTGGACTTTTATGTGTTCTTGGGGCCAGCTCCAGAGCTTGTCACTCAGCAGTATACTGAGGTAGGAGGACATTAAACTGATTATCAGCTACTCCTACAGTAGGTTCTGAGTACTCAATCCACCTTGATTAGCATAACTCTCCGATGACACCTGGAATCGTTGATCCTTCTGGAAGAGAGACTCTGAAATGAAGAGCAAAAAAATATATGCCAATAACCCCTGAATGTGCAGCCTCTCAAAGCGCTGCAGAGGAGCCGCAGTAGTATGGTGCCAGTGGTGGTGTTGGCGGCGGTGGCGGTGGAGGTGGTGGCGATGGGACGGGGGGCGGTGGAGCTGGTGGTGGTGGTGGCCGTGGAAGTGGCAGTGGTCATGGCTAGGGCTGGTCATGGTGCAGGTGGTGCAGGTGGTGGCTGAAGCGGTGCAGGTGGTGGTGCAGGTGCCGGTGGGTATGAAGAAGGTGGTAGTAGAGGTGGGGCGTGTGGGGCAGAGGGTGGCGACGTGATGTGGTGATGGTGCTGGTGGTGCTGGTGGTCCTCGTGGTCACGACCGTCACTTTGGCAGCAGCAACAAACACTTACATCACCTACTATGGGTCCCCGATCATTTTACATATATGAACTCGTCCAGTCCTCACGAAGAACACTGATGAAGCAAAGACTATTATTATCGCCAGTTTACAAGTGAAGGAACTGGGGAACGAGAGGTTTTTAACTTCTGCACAGGGCCACATAGCCAGCAGAGTTTAGAGCCCGTATGGGAGGCCAGGCATTTTGCCTCCAGATTCTGAGTTCTGAACCAGTAAGCTCGACTGCCACGAGGAATCAGAGTAAAATCAGATTTTCCAAAATTCAGAGTAAAATCAGACTTTCCAAAATTCTTAGGGAAGTAAGTAAAGTCTAGCAGAAAGCTTTCTCCAAGGTATCCCCGTGGCTCTACATCCTCTCAGTGTCTCTCCATTTCTTGATTATCTAAGGTGGGATGCGAGAAAGATGTTCTTAATTATATGTCAACAATTTTAATCCCGAGTCTCCTTTTTAAGGACTGAAATTTCTGTTTATTTTCTAGCTGATCGGTCGGCCAGTGATGGTTCCTTATTGGTCCTTGGGGTTTCAGCTGTGTCGCTATGGATACCAGAATGACTCTGAGATTGCCAGCTTGTATGATGAGATGGTGGCTGCCCAGATCCCTTATGTATGTTCTTCACATGGGTAGATTGGCTTCGGTACCTCATGGCTGATACTAGTCTTCTCTGTATCTGGATTAGCTTGGCTTGAATTGCGGGGGGGCACTTCCTATAACTATATGACTTTAAAACACTTGGTCAAAAACACCTTTGGTATCTTAAGAATAGAAGGTTGCCCAAACAGTAGTTTTGCTTAACTGAAAAGAAAATGACCCAAATTTAGTCAGATCACCATAGGTGCAGATATAACCGCACTTCCAAAACTTGGCTGGCATAGTGTTCCCTCAGCTTTGAGCTAAAGTTGAAGATAGGGATCTTGGTTATCAGTTTCCTGATGAAATAAAGAAACAAATTCTGTCCTTCTCTTGAGGGCAAGAGGGGTCCAAGAATCAGAGAATTAATCCCCTGAACTTCTTACATATTAAATTTTATTCAATATATTTTTCTATTATTTACAATTGTAGCTATTAATGGTAAGCATGGTATGCAGTATTTCATTTTTAATAAGAAAGCTATGTCTGATAACCTCCACGATTGGATACTCTAAAGCAATCACAGATGCCTTTTTTTTTTTTTTAAGTAAGAGGTAGATTTTCCATCCATCCAGTTATATTAGTGCTGGGGAGTTTACATAATGTTCTTTTCTCTAAAAGTGAACCACCAGTCCCAGGGGCAGCCTCTTTGGCAAGGTAACCACAGTCACTCCTACTGGTCTTTCACAAAGCACTTTCTCATCCTCTCTTTTCATTTATCCTCCCAATAGTCTTGGCAGAGAGATAGGCATTATCATCCTATTTTTGCCGATTTAGTTTTTTTCTTCTATTTTACTACTGAAAATTTGAAAATTTCCTAGAATCCAGTACCTGATACCTGAAGTTAGAATAAGTCAAAAGGAAGCCTTCTGAAATTCACCACTGGTTAGTATAAGCTTGTTCTCACCTGGAACCTGGTCTTTCCCAAGCAGGAGCCACTCACTTTTCTCCTGTGCTCCCCCCAGGACGTGCAGTACTCGGATATCGACTACATGGAGCGGCAGCTGGACTTCACCCTCAGCCCCAAGTTCCTGGGATTTCCAGCCCTGATTAATCGCATGAAGGATGACGGGATGCGGGTCATCCTCATTCTGGTTAGTCCCTCTGTGAATGGGTGAAGTTTGTTAGAGAGAGTGAATGGGCTTTGGTGAAGAAAGCTCTCTTTTATGTTTCCTTCCATGAGTGGAGAAGTTGAGGTTCAGAAAGAAAGGTGTATTTCCCAGGATTCACAGAAGCATTATGGTTCAGGTGGGAGCTGGTGCCTTTCTGTTCGAAGAGTTGTTCTTTTTTCTGTCCCAAGTTGTTCTCTGGGTTTGGACTTCTACCTAGTCTGTGCTTTGATTTCAGGACCCAGCTATTTCTGGTAATGAGACAGAGCCCTATCCTGCATTCACTCGGGGTGTGGAAGATGATGTCTTCATCAAAGCTCCAAATGATGGAGGCATTGTCTGGGGAAAGGTATGACCAGTGCGGTATCCACTAATCCCCAGCCTGGGGTGGGCAACAGCGTGTTTGTGCATGTTGTTTTGGGGCCTTTTCCATTGGGGTTTAGGGCTCAGGCGTTCTCATTTTGTCCATCAATACTTGTCATCACAGTTAAGGAATTTTTAGGGAATATATATATATATGTGGGTGCCTTGTGGGATCTACTTTTCTAGATCAAAATCAAGGTATTATCACCTACGACCATGGTTTATAGTTTCTGAGGAAGTGCTGTATGAGATAAATTATCTAGTGCATTGCTTTTGAACAGTTTTCTCTCCACAGGTGTGGCCTGATTTCCCTGATGTCGTTATAAATGGGTCTCTAGACTGGGAGACTCAAGTGGAGGTAAAGGGCCCTTTGTGGACATGGGTGAAGTCCGGGCTGCTGGGAAGGGGCAGCCACTCTCAGGATAGTGGATTTCCCCATGCGTGTGCCCTCAGGAATACACTGAGGGACTATGTTCTGTGTGTCCATCTGTGTGAAATGATTACCATAATCAGGTTAATTAACACATCCATCATCTCACGTATTTACCATTTGTTGGTATGTGGTGAGAATACTTAAGATACGGCACCTGGGTGGCTCAGTTGTTAAGCGTCTGCCTTCAGCTCAGGTCATGATCCCGGGGTCCTGGGAATCTAGCACTGCATCAGGATCCCTGCTCAGTGGGGAGCCTGCTTCTCTCCCTCTGCCACTCCCTCTGCTTGTGATCTCTCCATATCTCTCTGGAATAAATAAAATCTTAAAAAAAAGAATACTTAAGATCTTCAATCATAGCAACTTTTATGTATACAAGATAGTATTTTTAATTGTAGTCACCAGGCTATACATTAAATCTCCAGAACTTAGTTATCTTAAAAATAAAAGCTTATACCCTTAGACCAGCATCTCCTCATTTCCAGCACTTCCTTACCTCTGGTAGACACCATGCTGCTGTCTTTTTCTATGAGCTCAAACTTTTTTTTTTATTCCACATATAAGTGAGATCATATAGTATTTATTTTTCTTTGTAGAGGTTTTTCATTTAGCATAATGTCCTCTAAGTTCAGGTATGCTGTGGCAAATGGCAGGGTTTCCTCCTTTCTCATGGCTGAATAATATTTCATTGTGTGTATATATGTATGCCATATCTTCTTTACCCATTCACCCACTGACAGATGCTTGGCTTTCTTGGCTGTTGGGAATGATGCTGCAATGAACATGAGAGTACGAATGTCTCTTTAGATATTTCTTTCATTTTACTCAGGATATATATCCAGAAGTGGGATTGCTAGATCACATGGTAATTCTATGTTTAATTTTTTGAGGAACCTCCATATTATTTTCCATATAACTATGCAAATTTAAATTACCAGGAAGTGCACAAGGTGCATGTTTTTTTGTGCATGTCTTCATGAACAGTCATTATCTCTTGTCTTTTTGGTAAAAGTTATCCTGATAGGTAGAAGATATCTCATTGTGGTTTTGATTTGCATTTCCCTGATGATTACTAATGTTGAGTGCCTTTTCTTTTACCTGTTGGCCATCTATATGTTTTCTTTAGGAATATATCTATTCGGGTCCTTTGTCCCCTTTTTAATGTTTATTTTTTTGCTATTGAATTGTATAAATTCCTTATATACTTTGGAAGTTAATCTCTTATCATATACAGGGTTTGCAAGTATTTTGTCCCATTTCCTAGTTGACCTTATTTCATTATTTCCTCTGCCGTGCAGAAGCTTTGTAGTTCTATATAGTCCCACTAGTTTATTTTTGCTTCTGTTGCTTGTGCTTGCGGTGTCAGATTCTGTCCCAGCATCATTGCCGAGACCAACGTCAAGGAGCTATTCCCCTGTTTTCTTCTAGAAATCTCATGGTTTCTGGTCTTATAATTAAGTCTTGGGGAACCTGAGTGACTCAGTCATTTAAGCATCTGACTCCTGATCTCAGCTCAGGTCTTGATCTCAGGGTCATGAGTTCAAGCCCCACACTAGGCTCCATGCTGGGTGTGGAGCCTACTTAAAAATAAATAAATAAATAAATATAAAAAAAGAAATTTTAAAAAATTAAGTCTTTAATTCAGGTTGAAGATTTTTTGTGAGTGGTGTAAGATTAAGGGTTCAGTTTCATTCCTTTACATGTGGATATCCAGTTTTCCTAGAACTGTTGATTGAGGAGACTATTGTTTTCCCACTGTGTGCTCTTGACATGTTTGCCAAAGATTAGTTGATGGCACATGTGTAGATTTCTTTCTGGACTTTCTATTCTGTGTCATTGGTCTATGTATTTTTTTTTTTTTTTGGCTAGTACCATGATTTTTAAATCCTACTGGGAAAGGGACCACTTCAGTAAAGAAGAGGTTGGCTACCCTATAATTCATAAGCCATTGAGGGCATTTGGAAATCTGTGGGGCAGTTTTGATTATTATAGGGGAGCACCAAATGGCATTTAATGGACAGTGACCAGGAATGCTCAGAGTTCTGATTGTGGGGGATGTTCCCTGAAGAATTCTCCTGCCCCAGATGCCAGATCTGTTTTTTACTAGAGATTCTAATGCAGGCACCCTAATAAAGTCATGATATGTATTTGATAGCACGTAAGAGATTCTCAGTAGATAGAATAATTATGACTACTTACATTAATAAGACCCACTTCATGATGCTGGTGGGGACAAAGCTACTGATATCCAGGTCTGGCCCGGCTCTGGGTAGTATAAAGCAAGCAAACAAACAAGCAAACAGTAGGCAGCCTGTGGAAAGCAGATCGCTGAGTCTGAAGCTCAGATTGAATTCAGGAAGTCCAGGGTTGGGGGCTAAGAACTGAATTTTGCTAGCACGTGCATAGTGGGTTGTGAATGTGATCCTGTGACCAAACATGCAGATGGGTGCATCGTGAGTGGAGATCAAGGGGAGTGACGGGAGAAGTTGCAAGGCTGGAGCTGAACAGAGATGGTAGTGAGGCAGAGCCAGCACCTTGGAGAATGGCAAAGCATGTATTTCTTGCGTAAGTCATCAGAGCACTTTTCAGTGAGACTAATGAATTAGAATTGGTCAAGTTTCTTACTTGTATCCCCTATGGGATTCAGTTGTGACTCAGGCATGGCTGGAACTGTGACTTTGTTTACCCTAATCCTCTATCTCCCTCTTCTACACCATGTTTCTAACCCTGCCTGAGCTAGAGCTCTGTTTCTGGTGAGAGGTTCTCTTCTTTTGGTTCCATGTTTCTACCTCTATTTTCTAGCAAAAAGCCATCTTGGGATGTCTCCCTTTCAAAAGATTCTCAGAGATGTTGTTCACCACCCCTCACTTCACTGTGAGCTGGATCCCTGCATTTTGTTTCATTTCTCTTTTCTTCTTTATGTTCTTTTTTTGCCTTTTATCTAGACATTGGGTTCTTTTTAAAAATTTTTTTCTATTTCTTTTCAGCTTAACAGTATTCATTGTTTTTGCACCACACCCAGTACTTCATGCAATATGTGCCCTCCCTATTACCCACCACCTGGTTCCCCCAACCTCCCACCCCCGCCCCTTCAAAACCCTCAGGTTGTTTTTCAGAGTCCACAGTCTCTCATGGTTCACCTCCCCTTCCAATTTCCCTCAACTTCCTTCTCCTCTCCATCTCCCCATGTCCTCCATGTCATTTGTTATGCTCCACAAATAAGTGAAACCATATGATACTTGACTCTCTCTGCTTGACTTATTTCACTCAGCATAATCTCTTCCAGTCTGGTCCATGTTGCTACAAAAGTTGGGTATTCATCCTTTCTGATGGAGGCATAATACTCCATTGTGTATATGTACCACATCTTCCTTATCCATTCATCCATTGAAGGGCATCTTGGTTCTTTCCACAGTTTGGTGACCGTGGCCATTGCTGCTATAAACATTGGGGGTACAGATGGCCCTTCTTTTCACTACATCTGTATCTTTGGGGTAAATACCCAGTAGTGCAATTGCAGGGTCATAGGGAAGCTCTATTTTTAATTTCTTGAGGAATTTCCACACTGTTCTCCAAAGTGGCTGGGTTCTTACTTGCCTTTTGTCCATTGTATATAAGAACAGGAGGTTTCCTAAACCAAGTCCTCTTTCTGTTGTCCCCCCTCCTCCTTACCTCCCTCCCCCAGGACCCTCTCCTCCCACCAGTAGCATTACTTAACTCTTTAACTCTTAAAATGCACTGAGTCTCATGAAACAGGCTGAGAGTTGCTGGGGGGAGGGGGGGTTGGGAGAGGGGGGTGGGGTTATGGACATTGGGGAGGGTATGTGCTATGGTGAGTGCTGTGAAGTGTGTAAACCTGGCGATTCACAGACCTGTACCCCTGGAGATAAAAATACATTATATGTTTATAAAAAAATTAAAAAATTATTTTAAAAAATGCACTGAGGAACACAGAGGAACCTATTTACCGGACATACAAAGGACCATGAAGTACCATTACAAGCAGCATGGGATGTATAGAAATTTATAACTATTTGCTGCTGCTGCCGCTCGGAGGTGTGAACTCACAGTTATTCACTGAGCATCTATTTCACATTAGGTTTGAAGCTAAGCACTTGGGGGGGAGTACACAGGTCAACCAGAAGAGTATAAAACAAGATCCTTGCTCTCAAAATCCTAATAATATAGTTAAGCTTTGGATCCAGGTTAAAGTAAAGACACAGCTTTTATTATTTGGGGGAAGATAAAGAGAAGAGAGCAGTGTTAAAACTTCCTCTTTAGCTCCTCCCAAGTGACTTGACACACAAGTACAGTTGTCCAGTGATTTCTGAAACTGTAGAAAACACATGGGCACCAGTGAAATGTCTCACCCCTCACCTCCTTTCCCCAGTGGGAGTGAGACAGGAGAGGATCGTCTGGGTGTTGCCTTCCATCCTGTCGACAGTCCATCTGATGTCTTTTTTTTTAAAAAATATTTTATTTATTTATTTGACAGAGAGAGAGTAGGCAGAGAGGCAGGCAGAGAGAGAGGGAGAAACAGGCTCCCCACTGAGCAGAGAGCCCGATGCGGGGCTCGATCCCAGGACCCTGAGATCATGACCCGAGCCGAAGGTAGAGGCTTAAACCACTGAGCCACCCAGGCGCCCCCATCTGATGTCTTTTAAGCTGCAGTCTCTCCTGGCTTCTGCTTTGTCTGAGCCAAGCTTCGGAAATGGCAGGACAGAGGTTGAAAGTTAAGCATCTAGCACACGGGACAGTGAGTTTAGGGTGTTGGTTGGTACTGTTCATGTTGATACAAAAAGGAGGACAGTCCATGGATACTTTCCAAATGCTAAGCAGGTGTCTAATTTGTGCTAATGTCTCTTCTGTGCGCTCATATTTCGAGTAAGCTGCAAACGTTACCTAGGCTCTATTTGGATTATCTATCATCATACATTACAGGGATGTCCATGAGTTACGCTCTCAGGAAATGTTGGTTGGCTGTCGAATATAATTTGGGGGACCAATAAACTATATTTAATTTTTACAGCTATACCGAGCTTATGTGGCCTTTCCCGACTTTTTCCGTAACTCAACTACCACGTGGTGGAAGAGGGAGTTGCAAGAGCTCTACACCAACCCACGGAATCCAGAGAGGAGCTTGAAGTTTGACGGCATGTGGATTGTGAGTGTGGGGGTTCGTGTCTGTGCACTTGGGTGGGTGTGTTTCTGTATTTGTGTGTCTAAGCTTATATATCATGACCTTTAATCAAGAGGAATAATAATCATCCAAGAAAGACTTTAGACCCATCCGATTGCAATTCCTCCAATCAGAAGTGGAACATCCCTAACACTCCTTGTATCTTACAACTCGCCTGAAGTTCCTGCTGTAAAACGCCAGGGTGATTACTAGGAATTTCCTGGACTTGAGCCTTGCCCTCATACCTTGAGGGAGATTTTTTTTAATCCTCTAGCCAGTCATTCTTGTGGGCTTAATTGATCTCTCTAGTCAATTCTCAGCTGGATCTAATGAGTGTCCCTGGGCTGGTATCTACCAGATTGCTGGAAGGCAAATGATTTATTCATTGCTTCCTCATCTCTGAATTGGCAGGATGTAATGATTTGAAAAAGTAAGATATATCTGTGTTTGACATTTCTAGGATATGAATGAGCCATCGAGTTTTGTGAATGGAGCAGTTCCCCCAGGCTGCAAGGATGCCACTCTGAACCACCCTCCCTATATGCCATGTAAGGACCCTCGGCCTCCTCCACTGGCAGAGCCATGACTATAAGGAGTGACCACCACAAGAGTCCTGACTGTTCACATCTTAACTGGTGCTGTGGTTTGGGGGGCGGGGGGCAAAACAAATATGCATCAAGCAGTTTATCCAGCTGAGTGTGTACAAGTTATTGGCCCTGTTGGGTGAATTTCTCAGATTTGTTCAGAAAACACTTAACAGTGGTTATGTCCCCAGAGGATTCTGTCTAAGTTTCTTAATTCTTCAGGCCTCTGTGAATTCCCCAACAGGAGTTTATTGTGCCGCCAGTGGGTGGAAAGCAGCAGCTTTCCTTTATCAGGGAGTCGATGGACTTTGGTGTTATCCTTGTGTTCATATCTTGGCTCCAGAAATTATAGTCACTATGAATTGTGTCACCATCAACAGATTACTCGATGTTTCCAAATCTTTGCTTTAAATTGTGAAGGAAGACAATGCTGTCTCTTTTACAGAGTTACGATACAAATTACATGAAATGATTTATAAGAAAAATATTTAGACTGCATCCTGTCAAGTAATTAGGTGTTTGACAATTGTGTTTTCCTCCCCTTGCCCTCACTTTCTCCTGGTGAACCCTGTGGGGGACTTGAGGTCAAAACACTTGTGTCCATTGCAGCTCAGAGCGGAGCATGGCCCCATGCCCCTGAGGAGAAGAGAGACCCATGCAGGGGTCAAATTAGTCTTAATATCCAGTGTTGGATCCCTTAAAGAGAAGTCAGGGATAACAGGATTAGGCGTGGCATTGACATCACTACATCTTTCTTCTCAGATTTGGAGTCCAGGGACAGGGGCCTCAGCAGCAAGACCCTGTGCATGGAGAGTGAGCAGATCCTGCCTGACGGCTCTCGGGTGCGGCACTACGACGTTCACAGCCTGTATGGATGGGCTCAGACCAGACCCACCTACGAGTGAGTCACCCTCTCCGTTCTACGGTACACCTGACCTGCAGGGATAGCCAGTGATTGATGAAGGAACCCTGCTTTTCCTTCCATGCCTCTCTCAAGGGTTAGGGAGATTTTAATCACAACTATGTCACAATTCTTATTTATTAAGCAAACATGAGCATGGAGCCAGGCTCCAAGATCAGTGTTAGAAGGACAGATTTAGGGGGGCCTAGGTGGCTTAGTCAGTTAAGCATCTACCTTCAGCTCAGGTCATGATCCCAGGGTCCCGGGTTCAAACCCTGCATCCAGCTCATTGGTTGGCGGGAAGCCTGGTTCTCCCTCTTCGTCTGTCTGCTGCTCCCCCTGCTTGTGTTCTCTCTCTGTGTGTCCAATAAATAAATAAATAAATAAAATCTTAAAAAGAAAAGAAGAAGGAGAAGGAGGAGGAGGAAGAAGGCTTTAAGTAAGCAATTGCCAGAGAGAAAGATAGTCCTTGTAAAGGAGACATACACAAGTGATCACACAGGGCAGCTGATGCTGTCATTAATTGCAAGAGGTGACGGGAACGCAGAGGACTGGCTCTCTTTTTCTTCTATTTCAAAAGGGACTCATCTCTGTTGGTTTTTCTTTTTCTTCTTCTTTTTTTAAAAATTATTCTCGTTGGAGAGCCAACTGATGTTCTGCTGAATTAGTCCTGTCCTATTTTGTGAGTTGAATGAATAAGAAGAGTTCTCTTAAGGAAAGTCTTATAAAGAAATTCACCTTCTTTCTTCCCAAATACAAAAACGTAGTACTTAGTAAAGAGGTGGTAAGACTTAGTGGTTTGTCATTATTTTTAGGTGATTCAATAGGCGTATTACAAAGTTCATTATAAAACACTGTGAAACAGAATGTAAAGCTGCTGCTATCATCTCTATCATCTCAGATCAGTCTGGGGACTTCATCATGGCTCTGATTTCCATATTTCCTCCAATAATTCAGGAGATATTTTGTTGCCATAACTTGGGCTCCAGAACTCTGGGAGGAGAAGCTCTGTGGCGTTTCCTCCTCTGATCTCTCCCCATTCACCTCCTTGTTCCCCTCCAACAAGAGCTGTGCAGGAGGTGACAGGACAGAGAGGGATTGTCATCACCCGCTCCACGTTCCCCACTTCTGGCCGCTGGGCAGGTCACTGGCTGGGCGACAACACAGCTGCCTGGGACCAGCTGAAGAAGTCTATTATTGGTGTGTGGGCTTATCCTTAAGGGCCTCTTTTGGTGGGAAGGGGGTTAAGACCCTTGATAAAGGATTCTTGAGGGAGGAGGAGGCAGATCACAACTGCTGCCTCTAACACAGTTGTGTTCTTGTTGCAGGCATGATGGAGTTCAGCCTCTTTGGCATATCTTATGTAAGTGTCTTTGGGTCATTTCTAATTCCCAAGCAAGTAGTGACACTTTTCAGAAATCACCAACAGGCTGGTTTTCTTCTGCCTCATTTCAGACAGGAGCAGATATTTGTGGGTTCTTTCAAGATACTGAATATGAGATGTGTGCTCGCTGGATGCAGCTGGGAGCCTTTTATCCTTTTTCGAGGAACCACAACACCATTGGGACCAGGGTAGGACGTTAGCTTATAGCTCAGAAGTGTTGCATCATTAGGAATACAACCTCCAAGTTTGAGCTGTGTTCTCTGTGACATCTTCAAAACCGTTGAACCCTCATGTTTCTTGTTTTTTATTTGATACATTTATGTAGTGTGAAATGATTACCACGGGAGGATTAGTTAACACCTCTGTCACCTCACAAGATTGCCATTTCTATTTTTTGTGGTGAGAATATTTAGTATTTACTCTTTTCGCAACTTTCAAGTATATGGTATAGTATTGTTAACTACAGTCACTATGCTGTGCATTTCATTAGCAGAACATATTCATCTTGTAACTGGAAATCTATACCCTTTGACTGATATGTCCCCATTTCTCCCATCTCCCAGCCCTTCATAACCACTGTTCAGCTCTCTAATAGATGTGAGGTGGTATCTCATTGTGGTTTTGATGTGCATTTCCCTGATGAGGAGTGATGTTGAGAATCTTTTTGTTGGCGATTTGTATGTCTCCTTTGGAAACTGGAAACCAATAATAGGAGGAATACTGGAAAACTCACAAATATGTGGAAGCTGGAGCCAATGGGTCAAAGATGAAATCAAAAGAAAAATAAAAAAAAATCTTGAAACAGATAACAATGGAAACACAACATACGAAAACTTATGGGATACAGTAAAAACATTTCTAAGGGGAAGTTTATAGTGATAAACACCTACATTAAAAGAGAGAGAGAGAGAAAGAAAAATCTCAAGTAAACAACCCAACCTTACACCTCAAGGAACTAGCAAAAGAAGAACAAAGTAAGCCCAGAGTGAGCAAAAGAAAGGAAATAACAAAGATCAGAGGAGAAATAAATGACGTAGAGACCAGAAAAAACAACAGAAAAGGTCAACAAACTAAGAACTTGTTCTTTGGATAGATAAACAAAATTAACAAACCTTTAGTTAAACTTGCTAAGGAAAACAGAGAGAAGGCTCATATAAAGAAAAGTATAAGTGCAAAAGGGAGACATTAGAACCAATACCACAGAAATGCAAAGGATCCTAAGAGACTACAATTATAAACTAACAAATTGGACAACCAAGAAGAAATGAAGAAATTCCTAGGAAGATAAAACCTACCAAGACTGAGACATGAAGAAACAGAAAAGCCAAACATAAATACCAAATAAGGAGATTGAACTAGTAATAAAAAATCCCCCAACAAAGAAAAGTGATTTCCCTGGTGAATTGTATCAAAAATTTAGAGAAAAATCAACACCAAGACCTCCTCAAACACTTCCAAAAGACTGAAGAGGAGGGAACATTCCCAGGCTCATTTCACAAGATCAGCATTATCCTGACACTAAAGCCAAATAAGGATGCTACAAGAAAACTAAAGATCAATATCCCTCATAAATATAGATCCAAAAATTTGCAATAAAATATTAGCACACTGAATTCAACACTTTGAAAAAAATCACACGCCATGATCAAGTGGGATTCAACTTGGGATGTGAGGTTGATTCAACATGCACAAATAAATAAGTTTGATACACTACATAAATAGAAGGAAAGATAAAAATCATATGATCATCTTGATATGTGCAGAAAAAAAATTGACAAAACATAGCCTCCTTCCATGAAGAAAAATCTCAACAAATTGAGCACAGAAGGAATGTACCTCAATGTTATAAAGGCTATATGTGACAAGCCCACAGCTAACATCATGCTCAAAGGTGGGAGCTTGAAAACATTTTCTCTAAGATCGGACATAAGACAAGTGCCCACTTTCACTACTTCTATTTAGCATAGTACTGGAAATCCTAGCCAAAGCAGTCAGGCAAGAAAAAGAAATGAAAGTCATTTAAATCAGAAAGGAAGTAAAATTGTCTCTGTTTACAGTTCATATGATCTTACATATAGAAAGTCCTAATGATGTCATAAAAATTGCTAGAATGAATCAAGTAATTCAGTAAAGTTGCAGAACACAAAGTGAACATACATAAATAAGTTGTGTTTCTGTACACTGACACCAAGATATCCGAAAAAGAAACAAAGCAATGCCACTCACAGTAGCATCAAAAATCAATAAGATACTTAGTAATAAATTTAACCAAGGAGATGAAAGATCTATACAATGAAAACTATAGGACATACATGAAAAAAATTGAAGAATACACAAACAAATGGAAAGATATTCTATGTTCATGGATTGGAATTAAATTGTTACAATGTTCATACTACCCCCAAACCATTTATAGAGTCAATGCAATCATTATCGAAATCCAATAGCATTTTTCACAGAAATAGAAAAAAAAGTCCTAAAATTCTTATGGAACTACAAAAAACCCAAATAGCTAAGGCAATCCTGAAAAAGAATAAAGCTGGAGGCATTGTGCTTCCTGATTTCAAACTATATCAAGAAGTTATGGTAATCAAAACAGTATGTTAGGGGCGCCTGGGTGGCTCAGTGGGTTAGGCCGCTGCCTTCGGCTCAGGTCATGATCTCGGGGTCCTGGGATCGAGTCCCGCATCGAGCTCTCTGCTCGGCGGCGAGCCTGCTTCCCTCTCTCTCTCTCTCTGCCTGCCTCTCTGTCTGCTTGTGATCTCGCTGTCAAATAAATAAATAAATAAATAAATAAATAAACCAGTATGTTATTGGCCTAAAAATAGATCAATGGAACAGAGTCAAAAGTACAGAAATAAACCTTTGCATATAACATTTGACGAGGGAGCCAAGAATACTCAATGAAGAGAAGGCAGTCGCTTCAATAAATGCTGTTGGGAAACTGGATAATCATACCAAAGGATGTAATGGGAGCCCTATCTTATACCACTCACAAAAATTAACTCAAAATGATTATAATTTAAATGTAGGATGTGAAACTGTAAAAATTGTAGAAGAAAACATAGGGGAAACCCCCTTGACATCGTTCTTGGCAATGATTTTTTTGGGTATAACACCAGAAGCACAAACAATGAAAGTGAAAATAAGTAAGTAGGATTACATCAAACTCAAAAGCTTCTGCATAGCAAAAGAAACAATTAACAAAATGAAAAGACAACTATGGAGTGGGAGAAAATATTTGCAAACCATATCTTTGATAAGGAGTTAATATCCAAAATATTTAAGGCACTCATACAAAGCCATGGTAAATAACCACAATCTGATTTAAAAATGGGTAGACAAATCACATAGACATTTTCCCAAGAAGACATACACATGGCTAACAGGTACATGGAAAGGTCCTTGTTTTAGTGAACCAGATTCCTCGGTGTTCTTTAGATTCTTTTGTTCGTTTAGGCTGCTTGTACCAAATATATTCCAAAGATAATATCTTACAGAGATATTTCATCAGTTGTCTTGGGAAAGCTTGAGTGACTTCTTTCAGTATATTAAGAATATTCTTAGGACCCTCTATAATCAACTTTGGTTTAGCTATGTGTGATCTTCATTTGTAATAAGCATTCAGTGACTTCCTTAAGCTCCCAGGTCCCACGAGGTGAGCTCTGAACACTCTTCTTTTCTCCTTTAGAGGCAAGACCCTGTGTCCTGGGATGATGCCTTCATGAGTATTTCCAGAAGTGTGCTGCTGACCAGATACACCCTGTTGCCGTATCTCTACACCCTGATGCACATGGCCCACACAGAGGGCAGCACTGTCGTTCGACCTCTTCTCCACGAGTGAGTTAGTCTAGCTGGGGTCCCAGTGTCTAAGGGATAATATCATTCTATGTGATTGCTTTTGAAAAAAAAATTCCAAATTAAATTAAATTCCAGATTAAAGGACATGCTTGCCCTTTGCCATTAGCTTTCAGACACAGACCATGCATTGTAACTCCTTTTAGTGCAGCGTCAGTCATGCCCTAGGTCCTTGATAAAAGACTACTGAATGAAAAAAAAAATTCAAAGTTATTACAATACAGCATGGAATACTTTCTTTCTAAATTGGGTGTATAAAGAACTGCCTATCTCTTGTAGAAGCTCAGGTCACAAAGCATGGCCAGATATGAGGGATGGAGATTTGAGGGCTGAAAGCCATTCTTGCATGGAGCTATGTATAGGTGAGAATATGTCTAAATCCAACCATTTCCGGGGTTTGAAGAACATGACAGAAAGGAAGTATGTATCTGATTAAAGTAGACCTAGGGAGAGAGTTAAAGGAAGGTGTAGAATGCATTTAGATTTCTGACTTGGGTCTGAACTCGAGGAGTTTCTTCAGGGTCTGGCCTCAGGCCCTGTTGGGGGTCCTGACTGTAGTACCTTGGTTTCTCTTTCTAGGTTTGTGTCAGACCGGGTGACCTGGGATGTAGACAGTCAGTTTCTGCTGGGCCCAGCCTTCCTGGTCAGCCCTGTCCTGGAGCCTGTGAGTATGGAGGCTTCTGATGAACAGAGAATTAGGACTACAAGGCCCAGTGACTAGAGGTAGCAGAAAGGCCTGGTCTGCTGGGGGTCCTGAGATGGGGTCTCTTACTCTACTCCTGTCTCTTCTTCTTCTAAGCTGAAGTCCAACGGTTAGGTGCTCTGGTCCTCGGCTTCCTCATCTTTAAATCAGCTTAACAGATTCTGATGCATAGGATAATCAAGAAGGAAAGAACCTTATGACATATTTCAAGGTAGAATCATTTCTTTATTAACTAAAATAAGAAGTATGGGTGAGTATGGGTCAGAAACAAATTTTACAGGATTGTTTATACCGATGTGCATAGTCTTGCTTCTGGCTAGTACTTCCTTTCCTTCTAAAAGATGTTTTCAGGCACAAAAGCCATTTCTTCGTTTTTTTTGTTGATGTATAGGCTTCTGATTAAAATACCAGCTAATTGCATCCTCCCCAAAACTTCCTGCACTAATTATAATCCCTGAGGTTCTGGCACCATAAAAATCTGCAAATTTTTCTTCTGCTCCATCCACAACCTGAGTTTGTCTCTTTAGAGAGGGGTGAGTCTATAAGCAAAGGGTGATTCCCGCCCCCTCCCAAAGTCCTGATCCCAGAGGGCTTTAGGGAGACCATTAATTTTGGATAGGCAGATATCCCATTTGGCAAGAGGGAATAGAAGAAAGTCTTCCCAACATTACTGGCCTCTAAAAAGATGAACATGTGGGTCCAAAGCCAATACTATTGTTTTGACCTTTTAACTGTGTGAATTAGTTACACTGCCCTGGATACAAGAGCCTACCTCCCAAACCTTGTTTCTGTTTAATTTTAGAATGCCAGAAATGTCACTGCGTATTTCCCTAGAGCCCGCTGGTATGATTACTACACGGTAAGTTTTTCTGATGATCTTTGCAACTTGGGAAAATGGCAGTGTGCACAGGCTTCTGGATCTGACGCACCCACTGGTCACGTTCTGACATTGTCACTCATTTGATGTATGATCTTGGAGTAGGCACTTCTAACCTTGTAGCCTCAACTTCTTCGCTTCTAAATAGGATAAGAGCACTTCCTTCGCAGAATTGCTATAAAATAACATATTTCGTGAGTGTTCTGTATGTGTTAGTTTTTAATCTTTCACAATGGTGTATAATGGCAACACTAGTAAACACATGAACTTGTATAGTAAACTGTAGTTTATGTTTCTGTTGTCCCTTCTGAAACCACAAGTTCATCTATAGAGGGACCTTTCCTCTCTGTCTTCTTATTAAATATCTCCTTCTGTAGCATAGATGGTCCAGGACAATCTGTTAAATGTAATATCCTGAGATAAGCGTGGTCTTGGTCAGTGTGTAAAATGCACGTGGAGGTGTGAGACCCAACCGTTGTGTGCCGAGTGACATAAGTGCATTTAGAAATGCGAGATGAACACATCATTCTCTGTCTGGAACATTTCTAGGCTGGTCTGAGCCCCAGAGACTCAGCTGGGAAAATGGAGCCTTTCAAAGCAACCTCAGGGCCCTGTCCTCTTGTAGGGACACTAGTCAGGCTTTATTCTCGAGGAAGAATCAAAGGTGGTATTTCCTCTCCCTATAGCCAAGCCTGTTCTAATAACTTTTCTGAGGAGAGCAAAGCAGAGGACTCGAAATACAGGAAAAGGAGACATATAGGAAAAGGAGGACAAGAGCCAGTGGGTTTGTGGTGGGATTAAGGGAAAACCAGACAAGGACAATAGAAGTCTTGCTCCTCTTCTCTGTCTCAGGGAGCCCTGGGTCCTTCCCTGACACTTTCTCCTTTCTTTTTCTTTTTTTAAAATTTAATTTCTTTTCAGTGTAACAGAATTCATTGTTTATGAATTAAACATTAATTCATATTAATTCATATTAATAATTTTCCACCACTCTTCCCTTTTATTTTTGCTGGGCTGAATCTGTCCTCTGGAAGCCCTCATTAAGACTCAGCTATGTGGTTCGCAGCCAGAGCTTTCCAGGAAGGGGCAGCCAACTGTTTTTAAGCAAGCTAGCCTTGCTCCTGAATTTGCGTGTTGACTGCTCCTTTCACTCCCAGTCGGTGATTCTGAGTACACTGAGGTTCCCTCGTGCAGGGCCAGCACTAGGGTGCAACAAGTGAGGTGACTGGGCAGAGATGGAAAGCCTGGGAGAAAACATGAGGATACCCAGCTTAGCTTATAACCACTTTTTGCACAATTTTTGTTTGCTATTTGTGCAATGGAACTTGGGAATTAACAAATGCCTCCAACGAAGGATAGGTGAAGAATGTATGATATGTCTTGGTTGTTCCCATTTCTCAAGGATCGTGGCTTCTATCATAGCTGCCTTGGTAGCTGTGAATTCCCATCCCCACACTCTCCCGCCTATGCTCATCTGACCAGCAGAAGCAAGAGGGTCCCCTTACTGCTTGACCTTTAGGCCTCACTTGTTTTATGAAGTGGCAGGTGCCTTGAAGGCATGACAGGTTGATGTGCTTCATAGAGTGGGTCTACTTCAGTAAGCCTGGCTCTTCATCTGTGCTGAGTCTTAGTTTCTCCAAATAAGGTGCAAAACCAGCAATTTACAGCTCCTTCTAGAGCTCTCTGCCTGTCTCAGGCACGCCTGTGTGCTTGAGCATTCTATGAAGTATCTTTTCCCCATTCCCCCTCCTTTCTGTCATTCTGGGCACTGCAGTTTGTAGACTTTATTCGGGAGAGGTGGAGGCATGGGAGTAGTTACCTATGTTTATGAAGCTTAAGAGTAGGCAATGTGTATGAATCAAAGTCTTTATCTACCTGTGGCCATTTTCTTTGTTTACAGTACAGACATATGTCTACATGTGTTACAAATGTTAGTTTCTTTAAACAGTACTTCTCAAACATAATCAATGACTTATACAGTTAATGCAAATTCTCCCCCGTAAAGGCATTTGGGTGTCTATTCTTATTTTAATAGAGTTGCTTTGAGATTTTTACCTTATAATCATATCTTAATGGATATTTAAACAGCAATTTGTTAGACTAGCCTGGTCAGAAACTATTTAAAGTGAAGTAAACAAGCTTGTAATTAATCAAGTATTAGAAATGAAATCATGAGATTAAAATCACAGTGTATTTATGTAACATGTAGTAGAATGGAAATACCATTGAGAGAAATAAGGAATTTGGTAGAGAGATAACTTGACAGTTTTACATGTGTCGAGTTTCACCTGAAGGTGGGATAATCAGTGGAGGAAACGTCGTGTTCATCAGATAATGGAGTGAAATGTCATTAGAGATCATATAATCAGATTTTCTCAGGCTATCAGTGAGAAAACCAAAGAAGCCCAGAGATGTGGGGCTGGACCTTCTATTAAACCCTGTAGACTTTGGAGTCCTGAGGCAGGCTGGTGAAGCAGAGTCCATGCCAGGGAGTGTGGCACCAGTCACTCGGCTTCCTTCTGACCACCCACCCCTACGGTCTGTACAGGTAGAATCTGGCTAAGATGAACATAAGGGACCAAAGCAGAGGAAAATTATGGTAGCTTACCTCCTTCCCGTTAAAGTAGCACTTATCAGATGGGAAAATTTTGCCTACCAGGGGACATTTGGTAATGTCTGGAGACCTTTTGTCACATGTGGTGGGCAAGGTTGGGGAGGTGCTCCTGGCATCTAGGGTATAGACATGGGTAAGCATCCCCAAAACATCTCCCCATGACAAAAAATTTTCTGTCCCCAGATGTCCATAGTGCTAGGGCTGGCTAGCCCTGCCTTAGGCTGAAGAAATGTGGAAGGCTGTTTTCATAGAAACTGAGCTTTATGGCTCTGGGTGAGAGAGCACTTCTCCTGCCACACAGGAGGCAAGATAAAGTTGTTAAACATAAAGGAAGCTGTAGTGAGTTACAGACAGGGTTTTGTAAAGTAAGTCAGCTCATTTTAATTCTTTCTGTCAAGTAGGAGTCAAGGCTTTCGTGAACTTGGTGAGGGTTGGGGGTGGGTAGAGGCAGCGAGAGGAGACGGAGCAGAGACAAAGTGAGAGGTCTGGAAATGCCATTGCAGAGTGTGTATCAGGAGGCAAAAAAAAAATAAGTAAAAGGCTCGCTCAGCCTCCTCCAGCACTGCTCTCTGACACAGGAACAGGATGTAGAAATGAGGGTAGGCTGAGAACCACACTGCAGTCTCATGGAGTATGCACAGTAAGAACCCCACAACACAAGGGGTGCTGACATGACGTTGTAGCAACAACACGAGAGTCCACGCAGCCGCTGAGTGAGTGGAGATGCATAATAAGCTGTGTGCTGAAGGGTCCTGGATGGGCGCCAAGTCCAGAAGAGTGGACGAGGTTCTGGTAAAGGTGTCGTTCGGTGAGATGTGTTCTTAGCCTGTCTTACCTTTTCCTGGCCCACAGGGTAGGGACATTGGAGCAAGGGGAGAGTGGAAGTCCTTGGAGGCCCCTCTTGACCACATTAATCTTCACGTCCGTGGGGGCTACATCCTGCCCTGGCAAGAGCCTGCACAGAACACACACTTAAGGTGAATGACAAGGGACAGAGCTTCTCCTTTACTTGCCAGGTAGCTCAGATCCTGGTGAAGCCCACCAGTTTGTAAGCAGTACCCTCAGACCTCAAAGGAATTTTACTACAGATTTTTGTTTGTTGGTTTGTTCGTGTTTTCACCTTGACTCTGCACTCTTTGAACAATTATTAACAACTATTTTGGATGTAAGTGGGTGAGATGATGGATCTAATTTTTCATACTTGAAATGGAAGTTAAACAAGGGGCAACCCGATTCATACGAGTTTTAGAAGACTCTCTGGATCTTAATTGACTCTGCTAAGAAAACTATGGCTGAGAAATTGTATAAGCCACATTGCAACTGAAGCTTGAGGCTGAGATTACTCACATACAGGATTTTAGAATTCCAGACCTAAGTCTATGTAATAATTAATAATAGCTAACATCAAGTGAATGCTTGCTCTGTGCCTAGAACTATATAATATAGAGGTTTCTACTTGGAAATTATTTATTTTTCTTAACAAAAAAAATTGTGATGTAAATACTATCATCCCCATTTCACAGATGAGCAAAGAGAGTCTTCAAGTGGTCACACAGTTAGTAAGTAGTTCATCAGGGACTAAAATCCATGTCTGTCTGATGTCAAACTAAAATTCTTAGAGCCATACCCATTTGGTTAAAAAAATTCAGTTAAAAACTGAATAACTTAAGACAGTTATAAACAGCTCACTGTACATGTGCTTAGGAAATTAGTTCATGAAAAAAGAAAGATGACATCAGGATTTTTCTCACAGAACCAGTGAGTTTGCTTGTAGTTTCGTGTGGTACTTTTAGAGCCCTTAATAGGATTGTAGAGCCTTAAAGGAAAATACATTCATTCATTCATTCCTGACATGAAATCATACAGCCACTGGAGACAGAGCTAGTACTAGATCTCAAGTCTCTTGAATCCTAGTACCCAGTCTTTATACCATAAAGCACTTCCCTTATGTTTCTATGAAAACCCTTGGTTTGTGGTCGTGGTTTTGTTTTTAGCTAATGATTCTTTCCTACCTCACTGCAGCCGTCAGAAATTCATAGGCTTCAAGGTTGCCTTGGATGATGAGGGGACTGCTAAAGGCTGGCTCTTCTGGGATGATGGGGAGAGCATTGGTAAGTAGGGTTGCCTTGGATTCATGTCAATCAATACCACTGACTAGGGAACAGGCCTGCTTTTTATCTTTGCCACGTCAAAACAGTTTTGCATTCTTAAAAATAGCCATTTGTTATTTCAAGTGTACAATACCTATTGTATATGATCCTTATGCCTCATGTAAATGAAAGTGAGTCTCTGAATCTGTTGCCGTTACCCAACTTTCCTAATTCTCTCTGCGAGACCACAGCATGGAAGCCAATGGGAATCTGCTACCATGTGGTTTCTGTTCACAGGCACATTCCCTAATTTCATGGTTTACTGTCCCAATGGGAAAGGCAGTACATTTATCAGCTGTGCTATTTATTTGGGGGGGATTTTCCACTAGGAGTTTATAGGAACTGGTAAACTCTTGGGAGGAAGGCTTACATTCCATTAGCTACGTCTAAGCCAACGCTGTCCAGTACGGTAATGGAAATAGACTGTATCTGTTTGCCCAATATGGTAGCCATTGGCATAGATGGCTATTGCATACTTGAAATGTGACAAGTGCATCCCAGGAACTGAATTTTTAATTTTATTTAATTGTAATTAATTGTAATTTAAATAGTTACATACTGCCAGTGGCTGCTATCTTGGAAGGCACAGCTCTAGAGGATAGCCAAAGCCCCCTGACTGAATGGTAAGCAAATGAGGAAGAGATAGAATATGGGGAAGAGTGACCAAGCCCCAAAAGTAGGAGGTAGGGTGCGGATGCCTATGCTAGACATGCTGAGCTTCATCTTCTCCCCAAACCTGTGGGATCCATTAAGGATAAATTCTTCTCTATGGTTTTTCTTGGTCTCCGGAGATTGTGTTTAAAAAATTGCCTCTCAATTTTTTGAGCCTCTCAAAATAAGCTGACCTCTCAAAATACCTCTCATACCTCTCAAAATACCTCTCAAAATAAGCTGACCCAGCTGACCAAAATGAGCTGACCGTCAACAGTGTTGATGTCTGTGATGGCGGTGGACGTGCACGTAGGCACACATATATGTGCCTCTAGCAGTAGGAATCGAAAAATTCTGCGGTGACTAGGAAGATGTTGAGCATGGTAGGCCATGAGAAAGAGAAGCAGATGAAGAGTGGTGTCCGGAGACTGCATTCTATGAGGTGCCCCTGTCAGATGGATCTGTACATGCTTATTTCACGCACTGTGTGTAAACGGAGTTTGGGGGGAACGTCTGACTGATCTCACAGAACTCTGTAAAGAAGAAAAGTAAAATGAAGAACAAAAATCACCCCTGCTTTCTCAACAAGTAAGCAATTGGAATTTAAGAACATGCTTACCTCATTGCTTATTTGCAGATACCTATGGAAAAGGACTCTATTACCTGGCCAACTTTTCTGCCAGTCAGGTGAGTATGACTGATACCATGAAGGGAAAAAAAGAGTTCTGTTGGCTTAGCTGGATGCCAGATATCATAAGGACATAAAGTACCGCCCAGAATCTCCTCCCTGCTCCTCTTGTTCATTTGCATCCTTTCCTTCCTCTGAAATTCAGATGGAAATTTAGTATGCTCTTGGGAAGTTTTCTGTGATTAAACCTGTTCATATCTTATCAGTAACTTCTTCCAGTTCAGCAAGGCACAGACAGACAGATTGTTTCTATGTTATTTAACCCTTGTTCCTGTGTTGCCCTGGAATGGTCTGCATGTATTGTGACTTCTCTACATGTAGAACAGAAGGTTGCTGATAGCTGAGACTCTTTGTCTTCTTAGAGTTCAGGGCGAATCTAGAGACACTGCAAGTACTTAGCCAGTGCAAAGTTGCATGATGGTTGGAAGCGGAAGAAGCGGGCTGAAGTCACGGTCTGCATTATCCAAGGGCATAAGATGGTGACTTTCATGTTGTCTTACTTCATGTTCTGCATTTGTTTCTAAAAAAAATGTTGAGAAAATTTAAATGGGTTTTGTTCCCCCCCCCCGTTTCTTTTTATCTTTAATTAACAGAATACGATGCAGAGTCATATAATTTTCAACAAATACATCACTGATTCAAACCCTTTGAAACTGGGCTACGTTGAGATCTGGGGAGTGGGCAGTGTTCCCATTTCCAGTGTCAGCATCTCTATGAGCAGCATGGTGATAACGCCCACCTTCAATTATGACCCCGTGACACAGGTTTGTGACCAGTGAAAAGTCCTAATGGTATATTCCAGTCCAGTCCTCAGGTAGTTCCTGCCCACCTCTCAGGGTTTTCTATAGAGCCCTTTAGGAAGCTCTCTGTGTTCAGTGTGCCAACAGTGTACAGCCTGGAGATGAAGGGAAAATTCCTGACTTATCTTTTGGAATTGAGGGTCTGGATCCTTGTTTTGCATATACGTTTTCTTGTCTGCAAATTTATGTAAAACTTGGTCTTTACTCCTTCACCTCACTTCAGAAATGTACTTTCCAAACAGCTTGAACTGCCATATTCCATCAAATATAAGACACCATCAGTTAAAGATGCCCCATAATTACATGTGCCATGAAGAAGGAAAAAAGGATTACAGAGTATGACACAATGCTTTTGTATCATTTAAAATTTATACTTTAAACACATAGAGAGCTTTGCAAGCTTTCCTTAAACACAGATTTTTATCATTTTAATGTTAGAGATAATATAGAGGAAAATATTAGAGAGACACATGAACATTGATAAATCTTCATCAAAGTAATTTAGATGAGGTAGACTCTGAATGTAAAGGAATACTAGAAATGCCTTAACCTGGGGCACCAGGGTGGTTCAGTGGGTTAAGTGTCTGCTCAAGTCATGATCCCAGGGTCCTGGGCGACATATTGGACTCCCTGCTCAGAAAGGAGTCTGCTTCTCTCCCTCCCTCTCCCTTTCCCCCTGCTTGTGCTCTCTTTCTCTCCCTAATAGATAAATAAAATATTTTTTTAAAAAAGAAATGTCTTAACCAGTTAGTATCACAGAATCTTATTATTCAAAATTTTATGTAAATATTATAAATTATTTTATTTACTATTATCTAAAAGAAAAATATGTGGTATGAATGGGTTAAGGAGTTTCTTCTGTGCTATCAGAGGCATTGGTGATACATCATTTCATAAAAATTCTTTCACTAGCATCTGTGGGATTTTCTCCAGACAAAGCAAATGCTTTATACAAGTCTTAATCCAAGTAATTTCCTGATCTTACCATAAGCAAGGTTTCCTATTCTTTCCTAAAATAATGCCTAAGTGGTTTGTAGTCCACCTCTTCATAATACCAATAATAGCTACGAAGTTCAAGCATGCACAGACAATACCAAGTATCATGAATGCCACTTAGCTCACAGTAACTCTAAGACTGTTAACTGCAAAACACATTCTGATTTCATGAATGTTAAAATTGTGGAAAATCTGCACCTTGGGGTCAATGCAGTATGGTGTTTCCAACATCTATCCTCATGGTAAACAGATCTTTCTGGGTGTGCTTGCTTCTTGCTTTTTCCTGGACTGGTTTTCTTTCATAATCCTTCCTGATTAGAAGGCCCGAAACAAAAGTTTTCCTTCAGTTTTGTATTTTTAACTCATTTCCTCATATTTGTGGCTTTCTTGTCAACCAACTTCCCCAACTTTGCCAAGGTCTCATAAAGGAATTTGCCCACTTTTGTTCCTGACTGACTCCTGGACTGTCACACTAGCTACTGACGGCACCCGCAGTGACGCTTTATGGAAAGCATTTACCTAGAAAAAAAGTTGAACTGTTGGACTTTCACTGGGCAGTCACCAAGTCACTCTGGGGGAACAGGAAAAGGAGGAAATCCAAGGAGGGTTCTGAGGAATGGAAATAAAGACATCTCCATTTTTCGGGGCAGTTGTTTTTCTGCAGGGGTTGCAATTGCATAGTTTAGGGCCTGTTGTCTTCTCCCTATTACTGAACAAGTTTGTACTTTAAGGAATCAAGAAATAGCCTCCTCACCTGAAAATGTGAGAGCTGCCTGACAGCTAAGCAATGAATTGTGAAAGTAGCAGAGAGCATGTGGACTGTTGGCTTGTATCTGATTCATTTGAGTGCAGGAAATTTCAATTATCAGATGCCCACTCCTTTTCCTTTGGTTCCCAACAGGTGTTAAGCATTGACGTGACCACCAGAGACATCAGCCTCCATAATTTCATTTCACTGACGTGGAGCACTCTTTGAATTTTTAGAACAAGATCTTAATTACGAACAGCTTTGGAACTGCTTATATTTCATGCTCATAAAATTATTGTGTGTTTTTAATTGGTTCATGCTTAGTATGGGTAAAGCATTTTATTAATTTTGTTAAATATTTTGTCTGTGTCTTAGTCCTGTGGTATAAGCCATAGGGAACCTGTTGATAAACATGATACTGATGGCTCATCATACAATATCTACTGAAGATGAACTGGGTCCATGATGAAGGGGTGTATATGTGTGTGTGTGTGTGTGTGTGTGTGATCAGGGATGGGCTCCACTCTTGCTAAATACACAAGATAAAGCTAAATACACAAGATAAAGGACAGTTCCAGGTCCTGGGGTTGACTAATGCCTCAAGAAAGTATGCAGAAAGAACATCTGCTAGTTGGTTATAGGGAGAGAGGAGCAATAGGCTGAGTGCACGATATGAGAGGAAAGAAAGGAAACACAGGAAAGGTTAGGCAGAAGGATGAGACAAAACAGAAGATGGTGATAAAAAATGATCACGACAGGTAATATGAAAACACAAAAATCTGAGTAATGGTAGCCTCATGGGAAGGGCCAACTCACATGAAAGGGGTGAGGATGAGATTGAAGCAGGCAAAACTGAAGAAAGGAGTTTGAATGTAAAAAATGTAACTAATTTTTGCAGTGATATGCTTTGAAATGTGTAAATCTTGTTTCTTTGCTCTTTGCCTAACATGTATATCTACAGTTGACACAAATGCATGCAACTTAATGCCAGAGAAAAATAAAACAAGCAAATTTACAAATGATTTTGAATTTTTGATATTTTTACCCTGGGTAACCTACCTTTGGGGTTAAGTCTTACTGTTTGGCAAACCCCTGTAAGTTGATCTTGTTGTCTTTGGCATCACAGTTCCTGCAGTCTAACCACTGATGGATTTATGATTATCCACCCTTTCCCTCACTCCTCTTGAATGGGTTTTTCTTAAGATTCAGGTTTATGGAAGCCTTTACTTGGGTCGTGGTAGTTTTATTGATCATAGCAACTGGCAAAATGTCTGGTAAAATGTCAACTGACAAAAGAGAATTTGCATCACGATTGGTTAAAACTTGAGATAGCTAAAATTTGAGATAAAGAAATGATGTATTAGTGTTCAACAGAGATTTTTACTTTTAGTATTCCTTGAATAATGAGTGTATTGGAAACAAGTGTGTATACTTCCCTAAGTATTTTTTTTTCTTTTTTAAACACCAGGAATGCACCCTATTTTAAAGAAACCCTATTATATTAAAATACATTTACATGAATATTTTAAAAATTTAATATAATAACATGAGGCAATTTTTAATGATCACATTACATAACAAGATCTAGTGGTGGGCTTCATAAGGTCATAATTTCAATGTCATGATCAGCATAAACAATATTTCGAGATATCTACTATAGCTTTCATAATGTGATATGAAAATATCTGTGATTCTGTTTTTGAGAGACTCACGTATACTGGTAACACTGCCATGCTCTGCTATCTACATTTATAATCTAAGAAAATGCTAAATCTCAGTTAGAAATTAGTGAACAAAGACGTATTTTCTCCATCAATATTTGCAGATCCCTAAGTTATACTCCTTGGAATTCTGGGGGTCCTAATTCAAGAATTCCCAGGTTAAGGCACATCTTCTTCTCAGACTTCAGTTTAGCAACTGGGTCCCTATGTAGCTGTCACTGTTGTAAGAGTTCCCAAGCGTCCGTCAGCTACCTGTCTTGAATTCATTCAGCCTTTTGGCTTTTAAACAGCCAGTTTCTTATGGACTTGAAGACCGTCAGTATAAGACTGAAAAGATTCTTAGCAGCTCTGAGAAGGGTGTCAGTGAAGGAATTGGGTCTGTGGCTCTCTTAGTGTCTCTTTCTGAGCAGAGCTGTCCTCCAGTGCCTGGACCCACTGGTTGAGCATTTTCTGCTGCTTCCATCTGAATGAAAAGAACTCAGAAGCAATCTTTAGGGTCATGGACTTGGTTAAATCACTTTGTCTCTCTGGGATCATGCCTCCTCATCTGCAAACTTCTAGTGCCAGAGTAAAGCTGTGATATCCTAACTCTGGAAAGGGGCTCTGCATTGCTCTCTAGGAGAGGGAAGAAGGTGGATTGGCAGGGATCTGAGCTCCCCATCATGGCTTCAATCGTTTACTCAGTTACATACTGGAATTCTATTTGAATAAAGAATTTTAAATATAGAGACTGTCTTTTTTCCATTGTATATCCTTTCCTGCTTTGTCAAAGGTTAGTTGACCATAGAGTTGAGGGTCTATTTCTGGGTTCTCTATTGTGTTCCATTGATCTATGTGTCTGTTTGGGTGCCAATACCATACTGTCTTGATGATTACAGCTTTGTAATATAGCTTGAAGTCAGGCATTGTGATGCCACCAGCTTTGGTTTTCTTTTTCAACATTTCCCTGGCCATCCTGAGTCTTTTCTGATCTATAGAAATTTAAGGATTGTTTGTTCCAGCTCTGCAAACAATGTCAATTGTATTTTGATAGGGATTGCATTGAATATGTTGATTGCTCTGGCAACATGGACATTTTAATAATGTTTGCTTTTCCAATCCATGAGCATGGAATTTTTTTCTATCTCTTTAAGTATTCCTCAATTTCTCTCATAAGTGTTCTGTAGTTTCTAGAGTACAGGTCCTTATCTCTTTGGTTAGGTTTATTCCTAGGTATCTTATGGTTTTTGGTGCAATTTTAAATGGGATTGATTCCTTAATTTTTCTTTCTTTAGTCACATTGTTAGTGTACAGAAATGTAACTGATTTCTGTGCATTGATTTTGTATCCTACCACATTGTGAATTGCCTTATGAGTTCTGGCAATTTTGGGGTGGAGTCTTTTGGGTTTTTCACATAAAGAATCATGTTATCTCTGAAGAGTGAGAGTTTGACTTCTTTGGCAATGAGATTGGACCATTCTCTTACACCATACACAAATATAAACTCAAAATGGATGAAAGACCCAAATGTGAGATGGGAAGCCATCAAAATCTTAGAGAAGAACACAGGCAGTAACGTCTTTCACCTCGGCCATAGCAACTTCTTGCAAGACATGTCTCTAAAGGCAAGGAAAACAAAAGCAAAAATGAACTATTGTGACTGCATCAAGATAAAAATCTTCTACACTGCAAGGGAAACAGTCAACAAAGCTAAAAGACAACTAAGGAATAGAAGAAGACATTTACAAATAACATAACAGATAAAAGGCTGGTATCCGAGATCTGTAAAGAACTTATGAAACACCACACTGAAAAAACAAATAATCCAGTCAAGAAATGGGTAGAAAACATGAACAGACACATCTCCAAAGAAGACATGCAGATGGCCAGCAGACACATGAAAAAATGCTCCACATCACTTGTCATTGGGGGAATACAAATGAAAACCACAATGAGATACCACCTTACACCAGTTAGAATGGCTAAAATTAAGACAGGGAAAAACAAGTGTTGGTGGTGATGTGGATAAAGGAAAACCCTCTTACACTCTTGATGGGAATGTAAGGTGATATAACCACTCTGGAAAACAGTATGGAAGTTCCTCAGGAAGTTAAAAATAAAGCTGCCCTATGAAACATCAATTTCACTACTGGGTATTTACCCCAAAGATACAGATGTAGTAAAAAGAAGGGCTCCTGCACCCCAGTGTTCATAGCAGCAATGTCCACAATCGCCAACCTGAGATGTCCTTCAACAGATGAATGGATAAAGAGGATGTGTTTCATATATACAAGGAAGTATTACTCAGCCATCAGAAAGGATGAATACCTTTCAGAAAGGATGATATGGATGGAATTGGAGGGTCTTATGCTAAATGAAAGAAGGCCATCAGAGAAACACAATTACATCATACGATTTCACTCATAGGTAGAATATAAGGAATAACACAGAGAATCATAGGGGAGGGGAGGAAAAACTGGATGTGGAGAAATCAGAGAGGAGGCAAACCATGAGAGACTCTTAACTCTGGGAAACAAACTGAGGGCTGTTGAAAGGGAGGTGAGTGGGGGCATGGGGTAACTGGATGGGCATTAAGAAGGGCACGTGATGTGATGAGCACTGGGTGATATACGCAACTAAAGAATCACTGAAAAAAAAAAAAAAGAATCACTGAACATTACATCAAAAACTAATGATGTACTATATGTTGGTTAATTAAATTTAAATTAAAAAAATAAATAAAAATTTTAAGTATATGTGCTGTATACATATACATATATGCTTAATATATAAAAGTCTATATGACATGCTAAAATTTTTTATTCATGTGGACTATATATCTAATATCTATCATATACATTTCATATAACATATTTGTGTAAAACATTTGAAAATTAGTACACCAAATCAGCAATTCCACAAATACTTTGGTTCCAGCACCTCTTTATACTCTTAAAAATTATTGAGGATTTCAGAGCTTTTGTTCATGAGGTTATATCTATTGATATTTATCATATTAAAAATTAAAGTAGTTAATTATAGACCTAGAATTAATGTTACACTGTATGTTAACAACTGGAATTTAAATAAAAACTTGGGAAAAAAAATAAGAATGTCTACACATGGAGCCATATACTCATCTATTAATAACATTAATTATTATAGGTACTTACAAAGACAAGGTGGTGTTGGCTTTGACAGGTATGGTCCAAGTGTCAGTACCTTTCCCTTCTTGTCATTATAGCAATTTCATTGAGATTTTTGCATCTTGCATTGGAGGATAGTGCTTTGAAAGTTAAGGGTCATGCATATTGTTGGTTTCTGTCTTGATGATTCAACTCTCTGCTTGCTTTGATTGCTTTGTAAGTTTTGCCAAGAGCTAACTTCACGATGCCTTCTTACTAATAAACAATTGGAAGATAATGGGTTGCATGCTTGTTTCTTCTCTTTAAAATGTCTCTTTTTCATTGGTCAACACAATCATGGGACCCAATATCTTCCAGTTGCTAGTTAGTAAGAAGGGATGGCAAAGTTAGCTAATTTATGCACTTCTGGAAACAGATTATAGCTGGGATTGTCAGTTAGTACTGAAATGTGAATGATGTCACAAGTGAGCATGGGATGTGGGGAGCTAAGAGTAAAGTACCACACAAAGAATAGAATGATCTTATGTAGTAACAAATCTCCTTTCTTGATCTTTTGCCAAGATATTGTCCCAGTTTGAAATGAGATCCAAGTACATTTTCCCTCTAACAAAGGCTCTCTTTTACTGGAGCAAAAGACAAGGTGTTTATGTCATTCCCAAAGTTCAAAAAAGTAGAAACCGAGTTTCTGTGTGTATGTGTGTGTATGCTTTCCATACACTAAGGATCTGAAGCAAACATGGACTACTATGGCTACTATATTACTATGGATCTTAGATGCCATTGAAAGATGGCATGCCCTCATATATTGTTATATATAGGGTATATAACTATTACCCTCATATATTGATGGTGGAAATGTAAAATGTTGTCTGTCACCATTTTGGAAAATGCAATTCTTCATAAAGTTAAAGATAGAGTTCCCATATGATCCAGAAATTTCACTCTGAGGTGTGTCCCCAAAAGAATTGAAAATATATACCCACACAAAAACTTGTACCTGCATGTTTATTGCAGCATTGCTCCTATAGCAAAAAAAAAAAAAATAAGTAGAAACAACCCAAATGTACATCAACTGATGAATATATAAACAAAGTGTAATATATTGACGTAATGAATATCATCCAGCTATAAAGAGGAATAAAGCACTGACACCAGAGGGCACTTAATATGTATAACAATATGGCTGAATTTTGAAAACATTATGCCAAGTGGAAGAAGCCAGACACAAATGGCTGTATACTGTATGATTCTATTTATATGAAATGTTCAGAATAGGTAAATCCACAAAGATAGAAAGTAGATTAGTGGTTGCAGGGATTGAGGAGAGGAGAATGGGGAGTGACAATGAATGAGTGATGACTTTCTTTTGGAATGATGAATATGTTCTGGAATTAGTGATGATGTTTGCAAAACTGTAAATATACTAAAAATCACTGAACTGTGTACTTTGCAAGGGTGAATGTCATGGTATATGAGTTATGTTTCAGTACAAAAGTAACACACTTTATCTAGCTTAAGAACAAAAAAGAATTTTGAAAGATTTTCATGACTCATTGAAACTCCAGGAGGCTTTGTAGGCTATATGGCTAGGTACAGCAGCCTGATTACCTTGTAGGAGGTTCCACTGCCACGGCCCTTAGCACTTGTCTGGCAGCTTATACCCCCTATGCTGAGCATAGGATGCCACTAGGTCCCCAGTCCCTGCTGCCTCTGAAACAATGTCTCTTCACCATTCTGGATTCATAGGCACATCTCATTGGCCGAGCACAGACAACCTGCCTCTACCTTGGCTGAAAGGAAGATTGTGAAAGAGAATTTCTCGCCGCTTACTTGGGAGCAGGGGGACAGAATCTCCAAGGTGGAAAGTTCCTTAAATATTAGAAGTTTTTTAAAGGTGCTGAATGGTCAAAGAGCATGACAAATTTCCAGTAGAGATATTTTCTCACTTTAAGATTATATAACATCTACTTTGATGGTGCTTATTTTATTGAGAACATTTGATGGGAATGCTTCTTTAAATTAATATCTGAGGGGCACCTGGGTGGCTCAGTGGGTTAAGCCTCTGCTTTCGGCTCAGGTCATGATCTCAGGGTCCTGGGATCGAACCCCACATCGGGCTCTCTGCTCAGTGGGGAGCCTGCTTCTCTCTCTCTCTTTCTGCCTGCCTCTCTGCCTACTTGTGATCTCTGTCTGTTCTGTCAAATAAATAAATAAAATCTTTAAAAAAATTATAAATTAATATCTGAGTTACTCTAAAGAACTTTGGTGGTTTTATTAAAAAAAAGAAGAAAGTAGAAAATAAAAATAAAAATAAAGCAGGAAGAAGCACAGATGCTGTTTAACTCCTCCACTGACAAAATGAAGAGGAAACCACTGGCAATGTTACCTGTCTAACTCTGTAGCTCACTATATGGCAGATAGCTCAAGCATGTGACCAATTTGACAGAAGGATTACCAGTACTCTTTAACTAACCATGAACCATTTAACCTCATAGAAATTTTTCACAAGAATATATTTAAAATGACACAATGAGAAACCACCTTACACCAGTTAGAATGTGGATTTGGGGAAAGGGAAACCCTCTTACACTGTTGGTAGGAATGCAAGCTGGTATGACCACTCTGGAAAACAGTATGGAGGTTCCTCAAGAAGTTAAAAGTAGAGCTACCTTACAACCCAGGAATTGTACTGCTAGGTATTTATCCAAAGGGTACAAACATAGTGATCTCAAGGGGCACCTGCACCTCAGTGTTCATAGCAGTAATGTCTGTAATAGCCAAAATGTGGAAGGAGATGATATGTCCTTCAACAGATGAATGGATAAAGAAGATGTGGTTCATATATACAAGGAAATATTACTCAGCCATCAGAAAGGGTGAATATCTACCATTTACATTGACATGGATGGATCTGGAGGGTATTGTGCTGAGAGAAATCAGTCAGAGAGACAGTTATCAAATGGTTTCACTCATGTGGAATATAAGGTGGTGGGTAATGGGGAGGGCACGTTTTGCATGGAGCACTGGGTGTTGTGCAAAAAGAATGAATACTGTTACGCTGAAAAAATAAATAAAATGGAAAAAAAAAAAAGAAATAGTGCAGAGGATCATGGGGGAAGGGAGGGAAAAGTAAATGGGAAGAAATCAGAGAGGGAAACAAACCATGAGAGACTCTTGACTCTGGGAAACAAACTGAAGGTTGTGGGAAAGGGAGGTGGGGGGGGTGGGCTAACTGGGTGATGGGCATTAAGGAGGACATGTGATGTGATGAGCACTGGATGTTATATGCAATTAATGAATCATTGAACACTATATCAAAAACTAATGATGTACTATATGTTGGCTAATTGAATTTAAAAAAAGAAAAAGAAAAAAAAAGACTGGGAGACAAAATGAAAAAATGAACAATGTGGGTAAACCAAGCAAGAGCTATTCATTTTTTCATTTACCTATTCAACAAATAGCTACATATTTATGTTGGGCAGAGTGCTAAGCACAGGATCTGCAGGTATGACTGAAGATGGCCAGCTCCCTGAGCTCTTCAGGCTACGTGGACAGACAAGCAAGTATAATGCAGTGTGACAAGCAAAGTAATTGGATATGAACAGGAACACAGAAAAAGCACAACTATTAGAACAAAAGCCCAACTTCCCCTTTATTAACAAATGGAGCTTTCTCTAAGTCATAAGGAAAGCAAAAGCCCTTTATGGTTAGCTGGAAAATGCACTCCTCTCCTCCAATCGCCGTCAAATTTACAGTGCAATAAATCAATCCTGGCAGAAGCTGTCTACACCAGCCTTGTCACCTCTGCTCAGTGTTCCTCAAGAACCAGTGAGGGATAGACACAGCAAATAAAGTGATACGGCTATGAGGTGAGTACTTTTCTCCATGTCTGTGGTGCTTTGAATAAGTAGTGTTCTTTTCTTTTAAATGTCCCTGTCTGCTCTGCTAAATGATCTGGACAACTCAACACTTCTCTTCTGGATATTTTCATTCTTTTCCAGAGACTATGAGGAGTGGAGATGAGATAGTGCCTGGAGTACAGGCTGACTGGACAGGAGAGGTGTGTGTGTGTATTTAACAGATGGGGAGGGTCAAATGCAAGGTGTTCCTCTCTCACTGAGACAAAAAAAAAAAAAAAAAGGAAAGAACAGATAGGATACTTCTGGAAGCTAGCTGAAAGTGACATGGATTGGGGAGTTAGTGAATGCATTTGAGCAGAGAGGGAAATGGTATATGATCACTAAGTTCATTCATAATAACCTGGTTTTAGTTGTTCAAAAATTGTGTTTGATAAAGGAGAGTGGCTCTGAGTAGGGAGGCCTTCTAAGTAGAGACTTTCTACCTTTAATGAATCCCCATCTACCTGCTCTCTGCCAGATTGGCAATAGCTTCTGTGGCAGGAAAATGCCCGGGACTGTCCCCAGAGTCTTCTGAACTTCTTGAGCCCCAGGTGTTAAGTGGGCTCTTCCTGGAAGCTTTGGGAGCTTTGGAAGAAGTAGTTGCTTTGGGTTTGTAGAGGCTGGGAAGGAAAGTCTCCTCGTGGAGAGACACAATGCTTGGAGAAGGGAAGCTGAGTGACGGACGATCTGCTTGCTGTGGTAGTGAGTCATAGACTGTATGCATAAGTAACGAAGTCAGGTACAGCAAGCATATGAGGTTGGTCCCTCAGACTTCTTTCACTGTCTGAAATTCTACCATTGGAGATCCAGCCTCTAGATCCTTAAGCTCTGAAACCTAGGAGACACTGTAGAGAGAATGCAAATACTCAGACTAGTTTAAGAAGCAGAGGCTCAGTGTTTGCCTGTTATACCACTAACCATGGTTAGGCAAAATACCCTAACATTGACATAAAATTGGAATCATAATGCCTGCCTGGTCAACTTTGATGTAGGGGTATCATAGGAATATAATATTATATGTTATATACATCTTATGGGGATTAGAGTAAAACTTAGAATAATTTAGAGGAGAGACGCCTGATAGATTTAGGTTAATAGGAAAAAACAGTTATTATACTCTAACTTCAATTCCAAACCCCAATCCTAACTCCGCCCTCTCTTGGCAAATTATATGTAGATCCTTGCTTCTTACCCCCATTTTAAAATTAAGGTGCCTATTACACATTAATCAAAAGCTTGCCTCAATTGAGAAGTGAAACTACGTGCATATGGAAAAACTTATAGAAATGGTCATGGCAATGGGCCAGGGCTGAGAAGAGTACAAGTACAGGGAAACGCAAAGTTAAAGGAATGTCAAAATGGGGAGAAAAATTCTTTTTTCACATGGATTTATAGATGATTGCTACACAGTTGTTGGTTTGGTATGGCTGGAACATAGGGGAGAGAAGAGGCAGGCCATGCAGGCATAGGAGATGTCACAAAGACCTTTGATTACAAAGCTAAAGAGTTTGTATTTTATTTGGAGAACCACTGAGGACCTGAATATAGGAAGACCAAATAACCCTGTTTTTTGCAGTAAAAAGATTAATCCATCCTCTAATTAGAAGCAAGAAGCCAGCGAGGAAGCTGTGGTCACAGTCCAAGCCAAAAATAATGGCCTGACTAAAGCATTTCCAGTAGGGATGGAGAGGAAGAAACAGATCTGAAAGATATTGAAGAAGAAGTCTGACTGAACTAGTGACTGGCTGTGAGAATTGCCAAAAAGAGAGAAGTCAAAAAAGTTATACAGATTTTTTTAACGAAGTTATGATTCTGTTTCTCAATATACTAATTATTGAGGAGAGGCCAATTGGACAGAATTGGTGGAAGTTAGGACTGGCGTGCGGGGAGCCGAGAACACATGTTCAAATGTGTTGAATTTGGTTAAGTGTTTTGGACATCCAGGTGAGATATCTAATAGGCAGTTGCACATATAAATCCGAATCTCTGGGCTAGAATACAGATTGCACTGCCCTTAGGTGTTACATGAAATCATATGAGTGGTGGAGCTTGCTAAATGACAGAGGATGGTGGACTCTGTTGAAAATACAGGGAATATCAATATCTTAATGAAATAGGGGACTAAAAGAAAACTGAAGAGAAGCCAGAAAAGTAGGTGAAAACCAAGATTAAATGACAAGGAATCCAAACATGGAGAAATTTTAAGAAGAAGGAGTGGTTGATAATGCTAGGTGATTAAGAGAGTGCCCATTGTATTCAGCAGCTAAATCACTGGTGACCTTTAGGGGAATTTCAGTGGCATGCTAGAAACAGAAGCCATGCCAGTAATATACAAGGAAGGTAATGCAGACAGTGTGCCATTATCTTTTTGGAAAGTTAGCTATAAGAGGAAAAAGAAAGTTGTAATGGTACCTAGAGAAAGACACAGAATAATCTCCAGAATTTAGGGCAACTCGGGATATACTTTTGAGGGGAAAGAGCATATTCAGAGGAAGAGGTTGATAATGCAAGGAAGAGGAAGGATAATTGGTGGAACAAGATTTTTGAGAAATTCTAAGTGTATGAGATCTATAGAATAGATAAAAGGGTTATCCTTAGCAAGAGCAGAGAAAACTCTTCAATTGAGAAGAGGGGAAAAAATAAGTTTACTTAAATACAGATAATTTTTATAGAAAAGCTTGGGTTGAGAAGCAGGGAGATGAAATAGTTTCTTCAAAATAGTTGTTTTGTTTGTGACGTTGGAGATGATATTGGTTGAGAGTAACAGTGTAGATAACAAAGGCTGGGGCTTGAAAACAAGGATCAATGTTTGGAATTTCTCCTGTGAAAAATGAGAGAAGATGGCAAGAGTGTCCATAGGCTTGAAGGCCCAGTATATTTGTCAGATTATGAACCCAGTGGCATCCCCGTTGGGCTGATTGCATAAACCAGGAAAGCAGAAGTTTGGATCACCGGTTTCATTGTATAGATTCAATTAGTAGATGAGGGAGCAAGGAAGATGAGAGAAATAACAGCTATTGGGACTATGTCAGAGAAGGGTAAGAGCCAGGAGGCTAGGAGGGACTAAGAGATTAAGAGAGAGTGGAACAGAAAAGAAGCCTCAATGATATCAAAGAATAAACAGTGCAATAACAGGATAAAAGGGGATGGGCTTCTGTCTAGTAAATAGGAAGTAGAGGCTAAGAGTGAGTTCAGAAATGGAACAATGCTGGAGAGTGATGCATTCCAGGGCATAGCCAATGTACAGTCAAGGTGGGAGGAGTGCTGAAGATGGTGGAAAGTCAGTCAAGGAATGACATGGTGAGGGCCATCATGGGGTTGCGAGACATATGTAAAATGTGAGATTTTCTATAATTAGAGCAGAGTACCTTCAAAATCTTACTTCTGGAGATGAAGAAATGAACACCCAGATAGTTAAAATGCCCACCAGTTGGTATGCAAGTCAGGGTAAGAATCAAAACATTCTTTGGTTCTCAGTTCATTACACACTCCAATACACCAGACATTTTAAAACTTGGGTCTGTATGCATGATTGGCAAGGCTATGGTGAGCCATCAAATTTATATGGGTTTGTGTGCTGTGACCATGCAAGCAAGCATTGTGTTGGAGATCAGGATTAGGTTCAGTCTTAACAGAATTAATCACTTCTAAATAATTAAACATCTTGCCATCATGGCATGGGAATTGAAATAAAAAGACCAGGATTCTGGTTTTGTTACTTTTTCTTTCCCTGAGTGTACCCTCCACTCTACTGCCCCAGGTGGGTGTGAGGATCAAAGTGGTGTCTAAAAGGGCTTTGTGAGGCACCTCAACCCCTCATCTCTCTCCTGTACTCCGTTCTTTATGTCTGACATATTCTTTCCTTAGACAATACTCAATTCCTCTGCAGACAAAAAAGGCAAGGGTTCTAGAGGTGATGTATGCACAGACTAGAGTGAATTGTAAATACTGTGATGAGTAGAAACAAATATTCTCTGGATTATGTACGGAGAAATGCTTGTAATTAAGTCATCTTGCAAATGACTTCACATTCTAATCATGATGCCTCTCCTTTTGGATTGATGGAACTTTGTGGTTTGCTTAAATTCCATTATCTGTGTCTATCTAGATGGCAAGGAAACTCACTATATTGGAAGTCCTTCTGATCATCTTCTTCCTAACTGTGCTGGCCTTAGATATCTTCTTGATGTTTTTTGTGTTTGAGAAAACTAAAGGTAAGGAGGATGCTTGTGGCTTTGGGGTTGGAAGGATTATATTCCTTCACTCTTCAGCATGGCACCATGTTGTATCATTCAAAATCCACATCCACAACCAGTATCAGTCAATCTTCAAAAGACAAGTTTTCTTTTTCTACAACAAAATCTTGAATGCCAATAACATTCAGGATCTCCCAAGTCCCATTTGATGAAATTTTAACAAGATGCAAAATTAGGCTTGTCAGATGTCTGTCCTTCAATCCAGTCATAAAGTAGTAGAGCCTTCAAGTAGAAAGAACAGTTGAGGTAACAGTGCCCAAAACATTATCGAAAAGGAAATCAGGTTGCAGCAAGTTGATTAACTTGGCTTAAATATATCAATTATAATCAGCCTCCAGCCCATATTCTGATTGAAATAGCTATGATTTCTTCATCAATACCTTTGAAACTGTTCTCTCTCACACACAGGAGCATCAAGAGAATGCTTTCTCCTCCGTGCACATGACACTCTAAATAATAAAATAATAGTGTGTAATATAAGAATCTAACCCTAATTAAAACAGTATTTTTGGTTTATTTTGCTTGCTAAAGCTCACATTATACATGTAGATTAAGTGTATATTGAAAAGAAATTGTGCTGATAGCAGAACCCTACCTACTCAATCTCTCTTCACTATTATCCACAGTGAACATTAGGGTGCTTTCTAGGAACAATTATGTCTTTGAAAGAGGATTTGAAAAACATTGATATAAGCTATTTTTAGACTATTACTATTTTTTCCCTATTAAATTTTGTTTGGGTAACAAGTCCCATGACATTACTATCTAATGTACATGAATAAGTAGTTTCTTTTAGTTAACATAAAACTAGATCTTCATGCCTCCATTTATCTGAAACCGCAGTCTCATTCATGCAGAATAGTCAACTCTCACCTGTTCTATATATTGGGCTTCTTTCAAGATGTTTTTTGAAGATATGCTTCCGTGAGTTAAAAAGGAGCTTTCTTTCTTAATTTTTTTTTAAATTTTGGTAAGAACACTTAACATGAAGTCTACACATGAAGAATCTTAATAGATTCTCAAGTGTACATATGAGTACAATTACTCATAGGCACGATGTTGTACATCAGATCTGTAGAACTTATTCATCTTGCATAACTAAAACCTGATACATGTTGGTTAGCAACACCCCATCTTCCCCTATCCCCCCCTTGCCCTGGCAACTATCATTCTAGTATTTGCATGTGTGAATTGCCTATTTTAAATACCGAATATACATGGAATCATGCATCCTCTGTCCTTCTGTCACCAGCTTATTTCACTTAGCATAATGTCCTCCAGGTTCACCCATGTTGTTGGAAATGACCAGGTTTCCTTCCTTATTTTACAGCTGAATAATATTCTGTTACATGTACACATACCACATTTTCTTTATCCATTCATTGGTTGATGGGTGCCTGGGTCCTTTTCACATCTTCTTATTTGTGAATAGCACAGCAATCAACATGAGAATGCTAGTATCTCTTTGAGGTTTTGACTTAAATTCTTTGAATTCTTTGAATAAATATCCAGCAGTGAGATTGTGGGATCATATGATGGTTCTATTTTTAATTTTTTGAGGAACCTCTATACTGTTTTCCATAGTGGCTGCACCAATTTGCATCATTCCCACCACTGGCATACAAAGGTTCCAATTGTTCCACATTCTCACCAAAACTTACTTTTTTTTTTTTAAATATATTAGCCATCCTGAGATATGAGGTGATATCTAGTTGTGGTTTTGATTTAAGTTTCCCTGATGATTATTGATATTGAGCATCTTTCCTGTTAGCCATTTGTGTGTGTCTAGAGAAATGCTTATGGAAGTCTTTTGCCCATTTTTTAATCAGATCCTTTTTATTTGTTTTTACTATTGTGTTGTATGCATTCCTTATGTATTTTAGAATTTTGCCCATTTTCAGATAGATGGTTTGCAAATATTTTCTCCCATCCTTTATGTTACCTTTTCATTCTGTTGGTGGTTTCCTTTGTTGTATAGATTTTATTTATTTATTTGACAGAGAGAGAGAAAGAGAAAGCACAAGCAGGGGGAGCGGCAGGCAGAGGGAGAAGTAGCTCCCTACAGAGCAAGGAGACCTATGTGGGAATCAATCCCAGGACCCCAGGATCCTGACCTGAGCTGAAGGCAGACACTTAACTGTCTGAGTCACACAGGTGTCCCAAGGAGTTTCACAGTTTCAAGAGTCTTATGTTTAGATCTTTAACCCAATTTTAAAATAAATTTTTATTTACATATATATACAAACAAGTATAGAGCCATAAATGTAGGAGAGTTGTTTTGAGGTCTTTTTTGAACAGAAACAAAGGTACTAAAGGGTACCTATTATGCCCGCAGTTAACTGTTGACTCAAGCTTCAAATGAATTATGGGTGTTGACTGGCTTATGGAGCCTATTAAACTAGATCCTACTTCTGATGTACGTTGGAGGGTGGCAGGGGTGGGGATGGGGATGTCACAAAGGTGACAAAAGCTAAAGTAAACATAGCAATGTTGAGTGAAGGTCTTTGTTCCTAACAATAACATCTTCCCAGTTTACCTCACAGATAGCTGAAAATGAGTGGGGAAAATAGCAAAAAAGTAAATGTATGGGACAACAGGATATCCACATGTAAAAAAATAATGCTGGATCCCTACCCGACATCACACATGATAGTTAGCTCAAAATGGATCAAAACTTGAAATGTAAGAGCCAAACCTATAAAATTCTAAGAAGAAAACATAGTTATAGATATTTTTACCTTGGGCTAGGCAACAGTGTCTTAGATATAACACCCAAACCATAATAACCAATGAAAAGATAGGCAAATTTTACTTTTAAAAAAAGTTGTGCTTTAAAGGACACTGTCAAAGAAGTGAAAAGACAGCCTACTGGATGGGAAAACATATTTGCAAGGAACATATCTGATTCTTGTATCCAGAATATATAAAGAAATCTTCCAATTCAAAACAAAATAGAAAAATAATCTAGTTTTTTTAAAGTGAGCTAAGGATTTGAACAGACATTTCTTTGTGGAAGATCTATAAATGGCCAATATGTCATGAAAAGATGTTCAGTATCAGTTTTGGGGAAATGCAAGTCAAAATCAAATACTCTTCACACCCATTAAAATGTCTATAATGAAGAAGACAGACAATGACCATTGTTGAAGATGTGGAGCAATTGGAACCCTCACGCACGGCTAGTGGAGATGTAAAATTGGGCAGTCCCTTTGGGAACAAGTCTGGCAGTTCCTCAAAAACTTAAAGATAGAGTTAACCACATTACTTAGCAATTCTATTTCCAGATCTATAATCAAGAGAATTCCAAACATCTGTTCATGCAAAAACCTGTATGGGAATGTTCATTGTAGGATTCTGTGCAATAGTCAAGAAGTGGAAATAATGCAAATGTACATCAGCTTTGGAACGGATTTTTGTAAAGGGTTATATATCCATACTGTGGGTATGATTCACCCCTAAAAAGGAATGAAGTATTTATTACATGCTGCACCATGGGTGAGCCTTGAGAATAGTTATGCCAAGTGAGAGAAGCCAGACACCAAAGACCACATACTTTACAATTCCATTTATATGAAATACTCAGAATAGGCAAATCCACGGGGACAGAAAGCAGATTAGTATTTGCCAGAGACTGGGAGAAGAGGGGGGCAGGGAGTGACCACTCATGGGTACATCCTTTCTTTTCGGGGTGATGACAATGTCCTGGAATTAGATAATGGTGCTTGGTTGCACAACTTTGTGAAATACTGAAAGCCATTCAACTGTACACTTTAAGAAGGTGAAAATTATATGGCATGTGAATGATATCTCAATAAAAACCAACAGAACAAAAGGCAAATGTGTTCAGCACTTGTATGCACATGTAGATGCCGGCCACTAGTAATGACTGACTGGAGAATTGGCTGAAAGTCTATAACTTTCCTCGCGTCCTTCCTGGTATTGTGATTGCACTATAAACGTTCAACTTTTTCCTTTAATTCCTATGCAGAGGCTGCATTTGTTCCAGAATGCCCAGAGATCCCTGAGTCAGAGAGGATAGACTGTGCTCCAGGCCAGGTGGTGACAGAGGTCAGAGAAGTGGGCTCCCTGCTGTTGGTCGGCTGGGTTTTATTTCAAAGAAATGAATATATGAAGTAGGACAAGGGTGGTGGTGGAGGGGATTGTGGGCCTCTGATTTGTTTGGAGTCATTTCTTCCTTTCCTTATTAAAATAAACAGCAACACTGTGGAAGCAGGGGAAGCAGGATGGGTAAATGGAAGGGGAGGAGGAGGAACTAAGCAAGTGTTGGCTCATGGGGTCTCAAGTCTGAAGTGGGGGGGGGGGGGATTCCCAGCATTACTAAATGTGTTATAAGTGTGATCCCAAGGCTAGCCATGGGAATGTGAAATGTCTGTGGGCTAGACCATGTATTCCTTGAGAACAGAGGCCATCAAGCACATTTGGATGACTGAGTCAGAACAAATCAGAACTCCTGTGATTTGTTACAAGAGCCTTCTAAAATGGTGTTAAACAGATCACTAAATTTTATTCCTGGCACCAATCTTACCCTCTATGTTAACTAACTAGAATTTAAATAAAAACTTGAAAAACAAACAAACAAACAAACAAACAAAAAACCCCCCAAGAAACCAAAAATAAAATCGTGTATTGGCAACAGATCCCCCAAAGAATGTGCGCTAAAAAATGTGGATTTTCTCCCTGAGTAGCTACCATGAGGATATCAACTATTTGAACCCAGCTTAATTATGACTTTTGACTTTATCAGAAAGAAGAGATATATTTAGATTTTATTCCTTTCCCCCATAGTCTACATTCTATATCCCATAATATCTTATTGGGATATTAATTAGGACTGCATTGAACTTTAGAGTAAATTTAAGAAATACTGCTATCTCAATAATTTTTAAAGTTCCCATTCTAAAAACATAGGCAGTATCCCTATTTCAACTCTTTTTTATGTGTGTATATTTCTCACTGGGTTTTGTGTTTAATGTTTATCTTTATGCAAGTGTAATATGCATTTTATTACATATACATTATGAGGGTTTTTTTTCCCCTAGATCTTTCATATACTTAGTTTCTATTGTAGATACAATCCATTATATTTTCTAACTGGTGCTTTTTAAATTACTCATTATTCTATATTTATTTATTTTATTTTATATTTATATATTTATGTTATATTACATCATAACATATTAATTATATAATTGGCCAGCTGAAATTTCCTATCATTTCTAAATAGTTTCCGTAGTTCTTCTTGAGTTATTAAGTTCAGTTATATTCTAGGAAAATAATGATACATAAGAATGTGTGGTGCATAAACAATAAATGTTGGAACACTGAAAAAATAAAATTAAATTAAAAAAAAAACAGCGGCAACTGGAAAAAAAAAGAATGGAATTTCCAGTTTATCTTTCAGTGATATTGCAAAATAGTTTTCCATGTTTATCCTTCAGTGATATTGCAAAATAGTTTTCGAAAGTGTTTGCACCAATTCACACTCCCTGTAGCAGTATATAAGAGCAATTACTCTGCATCCTAACCTACTCTTGGTGTTTTCTCCTTTTTGTTTGTTTGTTCTAATGTAATTTTAACTTAAAAATTTTCATATTGAGGTATACTTGACACTATGTTATTTTAGTTTCAGGTGTACAGCTGGTGATTCAACATTTCCATACATTATATAATGCTCACCATGATAAGTATAGTTACCATCTGTTACCGTCAACATTATCACAATATCATTGACTATATTCCCTATGCTGTGTACATCCCACATGACTAAAGAAGTTAAACAGCTTTTCACATTACTTCTTGGCTACATGAATAATCATATTTGTGAAGTGTCTTTTAATTTTTTAACCAGTTTTTTTTTTTTTCTGTTGGGCTGCTCATATTTTTCTTATTGCTTTGTGGTAATCATTTATATATTCTGGTTACAAATCTTTTATCAGATATATATATATTTTTTAAGTATCTTCTCTTACTCTGTGATTTGACTTTTAATCCAATGATGACTTTTGATGAAAAGTAGTTATTAATTTTAATAAAATCATTTAAAGTGTTTTAATATGCATTTTGTATTCTATTTAAAAATCTTGCCTACTTCAAAGTTAGAAAAATAGATCCCTATATATTCCTGTAAAAACATTGTTTTATTTTTCAAATCTAGATTTTTAATCAAGCTAGAATTGATTTTTGTGTATGGTATCAGGTAGAAGTCCAGGACATTTCTTTTCTTGAATCTTTAATGGATCCATCACCTCTTATTGAAACGACTATCTTTTCTCTTCTGCATTGTAGTGGCACCTTTATTGTAAATTATATGTCTCCTTGAGGATCTATTTCTGGAATATCTATTTTGTTTCATTATTAGTCTACTCTTTTGCCAATACCACACTGCCTTAATTAGTATAGCTTCATTAACGGTCATCATATGTGGTTGTGTAAGTCCTCCATATCATTCTTATTTTTCTTCAAGATTGCCTAACCTATTCTTAATGCTTTAGATTCCTTCCTTCCTTTTTCTTCCTTCCTCTTTGTTTCTTCCTTCCTTTCTTTCTTTCTTTCGTTCTTCCTCCTTTTCTTTCTTTTTTAAGATATTACTCTTTTATTTGAGAGAGAGAGAGAGAGAGAGAGAGCATGAGCAGGGGAGTGTGACGGAAGGAGAAGGAGAAGCAGATTCCCTGCTCAGCAGGGAGCTTGATGCAGGGGCTAGCTCCCAGGGCCCTGGGATCATGACCTGAGCTGAAGGGAGACGCTTAACAGACTGAGCCACCCAGGTGCCCTGATGCTTTTGATTTCTAAAAACATTTTAGAATCACTTAGTTTCTTCAAAAAAGTCTATCAGAAATTTTATTCTTTTCACATAAAATGTACACATAATTTTGCGACCATTGCCATATTTACTGGAGTGAATATTCTAATCCATGACCATGCTATATTTCTTTATTTATTGAGACTTTTAATTTTGAAGATTTTGGTGTAGAGATCTAAAGTTTTTTCCAATTTTTTTCTGACTATTTGCTATTTGATTTTATTTAAATATTTTTGAATTTTAATTTTCTGTTTAAGTTGTTATTGGCATAGTGATTTAAAATTTAAATTTTAAATTTAATTTAAAATTAAGAGATTTAAAATTGGTTTTTTGGGGGTGCCTGGGTGGCTCAGTGGGTTAAGCCCCTGCTTTCAGCTCAGGTCATGATCTCAAGGTCCTGGGATCGAGCCCCACGTCGCGCTCTCTGCTTGGCGGGGAGCCTGCATCCCCCTCTCTCTCTGCCTGCCTCTCTGCCTACTTGTGATCTCTCTGTCAAATAAGTAAATAAAAATCTTTAAAAAAAAATAAAATTGGTTTTTTGAATATTGATCTTGGAACCAGAAATAATCTTAAATTTCCTTATTAATTACCCTAGCTTGTTTAATAGGAACTTTTGGATTTTCTTAGACAATAATGATACCTGCAACTAATGACCATTTAAATTTTTCCCAATATACATTTTTTTCTTTGTCTTGTAACACTAAGGATCAATTTTCTTCTAATTTTTTAATATTGTTTGAGATATTTTATCTAAAAGACAATATACAAATATAATAAGTTTCAGAGAATGGAACTTTCTGGAGATTGATTTTTACCAAACATAAGAAATAACGTTGCAGTAAAATATTAACTATGAAGGTGAAATTTTGGGATTTTCGAAGAAATTCACTACACATCATTCACAGATCTCTCAGAGGCACTACTGAAAAAAATCCTTATATCAACTGGAAGCTTGGTTATATAATTTCTAACCAATTCTCAAGTTCTACTAGTTAATAATTTGAGTGGAAAATAGCATAAAAGTCTATTTAAAAGATAACTGGAGAGTAATCTTTGGAAAGATGGTGTTAGGGGAAAAATAGAGATAGGGAGACTTGTCATGAATCAACCACTGTCATCCAGGCAGCCGTTTATGAGGGTCTGTGTTCCTGTGTGGTGGCAGTGGAAATGGACAAGAATAAGGAGATGTAGCAACATCAAAAGTCTGACCTTCCGTGTCTGCAACACTGGGGATGGCTTAAAATTAAAGCAGGGATGTTATGGCAGACTGCGTTAAAAAATACCATATTTACCAGAATGTGTTAGATTTCTTATCTTGCTGCTTTCTGTAGAGGTCTACAGACTGGAAGAATTTATGGCAGTGAAACTAACCTTTTGGACTTTACCAACCTCAGTTTCAGAGGTCACAGAGCCACTGAGTATCTGCTTCAGAATGAGGAATATCAGTTATCCAGAAACTGCAAACTCTTTCTCCTCTGAGCCCCTGGAGCATTTTTTGTTGTTCTTATCTGGAGAGGATGAGGCAGGAATATCAGCTGTATCATGCAGAATTAATAAGTACATTTAAGAATATTTTATGGTTATAATGTGATTGCTTTATTTATAATAGACATGATTGATTTAAGTTATATTCGTCTTGCCATTTTTCAAAGCAATTGCATCAGATGTTAGCATCTGAAATACTTGGCGGTATTATACTTTTCCAAATGAGTAGTGTTGCGACATATTCTTTTGTGTTTTTTATCACAAAATTTATGCTGGAAAAATTCCTTTAATGAAAAAGATTGAGACATTATACTTAATGTACAGAGTAAAGTGGGAAGGTCTTTCCTTATTCATAATGCTTTCTCCCTACCTCCAAATCCCCTCCCCAGAGTCAACTCAATAGCTTGTTGTGTATCCTTCTCTTGATTTTTCTAGGTTTTTACATATATGCATATATTAGGCACATATATTAATATATTTTTGTTTTGTTTTAATAAAAATTATACTATGTATTATTTTATAATTTGCTTTTTAAACTTAGGACCCTTGAATTTACCACATTATTTTATTTTAAAAATAGTTTGCTTCTGGGGCACCTGGGTGGCTCAGTTGGTTAAGCGTTCAACTCTTGACTTTGGCTCAGGTCCTGATCTCAGGGTCATGAGATGGAGTCCCATGTCAGCCATGCAGAGTGCAGAGTCGGCTTGCGATTCTTTCTGTCTCCCCTCTCCCCACCAATACACACACATGCATGCTCTCTCTCTCTCAAAATAAATAAATTGAAAAATTTTTAAAAAAAGTTTGCTTCTGTTGAGATGATCATATGATTTTCTTTGGTCAATGTTGTGAATTATGTTAAAATATTTCTTAATTTTGAACCATTTAAGTTTTATACTTGATAACCCTTACTTGGCTATTATGCATGAATTCTTTTAATACACTAATGAATTCAAATTGTTAATTTGAATTTAACGTTTATTTAATGTTTATAAAAAAGGGCGCCTGGGTGGTTCAGTGGTTTAAGCTGCTGCCTTTGGCTCGGGTCATGATCTCAGGGTCCTGGGATCGAGTCCCGCATCGGGCTCTCTGCTTGGCAGAGAGCCTGCTTCCCTCTCACTCTCTCTGCCTGCCTCTCTGCCTACTTGTGATCTCTCTCTGTCAAATAAATAAATAAAATCTTTTAAAAAAATCTATGTTTTTTAAGTGAAATTGGCTTATATATTTTTGATAATTTTGACTTTTCCCTGTCTAGTTGGTTGCCAGAATTATTAAAGTTTAATAAAATGAATCAAGAAACTTTCCATCCTTTTCCTATGTTCTGAAAAATATATATAATATGAGAATAGTCTATTCCCCAAATCATCTCAGCAAAGTATCATTTTTTTTTAAGGGAAGCGTCTTCAGTTACAGTTTCATGGCAACTGGTCATTTCAGTTGATTATTTGATATTTTACTATTTAAAGATTCACATTATAGTTTCACATTCATTGGCAAATATTTTTACAGTTTTCTTACAATCCTTAGTTATGTTAAAAATCCTATATATCTGGGGCACTTGGCTGGCTCAGTTGGTTGAGTCTCAGACTCTAGATTTTGACTCAGGTCATGATCTCAGGATCATGAGATGGAGCCCTACATGCTCAGCATGGAGCCTAAATGAGATTCTCTCTCTCCCTCTCCTGCTGTCCCATTCATGCACTGCATTCTCCCTCTCCCTCTCTCTCTCTCTTTCTCAAAAAAAAAAAATTCTATATATCTGTTTTCATTCACCATTTTTGTTTCTAATCTTGTTTGTCCCTCTTTTTGTCAATAGAGGATTTCTTAAGGTATTCATATGTCTTTGATCTTTTCAAAGAGTATTTGTTAGATTTATTGATCAGCCAAGCTAATATCAAAATACATCCTTGCACTGTAATAATTATCCATGTAGAATTATAGCAGGAATTGACACATATGCCATACCTATAGAATAGTAAGGTTTTGAAGGGTCAGGGGTGGGAGGTTGGGGCAACCTGAGGGTTTTGAAGGGTCAGGGGTGGGAGGTTGGGGGAACAGGTGGTGGGTAATGGGGAGGGCACGTTTTGCATGGAGCACTGGGTGTTGTGCAAAAAGAATGAATACTGTTAGGCTGAAAAAATAAATAAAATGGGAAAAAAAAAGAATAGTAAGATCAAAAATGCATGTTCGTAGTCTCATATATGTGCACTGAAATTCAGCTTGTCAGAAAAACGGCATTTCAAGTCAATAGTGGAAACAATGTGTATTTAATTAATGGTGGTGTCTGTCTCACCTATTAAGCTTGCCAGTTGCACTGTATCATGTGAACTTAGATGTATACCTGGAACAGAGAAGATGCTTATTTCATGTTTTAAACTGATAACTGTTGACACTTGATTATTTTCTCTTTCATTAATTACTCCTTTTACTCATTAATCCTTCATGTAGTTTTTCTGGGTTTATTTTGGTCTTTCCTAATTACTTGGGTGGTAGGTTGAGTTGTTCATCACGTCTGATGTTACTTTCTCTGTTTGATTCCCCCTTCCCTCACCTGTGTCCTCCTTTCACCCTTTTTGGAATCTTCTAGTCGAGTATTACTGTCTGGCCCCACTGGTCACTTCGCCTACCTTTTCTCTCCTCTTCCCATATCTTTGTCCTTGTGTTCTGAGGTAATCCTAAATGTGATTTTAAAAAGAAATTTCTTCTTGTCTTGACATCATTCTCTTTCCTTTTTGTTAGTCAAATATTAAGGAGTTTTAAATCTTTTTGTTCAAAATCTTAACTTCCAATATTCTTTGTTGCTTTTTTTTTCTAATGGAAGCAATAGTTATGTGCCTCTCTCTAAAGATAATAATTATATCTATTTAAAAGGTTTGTAATTTTTTTCCAATTAATTGTTCCTACAATTTGTTTCTTCTGTTTATTAAGTTTGGTGTCTATCATAGCGTTGGTTTCTCTCATGTTTGGTGGTTCTTGGCTGTCATCTTTGTATTTAATTATCTATGACTGCCTGTCCTATGCTGTTGGCTTGCACTGAGTCTTTAGGAGGGAAGGAAAGGACTGCTGGAGAGAACGTGGGTACTTGTCTCGGGTGAGGGGCCTGGCTTATTAGCTGGTGCATTGCCATGTTTTCCAGTTCCCAGCATCTTTCATAACTTCCTTAGTCTCTGAACAAATACTTCATGATGCCCACCAATTAGCCAGAGCTTACCAATAACTATAAGGAATGTCGGATTGGGTAGCTAAATGTTCATGCCGGAACTTCCCAATTAATCATCCAAAACTATGCCCCAGGTTCTCTTCCACTTCCCCACATTGACTTGGCTTGGAGCAGTTCTTTTCCTCCTCTTGTGTTCTAGGTTATGAATATATTTTTCCCTAGAGTCGATAAAGTCTATTTCTTGTGTTTCAGTAATTTCATACCATTTCTGCCCTATTGCATTATAGCTGGCTGCTTTGTAATGGTTTTGTATTTTTTTTAAAGATTTTATTTATTTATTTGACAGAGAGCACATGTAGGCAGAGAGACAGGTAGAGAGAGAGGGGGAAGCAGGCTCCCGGCTGAGAAGAGAGCCCGATGCGGGGCTCGATCCCAGGACTCTGGGATCATGACCTGAGCCGAAGGCAGAGGCTTTAACCCACTGAGCCACCCAGGTGCCCCTGGTTTTGTATTTTTTTCTTAATGATACTTCTGTCACTTCATGTAAATTTAGTTGGGTGGAGAAGTGGATGCCTATGTTTGTTTCAACAGTTTGATTCAATTTGCCATCTATTTTATTTCTTCACTATAACAAAACAACTTTTATGTAAGTGAATATTAAAGTTGTAGGACCTATGAAAATACATCTTACCAAAAAGTAATCATTTTTAAAGCTTTTATTTATTTATTTGATAGAGAAAGCATAAGCAGGGGGAGTGGCAGAGGGAGAGAAAGAAGCAGGGTCTCTGAGCAGGGACCCCAGGTGGGATTTGGGACCTTGGGATCAGGGACCTGAGCTGACGGCAGACGCTTTACTGACTGAGCCACCCAGGCATCCCACATAATAATTTTAAAACTCCATAATCAAACCACTCTGACAAACCACATGTGGATTTTTTTTTACTTTGTGGACATCATGAATTTGTTTATGTTACCCTCTGTCCCAGTTCTGTCTTAATTTATTCTTAATACCTTTGATTTTCTTTTCTTACATTATCTATAAACAGTATATATATATATACTCATATATATATATATATATATAACAGTATATATATATATATACTGTATGTCATTCCATGACCCTTCCTTATGAGAAAGTCTAAACTGGTTGGTCCAATATCCAGCTTACTCATGGTATGAATATTGGGTCCCTCCAGCATGTTTCTCTTACTCAGTGTTCTTGGCACAATAAACTTGTGGTTTTATGAATCTATCATGCATTGCTTGGAATACTTGTCTCCTGTTCCCTTATTTAATCCCTCCCAGTGTACTAGGAGTGGGCTTGCTTTTCACCTACTGGAGGCCTTCCCCACCCTGCTTGCAGTCTTCTAGGCTGTGTACCCTGGCTGGCGTGTGTGTTCCTTTAGCCCCTGGGCACTCTCTGTCCGAGTACTCTCCTCATACTGAAATTGTAAGTACTACTAGACTGTAATGGAAGTTTGCCAAAGACAAGGGCTGCGTCTTATTTATATGTGTTATTAGCTTCTTGTCGGCTAGGCAATAAATGCATATTGGATGGCGGGGCAAATGTGAGAATAAAAGAAGAAGAAATAAATGACTGCATGTAAATGGGACCTATCTTAAATTTTTCTTGGAATAAAATTGGTTATAAATACATAGACGAAACTTTCTTTCCTTCATTTTGTATTATGCTCACTCGGTGCCATTGTTACAGGATGTCTGCAGCCAGCGACATAAGTGCTGCTGGAAACCTGTGCCGGATACTGATGTCCCTAGGTGCTTCTTCCCCAGGAACTGGGGCTATCAAGTCATCAGTAGGCAGAATGATACAAAGACAGGTGAGCATCACCTTGATGAGGTCCCAGGGAATCATTCTCTACGATTCAGATAAACTAACTGCAAAATAAAGTCTAAAAGCTTCCTCCCCCTCTCCCTTTTCCTCCCCCCCATCTCTAGGGTTTACAGTCCAGTTGAAAAAGTTGCCATTCCCATCTCTGTTTGGATATGATGTCAATGAGGCTGGCTTCACAGCTGAATATCAGACATCCAATCGCTTTCATTTTAAGGTCGGTTTGGTAGTTACCACTGAGTACATCTCTGAGGAAAGCAGTGTCCCTACACGGGGTTTAGATCCTTCTCCTTCTGCATAGAGGTGTAGAGGCAGAAGTTGTCTTTGTTCCCTTCGGCAGGAATTTCCCAATGGGATGTGTGGGCTGTTTTGTATTTTGTGGAGGACATGTGCTTGGGTGATTTTTGTCTCACAACTCAAGAAACACGGGATTAAGAATTAGAAACCATTTCCATTGGGGGCTGAGAGTGAGGATCCTTTCTAGCTCTACAAGGACATGGTTTCATCTGGAGTTGGTCTTTCTCTTTTTCTTCTGACAGATCAATGATATCAACAACAGACGCTATGAAGTCCCCCCTGAAATTATTAACCTGTCTGATAGGACTACCAATACCTCCAATTTGAACTATTATGTAGAGGTCATTGATAAGCCCTTCAGCATCAAAATAATGAGGACAAGCAACAAAAGAGTCTTGTGAGCTTTTCAACACTCTTTGTGTATCTTTGAATATACAGCCTCAATATCTTCAATCTGACTTAGTGAGGGTGTATGATGAGATAAGTATGACCTGGGAAAATGTTTGGACCTCAGAAAAATGTAACGTTTTTACTGTAAATCATTAACACTTGTTAACCTGTCATGATTGCGGAGCACAGCATACTAAATAATATGCTAGTGTGTTAAGTTAGATAAACGCACTTGCAGTTAATGTCTATTATGAAACAGGAAATTTTATTATTTTGGATTACCATTCACTTTAGAACTCAGCTTCATTGTTTATCATTCCAAGTTTTTATTCCCTGAGATGTGCCATGAAGAACCTAACAACAGCCTGGGCTTAAACCATAAATTGTGTAGGAGAAGTATAGGGATTCATGTGAATAAAACCTGTATTCAAGTTCTGGCACCAGCAAGTCACTGGTCAGCTTTGGGATGTGAGGCAAAGCATCTCACACCAGCTTCAGTTCCCACATCCATAGAAAGGGAAGGAGAATATCCAGTGTTGCTCTGTAAACGAAGCTATATTCATGAAGCATCCAGAGCAGGTCATGGGATGAAGTAGATGCCCAGCAAGTGTAAGGTCCCATCTGCTCTCTTCCCCTGGCCATCCAACTTGAGTTTCTGGTATCACATCTCCTCTAGAATGAAAGCATCAGAGATACCCTAGAAAGGCCTTCCAAGGTAGTATGAATGTGGATGAGAACACCTGAAACAACAGTTTTCAAAGTGAACAGGGAGAGCAGCGGGTGAGGTCCTGGCAGAGAGAGCTGTTTGGTGACTCCCACTCTTGCCCCATGGCCCAGATTGGACACGAGCATCGGGCCCCTGCAGTTCGCCCAGCAGTACCTGCAGCTGTCCTTCCGACTGCCCAGCACCGCTGTGTACGGGCTGGGGGAGCATGTGCACCAGGAGTACCGCCACAACATGACCTGGAAGACCTGGCCCATCTTCACTCGCGATGCCGCGCCCACCGAGGTGAGCTTCCCTTCCCCCTCCTACTGCTCATGGTAAGGAATCTCTTCTCTCCTTTCCAGAGAGTGACCTAGAGTCAGGCAACCTACAGAGTTCTATCCATATCTTATTTTGTCAAGTTAGATCCATTCATGCTGGATGATACTTGTTCTTGAGGTTTATAAACTCACAATCAGTAATATATCAATTTTTGGGGGTTTAGTTTTGTTTTTTCATTATTATTATTTCTTACTGAGGTATTGCTGACATACAACATTTTATTAGTTTCAGGTGTACAGCATCATGATTTGATATTTGTCTATATTGTGAAATGATCACCACAATAAGTCTAGTTAACATTTGTTACCACACTAGATACAGATTTTTTTTCCCTCATGATGAGACCTTTTTTAAAAATTCAACTAATTAACATATAATATTAGTTTCAGAGGTAGAGGTCAGTGATTCATCAGTAATATATCAATTTTTAAAAATATCCCACTTTTAAAGGAAAATATAATTCAATGACTATATGATGGCCTAATGTATATTAGAAAATCCTTCTGCAAAATAACTATGTTAGTCTTTAATAATTGGGTAGTATCTAAGTGAGAGCATCAGCCAGAACTACTCCCAGTAGAACTTAGTGGGAAAAAAAAATCCTCATTAGTATTATTCTAGGTCTTTGCTAGTTGAAGTATGTTCTGGAGACAGCAGTGTTGGCACCACTTGGGAGGTTGTTAGAAATGCAGAATCTCAGGTCAGAGCCCAGACCTTCTGAACCAGAATATGCACATTAATAAGATCTACAAGTGAACCGCATGTGCATTATGGTGGGTAAAGAGCTGGTCTAGAGCAGTGCCTTTCAACTTATCTATAGTGAAGGATCAGTTCCTTTCTCTCTCTCTCTCTTTTTCTTTTTAATCCTGGGGAAATGAAATAAAATTACTCAAAGACATATAAAATATAAGCTCAAGTTTTAGAGTGAACAGATACAAAATTACTCTTTTAAATTGCTCTAAAAGTTTCTGAACTCATTCTCTTGGGGTGTGTGTGTGTGTGTGTGTGTGTGTGTGTGTGTACTTTCCTTGCTGTTTTACAGCAAAGGGCGTGGGGAGGTACCAGTCCGTGGATAACACTTTGAGAAGCATTGCTTTGTAGAGCATGTCTTGAAGCCTTGATTGCACTGATGATGTTTCCCAAATCTGAGCAAAGGATGCAGGTTTGATGTACCTTGCAAGGGAGGGATGGGGCTGAGGTTTTGGAATTCATATTCCTTGGGAGATGAACAGATCAAGTAGTACATGAACTGGCCCACCCACCAGTATCTGATGCAATGAAGGGAACACACTTACCGAACCAAACAGAGTAGAGCAATACCAGCACATTCACTAAAGCACTTGCTCAAGGCCCCTGACAAACATGCAACCCTAACCATCGTACTAAGCTTGGCTCTCTAGAGCTGAAAATTCCTTGAGTTATGTAGTCACAGATTAGGTAGGTGTCCTTCCTTCCTTCCTTCTTTTATCCTTTCTTCCTTCCTTCCTCTCTCCCTCCCTCCATTTCCTTCCCTCCCACTCTCTCCATTTTCCTTTCTGCCTTTTTTCCCTCTCTTTTTCTATCTCTTTTTCACTCAAAGTAATAATCCACATTATCTCTTTTTATATCAGTGCTCATCACGGCCCTATGAAATGTTCAATATCTTTTTTAAAATTTTAAACTCATTTACTACTGAAGTACTATATATTAATTATAAAAAAATTAGAAAATACAGTTAGGCATAAAGAGGAGATACAAAATTTCTCATAATGACATCATCTTCTGCTAACATTTTATGTCTTTGCAGATATTTTCCAAATTTTGAAAAATAACGTGACCGAGATATAGTTTATATACTATAAAACTCACCTGTTTTAAGGGTACAATTCAGTGATTGCTTAGTACACTACTGAGTTGTGCAGCTATCACCGTAATCCAGTTTTAGAAGATTTTCATCACCCCACTAGGATCCCTCATACCTTTATAGACATAATCCCCCTTCCCACTCTGGTACCCACTTGAGTCCCAGGAAATCACTAATCTATTTTTTGTCTGTATAGATTTGACTTCTCAGGAGATTTCCTATAAGTGGAATCATGCAATATATGGTTGCTTTTGTGTCTTTTTCTTTCACTTAGCATCACATTTATGAGGTTTATGCATGTTGTAGCATGGATCAGTTTTTCATCTCTTATTATTACTAATCATATTCCATGGTATGTATTTTATTTCATTTATCAGTTGATGTTACCATTTCAATACCATTGTGATAGAATACTGAACTATGTCAAGTGTTGACCAAGTACATGTTATATGTGGCTCTTGATTTTATTTTAGGGTAAAGAAAACCATTTTTAACATGTACTACTATTGTTTGTTATCATCTTTCTTGACAGGGCATGATTAATCTGTATGGAGCTCACACATTCTTCCTGTGCCTTGAAGACACCAGCGGCTCCTCTTTTGGGGTGTTTCTGTTGAATAGTAATGCCATGGGTAGGAAGCATCTTTTTATCTCAACAGGAATACATTTTGGGATGTGGCTTTTATAAAAATGACTTTTATGACAAGATCAATGCTTAACAGAATGTGTATTTAACTTACAGTGCTTCTATATGGGAACTCAAAAGTAGCATACTCTTATAAATTCAGCTCATGCTGAAAGTTGTTTCTTTTTAAAAATTTTTTATTTATTTTTTAAATTTCTTTTCAGTGTTCCAGAATTCATGGTTTATGCACCACACCCAGTGCTTCATGCAATATGTGCCCTCCTTAATACCTACCACCAAGCTCGCCCAACTTCCCACCCCCTACCCCTCCAAAACCCTCAGTTTGTTTCTCAGAGTTCACAGTCTCTCATGGTTCATCTCCCCCTCCAATTTCTCCCAATTCCTTTCGCCTCTCCATCTCCCCGTGTCCTCCATGTTATTCCTTACGCTCTACAAATAAGCAAAGCCATATGATAATTGACTCTCTCTACTTGACTTATTTCACTCAGCATAATCTCTTCCAGTCCTATCCATGTTGATACAAAAGTTGGGTATTCATCCTTTCTGATGGAGGCATAATACTCCGTAGTATATATGGACCATATCTTCTTTATTCATTCGTCTGTTGAAGGGCATCTTGGTTCTTTACACAGTTTGGTGACTGTGGCCATTGCTGTTATGAACATTGGGGTATGGATGGCCCTTCTTTTCACTACATCTGTATCTTTGGGGTAAATACCCAGTAGTTCAATTGCAGGGTCATAGGGAAGCTCTATTTTTAATTTCTTAAGCAATCTCCACACTGTTTTCCAGAGTGGCTGCACCAACTTGCATTCCCACCAACAGTGTAAGAGGGTTCCCCTTTCTCCACATCCTCTCCAACCCCTGTTGTTTACCGTCTTGTTAACTTTGGCCATTCTAACTGGTAAAGGTGGTATCTCAAGGTGGTTTTGATTTGAATCTCCCTGATGGCTAATGATAATGAACATTTTTTTCATGTGTCTGTTAGCCATTTGTATGTCTTCATTGGAGAAGTATCTGTTCATATCTTCTGCCCATTTTTTGACGTGATTATCCGTTTTGTGTGTGTTGAGTTTGAGGAGTTCTTTATAGATCTTGGATATCAGCCTTTTGTCTGTAGTGTCATTTGCAAATGTCTTTTCCCATTCCATGGGTTGCCTCTTTGTTTTGTTGACTGTTTCTTTTGCTGTGCAGAAGCTTTTGATCTTGATGAAGTCCCAAAACTGAAAACTTCTTTGGGGTTCTCTTTTGATGCAGTATTTTCCATAATATTCTGTACATAATAAGATGCATTGACAGGTCCAAAAGATACTTGTAGATTTCAACACATAAACCAGGTTGTCTAAGCAACAAGGCTGTGTTCTATAAGCTCTTTCTCAGAGTTCATCCCTTCCCTACTCCAGAATCTTCTCCCTCACGCTTCTGGACTAGTGGCACCTTAATAAGGGCTTGTATTTATTTATTTATTTATTTATTTATTTATGTATTTATTTTGGTGAGTGGCTCATCTATAAAATTTTTAAAACCTTTCCATTATGTTAAATCACTCACAAATTCCAGACATTTGTATTGTAATACAACCAGATTAAAATAGAATTTGTTCTTAATTGAATTTAAGTAAAATAAAATAAAATTATAACAAAAAAATAGAATTGATTCTGCTTTCTCTTAAAAAAATCAATTCTTCATTAGTGTTTTACTCACTTAATATTATGATAAATTTCAGCAATCCAGAAAAAAAAGGAAACATGATTTTCATCTCTTACAAAATGAGACTGAAATTGTTTCGGATAACTCAGATATTAATATTCCAGAGAAAAGTATATTTGCAACCATGAAATTCTTATAACTCTCATTTTAATCCTTTCAGAGGTGACCCTGCAGCCTGCTCCTGCGATTACTTACCGCACAATTGGGGGCATCCTTGACTTTTACATATTCCTGGGAAATACTCCAGAACAAGTGATTCAGGAGTATCTGGAGGTATGGGCTTTGGCTTGAAGAGAGTTATAAATGGAAATGGAAACAGTGTTTTCTGTATCAGACATGGTGCTCAAAACAGTAGTTTTTAAATGTTTAGACATGTCTATATTTATTGTTTCAGCTCATTGGACGATCATTCATGCCTCCCTACTGGAGTCTTGGGTTCCAGCTTAGTCGCAGGAACTATGGTGGCATCAATGGGTTGAAGAAGGTTGTGGATCGAAATCGTGTAGCTCAGATCCCTTATGTAAGTTGGAACTTCTCTTAACATGTGTAAGGCACCACTTCCTATCTTTTAGTTTTTGCATCTGATTCAATGTATTAGGAAGAAATACAGAGAGGTGGATAGATAGATAGATATGTACATACATATGTAGACAGACAGACGAACAGGCATACTTAGGGTCAGAAATTTGCATGCTAAGTTACCTGTGTCATCACAGAAACAGCAGTTTATGGAGTCGGGTGCATATGGTTTTGAAGTTTGGCTTTACTTCTTTGCAAAGATTTAGCTTTACCTCTATCAGTGTTGGGCTAGTTAATTAGCATCTCTGAGACTTAATTCCCCTTTTATAAAATGAGAATGTTTTATATTCTCCAGTCCATTATATTCTACCAGTCCATTGGTGGACTGGTAGTGAGGAATGCCTTACACTAGGCATGGAAGGCAGGTAGTACAGAGGATGAACTCCATCCAAATTCATTGTTATTTTATGGAAGAAAACATCACCTGGGTGATATGGTTAACAAGAGCTGACGACTGTAAAAATGACTCACAGGAAGTGAGTTTTTCATAGTAACCTTGAACACTCCTTCCAGATCTGGCAGACACTAATTTTGAAAGCTCAGTGGCTGCCAAGTATTTATGATGTTCAGTGTCCACTAGTAAATAGATAATTATTAAGTATAGCCTACTTGATAAATTCCTCCAGGAGATGCAGAATGCCTTTAATGAAGTTATCAGAACAGTTTATTTGGGGCTAGATCTTTGGAACTGTGTTGCAAACATTTATTTGTTTAGCATGTGAAGGAAGAAGGTGCAGGTGGAAATGACTTTGGCCTGATCTCAGGATTTAACAATGTCCTCTCAGGGCAGCAAGGAGAGCAGGCAGGGAGATGACTCTTTCCGGGGAGAAAACACACCTGCTGTGGTGTTTTGCTATTAAGAGGAAATTGATCATGTGTTTCATTTAAATGCTCCCAAATCAATACCCACAAACACTCAATTCCAGGAGGGATCAGGCCAAAGTTTGCCCCATGGTTATTATTTTACAAGGTGCTTTCACAATCATGGTTAAACATCATTTATTGGTATTTTGTAAATATCGCTGCATAGTTGATAACTTTTCTAAGGTCACTACAACTAGCTAAATGGCAGGACCAGGATTCAAAAATAGTTCTTTTGATGACCTGTGATATTTATTTCAATCTATACCCTATATATATTTCAATCTAAACCCTGTACCTCTGGTGCGAAGGGCTTTTCTGAGGTGCTGCTCATTCATGAACAAAAGAGCTTTCCTTCCGCGGACTGGCTCTTTGCCACCATGTGGGAGTGGAGGCACCTGAGTACTGACTGCCTAGTGTTAGAACAGGTGTGCTGTATTGGCAAGAGGCCACCAGCTTCCAGGCATGGAAGCTAGAACCTTCTAGACACATGAGGAACATTTTCTTTGAAGACCTTCAGATGTTCTTAAAGTTGTGGCAGTTTGGAAAAAAGAGCACCTGGACTCAAAGATCCTATCACGAAAGCCCCAGTTGACCCCACCCACCCATGCATATGACCTCGGGAAATGTCAGTCAACCCCTTCACATTTCAGTCTTCTCACCAAGAATGACACCTGCTCCTCACAGATTGGTATGCAAACACTAAAGTAATCTATGTATGAGACTTTGGTGAATTAAAGCTCCGCCCCTCTGTTGTTTATCTTTGTGAGTTATTATTCTAACAGTTCTATAGAGCAAGAAGACTGTTTTCTCCTCTTATGATATATTCTAGCTTAATGTTTAGGGTCCGAGCTAGCACATAGTTACATCATTACTCATATACTCACCCAAACAGATATTTAAAGAGCACCTGTTTTATGTCCAGCATCCAAGCTCTCATGTTGCAGGAATGAATAAGACACAGTCCCTACCCTCAACTTCCTCCCAATACCTCATGACATGCATCTGTCAGGATAAAGTAAAAAAGCTGCAACCTAAGAGTGCCCGCATCTTTCAGAAGGGGCTTATTCTAGGAGGTAGCCAAGTCCTGGAAGTTCAAGGACCATTTAGAATTATGGCTTCAGGGGCACCTGGGTGGCTCAGTAGGTTAAGCTTCTGCCTTTGGCTCAGGTCCTGATCTCAGGGTCCTGGGATCAATCCCTGTGTCAGGCTCAGTTTCTCCCTCCGCTCCTCCCCCTGCTCATGCTCTCTCTCTCTCTCTAAGTGAATAGAATCTTAAGGAAAGAGGAAGGAAGAAAAGAAAGAAATATGGCTTCAGTTTTAGTGAGCAAGAACCAGAGCTATGATACCTTCAGTTAGCACAGTGATATTTCCTAGGTTCTAACTGGCTGGCATTATCTTTCAGGATGTCCAGTACTCTGACATAGACTACATGGATGGAAATAAGGATTTTACTACTGATGAACAGGCTTTCCCTAATCTCACAAATTTTATCAACGACTTACATAAACAAGGACTGAAATATGTAATCATTATGGTATGTTCAAACAAGTCTGTTGCCTCATTTTCTCTTTCAAAGTACCAAAGAAAGTGATAAAAATAATATTTGTTATCATATTTATTTATTAGAATCCCGGCATCTTAAATAACTCTGACTACCAGCCCTATACGAGTGGAAGCCACAAGAGAGTATGGATCTTGGGGGACAATGGTTTTGTCATTGGGCAGGTAATTTTGCAAGGGATCAATAAATTACAGTCATTTGGGGAAGTCTGTACTTTTGTTATGAAAGTAAGTAGAAGGCGTGTTGTAGTATCATTATTACTGATTTCATGGTTTTAGAGACTTCTTTTATTATTATTTTTAAAACAGTAGATGTAATAGTAAAATGATTAAAATGCTGAAGGATTTTTTAAAAAATTGAAATATATTTGACATATGACATTGTGTAAACTTAAGATGTACAGCATGTTAATTTGATACATTTGTATATTGCAATGATTCTCATTGTGGCGAGAGCACTTCTACCGTATCACATAATTATCATTTCTTTTTTTGTGATGGGAAATATTAATGTCTAGTCTCTACAAAGCTAGCCCCTCACCTTTGGACTATAGATATTTGAGAAGCAATGTAGTGTAAGAAAAAAATTCATTTATTCTTCAAGTCCTTCTGCCTCTCAATTTCTCTCTTTCCCAAGACAATATGTTTGGCTACAATAATGTAACAGGAGGCTCATAGTCTAACATGAAACCTTTCTCAGCTAATGTAGTTTTATTTTAAATGAGATTTATAGAGCCCAGCCTTTATGCAGGCATTGGAGTAGGCTGATTAGAAGCCTAATTTCCAGTGTACTTTACATCAATTCATGGAGGCAACTTTCTATTCCAGTTACATATAGGGTCAGCCCTAGCTGGTTGGATTATGTGACATTTATGAAAACTGATACTTAATCTGAGAGTTTATGTGGCTACAAGTTGTGCTGCCCCTGGGCAGTTTACTTTTCAAAGCTGTGTTTTCAGGTTTATCCATGCCCCTTAGTCTAACTGCTCACTTAATTCCTATCATTGATTTTATTTATAATACTTAATTCTATTTATTTGTTTTTCATTGAGTCTAACCTTCTATGAAACAGTAGTTTCCTTCCTTCCCCAAACCAATGCTTTGATTTTATTGTTTTATTTGAAGTGAATTTCTAAAAAAAATCAGACCAGTATTCATATATAAGTACAAAATCAGAGCCCATGGTCACATAAACATGATTTTGATTATCTAAAAAGTAGATTATCCAAACCTGTGAGTCATTTCAGTAGTACTCATATTTGAGTGGTACACAATTGGTAATTTGTATATAATTACAAGAATTTAATTAGTTGCCTCCATTGACCTACAAATAACATCAAACATTTGATCTGAGATGTTGGCAGAGGTAGAAGTCTTGGAGGTGGGTGGAGGTTTATTACAAAGGTGTTTGGGGGGTGCCTGGGTGGCTCAGGTGTTTAAGCATTCGACTTAGGTCATGATCTCAGGGCTGTGAGATTGAGCCCCCCATCGGACTCTGAGCTGAGCCTGGAGCCTGCTTAAGATTCTCTCTCTCCCTCTCCTGACCCTCCTCCCACCCCAACTCATACTCTCCCTCTCTCTAAAATAAACAAAAAATAAATAAATAAATAAATATATTTGGTTGGAATGAAATTTGCTGGGCCTACTCTAGATAATGTTGCTGCCTATTTTTCTATAGGCACACTGCCTATTTCCTAAGTTCAAAATTACCTCTAATTATTTGGTGTCCTATCACCTAACACAAGAGACCAGGAGTTCAATCCACTGAAACTGAGAATTTTAAGATCTTATGTTGAGTTTTAAGAAGTCTCTGCAACATATAAAAACATATATATGTAATATTATTATAAAATATATATAATATATGACACATAATATATATTACTATATAGAGAATATATATTTTATATATATAATATATATATAACCTAATGACAACTTATAAGTTTGTTGGGAACATAAATAAGAATGTAAGCAAAAAAGCTTGCATCCTATCCATTCAGAGTTTTCAGTAATTTGGCTGTAAGTTTCTATCTTTGCACTATTTATGGAAAATGTTAAAAGCAACATCGGTAGGAACAGATTAGGAAGAAAAGAGAGGATAAGAAATACTGGACCCGAGTAAGAAGCACAAAATTCATTTCACCATTTAAAACAGATAATTTCTCTATCTAAATCAAATGTATCATTTATAAACATCATTATTCAAAGTGGGTTTAAATGACCTTTAATTACACATTAAGTGAATCTAGTCATTCTCTCCTAAAATCTTACCCAGTTAGACGGATGAGTGTTTTTAGACTCTGCTCCTAGCTGGTCTGACATCATGAAATTTTATTTTTATTTATTTATTTATTTATTTATTTATTTATTTATTTATTTTTATTTGTTTATTTTCAGCGTAACAGTATTCATTGTTTTTGCACCACGCCCAGTGCTCCATGCAGTACGTGCCCTCCCTATTACCCACCACCTGGTTCCTCAACCTCCCACCCCCCCGCCCCTTCAAAACCCTCTGGTTGTTTTTCAGAGTCCATAGTCTCTCATGGTTCATCTCCCCTTCCACTTTCCCTCAACTGTTTTTATGTTTTCATTGAAAAAAGACATCTGATGGCTTCTCATGTATTTAATTGGCTGTTTTTCCTTTCCTTTTGGCTTCTTTTGGTTCCTTGCATCTAGTTTACTATTTAGTTTGGGGGGAAATTTTGATTCTGAAATGATAAGATGCCTGGGGCTCCTGGTGGCAGAAGCCGTAGCAGCAATGAATGTGTCATGGTCCTCAGGCAAACCCATTGCCACTGCCTTCTTCTTTGTTCTCTAGGGATACCCCGGATGGACAGTGTTTCCTGATTATAGTAATCCGATTTGCACTCAGTGGTGGACGGAGCAGTTCAGTGAATTTCATAAAACTCTCGAGTTTGATGGAGTATGGATTGTAAGTGTTATTCTGGAATCAAACTTCTTTTGGAAACGGATAGTCCAAGATTTGAGAATGAGCTTTGACCCTGATCTGTAACAAAATAGTTTCCTTGACATAGTGGTATTTAAAATCATTTTACTTAATGCAGAACTTATATGCAGTAAAACAGACCCCTCAAAACCCCAGATTTTAATTCTGGATCTGCCACCAACTGATTATTTCTTTTTTGAGAAAGTCCTTTATTTTCCCAGAGTCTCAACTTCTTCCTCCCTTAACTGTCCTTCAACTGTGTAATGAGCGGCTGTCACACCGGTTCATTAAAATTTAAAGTCAATCAGAACAATTTAATGAATCCCTTTTATTTTGTAGGTAAGGTATTTCTTTGAAATTTGGAAATTTGGAAATTTGAGATATTTCTTTGAAATTTGGAAAATTATCTCCGTTAGCAAGATTAAGCATCACCTATTTTTAATCCATTTTAAAGAGACAGATTTGGTTTCTGTTATATCTTCTTGCCCCTCACTGAGTGGAATAAAAAACAGGGGGAATTATAAAACGGAAATACTCCTCTGTCTTAGGTTCTTTCGAACAGCACTGAAACATTAACAGCTACATAAAACTCACATTATTCATAAGGTAAGAATCAGCCTGTGGAAATGGTATCGCTTAATTAGCTAATTGAGATTACTATATAAAAGGTAAAATGTGCCCGAGAGCACTTTGGGTTGGAGGGCACCTTCGACACAACCCAATCCAAAAGATGAAACAGAGGGCAAGAAGATTTAGGCAGATTACTCAAGATCCCAGTCAATAAGAGGTCACAGACGTGGGGTTTCCAGTTCGGTAAACCTTCCTGGACGACTAACCCTGCATCTGTAACCAACCCTTCCCCTTGTCCCTTTTGTGTGTCGTTGAAGGAAATGGATGAAGTATCCAGCTTTCTCCACGGTTCCGATCGCGAGTGTGAATATAATACCTTCAACTTTCCTCCTTTTACTCCCCGTAAGTTGTCACAAGATACACTTAGAGCACACTCCACAGCACTCCACGTGGCCTAGAACGGTCTCGGTTCCCAGGGCAGGGGGTCTGTGGACACGCTGGCGGCTCCCCTACCAAAGCCCTTCCTGCGCGCACCGGGGCCTCCGGCCACCTGCTGACCGCTGGAACCGAGGGCGAGCAGGTGGTGTGCGCGCCTCCCCCAAAGGCCCCGCGTCCTCCCATCCTGTTTGTGGTCTCCAAACCTCTCAGGCAAATGGTTTCGGTTTTCAACTTTATGAGAATTCCAGAATACTGTAAGGTCCAAACCACCTTCCAGTGAAGTAACTCTGTAATTTTGTGAACTTTTTTTTTCCTCATTAGCCACAATTTAAAATATTCATTGTTCCTTTTAGTTTCTTCTTAATTTAAGTCTCATTCTTAGACTTTCCAGTCCTGATTTCAAAAGTGTGTATGTGTGTGAAACAGTAACGGATAGATTGTGCTGTGGAAACACGTGAACCCCAGTATCTCAGTGGATTAACACCATAGTTTATTTTTGGCTCATCTACTCCAGCGTGAGATGCATGGCTCTCATCCCCGCAGTGGCTCAGGGATCTTGTTGGTTCCATGGTTTGGTTCTCCGTCTCAGAGTCCTTTGTTTACAGCTTCCTGGGCGAAGGAGAGAGAAGGTGGAGGAGTGTTACTGGCAGGCCTCTAAGTTGGGTGTGTTCAATTTGCTCGCATTTCTTTGCTCAGAATCCAATCACTTATTCTCAGTTTAACCTTGAGCGAAAGTGTGAAATATAATCTTAACTCCCCCAGGAAGAGAACACAGCCTTGGTGAGCATCTGGCTTGTCGCTGCCAGTTAATTCTGGTTTGTCCACTTCACCTGAACCTTGGGCCGTAGGTGACCTGTTTCTTTAGCCCCTTTTGGTCTCCAGAGGAGTGGAGAACTTTTTAAGGAGGAATCTTGGCTTGGAACCATTTAATTTCTTGTAAAATCTACTGTTTGCTTGTCTGCTTATTCCTCATTCTTCTCTCCTCAGTCCGTGACCCCCTTCCCCATTTCCCCCCCTAGGGATCACTTTACCACGTTTCCCTTTTAATCTGTTAATCTTCTTCTTAGAGAGAGCCAAGTTTTTTGTTTTTTTGTGTGTGGCTTTTTTTTTTTTTTTTCTGTAGAAAACTGCAGTCTCATCCCCTTCTGCCTGCTTCTGGCAAGCACTTCACACCCCAGGTCCCAGCATTTCAGTCTGTGCTAGCCAGGACCTTCTAGGGGCTCTGCTGTGATCTCACCTTTTCAGGATTAGACAGTACAATTAGCATGATAAAGACTTATATCACCTTTGACCCTGGAACAATTTTAGTGTTTTTTGCTTATCATGGAAGTGGTTGTGAGTCTCATTCCACAAACCAAGCTCTGTCGAAACTATAAATTTCATAATGTTTTATCATTCAACTTTGTTTCTGATTAAGTTGGCTGGTGAGATTCTGTTGGACTAGTAGGAAAAAGTCAACATCAGGGTTTCCTGGTTCCTCTACTTTCTGGAACTGGGCTTCATACTGAGGCCCTATATCGATGGCAAGGCTTGATGAAGGGGAGCTGATGTGGTGCCCAGCTATAGGTCCAGAAGGATGAGAAGGAAAGAATGAGATTCTAGGCTACAAGGCAGAAAATATTGAGCGTTTTAGGTATGAAAAGAGAAAATAATGGTCAGACAGTGGTGATTTTAGAAGCAGGATCTGGGTTCTTATATATGGAACCACCTAAGTCTCATATCTCATTTCTTTCTTTTTCTTTTTTTATGAGAGATCACAAGTAGGCAGAGAGGCAGGCAGAGAGAGAGAGAGAGAGAGAAGCAGGCTCCCTGCTGAGCAGAGAGCCTGACTCAGGGCTTGATCCCAAGACCCTGAGATCATGACCTAGGCCGAAGGCAGAGGCTTAACCCACTGAGCCTCCCAAGGGCCCCTCAAATCTCATTTCTAAAAAAAAAAAACAAAAAAACAATACCTAACTGGGGTTGAATGCCTATAACGGAAGAGTAAAAGTATTTCCTTCCCACTGCCTTCATCTCTGTTCCTTACACAATTCTTCTTGATCAAATATGTGTAGAGAAATGTGCTGCTTTATTTATATTTCATTTCGGGCCAAATTCCCATTGCTCTCCGCTCACTTCCCAGTTGCCTCCACCCAGCACCATGTTTTATGGGCTCCAAGGGAATGCACCTTAATTTTAACGATCTGTCTTAGAGTGGGGCTTAGTGTGGGTCCCAGATAGGATGTAGCATTTAGGACAGAATTTAAAACCGGAATGGATTTTGTCAGGTGGAGATTGAGTGGGAAGGTACAATAACTGGGAAGCAAATAATTGGGTCATTATTTTGTTAGAGCTGATTGACAGGAAAGTGCTTCACGGATGACTGTTTCCTCATAGGAATTCTGGACCGCTTGCTTTTTGCAAGAACCCTGTGCATGGATGCAGAATTTCGGTGGGGTCTTCATTATGATGTCCACAGTTTGTATGGCTACTCCATGGCAAAAGCGACAGACTTGTAAGCACTTGGTTTTCGCCAATTTCTGTGTAGGGGAGGTGGGAGGCAGAGGGTTTTGTGTATCTTCCATAAGTATGTTTTTCAAATATATTTTGTAGTTGTAAGTTATGCAACTCAGATCTTAGAGGGTACTGAGGAGCTCTTCTCAGAGAGCCCCTTGGTGCCCGTGTGAAATTAGTTTTGATTGGCTTGTGACTAGGGGACCTTCCGTAGATACTGGTAGGCAACAATGTGCAACGTATTTAGAGCCCCCAGCTGGAAGCCAGTCTTGTTACCAAACCACTCCAGGGTTGCCTGATTTGGCAAAAGAAAATATAGGACCCAGTTAAATTTGTAGTGGACATATTTACACTAAAAAGTATGTATTGTTTACATTAAATTCAAGTTTGCCGGAGTGTCCCTTGTCTACCTGGCAGGGCTACCCACACCCTCCTGGCGTCTCTCCTCACTGGCTGCCCCAGGCTCCCTCTCAGTTCTCCTGTCTGCAAACATACACTTATCTTTAAAAACCTCTTTTCAGATGTTCTAGAAACCTTCCTGTCAGTTCTAGGAAAAGATTATTTCCCTTTTTTTATGTTACCTTTGTTTGTATTAAAATATACTCGATATACAAAAATCTTGTATTATAACATTTAGGCAATCCCCTCCTTTTTTTTTCTTGCTGGACTGCAAGTGAGGGAAAAGTTGTCCCTGTAACTTCAGCCTGAGGAATAGCATGTGTACTTAAGGCGTGTGTTGCACAGCTGCCTGGCCTGAGGTAGAGACGTCAGGAAGGACCTGCAGGGGATGGGTGAGTTGGAGGCAGGAACCACCCCTGTTTTGTTCTCCAGCACTGTTTTGCCTTCCTGACTTTGTATTATGTGGGATTGTCCAGGTGAGAGAGTGTCCTTGTCTAATAAATGCAAAAGTTTTGATCTCCATAAAAGAAACTTCAAGAAGAAGGACACATGTTTCTGATCTTGTTATCCTCTCTTTTCTGACCTCTGTCTCTCTCACTCTGCCTTTCCTGGGAAATAAGCTCTAAGAATAAGGCTCAGTTACCTCAACTTTGAAACTAGAGGCTTGGATGAATGTTTCCCATAGTTCCTTCTTATTCCAATCTATTTCAACTCTAAAATGCTTCTATCTAAGAATGGAGGGCGGGAGGGAGAGTGGTTACAGCCTCGGGTGAGAAAGGATGGGCTGGAGGAGGGAAAGAGAGTTGCAAGTTACTTTATTGCTTGTGTCTCCATGTAATAAAAGTGCTGTAAGATTGTGATGGGGTTGGTTAAGGTTAACATAATCTAATAGCTATGATTAACAGTTAAAAGATAACTAAGATGGAGAAGGTTAAGTGCCCTTCTAAGCTCTCTGGGTCAGATAGAATGACCTAAGTTCCCAGAGAATAGTGGGGATAAGTGGAACTTGGCCTCTGAACAGGGTGCCAAGTTGCAAAAAAACAAAAAACAAACAAACAAAAAAAACCCCAAATATGTGTTTTGTTCAGTGGGATCTGAGTACCAGCAACATTTAAGCCATAGATCTGATTGGTATTTGGCTCAACCTTCCTGGAAGTATTGTCTGGGACAGTGGTTACCCTAAGAAGGTACTTCTCCCTTTGAGCTGAAAGTGGAAAGACCAGATCCCCTCAGAGATCGGGACCAATGATAAGCCAGCCAGACCTGAGGGACAGAAAAGAGAGACTTGAGGATCTCTGAATAAGATTGTTTCTCTACTCTGGAAAACAGAGACTTATCTAATCGGTGGTACCATAAAGGTCTGCCTCTACATAAACCTGTAACCTCAGATAACTTTATCCACTTTTCGGTTTCACTCTGTACAACCTGAATGTGTTTCTTTCATGGTCGGTGATTACAGAGTGCTATAAACCCTCTAGCCAATGGTAATAAAGGCAAAGTACCTGCTTGTTGAGATCAAAGACATGAGGGTAGGAGTTGAAGAGTGAGTGTTCTCCTTTATGCTGCCTTTATTTTTTGGTCATTAAATTGTCAGAAGGGAAGACTTCATGCTTTCAAACCCATCCTCTCTTTCAGAATTTTCTGCCTTTTGCCATTCTTTCATGTTGCCATTATAGACTCCAAATAAGGTAGTACTCAGGAGTATGAAGTTGGGTGAGCATTGTTGGCTAGGACAGTGTCTGTGAGAGACTGGCCAGGGTCTGGGGATATACTTGTCTCAAGCACGGACTGAAAGGAAAGATAGAAGCAGCAATTGTGGTTCAGGTATCACCATCCCATTGTTGTAATTTTGTTTAATTTCAGATCGCTAAAGGAAGGTATGAGCTGCTGCTTAGCATGGAAGGGGAAAGAAAGGAGAGGCATTTCAGGAAAGTGCTTATGCAAAAGAATATTCAGAATAAACGCTAAGCAAGAAAACTTATATCTTACTGTGTTGTTACCCCACCTCACATCCCCTCTCTCCTGAAGTAATTGTCTTTCTGAATTTCATGTTCTCAATCCCTTTGCTTAATCTTTTATAGAGTCTTATTTGATATATGATATTTTGTTTGTAGTACAATGAAAATAATATTTTATATTTTAATTGCATTCAACTTTATAAAGTCTCTTTTGAGACTTACTCAATTAAAATTATTATTATTTTGTATAGATTAAGATTTCCCAACATGGAGAATTGCTAATAATAAGTTCTAAAGCTTTAGAGGAACCCAGCTGCTTAGAACCCAGCTGGTGTACAAACTGTTCCAGCAGAGGCTTCAGAGTTCCAGCCTGAGCTGGTGTTGTGCTAGACAGGATTGATTATAGAGGGGCAGCAAGACATGGAGACAAGGGACACTGGAAAAGCTTTGTCTAGGTGGAAAAGATGGAGTCAAGAACTCAAGACATGGCCACAATGAATTGTTGATCAAAAGGGCCAGAACACAGTCAGATCCAATAAGAGAAAGAGAGGCCAGGAGCATAAAGACATTTTTGGGGGGACTAGACGGTAGAGGTTTGGACTATCTTATATGAAGTCTGAAACCTTATTCAGAAGTGGGAAAGAAGCTCCTAAAAATACTAAATCTTAAATATAAGATACTAAAAAAAGTACTAAATCTTAAAAATACTAGATAGTGGGCATTAAGGAGGGCACATGGTGTAATGAGCACTGGGTGTTTAATGCAACTGGTGAATAACTCAACTCTCCATCTGAAAATAATGATACACTCTATGTTAATTGAATTTAAATAAAATAAGATAATAAAAAATGCGAAACAAATTCGCTCACCTAGTTTATGGAGTCCTGATGTTTTTTCTGTTTGGTTGGAAAGCCCATTGCTCCCCTTGGGTACAGGTGAGTCCTAGATATTCACAGCTCACTTCACATTCAATAGATTGTATTCCTTTTCAGGGCCATGAGGAATATCTTCCCCAACAAAAGTAACTTGATCTTATCCCGTTCTACTTTTGCTGGATCTGGCAAATACGCTGCACATTGGTTGGGGGACAATGCAGCCACATGGGATGATATCCGATGGTCCATCCCTAGTATCCTTGAGTTCAACCTGTTTGGTATCCCCATGGTGAGTTTTACTCTCAACAAGGAACTTTTACCTTTTGTTCTTCGGCATTCTTTCCTTTATTAGTCTTTTGCGATGTTAAAAACCAAGGGCATTTATGTCTCCCTGTGGTATGTATTAGAAAATCCATTTTTATATGTGGCATGAACCGTCTTTTGAGGATAGAATGGTAAAACATTATTGTTGGGTAGTTGTCCATGGAGTCTTTGAAGTCAGCATGGAGACACCGTAAGTAAAATATGTGAGCATCCCAGAAAATTCCATTAGCAAAGCATCAGTGAATAACAAAGTGTGAAATTGGGAACTGAACATTGAAATGAGCTCTCGTCAGCTGATTCATCATGCACATTTGTTGCTTTTGTACCTTTGGCTGGCTCTGAAAGTCTGGGACCTCTGTCAGCATAGAATGATGGGAATTAGATTTTCCCCCTTTACCACATAGGAATACGGTCAATGCTTGTGGTATTATCACTGACCATTGTCTTTCGTATGTGTGCTAATTCTCCAGGTAGGTGCCAACATCTGTGGTTACACCAAAAATGCCACAGAGGAGCTCTGTACAAGATGGATGCAGCTTGGAGCATTTTATCCACTCTCGAGGAATCACAACGGGCCTGGGTTCAGGGTAAGATCCCCAAGAGAAGCAATGGAAACTTCTTGGATTGTCTAAAGTACTTGTTCTCAAAAAGGATTGAAAAAAAAAAAAAAAAACCATACATCTTGGCCATTAGTACAAAAGGAGAACAGATAAATTTTGGGTCATAGACCTAAAGAGCAGAGTATTGGGATAAGGGTTCATGGCATGTATGTATGTATCAAATGATTTTATTGCGATTTATATTGATTTTCTTAACTCACCGATGAAGGTGAGGAGGGTTGCTAGAATTTCAGTGGTGCCGCTATCACTTCTTTGACCATCTGTGTCAGATGGGACAGGTGGAGTGCATTGGTATTTTACCTCGAACTATACAAGGGAAACCACTTCTAGTACGGAGGAGCAAGGAGGGATGATTTAGGCAGTGGCAGGCTAGGGATCTGAAGATTTTTTTCACCTTGTTACACCAGTCTATCTTTCTATGAATGATTTGTGAGACCCTGCCCTCCTTCCAAAATCTTTAGTTGTTTTTTTTTTTTTTTTTAATGGGTGAGTATATAGAAGTGGGCTCAGAACCCCTCTTAAGGAGATGTCTAGGACAATTGCAGGAGCAAGTAAGGTGGAATGTCCTTTACTTTAATGAAGTAATCTGCTTTGGGAGTGTTTCAGAATTGAGTAGGTTAGCTCTTAATAGGCTCAATGAGGTAGCTTACTGATGATCATTTTAGCTGCCCTTCTTGGCTTTGTCTCTAACATGGGAAAGATTTACAACCAAATCACCAAAGTATTTTATCCCCAGACTGTCTTAGCCATTTACGAGCTGGAGAGAGTTGGGTTATTTCTGAACTTCTAAACTGGTGGCTGGGAGCAGGTTTGGCAGATTGCCTTCCCCTTGAGATGGCCTGGAAGGAGTTAAATAAGAACATTCAGACCACCTAGCTTGCTAAGTTTCAGTCCTTGTTTTCCTCTCCCTCCACAAATGCTGTGCAACAGAATGACAATGAGAGCCACACATTGAGTTTAAATGTAAATTTAAAAAGTAAAAAGAAACAGAAGCAATCATTTTAAGTATATTGTATGTAAATTAGTATGTCCATAACATGATCATTTCAACCTGTTTAATACAAAATATTATCAATGAGATATTTTATATTCTTTTCTTTCTATTAAGTCTTCAAAATTCAAGTGCAAGTTACACTTACAGCAGATTTCAGTGTGGACACTAAATTTTCAGCAGCTGGAGTGCAATAAAACAAAACAATAAAGTTATATTTAATGGAAAATATTTTATTTACAAGTATTTTATTTTTATTCTTCATTTTATTTAAACATAGTTCTTTAAAAATTTCAGTTTTTAGGATTATATTTAAATGAACTAAAGTCAAGTAAAATGAAAAGTTCAGTTCCTCTCTCTTACTAACTACATCTCAAGTGTGCAGGAGCTCCCCGTGGTATGAGGCCACCATAGTGGACAGTGCAGCTCTACACATTCTTGGTTGGAGACCTGAGTGATGGAGGACGTGGAATGATATTTTCATTGGTGTTTGGCCTCAGGGTTTTCGTGAGCCCTACATTGGAGGCATACAGCGGTCTCCTGCAGTAGGGAGGATTTCCTCCTTTGGAGGGAGGAAATGAGCATCTTTAGGAACAAAAGAAAGGAATAAATTTAGGTAATTTTCTCTAAAATTCAGTCCCAGCAATAGAGTGCAGGATGACAGATCTCAATATGACATACATCATCTTTCTCATCTTACAGATTACAAGGAAAATGGGCAAAATGAGACCCATCATTAATGGAAAAGTTCTGTTTCTGTGTCCAAAGAAAATTAGATTTCCCTTCTAGAGGGCTATTTCTTTGCTCTCGGATAAAGTCATGATTTCTTTGCACATTGTATATTGAAGAAAAAATAGAGGTCACTGTTTCTGGGGCAGAGAAAAGAAAACAAATATCGACGGTGAACACATTACAGACAAAACTACATATAAATTTCAAAATTGTAAATTCATAAAATTGCATGGAAAGGAGAAGATGAATTATAGATCATGGTGCTAGGCAATGCAGCCTAAGGCAGTCGGTTTCAAATTCAAATTCAAATTCTTTCTACTGGTTGTACAACTTATTGCTATTTTTATTAGCCGAATGGAGTATTATGAGAAACCTCAATATACAACAAATAAGATCCGCTAAGAAGGGAGCAGGGGCCACTGTAACCCCTTTATCTCCATGGCAACCTCCTGGGTTTTTTTTTTTTTTTTCATTGATTTATATTTAGAGAGAGGGAAAATGTGTGTGAGAGGGGCAGAGAGGGAGAGAGAGAGAGAATCCCAAGCAGACTCCACGTTGAATGCAGAGCCCAACTTGGGACTCAATTTCACAACAATGAGATCGTGACCAGAGCCCAAACCAAGAGTCTGATGCTTAACTGACTTCACCACCCAGGTGCCCCGCCCCCACCATGGCCTTCTTTATCAATATGAAGATATGAAGCAGCTTGAGGCTGCTTCTTTATCAATATGAAGATATGAAGCAGCTTGAGGCTGCCGTCAACTGGGATCAGAAGACACATGTCAAATTTAAGCTCTGTTACCTGCTTGCAGTTTACATGGGAGAATCATGTAGTCTTTGATATACTGTTTTTTCATCTATAAAAATCAAGAAACAGTAGCAAGATCGTTTTAGTTTTGGAAATGCTTTGATATCTTCCAAGTTAGAGAACATCGCTTCTGAGAAAGCCTCTTATCATAATGGAAAAAACTTTTTTTTTTTTAATCATTCAAGGGAATATCTATTTTTTTTCTTTTTTTAATTAAATTTATTTATTTATTTTTTCAGCATAACAGTATTCATTGTTTTTGCACAACACCCAGTGCTCCATGCAATACGTGCCCTCCCTATTACCCACCACCTGGTTCCCCCAACCTCCCACCCCCGCCCCTTCAAAACCCTCAGGTTGTTTCTCAGAGTCCATAGTCTCTCATGGTTCACCTCCCCTTCCAATTTCCCTCAACTTCCTTCTCCTCTCCATCTCCCAATGTTGTCCATGTCATCTGTTATGCTCCACAAATAAGTGAAACCATATGATACTTGACTCTCTCCGCTTGACTCATTTCACTCAGCATAATCACTTCCAGTCCCGTCCATGTTGCTACAAAAGTTGGGCATTCATCCTTTCATTTTTTTTTTTTATAAACATATAATGTATTTTTATCCCCAGGGGTACAGGTCTGTGAATCACCAGGTTTACACACTTCACAGCACTCACGATAGCACATACCCTCCCCAATGTCCATAACGCACTCCCCCTCTCCCAACCCCACCTCCCCCCAGAAACCTCCAGTTTGTTTTGTGTGATTAAGAGTCATTTATGGTTTGTCTCCCTCCCAATCCCATCTTGTTTCAGTTATTCTTCTCCTATCCCCCTAACCCCCCATGTTGCATCTCTACGTCCTCATATCAGGGAGATCATATGATAGTTGTCTTTCTCCGATTGACTTATTTCACTAAGCATGATACCCTCTAGTTCCATCCACGTCATGGCAAATGGTAATATTTCATTTCTTTTGATGGCTGCATAGTATTCCATTGTGTATATATACCACATCTCTTAATGGAACAAACTTTTAAGACACAATGGAAATATCTCATATTGGCTTCATTTTCTTCTAGGACCAGGATCCTGCTGCCTTTGGTGAACACTCTCTGTTGGTGAATTCCTCCAGATATTACCTGAACATCCGCTACACGCTGCTGCCCTACCTCTACACCCTTTTCTACCGAGCTCACTCCCGGGGGGACACTGTAGCGAGGCCCCTGGTGCATGAGTGAGTTTCCCGACCCACGAAGAATCCCTTTCAGAGCATTCATTCCCCTGGTCTTGTTCATGGTTGTTGCCACCTAGGGCGCAGTTGTCCTGTACTGGAGGCTTCATCTGCCTTCTCTGTTTTCCAGGTTCTACCAGGACCCAGCTACTTGGGGCATACATGAGCAGTTCCTATGGGGGCCTGGACTCCTCATCACACCTGTTTTATATGAGGTGTGTTTCTAATCTGAACAATGGGGTGGAATAATACATTTGTCCTCATGGTTCTATAGCTGAATAAGCTGAGTCTGGAGTATCTATGGCTGCATTTAAATATGAATATAAATATAAATATGGGGCACCTGGGTGGCTCAGTCAGTTAAGCATCTGCCTTTGGCTCAGTTCATGATCCCAGGGTCCTGGGATCGAGCCCCATGTCAGGTTTTCTACTCAGTGTGGAGTCTGCTTCTCTCTCTGCCCCTCACCCTGCTCATACTCTCTCTCTCTCTCTCTCCCACTAGATCTCTAAGCAAAACAATTTCTGTTTTGCAAAATTACCTTAAAACTTGTTTTCCTAAATATATGACCATGGATTGATAGGCTATAAATGCCTTGTGAGTTTGGGCTGGCCATCCCTCTGTGCTTCCTTTGGACCAGAGGACATGTGCTCTTGGGGTTGGGCTGGGAAAGGAGAAGAGTTGAGAGAGTATCAGGGAGGGAGGTCTGGGCAAGGGCAGGGCATTCTGGAGACCAGATATGAAGGACCACACGTACCCTTCCAAAGCGTGAGGGAGGAAGTGTGGGGGAGGGGTCAGGATGATGCCGATCACTTTATAAACACGGAGATTGCCAGAGTACTCATGTCAGAGGCCATCTCTCGGCAGGTGCTGCGAGTTGCAGCAGTCCTGCTGGAAGTTTCTCCTCGAGGCCTGGCTGTTTCAGTCTCTTCCCACCTGTCAGATTACACAAGTAACTCAGTGAACGAAATTTCTCTGCTTCTCTTAGAAAGTTCAGGAGCTTAGAAACTTACTTTCTAGGCAGAGCTGTGCTTTGGGTAAACTGCCCGACTTTTTTGAGTATCTGTATTCGTACCTGTAGAATGGGATGGTCCTAACCACCTCTCAGGATTGTTCAGACGAACACGTGCAAGCACACATGAGGTAGGTATTGTGTAAACTGTAAGAGACATGCTGATGTTGCTCAATATTGGTGTTTCCCTAGGGTGTGGACCGAGTGAAAGCATACATACCGGACGCCGTCTGGTACGACTATGAGACAGTAAGTAAGGCAGCCCCGCTTGCATCAGAGACCAGCCTCTAGCAGAGGCCAATTCTAAGGCAGGCGTCCTGGGAGCTTGGGGTAGGATAATAGCTCAACATTTTACATTTGGTTGATAGAAGATACTTTTCTGTGAGGAAGACCTTTCTAGGTGTACTATGAAATAATTTGAATAACTGGGGTGGGTTTAGGAGAATTTTCATTGTATCAAGCTGGTTACTATGCAGTGATGAGGACTAATAATTGGCCTGAGGCTGGGATACCCTAGAAAATGAAAGCCCAGTTGTGAAAGAATCACCACACAGCGCAATTCAAAGAAATAGGACAGGTTGGAGGCTCAGATCTGCTATCTATTTTGATTATGCTTTGGGCTGCCCTTTGCTTTGGGGGGGGAGGGGATCTCTGCTTTTCTTTCTTTTTTTTTTCAAGTTTTTATTTAAATTCCTCTTAGTTACGATATAGTATAATGTTAGTTTCAGGAGGAGAATTTATATTTAAATTCTGTTATATTTAAATTATATTTAAATTCCTCTTAGTTATAATATAGTATAATGTTAGTTTCAGGAGCAGAATTTAGTGATTCATCATTTACATATAATACCCGGTGCTCATCACAAGTGTTCTCCTTAATGCCCATCACCCATTTAAACCATCCCCTGCCACCTCCCCTCCAGCAATCAATGTTCTCTCTTTGGTTAAGAGTCTGTTTTATGGGGGTGCCTGGGTGGCTCAGTGAGTTAAGCCTCTGCCTTTCGCTCAGGTCATGATCTCAGGGTCCTGGGATCGAGCCCCACATTGGGCTCTCTGCTCAGCAGGGAGCCTTCTTCTTCCTCTCTGTCTCTGCCTGCCTCTCTGCCTACTTGTGATCTCTGCCTGTCAAATAAATAAATAAAATCTTTAAAAAAAAAGAGTCTGTTTTGTGGTTTGCCTCTCTCTTTTTTACCCCTATGTTCATCTGTTTTGTTTCTTAAATTCCACAATGAGTGAAATCATAGAGCATTTGTCTTGCCCTGACTGACTTACTTTAAATGAGGCAACTGATCTAGAATGATCTGCATGGTCACTCCTAGTCCAACAGTCCCTTGTCTGCTCTGTCATCCTTTTGCTGGTTAGGGGGTAGCCATCCAGTGGAGGAAACAATTGGTGGAGATGCTGTTGCCGCTCGATAGGATAGGACTTCACCTCCGTGGGGGCTACATATTTCCCACCCAACAACCCAGCACAACCACAGAAGCCAGGTAAGCTCCTCATTCTTCTAAGGTGCAACTGCCCTGATATACCAAGGGAGGATGTTGTGGGACAGGCAAACAGACACTAAAAGTAGATAAGTCAAGGGAAGACATCTCCAGTAAGGAATCTCTCTCCCCTCCTTTCAAGGTCGGCCCCAAAGTGGTACCTTCATGTTCATTTACCTTAAGGTGGCCTTAGTCTTCATGTTTCTAGAGTCTTTCACTTGGGAATTGAATCAGATTTAAGAGCAGTCAAAATAATCCCTTGTGAGGATCTCCCTATGACCAGAAGCTATCTTCAAGCAGATTTTCTTGAGCGAATGCAAGTTAAAGAGGAGGTGGGAGTTACCACACAGAAGTGAACATAGCTTCCAAGGTCAAGAGCCAGAATGTTCAGGCTCAGACCCCAGCTCTGTCACTACCACGTATGTTGCCCCGGGCAACATCCTCTCTGTGTTGCTGCACAACACGAGCAAGCTGGGGATGACAATAGCTGGGTGTTTTAGTGTCATCAAGCAGGTTAAATGGAATAATAGACATGACTTACTGTATACGGGACACTTAGAAGAATGGGGGTGCATGGCAAGCACCCAGTAAGTGCTGATTGTTAGTAGTATCACAAACCCAGTCTTTGGCAGGAACTGCCTCCTTCTACCCTTCTTCTTAGGGTCATTCATTACCAACCTCTATTGTCTAACCACACCCAATGTCCATGTTTCCATAAAATATCAATATCTACCTTGTTTCTGGGGTAGACTCTGAGTTCATCTGTCCCTGAGACATGAAAGGGACTGGTTGAACAATGTTCTATGCCTTCTTCATTCTCTGAAACTGGGAGTTGCTCTTTTACAGTCGAAAGAATTCCCTGGGACTCATTGTTGCCTTGGACTACAAGAGAGAGGCACAGGGCGAGCTGTACTGGGATGATGGTGTATCTAATGGTAGGCCTCCTGGTGGTCCCCTCCCTGGGGTTCTCAGTGAAAAGTAGTCATTGCAGGCTGGTCAGTATGGCACTAATTCTGTTATCATTGGTGCTGATTTCTGCAAACTTAGAACGAATTTATTCTGGAAGTTTGGTTAGCCAAGTTAGCCAATGCATTAAAATAGATCAGATGATCAACCTGTATGTTATTGACTACCAAAGCAACAGACATTATTGGGTTTAGTTTAATTAAATTATCTCTTCTTTGGGTGTCATTACCAATATCAAATAATACATTTTTGTTATTAGATTTGTAAAATCCTGCTTTGATTACTATTGAGGGGGAAATATCTAATTTGTATAGTACGCTTTTCCATTGTAAGATTCCCATGGAAGTAGCTGACATAAGCTTATGGTCTGTGATTACATAAAAACCCTGCCCTGCATAGAATTAGCATTTATTAATATTTATTGGATATTTATTAATTCCCTGTAGGCGGGGAATATGAAGATGAATAAGATGTAGGCATTGCCCCTGAGGAATTCCTGGTCCAGCAGGATAGACACAATGTGTATGTGGATGACTACAAATGCAAGTCGCAATGTATTAAATGCCAGCAAAATGGTACTACAGAGAGTCATGGGAGTTTGGAGGGGCAAAGCAATTAGGGTTGGTTGAAGCAGTCCAGGAAACTTGGTGGAGGTTTGGCAAAAAGGGCAGAACCTGGATAAGCAGAGAAAAAGGAGAGAAAAGCATGACCGTGCAGCTCCTCTGCTTTGCATAATCATGGGTACTCCTCTCTCTCTTCTAGATGCTGAAAAGAAGTATATTCTATATGATTTTTCTGTCAGCTCTGTAAGTACTGTTTTGGAGGAACATGCAGTATATGGTATTTTCTGTGATGGCTTTTTGAGTTTTTGGTTTGCTGCGTTGCTTGGTAATATGGAACAGGGATGGTGCCCATGATGGTCTCAGAAAAGATTAGAGTTAAAATGAGAGTTTTAAATCTATGTTAGATATATAAGCCTCTCAAGTCAGTATGACTCCAGTGAAGAACTTGGTTTTTTTCTTCTAGAAAAAAAAAAAATTATTGTCTCTGAGCTTGATGAGTCCTGACTTCTGGGATGTGTCCTTGGCAAGAGGGAATGGGGTACAAATATGTGTGAGATGTGGTCAGGGGTGATGAGTGGTATGGGGCCTTTTTGAGATTCTTCCATAATGGCCTTCCTTTCCAGCCCCCAAAACTTGGCATAGGTACTAAATGGTGGTTTTGAGAGGTTGGAAGATGGGTTTGAGGGTTTAGATGGCCAGAAAGATACAGATCATCGCTTGCCTCATCTCTCTTTCCCAAGGGCATCGAGAGGAAGAAAAGGCAATAACGCTATCAGAGGATATGAGAATTCTAATTTGATTTTCTTTGAAGTCTGATTGTACATGTGTGAGATTTCTTTTGTAGGGTGTCTCTTTCCTTTATTTCTCCTTTCTTTTAAGAAAGGAAGAATGAAGAATAAGAAGGCATATTGTTTTTTAAATTATCCTTTTTATTTTGAGATAATTATAGAGCCCCATGCAGTTGTAAGGAATAATACAGAGAGTTCTGCTTGTTCCTTTTACCCAGGTTCCCCTCATGGGAACATCTTGTCCTTTCAAGAATTTGATGTAGATGGAATCATACAGCATGTAAGCTTGAAACTAACATATTTTTCCCTCAGCAAAATTCTCTCAAAATTCATCCAAGGCATTGCATATTCAAAGTCTATTCCTTTTTGTTGCTGAGGACCATTCCAAGATATAGATATCTACCTTCTGTTTAACAATTCACTTAATAAACAGTTATTTCGAGGCATAGCTATTACAATAAAATCTGCTATGAACACTCATGGACAGGTTTCCATTTGTCTGGGATTGATACCCAAGGGTGCAGTTGCTGGGTCTTACAGTGATCGCATATTTAGTTTTGTGAGGAACTGCCAAACTGGTTTTCCGAGTGGACCTACCATTTTGCATTCCCACCAGCAATGTTTGAGCGACCCAGTTTCTCTGTATCATAACCAGCATATATGTTGTCGTAATTTTTTTTTTAATTTTAGTTCTTTTGATAAGGGTGTAATGACCTGTTATTGTGGTTTCAATTTGTATTTCTTTGATGTCTGATGATGTTGACCATCCTTTCATTTGCCATCTGTGTATATTTATATTCTCTTAGATGAAATGTCTGTCCAGTTTTGTCATTGACTGGCTGATTTTTCTGTTCAGTTTGAGAGCTCTTTATATGTTCTAGAGAGGACTTCCTTTTTGGATACGTGGTGTGTAAATATTTCCTATCAGTCTGTAGGCATGTCCTTTCATTCTTTCACAAAGCCATAGTTTTAAATTTTGATGTGTCTAATTTATCTTTTTAATTTCTTTTACGGATCGTGCTTTTTCGTGTCCACTGTAAGGACTTTTTCTATTTCTAGATCTTGAATATTTTTTCTCCTATTTTTTTCCCTAAAAATTTTAGTTGTACCTTTTACATTTAAGTCTGTGATCTGCTTTGAGTTAGTTTTTATACACCATGTGAGATTGCGACACAGATTTTAGTTTTGGCCTCTGGATGGCCACTAACCCAGCATTGTTTGTTGAAAGGCTCTCTTTTCTCTACTACATAACTTTTGAACCTTTGCAAAAAATCACTTGGGCATGCTTGTGGGTTCCCTAATCTTTTTAAACATCAAAGTGCCCCCCCCTTTTTTCTTCAGTCCACCTTGGTCTCTTTTGAACTGTGATTCCCTGGGAAGGTTGTTTGCTTCCCCGGGGCTTTAGTCTTCTCAAGAATGGGCTCATTGTAGCTTCAGGCCCATAGCTTGCTGTCAGAATGGAACGAGATGCTTAGCACCATGCCTGGCACAGAGTAAACACTCATAAATTTTAGCTCCTGTGCTCATTATCTGTAAAAGGAAAAAGAAAGTGTGTGCGTGTGTGTGTGCATGTGTGTGTGCGCGCGCGTGTGTCTTCATCTTTGTGGGCCAATAGGTCTGTATATGTGCTGGCGTCTTTTTATTTGTTTTAAGAGTACCCATCTTAATGCAGGCTGGTGCAGCCACTCTGGAAAACAACATGGAGGTTCCTCAAAATGTTGAAATAGAGCTACCCTATGACCCAGCAATCGTACTACTGGGTATTTACCCTAAAGATACAAATGTAGTGATCCAAAGGGACACATCCACCTGAATGTTTATAGCCGCAATGTCCACAATAGCCAAACTATGGAAAGAACCTAGATGTCTATCAACAGATGAATGAATAAAGAAGATGTGGTATATATATATATACAATGGAATACTATACAGTCATCAAAAGAAACAAAATCTTGCCATTTGCTACAACACGAATGTAACTAGAGGGTATTATTCTAAGTGAAATAAGTCTATCAGAGGAAGATAATTATCATGTGACCTCTCTGATATGAAGAATTTGAGAGGCAGGGTGGAAGGTTGTTGGGGGTAGGGAAGGAATAAAATGAAACAAGATGGGATCAGGAGGGAGACAAACCATAAGAGACTCTTAATCTCACAAAACAAACTGAGGGTTGCTAGGGGTTTGGGGGTATAGAGATAGGGCAGCTGGGTTATGGACATTGGGGAGGGTGTGGGCTATGTTGAGTGCTGTGAAATGTGTAAGACTAATGATACATAGACCTGTACCCCTGGGACAAATAATACATTATATGTTAATAAAAGTAATTAAAATAAAAGTACCCATCTTGTCCACTTGGAAATCCTGTGATGTCAGGAACATATTTCCTGAGCAATGGAATCAATAAATAACCAGTGAGCATGTTACTGAAAGATTAAAGGCTGAAAAGAGTCTGGGTTAGCAAATTCCCTGGGGATGATCACCAGGCACTACTTAGAACTTCAGAGAAAAAGGACATACCTTAGATGTCAGAAAGAAAGATGTTGAGTGGTATATGGTGATGTACCTAGTTTCTAAACAGATGTTTTTGTGTTTTTCTCTTTCTTTCCAGAATCGTCTACAGGCAAAGACTGTAAATAATAACTATACGGACCCTAACAACCTCATGTTTACAGATATCATAATCTTGGGAATGGACAAGCAACCTACTGATTTTACTGTCTTACATAGTAATTCTGCCACCTCCATTTCAAATGTTACCTACAATGTTTCATCAAAGGTGGGCAATTGTTCCATCCTTGCAGGCCCTTGTCAAAAGCCCTGGCCTAAGATTCTGACAGCCAGCTCTCCCTTGCTCTTTTCACTTTGGGCAGTTTCAGAGACAGCTGGCTTGCTGCAAAGTCTACCGTACCACAGGGCAGTTGCAGGAGAAACATATGCATGTTAAATATGGATTCCTGAGCTTTGTTTGCGACAGAACACTGAAGAAGACAGTGGGCTCTGGGACCCTGAGGCAAGGCAGTTCTTCTCTGGGCAGATTTAAAACTAGACCTGCCGATCCCAGAAGTGATATAGTGAAAATATGATTCAGTCCATTGGCCTAGTTCTGGAGAGTATTTACATGTTTGTCCTCTCATTTAAGTTAAAGACTCTCTTTGTTTGAGACACAATTGACACACTGCTTTTATACCGTTACAAAGGAGAGTTGAATAAAACACGAGGGGTAATCCAGTTCTGTTCTTACTGAATGAGTCCCTGACAAGCTAATCTTTAACAAAAGGTTCCAACTGTTAGTTGACTGTTTCAAGTGCTGGGAAATTCACTATTTTTTAGGGCCGCCCCCTTCCGTTTTGACAACGCGGATGGCAAAAAATAAGAGCCTGGTTTCTGTACGAGGCAGAATGGGGTTCCAGCTCTAGTTCTGCGGTCTCCTAGCTGTGAGATCTTGGGCAAAGCATTAAACCTCTTTAACCCTCAGTTTTCTATTTCGTAAAAGATAGCCATATTAGTTGCAGCATAAGATTACCTTCTAGGATTGGTGGAGATAATGCAGCTAAAGTGGTTATCACAGTGCTTGGCCCATATAAATGCTCCCTAAAGTTTAACTATTGTTATCACTGCCATCATTATTACAGTGTGTGAGCACCATGGCGGGGCGGGGGGGCAGGGGCGGCATTGAGTCTTACAGAGAGCCCTGCTTGTGATCTGTGATCCTTAACATGATGAAAGCCCTTCCCATTCAATATTCCACCTGACTCCATGAGGTGAGAAAGGTCAGGAATAAGCCAAGTTCATTTTCCTGACAGGGAGGTCAAAAGACCCAGAGGATAAAAAGTAATATTCCAAATATCCCATGATAAAGTGGTGTTGGATGAAGGCTAGCTTCCCTTCCCGGTCATCAGGGAAGGACACTGACTGGGTGGCTCAACCTCACCGTGTTTGTCATGTGGCCTCCTTTCTCCTTCCTCAGGTGGTGAAGATCAGTGATCTCAAGGGGCTGGCACTCGGTCAGAATTTCTCCATCGAATGGAAGCTTCCAGTCAGTGACCTGGAGAAATTCAACTGCTACCCTGAGGATCCTGCAGTCTCTGAGGAGAGTTGCAGGCAGCGGGGGTGCCTTTGGGAGGTAATGATCAGGAACACACTACCACAGTGAGCAGAAAGTTGGAAAAACTTCCCATGGATAATTAGACACCTAGAAAACACTATCAAAATGTTGATGGGTTGAAGAGCACTCATCCTTCAGAAAGACAATGACATTATGTCAACTGAAAACTTATTTGCCAACTCCGGGTGAGAGGAGACCAGTATCTTCCTCAGATATCCTGAATCAGAAAACACTTATTGCCACTCTGGCTCTCTCTTTCCTCCAACCACAGCATTTAAAACCCCACTTTTATTTTTTTTATTATTTTTTTAAGATTTTATTTATTCATTTGACAGAGATCACAAGTAGGCAGAGAGGCAGGCAGAGAGAGAGAGAGAGAGAGAGAGAGAGAGGAGGAAGCAGGTTCCCTGCTGAGCAGAGAGCCCAATGCGGGGCTTGATCCCAGGACCCTGGGATCATGACCTGAGCCAAAGGTAGAGGCTTAACCCACTGAGCCACCCAGGCACCCCCCCCCCACTTTTATTTTTAACACAGCAACAATACATTGGGTATGCATTGTGTATTGAGTATTTTAAGTGAGGGTTTTTGTTTTTGTTTTTGTTTTTCATCTCTTAGAGAGTCCATGCAGAAGGGAAGGTAAGACTTTCTCTCTTCATTTGAAAAATAGAATGAAAGTCAGAGAGATTACCTCAAGGTCACAGTGGCAGCAATGAGGACACCAGGAGTAGAACCCTGCCTGAGGATTCCAGTCTCCAGATCAGGCTTCCTGCTTCCTCTTACCTGCCCACCCAGGAGAGGAGGCCAATGAGCTTGTGTTTTTTAAATGGATGTATTCATTTGCTGGTACTGTGGTGACAAAGTGCCACAAACTAGGGTGACTTAGAACAACAGAAATTTGTTCTCTGAGCGTTCTGGGAGCTAGAAGTCTGAGATCAAGCTGTCAGCAGTGTTGGTTCCTTCTAAGGAAAGGGAGGGAGACTCCGTCCCATGCTTTTCTCCCAGGTTCTGGTGGTTGTCCGGCACTCTTTGGTCTTGCTTGGTTTACAAAAACATGGCCCCGATCTCTGCCTTCATCGTCACATAGGCATCTCACTGGGTGCAGTTCTGTCTCTGTGTCTAAATTTCCCCTTTTAATAAGGACACTGGTCATATTGCATTAGACCGATCCTAATGCTCTCATTGAATCTGATCATCTCTAAAGACCCTATTTCCAAATAAGGCCACTTTCACAGATACCAGGGTAAGACTTCACATCTTTGGGAGGAATATAATTAAAGCCATAATAATGGGCATGGTGTAAGAGACTTAGTTTGCGTGAACCAGCTTCTCCAGAGATCAGACCCTCAAAGTGTGATCTTAGAGGCTGATGGGGAATTTCTTCTCTTGTTCCAGAACACAGCTGTTCCTGACGTGCCCACCTGTTACTACGACACCATCCCTAGTTATGCCGTCAGTAACATTCAGTACCTGCCTACGGGCATCACCACAAACCTTGCCCACCTGGAGGCCCCTGAATCAGCCCGAGCAGCCGCTGCCTCTGGCTCTCTCTCTGCGACAATCAGGTTCCTCCAGCTGAGTGTGATCTACCACACAGACTACATGCTGCAGTTCAAGGTAATCTCCAAGGTGGTGCAGGTTTTGTTCCTCAACAGAGTTCTTACAGCTCCATGTGGATGAAAGTCATTGACACACTGTTGGTCCAAATCCATCATTTAATGGACAAAGGCACCATGGCCCAGAGAGGTCCAGGTCCAGGATGTGATCTTGGATCCACCGGGGTTGTGAATGTTCTGCACTGCCAAGTGCTCAGTCATAAGTGTCCTCAAAGGACCCCTCCTTAGCCCTGTGAAAAATGTGTCTGCTCCATGGGAAAATCACATGAGTGGCATTAACTCACTTCCAGAGTTAGAGTTATTTCTCTAACAGTGGTTCTTAAACTTCAGAAAGCTCCAGAATCACCCACAATTCTTGTTAAAGCTCAGATGGCTGGGCCTCAGCCCTAGAGTTCCCAGTCTGAGAGTCTGCATCCCTAACACATTTCCACATGATTCTGATGCTGAGGTGGGTCAAGGGGCCACACTTTGAGACCCACAGCTTTGCTCTCAGGGAAGTACAATGTGAACCACATGTATTTCCTAATAGCCACACTCCTAAGGATGTATTTGAAAAAAAAAATCAAATGCAGTTCATTTTAATAAGATTTTATTTAACCAACATGCTGAAATATTATCTCACCACATAATCTAAATAAAATTTTTGAGCTATTTGAGAATCTTTTTTTTTTAAGGTTTTATTTATTTATTTGATAGAGAGAGAGGGAACACAAGCAGGAGAGGGAGAGGGAGAAGCAGACTTCCTGCAGAGCAGGGAGACAGATTCGGGCTTGATCCCAGGACTGTAGGATCATGACCTGAGCCGATGGCAGACGTTTAACAACTGAGCCACTTAGGTGCCCCTAGAATCTTGTAATCATACTAACTCTTCAAATTTTGGTGTATAGTTTACACTTATAACAAGTCTCAATTCAGATTAGCCCCTTCCGAGCATTTAAGGGCCACAAGTGTCTGGTGGGTCCGCTGCTGGGTGCCTTAGAGACAGAGACTCCAGCAGGTGGAGCTGCCTCTCAAGGTCATCTTTATGTTTACAACAAGGAGAGCTCAGGGAATGATTTCCAAAGCCAGTGACTCCCCAACAGGGGTAAGCGGGCTCCTTTTGTTAGGGCTTGGGCGGAATATCAGAAGGGGGTTTTAACATTATAATGAAGCTGAGGTAACTGTGCCTGCACTTTCTGATTCATCTACACAGACCTCTCCTCAAGTGTTTCTTTTCCTGGTCCAGCAATATCATAGTTAGTTTCTAAAAGATGAAGTTACAGTTAGGCAGAAACTTCTAGGAGTTTCCTGAGTTCAGGAGGTCAGTCTTGAATTCAGGGGGTCACGGGGTCTCACTGGTGACACCGTCACCTTGGGCAACTCAGCTCTAAACATTGGTTTTCACAGTATGTTGGAGGAATCACACTGGGGATCTTGTGAAAATGAAGATTCAGATTCAGAAAATGAAGGGGAGGGTGGCCTGAGGTTTTGCATTTCTGATGAGCCACCAGGGTCTGAGAAACACAATTTTAAGAAACAGGACTATGGACCAAACTTGTCTTAAGCATCTGAAAGCTCGAACAGTAAGATCCAAGTACACACAAAATCTCAGTTCTCTAATTTCTGACATACACATACATGCCCAAACATCATCTTACATACTTGTGTGCACATACCTATTCATGTGCTCACACACACACACACATGCACACATACACTTTCTATCTGTGAAATTCTATATACTGAATTCATAAATTATTTAGAGGAAGTGCCCTCCCTGCTTCTGAATGGGTGTTTCTGAGGCATTTTGGAGTTCAGGATCCATACTGGGCATTGTAGGTAGCAAATCACATCCATTTGCTTTGGGATATTTGATGCCTCCCAGTGTGATTCAAACTGGCCAGAAAACATGGGAACTGAATGATATGAACTGGCAGGAGAGATTTTAGGTCTAAGATTATACCATCAGAAAGTTTCCTTCTCTCTTCTTGTTAGATCTTTGATTCCATGAACAAAAGGTATGAGGTCCCCGTGCCTCTGAACACCCCTCCCTCTCCAGTTGGCTCCCCTGAAGACCGTCTGTATGACGTCAAGATTCAAAACAATCCTTTTGGGATCCAGGTTCGAAGAAAAAGCTCTGGCACTGTGATGTAAGCACTATTTATTTAGTTCTCATTAAAGTGGTTCTGGGTCTAATTATGGTAGTCCTAATTAATGCACATAAGATATTAATCTTAGAGACAATATAGGTATGTGTATGTGTGTGTTAAACAGAGAGTAGATCTGTTGCTCCATTTTCTACTAGTCACTAACTCAACGAGAAAAATTAATCAAAGACTTAAAATAAGTGTTGCTCGATTTCAGAAAAAAGAAAAATGCATGTTCTTGTTAAGTAGAACAGAAAAGGATAGAAATCAGCTCTATGTAGCCTCATTACAAAATAACAGAAGACTGGGGAGAGAGGGAAAGTTTTCTAAGGAAAGAGAAACAGCTTCTTACAATCTTTGCTTTTATCAGCGCTATAGACTTAAAGTCTTTTCCAAATGTCAAATGTGAAAAGAGTTGTCATTTCTCATCCCTTGTCTTGCTGCTGAATGGAATGAAGTGAAAGATTTTGCCTGGATTTTGCCTGGGGCTGAAGTTCCCCTTCCAAGTAAAAACCATCACCTCTGTGCGCACATGTAGACAGCCTTTGTCTCTCTTTGACTGAGTGTCTAACTTTGGTCAGTTGCCTTCTTTGCTAAGAAGTCCTTTGACCAATCTAGAGAACCCATGTGAAGAGCTTCACCCTTTTCTTTTGGGAAATGTGATTAGACCTTGCTAATTGATTCATACATGTATTCAAACTGGTTCTCCAATGATCACTGGGATAAAGAGATGAGTGAGACATAGTCCTTGCCTTCAAGGAGCCCATGACCCAGAAAAGGAGTTCTCAGCCTGGCAGACCACAGAATAAAAAGGCAAATGCAGAACATTGGCAGTGAGTCATGGCCTTTGTTACGAGCTATGTCGTTTCACAGTACTTGAACCAGCATCCAGCTGTGCATTCCTTTAGGAGGCTTCAGAAGCCACTAGAATTCCCAAACAGGCCCCCTGCTTACTCTGCCCATGATCAGGGCAATGTGGAGGTATGCTTTTGTGTTACAGTTGGGATTCTCAGCTGCCTGGCTTCACCTTCAACGACATGTTCCTCTCCATTTCTACTCGCCTCCCGTCTCAGTACATCTATGGCTTTGGGGAGACAGAGCACACAGCTTTCAGAAGAAATATGAGCTGGACCACGTGGGGAATGTTTGCTCGTGATGAGCCCCCAGCAGTAAGCACAAAAGATAAAGACTATCGATCAGTTTCTCTCCGTGTAAATTCATCTTAATCCATATGTACATGTAGAGTGCCGATTAATGAGCTTCACCTTGGGTTGATAAATTCTGTTCTCAGACGAAATAGGCCACAGGTTATGCTCCTTCTGTCCCTAACATATTTTTTTCCTGTGGACTATGGATTTTACTTCATAAACTTTTCTTTAGTATATTCTATGTGTCAGGTATATGTCCTATTTAATAAAATGCTGTCCATTCTCCAGAGGCTTATAGGCTAGTAAGAGAGAGAGAGAGTTGCAGAATTAATGGTAATATATATATTATATATCCCTCCCCCTCATATATTATATATATAACATACATATTTTATATATATAATTATATTAATATAATCAGTGCTATGAGAGAATTATGTAATAATAAATGAGGAGGGCATGGAGGGGGAGGGCACCTGATTTTTTTTATTTGGGGTGGAAAGAAAGGTTTCCTAAAGAACATGACATTGTGGTGAATCTTCAATATTGAATAGAAGCTTGCTGTTTGGGTTATGATGTAGAAACAACTTTTTGGATATTTCTTTTTTTGATTACTGCCTGCTGCCCCCCACAACTCTCCCAGTACAAGAAGAATTCCTATGGCGTCCACCCCTACTACATGGCGCTGGAGGAGGATGGCAGTGCCCATGGGGTGCTCCTGCTAAACAGCAATGCCATGGGTAAGACAGAGGCATGTTCCCTGCACATAACCAGCTGTGACTACTTTCCTGGGATCTGGAATAGCAGTAGAAATAGAGAAATTCAAGGGCAAGGGAAATGGGATAAAACTGACTTTTCCTTCCTTCCTTCCTTCCTTCCTTCCTTCCTTCCTTCCAGATTTATGAAGAGCTTTAGGCCAGGTGTTAGCGGTAAAATTTTGACCAAATTGCATGACCTTTTACTGTGAGAGTTTAACTTCCTTGCACAGAGCGATACGAGATTTTGAGATTAAGATTATGTTTGCGGTACCTGCAAATCCACTTATTCCACAGCATAAGAGAAAACCTTCCAGGGAAGGAGAGCGTGAAAGAAAGAGAGAAAGTAAAGAGTACATTTTAGGGCAGATTTCCTATCTAGGGGATGTATAGCTCCAAGAACTCCTTGTCTTCTTTTTTTTCTTTTTTTTTTTAACAGATGTGGCATTCCAGCCCACTCCTGCCCTGACATACCGCACCACGGGAGGGATTTTGGACTTTTATATGGTTTTGGGGCCAACCCCTGAGCTTGTAACTCAACAATACACTGAGGTTAGAATTCACTCTATGCATTGATAAACAATCAAATGTTTATTGGTTATTACCATGTTCTTATCACTGAGACAGTTGATTTTTGTTTCTATGTCCCTTGGGTATTCCTACTACATTATTGCTGTCTTTCCTGAAGTTAGGTTCTAATGTTATAGGTATAAAGGCATATAGATAACCCATGTGTCTCTTAATTATTTGCTAAGCATCCTAAGAATATCTAATCAGTAACAACCCCTGAGTTCTTAGCCTTCCCAGAGCAGAATCTCTAGAATACAGAAGATTTTCTGTCATCCTGCATGTTGATGATCAGTCCATATTTATTTGACTTTCTTATTTTTCTTGAGCAAGGCCTCTTAGATCAGACAGTGCTCCGTAGAAGGGCTCAAGTTGCTTCAAGTATAAGTCTTTTCTTCCCTTTCCTCCAAAGTCTTCCTGGACTAATTTTTCTTTTTTCTTCTAGTTGATTGGTCGGCCAGCAATGACTCCATACTGGGCCTTGGGATTCCAGCTAAGTCGCTATGGATACCAGAGTGATACTGAGATCTCCCAATTGTATGAGGCAATGATGGCGGCACAGATTCCCTATGTATGAATCTCCCATTCAGCCCATGGTTTAATTAGTTATGGGAATTTGTGCCTAATTATAGATTGAAAATGTCTTCAGGGAATTTATTGATGACTACTTCAATACAGAAAAATGTAGTTATAGAGCTAGTCTTGTGTGGAATACAGTGATATCCAAATTTATTTCATGCCACCCTTTTAAATCAAGGGTTCAAAATTGAAAGTTGCCTTAATTCTTCAGTGGTTGGCAGTGTGTTTGAGGGATTCTGTTACTCATTTGTTACCTTTTGCCAAGAATGCCCTGCAGTAGGCATGGCTAGTCTTAAGTCATGACTTTGGGAACTTCTAAGTGAGAATCATGTCAAAAGGATGACAATTCTTAGAGAGGATGGATATAAAATGACAGTATGAAAGAAAGCAGCTAAAATCAAGTCTTCACTCTCTGGGGATCACACATACTCATATATGCATATCACACAACGACAACCTAGTCCCCTTCATAATCCCCAAGAAGTGTAGGCCATTGCTGCCAGCAAGCAGAAGTCCACAGAGAGCACACCCTTCCTCCTCTGTAATCATCAGTTTCTCATCCCTCATGCTCTTTCTCTGCTTTCAGTCCACCTCCTGAGAGTTTAGAGGACAACTAATAACTGGAAGATGAGAATAAAGTGAAGTGTTATGATGTTGTCATCAAGATAATTTGAAACATTCGCCCAGGCTTTAAGTACTTTATTTTTATGTACTACTCTACCATATATGTATTAAATGTAAAGTAGAAACAGTAGGAAGATTAACAGATGAAAAAATCCAGAGATCTACCGCACCAAGGTGATCAGTGTTTATAATATGTCAGTTTGTTCTTTTCCAAGCTTTGGCTTTTGCACAAGTCTCTGTTCCCCAATCAAGTTTTACCTAGAATCTTAAGGCAATATGGGTGATTATCCTCTTCAGGACAAAAAGGAGTATCTCTTTTTTTCAAGTGGGTATTAACCACATTAGCCATCACTTACCAACCCTAGATTGAGTGACTTTCACATGCAGAAGCCTGGCTTGGTAATGCTTAGAGGAAATGGAAGACAGAATTCTCATCTCAGGGCACCTGGGTGGCTCAGTGGACTAGAGCCTCTGTCTTCTGCTCGGGTCACGATCCCGGGGTCCTGGGATCGAGCCCCACATTGGGCTCTCTGCTCAGCGGGGAGCCTGCTTCTTCCTCTCTCTCTGCCTGCCTCTCTGCCTACTACTTTCTCTGTCAAATAAATAAATAAAATCTTTTAAAAAAATTCTCATCTCAAGGACCACCCAGTAGAACAGAATGGCAGAAATACACACATTCTAAAAAGTTATACAATCATATAGTTTTAAATGTAATAAATCCAATCAGGTTTACTGGAGGTGGGAAATAAATATATTTCTCAGGGAAGTCCTGCTTTCTATCCTTGAATATTCAACTAGCACTTGTTTTGATAGGCTCACCAAGTTTGAAATTTGAAGAGTGGAAAAGAATTGAATCAAGGGAGGGAAAGGAAAGACAATTCCAGTTGGGGGAACAGATGGAAAAGGATGGGGACAGGTGATCTGTGTGCAGGAATCAGAAAGCAATTTCAGTCTTCAGAATTGAAAAGTGTGTGTGTGTTGGGGGGGCGGATTGGACAAATTAGGAGGGGCCTGGGCTGGAGTCGGCAGAGGCATTTGTGGGTCCTGAGGGGTACTGCCATAGGATCCCCAGCACCTTGCTTGCTCCTTCCTGTAGGATGTCCAGCACGTAGACATTGATTACATGGACCGGAAGCTGGACTTCACTCTCAGCTCCAGCTTCAAAAACCTCAGCCTCTTGATTGAGCAAATGAAGAATAATGGCATGAGATTCGTTCTCATTCTGGTAGGTATTTGGAAGATTAGAACCCATTTTCTGTTTCTGTGTTCATGGCTTTAAAATAGTACCATTGAGGGGAACTGGATGAAGAGTACACAAGACTTCCCTGTACAGTTTTTGCAACTTCCTGTGAGACTATTGTAATTTTTTTTAACTTTTAAAAAGCGAATAAACAAAGGAGGACAGAACACATGAAAAATGGCTTTCCAAAGGTGATACTTTGCAATATTTATTTTTCATAACCATCACTGGGGTGTAATTTGTTACTACAGTTCCCTTGGTTAGAGTCAGAACTATGGACTGAAACACTGAATATAGCAGCAACATCCAAAAGGCCTCATTGTTCCAGGCTGTACCTCTGAGGGAATCGCTGTATCCTCATCTCATATTTACCTTAGGGGGGTTCAAAGTTCACTTCAGTTGTATCATTACTCAGCAATGGTGAGGCTCAGGGGATTTACTTCTTCTTAATTAAACTCACAAACAACTGAGCCAAGATTCAGAACACCAATTTATGATTTTGCACTAGAGGCTGTATTTTGATAAACACAAAAGTAGTTACCTGCAAATGGTCCTCCCTTCTAGCTTCCAAGAAATAGAACATTATTTCCTGACTTTTATTCATTCATTTGTTCATTCATTCATTCATTCATTCAAGTATTAATTAAATACTGGGTCTTTGAAAGTCACTGTTCTAAAAAGTGTGTGTGTGTGTGTGTTTATGTGTGTATGATCTAAATTAACGAATCAGACACTATCATTTTTCTTACAGGATTTTATTCAATCAGAGACAGCCAATAAATCATCATTAAAGAATGACTATATTGTACAACTGGACTAACATTACACTGCCTGTTTACTAACTGGAATTTAAATAAAAACTTCAAAAAATGAGAAAAATTAAAGATAATTTCAGATAGTGGTGATTTATATGACAGTTGTGAAATAGGATACTATTACAGGGTAACTGAGGCAAACAGTTGGGGTAAACAGGGAAACCACTTTGGACACAGAACAGAAGAAAGAAGCTTCATGTTCTTAAAGAGTATTGATACCATACTCTAGGAGCACAACAAATTGACTTTCTTTGTGGGAGGTTAATGTCTTATTAACCTGGCTTATCTCCAGGAATGTTTTCCAACAGCATATTTTATTCCTCAAGAATTTTATAGACATAAAGCAAATTATCTATGGGTATTCTGTTTCTGTTTTTTTTGTCTTGGAGCTGTTTTTTGGAGCTGTTTTTCTCATGTTTTCTGTTTTAAACACTTTCATTGCAGGACCCAGCTATTTCTGGCAACGAGACTGCATATCAACCATTCATCAGAGGGCAGGATAATAACGTGTTCATCAAATGGCCCAACAGTAATGACACTGTCTGGGGAAAGGTGAGCCTTGGGAGAAGATGCCCATAATTAATCAGCACCAGAATGTCTTGATTAAAAGAGGCTGTCAATAAATCCTGGCAAAATATATTGGGTAATTAATAAATCATGAATGAGTAGAGAAATCTGCCTGATGTTGATCAATAAGACCAAGGTTACAGATCTAAGTCTCTAAAGTATCAGTGAGCTTTGTTTTATTGTCTGGAGATACTCTGATGCTCCACCCCTTATGTATTCCAGCTGGTCATGTAACAAACCTAAAGAATTCCTTTGGTAATGGCTCTGAAGTCTGTGTCTATTGAAGTCTGTGTCTGATGAACTCTCAGTCTTCATCTGTTTGTTTTATAGCAACAGCATTGTAGGTGCACTTCCTGACCCCAGATGACAGAAGCTCCTACGCAGGATTCAGACTCTGCTCTGTAACTGTGCTACGCTTCTTGTTGTTTTAGGTGCATGCTCTGCTTACTGTGCCTTTGGATGTTACTTTCACAGCTTACCCAGATAATATCTGCCCTTCAAGACCAACTCAAATGTACTCTCATAGAAGCATTCAGTGACCAGTTTAGCTCTGCTCATTTCTCCCTTTTTCAATATTAGCATCTTTAGAGAGGATAGCATGTCACTTAGCACACACATTTATCTGTGAACTCTTAGAAAACAAGGACTAGAGATGCCTGGGTGACTCTGTGGGTTGAGAGTCCAACTCTTGGTTTTGGCTCAGGTCATGATCTTAGGGTCCTGGGTTCAAGCTCTGCATCAGGCTCCCTGCTCAATGAGGAGTCTGTTTGAGGATTCCTTCTCCCTCTGCCTCTCTTCCTGCTCATGTTCTCTCTTTCCCTCTCTCTCTGTCTCTCTCTCAAATAAATATATCTTTAAAAAAAAAAGAAAACAAGGACTATTTCTTACTTAAATCTCAGTAGATACAGATTATGGTACAGTGCCTATCATGTAGTATCAGTAAGCATTTGCTGAATGGATTAATTAATCAACATATATAGTTAATGCCCTTCTAGTTAATTAATCAATGTATATAGTTAATGCCCTTCTAGTTATAGATGAGATTGGTTGAAACTCTGGATTTTTTTAATGCTATGTATATTTGGAGTTCCAGTAAGTGTTAATGCTACTTAAGAATATTAAGGCTAATTTTATAGGTTGTGAATGATATCAATCTTAGTTCTTTAGAGTCATGTTTTAAATTTGTTGCTTTTGGAGAGAATTTTGTTATATGTCTATGATAGACAGCAGAATAGTCATTTGAAAGGTAATTGTTTGGAAGATATATTTAAAACAGATTTAGCTCATTTTATTTTTGAACTTAATGATTTTGAAAGCTTCTGAAATGAGTCAAAGGACCCTACTCTATTTTCTCCTAACAGAATTTCATATATTCAGATTTTACTATTTAATTAATGACAAAGAAATCCAAGAATTTTATGGAGATGCATGTCATTAGAGTCTGACACGTGAATCATCTCATGGTCCATATGCAATGCCTTTCAGAAGTTTTGATTTTTCTTCTTTTTCTTTAGGCTTGGCCAGAACTGCCCAATGTGAATGTGGATACATCCCTTGACCATGAAACTCAGGTTAAGGTATAGTTATGTGCAGATTTCTGTCCACATTGCCCTAAACATCTGGATACTTATAAGTTTTATCCCAGCACTTGGTTAAACAACTCTCTGAGCATGCTTGTCAACCGGTAATTTCTTGGTAGAATGAGATCAGACAGAAACAGAAAACACAATAAACAACTAAACTGGAAATGTGTAGAGGGAAATCAAGTGAAGTGTCTTCACATGTGTGCCTTTAATAAGTGGTATTATGTTTAAATCCAATGGCGCTTGAAAAATAAAAAATTGAAATCCAGAATATTTTCACTGGAGAGGTTATGAACAGACTAGGTTTTTAATGAATTGTCCCCATATAAGAAAATATGCCAGGGGGCACCTGGGTGGCTCAGTGGGTTAAAGCCTCTGCCTTCGGCTCAGGTCATGATCCCAGGGTGCTGGGATCGAGCCCCGCATCGGGCTCTCTGCTCGGCAGGGAGCCTGCCTCCCCCTCTCTCTGTGCCTGCCTCTCTGCCTACTTGTGATTTCTGTCTGTCAAATAAATAAAATCTTAAAAAAAAAAAAAAAAAAAAAAAGAAAATATGCCAGCCAGTTCAAAAGGGGTGATGTTTTTGATCTCCACACTTGATGTCACATCTACCTGGGCATCTAGCCTCCCCTTCAATCTGCAGGTCACTTTTCCCTGGATGACTAGTCTCCTTTATTTGGTCAGTGTAAATTATTTATTTATTTATTATTATTATTTTTTATAAACATATAATGTATTTTTATCCCCAGGGGTACAGGTCTGTGAATCGGCAGGTTTACACACTTCACAGCCCTCACCATAGCACATACCCTCCCCAATGTCCATAACCCCCCTCCCCCTCTCCCAACCCCACCTCCCCCAGCAACCCCCAATTTGGTCAGTGTAGAAAAAATATTTACATATCTAAAGTTTGATCATTTAGACCCAGATAGTTAACTTTCCAGTTCATATGATTAAAGGTCTGGTCATTAAACGGATCTCATGTTTCAAGGGGGTTTAAGACTATCTAACCTCCTTCTAGGAGAATAAAGAATGTAGTCAGCCTTCTCTGAGCTTTGTTTTCACAGTAAACTCTGTAGAAGCAACAGAGAGCTGAGACTAGTTTCAGACCCTGAGTGGGGCAGTGCCTTGCACAGGTACCTGCTCCTCTCTCCTTCCTGGTCCCCAGACTCCACTTCCTGGACAGGTGAAGACCCATCCTGAAAGTATGTATTTACTCTTACAGCTGTACAGAGCCAATGTTGCTTTTCCTGACTTCTTACGTAATAGCACAGCCGCATGGTGGAAGATGGAAATCAAAAATCTCTATGGAAATTCCCAAGAATCAGGGAAGGACTTGAAGTTTGATGGACTGTGGATTGTAAGTGCACCCTTGGTGGTTCTTTTTTGGAAATGTTAGGAGTCAAACCATGGAGAGGCAATACAGAGACAAGCAAAGGAGGGAGCAATGAGAGAGAGGGATACTCTTGTACAGTTGAGGTGCTGGACCCCTAGACACACAGAGAGGATTGTGCATCTGCCCAAGGTGCTGGACCCCTAGACACACAGAGAGGATTGTGCATCTGCCCAAGAACATGCCTGCAGAAGCCAGAGTCCATGGAGGAGATGGGCCACTACTGGAGGTGCTGCCAGAGAAAGTAGGGGAGGGACAAATACCCCAGCTTCTCTTATCTCCCAGCCTCCAATCACTGGTTCGTGCCTCCCATTGGCCAAACTACCCAGAAGCTAATACTAGGGGATCCTGAGGGGTCATCCTGTGATACAGGGTGGAGCTGGGGCTGGCAAGGCATGAATTCAAGAGACAATAGGTGTTCACCACGGTGCTGGTACAGACTCATTTTCAAAGGCTTGTTCAGATATTGCTTACACATGTCAGTTGGGCTTAAGAGCAGGACTTCATAAATATCTGTGGGACATGTGTCCAAAAAATGTGTCTTCTACTTATGTTTGTCTAAGGATAGGAGGCATATCAGTGTTCCAATTTTCTTCCTCACTGTCCAGTGGCCTGAAATCCTGAGCATTTTCTAGGCCAGCTGCCAAGGGTTTCACAGGTCTGGGCTAGGTTAAAAGAAGGTCATAATTCACCCAGAGAGAGACCTCCAAGCCCACTGGAAGCCCTCGGGCTTTTCTGGCCACTGTTCTCAGTGTAGGTAGATCAGAGCAGATGCACATGGAACATTAGCCTGAACAAGGCAAAGCAGATACTGAAGAAACGTGTGTAGCTGTGAGGAATAGGGAGATGATTACTCTGGGATGTTTGTTCTGGGGGAGGGAAGATGTGGCTGAAAAACTCAAAAAATAGTAAATAGGTCCCCAAACACCTGCCTTTGCCCTTAGTGTATCCTGATAAAAGTAGTTCAATTTACGAAATCTTAACTTTTCCACTAAAAAGTAGGCAGTGAACATTCCCCTCAGGAACCGCCACTGCTTAAATTTAGTAATAAACCCCCGAGTATGGTTTCATTTCCAGACTTGGTTCTGGGTTAACCTACAACTCTTCAGGACTGCACCTACTGCAGAAAGCGAGACACTTGTCCTTGTGTTTGGTCTCTGCTCATGTCAGAATCAGTCCAAGCTACTGGACTAAGAAAGAGTAGGGGAAGAGAATAGCAACCATGGGCCACAGATAAAAAGTGAGTAATTCATATATAGGAAAGCAAAAATGGGCTTCTCGTGTGGGGAGATGTATCAGGGAATCTCCTTAGGTCATGGATCCAGCATGAGGTCCGTATTTTTGCTTTTACGAAATTATCCTCACAAGTTTAAAAACGCCGGGTAAACTAGGAGTTTCGCGTCTACGTAGATAAACATGGGTTCTTAGAGTCCATCTGGGTCAATGCCTTAGAGTAAACAGAGACAATGAAATGATTAAGCTGAGGGCTTAAATAAGGTATGTTCATCTCCATGAAATCGGTGTCCTCCAGAGCCAAGGTCATAGTGACTCTGACATCACAGAATCTTTCTTGTTAACTCATTGCAGGATATGAATGAGCCATCAAACTTTGTGGATGGATCTGTCAGGGGCTGCAGAGATGAAATTCTTAATAATCCACCCTATATGCCATGTATGTAAATGATTCCTTCATCAAATTACTCCCCTACTCAAAAACTCTGAAAGTTTTCCTTCTCTCGTCAAAGTGAAGCCTAATTTTGGAGAATGAAAATACTTGTACACATGACATAAAATCCCAAATAGAATAACCTTGAACAAGTGTAAATTACTAATCAGGATAGAAATAATGACATGATGTATTATGAAAGACCAAGAAACGGATGATTACATTGGTAACTATGAGCTGATTGCTCACACTTTAAATAACCGCGCCCCCCCACCCCCAACACAGACTATTTTGATTAGAGAATGAAAATCTAGGCTCTGTTCTCTCTCTGTCCATGTCCACAGACACTTCATGAAGGACATGCCCTAGCTGTCCTGTAGTACAAACAGAAATAGAGCATCATAGGACCTTACCATCAAAGGTATCTCAGAAAGTTGAATCCTTACAGAAACCCAGGGAAGGAAGCAACTTACCTTCTTAGAAACACCAAACCAGTAGTTTGTGGGACAGAATCTGCAATCTAAGTTTGATGTTTGGGTCACAGTTATCCTGTCCATGGCTCACTAACTCCTACATCCCTTTCCCTCTTCCTTCCCTTCTTCCTCTCTTCCCTTCTTCCCTCCTTCCCTCTCCCTTCCTTCTCCTTCCTCCCCCAATATTTATGTATCAGGCAAGTGCTAATGAATCAGAAAATTTAGAGACCTTAATACAGTTGATTGAAACAAGATCTATTCCCTTGAGAATATTACCATCTAGTGGAAGAAATAGTCATAACAACAAAGGAGTTTATTGTACAGATAAGTGGGCTCTGGTTGCGTTCTACAAATATCAGAGGACAATGAAACATGCCTTGCCCAGCTCCACACCCTGTCTTTACCTTTCATTACTTATAAAGATGTTGATTTTGTAGACAAAATAATTCTTGAAATTGGAACTGTTAACTGGTAACAAAGTCATTGAGTGAAATGGAGAAATGGCAAAGCTAATGAGCATTTCTCATGAATGAACACAGCAAGTTGTTTGGGAAATAACTCTGCCTTTCCACTCAGATTTGGAGTCCAGGGAAAAGGGCCTGAGCAGCAAGACCCTGTGCATGGAAAGCGAGCAGATCCTGCCCGACGGCTCACGGGTGCGGCACTACGACGTTCACAGCCTGTATGGATGGGCCCAGACCAGACCCACCTACGAGTGAGTGTGTTCCTAGAGAGGATGGCTGGATCCCAAGAGCATGCAATTCTTGATCTTGGGGTCATGAGTTTGAGTCCCATGTTGGGTGTAGAGATTACTCAAACAAATAAACAAATAAACTTTAAAAAAGGGGGGGGGGGGGTAAGAAGCCTGCCTAAAATTTAGTCAAGCTGAAGGGAACGTTAAGGCCTTCCTGGTCACCTGGATTCCTGGCCTCTATGTCATCCACCCTTTACCAAGGGGACAAGCAGGAGAAGCCACACCTTCAACTTGAGGTAGTTTCTAAGACCTTTCCTTTCCTGCTGACTCAGGACCTCTGGTATGGCCAGAAGTGAGTCACTGGAACTGTCTCCTTTCATGGCCTTTGTTGGGCATGCCCAGAGCCTCGTGCATCTGCTGTCTTTTCAGTCCCCAGGAATATGTAGGATCTTTGCAAAATTCTCCATGGTTCTACTTCTCCAGAATTTACTCTAAGAACGGCCGAGCTTTGTTTGTCCCAACTGAACCCCAGCCTGAATACCTAGGATGGTGCCAGAAAATTGTTACTGTTTTGGGAATTCCCAGGCTCCGGCTCGAGAATTATTTCCCCCTGCTGAGTTGAGCTCTGAGTCCAATCAAATGGCCACAATACCTTGGGAATAGAGATTGTCCAGGGGGTTGGAAGCTAGAACAAAAGTATCAATTATGTCCTGGGGCTGGTGCTTTTCACAGAGACACCTGTGAGGCTGCTGCCAGGGCTGCTGGCTGTTGGAGCCATTGAATAAGGGATGGGGTCAGCTGGGAGCAGCCCAAGTTCAAATCCCACAGACCTCACTGTCCTGCCGAGACTGAGTCATTTTTCTTGGCTAGACCATTTCCATTGCTTTCCAGAGCAAGAAAAAGAAGGCAAGTCCTAAAGTCTCAGCGAGTCTGCTGGTGCTGGCCTTGGAGCCAAGAGGAGGTCAGAAATGTATGTTGAGATAGAGAGGCTCGACCATGAGCCTACCTGACCGCTCCGTGGGGCCCACGTGAGCGCACATGCCCCTGATCGGCTCACAGCAAGGGGCCGGACTTCAGTGACACACTGGACTAGAGTGAAAAACCACTTGACCTGTTCTTCTGTACACTCATCATTTCATTCTGATTTTAACAAATGTGAGCAAACCACTTTGACTGCTGCTCTGTGCCAAGAGAATCGAGTTTGTATTTTGTTACTCTGTTACTGTTCAGTGATTAGATCACGCTGATTTTAATCTGTATCATTTCATCTGAAAGTCAATCTTTGAAACATTCCTTATGCACATTTTCCCTTTTGAGCCACCTAGAAGGAACCTTCAGTTAACTTGGTTAGTTTAACACCGAACAGTTAAAGTTCTTCCCATTTACCTCAGTGCTAGCTGGCAAATGCTAGTTTGGGGATGGTAATCTCCAAATTTTACCTCATTTAAGCGTGACGTTCTTGAACATGAATGTAGTGGGCAGCATCTCACGCACTGAACTCCTCTTGTGGCCCAGACCCTTACCAGGCCTCTTGGAAGGCTCACTGTTACGGAATCTGAGCTCTTGAGAAATCACTGTATCACCTTTTTCATCCTGTGATTCATTCACTCAGGAGGCTTTTGTTAGCTCTGTAACCAGCACTGTAGAAAATACCAAACAGTAAATGGAAATGATGGCTTTTGAAAACTGTACAGGGCACAGATAAATATTTTTCCTTATTTAAAAAAAAAAAAAAAAAGTTCTGAAATGGTCAGTGACAAAGCTCTTTGCCTTCCATCTACCCTTCCTCTCTACCCCTGCCTTATTTCAGACCGTCATTACCTTCAGTCAGACGTGTGTGTGGATGTGTGTTAAGTGTGTATCCATCCAGGTGGGGATTTATGCTGGTGTGAAATATTGGAAGTGACCCAATGAGTTAATCTCTGTTACAGTAGCTAGCCCCTTTCCCTAACATCATTTACTGAATAATTGATCTGTGTCTATTGATTTGCAATGCTTTCTTCAGCAAATATGTGAATTAAATTATGTACTCGGATCTGTTAATAGCCTTTCTCTTTTTGTTCCATTGATTTTCCTCCCACACATTGTTTTTATTTTCTTACTGAAGCTGCAGGCAGAAAACCCACCTCCCGTAGGGAGATATTTGAACATCCTTTGTGTATATTTGTCCTTGTGTGCCAAATGTATCCCACTTTGTGAGGAGTAGCACAGAGAGAATTACCAAATAGCTATGGTCATATATACTCTTATTTGGATCCCGGATCTGCCTCCTTGCTCTTTAAATGTCCTCTGATACGTTGTCCAACTTCTCCGAGCCTCAGTTTTGTAACAGGAAAGGAGACCAAGGAGACCTTCTCAGGAGATCATGAGGCGGTATATATGGGAATGAGCAGGCTAATACCTGGTTAGAGCAATTGCTCTGTAAATGCCTGCCTCACACCTCACCCAGTTCCTTCCTGCCACCTCGATATAGGCAAGTAGTTAATTTATTTTTTTAAAGAAAGAAAATCCACATATAGGGGATGATGGATTCCAGTCCATCTGCCGTGACTCTTGGGATCACCTTTAAATAGCAGACGCTTCCAGGGAAGACACCTTTTGGCTCCAAATGGAAGACCATTACCACCTCATATTTCAGACTGGAGCGGCTCTCTGTAATGAAGTCCCACAGCTGTCCCATCCTCGAATTCCCCCCCAATTCACCTCCTTGTTCCCTTCCAACCAGAGCTGTGCAGGAGGTGACGGGACAGCGAGGGGTCGTCATCACGCGCTCCACATTCCCCTCTTCTGGCCGCTGGGGAGGCCACTGGCTGGGCGACAACACGGCTTCATGGAACCAGCTGAGGAAATCCATCATTGGTGTGTGGGCTTCCCCCTAGGGGCCCCTGTTGGCAGGGAGCGGGCTGGGCTGTGTCCTGGCAGAGACATTGGTTATGTCTGAGTATCATTCACATGGGCAGTGAAAGCAGCAGGAGCTGACTTCTCCGTGGGTATGAGTTTGAGTCTCTACCCATCATTTGATATTTTCATCATTGTTGACCCAGGGCTTCGAAGTAGGGTGTGGAAAAGACAGGGCAAACCTACCCTCTGAAAGGGCAGCTTTGTCTGACACAGCTGTGTCTTCTCGTTGCAGGCATGATGGAGTTCAGTCTCTTTGGAATATCGTATGTAAGTTACATTGGGGCTGTTATTAATTAGTCATATTCCAGTGTCTGCAACCTACAAAAGTCCCACCTCATGTTCTGATTTTGTATCTTCTCAGACAGGAGCAGATATTTGTGGCTTCTTTGGAAATGCTGAATATGAGATGTGTGTTCGCTGGATGCAACTGGGGGCCTTTTATCCCTTTTCCAGAAACCACAACACCATCGGGACCAGGGTGAGGCGGCGGCTGGTGCTCAAATCACAACTTCTTCTTTACCCTCAAAAGAAGCGTCCTTCTTTGTTGAGGAAAAATCATAAAAATTAGACTCTCCATTTCTTAGGAAACCCACAGAGTTCAAAACCCCAGAGTTATAAGCAATTCTCAAGAAAACACTTTTGCTCCTGTCTTGAGGGATGTGTGCCTATGAGGACAGCAGGGTTTGTAGCTCCCTGTGGAGCTAAACTAAAAGAAGCTTTTTCCTTGGAGAATTTTTATTTTACTCAGATCCATCCAAGCTCTCTCAGTGCTGCATGGAGCCCCGTCTCTCCAGCCCTGTGCAGGGGACTTAGGAGTCTGTGATAAAGACTGGGAAGAAAGTAGCACTAGTCCAGACAGACAGCAGGGGCAAGAGAGAGGATGGGACAGAAATGAAGGGAGGGATCTGTGTCACTGGTACCTGGGATAAACACCTGCTGGCCTTTTTCTGATAATGTTAGCATAGCGTAAAGAAGTATCTTCCCCATGTTCCTGTATCTCTTTAGAGACAAGATCCTGTGGCCTGGAATTCAACCTTTGAGATGTTCTCCAGAAAAGTCCTTCAGACCAGATACACCCTGCTGCCCTACCTCTACACTTTGATGCATAAGGCTCATGTTGAGGGTAGCACGGTCGTCCGACCACTTTTCCATGAGTGAGTACAGCCTGTTTCCCGCAAGCAGAGGTTCTGACCATGCCTTGTGGAGAGCACTCTGCAACAGTCCTAAGTTTCATGGGTATTTCATACTTCTTACATTTTTTTTTTTAAGGTTTACGAATGACAACAAAACGTGGGATATAGACCATCAGTTCATGTTGGGTCCTGCCCTCTTAATCAGCCCTGTGCTGGAAAGTGTGAGTTTTTGTTTTTGTTTTTTTTTTTTGTCATAGATTAGAAACCCTCAGTCACATAATCTCAAGTACAAGAAGGGCGTTTTAAAGATCATCTTGTCCCACTCTTTTCCAGCAAATACCTTTCTAGAACATATAAGGGAGATCTTATTTTTTTTTCAAAATCCCCATTAATGAAAACTTCACAACCCCAACTGATTTCTCATTTTAGTGTCTTGTTACCCCGCATCTTTATAAAGTTAACCTTAAAAAAAATGTTTTCTCTATGTTTGAAGAATTTTCTCAGATCTTTTTTTTTTAAAGATTTTATTTATTTATTTGACAGACAGATCATAAGTAGGCAGAGCAGCAGGCAGAGAGATGGGGGAAGCAGGCTCCCTGCTGAGCAGAGAGCCCAATGTGGGGCTCGGTCCCAGAACCCTGGGATCATGACCTGAGCCCAAGGCAGAGGCTTAACCCACTGAGCCATCCAGGCGCCCCTTCTCAGATCTTTTGCAATTAAACTTTCTAAACTCAGGACACCTGGGTAGCTCAGAGGGTTAAGTGTCTGCCTTTGGCTGGGGTCCTGGACATCAGGACCCTGACATCAGGGTCCTGGAATCGAGCCTTGTGTTGGGCTCTTTGCTCAGCATGGAACCTGCTTCTACCTCTCCCTCTCCCTCTGTGCTCTCTCTCTTTCAAATAAATAAAGTCTTAAAAAGAATCTTAAAAAAATTTTTAAAAACTTCCCAAACTCTTAAAATCATTAATTAAATTCCCATTTTTGTCTTAATTCTAGAGAAAGATTTTTATTAATTACATTATTGGAATATGCATAACGTGTCATTTTTATGTTTCAGAATACTTTTGCGATTCATGCTTATTTTCCCAGAGCCCATTGGTATGACTACAGCACGGTAAGAACTGACAGATTTTGTGAAGAACCAGACTGGTCCGTGCTGCCTAGAGGGGTGGCCAGCACTTTCTTCTGTCTTTGAGGCACATAATTTCTAAGGCAGTAATTTTCAAACTTTCAGCCAAGCAAGGTTTGCTTAAATAAAATTATCCACAAAAGCATAATTAGGTAAAATCTGACACCCATATCACATTGACTTTTCTCTCCCCTCACTCCTACTTCTCTGGAAAACACAGAGAAAAGGCTAGATTTCTAGAGTTTTTAAGAAAGCTGAAATCAGAGAGTTTTCTCCTTTGACTTGCTGTTTCTTGCTGACTTTCAAACATGCTTCCTTAGAAAGACTTGTATTAAAGAGTGCATCTGTTCATTTCTTCTCTTTATCTTCATCCCTCCTTGCCTATATTCTGTCTTCTAGGAATCTGGCAGTGTGTCAACAGGTGAGTGGCAAATCCTGGACGCACCCCTTGACCACATCAACCTTCACATCAGAGGAGGCTACATCTTGCCTTGGCAAGAGCCCGCAATGAACACTCAAGCCAGGTAAGGACGAGCGATGGTACCGATGGCTGCTTTGTCCTAATGAGGCAGCCTCTCAGGGAGCTGCCCACCTTCACCAAAGCTCTGTGGATAAATAAATACAACTACAAACCCTCCTATTGATTTGATTCCATAAGTGCCTTTTGACTGGGATCTAGGGGAGAACGCATTCATGAAGTCAGTCTTGGGGAGATCTTTTATCTATAGCTGTGTCCAAGGACTGGGGCAAAAATTTTCTTTAATTTTTATTTCGTTTTATTTTATTTTTTCTTGTTTTATTTATTACTTTAGAGAGAGAGAGTGCATGTGGGGGTGGAGGAGTGGGGTGGGGGGAAGGGCAGAGGTAGAGGGAGAAAATCTTAAGCAGACTCCATGCTGACCGCCAAGTAGGAGGGATCGATCTCACTACCCTGAGATCACAACCTGAGCCAAAATCAAGAGTCCAGTGCTTAATCAACTGAGCCACTTGGTCAACCCTGGGGCAAACATTTTCTTGAGGGTGGTAGCATTTACCCCTTTCCACACTATTAAAAAAGTTGGGGATATTAATGAGCTCCTTGATTTGTGATGGCTATCCAAGGACGATTTAGTGCTTATTTCCAGGTCTACTTTGATCAACTCAGGATAGATTTTATATAAATATAAATATTTATACATTTATATTTATATATTTGTGTTTATGTACTAAATTAAAGGGAATATGTTATGTCAAGAGAGACACACATAAAAACTATATAAGAACTATAACCATTCAAAAGGAAAGACGTTAACTTAGCCTTGTGGTGTAAAGCATGGTTTCACATGAAAGAGAGCTTTGAGCTGAGTCTTGAATAATAAATAAGATTTGAATATATGAAGGCAGGGAAAGAAATATTCTGGGAGTATTAAAGAGCTAAAGGTGAAAAATGAGTTTGGTTTGGGCATAGTAAACCAGTCAGTTTAATTGGAGAGTAGAAAGGAAGAGAGATGAAATAAAGTTCAAGCAAGCTAAGATCAGATCATGGAGGGTGTAAATGCGAGAGCAAGTCCTTTGCGTTTTATTCTGTAGCAGTCTGGAAGCTACTGAATGGTCGTTTTGTGGTTTTCTTCCTAAGGAATTCATATCTTATCATATTACTTATAATGCATATGTAAATATGTATGTTTATTTGATTTTTTAAGTGTCTATATTTTTAATCCACAAGAAGATTATGCCTGATAATTTCATATTAATTTTTAAAAATTAGATCTTTAAAAAATTAAATATCTAGAGTATATTCAAATTAAAGGATATTGATTAAACATATTTCATATTTATTTATCATAAATATTTATAAGTCCCTACTATAAAGAAACCACCTCAAAATTCCAAACAAATATTCTTTCATTACATAAATAATTTAAATATGACTACACTTAATTAAAATTGGTTTGCACATACCTCCTTTGAGATGGAATCCATTTCTAGTTGCAAATATATTTTGATAGATAAATATCTAAGTACATCTCAGCTTAATGGTATTTATACATTTTGCTGTGTTATATAGTAGACATTTTTGTGTATAGTTTTTGAAAATAAAATTCTGTTCTAAACCATCCAGGAAACCTTAATATTTAAGAGGCATGTGATAAGCTCTTTTATAAAGAAGATACATTTTAATTTACCTATTTTTAGAACTTTATGTGCATTTTTATGTGCATTTTTAATGCATTATTTTTTTGTTGTTCTGGATGAGTAATATTTTTAACAGAAACTGTCCTTCATTCTTACAACCTATAATCTAGAGAAAAATAACTCCTTGTTTTTTTTTGTAGTCGACAAAAATTTATGGGATTGATTGTTGCTTTGGACGACAATGGGAAAGCTGAAGGCCAGATATTCTGGGATGATGGACAAAGCATTGGTGAGTATGAATGTTCTAGAATCTCTCCATACGACATGCAGAAAAACCACAGCTCAGGATATAATTGGCATAATCTGTTTCTAAACCTGTTTCTGCTACTGTTATAGAGCAATGGTGCTGGGAGAATTTTTGCAATTTTTGCCTGCTCCTTATATTACACTGTAATTACTATAGAACCGTATATGCCCCCCTCCCCAGCTTTGTAGGTTCAGCAACGTAATGTTATGGATTCAGCCAGGAGGGATCTATCTCTGTGTAACTAACTGCCTTGCTCTGATAAAAATGTGGATGTAACTCTCAGGCTGACAGTTCGTTCATTCACAGTGGTTCACAGACCTGGCTCTGTTGTTTGGGCCATCCACCTGTTACCAGGCACCCTGTTCCTCCTAAGTAGGCTCATTCAAGAGGCAAATGAGAGCTCAGAAAATTTCTTAGTGTCTCAGAAGTAGGGAATGAAGCATTGTCGAAAAGATCGTTATGTCAACGAAATATTACTTTGTATGCTTTCCCTAATCTAGGGATAGGACAGTGCTACCTGAGATAATTGGGGTTTGTCACAATAGTCAGAACATCCTCTTCCTTAGACAAATCAGAAATACTGATGTGTTGTTACCAACTGACGCCCATCTTCCAGTACTTGTTACTGTGGACTAGAACATTCTAATTTTGTAACATGTCACAGTTTCTGAAATCATAGCTTGTTTTTCACTGGTAATATCTTTCTTTTCATTTTCTTCATTATGAGTGTAATATATCGTCATTAAAGAAAATATTTTAAAGAGAGAAAACTAGTAAAAAAGTAATATTACTGCTATATTCTTTTGCTTTCATGTTATTTAAGAAAATGCTTAACTTTTTATATCACATAAACATACTGCATATTTAATTTCTGAATGCTGTTTCTTTGTACTTAACATAATGATAGAAATATGTCTAGATGTTATTATTTACTCCTTATAATCACCTATGATTACTCTATCCCATCGAGAAGATATGCCACAATTTATCTGACTTTCTGTAATTACTCTCTAATCTAGGATACAGGATGTTTTCAGTTTTCATTGTTACAAACACCCTCCCGTATGAACCTTTGTTTGCGTTTCAGATTATTTCCATAGGGTAGATTCCTAGAAGTGAAATTATTGCTTTTTGAATCAACTTAATTGCGTTGTATTTACACAAAATGTATCCATCTTAAGTATGCAGTTCATTAAGTTTTGACAAATAGATACATTCATATTGTTACCACCACAGTCAAGATCTAGAATATTTTCATGACCCCAAATTTCCCCTTCTACATCTTTTCAGTGAACTTCCCCTCACTTCCAACCCCCACTTCAGGCTCTTACAACTACTGATCTGCTTTCTGTCTCTGTAGATGAGATTTGTCTTTTCTAGACTTGACGTAAATAGAATCATTCAGTGTGTATCCTTTTTTTTTTTTTAAGATTTTATTTATTTATTTGACAGAGAGAGATCACAGGCAGATAGAGAGGCAGGCAGAGAGAGAGAGAGGGAAGCAGGCTCCCTGCTGAGCAGAGAGCCCGATGCGGGACTCGATCCCAGGACCTGAGATCATGACCTGAGCTGAAGGCAGCGGCTTAACCCACTGAACCACCCAGGCGCCCCAGTGTGTATCCTTTTGTACTTTGCTTCTGTCACTTAGCAAAATGATTTTTGTAGCAAAATATTTTGCCATCTGGTGGCATATAAAAGTAGCTTATTACCTTTTGACTCCTGAATAATAACATCCCATTGTATGGATATACCATAATTTGTTTATCCATTTACTTATTGATGAATATTTAAGTTGTTTTATGTCTTTTACCATTATGCATAAGCCTGCCATGATCATTTGAATATAGGTCATTTCGTGATCATACATTTTCATTTCCCCTGGGTAAAAGTCTGGATGTGAAATTGTCAGGCTGGGTCAGATGGTTAAGTGTATGTTTAACTTTTGAAGAAACTGCCCAAGTATTTTCTAAACTGGCTATACTGTTTCTCTTCACTAATGACAAAAATTCAGTGTTCCAATTTCCCACATCTTCACTAACACTTGGTGTTGTCAGTCTTTAAAATTTTAACTATTTTAGTAGTACCTAGTGCATCTCATTATGGATTTAATTTGCTTTTCCTTGATGTTGAGCATCTTATGTTTATTGGCTATTTGTATGTCTTCTTATTGAGGTATTGGTTCAAGTCCTCTGCCTATTTTTTATTATGTTACCTTTTCCTTAGTGACCTGTAGGAGTTATGTATACCAGACTTTTATCAGTTAGGACTTGCCTTTCCCTGTCTGTAACTTGCCTGTACAATTCCTTTATAGTATTTTACAAAACAAACTTTAACTTTGATAAAAGTCAATTTTTTCCCATGCTTTTCTTTGATATTTGTGCTTCTTGTGCCTTCGTTTAAAAAGCATCTGGTACTAATTCTAACGTGTGTGTTGGGGGGGGGTTAGTTTCCCCATACCAACAAGTAATTCTGGGACACTATCTAGGTGTCCTACAGTTTAACTCAATTCTGACACTACATTATCCACCATCGCTCTCCAGCCCCAATTCCCTTCCAAAGGTCTCTAGGTGGGGCTGGAAGTTCCAACCTTCACACGCAGGGTTGATTAGCCAGGAACCAGAGGCGCTTTCCCTAAATCAACTCATTAACATAACAAAAAGATACTTAGTTCTTATCACTTAGGAAATTCAAAGGGTTTTAAGAGCTCTGTGGCAGAAATGGGATGAAGATCAAATACAGATTATAAATCACAACATCTCACTACCTAATCCAAGGTTACAGAGATTTTTCTCATAGCTTTCACATTTAGGACTATCATCTATTTCGTATTAAATTCTGTTTGTATGTAATGGTCAAGGTTCATTTGTTCCCTCATATGTTTATCCAGTTAATCCAGCACCTTTCCTGAAAGCAGAATCTTTTCCCTTGTTATGTTACCTTGACACTTTTGTTAGCTATGAATATGTCTTATATGGCTGAGAATCTTTTTTTAGATTATTTGTTCTGTTTCATGATCTCTATGTCTATACTTACACCAATACCACACGGTGTTAACTAAGGTAGATTCAAAACTGTTTTGACAAATAGTAATTAACAAAAACTTGCTAGAACTTTGACTGCAATTGCATTGAGTCTATAAATCAATTTGGGAATATCTGTGTATCATCTTTAATTACTTAGGTCTTCTTTATCTCAGAGCATTTTGTAATTTTCAGGGCATGGGTCTTACACATATTTTGTTAAATACATCCTAAATATTTCTAAGTTTTTGATAGTCTTGCAGATGGTACTTTAAATTTCAGTGTATGCATAATGCATTATAACCCCCATAGACATTGAATATGGTATTTAAATGAGCTATTTTTCAAATAATTTGATTGCTCATTTAGAGATAGAACCAGTTTAAGGGTGGGATACGAATGAATTTGATTACTTTTTTCCAAGTTCAACTTAGTCTTTAATTATTTCTGTAAAGTTTGATCTGATAAGTGAATTGCATGGAGAGACGGGTGGCACGTGACATCCCGTAGCCCTGGAATCAGACATCACTTCAGTCATTTTCTGGTTATATGTCTTTTGGAAGGCTGCTTAACATCTCTTTGCTAGCATTTTCTTGTCTTTACCATCTACAAAACTGTACTTATCACATAGATGTTTTTATGCAGACAAAATGATTTCATATGTAGAGAGAATTCCTGGCACATAGATGCTGAGTAGAGTATATCATTAATACTCAAGGTAAATAAAATTACAGTATAAATCTTTAAGATAATATGTATTAGGTAAGATATACTGCATTTACATCAGTGTGATTACTATGACTACAGGAAGTCCAAAGTCAGAAAAAGGAGTTAACCAGCCACTCAAATTAGGTTTTTAAGAGATTTGCAGCCTTAAACCTTATAAAGAAATAATAAGCTACAGTGCCAATTTTTTAAACTTAAGAATTATATTAATGAGCTAGGATGTTCCCATCTATTAGGAAGTACATATTTTTCCTTAAATTAAATCTAGGTGAAGCATGAGATTTTAATCAGGGATTTGTTTGGTGAGCAAAAAATTGCAGCTAAAGGAGTTAGTGGCTGTGCCAAGGTTATTTAACACTGTATCACGCAGTGACATCTCGCCAGGTTGACCGCTGACTGCATCATTTGATCATGCCAGCTGCATGCGTAGCTGATTGGGCAGGAAGCAATTCCATTATCATGGCATGGACCGTAGGCAATAAAGTCCCATGACTTTATTGAGCGATAAGGAGATTAATTTTGCACGCTTGGAATTTGAGACATGTATGGAGTCTCCTGGTGGAGCTTGCAATTTGCAAATATGGGTGTGATGACAGAAAGTCTGATGAAGAGAGGAGTGAGAAGCCTGGGAGTGTTATGACAAGTAGAAATCACACTGTAATAATCTTTAAGATGAATCAGGTAGAAGTCTTTTTTTTTTAAGATTTATTTATTTATTTGACAGAGAGAGAAATCACAAGTAGGCAGAGAGGTAAGCAGAGAGAGAGGGGGAAACAGGCCTCTGCTGAGTGGAGAGCCCATTGTGGGGCTCGATCCCAGGACCCTGAGATCGTGACCTGTGCCGAAGGCAGAGGATTAACCCACTGAGCCACCCAGGTGCCCCAGAAGTCTTTTTAATACATATTTTTATAAAAAATAAATGCCTTTTTGTTGTTGTTAGTTCTTGGGGTTGTCTTTAACTTTTTGGTAACAAGTTTATTGAGCTACAGTTCACACAATATGTAATATACCATTTTTTTTATTTTATTTATTTTTTCAGTGTAACAGTATTCATTCTTTTTGCACAACACCCAGTGCTCCATGCAAAACGTGCCCTCCCCATTACCCACCACCTGTTCCCCCAACCTCCCACCCCTGACCCTTCAAAACCCTCAGGTTGCCCCAACCTCCCACCCCTGACCCTTCAAAATTTTTTTTTAAAGATTTTTCTTTATTTATTCGACAGACAGAGATCATAAATAGGGAGAGAGGCAGGCAGAGAGAGAGGAGGAAGCAGGCTTCCTGCTGAGCAGAGAGCCCGATGCGGGGCTCCATCCCAGGACCCTGAGATCATGACCTGAGCCGAAAGCAGAGGCTTAACCCACTGAGCCACCCAGGCATCCTATAACATACCATTCTTAAGTGTAGAATTCACTGGTTTTCATATATTTGCCAAGTTGTGCAACCATTATGCAGACAATTTTGGAAAAATTTCTTTACCCTCAAAATAAGCCCTCCACCTTTTAGATATCACCCCTCAGTCCTCCCTTGCCCTGCCCCCATTATCTCCAGCCCCAGGAGATGCAGCCCTAGGCATTTACTACTCTGTCATGATACATCTGTGTATAGTGTATATACATCTGTGTATGCTAGATATTTCATAGGAATGGAATCATATGGAGTCACATAAATGGAATAAATAAATGTGGTCTTTTATTCCTGCCTTCTTTCACTTAGCATAACATTTTTAAGGTTCTAGCAAGTTGTAGCATGTGTCCGTACTTCATTTCTTTAATATGGATGAATAGTATGATGTTGTATGAATATACTACATTTTATATATCAGCTCGTAGATGCTTGGGTTGTTTCCACTTTTGCACTATTAAGAAAAATGCTGCTATGAATATTCGTGTACAAGTTTTTGTATAGACATTGTTTCAGTTCTCTAGGGTGCATACCTAGAATTGGAATTTCCCCTTTGTATAGTAACTCTATGTTTATTTCTGTGGGAACTCCCATATTCTTTTATAAGGAGGCGGCACCCTTTTACATTCCTTCAGCAGTGCATGTGGGGTCCAGTGTCTCAACATCCTTGCCAACACTTATTATTGTCTTCCTGCTAGGTGTGAATGAAGTAGTATGCCACCGTGGCTTCTATTGATTTGTGCTTTCCCTGATAACTAATCTCATTGAATGTCTTTTCTTGTACTTACTGGCCATTCATTTTTTAAAAAGATTTTATTTATTTATTTGAATGACAGAGGGAGAGAAAACAAGTAGGGAGAGTGGAGGAGGGAGAAGCAGACTCCCCACCAAGCAGGGAGCCCCATGTGGGGCTTGATCCCAGAACCCTGGGATCGTGACCTGAGCAGAAGGCAGATGCTTAACTGACTGAGCCACCCAGGTGTACCTTACTGGCCATTCATAATCTTCTTTGGAGAAATGTCTATTCACAAATGGTGTCAATTTTTACATTAGATTACCTTTTTATTATTTAATTGTAAGTGTTTTTATATCCTCTACATACAAGTCCCTTACCAGACATATGATTGATTATACTGACAATTTGGGCTAGATAATTCTTTGTTGCGGGTGGTGGCTGAACTGTTCATTACAAGATGTTTAGCAACACCCCTCCAAATGCCAAAAACACTCTCCCCAACCCCAGGATGTAGCAATCAAATGTCTTTCTAGATGTCACCAAATGTCGCACCAGCAAAATCACTGATGGTTGGGTACCAATGTCTTAAGGAAATCTAGAATCTTTTTATATAGCTTGAGCTAATTTGAACTAGGTGATTAATGTCATAGTGGGTTAATAACACCACAGTTAGTTTATGTTAGGAAATCAGCTTCCTATGAGCAATATATTTCAAAAATTTAAGAGGAAAACAATTTTCTATGAAATTTCAGTTTCCTTCAACAAATGTCTTAGTTTCAAGGTTAAAAATCAATAGTCCCTGAGAGTTTAAAGATTTTTACACTTTTTAACTCCTATGGAGAAGCTCTTTGCTCCTTTTCACCAAACAGACTTAGAAATTCAAAATTTAAAGCACCAAGACATAATGTAAGTATAGCTTTAACTTAAATTTTCCATTAATAGGTTTTTAGCTATTTGTTAAATTTTTCCTTACATAAGGAGATTTAATAGCTAGTTCAAGGATAATCTTAGATCACCTTATTAACAAAATTCCATTCTTTAAAAATTCTTTGTTCAAGCTGCTAGAAGAGTCTTATAATATTTGCTTAGGTTACATTTTCTAACCAAGGCTCAATTTAAAAAATATAGGCTTTATGAGTATTTCTGCAAGAGTAGAGGTAATTTATAGAAAAGAAAGAAGAGAATTAATTGCTTCAAGGACAGATATATTGGAATATTGGTAAGAGATGGAATGTCGATAAGGGCAAGAATAGAACATGAAATGGAACTGACTCTTAAGAAATAAGATTTATAGAACCTACATGAGAAGATTGAGTAAAGTGGGCATCTACTAAGGATTATTTCAAGGAAGCAATGTGTGGGGAAACAGATCTAAAATACCTGAATATCATGAAGAAATACTTAGATTTAATATACTGTGTCACTGGTGACTTTGAAAATATCAGACTCAGTGAAATAAGGAAACATAAGAACTGAAATACAGGAGATGTAGGATTGAATTATGAGTCAAGTCCACAGACATAACAAACAGAGGCTACCTTTTCTGAGACAATATGGCACTAAAAAAGAGATGTGGTGGTTGCTTGCTATAGAGAGAACAAGTAAAGAGTTTGTTAGAATGGAGTGTTCTGGAGCATAACTGGAACCTAGAGGAGCAAAGAGGGTCTGGGGAAGAATTGATGGAGTAAGTTATGTAGAGGCAGGAGGGCTTGGGAACTAGAGCAATGTGGTAGAATGGTCTAAGAATCATGAAGGTGAAGATGATGATGACTTTGCTAATGATAGTAAAGAATACATTTTGAGCACTGACTCTACTCATGTAGCGTACCTCGAGCTAGGTGCTACTATCTCCACTTTACAGATGATAAAATGTTATTTGCCATAGTTTGCACAACTACTAAGTGTAGGAGCAGGAATTTGAATCCATGTCAGTCTGACTTGAGCCTGAATTCCTAGCTACTCTCCTCTGCTTTAGCTTTTATCATCATAGCCATGTCAGCCTTCATGGTTATATGCTTGCTACATTGGCACAGAAGAAACCAGTCAGTAGCCTTCACATTTCCTCATCTGGGGTATCTATCCTTAGTTCAACCAAGATTTTCTGGTTTTACAACCACTTGATCCTCACTTGAAATACCCTCTTCCGTAGGCACATCCCCATATACCCTGGAGTGAAAGAATCCCTTGGCTACTTATCCTTAATGTTTCTCAGAGAGGTCATGATTATCCTGATCAGTAATTGTGACCGCTTTGACTATATACAAGATTATCTGCTCCAGTTATCTGCTCCAGTTGAAGCAATGAGTAGTTTATTCTTTTTTCTTGCTTGCAGATACCTATGAAAATGGAAACTATTTCTTGGCAAATATTACTGCAGCTCAGGTAAGACTAATTTACTGAATTTTATAAACCCATTCCCAGTTAGCTACAGATTAAACATTATCAGTTAACTATGTCAAAATAATATCCTACATCTTAATAGGAGGAACGTCCTACCTTTACACTTATACATTGGGTCTATCAACATTAACATAAGGAATAAACAGTCCTTATTTTGACAATTATCCAATATGCCATCAGTTTTTTATAAGAAGAAACTTGTAGTTCATATAATGCTGGTGAAAAAAATGGGTCTTCAAATGTATGACATGTTTTCTGGGGATGAGACAGCATTTTCTGGCTGATATTTTGCAGGATAAATGCTAGATCATTTATCTATTGCATAACAATGGTGTATAAGAAACAACTTCAAAACTTCAGCAGCTTGTAACAATAAGTAAATAATTTAAACAATAAATTATTTAGCCCAGGAGTTTTTAGTGTTCTGATAATCTGGGCTGGACTTAGCTGATCTTGGCTGGCTTACACTCAGTAATGGGACTGTTTGGCTGCGTGGATGATCCTGGCTGTACTCACTCACATAGGTATGTATGTATAAGAGTGAGCTGGATCTTCAGTGATCTACGAAAATGAAATATGTTCAATTGGCATTATGGAGAATTAACAAGACTTTGAGACTGACTGCAAGCAGAATCAAGGGAAAATGAAAAAAAGAGGATATAACTTGAAGTAAATGGGCATCCTAAAGAGATAGCTTTGTGAAAGCCTACAGTTTTGTTTTGGGGTTTTTTGGTTTTTGTTTTTAAAGATATATTTATTTATTTGAAAGAGAGAGAGTGAAACAGAACACACACATAGAGGTAGAGGGAGTAGTAGACTCCCCGCTGAGCAAGGAGCCCAATATGGGGCTTGATCCCAGGATTCTAGGATCATGACCTAAGTCAAAAGCAGACGCTTAACCAACTGAACCACCCAGGTGTCCCTGGGAAAGGCCACTATTAAATTGCCTGGAAATTTCCAAGCCAGTCCTTATATTAATATGACCTAAGATTGCCTTATGGCAGGTCTGGGCAGGATGTTTTTTATGACTGTGGTAGAGGGCAAAAACAGAAGTGGAAATGCTTGAGCATTTTTTAAAATCTCCAATTTGCGGCAAGTTGACTTATATTCTATTAACAAGGGGAAGTCAGATGGCCTAGCCCAAAGACAAAGGTGGGATACAATGCCCCATCCAGAGAGGGAGGGCAGTGCCAAAATTACATGGAAAAAGGGTATGAATAGGGAGGAGTGAATAATTGGAGAAAATAATACAACCAATCTACCAGGCATGTTAAATGACTCCAGAGATAACCTATATCATTCTCATTAGAGTAGGAATATCATTCTATGCCAAACCTGGAATTTGCTTCTCTATAATTTTTACCTATTGATTTGCATTTAAGGAAAAGCATAGCACAAATCGATTGTCTTTTCTACATAGCAGTGCTTCAGTTATTTGAAGATGTCTGTTATATATACCTTCCATCTTCTTTTGGAATTATTCCTCTGCAGGCTAACTTCACACTTTCTCTGTTTTATTCTTTTTTTTTTTTTTTAAAGATTTTATTTATTTATTTATTTGACAGAGAGAGATACAAGTAGGCAGAGAGGCAGGCAGAGAGAGTGAGAGGGAAGCAGGCTCCCTGCCGAGCAGAGAGCCTGATGCGGGACTCAATCCCAGGACCCTGAGATCATGACCTGAGCCGAAGGCAGCAGCTTAAACCACTGAGCCACCCTAAACAGATCTGATTATTCTGTTTGGACCACAATTAGTCTAGATTCCTCTCAAAACATGGTACCCAGGATTGAAAGAATACCTTAAACTGCATTATCCAGTATGATAGTTACCAGCCACATGTGACTTTTTTTTTTTTTTTTTTGAGAGAGAAAGAGAGCACACATGCACACTCAAGCATAAGCGGAGTTGGGGGGACGGCAGAGGGAGAGGGAAAGAGAGAATTGTAAGCAGGCTCCCTACCCAGTGCAGTGTGGAGGCTTGTGTGGGGCTCTATCTCTTGACTCTGAGATCATGACCTGAGCCGAAATTAAGAGTTGGACCCTTAACCGACTAAGCCACCCAGGCATCCCTTGTGACTTTTGAGCACTGGAAATGTGACTAGGCTAATTTGAAATGTTTGAAAGATTGTAAAATACCTCATTAATATTTCTATATTGAATACATATTAAAATGATAATATTTTGGATATGTTGGGTTAAATAAAATGTATTTTCAAATCAATTTCTCCTATTTCCTTTACTTTAAAAAAATATGGCTATGAGAAAATTTAAAATTACATATATGGCTTGCCATATATTTCTGTAGGATGACATGAACTTTATACTGCAAAACAGGCAACCTCAAAACATCAGTGACATGAAACAATAAATAGTTCATTGTCCAACTCTTACCTCTTTTTAGCTATACTCTATTTTCTTACTCCTACTGCCTCATGTTTTTAAACATTTTTAAATTTAAATTTTTAAACAGATGTATCATATGCTATAAATCTCATGGTTATCTAAATTATTAAACACATGCATCACATAAATCTCATGGTCATCTAAAACTTTCAAATTATCTTCATAGACATAATTGTCAGGTCATGCTCTCTCCATCCTGCAGTTGCCTTTTGAAACTAAATGCGGGACTTTGTATGCTAATTAAATATGTAAATTCTCTGTTCTTAACTTAAGAAAAGTTGAATCAAAAACTACATATCTTTCCGCTCAAAATGTTTTTTTTTTTTTAAATGAAACTGTTGATTTAGAAATCCTGGATTTTAGTTCTGTTTGTACTAACTAGTTATTTAACATAGGGAAGACACTTCCCCTGTTTAACCTGTGTTTCTTTATTATAAAGCATTACATTTTCCTTAAACGCTTTCTAACACTAAAACCTCATTCTTCTCTTATTCCAAAGAAGTGATAAGTGAATTCTTATTTCTGTGTGATCTTTGAAGGCGTTTCTTTCTAAGGATCAGAGGCTTGACATGAAAGAAAGCTTCTAACTTTGCATGGCGTAATTATCAATGGCGTGCTGGCTGCTGTGGGGTAATGGGGATGTGGAGCTGATTTGTGGCATTGGCTAATTCCTGTGGTTTAAGTACTCCCACCATTTTAGCCAATTTCAAGCTATCAGCTGGCTTTCAGAATTCCAGGCAATTTTAACAGTAGGCTCTCACAAATCAATAAGCTCTAGCTTCAGCAGACCCATTTACTTCAAATTATATCCCCTTTTCTTCATTTTCCCTTGATTCCACTTGTGCGGTCAGTCTCAAAGCTTATTAAATGCTCCAGAAAGCCAGTTGAATGGATTACTTTTTCTTTCTACTGTTGCCATGAGAGTCAAGGAGTTTGTGGTATCACTCCACTGCAGTTATTTCCTTGGTGCATCCCATAAAATCTTCCTCATCCTACCCATCTTAACCAGTCTTATTTTGTTTGCTCAGCATGAGCTACCATAGCTCTTGCACTTAATAAACATGACTTTTTTCCCACGTGACTCTGCCTCCAGCCCCTTCCTCATTTATTTCACCTTTCTAAATCCATCCACCCTTCCAGGCTTCCTAAAGTCCCATGTCCTTCCCAAGTCCTTTCTTGACTCGCTCTCTTCTGTAGCAAGTTCTCGTTTCTCTTAGCACCCGTGACACATATTCACTATGATTTTCATTTAGGCCTTAATCACATATTACTTTGTGATTTACCTCACATTAGTTTAAACCTTTTGTTGATACAAAAACAGTTCATGATTTTGTCGAGTCCTAGACTTATTGCAAACTGTCCTTAGTCTAGGGGCTGTTTGCTGGGATTCTGTGTTCACACTGTGTTAACTCATACAGAGCTACGCACATGGGTGCATCATGATTCCAACCATATCTGTGTCGTTTAGCTACTCTCTTTACTCCCAGAGCCTCAATTTCCTCATCAGTAAAACTGAGATAACGATGCTTGCTTTTCAAAATCCTTGTAAAAGTTAGTAACGATATAAGGAAAATAACTTTCATTATGTTGGTGTTATCAAGTTTATCACAGCAGATGCTCAGGAAGTGTTTCTTCATGAAGTGTTTAAGAATAAAAACAGCAAATTAGCACAACAATCATAATTTGAGGTTTCTTAATATTTTAATGTGAAATACAGCCTCTTGATAGATGTCCTATGTATTTTTTCTCTTTATATATTCTTTATAGAATCTATTGCAAATCCAGACCATACACAATAAGTATCTGAGTGACTCAAATCCACTGAAAGTTGGATATATTAAAATCTGGGGAACAAGCTCTACTTTGGTGACACAAGTCACTCTCACCTATGACAACCAGCAAATTACAGTGGTGAATTTCAAGAGTGACCCTTACAGTCAGGTATGTCACAAAGGAATGTTATATCATAAATTAAGTTTATTATTCTGCAGAGTTATCACCACTTTTATTTTCATTCTTTCACTTGTTTTTATTTGAAAGGTTATAAAGGTACATGCGGTAGTATGTTCCTGAAAAGTTGGGAGTGTTGAATCCTATTGTAAAATGTGTAGCATCAGTGGTCTTCCCAATGTAGTCCAGGAATCTATGACCAGTGGTCTGGTGAATTCCTTTCCATGTGCTTCCCAGAAGTGGTTCTATGTGTTAGGTGAGGTTAGTGTCTCAGGCTAGCATAACAAAACTTATTTCCTTCTGTGGCAGAGGCTAAAATGAAAAAGTGATCCGCTAAAATTGTTGGAGATTTTTTCCCTCTTTCCTGAAATTGCTCATGATCCTGGTCAAATTGGTAGATCTTACAGGTTGGTGCAAATTCAACTGTGGTGATCATGATGATGATTATGTCCCACCTGTGATGTGAGATAAAATTATTTGGTTAACAAAACAGAGGGATAAATAGCAGACCCTACTAGACCTTCTAGCAGGGTCTGCTTTTGGAGCTCTCTACTTGGAAGACAAATTACTAGTAGAGTTACCAAGAGTAACTACAGAGGGAAAAGTATCCCGCTTTATAACACTAGACCTGTCCTAAGCATGTCCTAAGTATGACCTAGAGGGGACCATTTAGCAAAATGAAAATGGATAAGTATAATTCCTGTGCTCCAAGCAGTGAATGAGTACCTGCCCTGCTGATACTTGGATTTTGGAAAATAACCCTCTGAACAATCAGATTAGCTTTTCTCTCTCTAGTCTTTTCTAGTTCTCTACTTCAACACATTTTTCCTGGGCTACTGAGCTCAAGACCACACTCTGCAAGTAATTACTCCCAGTTAAGACTAATTCAGACCTTCTTTGTAGGAAATTTTGTAGCATATCAGATGCCTATTATATGCCAGCTACTATACTAGGTGTTGGGGCTGGTGAAAACATGAAACCGGACTGCCCTTTGGAAGGTTAAAATCTAGTGGCAAAGGAAAGAGATTTTTATAAGTGTTGGTTATCAATGCTTAATCAAAGCTGCAAATACTTGTAAGCAATGTGGTGTGGCCTGATGAAGTGAAAAGACACGGATTTCCAGCACAAGGATCATACACACAACATATTCCCCTATTTACCTGTCTAGAGTCAGTGACCCAGAAAGGAATCTTTTTATCCTTTCATTAATCTCTGGAAAAGAATGAATGTATTGGTCCATAGCCCGCGCCCCCCAATGGGCTATGGACATTGGGGAGGGGAGGCGAACCATAAGAGACTATGGACTCTGAAAAACAACCTGAGGGTTTTGAAGGATCAGGGGTGGGAGGTTGGGGGAACAGGTGGTGGGTAATGGGGAGGGCACGTTTTGCATGGAGCACTGGGTTTGTGCAAAAAGAATGAATACTGTTACGCTGAAAAAATAAATAAAAGGGAAAAAAAAAACTTAAAAAAAATACCATCATGTAATTCTGTTATTGACAATAAATAAACTGCATAAATTGTCTTAGAAAAAAAAAAAGAATGAATGTATTGGTTTTTGTTAAATTGTAATTTGAAAAATGACTTAAATGTGATGTTTAAGAAGTACTCAAATACCAACTTTATCTCTTCTTTTCTGGCAGAAGCTGACTATTCAACTTACCGACAAGATTATCAGCCTAGAAAAGCTAACAGTGGTTACATGGATATATGGTGGCCCTATAGTTTCTACCACAACTATGACAAGTACCTTCCCCACAAGTTCTCTACATCCTTCTACAGTTTCTACTACAGCTACCACTTTTGATACTATTATCACTACTTCTGTTTATACTAGTACCACTCTTCCTATCCCAACCACTACTTTCTCCACAAGTACCACTGAAGTTACAACTAGTATTACTGGTCCTAATACTACTACATCTTTCCTAACAAGTACTACTGAAGTTATAACTAATTCTAATGTTTCTGATAGCACTACGCCTTCCCCCACAAATACGACCACTAGCAGTAGTACACTTCCTACCACGGGCACTGCCTTCCCGACGACAGGTACTACTGCCTTTACGACTACTCCTACCGTCCCTTCCAGCACGAAGCCTTCCTCCGCGAACACCACCGCTAGCAATAGTACTCTCCCTACCACGGACACTCCCTTCCCGACGACAGGTACTACTGCCTTTACACCTATTACTACCATTCCTCCCAGCACTACGCCTTCCCCCGTGAACACCACCACTAGCAATAGTACTCTCCCTACCACGGACACTCCCTTCCCGACGACAGGTACTACTGCCTTTACACCTACTACTACCATCCCTGCCAGCACTACGCCTTCCCCCGTGAATACGACCGCTAGCAATAGTACTCTTCCTACCACGGACACTCCCTTCCCGATGACAGGTACTACTGCCTTTACACCTACTACTACCGTCCCTCCCAGCACTACGCCTTCCCCCATGAACACCACCGCTACCAATAGTACTCTTCCTACTACGGACGCTCCCTTCCCAACGACGGTCTTTACGCCTACTCCTACCGTCCCTTCCAGCACTATGCCTTCCCCCACGAATACGACCGCTAGCAATAGTACTCTTCCTACCACGGACACTCCCTTCCCGACGACAGGTACTACTGCCTTTACACCTATTACTGCCATCACTCCCAGCACTACGCCTTCCTCCACGAATACCACCTCAAGCAATAGTACTCTTCCTACCACAGACACTCCCTTCCCGACGACAGGTACTACTACCTTTACACCTACTCCTACTGTTCCTCCCAGTACTACGCCTTCCCCCACGAACACCACCACTAGCAATAGTACTCTTCCTACCACGGACACTCCCTTCCCAACGACAGGTACTACTGCCTTTACACCTGCTACTACCGTCCCTTCCAGCACTATGCCTCCCTATGCAAACACCACCGCTAGCAATAGTACACTTCCTACCACGGACACTCCCTTCCCAACGACAGGTACTACTGCCTTTACACCTATTACTACCGTCCCTCCCAGCACTACGCCTTCCCCCATGAACACCACCGTTACCAATAATACTCATCCTACTACGGACCCTCCCTTCCCGACAACGGCCTTTACGCCTACTCCTACCGTCCCTTCCAGCACTATGCCTTCCCCCGTGAATACGACCGCTAGCAATAGTACTCTTCCTACCACGGACGCTCCATTCCCGACGACAGGTACTACTGCCTTTACACCTATTACTACCATCCCTCCCAGCACTACGCCTTCCTCCACGAATACCACCGCAAGCAATAGTACTCTTCCTACCACAGACACTCCTTTCCCGACGACGGCCTTTACGCCTACTCCTACCATCCCTTCTAGCACTATGCCTTCCCCCACGAATACGACCACTAGCAATAGTACTCTTCCTACCACGGACACTCCCTTCCCAATGACAGGTACTACTACCTTTACACCTACTCCTACCGTTCCTCCCAGCACTACGCCTTCCCCCATGAATACCACCGCAAGCAATAGTACTCTTCCTACCACAGACACTCCCTTCCCAACGACGGCCTTTACGCCTACTCCTACCGTCCCTTCCAGCACTATGCCTTCCCCCGTGAATACGACCGCTAGCAATAGTACTCTTCCAACCACGGACACTCCCTTCCCAATGACAGGTACTACTACCTTTACACCTACTCCTACCGTTCCTCCCAGCACTATGCCTCCCTTTGCAAACACCACCGCTAGCAATAATACTCTTCCTACCACAGATGCTCCCTTCCCGACGACAGGTACTACTGCCTTTACACCTACTACTACCGTCCCTTCCAGCACTATGCCTCCCTATGCAAACACCACCGCTAGCAATAATACTCTTCCTACCACAGACGCTCCCTTCCCGACGACAGGTACTACTGCCTTTACACCTACTACTACCGTCCCTTCCAGCACTATGCCTCCCTATGCAAACACCACCGCTAGCAATAGTACTCTTCCTACCACGGACACTCCCTTCCCAACGACAGGTACTACTACCTTTACACCTATTACTACTGTCCCTCCCAGCACTACGCCTTCCTCCACGAATACCACCTCAAGCAATAGTACTCTTCCAACCACGGACACTCCCTTCCCGACGACGGCCTTTACGCCTACTCCTACCGTCCCTTCCAGCACTATGCCTTCCCCCACGAATACGACCACTAGCAATAGTACTCTTCCTACCACAGACACTCCCTTCCCAACAACAGGTACTACTACCTTTACACCTACTCCTACCGTTCCTCCCAGCACTACGCCTTCCCCCATGAATACCACCGCAAGCAATAGTACTCTTCCTACCACGGACACTCCCTTCCCGATGACAGGTACTACTGCCTTTACACCTATTACTACCATCCCTCCCAGCACTACGCCTTCCTCCACGAATACCACCGCAAGCAATAGTACTCTTCCTACCACGGACGCTCCCTTCCCGATGACAGGTACTACTGCCTTTACACCTACTACTACCATCCTTTATAGCACTATGCCTTCCCCTACAAGTGTCACTACTACTAACACTAGTGCTACCCTTCCTATCACAAGCAGTGCCTTCCCAGCAAGCACTATTGAAGTTACAGCTAGTCCTGCTGTTACTAATAGCACTGTGCTTTCCCCTATAAGTACTAATGCTGGCACTAGTACTTCTCTTCCTATCATAACCACTCATTTCCCAACAAGTAATACTGATGCTAACACCAATAGTACTGTTCTAATTACCACTACTCTTTCCCCAATAAGTACCCATACTACTAGCACCAGTAATACTGATGCAATTACAACCACTCCTTCTGTGAATAGTAGTGCCAGTAGTATTCTCAATAGTTTTCCTAGTACGACTCCTTTTTCTGTGACTACTCATGTTATGAACACTACTGTTGCTATGGTAACCACTTCTATAAGTACTGATGTTGCTAGCACTGGCAACCATACTCCTATTACCAGTTCTCCTTCCCCTACAATATCTGGTGGTAATAGTACTAGTAATACTATTCCTACAGTATCTACTTCTTCTACAGATATTTACACTACTAGCACTAATACCATAGCTATCTCTACCACCAATACTATAAATAGTACAGGGCAGACAGTAAATATTAGTGATGCAGATAACTCTAGCAGTGTTCCAGGTAACACTACACATATTTCTATTCCAAATACCGCAGTAGGTTTAGGCACATCAATGACTACTCTTCTAGACACAACTCACCATCAGGTAACAAAAAACTCTACAGTCAGTTATTTATCTATGATTACAACTAATGCTACCACCAGTATTATAAATACTACCACATATGCTCTGAATACTATCATTCTTGATAGAACAACAATGAATGCTTCTGCTCCCATACCAACTTATATTGAAAATGCCATAAATGCTACTGTAGATCCATGATTACTATCCAAAGCAGTATAATTACTACAGACATCTCTTTAAAACAACTATTACAGATATAAAAAATCAATGAAAGATACATGATTTTATGCTACAGAAGTTTTCACAGATATTAACACCAGCTTTTATAAATATGGCTACTCCAAGCACTATAGACATAGCTGATATATCTAAAGATACATCCATGACTATTTTTATAAGTATAATTAAAGAAACCATGGATACTTCTTCTGTAGCCAGAATATGTACTCTTATTTTAAAAATTATAATCCCTATAGACCTATCAATTAAACTGTAGATATTTTATATATCCTCACTAGAGACTTCATAGATGATTTTGGTATCTCAGAAAATACCACATTAGTCTCTGTAAATACTATTGCTTTAGATGTAGTTATTAAAGTAAACTAACTTGTTCTTAGGTTATAGGACATGATACCACAACTGAAAGCACTGGTGATATGTGGTACTCACATGGCCACTGTAGCAACATTTGTTAATATTATAGTAATTATTTAATTAGTAATGTTAAATCATGCCTTATTTTCCTATGGATTTTTTCACATACCATGGATACCAATAGAGTAATACACTATTACACATCCTGAAAATATTCTCACTTCTAAAACAATCCTAGGTATAACCATAGATATGGAAAGTGCTACCACTGTAGATCTTGTATGTATTTGGACTCCAGGAACTAAAATAATTAAATTAAAAATGTTAGATGTTACTTTTACTATCATAGGAAATAAAAATGTGATTATAGATATTAAAAACATAACTTCCTAAACTTTGCAACCACTACTTCCATAGGTACTACTGATACTCTTACTGTAAATTTGATAAGTACTTTTATTTACAGACCTTAATTGCACTTCCAGGGAATTAACAGTTAATTTTCCTTAGGAGATAATCTTAGGGTCCTTGCTGTTACCCTGAATGACTGGATTCAATTACAAATCTCTAACTCTTCTGTAGACTAGAAATCACCCAGGTGGAGATGAATATTTAAAGATATGGCTTAGGGGAGATAGTCTCTGCCCTGGGATTGGAGTTCTTGTTGACTTTTAATTGGTTATAATCTTGTTTACTTTTTCTCTTATCTACCAGCTTTTCCCTTATTACTTCACTGTGAACTCCCCTTCTGTGTTAGGACTTTCATCATGTTCTAGGTCTTTCATATCCAAATTTACTATTTATCCTTGGTCTGTTACTTTCTTAGATCAGCCAGACCCCATAAATATACTCATCGTCATAACCAAATATAGCCAGTTGAATGCTATTGAAGACATAATCCTAGGACAGTATTCTCAAAATGTAGTTTGGAGACCCATGGAGGCCATAGAACTCTTTCTGGGGTTCACAAGGTCAAATCTGTTTTCATAATACTATGTTTTTCTATTCCTTTTTAACTTTCATCCTCTATTAGTAGACAGTGGCATTTTCCAGAGACTTTATGCTGTGTGGTGTCACTATAGATGAATACAGAAAGAGATATATGTATCTACCTGTATCTATTGAGATAGACATTAAACAGATTTACAAAATATAAAATATCATTCTTTTCACAATTTTATGCTTTGAAAATATATTTGTTTTTCATAAAATATTTTATTTATGTGAACATGCAGTTGATATATTGTTATTTTTAATGAATGAAAAAATAAATATTTTACAAAGTATTTTACAAATGACTCAAGTTTAATTTTGAAAGTACATGTTAACAGATACAAGCCACCTAAACCAAGCACAGGGTCTTCACTAAATTTGAATGTAAAGGTTTTATTTTTTTTTAAGATTCTATTTATTTATTTGAGAGAGAGAGAGAAAGCATGAATGGGGGGGAGCAAAAGGAGGGGGGCAAGGAGACTCCACACTGAGCATGGAGCCCACCTCATGGCTCAATCTCATGACACTGAGATCATGACCTGAGCCGAAATCAAGAGTTGGATGCTCAACTGACTGAGCCCCCAGACACCTCCATAAAGAGAGCAGTTTTGAGACCACAAATCACTTCCATAGTCAAATACATTATGAACTTTCCCAGCACTTAGGAATTCCAGCAAGTATGCTTTAAGGTTCTAACTACATACATTCCCTGCTATGAACACATCTGCACAGCATTCTGATCTACCACCACACCTGCACTATTGTGTGGCTGGCCTGATGGGGTTCCACACAAGGGGCAAAGATTCATCAGTTAGTTGCATTTGCCTTTTGGAATCTTCCCACAACCTGCACCCTTCTGAATTAAGTTGATAGACCTTATACCAGGGCATATATGTGTCTCAAATTGACCTTCCAACTCAAAACAAAATGAAACTCATAATTCCAAACTGTACCACTTGCCTTGGTCATAGACTCCCTCACTTGTGTCTTTACCAAGAGAGCTCCAATGCCCTTATCTTGCTGGCACCACAAACCCTGATATGAGACAAAGTGTTCTGTGTCTTAAGGCACATGGAATTCTGCTTCCAGCCGATTAATTGGCCAAAGGCTTTGCTTAAAGTACTTGGGATTTGGAAAACTGAGGAAGAACTTGTTCAAGCAACCATAGTCCTATAGGAAATTCATTCCCTTTGTGTACATAAATCAGCCCTAATGGAAAATTTGGGATCTTGAAAAGGGAAGTAATCCAGAAAAAAAGAACAACATCAACAACAAAAACAAACCAAACAAAACAGAAAAAAGGAAACCTGGACTTCAGACGTTTGAAGAAACTTGAGGATTGAAACTGGAGAGTCTGCACACAAGATACGCTCCTTGAACCATTTAGAAAACCTGAAAAGGGAAGAGGTAAAACCAAGTATCAGCTTGCTCCTTCTGAATCTTGAGCTCTGTGTTTCCATCAGACCCTGACACCAATGAATAGACTCCATGGGACCAGCTCTAGGAATACCACCTGCTGTGAGGTTGGTACAGGGACTATGGCTTTAGGTGGACACACCACTCCTTGCCTCAGTTTCTCATCTAGAAGAGGGAGTAAACATCAGAATTGCAATGTACATAGAAATGTACTTTCAGTCTATAAAGTGCTATACAAAATTTTTATTATTTTTATTATTATTACATAATCCATTGAGTGTTGTTAATGTCTATCTAAACTTTTTCCTTCTTCTTCCCCTTGGATTTCCTGAGAGCACAGCTGTTTTTCCTTAGTGCTGTTACTTTGCAATAAGGCTACCCTATGTCTCTTTTTTCAAATGTTTTCAAATGTTTCACTGCTAAATTAAATAATGCCCATCTTTCCTCACTTTATAAAATAAAGTGAATTGGGGCACCTGGGTGACTCAGTGGGTTAAGCCTCTGCCTTTGGCTCAGGTCATGGTATCAGGGTTCTGGGATTGAGCCCCGTATTGGGGGGGGGGGTCTCTGCTCAGCAGGGAGCCTGCTTCCTCCTCTCTCTCTACCTTCCTCTCTGCCTACTTGTGATCTCTCTCTGTCAAATAAATAAATAAATTCTTTAAAAAAATAAAATAAAGTGAATGGACATAATTATCCCAATTTTAGGTTTAGGTTACTTTTCTATATTTTTTTAAGCTTTTTATACTTGCTGCTGTTCATATGTTGCCTTCTAGAGAATAAAATGTAAAAACAAAACACAGACAAGAAAAATTTTGAAGTAGTCAGTAGAATTCATGTGGACAGTGTGTTTGTATGTGTGTTTGTGTGTGTGTGTGTGTGTGTGTGTGTGTGTGTTTTCATGCATATTATTTTACAGAGCAAACATCATATTTTCTGCCAGTAACATTTTCTTTGGTTTGTACAATGAAATTAAATCTATCAGCCTTTCTTCATGTTTTTCAAAGAGCCTTGTTATTTGATGGTGTTTCACTGAATAGATGCGAGTGCTATTGTTTAGAAAGGCCTTGGTCCATCTCCTGTCCTGGCAATGAGATACTGAGTTGCACAGTGCTTTCCCAAAAGTGACCTATGTTCAGTCTCTGCACTGAGGGGTGGACAGGATAATAGTTGGTCCTCAATTTATCTGTAATGTGGTTATACTTCTGTTCACTTAAGTTTTGTCTAAATAGGATATAAACGTAGGGCTATTGTTGAAATATAACATACGCATTTTATAATCACACCACAGTGAGTGGGAAGTGAGGCAAGATGGGTTTGGGACTGTACTAGGTGGAGCAAGAGGCAGTCTTCCATGTTGGAGGTGTTCTGAAGGCACCAGATGATGGGAAATCCTCAGAGAAGGTGGTCTCAAACCGGGCAGAGGGTGATTCACTTGGGCATAAGATGTTGTTGTTAAGATTTTATTTATTTATTTGAGAGAGAGCACAAGGTGGGCGGCAGAGAGTGAGGGAGAGGGAGGAGCAGATTCCCTGCTGAGCAGGGACTGTCCCCCCACATGGGCACCAGTCGCTGGACTTGGAGATCATGACCTTAGCCTCAGGCAGACACTTAACCAGCTGAGCCACATAGGCGTCCCTGGGAACAAAATGTTTAGAGATCTTTGGGAAAACTGCTTTCACCTAAGGCTAGAAGTTTTATCACATGTTAATTTTAATAATATGAGAAACTATAATTTCAAATTAGACAAGATTTTATTTTTCTTCTTGGAAAGCTATAATTTATGATTATAACATACTCTATGAACTTTATGACTTTATACTTTATAACATATCCTGTAAAAATATATATTTCTAATCCAGCTTGAGAAAAATTTAGTCTTTTATTGAATTATTTATAAAGATGATTAGTCAGACACAAAATTGGTAAGATAGATGACACACTGTGTTATGGATATAACACAAGCGTATTTCCCAATATATGCCCAAATTAAGGCACACCTGAATGGAAATAGACTTTAGGGATTATGTAGTTTAAAACTGCTGCCTCATAAAAGTTTCCTCTAAACCGTATCTTTCTAATCCTCATGCGCATTTCATTAAATACTTCCTTGAAAGGTTGCTCATTCAATTGTTGGGCAGTATTAATTTTTAAAACTTTTTTTTTGTGGAGAGAGATGAATTTTGCCTTCTCAGAGGTGATTTCATGAACTTTAATTTCATACCTTAAGTCATCTCTGTAATAGCCTTCCACCTTTTTGATGAAGGCTACTATCTTCCTGCTGCTCATTTAGATCAAAGCTCTTTATTCCTCAAACAACACTCTCATGACCCCTAGTTTTAAGACAAAGCCTACTTCTTTTTACTTAAATGTCACCATTTTCTGACTATTTAAATAATTATTTGTAAAATTGTAGTGATTTGCAGCTCTAAGAAATACGTGTTAGGGACACGTGCAGTCTCAGTCGGTTAAGTGACTGACTCTTGATTTCAGCTGGTGATCTCAGGGTTGTGAGATGGAGCCCCATGTAAGGCTCTGCACCGAGCAAGGAGCCTGCTTAAGATTCTCTCTCTCCCTTTCCCTTTGCACTCCCTCTGCCCTCTTGCACTCTTTCTCTCTCTAAAAGAAGGAAAGAAAGACATGCTATTACTCACTTGTTACTACTTATATTACGCACGACAGCTGAAATTAATCCAAGAGAATACCACAGCTTTCAGGCTGGACGTTCTCTGCTCAGAGTAGTCAAAAAGTCTTGCTTGGAAAAGCTTGACACATTTCTAAATGGATTTTTTTTCCCTGGTTGCTCTTTATGTGCCTTGTTTTTTGTTTTTAACATTACCTCCATTTCTCATGCTGTCTTCGAACAGTGTTTGGACTGGTTTTTTGATTTCGGCTCAGGTCATGATCTCAGTGTCATGAGATTGAGCCGTGAGGCGGGCTCCATGCTCAGTGTGGAGTCTCCTTGTCCCCCTCCTTCTGCTCCTCCCCCATTCATGCTTTCTCTCTCTCTCAAATAAATAAATAGAATCTTAAAAAAAAAAAAAGAAGAGAGAAGAACTCCAGTATATTCTCTACCCAGATTTCCTGAATATTATCTATAGATTATCAATTATTTATCATATCTGATTTCTTTCTTTCTTCCTTCCCTCTCCCTCATACACAGGTATATAACCTGAGAGTTCATAAACAAAATGTCTCATCATCACAAAACACTGCTGTGTATTTCTTAAAACACAAGAACATACTCTTATATGACCACAATATAACCAGTCAAATCAGGAAATTAGAATTCATATAATACTAGCACCCAATGTATAGACACCAGTCAAATTTCACCAATTGAGCAGTGCCTGGGTGGCTCAGTGGGCTAAGCATCTGCCTTCAGCTCAGGTCATGGTCTCAGGGTCCTGGGATCAAGCCCCACATCAGGCTTTCTGCTCAGCAGGGAGTCTGCTGCTCCCTCTCTTTCTGTCTGCCTCCCTGCCTCCTTGTGATCTCTCTCTCTGTCAAATAAATAAATAAAATCTTAAAAAAAAAATCACCAATCGAACCAGTAATGTTCTTTCTGGAAAACACAAAACAAAAACAGTGACAATAGCAACAACAAAGAATTTGACCCAGAAGCACGTTGCATTGAACTGTTTAATTGGGTTGTTTGCTACTTAGTTGTCTCTATGCTGAAACTATTCCTTAGTCCCTCTTTTTCATTCACGATTTTGATGTTTTTAAGGATTACCAGCCAGCTATTTGTAGACTATTCCTCATTTTCAGTTTGCCTAATATTTCCTCATGATTGCATTGATGTTGTGCATTTGGGGCAGAAATAACACAGAAGTGATGCTGTGTCCCTCTTGGCATGGTGCAGAAGGACATACATGGTGGCTATTTATTTGTCCATTTTTAGTGATATTACTTTGGTTGATGTGGGTGTGCCAGGTTTCTCCACAGGAAAGTTACTATTTTTTTTCTCACAATAAGTAATAAATATATCATGATGAGATACTTTGAGGCTAGATAGCTATCTAATTCCACTCGGATTTGTTTTGTCATCTGTTAATGAGTCTTGCCTGAATCAATTCTGACTATAGATTTTTCAAATGGTGATTTTCCAACTTCATGTTCCTCCTGCATTCATTATTCAGCATTATAAAAGTCATCTGTTCACACTTCACAGCACTCACGATAGCACTTACCCTCCCCAATGTCCATAGCCCCTGGCGATTCACAGACCTGTACCCCTGGGGATAAAAATACATTATATGTTTATTAAAAAAAAAAATTTGGAGGGGGAGGCGAACCATAAGAGACTGTGGACTCTGAAAAACAACCTGAGGGTTTTGAAGGGTCAGGGGTGGGAGGTTGGGGGAACAGGTGGTGGGTAATGGGGAGGGCACGTTTTGCATGGAGCACTGGGTGTTGTGCAAAAAGAATGAATACTGTTACGCTGAAAAAATAAATAAAATGGATAAAATGGAAAAAAAAAGTCATCTGTTCTTTACTATTTATTTTTTGAGTAATTCTTGGTAAATAGCCACTTCCCTGAGCCCCCTAAATGTGTCTCCCTTCTGAGGTCCTCACATAACCTCACAATCTAGCAACTAAAATTCTAACTCTTAGCAGTTGGGGGCTTCCAGGCTCTTCTTTACTGGGGCTGCTCTGGTTGGTGAGTGCCTGAGTAAAACCTTCGACGTGTGAAGTTGGAAAGTGATTCCTGTCTGTGCAGGAACTGGACTAGTCGAGAGCAACTGAACTTCTAGCTCAGGGGTCCTCAGTCTTGGGTACGTACTGGAAGCTCCTGGAGAGTTCCATAATTCACTAATGCCTGGACTCTTGCCCATCAACCAGGTAACTCCAATACAGAGTCAAGGTTGGGAGCCACCATTTTGGTGGAGTGGTGAGGCAGGGAGATTTTCCGCTCAGTCTATGCTGACTCAGTGGTAGCGGGAATTTAGACACTGGTGGAAATTCTAGCCAACAGGGAAAAGAAACTAAGTTATCAGCTTCCTGAAAGAGAGAGAGAGACAGAGAAGAAGAGAGAAAAGGAAGAGGAGGAAGCAGAAGAAGGAGAGAAAGGGAAGACAGAGAGGAGAGAGAAGAATGTGACAAAACATAGACAATGGATAAAGCTAGATAAAAGATATATGAGAATTCTTGCAACTTTTCCATAAGTTAGAAATTGTATCAAAATATTCAACAAGAAGAGTGCCTGGGTGGCTCAGTCAGTTAAGCATCCAACTCTTGATTTTTAGCTCGGGGCATGATCTTGGGATCATGAGATCCAACCCCATGTCAGGCTTCTTGCTCAGCAGGAGTCCGCTGGAGACTCTCCCTCTGCCCCCTCCCTACTTGTGTGCTCGCTCTCTAAAATAAATAATAAAATAAAATCTTTAAAAAATATTCAGTAAGAAAGACCAGGGTCATTGTAAACATGAGCCCATCGTTCCTCTTGACCTCACAAAAACCACAGAAAAAAATAACGAGAGACTAAATCCTTTATTTACCCTCCAATTTTAATATGGGGTTTTGATAGAGGAGGTGAGGTGGAGAAGGGAATATAGTCTCAGTCACTCGGAGCCAACCTGACTTTAGAGATTCCTCTGGGATGAGGGATGACAGGCCCAAGGGACAGAATGTTGAGGAAGCTGGGGGTCATCTCTCCCCTTTAGCACTGAGCTCCTTCCTCCTGCAGTGTGTCGTTAGGTCATCAGGAAACTGCAGTCACAAAGCTCATGAGCTGGAAAGCCTCAACGTAACAAGTCTCATATCCTAAGTATGAATGTTTTGAAACATATGATACTTCCCCAGAAATATTGGCCTGAGCTCTCTGTCTCGTATATGTATAATGTAAATGAATCCCTTTTAACTATAGAAACGCCATTCCCTATAGGTTGATAAAAGTAAAGTTCTTCTCTCCAGACAGTTGGAGAGGAAACACTCAGCGGCACTTGGAAGAGCTCAGAGGTGGATAGTGTGAGCCCAGGGAGAAAATGGCCATTGAGGGGATCATAGAAACTTGACGACAGCCCCACAAAGGCAGAGCAGGTGTTTGTCCCAGTTTTTGTTCCCTTCAGTGGCTCCTGTTCTAACCTAATGTCAAGCACACAGTTGGTGCTCAGTACGTGCATGATCACTAAATGCTGAAGTCAGGAGATGGAAAGAAAACTAAGATGAAAGAAGGGAGGCCAAACAAGAACAAGAAATTCAAGGGAGCAGGAAGGAAAGCAGAGGTGCCTGGGACCTGCTCTGGGCCATGAGCTGGGCAAAGGGAGCCACAGGGAGATTTTGGCTCAGAACCTGGGGGTAGCTGCCCAGCTGGCTTGAATCTGTCAGGGTAGGCCTGAGGTTAAGGCTGCAGAGTAAACTAAAGGTTGGTGTCTGAAACCCAGCCAGAGAGGGTGTTTTTTTTTTTTTTTTTAAGATTTTATTTACTTATTAGACAGACAGAGCACACATAAGCAGAGAGGCAAGCTGAGAGAGAGGAGGAAGCAGGCTCCCTGCTGAGCAGAGAGCCCGATGATGCTGCGATGCGGGGCTTGATCCCAGGACCCTGAGATCATGACCTGAGCTGAAGGCAGAGGCTTAACCCCTTGAGCCACACAGGCGTCCCTGGTTTTTGTTTTAAATCTGGAGGTTGGGGTTGAATGAATTTGTTTGGGAGCCTTGGAGTACTACAGAATATTGGAATAGAAATGTCAGCCTTGACAAGGCAAAGAGAAAAGTGGTCTGTGCCTGTTGTTTCACATTTCTATCCACATCTCATCTTTATCTGCGTGTTTCCTCATGCTGTAGAAGGCAATTTGTGTACTTCAGGCAGCTGCCAAGTGGCATCAATCATGCTTTAGGATCAAAAGGAACACCTCCATTTCCCTTGAATGGTAGGACCACAGAGATACTCAATGGTGAGCACACACAGTCCTCTGGCTTCAGGCGAGCCTAGTTTTTTCCATCAGCATAAACTTTGAAAAACCTCTTTGATTTAAAGACAGCAAGTCCCTCCACTCACACATTATGAGGCCCAGAAGTGACCTCAAGTACTGAACATATCCAGGACAGAGAGAGCAGGAGCTGAAGGTGAACACTGGAGATGTTGCCTCATCTTAGAACAGAGCCTCCAGAATTCTCCAGAAGAAGTGACAGTAAAGATAATGGGCTCAGTATCTCGCACATACCTCCTCAGTCCAGGAACTAGGGCTATGATATTCAGTCAATGCTTGGTCCCTCAAGCAGTGATAAAGAATTTACTGAGGCCGGATCCCTGGTTTCTAAGGGGCTAAGATTCCTCTAAACACCTCGGGATCACCAGAGAAGGAGTCCCTACCAGAGCACAAGAACAATGAGCAACGCAATTGCAATTCGTAAAGTGGCATGGTGACTTTAAATCTCAAAGGAGAAGGTGCTACACAGATTCCCAAGCTTAGAAAACAGAATTACCCCCCCGGAAACCCAGAACAGTCACTGCCAATGCACCCTTCCCTTTCAACTGTGGTTGCAAATTGCAGCCTGACTGCTCAGACGATTTGTGTCTATTCCCTGCTCTGTCCATGTGAAACTTCTTGACATGCCCTGGGCTCCAGAGCTAAGGACTGCCCCACTCCACCTTGGCCTTGACCTGTTTTCAGAGCCCAATTCTCCCTGCCTGGCCAGTTAGGCTCTTGACCCCTAGTGAGCTGAGTGTTGAGAATGTGACACTTGATGGGATAAACGAAAGTCATCTGTTAGTAGAGGCACGGGTAAGAAGAGCAAGGACTGCATTTGATGTTGCCTTTTAGGCAACCGGATCCTCAAATACCCTCTGTATGTCTTATACTGAACCATTCGAGAGCCCTCCCAGCTTCCTCTCCTGGACCAAAGGCTCAAAGGAAGGAGGTGGCAACAGGAAGCAAGTTAAATTTTATTTAATCTGATATCTTGAGCTTTGTCCTTTATAAACACAGCCTCTCCCTTTACTACCAATCCCACATGTGGCTTGCTGCCTCTGCCTCACAGGGAGGGTTGAGCAAAAAATGCCACAAGAAAGGAGAACCAGGAGCCCCCTTTATGGTCAGCATGGGCAAGGGAGGGTTTGGAGGCCTTTCCCACTTCACACAAGTCACTTCCCCAGCTGGCATCCCCTTAGGTATTCTGGAGCATCAGAGTTCTCAGTGGTCCAGCCTTGAATCTGGATTTTGTCAGAAAACATGTGGTCCCATTAGGTCTTCAAAGCTTTAAAGGCTGAATTGCTTCCCTCAGCGTGGAAGAGCCTTTATGGAATAGGTGACACCCCCAGGCCTGCAATGTCGTGGCCTGGGTCATGGGAAGGGGCACAGTTAGGGGACATCGGAGAGCCCAAGCAGAGGGGAATTTCTGTATTTGATAATAAGAGGAAGGCTGAGCAGAGAGTAACCTGAGTATTTGAAATGAGGAGACAGTATCAGACTCCAACTCGCAGGGTGGCAAGAAGCCAAGAAAGAGCCCCCTGCCCAAACAAGAGGGCAGCCAGAGAGAGGCGCCTCAGCGTAGCAGTGCTGGAGCCCGAGAGGGCCACTGGTGCAGCCCTGAAGCCTGCAGGGGTTTTGTCCTGAGGCTCCACTTTGCCTCCAGAGGACTCCAAGCAGGGTCCCTGAGCAGTTGGGATGATGTCCGGAATCCAGCCTGTCGTGTTTTCCACCAATTCCTGAAGCACAAGGAAAATGGGAGAAAATGCATAAAGACAGACTCCTCCCCCACTCATTTCCTCTCTTCAGCCTTTGCTTGCTGATTCCCCAGTCTTTGCAGCCTCATAAACGAGCTGGGAGACCCCCCCCCCACCACCACTCCACAGTCCAGAGCAGCACAGCACCAGCGCATCTTTCTGCTCCCCAGCCCCTCCTTCCTGACCCAGTGTTCCCACCTTTGTCATTCACCGGCTTCCTCCCTTCTTTTCCTGGCTTAGCCCAGCACCATCCCCAGAGGGTGCTGTCTCCTGGGACACTCACATCAATGGTCTTTATTATCACCATCTGCTGGGCCTCCTTGCAGGCTTTCTCAGCCTTCTTAATGTTCTCTGGGGTCCACTCAATATTGTTCATGGCCATCATGCCCTCCATGGGGCTGCCGTGGGCGGGGGAACACACGATGGGTTAGGGTCAACTTAAAGCCTTGACAAAAATGCCTTCTTGTTTGTTAGCATTATTTCCACGTTGGCATAAGCCAGAAGGAATGCCTCACAATTCAATAGACAACCATGAATTTGGCAGGTGAATTTGGCAGATAGCAAAACTCACAGATGAGCACTTTTTTTTAAAGTGAAAAAGTGAAACTCCTGACTCTTTAAAGAAGTAGTTCTTAATCCGGGAGCCTTGAAGTCCAAGAAGGTGGATTGAGTGATTCAGGGAACATGTAAACGCCCTGAAATTGTATGTGGAATGGGTGTGTTTGCACAGATATGCAATTTCCTGGGAAAGGAGTTTCAGGGCTTTCATCAAATCTCAGAGACAACCATCACCCCTAAATAATTAAGGGTCATTACTTAAAAGTAAACAGTCTTTGACTGAGTGAGGTAGCACATAAGATAAAGGCAGACAGAGAATTTGTACGTAAGTCATCTAACTCTTAGAGGTCAGTTCTTACCTGCCTTTCTGGATGACCTCATCGATATGGGGAGGGGAAACCCCTATTCTGTGTTATGTCAGAGCATTGAGAGTCAGACCAAGACCCCTCCCACACACATTTGAAGGTCTTCTTTTCCAGGATGACTCACTCTGATACCTCCTCCCCAAGCTCATGGGCCACGTGGATGATGTCAGGGTATCCCATGCAGCTGGAGATGTTATTTCGGGGATAGTAGAAGAGGAAGATGAGGCACATCTCATTAATGGTGCTGGGGCCCCCCTGAGGAAGAAGAGAGAGAGACAGAAATGGAACACAAATTCACAAAGCAAGCAGAGAGAGGGGGACAAGGCACGTAAGAAATAGTATAGGTGGTCATTCTACCAAGGATGCTGTTTTCATTTTCCCTGAATCTACAACCAGCTGAATGAATGTTCATCTACTTCTTACACACCCTTTCCTTTCCCCTCCTCTCCTTCCAGTTGGTGGACAGTAACTGATATCATTTACAAAGAAATAATATCTGCCCTGTCCTCTACATTTCCATGCCTCTGCTCTGGTTTGAAAAGACAAGATGGTTGAGAAAATGAGAGAAGATATTGAGTTTTCTGAAAAAGGCACTCCCTTTTGATTTTCTCCAGGATTCCTCATCTCTATATGTCTAAAGCTGGACCTTTTCAAATATGTCACATGTTCAGTTCACCATAGGAGGGTCTTAAGGTTTTTTCTTGTGAATCCCCTTGTGCATTATCCCCATTTGTGTCTTACAGTATGTATCACTTTCTACCTTGCATAATAATAATATATATGGCTGTAGTTTCTTCCTCAATAGCATGCAACCCCTTTGGAATCCTATAAGCACTGAACCACTCTTGACACACAAAAGGGATGGGGTTCCTTATGACCATACTAACAACAGCTAACTAACTGAACATCTACTATAAGCCAGAAAATGATCTAGATGTTTTATAAAGGTTAATCAACTCTTAAAACAATTTTAAGAGGTACTATTATTATTTCCTGTTTGAATTAGGAGATTGAGGCACAAAGAGATTGAATAACTTGTCTAAGGTTAGAAAACTAGTGATTGTGACATTCAAAACCAGGCATGGAGACCACGAGTCCATGCTCTGGTTTACTATAGCATGCTGTCTTCTCATGGTGTTACTGGTCATTGACAGGAAAAGTAGGGAATCCTTATACCCAACCTACAATCACAGGGATGTGAGAGCATGAAAAGCCCCATGTGAGTGGATAATACTATTGGAGGGAGAAAAAGCCTTCAGCTAGAATAAACAGAGTCACTCTATGGCCAAGGCCAGGGATGGGCTCTATTCTGAGTCCATTGTGCTTGACCATGGTGGGGAGGGAGGTACTTACAAAAGTCAAGGAGTCCCGGTCCAGTGTCTGGTAGTGACATTCCACCAGCAACTCATCTCCCTATTCAGAGTGAAACATGAAGGCTGAAAGTAAGACACAGAAGGACTGGTACAGCCTTGGAACTCTCTTGGCCAACAGTAATGGCTTCTGATCCTGCCTCCCCTCCCTCAACTCCAGTCATGCCTTCCCACAGGCTCCCACCGGTTTGATCTCTGCTCGATAAGGTAAATCTCGAGTCTCCTGCAGATTGAAGTCATAAGAGTCATCTTTGCAGATTGTTCGGAGTTGTGCTCCATTTCTAGAGGGAACAAAGTGGTGTATGAGCTCATGCTGGGGGTGGGGGAGAGGTTGCACATAAAACAGAAAACTTCTCCTTCCACAGTCTTATTCTGACCACCTCTACTCTAGGGCTAGTTCCAGTTCCTCCTATCCCAACCAAGCATAACCTTATACTGCAGAATAAATAACTATCCTCAAATTTGTTCCCATGTGCAGATGGGAAAGCTTCAAGTCCATGTCTTCCCTTACCTGTATTGCACAGCCTGCAGAGCACGGCCAGCCAGGTGGGTGTGAAGCAGGTAGCCATACACCTGTATGTCAGGCACTGGGGCCCCATTCATCTGTGATGGGGAGGAGACACATCTGGTTTGCTAAGAACTCGCATCTTGCCCTGTTCCTCCATTTGCCTCCCTTAATAGTTGACACCTTCCTCGTATGAATGACAGGAGCCCCTTTCATTCTTCCTGGGCCCTCCTGGACCCTCTTCCCGCCCCACCTCACAGTCCCCAAAGCCCCAACTCTTTCCTTCTCTTGCATGATTCACATTAGTGGTTCTCCTGAGCACCAGGTTCTAGTTATTCTCCAAGTCTCAGACTCAGGGTGTGTGAGCTTATGGACCAGCCCCAGATCTGTGATGGGAAACAAGGAACCTCAGGGAAGATGTGCCTCCCAGCTTCACCTCTTCAAACTTCTCTGTCTTACACAGCCCGTAGGACAGGAAGGACTCTGCGCCTGGGGGTATGAAGTGGATGGGGAAGGTGAAGAAGCCCAGCTGGAGGACTCCCATGTCATATTTGCGCAGCTGTGCGGTGTAGTATAATCGGATGCCCGAGGAGTCATAAATGCCTGGTGTGGAATGGAACAATGACAGAGGACAAGAGAGCTGGTCACGATGTGAGAACATGAGGAAAGCTGGGACAGGGCTATGACCAAAACAAGCCAGCGTGCAACCCACAGCAGCTTCCCAACACCTATAAGAATCAGGAAGCTGCCCCAGATTTTCCTGCATAAATGCTCTAGATACTTACCAGGAATGTTGTGAAAATTGCTGTAATGAATCTCCAGTCGGATCCACTGTGGGTCTAAGGGGGTGCCAATAGAGACACCCACATCATCTGGAAACTGGTAACTCTGTTGGATGAAAGCAGATCTGGCAGCAAGAAGGGCTGGGTGCTAGGTGCAAGGACTGGAACCTGCCCATGTTTTCTGGCCCTCATCCCAGACCTCCTTTGTCTTCTGGTCTGCCATCAATCCAGCAATCCCAGTCATCTGACAACATGCACCCCACCCCCCTTAGCCACCTAGTTCCCTCATCACAGGACTCACTGTGCCCCCGACAGCCCAGCCCACGATGACCTGTGAGCAGAGGGAGAAGGCAGGGTCAGCTCCATAGCAGTCACTGATGCCCGTGGGGAGAACACTGGCATTGCCACAAGCATACACCAGGATGTGATGCACCATCGTCTCATTGTGCACGAGCAGCTTGGGCTCAAACTGGGTGAGAGAAGGGGGTAGATCATGGTCAAGAACTTCTATGTCAAGTCCTATTCCCCCCATCCTCTTTGCCCCAAATAAATCTATAACCATTTCCCACTTCTGTGTCTCTTTCTTTTCTATTTGTTCTCTGTTTTTCTTCCCCAACCCATCACTTATCCCCACTTTGTTTGAATTCTCTCTCAGCCCTCACCCTTTTAAACTCCTCCCCTGAGTGCACAACATACTAAATCTAGCCAAGAATATCCCCAAGACTTCTGACTTTCCCTTAATAACCTCAGCAGTCCACTATATCTGAGCACATGACTTGTTGTATTCTCCTCTAAAGAAAAAAAATGACTCCCACACATTTGCTAGTTTTTGTAAGACCAAAATTAGAAATAACTCAACTGTGAAAGCAGGTGACCATGTTGGAGTTCCCTCTGGCCAGATTTCACTAACCTGACAGCCCTTGGCCCTGTCCCCCTAGACTGAACTTCCTCCTGGACCATGAGCACAATTCTAGGTCCAAGGTGGGGATTCTACTTTGCTCTCTGGAAACACTAATTGATGACCTTCATCAAAATCTCTGCTGTATTGTGGGGCTCGTATAGAACAGCGCTGGGAGTTATAGTTTTGGTCTCAGGAAAGCATGAAACTACTTCTCTTCAGCTTCTTCTCAGCAATTTTCTAAACACCATCCCTTCAGAGTTGACTGTGCCCACTGCACTGCTCAATTGCCTTAGCAGTGTCTGGTTCACTGTACCTTGAAGATGTGATGCTTCTTGCTAACGATGGGGAGAGGGAGGAAGGTGCAGGCATACGTGGTGTCATCCTCTGGGATGAGGAACTGGAGAAGGACACATAAAGGCTGAGCTGGGTTGGAAATGAGGCTCTTAGAGAAGACAGGGGAGGGACAGACCAGCTTGGTGGTCCTTAGGGAATTATAGGAAGTCACGGTAACCTCAATTCAAGGAATGTACTAAGTACTAGGTGCAAAAGGAGGATCTAAATTGAGTGGGAAGATGGGAAGGAGGTTTGGAGGTGGCGGGATGGGTAGAGGACTCTTACATCAGTGAGCTCCAAGTCATGAATGATGGTATCCTCAGGGACATCAAGGTCGTCAGGATGGACTATTTGTAGCAGGAAGATGGACTTGATAAAAGTACGGTCCCGATCCAGCTTCAGAGTGTCATCCAGGCCGTAGGTGGCCAACACCCTTATGGTGTCACTCTGGAGGTGTCATAGGCATCAAGGTGCTACTGCCCGTGAATAGCACTTCACAAACACCCACACCCAAGGACTGACACAAATCACTTGCTCACATCTACACAGTGGAGTGGAAAGAGCTTCTGACTGGGGGGTCAGAACTGGTCAGGTTCTAGTTCTACTTCAGGGGCCAACTTGCTGGAAATATTGAGCAAGTCACATTCCCTCTCAATACCTGTGTCCACATCTGAGAAATGACACTCTAAAGTTCAGTGAAATCAAGGAAGGTTCTTGGAGAGGGGAGCCAGGGAGGTTGGGGTGGGTGCTTAATCCATGGGGGACTCACTCTGTGGAGGGCTTGTGGATTTGGAGAGGGGCACAACTGGGGAAGTGCCTGGAAATGTGGCTAGGGACAGAACCCCTGGGAACTGTGACGATTGCCTGAGACACATGCATGTTCTAGATTGGGGTTGATTCCGCATCCCTGAAAGGATAATCTGCTTACAGTTGAATGCTTTTCCCCCCTTACTGTTTTACCGTAATATCTTGGTCGTGAGGATCACAGGAGCGGAAGGGCCTAGAGAAGCGCATGGTGGTGTAGACGGCGTCTTCCATCAGCCCCTGCAACTCGGCATCCTGGCTCCCGTCCTCCTCTAGAGTGTCTTCATCCACCAGGTGCTGATCCTGGGGTCCAGTGAATATCAAAGAGTAAGAACAGGAAGCCCCAATTATCATGACCTTGGAGAAGCTGGTGTCCCCTTAGTAACCCCAAGGTACTAAATTAGCAGAATCTGGTCCTTTATTTCATAACTTGCTCTTGGAACAGAGCATGGCATAGGATGGATCCCTGGGGCAGAGGGATAAACAGTGTCTGATGGGGTTTCACCACTTGACCTGGATTTACTTTTCCCGTTCCAAATCTCAAGTCAATAAATCCTAGTGTTCCTGCATCTCCAGTCCTTGACAGCTCCTTATGCTCTGAACTCTCTATGCTATTTGTCCTCTCTTGTAGCTCGTAACACTGACACTTACCCATTTAAATGCAGTTCCTGTGGGTGAGATTGGGAGAAATGGGTGAGCTGCTTTTTCATCTGTAAAATGGGGTAGTAATCATGTACCTCATGGCGAGGCTGTGAGGTTTAACATGGGAAGATTTGGGAACAATGCCTGGTTGATCAAGAGTACGTAACAATGTTAAGCTTTATTATTGTAGCTGCTGCTGTTGTTATTAGACCACTGCATGCTGTTGCCCATCTGACTGAGTTTAACAGAAATTAGGGCTAAAGACTTGGTCTCAAATAACATTGACTCTCCCCTATTGACCTGCAGTTAGTGTTGTAGGACTCTTTCAGTCCAGTGGTTCCACTCCTTAGCTCCTTAGGGACATGCAGTCCAGAAGACCTAGTTGGGAACTCTCCAATGGACCATTTCTGTAAGGAGAGGTCAGTAGTCAGCTGGTGTTCTGGGCATGTGCCTGCATAAGTTTGGAAAATGTGGATCCTTCCTGGACCCAGAGATATCCTCAACCCAGCAAGAGACCTTCATCCTCGGAAGGGAATCACCCTCAGACTTACCGAGAAATAGACGTTGCCGTCAGGCAGGACTCCTCCAACAACCAGATCACTCCCCACTCTGGTGTAGCGATTTGTGACACCCAGGCCCACCCAGCCAGTTGTCCGGACCTGCAGCTCAAAAGTGATCATCTCTGCCTCAAGGTCAAAGTCCCAGCGCAGGAAAATGACATTGGAAGGGTCTAGGAACCTGGAATAACGCAGGCGAGATGTGGGGCCAAGGCGTTTGCCTTGGGAGGAGGCCACCAGGGCCATAAGTGGGAGAAGCCTGAAGAGCAGGGCACAGGTCATGGCTCCTGGGGTCTGGAGCATCCCTCGCACAGACGGACACTCAGGAAGTGTGGGTTTATACCTGCTTCCCCCTGTGCTAGGCCCCGTGCCATGGGGGAGGGACCGACGGGGGCTCTTCTGATCTGATTATCCTCTGGATTCAGAGTGGTGCCACTTACATAACTCTGGAGGTGTGGGGTGCCCAGTGAGGGTGCAGAGCAGAGTGCTCTTGTCCCAGAGCAGGGACTTGACACGAGATTCTCAGGAGAAGGTCATTAGACTCTTCCTCCCCAACCCATGACAGGGTCCTCCCTGGTTTGGTTTTTCCCTGCTATTCTTTCCTTGTCTCTCTCTCTCTCTCTCTGTCTTTCCTCATCTCTATTTCTCTCTCCCTTTCTGCACCGCCCATCCCCGTATCCTTGGATGTCCTTCCGGCGCACTCTGCTCTCTGGCACCTGCCCCAGGCCCCAGCTTTTATGGGCATTTTCTATATCTGGAACTGGGGCGTAGTCGGGGGTGAGGGCGAGACTGACGAAATGCAGCAGAAGAAGGAGAGGAGTTTCCGAGGGGGTGTTCGGGGAAGGCTATGATTTCCATCTCCCGGAGGAGTCTTTGCTACTAATCCCTGGAAGGACACATAGAGGTGAAGGAGCCATAATCAGCTTTCCAGATGGGCAAGTCTGGGTCAGCCCTGAGTTTCTGCATATTGCTGGGGAGCGGCAAGGAGAAGGAGGAAGGGGGAGAGGGGAAGAAGAGGGAGAGAATGGGAGATAAACGTAAACTGGCCCTTGGGATCATTGGTGCTCTACCTTTCCTTCCATGAATTGCCTGCCAGAGAAGTCACATTTAGTGATTCTCACTCCACTCCAGGGTCCCTACGGACAAGTGCTTTGGTTTTCAAACCATATACACAATGGAGTATTATGCCTCCATCAGAAAGGACGAATACCCAACTTTTGTAGCAACATGGACAGGACTGGAAGAAATTATGCTGAGCGAAATAAGTCAAGCAGAGAGAGTCAAGTATCATATGGTCTCACTTATTTGTGGAGCATAACAAAGAACATGGAGGACATGGGGAGATGGAGAGGAGAGGGAGCTGAGGGAAACTGGAAGGGGAGATGAACCATGAGAGACTATGGACTCTGAAAAACAACCAGAGGGTTATGAAGGGGCGGTGGGAGGGGGTGGGGTGGGGTGGGAGGTTGAGGAACCAGGTGGTGGGTAATAGGGAGGGCACGTACTGCATGGAGCACTGGGTGTGATGCCAAAACAATGAACACTGTTATGCTGTAAATAAGCAAATAAAAATAAATTAATTAATTTAAAAAAAAAAAAAAAAAAAAGCACAGAAGGAATGTTAGACTATTAGAACACCAGAGTGAAAAGGAATTTTGGTTCACTCAATTTTTAGATGAGGCAAAGGAAATACCAAGCGGTCACAGGAGTAGTGCCCGATACCCCATGCAGTCAGAGGTGGAATTAACACTGGCACACAGGGGATCTGCCCCCGGGCCAGCGCTCTCTCCACGATTTGCTTAGGTTACAGACATCCAAAGGGCACCCAGCTACCAGCAGTGCTTTCCTGCCACGGCTTGCCCTGGTGGAGGGAGTTGTCATCTGCTGGCTGCTTCTTAGAGAGGGGACACACATCTCATTGTATGCCTGGCGTTTTTGTTTTTGTTTCTTTCTATTTTTTTATTTAAAGATTTCATTTATTTATTTGACAGACAGAGATCACAAGTAGGCAGAGCAGCAGGCAGAGAGAGGGGGAAGCAGGCTCCCTGCTGAGCAGAGAGTCCAATGTGGGGCTTGATCCCAAGACCTTGAGACCATGACCTGAGCTGAAGGCAGAGGCTTAATCCACTGAGCCACCCGAGCACTGCCTGGCATTTTTTTCTATCCAGTTGCTGACATAGCCAAGCCAAAGCTGGAAATCACTTCACTGACCCTGGTGTCTTTTCTCCAACAGGACAATAGAGAGGCTCTGAAAAGTTAACAAGGGCATGTGCCCAGGAGGCACCCCCCAGCCCAGAAACCGGACCACATCTCACAGAGGCACTCAGCTCCAACCGTGGTATACAGGGCCTGGAGCATCTGTTTACGTCTCCATCCAGGGTATGCACACTCTTTTCATTTTCTACTGAGTTCACCAAAGAGGGTAAGGACCCAGCTGAGGTTGTTGGCTGCTCCTGTGAGCACCTGAGTAGGAACTGGGGTGCAGTGGGAGGAAAAAACCTATCTCCCAAGGCAGCAACCATAATGCCAACTCTGGGCATGGGAGCGGGGAGGCTGACCCAGGATGGGAGCAGGGCCAGGACAAGAGGAGGAGCTGGGGAGGCACTGACCTTGAGGAGCAGGAATCCAGGGAGGAGATAACAGGAGTGTCAGAGACACTCTGATCCCAATCGCATTTGGGGATTAAGGCAAAGGGAGGGAGCCACAGGGAGACAGGTCAGCCAGCCCTGTAAACCAAGATGGGGCCAGAATCCCTTATCCTGAAATCTGTCTACCTGCCAGAGTGCCTGCCTGAGGGAGGGAGCTGGGAGCCAGTGCCTGCAGCCTCAGGGTTTCTGCTCCTGGGCTCCCTCTGGCCACCCACTGGGCTTTTCTCTCCCTGTTCACTTCTCCCCCCCACCAGTTAAGCTTTCCTCTCCTCTTCCAGAGCCCTCTCTGATCCCCAGAGTCACTCTCTCCACAGTAACCTCAGACTGCGATGCACGTGGCTTGCCAGGTGAGAACGCCTCTGTGTGGGCACATACACATTTCTAGTGTTCAAGATGTGTGATTTGGGCAATGCTTCCCAGAGCATCATCCTCCCCTGCCCTCTCTGGAGAGAAGAGGTTGGGAAGAGGTAAGAGGGCAAAAGCCAAAAGAGAAGCAGCACATGTTACTTGGGATGCCACGCGGTGGACATTTTGTGCACGATTAGAGAATGCACATTTGAAGTTGCATGATATGAAATTATTAACAAACCCACTTTCTACCCAAAATTGTACATAACGAAAATGAGCATCTTAAAAAAAAAGAAATCCAGAACCACAGGGATTGCAAAGCTATGAAGACAACTGTATTATGTTGTCAGCACACAGCATCAGTAACTTACTCTTTGCTAGAACCACATGAGCCGTATTGTGGTAAGTATTTATATGTCAGCAGATTAACAAAAATATTGAATCTGGGAGGCGCAAAGCCCCAGGACGTCAGGCCACAGCTGTTCCCTGATGTGTCAGCTCCCCAGAGTGGTGGGTCCGTGATCTCACCTTGCTCCATCCGGCTCCCTTCTTCCCTCATCAAGGGCCCCGTAAGGCTCAGATTCCACACTGGGAGCACCGACATGAATACAGTGCGATCCCAGGTCTTGAAATAGTAAAGTCTGGTTGTGAGATCCCTATGTGTCCCCATGTTTTTGCCTGTCAAATGCTGAGGGTGAAGAGAGGGTCTTTTTTTTTTTTAATTTATTTATTTTAGAAAGAGAGAGAGAGGGACATGAGTGAGAGGGACAGAAGGAGAGGGAGAGAGAATCTCAAGCAGACTCCACGCTGAGCAAGGACCCTGATGCAGGGCTCCATCCCAGGACCCTGAGGTCATGACCTGAGCTGAGACCAAGTTAACTGACTGCACCACCCAGGTGTCCTGAGAGGGTTTTTTTTTTTTTTTTTTTTTTTTAAATCTAATATCCCAGATCACTGGTTTCCAAACTTTCTGGAAAACGATTCCTCTTGCCAATGTTAGAAAGCTATGAGGACTCGTGATTTTCATCTCAGCTGATGACTAAGAGAGAGATGAAGGGAGGTAAATCCTGCCATAAATTCTGTCATATGTAAATTGAATTGACAATTTACCACTGATGGGACAGAAGTCAACTCACTAAGGGCTCTATCTGTGCCAAACTGTATTCCAAGAATTTTTGTGTGTGCCGATCTATTGACTCCTATGAAATCACTCTCATTATTATCTTTATCTCAAGATGGGTAAACTGAGTCTGAAATCCAGAGTGCTAGGTAGCGCCAGCACTGGGTATTGTCAGGAAAATGTAACCAAAAATCAGAACTCCTCTCAACTCAGGAAACCTCTCCCTGGAAGTAGAAAAGAAAGAAAGCAGTCTTATTATTGAATAAGCATTAAATCAGAATGTGATATATATACATCCCAGGCATTTGGTTAGGATAGTGCAAAGACAGGCAGAAATCCCAGCCTTTTGTATCAGACACAACCCATTACATACACGTTCTCGAGATAAATGACAACCAATCCTCAAAGCAGAGGCTGAAGAGGACATCCCAGAGTCACTTGCTAACTGGGGGTCCCATCCAGGTTTACTAGAGGGCAAGTCATCTTGCCCTATCTTTCTGGCAGGGCATAATTTTACAACTTGGTGTGAGGCATGCACTCTAAATTAGGTTAGGCTCACTTTGTTGTTTGTATTTCAAAGAGATTCATTGCAGATCCTGGAGAAAAACATTTCTGGGTGATTTACATATATTTCAAAGAAAGAGAGAGAACTTAAAATTGCAAGTTTTCTAAAGTAAGTGTTCTAAGAAAATGGACAGGAGGTTAAGTCTCTTCCCTTATTTCCAACAGGGATAATTAAGTCTCTTATGTATAATTTGTTAGTTGACCTTACAGAGGAGAACACCGGAATCGGAAACGTGAGCCCACTGTGCGCTGCCCAGGAAGGCCTCGGAGCGGTCTCTGTGCGTGTGTGAGGCATACGGGGAGGGAGGTCTTCACTCCATCTAGCTGCCTGCTCGCTTGCACTGAGGTGTTTGAATCCCAGATTCTCTGGGACACAGTGGAGAGGGTGCAGGCCACGTACCTTCAGCAAGGCACTCCGTGAAGCTGGGGAGCATGCGCCTGTCTGTGTTAGGGTTGTTGGCATGCAGGAAACAGGAAGCCCCATGGGGTTTGAACCTCAGTGAGACAATGAGATAAAATATTGAGCTTCCTGGAAAAGCCCCTCCCTTTTGAGTTTCAGGCCTAGAGTGTCAGGTACTCATTGTCACCTTATAGACCTGCATCCTGCTCTTCTGGCCCTGTCCCACTGCCTTGCTGGACAAAGTCTGCGGGGCCAGGGAATGGGGCCACTATCCATTCTGTGGGGCTGGGTGCTCGTGGCTACCATGAGGACAGGTCAGAGGCCAGGCAGAAAAAGTCACTCTGTGGGTTAGGGGAGGGAAAGAGGGACAGAAATTTTGCTCCCAGGTCCCAGCCTTGCTAAGATCCTTCCTGGCATAGCACCCCGGCAGAAAGCACTCCTTCTGTTCCCAGGAGTCTGCTGCCAGCATTGCTCATGGGCCCCCCTCTTTGGGATTTGGCTGCAGCTGATTATTTGTGGGAGGTACCCTCGGGAACTTTAGCCTGGCCTGACTGTGTATTTCAGGTGCTGCCGCGAGCTTGGTGGAGCAAAAGCCCAGATGGGTCCTGGTAGCTCGTGGACAGGCTAAAACCCTGCACTGTCTCCTGAGGAATTCCCAGTATCCTTGGATGAGCTGGTACCAGCAGGACTTCCAGGGGTCACTACAGGTGCTGGCCACTCTGCGGAGTCCTGGGGATGAGGAGGTCGTGTCCCGTCCTGGAGCAGATTACCGGGTCAAGCGGGTCAACAGCGAGGAGCTGAGGCTGCACGTGACCAATGTGACCCAGGGCAGACGCCTCTACTGCACCTGCAGTACACACAGTGAGAGACCCCCCTCGGACGAGTGAATACAAACCATCCCGGGTGCCAACCACAGACCCAACCTCCTCCTTTGCCCCGACTCCTCCTACGCTCCCCTACATCCCCTGTTGCCTCTTCTCTACAAGGGACTCTTCTGCAGCTTTCCCATGCCCTTCTGGGAGTGCTCAGCCTGCCCAGCACAGCGATTTAACCACCAGTTTAACCTCTGAAGGGCTCCGTTGCAGAAGTTGCTCTGCCCCTTGGGAGGTTTGGGAAAGACTTCATCTCCCCGAACCCTGGTTTCTGTGCCTGTAAGCACAGACAGTAACTTGACCCAGCTCAGAGGCTTGCTATTAGGATTAAACAGCATGACTGTCCACGGTATGCCCAGGTCACAAACATATGCTTTTTAATACCGGCGTCAACACCCACAGCGGTGCTGGAAAGAAACCTGGAGAAATTCCGAGGGCTCAGAAAGGAGGAAGAGGGAGTATCTCAGAGTGTAGCCCCTCACTCATACCCCTAGAATAAACACCCACTTCTTCAATTTGATCCCCATACTTGGTGCTTGCCACCACCTAAATGTCTCAGCACCCACCCACCCCCACCCACGCCCTCCCCACGCCCTCCCCACCCCCGCCGTCTCAAGCTGATCTTTTTAAAAAGTAAGCTCTTCAGAGAGAGCCTGACCTAGAGAGGACCAGGGTCTGGATCCACAGTGAGGGCTAACCAAACAGTGACTCAGCAGCCACGGCTCAGAACTGGGTCTGCTACCTGAGCAAGGCCATGCCTGGAGTGAGGATGGAACAGGGAGGCTCAGCTCCCAGCAGAATGGCCCAGAAGCAGCAGGCAGGTGCCCAGGGAGAGAAGCCCAGATCCCGGGAGCCCTGCAGAGACGGGCGGCCGGAAGGCGGCTGTAATGGCTCCATTCTGCTTCTAGCTAGGAGCAGCTCTCTCCCAGAGCGTGTGGACCAGATGAGCAGGTAACTGGGAGGCAAGGGGAAGGGGGGTGAGTGGGAAGTCATTTCAAAGCTCAGTCTCTGATGAGGGTCTGGAGTTCTGTGTCCCAGAGCAGCAGGCAAGCACACCTTCCTCAGGGCTTGTGGAGAGGGAGCAACTTTGTCCACCAGGGGTCGCCATCGGCCCATAGTTCTCCATGATGTGCTCAGACAAGGTCTGGCGTGGATCACAGGTGTGTCTTCTCTCACAGACCCCTTACCTCCACTCAGGTGTTGTGGGGAACACCTGCCCAGCTGTAGAGGACTACAGCAGGGATGGGGAGCAGGTCTGGAGCCTGGCCAGAGTTCTGGAGACAAGTAGATACCTGTGTTCTCTCCTCCCTCCAGGAAAGGTACCGCTGAGAACGCCCTCACCAGGAAATCCTTGATCCCAGGCCACCAAGAAGCTGTTAAATACAGAGATGGCCGGGCAGAGAGGCCTGGACCACCTGTTCTTAAGAAATGCTGAGGTCCTCTGCTAGCAGCTCTGGAAACCAGTACAGCTGAGCACCCTCACCAGAGCGATGGAAGACACCATTACTCTGATGGGACCCCTTGAACTTCTGTCCCTTCCCAGGGACGGTGGAGACTAACCAGATGCAGTCCTGCTCACTTGGACCATGAACTATGCCTTAATACCACTGCCTAGACCCTTAATTCCTGGGTGATTAAACTAGTTCCCCTAGATTGGCAGATGTTAAGGACCCAAACAATGCTTTTTGATTGGATTATGTTATTTAACTGTCGTTACCCACATAGGAAATACTGGTCTCTGTGATGTAGTCTCTTGTCTGCAGGCTGGTGTGAGGGATTTGTCCATGCCTCTGGGAAGCATATTTAAAGCATATTTAAACTTCATTTTTTTCATCCGATACTTTCAAGTGCCCGATCAGGCAAGTACTACCATTTTTTTTTTTTTTTTTTTTTTTTTGCATTTTATTCTTGTTTTTGTCTTCATAGGGAAATGGGTGTATGACACCTGGGACGACCTAGCCAGCACTCAAATACAGGAATTCCGAGTCAGACCTATGACTCTCAGTATGCCATGATGCTACCTTGTCAAGTAACGAATGTATTGTCACTGCCGCGAGGGAGGTGTGATGTGGCAGGCATCTCTGTCCCTTCCAGAAAGGCAGCGCCCGTAATGTTACAGATGTGGTCAAAGAGCACAAGGACGTCCACATGTGATGTGGCAGCAGGTCAGGTGAGCATCCTGAAAAGACACTCAGTGGCCCCACAGACGCGTCCTAGGGTTCAACAGGTCCAGATGGGAATAGACAGAATTATACTAATTACATCGAATCCTTTGGAGGGGAAAGTAACATGTTATGATTGTGTAAATTGGATTCTGCTCTGTCGTATCGCCATAGTTTGGATTTGTTTTAAGGTCATGGACTTCTAGGGCTGCCAGGTGAGTATCCTTATCTAAGACAGCCATCTCTCTGTTCTCCTTTGTCTTAGTCATCCTCTCAATTAATCGATACATGCGTAGAATACCCACTCCATTTTTAGTATTTTACCAGATATGGTGTGAACTTTCAAGAAATATGGTGTGAACCAGATATGGTGTGAACTTTCAAGAAATATGAGGCATGTTTCCTCTTTACCCATCTTCTTACTTTCCATATTCCTCGGATAGCAGAAAGCATAAGCTCAAAGTTTCACTTGTAGGATGAGTGTCTTTGTTATAATTCAGATTCCTGAGCCTTGAACAGAAACATAGCCCATATTTATGGCCCCTACACTATCATTTGATGCCCTGAGCAGGAGAGCCAGCATGGGTCTAATTTGAAGGTAGGGGCTTAGATATAGGTGGGCTTGGGGAAAGAGAGTTCATAATGGGTTAATAATTATTAGAGCTTCAGGATCTGTGCAAGCCCTTTGAGTTTAAGCACACATCCATCCATAACACACTAATGGGGCTTGTTAAGAATAAACTGTATTAACTGGGTTTGGTAGACAATGAATCCCAACATGCATTAACCGTTAGCTAAACTGAGGAGAACACATAGAATGTCAGAAAACTTTATAAAATGATATAATAGTTAAGACTGTGAATTTAAACTTACCTTTCTACTATTGTGTGTTCTCCTCATTATATCCAATGAATTGGATTTCTGAAATTGGGAAACACTTCAAAAACAAAGCAACCCTATCTGGCAATTGACTATCTAAGTGATACTATAATGTACTTATCTTGCAGTTATAGTTTTAGACCTCTACCCAAATAAATACAACGGCGTTGCAAAACTTCCTTTCTGTGTTTTATACCTAAGGGCCTTTCCCATGCAGGCTGGGAAAGGCACAGGTGCCTAACACCTGAAGAAGGGGAACATATATTGGTAAATTCTATCAGAATGTTCTTTGGCTCTCTGATATAACCTGATTGGTTGATTGATTGATGGGTGTGTGTGTGTGTGTGTGGCGCCATGAAAATAGTTTCCATCTTAAATGAAGAAAGATAAACTCAGATGTAAAGAAATGGCAACAGATTACCAGTAATCCTTTACAAAGATTTAAGGGGGATCATCATATATTGAATGCCTACTATATGCTGAATATTATGCTCCATGCCTTACACAAATTACCCTATTTATTTCCAACAATCCAGAAGAGTATTATCAGTCCCGTTTTAGAGACAAACTAAAGCAAGACAGGTTAAATTCCTTAATACCTGAGGACACACAGCTAGTAGCTGCGGAAGTTGGGATTACATACAAAACTAGACCCCAAACCTGTGTTCTTTCAGTGCTGCTAAGCCCAAGCTCATCCCTCTGTGGATCTAGAAGTGAGATAAACTCACATTGGAGGGACAGATGGTGGAAATCAGAGTGGGGGAATAGCCGTCGCAGGGGAGAGTCAGCTAAACTGACAGCAAAGCATATTGAAGTGAATGTGGAAGGGAAGTCAGAGCTGGTGACCAGTAGAGGGGCAGCAGGCCAGGAAGCTATATGGAAGGCAGTCAGCAGCAGGCCTCCTGTGGGTTTACAGCAACATCTGAGCAGGGTTAGGCAGAGTCTTAGGCTTATAGGAGCTGGGGAATCAGACAAGGTTGTTGAGACAAAGACAGCATTAATGGAACTGGGATTAAAAGAAGGGGAGGGGGAGAAGACGGAGCTTCACTGCAGGAATAGAACAGAAGCCAAGTATAACAGCAAGTTTGGCTTGGTGATGAGCTAAACTTCTTCTAACCAAGGATAGAATGGGAGCCACGTCTTAGGCTGCTATTGTGGATGTAGAGATTATAGGTGTGCCAACTAAATGGCTCAAGGTAGGAGTCTGGGGCTCACAGAGCCAGGCAAAAGCAAGTTTAGATGTACATTTTACAGCTGAAGCAAATCCTGCATGTGATTTACATGATTTACAATAATCTCTTAAAAACAAACCGACAGCAGACAGCGAATCATAGACCAGGCAAGAGAGACAATGAGGAACATTGCTTTGATTTTAGTCAGAGTTGTTACCAGAAACCCCAACGTGAGATAATGAAGGTGCCTAGTACTGCTGAGTTTTCAAAGGACCTGAGAGCGATGACCTTGGGATTCCTTGCCAGTGTCAGGCCCTAGGCCAGCCTCTCTCATCCCCATCTTTAGCTTCCAGTGGGCAACTTGATTCTATTCTAGTTGGTATAGCTAATGGTGTCAAATCGAGGCTTTTTTTTAAACCTTGATTCCCTATTGAACAGAGCTCAGTTAATGGTTTCTGATATCCTCCTGTTCTTTTTTTATTTTTTTTTTAAGATTTTATTTATTTATTTGAGAGAGAATGAGTGAGAGAGAGAGCGTGAGAGAAGAGAAGGTCAGAGGGAGAAGCAGACTCCCCAAAGAGCTGGGAGCCCAATGCGGGACTCGATCCTGGAAGGCCGGGATCATGACCTGAGCCGAAGGCAGTCGCTCAACCAACTGAGCCACCCAGGTGCCCCTGATATCCTTCTGTTCTTAAAGTGAATGCACAAGAGAAGAATTACAAAGTCTCATCAGTACAGTAGCTGGTATTAATTTCTGTGCACAAACAGAAGCTCTTTCCTAATCTTCACCTTGCTTTTGTAAGATCCTGGCCTATCCATTCTCATTTAGTTTTTAGAATCATAGCTTTTCAGCCTGGAGAACAGTGGTCATAGGAGGTATCCCCATACTAAATGGAAAAACATGCTCTCTACATCCTAACATGTTATTATGATTTGAAGAAACTGATGAATGACCCCCCCCATTTTTTCCACATAAATTCTGAACAAATTGAGAGACAAAGTAGTAAGGCAGATGGGAAGGGAAATTTTTGGCCATGTTACTTACTGATCTGTTAGAGAATATGGCTTGGATACATGGTAACATGGGAGTCCCAAGGCTGCAACTTAAAATTAGAAAGAAGTCTCCCATCGTTCAGCATACTAAGTGGTGGATTCTATCATATTTTCTACTAAAAGCATAACGTGAAAATAAAGAGGATGTGCAGAAGAACCTTACAGGTGTCACATTCCCCACTCAGAGTGGCCTTTGTCCTCTGCTAAAGGGCCTCTCAGATTTTAGTTTAACTTGTTTAAGGAAATAGATAAATGTCAAGCTATTAAACTCATCTTCCTCTCTTACTCTTAAAATGGAAACAAACAAACGATCTTATCTGGTGATGTTTTGGGGCCCTAAAGAGAATTCTTTCAAGGGTTCTCTACAGAAATGGGATCCCCAAGAATGAAACTGACAGGAAGTTCAAGTTCTTACTTGATTTATAGAACCAAAAAACACCTGACAGATTTGATAATAGTGCACCGATGGGAGTCAACATGCTAAAGTGGTATGGGCTTCTCCCTAGGTCACAAAGCTCAGTTCATTACATTACCTGATTCAGTGCCCCTTGAATGAATTGGAACCCAATACCCTAAGGAATGAACCTTGTTCTAATATTGAGTCTCCTTTCCAGCCCGTACAAAGATGACCTGAGTCTATTTACTTGGTGATTTGTGGTCTAGGGACAAGAACATAGTTGAATTTTTTTTTTTTTTTTCTGAATTGGTACTAATCTGTGGTGTTTGTGGTTGGGGAGGGAAGATTCATAATCAGTGCTATCCTCTGATCAGAGTGGGACTTATGAAAATTGAGGGATAATTGGATTTTTTACCTAAGTCTTCCTTAGAGAAATTCAATGGGGCTCTGAAACCACCTAGAATTTACTTCCACACTACCTATGTGCACTGGCAGCGGGGGAAGAGGTATATTTTTTATCTTCAACTGGTAGAATCTCTACAATATCCATCAGGCCTGTGAAGTAAGCTTTTGTTGTAGGAAGGGCTAAAAGAGAGTTGATGGAACTTCCCCTTAGTAAATCGAAAACATCAGCACATTGCTGAGGCCAGTACTGCCAACACAGACTTGAAATATGCTGGGTGATAATTTGTATTATAATTTCATTTGGTTCTTCAGTTGGTCATGTCATAAGAGTGGTGGAGAATGATAGTGTTTGAATATTGCGTGGTAAACTCCAATTATAGTTGCTGGTCCGTATGTGGCTCCTTAGTAAAGCAAATAAATGCAGTCTTTCACACTCAGTATGCAACTATCCATCTGGAACATGTATTTTTGTACATTGCATTGAGAAGCTCAGAATTAATTAGCTTTCATTTGTCAGGGACAACAGTATATTTTTACCTCCACACTCAGGCAATCCTCATTGCTCTGTCCCTGAATCTGAATATATAAATATATAAATGCTATAGCATTTAAGGAACTTGACAGTCTCAAAGGGTACCATGTTGATCTGTTGTATTAACAATATCATGTTGGTAGGGTGAGATAAAATGAAGTAGCAAGTTTCCTGGGTGTCTTGGAAAGACAGATATGTAGTAGTAGGTAGGTGATACAACCAGTGGCACTTACTGGTATATACTGGATTCCTCTATTTAAATGAATGCCTTGTTATACTGGTGCTCCCTACTATGAAGAATGGTATCTGAAGACCTATAAATTTTACAAGAAACATATATCTCATTAGGATATCATGCTCTGAACCATTTAATTGGATCTGTTTCTTTTTTTTTTTAGGTTTGTTTTTTGTTTGTTTGTTTGTTTAATGTTTTATTTATTTTTTATTTTTTTTATAACATATAATGTATTTTTATCCCCACGGGTACAGGTCTCTGAATCACAGGTTAACACACTTCACAGCACTCACGATAGCACATACCCTCCCCAATGTTCATAACCCCCCTCCCCCTCTCCCAACCCCCCCTCCCCCCAGCAACCCTCAGTTTGTTTTGTGAGATTAAGAGTCACTTATGGTTTGTCTCCCTCCCAATCCCATCTTGTTTCATTATTCTTCTCCTACCCCCCTAACCCCCCATGTTGCATCTCCACATCCTCATATCAGGGAGATCATATGATAGTTGTCTTTCTCCGACTGACTTATTTCACTAAGCATGATACCCTCTAGTTGCATCCACGTCGTCGCAAATGGTAATATTTCATTTATTTTAATGGCTGTAGTATTCCATTGTGTATATATACCACCTCTTCTTTATCCATTCGTCTGTTGATGGACATCTAGGTTCTTTCCATAGTTTGGCTATTGTAGACATTGCTGCTATAAACATTCGGGTGCACGTGCCCATTCAGTACACTATTTGTATCCTTAGGGTAAATACCCAGTAGTGCAATTGCTGGGTCATAGGGCAGTTCTATTTTCAACACTTTGAGGAACCTCCATGCTGTTTTCTGGAGTGGTTGCACCAGCTTGCATTCCCACCAACAGTGTAGGAGAGTTCCCCTTTCTCCGCATCCTTGCCAGCATCTGTTATTTCCTGACTTGTTAATTTTAGCCATTCTAACTGGTGTGAGGTGATATCTCATTGTGGTTTTGATTTGTATTTTCCTGATGCCGAGTGATGCGGAGCACTTTTTCATGTGTCTGTTGGCCATCTGGATGTCTTCTTTGCAGAAATGTCTGTTCATATCTTCTGCCCATTTCTTGATTGGATTATTTGTTCGTTGGGTGTTGAGTTTGCTCAGTTCTTTATAGATTTTGGACACTAGCCCTTTATCTAATATGTCGTTTGCAAATATCTTCTCCCATTCTGTCAGTTGTCTTTTGGTTTTGTTAACTGTTTCCTTTGCTGTGCAAAAGCTTTTGATCTTGATGAAATCCCAATAGTTCATTTTTGCCCTTGCTTCCCTTGCCTTTGGCGATGTTCCTAGGAAGATGTCGCTGTGGCTGAGGTCGAAGAGGTTGCAGCCTGTGTTCTCCTCGAGGATTTTGATTGATTCCTTTCTCACATTAAGGTCCTTCATCCATTTTGAGTCTACATTCGTGTGTGGTTTAGGAAATGGTCCAGTGTCATTTTTCTGCATGTGGCTGTCCAATTTAACCAGCACCATTTATTGAAGAGGCTGTCTTTTTTCCATTGGACATTCTTTCCTGCTTTGTCGGAGATTAGTTGACCATAGAGTTGAGGGTCTATTTCTGGGCTCTGTATTCTGTTCCATTGATCTATGTGTCTATTTTTGTGCCAGTACCATGCTGTCTTGGTGATGACAGCTTTGTAATAGAGCTTGAAGTCCGGAATTGTGATGCCACCAACTTTGGCTTTCTTTTTCAATATTCCTTTGGCTATTTGAGGTCTTTTCTGGTTCCATATAAATTTTAGGATTATTTGTTCCATTTCTTTGAAAAAATGGATGGGATTTTGATAGGGATTGCATTAAATGTATAGATTGCTTTAGGTAGCATAGACATTTTCACAATATTTATTCTTCCAATCCAGGACCATGGAACATTTTTCTATTTCTTTGTGTCTTCCTCACTTTCTTTCATGAGCACTTTATAGTTTCCTGCATATAGATTCTTAGCCTTTTTGGTTAGGTTTATTCCTAGGTATCTTATAGTTTTGGGTGCAACTGTAAATGGGATTGACTCCTTAATTTCTCTTTCTTCTGTCTTGTTGTTGGTGTACAGAAATGCAACTGATTTCTGTGCATTGATTTTATATCCTGACACTTTACTGAATTCCTGTACAAGTTCTAGCAGTTTTGGAGTGGAGTCTTTTGGGTTTTCCACATATAGTATCATATTATCTGCGAAGAGTGATAGTTTGACTTCTTCTTCACTGATTTCAATGCCTTTAATTTCCTTTTGTTGTCCGATTGCTGAGGCTAGGACTTCTAGTACTGTGTTGAATAGCAGTGGTGAGAATGGACATCCCTGCCGTGTTCCTGACCTTAGTGGAGAAGCTTTCAGTTTTTCTCCATTGAAAATGATACTTGTGGTGGGTTTTTCATAGATGGCTTTGATAATATTGAGGTATGTGCCCTCTATCCCTACACTTTGAAGAGTTTTGATCAGGAAGGGATGCTGTAATTTGTCAAATGCTTTTTCAGCATCTATTGAGAGTATCATATGATTCTTGTTCTCTCTTTTATTAATGTGTTGTATCACATTGATTGATTTGCAGATGTTGAACCAACCTTGCAGCCCTGGAATAAATCCCACTTGGTCGTGGTGAATAATCCTTTTAATGTACTGTTGAGTCCTATTGGCTAGTATTTGGTGAGAATTTTTGCATCTGTGTTCATCAAGGATATTGATCTGTAATTCTCTTTTCTGATGGGATCCTTGTCTGGTTTTGGGATCAAGGTGATGCTGGCCTCATAAAATGAGTTTGGCAGTTTTCCTTCCATTTCTATTTTTTGGAACAGTTTCAGGAGAATAGGAATTAGTTCTTCTTTAAATGTTTGGCAGAATTCCCCTGGGAAGTCGTCTGGCCCTGGGCTTTTGTTTGTTTGGAGATTTTTTGATGACTGTTTCAATCTCCTTACTTGTTATGTTTTCTATTTCTTCCCGGTTCAGTTGTGGAAGTTTATATGTCTCTAGTAATGCATCAATTTCTTCCAGATTGTCAAATTTGTTGGCATAGAGTTGCTCATAGTATGTTCTTATAATTGTCTGTATTTCTTTGGTGTTGGTTGTGATCTCTCCTCTTTCATTCATTATTTTATTTATTTGGGTCCTTTCTCTTTTCTTTTGATAAGTCTGGCCAGGGGTTTATCCATCTTATTAATTCTTTCAAAGAACCATCTAGTTTCGTTGATTTGCTCTATTGTTTTTTTGGATTCTATTTCATTGATTCCTGCTCTGATCTTTATGATTTCTCTTCTCCTGCTGGGTTTAGGGTTTCTTTCTTGTTCTTTCTCCAGCTCCTTTAGGTGTAGGGTTAGGTTTTGTACTTGAGACCTTTCTTGTTTCTTGAGAAAGGCTTGTACCACTATATATTTTCCTCTCAGGACTGCCTTTGCTGTGTCCCACAGATTTTGAACTGTTGTGGTTTCATTATCATTTGGTTTTATGAATTTTTTCAATTCTTCTTTAATTTCCTGGTTGACCCATTCATTCTTTAGAAGGATGCTGTTTAGTCTCCATGTATTTGGATTCTTTCCAAATTTCCTCCTGTGATTGAGTTCTAGCTTCAGAGCATTATGGTCTGAAAATAAGCAGGGTATGATCCCAATCTTTTGATACCAGTTGAGACCTGATTTGGGACCCAGGATGCGATCTATTCTGGAGAATGTTCCATGTGCACTAGAGAAGAATGTGTATTCTGTTGCTTTGGGATGAAATGTTCTGAATATATCTGTGATGTCCATCTGGTCCAGTGTGTCATTTAAGGCCTTTATTTCCTTGTTGATCTTTTGCTTGGATGATCTGTCCATTTCAGTGAGGGGAGTGTTAAAGTTCCCTACTATTATTGTATTATTGTTGATGTGTTTCTTTGATTTTGTTATTAATTGGTTTATATAGTTGGCTGCTCCCATTTTAGGGGCATAGATATTTTAAATTGTGAGATCTTCTTGTTGTACAGACCTTTTGAGTATGATATAGTGTCCTTCCTCATCTCTTACTATACAGTCTTTGGCTTAAAGTCTAATTGATCTGATATAAGGATTGCCACCCCAACTTTCTTCTGATGCCCATTAGCATGGTAAATTGTTTTACACTCCCTCACTTTAAATCTGGAGGTGTCTTCACGTCTAAAATGAGTGTCTTGTAGGCAACATATAGATGGGTTTTGTTTTTTATCCATTCTAATACGCTGTGTCTTTTGATTGGGGCATTTAGCCCATTAACATTCAGGGTAACTATTCAGAGATATGAATTTAGTGCCATTGTATTGCCTGTAAGGTGACTGTTACTGTATATTGTCTCTGTTCCTTTCTGATGTACTACTTTTAGGCTCTCTTTTTGCTTAGAGGACCCCTTTCAATATTTCCTGTAGAGCTGGTTTGGTGTTTGCAAATTCTTTCAGTTTTTGTTTGTCCTGGAAGCTTTTTCTCTCTCCTTCTATTTTCAATGATAGCCTAGCTGGATAGAGTATTCTTGGCTGCATGTTTTTCTCGTTGAGTGCTCTGAATATATCATGCCAGCTCTTTCTGGCCTGCCAGGTCTCTGTGGATAAGTCTGCTGCCAATCTAATATTTTTACCATTGTATGTTACAGACTTCTTTTCCCGGGCTGCTTTCAGGATTTTCTCCTTGTCGCTAAGACTTGTAAATTTTACTATTAGGTGACGGGGTGTGGACCTATTCTTGTTGATTTTGAGGGTGGTTCTCTGCACCTCCTGGATTTTGATGCTTGTTCCCTTTGCCATATTAGGGAAATTCTCTCCAATGATTCTCTCCAATAGACCTTCTGCTCCCCTCTCTCTTTCTTCTTCTTCTGGAATCCCAATTATTCTAATGTTTTGTCTTATGGTGTCACTTATCTCTCGAATTCTCCCCTCGTGGTCCAGTAACTGTTTGTCCCTCTTTTGCTCGGCTTCTTTATTCTCTGTCATTTGGTCTTCTATATCACTAATTCTTTCTTCTGCCTCATTTATCCTAGCAGTGAGAGCCTCCATTTTTGATTGCACCTCATTAATAGCTTTTTTGATTTCAACTTGGTTAGATTTTAGTTCTTTAATTTCTCCAGAAAGGGCTTTTCTATTTCCAGTGAGGATTTCTCTAATATCTTCCATGCCTTTTTCAAGCCCGTCTAGAACCTTGAGAATCGTCATTCTGAACTCTAGATCTGACATATTACCAATGTCTGTATTGAATAAGTCCCTAGCCTTTGGTACTGCCTCTTGTTCTTTTTTTTTGTGGTGAATTTTTCCACCTTGTCATTTTGTCCAGATAAGAGTATATGAAGGAGCAAGTAAAATACTAAAAGGGTGGTAAAGACCCCAGGAAAATGCGCTTTAACCAAATCAGAAGAGACCCCAAATCAGGGGGGGGGGGGGGCAAACGGGATAAAAAGAGGTTCAGAAAAAAAAAGAAAAAATTAAAAAAAGAAAACAAATAAAAAATATAAAAAAGAAAAAAATATATAAATATTAGATAAACTAGTTAAAAACGTTAAGGAAGAAAAGAGTAAAAGTTAAAAAAAAATTAGCAGAAGAAGAAAAAAATTGAAAAAAAATTAAATTAACTGCAAGACTAAATAATCATGGGGAGAAAGCCATGAGTTCTGTGCTTTGCTTTCTCTTCCTCTGGAATTCCCCTGGTGTCCTTGGTATTGAACCTGCTCTCCTTGGTAGGTGAACTTGGCCCTGGCTGGATTTCTTATTGATCTTCTGGGGGAGGGGCCTGTTGTAGTGATTCTCAAGTGTCTTTGTCTGAGGCGGAATTGCACCGCCCTTACCATGGGCCGGGCTATGTAATCTGCTCGGGTTCGTTTCAGGAGCTTTTGTTCCCTGAACGCTTTCTGTAGAGTTCTGGAGGATGGGAATGAAAATGGTGGCCTCCCAGTTTCTGGCCCAGAGGAGCTGAGAGCCCGGGGCCGCACTCCTCAGTGTGCCCCCAGAGAACAGTGCCCAATCACTCCTGTATCCTGGCCTCCAGCTGCGCTCCGAGCTCACCCAGCCTGTGACCGGTTCAAGGTAACCCCGAGCTGAGAGCTCACTCTTTGGCTCTGTCTCTGTAGCTGGCTTCTCTGTTCTAATACCTGCAAGCTCTGTGACACTCTGACACCCCCGATCCTTCTGTGACCCTGTGGGACCTGGGGCCATGCTGACCCTGTGTGGGCTTCACCCCGGTTTAGCAATGTCTGGAGCAATGTCCCTCAGTGGAACAGACTTTTAAAAGTCCTGATTTTGTGCTCCTTTGCTCTGCTGCTTGCCGGGAGCCAGCCCTTCCCCCTGTGGTCTATCTTCCCGTCATTTTGGATTCACTTCTCTGCCAGTCCTACCTTTCAGAAAGTGGTTGATTTTCTGTTTCTAGAATTGCTGTTCTTCTACTCTTTGATCTCCCATTGGATTTGTAGGTGTTTGCAATGTTTAGATAAGCTATCTAGCTGATCTCCTGCTACCTGATGTAGTCTCAGCCTGCTACTTCTGTGCCATCTTGACTTCTCCCTCCTAATTGGATCTGTTTCTTAAGCTTAAATTCTGTAGATCCAATGGTTCTAGAAGTATTTTTTGTGTACTAAGTGAATTTTATGGTAAAGCCTAATAAGAAAATCAAAATAGCGGTCCCAAATATGGTAGCAAAGTCATGCTCCTTTTTCCTCTTTGGGAAATAGCTTCTGCTTTGCCACTGGGGTCTAGTGGAGACTTAAGTGCCTGACTCCAAATCACCAGTTGGCCATGAAACTTGCTCTATCCAGGTGCGGCTACCTGACTCTTTGTCGTTGACTTGGATATGCTTAGCAACATTCCACACCCAACTTGGAGCGTAAATAGAATGGAGGAAAATTAGGCCCTGAAAGTCCAAATAAATTGCATTAGCACTTGCTCTGGGAAATTTTCCTTAAGCCACACTGTGACCTCTAAGAGTTTTTTTTATAAACAGTTCAGTGAGGGTAGAAAGACTTCACTGGTTGATGTATTAGGACTGACTGCATGCTGACTACTGTGATAATACGACCCCTCTGAGGGATGCCCTGAAGGAAAGAGAGGAATGAGATTCTTCTCAGGATACAGAAATTCAATTAACACATCTGTTTTTTTTTCTTCCCTGAGAAGCTGAGGTTTATGTGAATTTCTTGGGAGTTGCCTATGGCCTACCTTGACGGGCACTCAGAGGGAGGACGATGGAAGGAATGGGGATTAGCTATTTGGAGAAAAATTGTTTGGTAGGATTTTTCAGGGTGGGCCTGGAGCAGGAGAATATTATAATCCACAAGAATTCTCACCAAAATGCTTTCAATTCTGTAGACTTTAATAACAGGTCAGATAAACAGGTGTGTTCTAAAGTCCTTCATTTTCTCAAGGGCTTTTTAGTGACTCCTTAAACAAAAAATGGGACCAAATGGAGCATATACAAGGACTTCCTAAAAGTTTCACCTCGCTACTACCACTGCTACAGATACAATGCATCCGTGTCCATGACCAATCTCAGCCCTGATACAGTCCTGATGTAGTACTATACCCTAGGTACCCAGCAGCCTCTTTCAGCATGGAAGGGAGTAGCTATTGTCCTCACTGAGAATGATAGGTCTAGATTTGGATTTTCCATTTCCTGCTATCTTCCCAGCATCACCATCCTTGAATTAACTGAATGCCCATATACCCCACAACAGAAGAATGTTTTCCAACCAAGGAAGTCACTACAGTGATAGTGGTGTGACAGTAGGCTGATGCCCATGGAATTCAATGAATTTGACATAAGCTTCATCACCTAGAATCAACTAGCCTTATAAGAGACTAGGATGAACTGCTGAAATCATAGCTCCATTTTAAGGTGGGGAACATCTCCAGAGTGTGAGGTGCTCTCTTGCAAAAACCATCTGTTTCTCCTATAGCTAAAATGTCAGTTAATAACACACGTAAAGGTGAAGCTCTCACATTTGCCTTAGTAATTCATACACAAAGGGTTGCTTTTGAGTGCTGCAAGCTAGGCTTTACCAAGAGGTTTTCAAATCCTGGAAAGGACAAGATTTACTGCTGGAACTTGCTTTCTGAGAGGAGTTCCCTCATCCCCTAGCTGGACTGTAAATTTTCAACAGTCCACCTATAGTGGCCACAGGCAAAACCCTCCGAAACGCAGTTTGGTTTCTGAGATTTTGATCCTCAGTAACTATCAATTAAAACTCTCAGTTGGGAACTGGAGCTAGCTGCAGGGGTGAGGTGAAAAGAGAGGAAGAAAAATACAAGAGTAACAGTTGGAGAGAATGGAGTCCCTGTAGCAGCCGGTATAACAGAAAGGCCAAGCAGGTGTTGACAAAATCTGCCCCAGACTCCGTGTTTCATCTGCTATGTCCGCTGCCCCAGTTCACTTTTGTATTAACCTCTCACGACTCAAGTCTCTACCCAGAACCCTGCAAAATGAATGACCGGGATCTATGGCTGGTTCTGAGAGTCATAGGGGCAAGGAGAAAATAAGTGCAATACCTCTTACAGATTCGCTCGCAGAAACCTTTTCCCTCACTCATGCTTCTAGTTAGCTCACTCTTTGTCAGGCTTTCTTTTCCCTTCTGGCCTGTGTAACTTGCCAAAAGCACATGTTAACTCAATGCAAGTAATAGGGGTTTTTTCACCTCAGATGCCTTAGTGGCCTTTTTCAATGGGTCAGTGATCCCTTTGTTAGAATACAATCCCTACTACCTAAACTTCAACTGCCTGAGGGGTATGGTATTTGTCATCTTTGTCAAAAGGGGAGGAAGAAGGGTTGTCGTGTATAGTCACAATATGGGGACGTACAAATCATCCACTCTGTTGAGCAGAAGAGACACAGGCATGCTGGTGTGACCAAGAACATCTATTTAGGCTTCAGTGTGAGGCTGGACATAGGGACAGCCTGTGTCACACGATCTAGACTTCCTGCCATGGCAGCTCAGTAGTTTCCCATTGTAGTTCTAATCCAGGACATATATTTAAAGATTCTGGTATAGATGCCAACATCAGCTCTCAAAACACATCCATCCAAAAATGTCAATATCCCTTGAAGTACCCCATTGCAGACTGCTGGGGCGGCTGTGACTTCCTGCCGGAACAAAAGAGATATAGGGTTATCTTATCTTCTGGCAAAAGACACAAGAAATAAAATGGGAAAACGAAGGCACTGAGAGTACATTACCTTGCAGGGCTGCCTCCTTCCTGGAACAATGCCCAGGCACAGCATACTATCTTCGATTCTGTAAGTTTTATAGGCCTCAAGGCACTCATTCCTGTAGACTATGGAGATGTTCACATTCTGCAGTGAGTTGGGCTCCTTGGCTAGAGGAAAGAAAGGTGTACAACTTCCTTAAGAGTTAGTGGATAACAAACCTCCCTTTTCTCCTCGCGCTCTTTTTCAGCACCTTTCTTCTTCTGGAAGAAAGGACAAGAGATCAAACGCTGAGAGAAATCACAGCTGGGGCTGGCTGGATAGTAGGAAATAATCAGATAAGCCATTTCTCATGGTACAAGTGTTTATCTCTTTATAAAAGAGGTTAAATTCCTGGAAGTGATATGCAAAATATGAGACATCTCTGCAATGAAATAAATTACTTTAAAAACTCTAAATGCTTAACTAGTCAGTTATCCCACCTGGGTGGGATAGTCAATTAAGCATGCAACTCTTGGTTTTGGCTCAGGTGGTGATCTCAGGGTTGTGAGCTCGAGCCCTATTTCAGGCTCTGTGCTCACTGTGGAGTCTGCTTTAAATTCTCTCTCTCTCTCTCCACCTCTCCTCAAAGCCTCGCAAGTACACCCTCCTTCTCTTTCTCTCCCTCAAATAAATTAATAAATCTTAAAAATTAAATTTAAAGAATGGCCTTAACATGGAATTCTTTATTATTTTTAGTTTTTGAGATTTCATGTTTATTATTTGTCCCACAGTTTAAATTCATCACTGTCTCCTTTTAAATTTTTTTGTTGAAATATATATGACATGTAACAATGTATAAATTTAAGGGGTGCAATATATTTATTTGCTATATTTATAGATTGTAATGTGATTGCTATCATAGCTATAGTTAACACTTCTATCATGTCACATAATTATCATTTCTTTTTTGCGGTGGGGGTAGTCAAGGTCTAGTCCCTTAGCAAGTTTGATTATAATATGATATTGTTGTCTGAATTCAGTATGTTACGCATTAGGTCTCTAGGACTTGTTTCTCTACTACTTGTAAGTTTGTACCCTTAAATGACATCTCTTTTACTTTGAAGTTTCTAGAGTCTAGAGAGAATCTAGTTTTCATTTGTCAGATCAGAAAAACTCAGTATCTGCTAAAAAAAAATTACTTCATTCGCTAGATCAAAGTAAACTGAATTTTGGTGGTGGGGTGGGGTTAAGTTGTATCTCTCTTTGACACAAATGTCATAACCTAGATGAGCCAAACGTTCTGCTCATCATGGGGACATTTATTTTCAAAACTCAAATTAACACTCACAGGACAAAACGTTTCTACTCGTATAGAGGACAGAATGCTAAGTGAAATAAGCCAGATGAAGCAAGACCAAGACGGTATAATCTCACTTCTATGTGGAATCTAAAAAAAGCCAAACTCACAGAAACAGAGAATATAATGGCAGTTGTCAGAGGCTGGGGGGTGGAAGATATAGGGGGGAGGGTTGTTGATCAAAGAGTACAAACTTTAGTTATTAGATGACTAAGTACTGGAGATTGGATGTATAGCATGGTGGCTATAGTTAATAATACTGTATTGTGTACTTAAAACTTTCTAAGAGAGTAGATCTTAAATACTCTCACCACACACATATACATAAGGTAAATATGTATATTTACATATTAGCTCCACTGGGGGCATCATTTCACATTGTATATATTTATATATACATATATATATATACACACACATGCACACACACAATACATGTATATACACTACATATACACAATATATATACTATATGTATATGTACTATATATGTGTATGTGTGTGTGTGCATATATATATATATATGAACATGACACTATATACCTTAAATCTATATAATCTTTATTTTTCAATTATATACCTCAATAAAGCTGGGAAAAAAGAAATTCTGCATTTTTGGTATATTCAAGGAAGTGTACCTCAGGGTCTGAAAAGAACAGTTTAAAACGTTTGGGGCAATGGCAGCACAGTTATTGTTATAAAAAGTTATAAAAAGTGACTTCTATCCTTCTATCCTGACTTCCATAAATAGAGAATTATAAAAATTTATATTTCTCATGGTACAAGTGTTTATCTCTTTATAAAAGAGGTTAAATTCCTGGAAGTAATATGCAAAATATGAGACATCTCTGCAATGAAATAAATTACTTTAAAAACTCTAAATGCTTAACTGACTGCACCTGGGTGGGATAGTCAATTAAGCATGCAACTCTTGGTTTCGGCTCAGGTGGTGAGCCGAAAGTTATAAAAAGTGACTTCTATCCTTCTATCCTGACTTCCATAAATAGAGAATCAGGGTAGATGTATGGGTGTAATCGGACAGGTTTGGTCAACATGAATCTCCTTTCTTCATACTATGGTGTATAGCAATGATGAATATTAAATACAAAAACAACTTACTCATGAGCTAAATTGTACTAATAGTTCTTCCTAAAGGTCTCTCATAGAACTATATAGTATATTCAGACCATAGTTCCATTTTCCTTATAGTCAGCCCTTCCTTCTCCCATAGCCATTACTCTCTTGATTAATAGCCACAGATAGCGGTTTTGAATTTGTAAAATATTGGAATGGGATAGTGGGCTGACAGGCTCAAAACTTAGAAGAGAAAAAGCTGTCTTAATTTGCTCAAAGTTTTTTCATGGAATCTGAAGCATGTGAGGTAGAAGAAAGCTGAGATTGAACATGTATTTCAGGAGATTCAGATTATACGGAGAGCCTCCACTGTTACAAATGGTAGTTGTTTTTTAATTTTGTAAAGAAGTGAGTGAATGTTCAGAATGTTACCCATGAAAAATGTTTCAGAAATATTTTTCTCTTTTTTTTACTATGTTGTTAGCCACCATATGTACATCATTTTTTTTTTAAGATTTTATTTATTTGAGAGAGAGAGTGAGAGAGCAAGCACAAGTTGGTGGAGAGACAGACGGAGTAACAGACTCCCCACTGAACAGAGAGCCTGATGTGGGACTTGATCCAGGACCCTGAGATCATGACCTGAACTGAAGGCAGATGCCTAACCGAATGAGCCACCAGGCACCCCTCAGAAATATTTTTCTTAAACTTTTCATTTTTTTTTTTTGTATCACAATCCTGCATACAGAAGTTCTGCCTGTTTAAGCACAGTATTATGTATTTATCTTATGCTTAATACATGCATATTATTTCTTGTTATTTCAAGGCTTTAATTCTCTTTACTGCTTAGAACAGTTTGAAAACATCTGATATAGTTTGTAACACATTTTGGAGTTCAGAAAATTGATGCTCCAAAGGCAAAGTGGCCAACCGTTACCCAGCAAATTAGGACTAGAATACAAATGTTTTCTTCCCACTAACACATTTTCTATCGTGTCTGGAAACAAAGATGATAGCAGGATACACTTGGGGGGGAAATGCTTGAAGGACTCCTTCAGTGAGGTATAGGGAAAGGGAAAAGAGATGACAAGGATGAATAAAGAGGTTAGAAAGAAGCCTCATTGGGAAGAATTCAGAAGCCAAGGGTATAGAAGAGAAAGAATGTGTCCTACTCTGGGAGAAGAGGATTATCTTGAGGTGACTCACAGTCATCACATAGGTTGTAGGCCCATGTGGAGACCATGCACATGGTTCCTTCATGGACAGGTTCTTCAGGCAGGTTGACCACTTTCACATAGTCATTGAGTTCAACACTTTCTCCCAGCTTGATTAACATGAGGTCATGCTCAATAGAAGTGACAGAGAAGTATGGATGTTGGATCATCTTCACATGGCCAACTACTTGTATATCCTTTTCATTGTCATTTGATGGATTTGTAATCCCCAACATCACCTGAAGCTTTCTGGAACGATGTAGTTGTTTGAGAGAAGACTTGGCAGAGATTATTTATTCATCCTTATGAGCCTTTATTAGCCCCCTCCCACAGACCTTATTCTCTACTACTGAACAAGTCCCCAGAAAGCCTCCCTAACCCCACTTCATTGGGCAGTGGCACCAGGCAGGGATGTGGGTCTATGCCCAACTTGAGAACCCAAAGCACAAAGTGGCATTGGGGGCTTATTACTCACGGTAAGTTGCAGTGTGCAGCTGTGATCACCCAAAGGGGGTCAATCAGAACTCCAACACAGGGCAAGTAATCAGATTTCAGGTAGACCAGGTATGGGGGAGTGACGTCATTTCGGTAATTTTGATCAAAAGCCAGAGCAACTGGAAAGAGAAAAATAGACAGGAAATTCTGAGATTTTTGCAGGGATCACTAGAAAAAACAAAGCAAAATTACTTAATAGGTTTAAGTTCCCCTTACCCTTCTCCCCAGTACCTTTTTCTGTAAGCTAAATTTGCAAACTGGCTTACTTTCTTCTAAAAACATGAATAAAATGATAGAGACATATCATTTTCAAAAGATAAAGGTACTTCCCTTTTATTGTCAATAAATACTTTTCAGATTAAAATGCAGGTTTTCTTAAATATCTTCTACAATTCAGTGAACATATGTTAAATCAACTCCTGCAGAACTTACTATTTATACTTTTTTAAGAATGCTTTTACCAGTCTTACCCCTTTTTCCCTACAACAAAGCAAGGCAAAACAATATAACTGCCATTTTAAAGAATGGGCCAACTGCTATCACAATCTGAGGAGGGGGAGATAATGTATTCATTTGCAGGTTAAGTGTGAGCACCTCGTATATGCCAGGCTCTGTTACAGGGGTTTGGGCTATACACAGAAAGAAGCAGAGAATTACCCCTGTTCTTATACATTCTGATGAGAGAAGACATTCTATAACAGTAGACACAAAACATAAGTAAATGGTCTAGTGTATTAGAAAGTGATTGGTGCTGTGGGAAAAAATAATAGGGAAAGAGGAAAAAGCAGTACAGAGATGTGTACGTGTGTGGTGGGGCATTCTGCACTATTACACAGTAGTCGGGATAGGTAGGCCTTGTGGACAGGATGAGAGATGACCAATGAAATGAAGGTGGGGGAGTTAGATCATCAGATATCTGGGGAGTGGGGATCCAGGCAGAGGAAACAGTTGGAACAAGAGTCCTAAGACTTGTTTAAGGAGCATCATAAAAGCCAGTGTGGCTGGCAAGGCAGGTGAAGGGGAGAAGAGCAGGAAAGGATGGAGGCGAGAGCCATGATGCAGAGTTCTGTAGAGCCTCATAAGGATGTGAGACTTTCTTCTGAAGTAATGTGGAGAGGCATCAGGGTATTGTGTAAGGCAGTGATGGTCATTTCCTTATGGAGAAATGTTGAGTGTAGGAGTAGAAAGCAGAGAGGCCTGATAGGGGATTTATGTGATAATCTGGGCAGAAGACAGTGTGTTGGCCATTGTGAGCAGTGGAGGTGGTGAGATGTGATTGGATTTGGGATATATTTAGAAGATAGAACCAACAAAATTTTCCAAACAGATTGAATGTGGGGTGTGAGAAAAGATTTTATGAATGCCTCCAAAGTTTTTGCTTGAGTAACTGGAACCTGTAAGGACAAGACCAAAAACCTTGAATGCTCTGCTGTGTATATTAGTTGAACCTGTGCTTTCAACCCCTGCCTCTGCTTCTCATTCCCTCCTGATGGCAGCAGTCCTGTTCCAGATGGGCCCAGAGTTGGGTCATAGTCTTCGCTGGTATTAGGGTTTCAATGTTCATGCCTCCCCAAAGAGCAAACAAGCAATAAAGCTGTTCGGTTTGGTATTAGGGCTTTGTATTAGGGTTTTAATGTCCATACTTCCAAAAGAGCATACGAGCAATAAAGCTGAGGTGAGGCAGGCAGACAGTGTCACCGGTGGAAAGCTGATGGGGACAGTGGCAGTGGTGAGGGAGAGTTGGTTCTACACACTTGTAGTCTGGAACATGCCTCCTGTCTGTATCTGTCTATCTTTCATGATTCCCCTAGGATTTCTCTTTGGCAAGTAAAGAGAAAAATGTGAAGATACTTACCAGGTAGGTTCAAGAGAACGCAGAAGATAAACTTCATATTGATTTCAAAAGCCTTTTCAAAGGATGATGTTCAGCCTAGGTTCTCTGGAAAGGATGCAGAAGAGGGTTGGAAAAGGACTAAGTAAGATATAGCAAGAAGGGGTTCCCAGGTTGAAAACAAAAACATGTGAATTCCTTTAGTGGTAGGTTTCAGCTTCTGAAGAGATGTCCATTGGTCAGAATAGGGAATGATGTCAGTTATCAAAAGGACAAGAATGGAGATCAGGTGATTGGGTCCCTGACATAGTAGAGAATGGATCTGGAATTCAGCATTTTGCTTTCCCTTTTCAGGGGAAAACATACCTAATCTGAGAGATGTTGGAGCTCAGAGTGTTTCCCAGCCCCCTCCTCTCTGGTCCACCCTTTGTCAAACTCTGAAATCAGGCCCTTAGGGATGGTGACCCCTCCCATCTGTGTGATGTTAACCCCTGGTTGTGTGACACAGACATTTGTCTCCAGCGGCCATAACCCAGCCAGCTGGTGCTGGTCTGACCCCTCTGCCTGACACTAAACCCCTCCTTGAGATAGATCAGCTTTTCCTTTCATGTCACTATTCATCCACTCATTTATTCAAACAACTGGCCAGTAATTTATACTATGTGTCTGACTTGTGCTAGGCTCTGTGCTCACCGTAGAGGATGCCTAATGTGAAGACACTGCTCTGCCTTCAGAGAGCTTATAGACTAGTGGGAGTGATAGGCTCCTAAGAAGGCAATTAAGCTCTCTTCCTGGCTTTGTAGGCCACTGTATCCTCCTGTGGTACTTCCTCTGTATTTATGTATACAGCTCTCTGGTGGCTCTTTTTATAAGGACACTAATCCTATCAGAACAGTGCCCCATATTTAGGACCTCATTTCTCCCAAATTATTTCTTTATAGGACCTATCTCCAAATACAATCACTTTGGGGTTTATGGTTTCAACATAGGAATTTTGGGAGGACACAGTTCATTCCACAACAACAAAGAGGAAGTATAGATGACAAATAGTATAGGAAAAGATTCTCAACATACATTAGGAAACTACAAATTAAGGCAACAATGAGATACCACTACATATCTGGTAGAATGGCTGAAGTTTAAGACCAAGAACACCAAATGTTGGTGAGGTTGTAAAACAGCAAGAATGTTCATTTATTGCTGGTAGGAATACAATATGGACAGCCACTTTGGGAGATGGTTTGATGGTTTCTTAAAATCTAAACACAATCTTACCATACGAGCCAGTAATCACTGCCCTGGTTATCAACCGAATGAGCTAAAAACTTATATCCACAGAATCTTACACCTGAATAATTACAACAATTTTAGTCATAATTGCCAAACCTTGGAAACAACCAAGATGGGTAAATGGATAAACAAAGTGTGGTGTATCCATACTGGAAAATGTATTATTCAGTGATTTTTTAAAAATGAGCCATCAAGAGATCAAGGGAAAAAAAAAAAGATGAAACACATAGAGAATCCTCAAGTGATAGAAGCCAGTATAAAAATATTATATATTGAATGGTTCCAATTTATGACATTTTGAAATAAAGCCACCTGTGGAGGCAGTAAAAAGATGAGTGGTTGTCAGAATTTGGGGAGATGGGGAGAAGAGTGGACAGGAAGAGCATGGGGCATTTTTAGGGAAGTAAAATGATTCTGTATGATACTCTAATTGTAGATACATGACATTATGCCTTTGTCCAAACCCATAATACTATGTAACATAAAGAGCTATGGACTTTAGTAACTAATAATGTATCAATATTGGTTCATCCGCTGCAACAGCTATACCACATCAGTGCAAGATATTAAAAAAGAACAACAGACTGCTTAGTGGTAGACTACTCTGGGAATATAGGTATACACTGTAAAATTCCTTCAGCCTCACTGCATGTTTAAAATTTTTTTATAATAACATGTGGGATAAAATTTTAGGTCTTTAGTTAATTAACATACAGTGTAATATTAGTTTCAGGTGCAAAATATTGTGACTCAAGACTTCCATACATCACCTAGTGCTCATCATAGCAAGTGTCCTCCTTAATCCCCATTGTCTATTTTTACCCAGGCCCCACCCTCTCCCCTCTGTAACCACCAGTTTGTTCTCTGTGGTTATGAGTCCACTTCTTGGTTTGACTCTCTCTCTCCCTTTTTCCCTATTCTCATCTGCTTTGTTTCCTAATGTGGGAAAAGTTGTTTTTTTCTTAATTGAATTATGTGCCTTGAACACAAGGTTAAAGATACTTCTTAAGTGTAAACTGTGTGAAAGGAAAGAGTTTTTAAAAAATTATACTATACCTGGGTCTTAGAGAAGGGGAAGGAGCTTGGCTGGCATAAAAAGAAGAGAAAAAATAATTCAAAAGGAGGGCAAGTCCTCTGTAAATGCAAGAATATGTGAAACAACATGGTGTGTTTGTGGAATAGCAACCATGTATTACAGCGGAAGTGTTAACCGGGTGGTGAGAGAAACAGGAATTATATAATGAAAAGTCTTATTATGTAAGCCTTGCATATATAAGACTTGCATAAGTCCTTATTGTGTGAGAGATAAGGATCCAATAAATTTATTATTTTATGAAATTCTATTGAATATTTGGACAGACCCTAAACCCAGTGGGATTATTGCAATTTCCTTTCCTTGGGTGTGAGACCTGTGACTTCCTTTGAACTAATAGAATATGGCAAAATTATGGGATTTCATTCCGATTATTACATTGATAGAGAATATTAACATTGTGTATACACACACATATACACATCTACCTTGCTAGCATGCACAAGAGAGATTCTTCCCACTGGCGTGGGGTCACGAACAGACACACTGAGGAGGCCTAAGTGGCAAAGAACTGTGTATGGATGACCTCTCTACACTAAGGTTAGCTTCAAGGACCCGAGGGCAGCTTTCAGGGGACAGCCCACAAAAAGCGAGTATCTGGTATCATACAACCAGAAGGAAATGAATTCTGCCAACAACCTGAATAAGCCTGGAAACAAATTCTTACCTCAAACTCTTGCTAGACCCTGAATGAAGGACACACCTAAGCCATGCTTGAACTCCTGATTCACAGAAACTGTGAGATAATATGTGTTCTTTTAAGTTGTCCAATTTGTGGCAATATTTTTATGCAGCAGTAGAAAACCAATACAAATGCATACTGTGTACCAGCACTTTATTAGCTATTGATGATTTAGTGGTAAGGAAGATGAGATGATAAAGTCTAACAGGGAAGATGGGTGTAAGAAGATCTGCCATCATGAATGTCAGAATGGTGGAAGGAAAGGGAGGTAGAAGCACATATAGCAGGGACCCCAACATAAGGGTCAGAAGAAGACCTCCTTGAGGAAGTGATATTCGAGGTTTAAAGGATGAGTAGAAGTTAACCAAATAAAGAGATGGGGGAAAACTCTCTGGGAAGTTGAATGAGAACTCAAAAGAGAAGAGCATGTATGAAAGAGAGTGAAGACAGACCAAGAAGAATCCTCCAGAGCAGACCGTTCAGGAATTGTCAAGTAGGCACTGCCTACAAAGAAAACCCAGGAGGCAACCAGAGAGCAGATCAAGGGAGGACATCCTTGGGGTCCATATTTTAGATGGAATAGGATTTATCTTATTTAAATGGTGATAGGAAGAAGTCAATAGATAGGGGAAGTGGAAAAATATAAAGAAGTAGAGATGCTCCATAGAGCCGTCCATGAGGAAGTCAGAGGAGAAGTGATCCACATCATAAGTGAAGGTAAATGCTAGAGACAATAGGGACTCACTTCCAGGAAGGATCAAAAAGAATGAGGAAGAAAAGCACTAAGTATGTTTGCAGAATGGGAGGTAGGAAGTTGAAATTATCACTGATGGTTTCAACCTCCCATCTGGACGTCATTCACTGAAGATGAAGCACTGACGGCCAGAGGAGGAGAATGCTTTCTGTGGCCATTATGAAGCATTGTACAGAGAGTGACTTGGGAAATGCAGGATTGCCAGTATGTGTTGAAGACATAATTTAGAAATGATCAGATGATCATTTTATTAAAAACTCTGGGATAATATAAATAGGATTCAGTAAAGGGGGCAAAGGGCATTGGGTAGTGAGTGAATCAGAGACAGGAAGCAGGGAGAAACTAGGAGCAAGGCTGCTGGAGAAGACAGGCAAACAGAGGGACTTGTGCTTTGGATGGCAAAGAATTATAAGAAAAGGAAACATCTTGAATTAAACTTGGCCTTAGTATCCCAAGTTGAGAATTTGATTCTTTTTGTTTATGTGTCAGGAAAAGCTATGGGTTTAGTCATAATCCAGCTTTTTTTTTTTTTTTTTTTGCTTTGGTAGAGGAGGAAAAGCAGAGTATACCAGTGTCTTGGAACCAACCTTTCTCCCCTCCCCTGCAATCTCTACAGTTGCATGAATTCACCACCTCTCTCATGGGATGGAATGCCAAATCTCTTCCCTCTTTGTAGAGTCTTTTCTTTCCATGTCATTATTCTCTCTCGACTCACTGACCCTCTCTGATCCCCTTTCCCTTCCTAATAGATGACCTCATATCATACAGCCTCTCCCCTATTTGTGACTTCATGGCTTCTCACTGTGGACCCATACTTTTGGGTGACTTGAAATCCTCTCAATTCCATATTTTTAGGTGTCTTGGTCAATGGGTCCTGGATGGTCTACATCTCTCCACTCTATGCTAGGGCAAGAGTGGGACTGAGCATCATTCAGAGCTTTTCCCACTAGCACAGAGCTCTGCTGAAGTCCATGGCTAGCACCCATAAATATACAACTCCCCTATTGTCATTGCTCAGACATTATCTAAGATCTAGATCTTTGTCTCCAGCTGTGTGCTAGACATGATCACCTCCATGTCCTTCAAGGATCTCATGTATAACATGCCTGTCTTTCCTGCTCATTACTGTGCTCTGACCCTTTACACATGAAAATTTGGTTCTCTGCATATTATGTTTGTGAACCATCATCTACGCAGATGTCCAAGTCAGAAACTTGGGCATTATTCCAGACACTTCTCTTTCTACTCACAGTCAATACATGTAAACTCTACAGGTTCTGCTTCTTCAGTGTCTCCCAATTCAGAAATTTGATGAGATTCTACCACAGAGGTTTTAATGACATCCCCCTCTGATCCAACAGGATAAAAATCTAAATTCCTTCACCAAGCAGGTCAGGTCCTTCACAATCTAAACCTTGCTCACCTATAAATAATAATCTTTTATCACATCTGGCCTCCTCACCTGCAGACAATTTACTTTCTACCCTCCAGTATTATTTATGTAGATATATTTTCCAGAACATGCCACATTTTTGTCCTTTCTGACTTACTTAACTGTTCCCTCAGATTTATAATATTCTCTTCTAATTTGTCTGCCTATTTGGTGAAAGGTCCTCCTGCTGTGATATGTGGAATTTTTTTTCTCTGCTCTCCTTTAATTTACTTCTTATCTCCATTTTAACAATAGCCGTAAAGTATTATAACTGGCTGCTTGATGGCCAAGCATAGGTCATAGTCTCTCAGTGTCCCTAGCATATGCAATGTATGCTAAGGAGCTGACAACTCAATACTTTTTTAAAGGAATGAACACTTGACAGGCACGTTGCTATATTACTCATCATGCTGGCAGTTGCCGTACAGAGACCGGGGGTCAACACATAAGTTCTTAGTGTCTTTTCTTTTCTTTTTTTTTTTTTACTGAATGTTTTCTACTTGGATTCTATCCAAGAACAAGAAAGGTCAAGAGAGTTGTGAATTCAGTACAGAAATCATGAAGATGTTTCCCTGGGGGACAGAGGAACAGAGTGCCTCAGTGGGTATTAATAGTTTTCATGATCCATCTTGCATAGTGATGGACTTCTGTGAAGAACGCTTCACTTCCCAGGGTTACACTTCCTTTGTCCCAGGACAAGATTCCATGCAGCCTCCCATTGCAGATGGCTGGAGCAGCTGAGACTTCCTGCTAGAGAGAGGAAACAGGAGGTCAATGTTGCTTTGTCTTCATGGAAAAAGAATAAATTCAAAGACATGCCATATTATAGACTCAAAGGCATCTAAAGGACTAGACTCATTTTTCTTGGAAGGTAACAACCCTTTCTTCATATCCACCTAGATCTCACTCTTCTTGGTTCAAGCTTGAGCCCAACCTGAGTGCAAGCAGGAGGAGAAATGACAAATAGTTCTACTGAGAACTATAAAATGACCAACCCAAAGACCTGGGGGGAGAAGAAAGGGACTCCAGGCCTTTTGAATGAGTACCGTTTGATTGTCTACAATCACCTCTCCTCTTAAAATGGACCCCTTGCAATCTTTCTATCTGAAGAAAGGAAAAATACCTTGACTTTAGATATGATGTTCAAAGGTTTTCCCACACACATGATGCGTACTGCTATTCTATTTCCTACCATATTCTTGCAGTAATCAAAGGGATGAGAAGGCTGGTTTATCCACGTCAAGATGTCAGGGTCACTAACTATGGGGAAAAAAAAGAGAAATGAAGTCCACGGTTCCTGTGCTTGTCACACATACTCTTGTGATGACTCCCTACTTTGTAAACACATTCCATCCTTCTGAGGGTTTCTCATTTAGTATCTATGTCAGAGCTGCAGATTCAGGTCATGACGTTCTCCTTACATCAGACAACAGATCTGTCATTCTCCGTCTCCTCGACCTAATTTAGAAACCTTTGAAAACCCACCAGAAAATTATAAATGACCATGAAAACAGACACAAACCCATTGTCCCTAAGAAATCTTTATATTTGGCATCTACTTCAACTTCTTTATATTTAATCATTTAATTTTTACATTTACATTTAACCATAAAGGGAGAAACTATTTTTAATGTGTCTAAAGCTGCTTTTTTAATGAAATAGATCATTTATAAATGGATTATTTATAAGTGTGTGTATGTGTGTGTATAAGGATACATATATATTTCCCCCAAAGAAGTCAGAGTGTTCATCTCCCTCATTGTAATTGTTACTCTACTGTTAACCTCAGAATGCAAGATTTCTAACCCATGTAATTCTAATCTCTGGTGGGGAGAGACAAGGAGGAAGGCAACAAAAAACGGTTTAGAGATTGCTCAAACTAACCCTAGTGTTACTTACAGAGCAGGATTTTTCTGATAGTGTATCAACCTGATGTCCTAAAACAGAAAATGTCAAGTCAAAAAAGAGAGAGGGGAGTTATGTTCAGTTTTAGGTTTTTAACCTTGGATCTAAATGTGTAGAATAAACAAGGTGAAAGTAACCAAGCACTTGAAATAATGAATTCCTAATAAAAATCCAAACTCTTGGGGCGCCTGGGTGGCTCAGTGGTTTAAGCCGCTGCCTTCGGCTCAGGTCATGATCTCAGGGTCCTGGGATCGAGCCCCACATCGGGCTCTCTGCTCGGCAGGGAGCCTGCTTCCCTCTCACTCTCTGCCTGTCTCTCTGCCTACTTGTGATCTCTCTCTGTCCAATAAATAAATAAAAATCTTAAAAAAAAAAAAAAATCCAAACTCTTACACCAAAGAGTTTACAGAATTAGTTTGTCACTATGATTCTGACATGTAGAGCCCATGTGATAAAACCTTTGTATGATTTTATTTTGTTTTCAAACAGTATGTAACAAATTACTTTTGCAATTACTTTGAATAAGACTTGAAAGTCAAGGATAAAAACCATAAACTTCAATTTTTTCAGATAATTTATTCATGGGGGGCCTGGATGGCTCAGTGGATTAAGCCTCTACCTTCAGCTCAGATTATGATCTCAGGGTCCTGGGATGGAGCCCTGCATCGGGCTCTCTGCTCAGCAGGGAGCCTGCTTCCCCCTCTCTCTCTGTCTGCCTCTCTGCCTACTTGTGATCTCTGTCTGTCAAATAAATAAATAAAATCTTAAAAAAAAGAAAATATATTCACTTAGATTCCCAGAAATTTTCTTCTGAATTAAAAATGAAGCTGCCAAATACTGAGAATATAAAATTCACACTTTTTATTTGTTTTTATGGGACAGATGGACTGTTCTGGGGCCATCAGTGCTGGGTGTAAACCTGATTAATGTCATGACAATTGCATCAGTGAACACAGCTTCAATAAGACAATCAATGTTACCTTTGTAAAATCAGCCAATCTGGGGGCACCTGGGTGGCTCAGTGGGTTAAGCCTCTGCCTTTGGCTTAGGTCATGATCCCAGGGTCCTGGGATTAAAGCCCTGCATCGGGCTCTCTGCTCAGCAGGAAGCCTGCTTCCCTCTCCCCCTCTACCTGCCTCTCTGCCTACTTGTGATCTCTCTCTCTCTGTGTCAAATAAATAAATAAAAATCTTTAATAAAAAAATAAAATCAGCCAATCTGACCCCCTGCAATAAACATGCCTGAAAGTGCCAAACAATGAACCACCACCATGCCCCTATGATGTAAACCCCTTTAGGCCTCTGAAAGTCCTCCAATCTCTGTACCAAAAGCTTTCCCCAAACCCCATCTAGGCCCAGTACTCTGCTCTGCTCAGTAAGACTGGTGTCTGCTCAGTTTTGCTCCTCCTTACTATAATCATTAATAAATTTAGCTTTATCATTTCATTTCAGATATTGAGTGGTGGCCCCATTATCCTTTGACAATCCCTAAAGAGAGTATGACAGATTTTTTGCAGCCACATGAAGTAAAGACCCACCAATAACCAACAAATGCGTAAGAAAGCAACTTTCTTCATAAAGTGCCCTTGGTAAAACACAGTCCCGCTGAGACCGGATGTTCTCTGCCCATGCCAAGAGAGCTCAGAGGCTGGAGGCATGCATGCCAGCAACAGGGTCTGTGGCAATTTTTCTCAGAGGTAGGTCAAGGCCAGAGAGACACCAACAGTATGTCATAATCAAGATCAACCCCCCTGTGCATGCCCTGGTGTCCACCTCTGAGGGGGAGCTCTTGGGGAAAGCAGTAGGCATAAGGGTTGCACTCTGTGGGTGGGAAGAGCTCCCTCAGCTCCCCTCAGCTCCCCTCATCTCTTAGGATCTGCTTAAGTGTATCATCATCCACATAGCCTGGGTTGTCTGTGGCAGGGGTGGGAAGTGTCCTCTGTATGTTCGTTTTTGTTTTTCTCACTGCTGTTGGATCAATTGCATGATGGACTTTCAGCAGCTGTCAATGAGACAGTAAGCCAGCTTCCCACGGGACACCTTGATACTGTTCTTAGGGTGAGGACTTCTAGTTCCTCCACTGTTCCCTGAATTCAGTTCCCTGGGCTCTGGTCTTGAATATTCTAGAGATAGGATAGTTACTGCCTGGTCCACTCATTAGTGTCAGATTGGCTGCCCTGTATCAGTCTCTGAATGATATTTCTTGGCTTACAATCTTGCCAGGATAAGGTCCTGGCAATAATCACTGTAGGGTCAAGAACATTACCTCATGGCAAGCATTCCCTTCAAGTATATCCCTCCACATTTTTTTCTCAGCTCCAAAACCTCCTCAGGATGAAGAACACAGATTCAAACACTTACGGTTTTTGTATTCATTCCAAGTCCAGGTTGGGATAAAGCAGGAATCATTAAATATTAAGGGCTCCATAGATATGGCTATGGTCCCCACGTGGGAATTGAGTACAGCAGCTTTGGACAGTTTTATCAGCATCAGGTCATTCTCCAGAGATCGTGCCTTGAACTCAGGGGCAGGGATAATCAATGAGTAATTCCGTATCTGCTCTTTCTTATTTCTGATGCTGGGTTGATAAACTCCCAGTCGGATTTTAATTCTTTGGAAGAAAGAGGGCAGGGAGTTGGGAAAGAGAAGGTCACAGAACTGTCAGAGTGGCAACAAATGTCAGAAGTGACCTCCCCAATCATCTGCATTTTCCCTCTTGTACCTGAGAACTGAAGTGACCCCCTTTGGTTTGTCAAATTGTACTAGTAGTTTACGGGGTTGTTGTATTAGGGTCTAGAGTCGGTATATATATAAAATCTGACATGTATCAGACACCTAGAGCACACTCGGTACAGTCTAGTTTTATTATTGGTACTAAGATTTGGAAAATCTGAGTGGGCAAGTAATAGAGATGTGTCTTTACTACATTATCTCAAGCTGTGCTTGAGCAAGTGTATAATACCCTTCGTTTCTACATATTCTTAGGTCCCTCCTAGCCCCTCTCAAGCCCGTGTCACTATATTTGCAATGTGCTGCCTTCTTTATCATTGATCCCCAAGGCTCTTAGTCTATCAGGATTCCCATTATGATTTTCCATTGTATTTCCTGGACACATTCAAACACACCCACTTCATCGCCAGGAGTCCAATTGTGCCACCGATACAAGCACCATTTACTACCAAAAACAGTTCATGCACTGGATCTGGCTGGGAAAAGAACATTGAATTTTCCAACCCCCATTCTTGGAGGGGACGAACTCTTTCCTTTGTATGTCTTATCATGTGCAGAGCAGGGGGTCCATCTGTGTTTGAATAAATGGTCTTGAATGACCAGGTGGCTGAGAACTGAGTTTTGAATGAGCCTTGTAGACTCTTGAAACTCTGAATAGGTCCCAGGTACACAGCACATGTTCATGCAGTCACAGCAGGGACGCAGATTTACAAGGGAGAGCAGGATTTTGTGCATTGTTCCCTTGTCCTTCTCCTGTTGCCTGCATCCTGTGGTTTCTGCCTGACTCTCCACGTCACCCTGTAGGCATTCCCCTACTCACTACAGGCCACATTGGTCTTAATGTTGGCCAAATACCTTCATTACTTCAGGGACTCTATGTACCCTGTACCTGGAATGTTCTCCCAGGCTTTATGCATTCAGCTGCCTCTTCCTCTTCCTGTTGGTCTCCTCTCTTCAAAGTGGCCTGACATGACGACCTTACCTAGAACAGATCTCTGGTTTCATTCCTGTATGTTACAGCTTGCCATTCTTTGGTGCTTTATTTTGGGGTGTTTATTTGTTTTGGCTTACGTCCTCTACCAGAATATAAGCTTCAGGAGAGAAAATTTATTTCCGTCTTGTTTTCTTGCTCTTTCCTCAGTGCATTAAACACTTCCTAGACATAGTAAATGCCTAATAATATGTTGAATGAATGAATATTATTTCTTCTCCATGAAAGAGTCTCCTGATACCTTCCTATTGATCTCCTCCTAAACCACCCAAATGGGTGTTATTTTTCCTACTGGGAAGGAGATCCTCTCTCTTCTCCGGTCTTCCAGTTCCCTTAGAATGTCATTAAGACTGGTTGGGATGCCCCACCAGATCTGCTTTTGTTTAAACAGATCCCTCCCAGCTCCCAGGAACAAAGGGATACTTACGGTAAGGGGCAGTGGGCAGCTGTCAGTACCCACTCAGGGTGAATGAGAGACCCCACACAGGGTTCTGATCTGGACTGCAGATAGACCATGTAAGGAATAGTAAAATCTTCTGTTAAGTTCGGGTCATCATCTTTAGAATCTGTGGCCAGAGCAACTCCTAAAGAATTAATAGAGTCACGGGTAGAAAGAGAGCCAAACAGGATGAGAGGCAAGAGTTGGCTAGGGTAGGTTTTCTCTGACCTAAGGCTTTTAAAGATAATACCAGGGACTACAAAGTATTTTAAACATCTTTTTAAAAATAAGAGGGAATCTTACATGTCACCAAAACTATACACATTAGGGACCTTGACACATGTCTTTGTTTGAGATGGAAATATATTAAAATTCTGTGAGACTAACTCATGTGCTGATCAGAAACCCTGATTGGCAGTGTGGTATATTACAAAAATGGGTGGGGGGGGATGCATTAGTCCTTTCAAACCAATATATATATTTTTTCAAAACATTGTTTTTAACTAACTTTTGCCAAATAAACAAGAAAGTCATAATTATGTACCACCTGACTTTGGCAGTGAGAGGAATGGAAAGGCTTGGGGCTGGGATATAAGGCTTCTAGTGAACCCGACCCACCTGCCTTCCCTGCACACTCCTCTGGGTCCACCTGCCCAGAGGGCGATGTGGCTGGCCAGAAAAAGTGGCAGTCCAAAAAATCACACACTTGAGTCTCAGAAGAGAGTGGGACACTATGGTGACTTATCCGGCCATGACCACAGGGCTCAGAGGGACTGTGAGAGCACCCTGATGGGATAAGTCAGCAGAGGGAGTGGTTCCTTTTGTTTCCTTCAACAGTTAGTTGAAAGAAATGCCCATCCCTTCCTGTCTCCTCAGTTGTGGCTACGTACTTCCCCTTCTGTCCCACCCCACCTATCCCTCTCCAGGAAGCCAAGGCCAGCTGCTCACCAGCTGTGCTTAGAAGAGTGAAGATGAGACAGGGCTTCATGGCAGGCACAAATCTTGCCAGAAGTGCGCTAGTTGGATCAAGCTGCAAACGGTCCCAGTCTTTAGTCCAAGTGTCCTTGGCCACGACAGCTGGGCAGAAACTTTAATTGGGGCTTAGAGAAAGAAGCAAGGATCTCATAGCAGTCTTGAGACTAGCGCTGCTCAAAACCCAATTATATGACGCCCAGCTTGGCACTGTCTCTGATGCAGGGTGGAAGAAGAAGGAGCAAACTAATTCAAGCACCTGATGTCTCCTCTCTGATTGCAAATATCTCAGGAGTTTGATGTATATGCTGACATTTTTCCTCCCCCCTCTGTGACATGGCCTTTCTTTGTTGTCCCATCCTCCCTTTGTGACTGTGTCCCTCCCTGCCACCCTCATTTGCCATCTCCCTTCTTCTAAAGGGTCCCTCTGCCATTCGTAAAGACTCACCAAATATTCAGATAATTTACTTAGAAATAAATTTAATAAATCATCCCTTGCTCCCCATTTTCATGATAAGGAAGCTGTGGTCCTCATGGAAGTTATTGGCAAAGTCAGGACTCAGACTGAATCTCTGGATTTCCTCTGACATGTTGACCTTGATCTGAACCATGTGCTACCAGAAACAGTGGCTGTTAAAATTCCTCAGAATTTTGGGTTCAGAGAAATGGCTTACCATGAAGAAATACCCTTACACAGGAGTTACTAGAGACTTTGCCACGCTTTCTTGTGGCTCCCATAAAACTCAGGATGATTCCCTTCTTTACCTGTGACAAAACCAAACACAGACCTTCCCCCCCCTTTTTTTTAAAAAAATTTATTTATTTATTTGACAGAGAGAGGTCACAAGTAGGCAGAGAGGCAGGCAGAGAGAGAGGGGGAAGCAGGCTCCCCGCTAAGCAGAGACCCCGATGTGGGGCTCGACCCCAGGACCCTGAGATCATGACCTGAGCCGAAGGCAGAGGCTTAACCCACTGAGCCACCCAGGCGCCCCAACCTTTCCCCTTTTACTTGCATCTGCTAAGGTGGCCAGAACTGACCCTCCCAACTCCCCATTCTTTGTCTCATGAATGATTAGCTAAGCTTAGAATTCCTTTTCCCCCTGAAACTGGCTAAACACAGAGAAAACACTTTTTGTTCAGCTGACTGAGAAGTCCTCTGACTGAAAACAATTGTTTTAGTCAACTACAAATCTCCCCACTTGTAACATGTTTATTTCTCCCTATAGAAGTCTTAAGTCAAAACCATCCTGCAGAGACACTCAGATCTTTGGATCTGGGGTGCTCTTACTGCAATAGTCTGAATAAAATCATTCTTCTTACTTGTTCAGTTTTTGTCTTTGACATTTAAGTTAGCCTTATATGGGAACTTAACTACCCCCACCCCCTGCAGAGATGTGAGACAAATAGTGGGTTCCATCAGAGACAGTTTTCTGAGGTGTCCTTCCTTCTCTGGCTTTGGTATCAGACTCACGTTGGCTTCTTACAATGAGTTTGGAAGTGTTCCCTCCTCTTCAACTTTTTGGAAGAGTCTGAGAAGGATGCATGTTAATTTCTCTTTAAATGTTCACTAGAATTTGCCAGTGAGGGTTTTCTCTGTTGGGAGATTTTTGATTACTGAGTCAATCTCTACTCCTCACTGATCTGTTTAGATTTTCTAATTATAAAGTGTTTACAACAGTGAGTTCTAATGGGAAATAGGAAATGATATGTAATGCTTATTAAATGAAATGACTGTGACTTTAGTATCTCCACATTTTCCAGGCTTCTGGGGATGCCTTTCTTCCCTAATGCACGAATATTTTTGTGAATTCCTATATAGTGGTGAAGAGCATGGACTGTGGGGTCTAGCTTCTAGGATTTGATTCCTGGCAGCAAGACTCATGGCTGTCACACACTGAAAAAAACTGTTGACCTCTTAAGCTTCATGTAAGGAGGAATATTCGTGCCTATTTCTTGGATAGTTGTGAGGCTTGAATATTACTTGAAAGTATGTAGGAATGGTGTGACACATTGAAAACACTTAATAAGTACTGGTCATGATGATGTTGATGATGATTGTATTTTTCTCCTCTGCAACAAGGAGGAATGAATCCTGAATACTAAGAAGGAATAAACCTTCAGTATGTCTCTGGTTCACAGAATTGTGCATTTTGGCTCAGCCCTATCCTGGGGCATGCTTCTCCTAAAGTCAGCGATTTGAGGCTGTTGAGCACCATGAGGGCATCTGGAGCACAGGTGTCCACAGTCTAATATAGCTCTCTCCCCCGAAATAAATTACTCTGCCCTCTCATTGTAACTGTGTTTGGCTTGTGACACACGGTGACGAATGTGAGACTCTGAACAGATGTGGGAGGATGAGGGTGGAGCTGGTCGGTAATCCCAGCCTGCCCTGCACTGCACTCATTCTCAGCTGGCTTCCTTCTCAGACATGAATGTGGGTGATGGGACTTTTGTAAGGTGGTAAGGGCTACGACTAAGTTTTGTCAAGTAAACAGCCCGGGAATTTCACTAAATACAAACAATACATCTGCTCTGTAAAATCTATTACATGTTTATTGAGAAAAATATAGGGAGAAAAACAACAGAAGTATGAAACAACAATAAAAACTCACTAATTATAACTCCACTTAGCGTTGTCCACTGTTAGTGTGGCCAGCATTGCAATACTTTTTGTTCTCTGTAATTTTCACTCAATAAAAAATAGTTAATAATTTTTGACTTTTTTTTTTAAAGAGCAAGCAGTTTAAGGTTATCAGCAATATTGAGAGGAGGGTATAGAGATTTCCCATATACCCTGTAGCCTTCCCCATTGCCAACATCCCACCAGAGTGGTCCACTTACTACAAAGGATGAGCCTACACTGACACATTATTACCCCTCAAAGTCCATAGTTTACTATGGCATGTGTCATTAGAATATCATACAGAGTAATTTCACTGCCCTAAAAGTCCTCTGGGCTCTGTCTGTTCATGACTTGCCTGACTTCTGACCCTTGGAAACTACTATTCTTTTTATTGACATCATGATTGTGCCTTTTCCACAATGTCTTATTGTTAGAATCATACAGTATGTAGCCCTTTCAGTCTGCTTCTATCCTATAATGATATGCACTTAACTTTCCTCCATGTCTTCTTGTTGCTTCATAGCTCATTTCTTTTTTTTTTTTAATTTATTTATTTGACAGAGAGAGATCACAAGTAGACAGAGAGGCAGGCAGAGAGAGAGGGAAGCAGGCTCGCTGCTGAGCAGAGAGCCCGATGCGGGACTCGATCCCAGGACCCTGAGATCATGACCTGAGCCGAAGGCAGCGGCTTAACCCACTGTGCCACGCAGGCGCCCCATAGCTCATTTCTTTTTAGCACTGAATCATATTCCATTGGCTGGATGTCCCACAGTTTATTTATCAACACACCTACGGAAGAACATCTTGGTGCCTCCAAGTTTTGCCAATTACAAATAAATTTTCTATAAACATCCATATGCAACTTTGTGTGTAGAGATAAGTTGTCATCTCGATTATTGGATCATATGATAAGACTATGGTTCCGCCAAGTCCATAGCCGAGATGGGGTACAGAGTAACAATGATTAGACTGAGCTACTCAGAATACATGACTATCTCCAAGATTAAGTAAAGACTTTTGTATTTCTATCTGTTAAATGAGACAGAACTTCTTAATTGACCTTTAAAAGTACAACTAAAATAATACTAATATAGTAACTAAATATCTTTTTCTTTTTTTTTTTAATTTCTTTTCAGCGTAACAGTATTCATTGTTCTTGCATAACACCCAGTGGTCCATGCAATACGTGCCCTCCCTATTACCTCCACCTGGTTGCCCTAACCTCCCACCCCCCACCCCTTCAAAACCCTCAGGTTGTTTTTCAGAGTCCATAGTCTCTCACGGTTCATCTCCCCTTCCAATTTCCCTCAACTCGCTTCTCCTCTCCATCTCCCCATGTCCTCCATGTTATTTGTTATGCTCCACAAATAAGTGAAACCATATGATAATTGATTCTCTCTGCTTGACTTATTTCACTCAGCATAATCTCTTCCAGTCCCATCATGTTGCTACAAAAGTTGGGTATTTATCCTTTCTGATGGAGGCATAATACTCCATCGTGTATTTGGACCACATATTCCTTATCCATTCATCCGTTGAAGGGCATCTTGGTTCTTTCCATAGTTTGGCGACCATGGCCATTGCTGTTATAAACATTGGAATACAGATGGCCCTTCTTTTCACTACATCTGTATCTTTGGGGAAATGCCCAGTAGTGCAATTGCAGGGTCATAGGGAAGCTCTATTTTTAATTTCTTAAGGAATCTCCACACTGTTCTCCAAAGTGGCTGCACCAACTTGCATTCCCACCAACAGTGTAAGAGGACTCCCCTTTCTCCACATCCTCTCCAACACATGTTGTTTCCTGTCTTGCTAATTCTGGCTATTCTAACTTGTGAAAGGTGGTATCTCAATGTGGTTTTAATTTGAATCTCCCTGATGGCTAGTGATGATGAACATTTTTTCATGTCTCTGATAGCCATTTGTATGTCTTCATTGGAAAAGTGTCTGTTCATATCTTCTGCCCATTTTTTTTGATATGATTATGTTTTGTGTGTGTTGCGTTTGAGGAGTTCTTTATAGATCCTGGATATCAACCTTTTGTCTGTACTGTCATTTGCAAATATCTTCTCTCATTCCATGGATTGCCTCATTTTGTTGACGGTTTCCTTTGCTGTGCAGAAGCTTTGATCTTGATGAAGTCCCAAAAGTTCATTTTTGCTTTTGTTTCCTTTGCCTTTGGAGACATATCTTGAAAGAAGTTGCTGTGGCTGATATCAAAGAGGTTACTGCCTATGTTCTCCTCTAGGATTCTGATGGATTCCTGTCTCACGTTGAGGTCTTTTATCCATTTCGAGTTTATCTTCGTGTACGGTGTAAGAGAATGGTCGAGTTTCATTCTTCTACATATCGCTGTCCAGTTTTCCCAGAACCATTTATTGAAGAGACTGTCTTTTTTCCACTGGATATTTTTTCCTGTTTTGTTGAAGATTATTTGACCATAGAGTTGAGGGTCTGTATCTGGGCTCTCTACTCTGTTCCACTGGTCTATGTGTCTGTTTTTGTGCCAGTACCATGCTGTCTTGGTGATCACAGCTTTGTAGTAGAGCTTGAGATCAGTTAACGCGATGCCGCCAGTTTTGTTTTTGTTTTTCAGCATTTCCTTAGCAATTCGGGGTCTCTTCTGATTCCATACAAATTTTATGATTATTTGCTCCAGCTCTTTGAAAAATACCGGTGGAATTTTGATCAGAATGTCATTAAAAGTATAGATTGCTCTAGGCAGCATAGACATTTTAACAATGTTTATTCTTCCAATCCAAGAGCATGGTATATCTTTATTTTTTAAAGGCCTTTGAAAAGTTTGGGCTCCTGATGGCTCTGTTGGTAAAGCATCGGCCTTCAGCTCAGGTCACGATCCCAGGAACCTGGGACTGAACCCTAGGTAAGTCTCTTTGCTCAGTGGGGAGTTGCTTCTCCCTCTCCCTCTGCCTGCCACTCTGCCTGCTTGTGCTCTCTCTCTCTGTCAAATAAATAAACAAATACATACATATATACAGAAATGAAATCTTTAAAAGTTTAACTAAAGGCTTTTGAAAATTTTAATTTGATACCAAAATCACTTGCTATAAAAGATGAGTGATGATAATAGTTCACCTTTAAATAATGAATTAAATAAGATTTCTAGGGTTAAAGAGCCTTCTATTTGTCTTATTAAAGCAAATTTTCTCAGATGAATTCATCTTGAGCATGTGCTGAAATTCTTTGCTTGTTAATGGAAAAACCATCAAGTGGCTAATGGTGTGTACCAATACGAAGTAAACTTCCACAAGTCTATCTATCCTATATGGGAAAAGATACTTATGCAAAGCTATCTATCCTATATGAAAAAAATTACTCAAGGAGCTGAACTTCTGTGTGCAGATATTGCTTTATTTTACATAGCTACAAAAGGTCATAACCATGAGGCTGACGTTGAAAGCCATCTTAGAGTTCTCAGGATAAAGTGATAAGTAACTGAACTCGTCTGTACTATGATTAGACATAGCAAGAAAAAAAAACACTTTTGACTTTAGGTAGTTGTTTCTAATCTCAGATTGTTACCTCTTTATATATTTCCTTAGTTTTGCCCCAAAGATACCATGTCTTCCCTGGATCTTATGGAATTATGAATTAAGGATTTATTTGTAATAAATATATGTTGGTGAGAGATATCTCTTCTGACTCTATAAAGTTGTTTATTTCAAATTACAGTGTGTTTTCATAAGTCTTTTAAAAAAAGATCTAGTTATTTATTTTAGAGCAAGAGAGACAGAGCATGAGATGGGGCAGAGACAGAATTAGAGGGAGAGGGACAATCCTCAAGGAGATCCCCACTAAGCCCAATGTGGGGCTCTATCCCAGGACCCTGAGATCGTGACCTAAACCAAAAAAAAAAAAAAAAAAAACAACAAACAAACAAAAAAAAACAAGGCAGCTGCTTTTCCAGCTGAGATAGCTGGGGCCCATGTTTTCATAGGTCTTTTTATGTGTTTCTCTGATTACAATGTTCACCCTTAAACAATATGAGTTTGAACTGCATGGGTTCACTTATTTGTGGACTTCTTACAGTACAGAACTGCAAATGAATTTTCTCTTCCTTATGATTTTCCTTTAAAAAAAGTTTTATTTATTCATTTGACAGAGAAAGATTGAGAAAATACAAGTAGGGGGAGGAGCAGTGGGAGAGGGAGGTGCAGACTCCCTGCAACCAGGGAACCCAAACATGGGGCTCAATTGCAGGACCTATGGATCATGGCCTGAGCCAAAGGCAGACACTCAAATGACTGAGCAACCCAGGTGCCCCTCCTTATGATTTTCTTAAAATACTTGATCTCTACTTTATTGTAAGAATATAGTATATACTCCATTTAACATACCAAATATGTGTTAATCAAACATTTACATTATCAGTAAGGCTTCTGGCCAACAGTAGGCTATTAGTAGATAAGCTTTTCAGAAGTCATAAATTACACAAGGATTTCTGACTATGCAGGATGTTGATGCCCCAGCCCTCATGTTGTTCAAACATCCACTAGAGTTTAGAAGCAGGCCTGTGCCTTCCAGTCAGCCTCCCCTTTATCCAGTTTCTCTTCCTGCAGCATTTTCATGGAACAGCAATCTATTCAATCTTATTTATTTGCTTTCTGTTTACCCAATGAGAATACATACACCGTGAAGGTAGGGTTTTGCCTATTTTCTTCTGTTGTATCTTTAGTACATTTAAAAAAAATTTTTATTATTATTTATTTATTTTTTTAAATTTTTTTATTTTTTCAGCATAACAGTATTCATTGTTTTTGCACAACACCCAGTGCTCTATGCAATATGTGCCCTCCCTATCACCCACCACCTGGTTCCCCCAACCTCCCACCCCTGCCCCTTCAAAACCTTCAGGTTGTTTTTCAGAGTCCATAGTCTCTTATGGTTAGCCTCCCCTTCCAATTTCCCTCAACTTCCTTCTCCTCTCCATCTCCCCATGTCCTCCATGTCATTTGTTATGCTCCACAAATAAGTGAAACCATATGATACTTGACTCTCTCTGCTTGACTTATTTCACTCAGCATAATCACTTCCAGTCCTGTCCATGTTTCTACAAAAGTTGGGTATTCATCCTTTCTTTCTTTTTTTTTTTTTTTTATAAACATATAATGTATTTTTATCCCCAGGGGTACAGGTCTGTGAATCATCAGGTTAACACAATTCACAGCCCTCACGATAGCACATATCCTCCCCAATGTCCAGACCCCCCGCCCCCTCTCCCAACCCCACCTCTCCCCAGCAACCCCCAGTTTGTTTTGTGAGATTAAGAGTCATTTATGGTTTGTCTCCCTCCCAATCCCATCTTGTTTCATTTATTCTTCTCCTATCTCCTAACCCCCATGTTGCATCTCTACGTCCTCATATCAGGGAGATCATATGATAGTTGTCTTTCTCTGATTGACTTATTTCACTAAGCATGATACCCTCTAGTTCCATCCACGTCGTTGCAAATGGCAAGATTTCATTTCTTTTGATGGCTGCATAATATTCCATTGTGTATATATACACCACTTCTTCTTTATCCATTCATCTGTTGATGGACATCTAGGTTCTTTCCATAGTTTGGCTATTGCAGACATTGCTGCTATAAACATTCGGGTACACGTGCCCCTTCGGATCACTATGTTTGTATCTTTAGGGTAAATACCCAGTAGTGCAATTGCTGGGTCATAGGGCAGTTCTATTTTCAACATTTTTAGGAACCTCCATGCTGTTTTCCAGAGTGGTTGCACCAGCTTGCATTCCCACCAACAGTGAAGGAGGGTTCCCCTTTCTCCGCATCCTCGCCAGCATCTGTCATTTCCTGACTTGTTAATTTTAGCCATTCTGACTGGTGTGAGGTGATATCTCATTGTGGCTTTGGTTTGTATTTCCCTGATGCCGAGTGATGTGGAGCACTTTTTCATGTGTCTGTTGGCCATCTGGTGTCTTCTTTGCAGAAATATCTGTTCATGTCTTCTGCCCATTTCTTGATTGGATTGTTTGTTCTTTGGGTGTTGAGTTTGCTAAGTTCCTTATAGATTTTGGACACTAGCCCTTTATCTGATATGTCATTTGCAAATATCTTCTCCCATTCTGTCAGTTGTCTTTTGGTTTTGTTAACTGTTTCCTTTGCTGTGTAAAAGCTTGTGATCTTGATGGAATCCCAATAGTTCATTTTGCCCTTGCTTCCCTTGCCTTTGGCGATGTTCCTAGGAAGATGTTGCTGTGGCTGAGGTCGAAGAGGTTGCTGCCTGTGTTCTCCTCAAGGATTTTGATGGATTCCTTTCTCACATTGAGGTCCTTCATCCATTTTGAGTCTACATTCATGTGTGGTTTAGGAAATGGTCCAGTGTCATTTTTCTGCATGTGGCTGTCCAATTTAACCAGCACCATTTATTGAAGAGGCTGTCTTTTTTCCATTGGAGATTCTTTCCCGTTTCGTCGGAGATTAGTTGACCATAGAGTTGAGGGTCTATTTCTGGGCTCTCTATTCTGTTCCATTGATCTATGTGTCTGTTTTTGTGCCAGTACCATACTGTCTTGGTGATGACAGCTTTGTAATAGAGCTTGGAGTCCGGAATTGTGATGCCACCCACTTTGGCTTTCTTTTTCAATATTCCTTTGGCTATTTGAGGTCTTTTCTGGTTCCATATAAATTTTAGGATTATTTGTTCCATTTCTTTGAAAAAAATGGATGGTATTTTGATAGGGATTGCATTAAATATGTAGATTTCTTTAGGTAGCATAGACATTTTCACAATATTTATTCTTCCAATCCAGGAGCATGGAACATTTTTCTATTTCTTTGTGTCTTCCTCAATTTCTTTCATGAGTACTTTATAGTTTTCTGCATATAGATTCTTAGTCTCTTTGGTTAGGTTTATTCCTAGGTATCTTATAGTTTTGGGTGCAACTGTAAATGGGATTGACTCCTTAATTTCTCTTTCTTCTGTCTTGTTGTTGGTGTACAGAAATGCAACTGATTTCTGTGCATTGATTTTATATCCTGACACTTTACTGAATTCCTGTACAAGTTCTAGCAGTTTTGGAGTGGAGTCTTTTGGGTTTTCCACATATAGTATCATATTATCTGCGAAGAGTGATAGTTTGACTTCTTCTTCGCCGATTTCAATGCCTTTAATTTCCTTTTGTTGTCTGATTGCTGAGGCTAGGACTTCTAGTACTATGTTGAATATCAGTGGTGATAGTGGACATCCCTGCTGTGTTCCTGACCTTAACGGAAAAGCTTTCAGTTTTTCTCCATTGAGAATGATATTTGCGGTGGATTTTTCATAGATGGCTTTGATAATATTGAGGTGTGTGCCCTCTATCCCTACACTTTGAAGAGTTTTGATCAGGAAGGGATGCTGTACTTTGTCAAATGCTTTTTCAGCATCTATTGAGAGTATCATATCGTTCTTGTTCTCTCTTTTATTAATGTGTTGTATCACATTGATTGATTTGCAGATGTTGAACCAACCTTGCAGCCCTGGAATAAATCCCACTTGGTCGTGGTGAATAATCCTTTTAATGTACTGTTGAATCCTATTGGCTAGTATTTTGGTGAGAATTTTTGCATCTGTGTTCATCAAGGATATTGGTCTGTAGTTCTCTTTTTTGGTGGGATCCTTGTCTGGTTTTGTGATCAAGGTGATGCTGGCCTCATAAAATGAGTTTGGCAGTTTTCCTTCCATTTCTATTTTTTGGAACAGTTTCAGGAGAATAGGAATTAGTTCTTCTTTAAATGTTTGATAGAATTCCCCTGGGAAGTCGTCTGGCCCTGGGCTTTTGTTTGTTTGGAGATTTTTGATGACTGTTTCAATCTCCTTACTGGTTATGGGCCTGTTCAGGTTTTCTACTTCTTCCTGGTTCAGTTGTGATAGTTTATATGTCTCTAGGAATGCATCCATTTCTTCCAGATTGTCCAATTTGTTGGCGTAGAGTTGCTCATAGTATGTTCTTATAATTGTCTGTATTCCTTTGGTGTTGATTGTGATCTCTCCTCTTTCATTCATGATTTTATTTATTTGGGTCCTTTCTCTTTTCTTTTTGATAAGTCTGCCAGAGCTTTATCAATCTTATTTATTCTTTCAAAGAACCAGCTCCTAGTTTCATTGATTTTTTCTACTTTTTTTTTTTTTTTTTGGTTTCTATTTCATTGATTTCTGCTCTGATCTTTATGATTTCTCTTCTCCTGCTGGGTTTAGGGTTTCTTTTTTGTTCTTTCTCCAGCTCCTTTACGTGTAGGGTTAGGTTGTGTACTTGAGACCTTTCTCGTTTCTTGAGAAAGGCTTGTACCACTATATATTTTCCTCTCAGGACTGCCTTTGCTGTGTCCCACAGATTTTGAACTGTTGTGTTTTCATTATCATTTGTTTCCATGAATTTTTTCAATTCTTCTTTAATTTCCTGGTTGACCCATTCATTCTTTAGAAGGATGTTGTTTAGTCTCCATGTATTTGGATTCTTTCCAGCTTTCCTCTTGTGATTGAGTTCTAGCTTCAGAGCGTTGTGGTCTGAAAATATGCAGGGAATGATCCTAATCTTTTGATACTGGTTGAGACCTGATTTGTGACCCAGGATGTGATCTATTCTGGAGAAGGTTCCATGTTCACTAGAGAAAAATGTGTATTCTGTTGCTTTGGGATGAAATGTTCTGAATATATCTGTGATGTCCATCTGGTCCAGTGTGTCATTTAAGGCCTTTATTTCCTTGTTGATCTTTTGCTTGGATGATCTGTCCATTTCAGTGAGGGGAGTGTTCAAGTCCCCTACTATTATTGTATTATTGTTGATGTGTTTCTTTGATTTTGTTATTAATTGGTTTATATAGTTGGCTGCTCCCACGTTAGGGGCATAGATATTTAAAATTGTTAGATCTTCTTGTTGGACAGACCCTTTGAGTATGATATAGTGTCCTTCCTCATCTCTTATTATAGTCTTTGGCTTAAAGTCTAATTGATCTGATATAAGGATTGCCACCCCAACTTTCTTCTGATGCCCATTAGCATGGTAAATTGTTTTCCACTCCCTCACTTTAAATCTGGAGGTGTCTTCACGTCTAAAATGAGTTTCTTGTAGGCAACATATTGATGGGTTTTGGTTTTTTATCCATTCTGATACCCTGTGTGTTTTGATTGGGGCATTTAGCCCATTAACATTCAGGGTAACTATTCAGAGATATGAATTTAGTGCCATTGTATTGCCTGTAAGGTGACTGTTACTGTATATTGTCTCTGTACCTTTCTGATCTACTACTTTTAGGCTCTCTTTTTGCTTAGAGGACCCCTTTCAATATTTCCTGTAGAGCTGGTTTGGTGTTTGCAAATTCTTTCAGTTTTTGTTTGTCCTGGAAGCTTTTTCTCTCTCCTTCTATTTTCAATGATAACCTAGCTGGATAGAGTATTCTTGGCTGCATGGATTTTCTCATTTAGTGCTCTGAATATATCATGCCAGCTCTTTCTGGCCTGCCAGGTCTCTGTGGATATCTGTGCCAATCTAATATTTTTACCATTGTGTGTTACAGACTTCTTTTCCCGGGCTGCTTTCAGGATTTTCTCTTTGTTGCTAAGACTTATAAATTTTACTATTAGGTGATGGGGTGTGGACCTATTCTTGTTGATTTTGAGGGTGGTTCTCTGCATCTCCTGGATTTTGATGCTTGTTCCCTTTGCCACATTAGGGAAATTATCTCCAATAATTCTCTCCAATAGACCTTCTGCTCCCCTCTCTCTTTCTTCTTCTTCTGGAATCCCAATTATTCTAATGTTGTTTCATCTTATGGTGTCACTTATCTCTCGAATTCTCCCCTCGTGGTCCAGTAACTGTTTGTCCCTCTTTTGCTTGGCTTCTTTATTCTCTGTCCTTTGGTCTTCTATATCACTAATTCTTTCTTCTGCCTCATTTATCCTAGCAGTGAGAGCCTCCATTTTTTATTGCACCTCATTAATAGCTTTTTTGATTTCAACTTGCTTAGATTTTAGTTCTTTAATTTCTCCAGAAAGGGCTTTTATATCTCCAGGGAGGGTTTCTCTAATATCTTCCATGCCTTTTTCGAGCCTGGCTAGAACGTTCAGAATCATCATTCTGAACTCTTGATCTGACATCTTACCAATGTCTATGTTGATTATGTCCCTAGCCTTCAGTACTGCCTCTTGTTCTTTTGTTTGTGGTGAATTTTTCCACCTTGTCATTTTGTCCAGATAAGAGGATATGAAGGATCAAATAAGATACTAAAAGGGTGGCAAAGACCCCAGAAAACTGCACTGTAACCAAATGAGAAGAGACCCCAAATTGATGGGGGGGGGGGGTGGGAAGGGGATAAAAAGAGGTTCCAAAAAAAAAAAAAGAAAAAATTTAAAAAAGAAAACAAATAAAGAAAAAATATAAAAAAGAAAGAAAAAATTTATAGTTTAGATAAAGTAGTCAAAAAAACGTTAAAAAAGAAAAGGGTAAAAGTTTTAAAAAATTTAGCAGAAGAAGAAAAAGGAAAGAAAAAAAATTGAAAAAAAAATTGAATTAACCACAAGACTAAAGAATCATGGGGAGAAAGCCATGAGTTCCATGCTTTGCTTTCTCCTCCTCTGGAATTCCGCTGCTGTCTTAGGTATTGAACCTGCTTTCCTTGATAGATGAACTTCGTCCTGGCTGGATATTTTGTTGATCTTCTGGGGGAGGGGCCTGTTGTAGTGACTCTCAAGTGTCTTTGCCCGAGGTGGAATTGCACCTCCCTTACCAGGGGCCGGACTAAGTAATCCGCTCGGGTTCGCTTTTGGGAGCTTCTGTTCCCTGAACGCTTTCCATAGAGTTCAGGAGGATGGGAATGAAAATAGCGGCCCCTAGTCTCCGGCCTGGAGGAGCCGAGACCCGGGGCCCCACTCCTCAGTGTGCTCCCAGAGGACAGCACCCAATCACTCCCGTATCCCCAGCCTCCAGCCGCACTCCGAGCTCACCCAGCCCGCGACCAGTTCAAGGTAACCCCGAGCTGAGAGTTCACTCCTCCGCTCTGTCTCTGTAGCCGGCTTCTCCGTTCTAACACCTGCGAGCTCTGCGACACTCCGACACCCCCGATCCTTCTGTGACCCTGCGGGACCTGGGGCCATACTGACCCCGCATGGGCTTCACCCCGGTTCAGCCTCTGGAGCAATGTCCCTCAGTGGAACAGACTTTTAAAAGTCCTGATTTTGTGCTCCGTTGCTCCGCCGCTTGCCGGGAGCCGGGCCCTCCCCCCGCGGTCTATCTTCCCGTCGTTTTGGATTCACTTCTCCGCCAGTCCTACCTTTCAGAAAGTGGTTGATTTTCTGTTTCTAGAATTGCTGTTCTTCTTCTCTTCAATCTCCCATTGGATTTGTAGGTGTTTGCAATGTTTAGATAAGCTATCGAGCTGATCTCCTGCTACCTGATGTAGTCTCAGCCTGCTACTTCTCCCCCATCTTGACTCCTCCTCTTTAGTGCATTTTTAAAAGTGTTGGCCCATGGTAGGTTTTCAGTAAGTATTTGTTAAGTGGTTGAATAAATGAACAGAATAGTTACATTGTTTCCACTGAGGGGTATGCCAGGTTTATTTACTCAGTCCTCTGTTAAATGGGTATTTGAGTTGTTTCTGGGTTTTCAGGATTTCATAGAGGATATATCGACAAGCACCCTAGGTTACTCTAGTGGAGATTGTGGCCTCCTCCTTTACATCCACTTCTTCTCCTCTTGGTGACTAGTCTTAAAACTACTCAGTTAACCAATCACATACCATGTAGGCCAAGATTCTTGCAGAATGAAAAGCGCACCCCTTGTTCTGATGCTATGCCATGTCACTTCCTTGTAAATTAATTAGCATAATCCCATTTGATTATTGGCTCAGGGTTGTGCATATGACCAGATTCAGACAAGACATACAATATGATGATGTTTGCTGGGGCTATCTGGGAAAGAAGGTTTCTAGATCTGGTGGGAGCAACTTTGTTTATCTCTTTCCCTGGATACAGACAAGAGAGATTAGGGCCCTGAGGGCTTTTTGATCACAAGGCTTTATCCCTAGGATAAAGTGACAGAAATGACAGTAAATGAGAGTAATGCACAGGGCAGAGCCAGGAGTAAATTGGGTCCTTGACATTTTTGCATTGCTGAATCACAGCATTCCTGAAGCTTTCCTCATTTCCAAACTTCCATCAGTGCAAGACCTAAGGAGCTGGATGTTCTATTCCTTGCAACCAAATGACTTCTAAATGCTACACTCCCATGTATACTTTGTTTTGTTTTAACATGCATGTTTTAATAGGAGAGAGTTCTAGAAGTGAAGTTGCTGGGTCAAAGAGTGCACAAATTTACAGTTTACTATAAATATACAAATTACAAAGCGTTCGATTTTAAAAAGACAAGAGACAGAAAGTGACAAGAGAAGCTGAAAAGGGACTATAGAATGGTATCAAGAAGTAGGATTTTTTTTTTTCCGTACTTCTCTTCAGGCCGGCCCTGATCTCTCACCTTTTATCTATCTCACTTAGCCTGCCAGGTCTCTGAATCTGCCCTCGACTTGGGCAGAGGTGGGGACGGGTATATTGATGGTGATGATGGAGTGGAATAGAAAGCATTTCAGAGGAAACAGGAGAATCGTTCAGCTCATTGTTTCTGCACAGAAGCCTGAGGTGTTTAGCTAAGGTAGATCTATAGCTACCTATTGTAACAAAGAGGAGTTATGTATGAAATTAATTTAGGCTCTAAGCAAACATAAGAGCAATTCAATGAGAACTATGGAAATAAGACAGGACAGCTTAGTTATGATCAAATAGTTAGGAGACTTTAATGCAAAGAAAAGGAATTTGGGTTCTATCCTGGTGGCACTGAACAGGCAATATTAAGGGCTCAGGACTGCTCCCTATGAACGTGCCATCCAGAGTTACAGAAGAATACAAATTTGGTGATGCGGTGTGTACCTTCCCATACTTTCCTCTTCCAAGATACCCAGTATGGACTGCATGACTATGTCCCCCCACCAAATGTATGTGCTCAAACCCTAATCCACAGTGGGATGGTACTAGGGGGCAGGGCCTTTGCAAGGTTTAGATGAGGTCGTAAAGGTGGAGCCCCTGGGATGGGATTAGTGTCCTTCTAAGGAGAGACTAGAGTCCTCTCTCTGCCCTGTGAGGACCCACTGAGAAGGCCACCATCTACACACTAGAAGTGAACCCCCACTATTTTAATGGCACCTTGATCTTGGATTTCCCAGCCTCCAGAACCATGAGAAATTAGTTTGTGGTTTAAGCCACCTCATCTATGGCATTTTTGTTATAACAGTCTAAACTGACTAAGATCCCTCCTTCACCTTATTAAGGAGGTTTGGGAACATTACTCCCTTTCAAACCTCCTCCACCTGCTCCAGGGTTTCCATGTTCAGATCCCATGATATCTTTTTCCTGGATCCATACTGCATATACACAGGAATCCTGTGCTACGACTTGTACTCTAAGCCAAAATGTAGCCAAATCTTCTAGGAACTTGGTATCTGTTTCCTGCAAATACATGCATTTGCACTTCCTTTTTCTTAGAGTTCAAAATACTACATTATTTGGCCTGTGATTTGGGACGCTGGTGGTGGACAAGGGCCACAGATTGCCTGCACACATCATGGCTATTATAGCAATAAAACCCCATAGGGAAAACAAGAAAGACCTTAGAGAATTGGAACACATAGGTCAGTAAAACCTAGGAGAATGCAGGAAATCAATAATCTATAAAAATTTCTCCACCCGGTGGTTTCCCTCATCTAGCCTCGCTGAGTGTCAGATAGATTAGAGCGCAAAAGAAGACTGTGGTGTCATAGCAATGGCAATGCATCAGGAATCAGAACAACTAGACCTAGTCTCCGCCTGACTATGAGTTTGCAGAAGGACTTTGAGCAGTTGAATTTCACTTTCTGCACCTTGGTGTCATCCTCTGTTGAAAAATGTGATGGTAACAGTGACCTCTAGCTTATCCATGCTTATACCCTCGACAGACCACACAGAGCCTAGCAGATAGTAGGTGATCACTAAATTCATTCTGAGCAGGCATAATGAATCACGCCATAACCTCTCCAATTCATTCCTTGTGTAATTGTTCAATTCCATGTCCACCCTCTTACTCATCAGAGAGTTTAGAGAGGAAGTTCATAAATACAAAGCAAGGACAGTTCTGGGACACATGTGATGTGGGATGTGCATTTTTATTTTAGATACTGTTTCAGGCATCGTTGGAAGTGAAGTTGTTCAACAGAATGGTGCATAGAGCAGTACACATGCTTACATGCTTAGTTGGTATCAATGGTCTCCTGAATCCAGCTCAAGTAGTTGCAGACCTTGGTGTAGACACCAGGTTTGCCTTTTTGAGCACAGCCAATACCCCAGGAGACAATGCCCTGGAGCTCTCCGTTGCAGACCACAGGACCACCAGAGTCACCCTGGGCAAGAAGGAAGAGGCAGTAAGAACTCCCAACTATGCCAAAATGGGAAAAAGGCAAAATGCTATTTCTCTATTACCCTGGGTCTGTTTTCCCAGGTTGCTAATTCTCTAGGAAGCACCTTCCCTTCCCTTGGAAATCCAGTTCTCAATCTCTGACTGCATGCCTCTCCTTCCTTTCTCCTCCCTCCTCCTAGTTCTGCTCTTTTCTTAGTGGCAGGCATGCAGGACCAAGAAGAAGTGAGGACTGATGAATGCAACACTGCCCAGCTACCCCTGCCTTTTTCCAGAAAGTTTCCTTCTATAATATTTCTTCTCAGCAGGGCACCTAGATGTCCTGTTTGTACATCATCTTCTGTGTATCTTTTTAGTCTTGACCTTAGCCATTAATGTCTCAAAAAGAAAATTAATCTCTGATCCCAAATCTGTCCAAGGTCCCTTATAATCCATCCCTAACACAGCTTTTCAATCTGTGTTTTGGGAAAGGAAACCTTGTGGAATGGCATGATGTTTGACTGGAAGGAATACAAAGAAACTCACCTGGCAAGCATCCTTTCCACCCTGCATGTAGCCCAGACAGATCATGTTGCTGGTGATCCTACCAGGGAAGGCAACGTGGCAAGTGCTGTCAGAGAGGATGGGAGCTTGAAGACATTGCAGGTCATCAGGAAAATTTTCTGATGGGCACAAGAGCAAAAATGGAAAAAAGTATTTCCCACGGGATTCCTGGAAATTTTGTTTCAATCTCCCCCCGCCCCCCCACCACCATCGTTACTCTCTCAGATTGCCAGTATCTTCTATTTTGAAAGAACAATTGTTATATGAAATGACTTCCAAACAGTTTTAATCAACAAGTTGTTCTCTCTGATATTAGCATCAGTGACTACAGATCTCAAATCTAGAGACACTTTCTCAATCAGGTCTCTGCTTTAGGCTGTACCAAATCTCTGTTCTGCTTACCTCCTCAGTTTCTACTTCTTTGCAAATCACTAATCACACTTCAATTGAATATCTGCCATCTTTATCATAGCTCATTTTTGTTGTGTTTTCAGCAAAGGCATCTTCCTAAGATTCCATATATCTACAAATGATCCTCTGGGAAACTTGCCTTGAGTGACAATTTAGACTAACTGAACCTCTACATGTCCTTCACTTCTAGGATTTCCAGACTTGGTGCTTTTATTCCAGGTGACACTTACCCCCAATACTCCAGGTATTCCCCCAGCCAGAGATGAGGCACTGGGTATCAGCATCCGCACAGGATTTTGGCAGAGAGATAGTAGACACACGAGAGCTGAGGCTGGCAGGTGAGCTCAGTTTAATCAGCATGATGTCATTATCAAAGTTTTGATCATTGTATCTAGGGTGGCGGATGACCTTGGCTGAATTGATGAATTGCTCATCACCCTCAACAACTGCGATGTTGTGTTCTCCCAGATGCACCTGGATTTGGCTGGATGAAAGGACATAAAATTCCTTAAGGACAACTTGAGCTTTTCCCCTTTCCCAGTTCACTGCAGTCATGAACATCAGCATGAACGCCATACCCTGCAAGCATTTCCACACATAGAAAATTGTGCATTAAGGTAGCTCTACCCGACATGGTGCAGGTGACGGTAACTATTACACGGGTGTCCCTACCACTACAAACTCACAGGCACACCATCTTGTTAGAGAGTTAGATATGTTTAGTTCCCATGACTAAGTGATGCCAATAATATGATGGCAGGTGAAACAGGAACTTGGTGGTGAGTACTCAGCACCTGCTACTCCTCCTCTGGTTGAGATTACGTATTATTCTGGGAAGATGCACCAGGAATCAGAGACATGACAGCAATTTAAGGGGGCAGAATGAACTGTGTTTATTTTCAACATTGTACTGGAGGCTTCATGTGAATTATTACCTCCATATGCATTTTTATCCCCCTGGTTGAGCTGTAATGATTAAGAGTATTTATGGATTCATGCTCTTAAGCTAGTTCTAAGTATTCTTCATCACTCTCTAGTTGCCCCCACCCCATGTCTTTGGTAACATCATTTGGAAGGGCATCAGGGAGCTCTAAGTTTACCTTTCCATGTAAAATTCCCTCCATGCATCATTCAGTGCCTGGGAGGAACGATTAGCCTCCTAGATCTGAATGCCTGACCCTCAAGCATAACTGTGTAGTTTTCCCTGAGTGTTCTTTGGCATTGCTCGGGCATGAGTTGATCTGAGAGAACAGGGATGTGAGGATTGGTTACTTACGGCCTGTAGCAGTGAGCTGCGGACACCACCCACTGGGAATTGATAAGGGCGCCACCACAGTAGACATAGCCCAAGTTCAGGAACACCTGGTAGGGAACAGAATTCTTCTGACAGGTGTATCCCCCAACGATCTTGTCATCATCATCAATGGGGAAAGCAACTGACAAGGAAAAGTGGAAACTTTTAAAATCAGTTAAACAGATCAGATCCATCTTGTAGTTTCCACTTACCACTACGTTTTTGCAGATTAGCCAGAAAAGAGAAGATGTTTTCCTGTCACACATAATCAGGAAATGGTGATAGCATAATTGTTACATGATATTTTTTAAAAATCTCATTATTCTATTTTTAAAACATACCAAACTTATACTATTATAAGTATCTAATTTTTAAATTTATGCTTTAAATTTGATAAACATACTGTTTTTTAATGTATATACTATACCCTCACACACAAAAAAACACACCTGGATCAGAGACTCTTTATGTAATAAATGCCCTGAACATTACTATCTAAGGGTATGAAGAATACTTTTCAAACAAAACTTTGCTCAGCAGTCATGCAAATAGATTCAATAAAGTTTGCAGTAACCATGCTTAAGTTTATTTATGATAGTTGGTATAGGGTCGATAACCCCATGACATAACAGAAAGGAAGCTTTGAGAAGCCCCCTAAGAATGTTCCAGCCTAGAAGGAATTGGAAGTTTTGCACTTCCCCCAGTTTCTCTTTTGGTTCTTGCCTCAAATTTCCATGACATAATTTAACAGAACGTGATATGGTTTCCTTTCCAACATTTCCCCTTATCTCCATTTTCTTTCCAACATTTTAAAGTTTATTCAGCATTCTAAAGTCTGCCCACTGAATTGTTAAGATTTGTATGGCTCCCAAAGTCAGTGATTGTATTATACATACCCTATTGTTCAAGTATTTTAAAGTAATTTGGGGAAAGATATTTCCACATGTATAGACTAATGTATTGAATTTATTCTCATCCAATTCAGGAAAGTTTCATTGTAAGATTTGTATAAAATTTGGTAGTATGAAAAAAGCCAGAAATAGACATTTTTCTTTATTCTGATAATTAAATGATATGCTATTTTTCACCAGAGAGATTTCGTTAGCAAGAATGTTGTAAAACCCAGCCCCTAGCTTTTATTCATGAGAGATGAAGTACCTTCACTTGTCAAGATCCCTGTGAAGATGTCTGTTGGTGTAGAGGAGACGCTGGCTTTGACCTTCATAGCCTCTTCAGTGAGCCCAAGACTAGTCACTAGTCCCAATTTTATCTCCCAATGATTAACTTCAAATGCTTAGAAAGGTCAAAACAACATTTCCTTAATGTGGAAATACCTTTTCCGTTTCTCTCTTTCTCCATAGATTTTACCTTGAAGTTCAAGGCTTCTGTCTCTTTTCTGTCTCTTTATACTTTCTGCACTAAGTACTCTTGCTCACTACCATCTTTCCCCCACAAGGGAGATTTAATTATGTATAAACTTTTGTAGAACTGTAGTCCCTCCCCTTATGCTGGTTTTGGTTATCCTTCGTTAACCAGAGTCAGGAAGCAGATGATCCATTTTCTGATGTATCTTCTGAAGGTCATTACTAACCTAACACTACATCACAATTCCTGCGTCATTTACCCCACTTCATCTGGACAGGTAGGCATTTTATCATCTCACATCATCAAGATTAAGACGAGTACTAATGATGTACTGCATGGTCACTAACATAACACGATAATTTAAAAAAAGGTGAGTACAGTACAATAAGATATTTTGAGAGAGACAGAAAAACATTGTCACATATCTTTTATTATAATACATTGTTATAATTGTTCTAAACTATTATTAGTTTTGTCATTAATCCCTTACAGTGCCCAGTTTGTAAATTAGCTTTTAACATTGGGTATGTATAAGTGGTGAAAAAAATGTAGTATATATAGAGTTCAGTACTATCTGTGGCTTAAGGCTTCTACCGGGAGTGGATGTAGGTACCACAGAAAATAAGGGACTACTATACACTGTCATTTCAGTATTTTAAGCTTCTTGAGTACAGAGTTTCTATTCCACATTCATTGTTGTCTTTCAGAGTACAAACTGCAAACAAAAATATCAGGGACACACACAGAATCATTTATCATTATAGACTCACCAGCAGCTCCCAGCAGGGCAAGGAAGATGAAGGTCTTCATGGCTGCTCCCTAGAACTGGACTGGGGAGTGTGATGAACGTCTCTCATCCACAGCTATTTATACCTCCAGGTCTGACATCGACACCCATGGCCATGGGTGCCAGAAAACTGATTTTATTGGAAACTCACTGATCCAAGTTTAGAATTGAATTCTGTGAAAAACTGAAGATAATTCAGTATCAGATTTAAACATTAACTTTTACCTACTTTTCCAGAAGGTTATGGGAATGGAAGTAATAAACCCACCTGGTATGATTTATTCCCCATTACAGAGAAGTAAGTTAGAGTAAGTTCATAGAAGGGGACTATGAGTGTCCTGTATCCCAGACAAAATTCTTAGGTATTTGGTTGTCTCAATTGTGAACTTTTTTTTAAAATTAATTTATTTATTTTCAGCGTAACAGTACTCATTGTTTTTGCACCACACCCAGTGCTCCATGCAATACTTGCCCTCTCTATTGTGAACTTTTATCTTGAGGACCAACTTGAACACTATTCCCTCAATGTTTAATTAATATTGGCTCTTTCACAATTATATAATTTTTCTGTGGTATCTCTGGTCTTGGATAACCATGTTAACTTTTCATTATTAATAGGGACACCTTGTTTCCTTGAGAAAAAAAAATTGTTCTGAATTGAAGCTATGATCAGTCTAGACAGAAGAATGAAAGAATAACTTACATTTATTAGAACTTATTGTATATTTTACATATATAAAACATTGCACATATTAATTTAGTAATTCTCATTACGACCCTAGAAGGTACCTATTACTATCCACACTTTACATGTGGGAAAACTGAGGCACACAAAATTGCAAGGACTTGACCAAAACCACATAGCAAGTATACAGTGGGGTCAGGATTCCAACCCAGGAAATCTAGCTTCAGAATCTCTTTTTAGCTGCTGTACAGCACTTCTTCATTAAGTTTGCCACATTCATCTGGACAGCATGATAATGCAGAAATCTTGGCTAACAATAAGAGAATTCAAATTTATGGAATGCTTCTTATGTGTCAGGCACTGTGAATGGGATTTATATCCATCAATTCATTCGATCCTTACCAACTGCTTCATAAGTGTTCTAATTTTTACCATTTTATAGATGGGGAGGTGGAAGCTTAGAGAAATTACATGTTTTGCTCAAAGTTTTATACACTTTAGTGATCAACACAACATTCAAACTCAAGCAGCTTCATTTCTGAGGTCGTGGCCTTCAGTGTGATGCCATAAACATACTTAAGGAGAACAGTCAGAACTTGACCAAATTAAAGGATGCCTCTAGTGAGCAGATAGAATTCTTAGAAAAATCTAAGAAATGTGTTCCTGGAGCAGGAGTCGTCATAATTAATGAGGCATGGCGGAAACTTCCAGAATAAGTGAATCTCAGGAAGAACTAACTTCTAGCTGCATATAACCAGATTCCCCACCTATACATCATAATTACCTACCAGGATGTTACGTCTGTTTTAGCAAATCCTCCCTCCTGAGCAGTTTGTTTCCTTTACATCTGAAATGCTGCTGATAAAAAGATGACTAACTAGAAGCCAGGATTGCCATTTGGGACCAGGTAATTCTGTGTTGTGGGGAACGGCCCTGCACTCTATAGGATATTTGTCAGCATCTCTTGCCTTAGTTACAAGTACCACTAGCCCCTCCTCCCAGTTGTGATAACCAAAATATCTCCAGACACTGGTAAATGTTCCCTCGGGGTCAAAATCATCCCCAGTTGGGAACAAATGATCTAAGGAGGAAATTGGGCGAAGCAACTCCTAAGACCATAGCCATGGGAATGTTCCTCAAATGTTAGGACAAGGTAGGCTCTCATTAACTACTAAATGATTGGCACATAAGGCAGGCAGTCGCCCCTTTCTGATCCCAAATATCTCAGAAATCCTGATGTATATGCTGATATTTTTCCTCCACTCTCTGTGACATGGCCTTCCTTTGTTGTCCCATCCTCCCTCTGTGACTGTGCCCCCTCAGACATCACTTGCCAACTCCCTGCTTCTATATTTTTTAATTTAATTTAATTTTTTCATTGTTCCAAGACTCATTGTTTGTGCACCACACCCACTGCTCCATGCAGTATGTGCCCTCCTTAATATCCACCACCAAACTCACCCAACCCTCACCCTCCTCCCCTCCAAAACCCTCAGTTTGTTTCTCAGAGTCCACAGTCTCTCATGGTTTGTCTCCCCTCAAATTTCTCCCAACTCACTTCTCCTCTCTAACTTCCAATATCTTCTGTGTTATTCTTTATGCTCCACAAGTAAGTGAAACCATATGATAATTGACTCTCTATGCTTGACTTATTTCACTCGGCATAAACTCTTCCAGTTCCATCCATGTTGATACAAAGGTTGGAGATTCATCTTTTCTGATGGAGGCATAATATTCCATTGTATATATGGACACTATCTTCTTTATCCATTCATCTGTTGAAGGGCATCTTGGTTCTTTCCACAGTTTGGTGACTGCAGCAATTGCTGCTATGAACATTGGGGTACAGATGGCCCTTCTTTTCACTACATCTGTATCTTTGGGGTAAATATCCAGAAGTGCAATTGCAAGGTCATAGGGTAGCTCTATTTTTAATTTCTCAAGGAATCGCCACACTGTTTTCCAAAGTGGCTGCACTAACTTGAATTCCCACCAACAGTGTAAGAGGGTTCCCCTTTCTCCAAATCCTCTCCAACACATGTTGTTTACTGTCTTGTTAATTTGGGCATTCTAACTGGCATAAGGTCGTATCTCAATGAGGTTTTGATTTGAATCTCCCTGATGGCTAGTGATGATGAACATTTATTTATCTGTCTGTTAGCCACTTGTATGTCTTCTTTGGAGAAGTGTCTGTTCATGTCTTCTGCCCATTTTTTGACGTGATTATCTGTTTTTTGTGTATTGAGTTTGAGAAGTTCTTTATAGATCTTGGATATCAGCACTTTGTCTGTAATGTCATTTGTGAATATCTTCTCCCATTCCGTGGGTTGCCTCTTTGTTTTGTTGACTGTTTCCTTTGCTGTGCAGAAGCATTTGGTCTTGATGAAGTCCCAAAAGTTCATTTTCACTTTTTTTCCTTTGCCTTTGGAGACATGTCTTGAAAGAAGTTGCTGTGGCCAGTGTCAAAGAGGTTACTGCCTATGCTCTCCTCTAGGATTTTTTTTTTAAAGATTTTATTTATTTATTTATTTGACAGCGAGAGAGAGAGATCACAAGTAGGCAGAAAGGCAGGCAGATTGAGAGAGAGAGGGAAGCAGGCTCCCCACCAAGCAGAGAGTCTGATGTGGGACTCGATCCCAGGACCCTGAGATCATGACCTGAGCTGAAGGCAGCGGCTTAACCCACTGAGCCACCCAGGTGCCCTCCTCTAGGATTTTGATACCTGGGAATAAACCTAACCAAAGAAGTAAAGGATCTGTACTCAAGGAACTACAGAACACTCATGAAGGAAACTGAAGAAGACACAAAAAGATGGGAAAGCATCCAATGCTCATGGACTGAAAGAATAAACATTGTTAAAATATCTATACTGCCTAGAGCAATCTATAATTTCAATGCCATCCCGATCAAAATTCCACGGCATTTTAAAAAGAGCTGAAACAAACAAGCCTAAAATTTGTATGGAACCAGAAGAGAGCCTGAATTGCTAAGGAAATGTTGAAAAAGAAAAACAAAACTGGGGGCATCATGTTGTCTGATTTCAAGCTTTACTACAGAGCTGTGATCACCAAGACAGCATGGTACTGGCACAAAAACAGACATATAGACCAGTGGAACAGAGTAGAGAGCCCAGCTATGGACCCCCAACTCTATGGTCAAATAATCTTTGAAAAAAATATCCAGTGGAAACGAGACAGTCTCTTCAGTAAATGGTGCTGGGAAAATTGGACAGCTATATGTAGAAGAATTAAACTCGACCATTCTCTTCCACCATACACAAAGATAAACTTGAAATGGATAAAAGACCTCAATGTGAGGCAGGGATCTATTTTAAACTTATTAAGGAATCTCCACACTGTTTTCCAAAGTGGCTGCACCAACTTGCATTCCCACCAACAGTGTAAGAGGGTTCCCCTTTCTCACATCCTTTCCAGCACACGTTGTTTCCTGTCTTGCTAATTTTGGCCATTCTAACTGGTGTCAGGTGGTATCTCAATGTGGTTTTAATTTGAATCTCCCTAATGGCTAGTGATGATGAACATTTTTTCATGTGTCTGATAGCCATTTGTATGTCTTCATTGGAGAAGTGTCTGTTCATATCTTCTGCCCATTTTTTGATATGATTATGTTTTTTTGGGTGTTGAGTCTGAGGAGTTCTTTATAGATCCTGGTTATCAGCCTTTTGTCTGTAATGTCATTTGTGAATAACTTCTCCCATTCCGTGGGTTGCAGCTTTGTTTTGTTGACTGTTTCCATTGCTGTGAAGAAGCTTTTGATCTTGATGAAGTCCCAAAAGTTCATTTTTGCTTTTGTTTCCTATATCTTTGGAGACATATCCTGGAAGAAGTTGCTGTAGTCAATGTGAAAGAGTTTACCACATATGTTTTTCTCTAGGATTTTGATTCTAAAGTGTCCCTCTGACATTCTTAGAGACTCACCAAACATTCAGATATGAAATAAATTTAATAAATCATCCCTTGCTCCCCATTTTCATGATGAGGAAGCTGTGGTCCTCATAGAAGTTTTTGGCAAAGTCAGGACTCAGACTGAATCTCTGGATTTCCTCTGACATGTTGAACTTCATCTGAGCCCTGTGCTCCCAGAAACACTGATTGTTAAAAATCCTCAGAATTTTGGGTTCGGGGAAATGGCTAACCACAAAGAACTATCCTTCCACACAGGAGTTACTAGAGACTTTGCCACTCTTTCCTCTGACTCCCATAAAACTCAGGATGACTCCCTTGTTTACCTGTGACAAAATTAAACACAGACGTTTTCCCCCTTTTACTTGTACCTGCTGAAGTGACCAGAACTGACCCTCCCAACTCCCTGTTCAACTCCCTGTTCTTTGTCTCATGAGTGATTAGCTAAGCTTAGAATTCCTTTTTCCCATGAAACTGGTTAAACACAGAGAAAACACTTTTTGTTCAGCTGACTGAGAAGTCCTCTGACTGCAAAACAATTGTTTTAGTCAACTACATATCTCCCCACCTGTAACATGTTTATTTCTCCCTATAGAAGTCTTAAGGCAAAACCATCCTGCTGAGACACTCTGATCTTTGGATCTGTGGTGTTCTTACTGCAATAGTCTGAAAAAAATCAATCTTCTTACTGTTCAGTTTTTGTCTTTGACATTTATGACTCTTCAGTGCACTACACTCTTGTTTTACGTTAGCCTTATATGAGAACTTCTTAACTAAACCCCCTCTACAAAAATATGAAACAAATAGTGGGTTCTGTCAGGGATATTGGTGTATAATTTTCGTGTAATCTCCTCCCTTCTCTGGGCTTGGTATCAGGCTCACATTGGCTTCTTACAATGAGTGTGGAAGTGTTCCCTCATCTTCAACTTTTTGGAAGAGTCTGAGAAGGATGGGTATTAATTTCTCTTTAAATGTTCACTAGAATTTGCCAGTGAGAATATCTGGTCCTGTGATTTTCTGTAGTGGGATGTTTTTGATTACTGAGTCAATCTCTACTCCTCACTGATCTGTTCAGATTTTCTAATTATAAAGTGCTTATGACAGTGAATTCTATGGGAAATAGGAAATGCTACATAAATGCTTATTAAATGAGATGACTGTGACAGTATCTCCATTTTATCCAGGCTTCTGGGGATGCCTTTATTCCCCAATGTCCAGATATTTTTGTGAAGTCCTATATAGTGGTGAAGAGCATGGACTCTGGGGTCTAGCTTCTAGGATTTGATTCCTGGCAGCAAGAATTACTAGCTATCTTACATTGGAAAAATAGTTGACCCCCTAAACTTCATGTAAGGAGGAATATTAATGCCTATTTCATAGGATAGTTGTGAGGCTTGAATATTACTTGAAAGTATGTAAGAAAGGTGGGACATGTTGAAAAAACTTTATAAGTACTGGTTGTGATGCTATTGATGATGATTGTATTTTTCACCTCTGCAACAAGGAAGAATGAATCCTGAATACTAAGAAGGAATAAACCTCCACATATCTCTGGTTCACAGAATTGTGCATTTTGGCTCAGCCCTATCCTGGGGCATGCTGCTCCTAAAGTCAGCAATTCGAGGCTATTGAGCACCATGGGGACATCTGGAGCACCAGATGTCTGAAGCCTAATAATACAGCTCTCCACCGAAATAAATTACTCTGCCCTCTCTTTGTAACTGTGTTTCACTTGTAACACACGGTGATGAATGTGAAACTCTGAACAGATGTGGGAGGCTGAGGGTGGAGCCGGTCCATAATCCCAGCCTGCCCTGCACTGCACTCATTCTCAGCTGGCTTCCTTCTCAGACATGAATGTGGGTGATGGGACTTTTGTAAGGTGGTAAGGGCTACAACTAAGTTTTTTTTTTTTTTTTTTGTAGTAAACAGCCTGGGAATTTTACTAAAAATGAACGATACATCTATTCTGCAAAATGTATTACATTTATTTATTTATTTATTACTGTTCCAAGATTCATTGTTTATGCACCACACCCAGTGCTCCATGCAGCGCATGCCCTCCTTAATACCCACCACCAGGCTCACCCATCCCCCAAACCCCTCTCCCCTCTAAAACCCTCAGTTTGTTTCTCAGAGTTCACAATCTCTCACGGTTCATGTAAATCTATTACATGTTTATCGAGAAAAATATAGGGAAAAAAATAGCAGAAATATGAAACAACAATAAAAACTCACTCATTATAACTCCACTTAGCATTGTCCACTATTAGCATGATCAGCATTGCAGTACTTCTGGCTCTGTCCATTCTCTATAATTTTCACTCCACCAAAAAAAAAAAAAAATAGTTAATAACTTTTTTTAAGAGCAAGGATTTAAGGCTATCAGCAATATTGAGAGGAGGGTACAGAGATTTCCCATATACCCCATGGCCTCACCAGTGCATACCCTGTCCCATTTCCAACATCCCCACCAGAATGGTCCACTTACTACAAAGGATGAGCCTACACTGACACATTATTACCCCTCAAAGTCCATAGTTTACCACAGTGTTCACTCTTCTTGCTGTTGTATAGTCTATGGGTTTGAACAGATGTATAATGAATGACATGTATGTTAGAGTAGCATACAAAGCATTTTCACTGCCCTAAAAGTCCTCTGGGCTCTGCCTGTTTATGCCTTGCCTGACTTCTGACCCTTGGAAACTACTATTCTTTTTATTGACATCATGATTGTGCCTTTTCCACAATGTCTTATTGTTAGAATCATACAATATGTAGCTCTTTCAGTTTGCTTCTGTCCCTTAGTGATATGTACTTAAGTTTCCTCCATGTCTTTTTGTTGCTTCATAGCTCATTTCTTTTTAGCACTGAATCATATTGCATTGGCTGGATGTCCCACAGTTTATTTATCAATACGTCTAATGGAAGAACATCTTGGTTGCTTCCAAGTTTTGCCAATTACAAATAAATTTTCTATAAACATCCATATGTAGCTTTGTGTGTAGAGACAAGATTTTTTTTTAAGATTCTATTTATTTATTTGACAGACAGAGATCACAAGTAGGCAGAGAGGCAGGCAGAGAGAGAGAAAAGGAAGCAGGCTCCCCGCTGAGCAGAGAGCCCGATGCGGGGCTTGATCCCAGGACCCTGAGACCATGACCTGAGCTGAAGGCAGAGGCTCTAACCCACTGAGCCACCCAGGCGCCCCAAGACAAGATTTTATCTCGATTGTTGGATCGTATGATAAGACTATGGTTCAGCAGAGTCCATAGCCGAGATGGGGTACAGATAAACAATGATTAGACTGAGCTACTCAGAATACATGACTATCTCCAAGATTAAGTAAAGACTGTTGTACTTCTCTCCATTAAATGAGACAGAACTTCTGAATTGACTTTTAAAGTACAACTAAAATAATACTAAATTAGTAAGTAAGTATTATTATTTTAAAGGTCTTTGAGTGTTTTATTTCAATACCAAAATCATGTGCCATAAAAATTGAATGATGAGAATAGTTGACATTAAATAATGAATTAAATATGGTTTTTAGGGTAAAAGAAGCTTCTATTCATCTTGTTAAACCAACTTTCCTCAGATGAATTCATTATGAGCATATGCTGAAATTTTTTGGTTGTTAGTGGAAAAACTAACAGGTGGATTATGGTGTATACCAATATGAAGTAAAATTCCACATCTATCTCTGATATCTATCCTATGTGAGAAAAAGATGTTTACACAAGGAGCTAGGCTTCTATGTGCAGATATTGCTTTATTTTACATTGCTGTGAAAGGCCATAACCATGAGGCTGACAGTTAAGAGCCATCTTAGAGTTTTCAGAACAAGTAGTAAGTAAAGTAAACTTATCTGTTACTATGATTAGACATAGCAAGACAAACCACTTTTTTTTCTTTTTTTTAAAATTTCTTTTCAGTGTAACAGAATTCATTGTTTTTGCATCATCCTCAGTGCTCCATGCAATACATGCCCTCCTTCTTACCCACCACCTGGTTCCCCCAACCTCCCACCCCCTGCCCCTTCAAAACCCTCAGGTTGTTTTTCAGAGTCCATAGTCTCTCATGGTTCATCTCCCCTTCCAATTTCCCTCAACTCACTGACTTTAGGTAGTTGTTCCCAATCTCAGATTGTTACATCTTTATATATTTCCTTATTTTTGCCCCAAAGATACCATGTCTTCCTGGATCTTATTGAATTATGAATTAGGTATTTATTTGTAGTAAATATATATTGTTGAGAGATACCTCTTCCAGCTTTACAAAGTGGCTTCCTGACTTGTTAATTTTAGCCATTCTGACTGGTGTGAGCTGATATCTCATTGTGGTTTTGATTTGTATTTCCCTGATGCCAAGTGATGTGGAGCACTTTTTCATGTGTCTTTTGACCATTTGGATGTCTTCATTGCAGAAATGTCTGTTCATGTCTTCTGCCCATTTCTGGATTGGATTCTTTATTCTTTGGGTGTTGAGTTTGATAAGTTCTTTATACATTATGGATACTAGCCCTTTATCTGATATGTCGTTTGCAAATATCTTCTCCCATTCTGTCAGTTGTCTTTTGGTTTTGTTAACTGTTTACTTTGTTGTACAAAAGCTTTTTATCTTGATGAAGTCCCAGTAGTTCATTTTTGCCCTTGCTTCCCTTGCCTTTGGTGAGGTTTCTAGGAAGATGTTAATGTGTCTGAGGTCAAAGAGATTGCTGCCTGTGTTTTCCTCAAAGATTTTGATGGATTCCTTTCTCACATTGAGGTCCTTCATCCATTTTGAGTCTATTTTCATGTGTGGTATAAGGAAGTGGTCCAGTTACATTTTTCTGCATGTGGCTGTCCAATTTTCCCAACACCAATTGTTGAAGAGACTGCCTTTTTTCCATTGGCCATTCCTTCCTGCTTTGTCAAAGATTAGTTGACCATAGAGTTGAGGGTCCATTTCTGGGCTCTCTATTCTGTTCCATTGATCTATGTGTCTGTTTTTGTGCCAGTACCATACTACCTTGATGATGACAGCTTTGTAATAGAGCTTGAAATCTGGAATTGTGATGCCACCAGCTTAGGGTTTCTTTTTTAACATTCCTCTGGATATTTGGGGTCTCTTCTGGTTCTGTATAAATTTTAGGATTATTTGTTACATTTCTCTGAAAAAAAAGTTGTTGGTATTTTGATAGGGATTGCATTAAATACATAGATTGCTCTAGGTAGAATAGACATTGGAATAATATTCATTGTTCTAATCCATGAGCATGAAATATTTTTCCATTTCTTTGTGTCTTCCTCCATTTCCTTCATGAATAGTCTATAGTTTTCTGAGTACAGATTCTTTGCCTCTTTGGTTAGGTTTATTCCTAGGTATCTTATGGTTTTGGGTGCAGTTGTAAATGGGATCGACTCCTTAATTTCTTTTTCTTTTGTCTTGTTGTTGGTGTAATAGAAATGCAACTGACTTCTGTGCATTAATTTTATATCCTGACACTTTACTGAATTCCTGTATGAGTTCTAGCAGATTTGGAGTGTAGTCTTTTGGGTTTTCCACATAAAGTATCATACCATCTGCAAAGAGTTATTGTTTGACTTCTTCTTTGCCAATTCAGATGCCTTTAATTTCTTTTTGTTGTCTGATGGCTGAGGCCAGGACTTCTAGTACTGTGTTGAACCCCTACTGTGTTCCTGACCTTAGCAGAAAAGCTCTCAGTTTTTCTCCATTGAGAATTATATTCACTGTGGGTTTTTCATAGATGGCTTTGATGATATTAAGGTATGTACCCTCTACTTCTACACTTCGAAGAGTTTTGATCAAGAAAGAATGCTGTACTTTGTCAAATGCTTTTTCAGCATCTCTTGAGAGTATCATGTGGTTCTTGTTCTTTATTTTATTAATGTATTTTATCACAATGATTTATTTGTAGATGTTGAACCAATCTTGCAGTCCTGGGATAAATCCCACTTGGTCGTGGTGAATAATCCTTTTAATGTACTGTTGGATTCTATTGGCTAGTATTTTGGTGAGAATTTTCACATCTGTGTTCATCAAGGATATTGGTCTATGATTCTGTCTCTTTTTAAAAAAAGATTTTATTTATTTATTTGACAGAGATCACAAGTAGGCAGAGAGGCAGGCAGAGAGAGAGAAGGAAACAGGCTCCCACTGAGCAGAGAGCCCAATGTGGGGCTCCATTCCAGGACCCTGAGATCATGACCTGAGCCAAAGGCAGAGGATTTAACCCAATGAGCCACCCAGGCGCCCCTGTAATTTTCTTTCTTAATGGAGTCTTTGTCTGGTTTGGGGATCAAGGTAATGCTGGCCTCATAAAATGAGTTTGAAAATTTTCCTTCCATTTCTATTTTTTGGAACAGTTTCAGGAGAATAGGAATTAATTCTTCTTTAAATGTTTGGTAGAATTCCCCTGGGAAGCCATCTGGACCTGGGCTCTTGTTTGGTGAGATTTTTGATGACTGCTTCAATCTCCTTACGGGTTATGGGTCTGTTCAGGTTTTCTATTTCTTCCTGGCACAGTTTTGGCAGTTTATATGTCTCTAGGAATGAATCCATTTCTTCCAGATTGTCAAATTTGCTGGCATAGAGTTGCTCATAATATGTTCTTATAATTGTCTGTATTTATTTGGTGTTGGTTGTGATCTCTCCTCTTTCATTCATGATTTTATTTATTTGGGTCCTTTCTCTTTTCTTTTTGATATATCTGGCCAGGGATTTATCAATCTTATTATTCTTTCAAAGAACCAGCTCCTAGTTTCGTTGATTTCTTCTACTGTTCTTTTGGTTTCTATTTCATTGATTTATGCTCTAATCTTTATTATTTCTCTTCTCCTGCTGGGTTTAGGAGGAGAAAAGCTGTTCTTTCTCTAGCTCCTTTAGATGTCGGGTTAGGTTGTGTATTTGAGAACTTTCTTGTTTCTTGAGAAAGGCTTGTATCACTATATACTTTCCTCTCAAGACCACCTTTGCTGCATCCCAAAGATTTTGAACAGCTATGTTTCAATTTCATTTGTTTCCATTAATTTTTTTCAATTCTTCTTTAATTTCCTGGTTGACCCATTCATTCTTTAGTAGGATGCTCTTTAGCCTTCATGTATTTGAGTTCTTTCTAGCTTTCCTCTTGTGGTTGAGTTCTAGTTTCAAAGCATTGTGGTCTGAAAATATGCAGAGAATGATCCCAATCTTTTGGTACCAGCTGAAACCTGATTTGTGACCCAGGATGTGATCTGTTCTGGAGAATGTTCTATGTGCACTAGAGAAGACTGCATATTCTGTTGCTTTGGGATGGAATGTTCTGAATATATCTGTGATGTCCCTTTGGTCTAGTGTGTCATTTAAAGTACTTATTTTTTTGTTGATCTTTTTCTTAGATGATCCAACCATTTCAGTGAGGGGGGGTGTTAAATCCCTACTCTTACTGTATTACTGTCAGTATGTTTCTTTGATTTTGTTATTAATTGGTTTATGTAGTTCTCTGCTCCCATGTTAGGGGCATAGATATTTAAAATTGTTAGATCTTCTTGTTGGACAGACCCTTTAAGTATGATATAGTGTCTTTCCTCATCTCTTTTTATAGTCTTTGGCTTAAAATCTAATTTGTCTTATATAATGATTGCCACCCCAGCTTTCTTTTGAAGCCCATTAAAATGGTAAATTGTGTTCCACCCACTCACTTTAAATCTGGAGGTGTCTTTGGGTCTAAAATGAGTTTGTATATCAATGGGTCTTGTTTTTTGTTTTTTGTTTTTAATCCATTCTGATACCCTGTGTCTTTTCATTGGGGGCATTTAGCCCATTTACATTTAGGGTAACTATTGAGAGATAGGAATTTAGTGCCATTGTATTGCCTGTATGGTGACTATTACTGTATATTGTCTCTTTTACTTTCTGGTCTGTTACTTTTAGGCTCTCTCTTTGCTGAGAGAACCCCTTTTAATATTTCCTGTGAGGCTGGTTTGGTGTTTGCAAATTCTTTCAGTTTTTGTTTGTCCTGGAAGCTTTTTATTTCTCCTTCTATTTTCAATGACAGCCTAGCTGGATTTACTATTCTTGGCTACATACTTTTCTCATTTAGTGCTCTGACTGCATCATGCCAGTCCTTTCTGGACTGCCAGATCTCTATGGATAAGTCTCATCCCAATCTAATATTTCTACCTTTGTAGTTTATAAGCTCCTTGCTCCAAGAAGCGTTCAGGATTTTCTCTTTGTCTCTGAGACTTGTAAGTTTTACTATTAGATGATAGGGTGTTGACTTATTTTTTATTGATTTTGAGGGGGATTCTCTGGGCCTTCTGGATTTTGATGCCTCTTTCCTTTCCCAAATTTGGGAAGTCCTCTGCTATAATTTGCTCCAATATACCTTCTGCCCCTCTCTCTCTTTCTTCTTCTGGGATCCCAATTATTCTAATATTGTTTCATCTTATGGTATTACTTATCCCTGGAATTCTCCCCTCGTAATCTGGTAGTTGTTTATCTCTCTTTTTGTCAGCTTCTTTATTCTCCATAATTTGATGTTCTATATCACTAATTCTCTCTTCTGCCTCATTTATCCTAGCCGTAAGAGGCTCCATTTTTAATTGCAACTCATTAATAAATTTTTAAAATTTCAACTTGGTTAGATTTTAGTTCTTTTACTTCTCCAGAAAAGGATTCTCTAGTATCTTCTATGCTTTTTTCAAGACCAGCTAGTATCTTTATAAACATCATTCTAAACTCTAGTTCTGACATCTTACTAATGTCCACATTGATTAGGTCCCTAAACGTCAATACTGCCTCCTGTTCTTTCTTCTGAAGTGAGTTTTTCCTCCTTGTCATTTTGTCCAGAGAAGAATAGATGAATGAGAGAACAAAATGCTTAAAGGGTAACAATGACACCAGAAAAATATACACTAAACAAATCAGAAGAGACCCAAAACCAGGAGGAAAAGAAAGGAAAAAAAATATATGATCAGGCTGGTGAATAGAACAGAACCACACACCAGAATTTTGGTGTGTTTTGGTCTGTTAGAAGAAACTGCCTCCCCAAATTTTAAAGACAGACACATTTGTATATATACACAAAAATAAGGGTAAATATGAAAGGATGGAATATGACTGTAAAGATGAAAATTTAAAAACATTTTAAAACATGAATTGATAATAAGTTGGTTGAACAAAGAAAGATAAATAAATAAATAAATAATAAATAAATAAATAAAGGAGAGAATGTGATCAGTTAGGATACTAGAACAAAGCCATACACTAAATTTAGAATATATATTCTAAATAAATTCTAAAGAAAAACTTAGATGTATACTAAAAATAAGATTAAATATAATGAAGAGATAGAATATTATGGTAATAATGAAAATTCAAAAAGATTTTTTTAAAAAGTCAAGCAGAGAAAGTCAATTATCATATGGTTTCACTTACTTGTGGAGCATAAGGAATAACATGGAAGACATTAGTAGAAGGAAAGGAAAAGTGAATTGGGTTAAATCAGAAGGGGGATGAAGCATGAGAGTCTGTGGACTCTGAGAAACAAACCGAGGGTTTTGGAATAGAGTGGGTGGGGAATGGATTAGCCCGATAATGGGTATTAAGGAGGGCATGTATTGCATAGAACACTGGACATGGTACATACACAGTGAATCTCGGAACCCTGAAAAAAAAAATCTAATAAATAAATAAATAAATAGGTATTGATAAGATAAAATGTTGGTTAAAACAGAAAAAAGGAAAAATTTTTAAAAATGGAAAAAAAATAAAGAAAATTTAAAAAATTTAACTGAAAAATTCAAGAATCATGGGGAAAAGCCATGGATTCTACATGTTGTATTCCTCTAATGCTGTTGTTTTGCAGTTCTCCTTGATTGGTTAACTTGGTCTTGGATGAATGTTCTTTTTGATCTTCTGGGGGAGGGGTCTGTTGCAGTGATTCTCAAATGTCTTTTCCCAAGGCAAAATTGCAGCACCCTTGCTAGGGGCCAGGCGAAGTAATCTGCTTGGGTTTGTTCTCAGTAACTTTTGTTTCTTGAAAGCTTCCCGTACAGTTTTGGAGGATGAGAATGAAAATGGCGGCCTCCCAATCTCTGGCCTGGAGGAGCTGAAAGCTCAGGGGCCCCTCTCTTCAGTGTTCCCTTAAAGAAAAGCAGTCAATCATGCCTACCTTCCTGGTCTCTGGCCACACTCTGAGCTCACACAGCCTGTGATAGAGCATTTCTATCTCTGGTATCCAACCCTGTTTGCAGTCTCCAAACCCAACAGATTCTCCCAGCACTCTCCTATGCCACTCCTCCTGGTGAAGGGTGGGGTGTGGGGGTTTCCCTGGATCTGCCACTTGTGGTAGAAGAGTAGGGCCCAACTGTGCCTCAGATCATGGAATATGAAAACCCAGACCTGATAGCACACTCCTTGCCTTTGTCTTTACAGCTGGCTTCCCCATTCTGATACTTAGGAACTCTGCCACACACAGGCACCCCCGGTCTTTCTGTGACCCCAAGGGTTTCGGGACTATACTGTCTCAGCAAGGGTTCCACCCCCTGCTTAGCCACTGGAGCAATGTCACTCAGTGGAGCAGGCTTCTAAAAGTTCTGATTTCATGCTCTGCTGCTTTATCATTTTCCATGAGCTGGCTGATCGAGGCTCCCAACACCCATGGTCTATCTTCCCATAAATCACCCCAGGTTCACTTCTCTGCACATTCTACCTTCCAGAAATTGGTCGCTTTTCTGTTCATAGAATTGCTGCTATTCTTTTCTTTGACCTCCTGTTGAGTTTGCAGGTGTTCAGAATGGTTTGATAACTATCTAGCTGAACTCCTGGGACCTGATGATATTTAGGTCTCCTACTCCTCTGCCATCTGGTTCCTCCCCTGTAGGTCTTTTTTTTAAAGAAAAAAAATGATTTATTTCTTTATTTTAGAGTGAAAGAGAAATGATAGGGGGGATTAGAGGGAGCGAGAATCCTCAAACAGATTCTCCACTAAGCCAGATGTAGGGCTCCATCCCAGGACACTGAGATCATGACCTGAGCCAAAATCAGGTCAGCTACTTAACCAGCTGAGCCACCTGGGGGTCCTGGTTTTCATATGTCTTCTTATGTATTTCTGATTACATAGTTGACCCTTAAACAATATGGAGTTTGAACTGCATGGGTCCGCTAATTTGTGACTTCTTACAGTACAGAACTGCAAGTGAATTTTCTCTTCCTTATGATTTTCTTAATAGCATTTTTTTCTACTTTATTGTAAGAATATAGTATGTAGGACATATATGAAACATGTTAATCATCTGTTTATGTTATCAGTAAGGCTTCTGGCCAACAGTAGGCTATTAGTAGTTAAGTTTTGGGGGAGTCATAAGTTACAGAAGGATTTTTTACTCTGCAAGGTGTAGGTTCCCCAACCCTCATATTTCAAATGTCCACTATACTTCTTGGCAGGTCTATGCATTCCAGTCAGATACCCCTTTATCAAATTGCTTTCCCTTTAGCATTTGCATAGATCAGCATTACATTCTATTCATTTGTTTTCTATTTATTGAGTGAGAATACATATACCATGAAGGCAGGGTTTTGACTGTTTTCTTCTGCTGTACCTTAAGTTCATAAAACAGGATTGGTATATTGTAGTTGTTCAATAAATATTTTGAGTAAGTGCTTGAATAAATTGTCTCCACTGAGGGACATGTCAATTATTTAATCAATATTCTATTAAATGAATATTTGAGATGTTCCTGGGTTTTCATTATTTCATAGACAATATACTGATAAGCACCCTAGATTACTCTAGTGGAGACTGTGTCCTCTTCCTTTACATCCACTCCTCCATCTCTTGGTGACTAGCCTTATAATTAATCAGTTAACCCAACATATACCATGTAAGCCAAGTTTCTTACAGAATGTAAAGTCTACCCTTTGCTCTTATGCCATGCCATATCACTTCATTGTAAATTAATCAGCATAATCCCATTTGATTATTGACTCAGGGTTGTGCAAATGACTAAATTTAGTTAAAGACACACAGTATGATGACTGCCAGGGGCATCTAGGAAAAAAGCTTTCCAAAAATGTTGGGAGCAACTTTGTTTATCTCTTTTCCTGGATACAGACAAAGGAGAGTAGGGCTCTGAGGGCTTTTTGATCATAAGGCTTTATCCCTAGGATAAAGTGACAGAAATGAGAGTAATGCACAGGGCAGAGCCAGGAGTAAATTGGATCCTTGACATTTTTGCATTGCTGAGTCACAACATCCCTGAATTTCTAAGCTTCCCCACTTCTAAGTTTCCATAAATGCAAGACCTAATGAGTTGGATATTCTATTCCTTGCAAACAAATGACTTCTAAATGCTACACTCCCATATATGTTTGTTTTGTTTTTATATGCATGTTTTAATAGGATAGAGTTTGAGAATTGAAATTGCTGGGTAAAAGAGCATACAGATTTTGCATTTTAATATAAATATACAAATTACAAAGCATTAGATTTTAAAAAGACAAGAGACAGAAAGTGACAAGAGAAGCTGAAAAGGAACTATAGAATGGTATTAAGAAATAGGATTTGTATATTTGGGCCGACCCTAATCTCTCACCTTTTATATATCTCACTTAGCCTGCCAGGGTCTCTGAATCTGCCCTCTACTTGGGCTGAGGTTGGTACACGTATATTGATGGTGGCGATGGAGTGGACTTATAGAAAGCATTGAAATGGAAATAAGACAGGAAATCTTAGTTATGATCAAATAGTTAAGAGCCTTGAATGCAAGGAAAAGGAATTTGGGCTCCATCCTAGTGCCACTGACAAGGCAATATTAAGGGCTCAGGACTGCTCCCTATGAACGTGCCATCCAGAGTTACAGAGGAATAGAGATTTGGTAGTGGGTTGTGTACCTTCCCATACTTCCCACTTCCAAGATACCCAGTATGGACTGCATGACTGTGTCCCCCCACCAAATGTATGTGCTCAAACCCTAATCCACAGTGGGATGATATTACAGGGCAGGGCCTTTGCAAGGTTTAGATAAGGTCATAAAGGTGGAGCCCCTGGGATGGGATTAGTATCCTTCTAAGGAGAGACTAGAGCCCTCTCTCTGCCCTGTGAGGACCCAGTGAAAAGGCCACTGTCTACATGCCAGAAGTAGGCCCCCACTATTTTAATGGCACCTTGATCTTGGACTTCCCAGCCGCCAGAACCATGAGAAATTAATTTATGGTTTAAGTCACCTCATCTATGACATTTTTTTATACCCGTCTAAACTGACTAAGATAATATCCCTTCTTCACCTTATTAAGGAGGTTTGGGAATATTTCTCTCTTTCAAACCTCCTTTACCTGCTCCAGTGTTTCCATGCTCAGATCCCATGATATCTTTTTCCTGGATCCAGACCGCATATACACAGGAATCCTATGTTAGGACTTGTACCCCAAGCCATCTCTGCAGCCCAATCTTCTATGAACTTGGTGTATTAGATCAATTTCCTGCAAACATACATGCATTTGCACTTCCTTTTTCTTAGAGTTCAAAATACTACATTATTTGGCCTGAGATCCGGGGGACTGGTGGTGGAAGAGGGGCACAGATTGCTTGCTGATGTCATGGCTGCTAGAGCAATAAAACCCCACTGGGAAAACAAGAAAGATCTTAGAGAACTGGAACACATAGGTCACTAAAACCTTGAAGAATTCAGGAAATTGGTGATTTGTAAAATTTCTCCACCTGGTGGTTTCCCTCATCTAGCCTCACAGAATTTCAGATAGATTAGAGCACAGAAGGTGACCGTGGTGTCACGGCAATGGCAATGCATCGGTAATCAGGATAGCTAGAGCCTGGTCTCTGCCTGACTATGAGCTTGCCAAAGGACTTTGGGCAGTTGAATTCCACTTTCTGCACCTTGGTGTCATCCTCTGTTCAAAATGTGACAGTAACAATGGCCTCTAGGCTTAGGGGACCACACAAAGCCTAACAGACAGTAGGTGATTAATAAATTCATTTAGAGCAGGTGGAATGAATCACAATATATCCCTTCCAATACATTCCTCATATAATTGTTCAATTCTATGCCCACCTACTTACACAGCAGCCAGTTTGAAGAGAAAGTTCATAAATATAAAGTAAGAACAGTTCATGGACATATATGATGTGGAGCAAAATTTTTATTTAGATTCTGTTTTCAGGCATGGCTGGAAGTTGAAATTGACCAAGAGAATGACCAAGAGAGCAATACACATCCTTACATGCTTAGTTGGCAGCAATGGTTTGCTGAATCCAGCTCACATAGTTGCAGACCTTGGTGTAGACACCAGGTTTGCCTTTTTGAGCACAGCCAATACCCCAGGAGACAATGCCCTGGAGCTCTCTGTTGCAGACCACAGGGCCACCAGAGTCACCCTGTGCAAGAGGGAAGAGACGGTAAGAACTCCCAACTATGCTAATATGGGAACAAGATTCAGCATTGTTTCTCCATTACCCTGGGTCTGTTTTCCCAGGTTTCTGATTCTCTAGGAAGCACCTTCCCTTCCCCTGGAAATCCAATTCTCAATCTCTGATGGCATACCTCTCCTATCTCCTCCCTCCTTCTAGTTCCTGCTCTTTACTTAGTTGCCGGCACACAGGGCCAAAAAGAGGAAGGACTTATGAGTGCAATGTTACTGAAGTAACCCTATTTTTTTTTCAGAAAGCTTTCTTCTACAATCACTCCTGAATAGGGCACCTGGATGTCCTGTTTCCACACCATCTTCTGTGTATTTTTTTACCCTTATCCCTAGCTCTTAATATATCAAAAAGAAAATTTATTACTGATCACAAATCTATCCATGGTCCCTTATAATCCATCACAGAGATAGCTTTTCAGCCTGTGTTTTGCAAAAGGGAATTATTGTGGAAGTGCATGTAGAAAAAGAAACTAACCTGACAAGAATCCTTTCCACCCTGCAGGTAACCCAGACAGATCATGTTGCTGCTGATCTGACCAGGGTAGGCATTGCGGCAACTGCTGTCAGAGAGGATGGGAGCTTGAAGACACTGCAGGACATCAGGATAATTTTCTGTGTGGCAGGATAGTAAAAATGGAAGAGTATTACCTATAGGATTCCTGGAGATTTCTTTCCCTATCTCCTTTCCCCTTCCCTACTCCTCAGATTGCCAGTATCTTCTATTTTAGAAGAACAGTTGTTATCTGGAATGACTTCCAAACAGTTTTAATCAACAAGTTGTTCTCTCTGACATTAGCATCAGTGACTACAGATCTCAAGTCTAGAGACTCTTTCTCAATCAGGTCTCTGCTTTAGGCTGTACGAAATCCCTCTGTTCTGCTTATCTCCTCAGTTTCTACTTCTTTGCAAATCACTAATCACACTTCAATTAGATATCTGCCATCTTTATCATGGCTCATTTTTGTTGTGTTTTCCAGCAAAAGCATCTTCCTAAGATTCCATATATCTACAAATGATCCTCTGGAAAACTTGCCTTGAGTGACAATTTAGACTAACTGAACCTCTACATGTCCTTCACTTCTAGGATTTCCAGACTTGGTGCTTTTGTTCCAGGTGACACTTACCCCCAATGCTCTGGGTGTTCCCCCAGCCAGAGATGAGGCACTGGGTACCAGCAGCTGCACAGGATTTTGGCAAAGAGATAGCAGACACTCGAGAGTTGATGGTGGCGGGAGAGCTCAGTTTAATCAGCATGATGTCGTTATCCATAGTGTTTTGGTTGTATCTGGGGTGGCGGATGATCTTGGCTGAATTGATGAATTGCTCACCACCCTCAGAGACTGCGATGTTGTGTTCTCCCAGACGCACCTGGATTCGGCTGGATCAAAGGATGCAAAGCCTTTAAGGACCAAGTTGAGCTTTTCCCTTTTCCCAGTTCACCCCAGTCATGAGCATCAGCATAAGCACCAGCCCCTGCAAGCATTTCCACACACAGAAAATTGTGCACTCAAGATAGCCCTATCAGACATGGTGCAGGTGACAGCAACTTTTAGGTGGGTGTCCCGACCAGCATAGACTCATAGCCCATTGTGTTGTCAGAAAGTTAGTTCCCATGACTAGTGATGCCAATAAAACGGTGTTAGGTGAAGCAGGGATTGGTGACAACTGCTCATCACCTGCCACTTCTCCTCTGGTTCAGATTATGTATTATTCTGGGGAGATGTGGCAGGAATCAGTAACATGACAGAAATTTAAGGAGGCAGAATGAACTATGTTTATTTTCAATATTGTATTGGAGTCTTCATGTGGATTATTTCTTCTATATGCTTTTTTATCCCCCTGGTTGAGCTATAATGATTAAGAGTATTTATTAATTCATGATCTTGAGCTAGTTCTGAGAATTCTTCATTACTCACTAGTTGCCCCCACCCCATGTCTTCAGTACCATCATTTGGAAGGACATCAGGGAACTCTAAGTTTACCTTTCCATGTAAATTCCCTCCATGTATCATTCAGTACCTGGGGGGAATGATTAGCCTCCTAAAACTGAACGCCTGACCCTCAAGCATAACTGTGTAGTTTGCCCTGATGTTCTTTGGCATTGCTGGGGCATGAGTTGTTCTGAGAGAACAGGGAGGTGAGGATTGGTTACTTACAACTTGTAGCAGTGAGCTGCGGACACCACCCACTGGATATTGATGAGGGAGCCACCACAGAAGTGATAGCCCGAGTTCAGAGACACCTGGTAGGGAACAGAGTTCCTCTGACAGGTGTAGCCCTCAACGATCTTGTCATCATCATCAATGGGGAAAGCAGCTGACCAGGAAACATTGCAAACAATCAGTTAAACAGATCCATTTTGGAATTTCTACCAACCACAAAATTTTTGCAGATGAACCAGAAAAGAGGTGATGATGTCTTCTTGTCACACATTGTCTGTCACACATAATCAGGAAATGGTGATAACATAATTTTTCCAAATCTTATTATTCAATACTTTTAACACATACTGTACTTATACTATTATAAATACCTAATTTTTAAATTTATGCTTTTAAATTTGATAAATATATTGTTTTTTTATTTTTTATTAACATATAATGTATTTTTATACCTAGGGGTATAGGTCTGTCAATCGCCAGGTTTACACACTTCACAGCACTCACCATAGCACATACCCTCCCCAATGTCCATAACCCAACCATCCTCTCTCTATTCCCCTCCCCTCAGCAACCCTCAGTTTATTTTGTGAGATTAAGAGTCTCTTATGGTTTGTCTCCCTCCCAATCCCATCTTGTTTCATTTTTTCCTTCCCTACTCTCCCCAAACCCCCCTTATTGCCTCTCAAATTCTTCATATTAGGAAGATTATATGAGAATTATCTTTCTCTGATTGACTATTTCACTCAGCATAATCCCCTCTAGTTCCATCCACATTGTTGCAAAAGGCCATATATTGTTTTTTAATGCATGTTTTTAAATACATGTCCACATATATACCCCTCCATTAGAGACTCTATGTTATAAAAGTCCTGAACAATACTCTCTAAGGGTATAAAGAATACATTTTATATAAAACTTGGCTTAGCAGACCTGCAAATAATGTTCAATAAAGTTTTGCAGTAACCACACTTATGTTTATTTATGGTAGTTGGTAGTTGGAAGCTTTTAGAATTTTAGAATTTTAAGAATGTTCCAGCCTAGAAAGAATTGGGAGTTCTGTACTCTTATTCCCCAGTTCCTCTTTTGGTTCTTGCCTCAAATTTTCATGACATAATTTAACAGAATATTATATGGTTTCCTTTCCAACATTTCCCCTTATCTCCATTTTCTTTCCAACATTTTAAAATTTATTCAACATTCTAAAGTCTGCCCACTGACTTATTAAGATTTCTGTGGCTCCCAAAATCGATGATTGTATTATACATACCCTATTGTTCAAGTATTTTAAAATAATTTTGGGAAGGACAGTTCCAGATCTATAGACCGATGTACTGAATTTATATGCATCCAATTCAGGAAAATTTAATCATAAGATTTCTATAAAATTTAGTAGTATAAAAAATAGAAATAGACATTTTTCTTTCTTTTGATGATTAAATGATATGTTATTTTTCACCAGAGAGATTTCATTAGCAAGGATGTTGTAAAACCCAACCCCTAGATTTTATTTATGAGAAATGAAGTACCTTCACCTGTCAAGATCCTTGTGAAGATGTCTGTTGATGTAGAGGAGACTCAGGCTTTGACCTTCATAGCCTTTTCAATGAGCCCAAGACTAGTCACTAGTCCCAATTTTATCTCCCAGGGATTAACTCCAAATGCTTAGAAAGGTCTCCTTTGCCTTTGGAGACATATCTTGAAAGAAGTTGCTGTGGCTGATATCGAAGAGGTTACTGCCTATGTTCTCCTCTAGGATTCTGATGGATTCCTGTCTCACGTTGAGGTCTTTTATCCATTTCGAGTTTATCTTTGTGTACGGTGTAAGAGAATGGTCGAGTTTCATTCTTCTACATATCGCTGTCCAGTTTTCCCAGCACCATTTATTGAAGAGACTCTCTTTTTTCCATTGAATATTTTTTCCTGTTTTGTCGAAGATTATTTGACCATAGAGTTGAGGGTCCATATCTGGGCTCTCCACTCTGTTCCACTGGTCTATGTGTCTGTTTTTATGCCAGTACCACGCTGTCTTGGTGATCACAGCTTTGTAGTAAAGCTTGAAATCGGGTAACGTGATGCCGCCAGTTTTGTTTTTGTTTTTCAACATTTCCTTAGCAATTCGGGGTCTCTTCTGGCTCCATACAAATTTTAGGATTATTTGCTCCAGCTCTTTGAAAAATATCGGTGGAATTTTGATTGGAATGGCATTAAAAGTATAGATTGCTCTAGGCAGTATAGACATTTTAACAATGTTTATTCTTCCAATCCAAGAGCATGGAACAGTCTTCCATTTTTTTGTGTCTTCTTCAATTTCTTTCATGAGTGTTCTGTAGTTCCTCGAGTACAGGTCCTTTACTTCTTTGGTTAGGTTTATGCCCAGGTATCTTATGGTTCTTGGTGCTGTAGTAAATGGAATCGATTCTCTAATTTCTCTTTCTGTATTTTCATTGTTAATGTATAAGAAAGCCACTGATTTCTGTACATTGACTTTGTATCCTGCCACGTTACTGAATTGCTGTATGAGTTCTAGTAGTTTGGGGGTGGAGTCTTTGGGGTTTTCCATATAAAGAATCATGTCATCTGCGAAGAGAGAGAGTTTGACTTCTTCCTTGCCAATTTGGATACCTTTTATTTCTCTTTGTTGTCTGATTGCCGTTGCTAGAACTTCTAATACTATGTTGAACAAGAGTGGTGAGAGTGGGCATCCTTGTCGTGTTCCTGATCTCAACGGGAAGGCTGCAAGCTTTTTCCCATTGAAGATGATATTTGCTGTGGGTCTTTCATAGATAGATTTTATGAAGTTCAGGAATGTTCCCTCTATCCCTATACTTTGAAGCGTTTTCATCAGGAACGGATGCTGGATTTTGTCAAATGCTTTTTCTGCATCAATTGAGAGGACCATGTGGTTCTTCTCTATTCTCTTATTGATGTGTTCTATCACACTGATTGATTTGCGAATGTTGAACCAACCATGCAACCCAGGGATGAATCCCACCTAGTCATGGTGGATAATCTTTTTAATGTGCTGCTGGATCCTGTTTGCTAGGATCTTGTTGAGAATCTTTGCATCCATATTCATCAGTGATATTGGTCTGAAATTCTCCTTTTTGGTAGGGTCTTTGCCTGGTTTGGGGATCAGGGTAATGCTGGCTTCATAAAAAGAGTCTGGAAGTTTTCCTTCTGCTTCAATTTTTTGGAACAGCTTCAGGAGAATTGGTGTTATTTCTTCTTTGAAAGTTCGGTAGAATTCCCCAGGGAATCCGTCAGGTCCTGGGCTCTTGTTTTTTGGGAGGTTTTTGATCACTGCTTCAATCTCATTACTAGATATCAGTCTATTCAGGTTGTCAATTTCTTCCTGGTTCAATTTTGGGAGTTTGTAGCTTTCCAGGAATGCATCCATTTCATCTAGGTTGCTTAGCTTATTGGCATATAACTGTTGGTAATAATTTCTGATGATTGTTTCTATTTCCTTGGTGTTAGTTGTGATCTCTCCCTTTTCATTCATCATTTTATTAATTTGGGCTTTCTCTCTTTTCTTTTGGATTAGTGTGGCCAATGGTTTATCGATCTTATTGATTCTTTCAAAAAACCAGCTTCTAGTTTCATTGATACGTTCTACTGTATCTCTTGTTTCTACCTCATTGATCTCTGCTCTAATCTTGATTATTTCCCTTCTTGCATGTGGAGTTGGTTTGATTTGTTGTTGATTCTCCAGTTCTTTAAGGTGTAGAGACAGCTGGTGTATTCTGGATTTTTCAATGTTTTTGAGGGAGGCTTGGATGGCTATGTATTTCCCCCTTAGAACCGCCTTTGCTGTATCCCATAGGTTTTGGACCGAGGTGTCTTCATTCTCATTGGTTTCCACGAATTGTTTAAGTTCGTCTTTGATCTCCTGGTTGATCCAAGCATTCTTAAGCAAGGTGGTCTTTAGCTTCCAGGTGTTTGAGTTCCTTCTGAACTTTTCCTTGTGATTGAGCTCCAGTTTCAAAGCATTGTGATCGGAGAATATGCAGGGAATAATGTCAGTCTTTTGGTATCGGTTGAGTCCTGCTTTGTGACCCAGTATGTGGTCTATTCTGGAGAAGGTTCCATGTGCACTTGAGAAGAATGAATATTCTGTTGTTTTAGGGTGGAATGTTCTGTATACATCGATGAGGTCCATCTGGTCCAATGTTTCATTCAATGCTCTTATTTCTTTATTAATTTTCTGCTTCGATGATCTGTCTATTTCTGAGAGAGGCGTATTAAGATCTCCTACTATTATTGTATTCGTATCAATATGACTCTTTATCTTGATTAATAGTTTTCTTATGTAATTGGGTGCTCCCATATTGGGGGCATAGATATTCACAATTGTTAGATCGTCTTGGCGGATAGTCCCTTTAAGAATTATGTAGTGTCCTTCTGTATCTCTGACTACAGTCTTTAGTTTAAAATCTAATTTATCTGATATGAGAATCGCTACTCCAGCCTTCTTTTGAGGCCCATTGGCATGAAAGACGCTTCTCCATCCCTTCACTTTCAGTCTGGGTGTATCCTTAGGTTCAAAATGGGTCTCTTGTAGACAACATATGGATGGGTCCTGTCGTTTTATCCAATCTGCAACCCTGTGTCGTTTTTTGGGCGCATTTAGGCCATTCACATTGAGAGTGATTATTGAGAGATAGGTTTTTATTGACATCGTGTTGCCTTTGAAGTCTTTCTGTCTATAGATTGTTTCTATATTTCTGTTCAATGATATTTTTAGGATTTTTTCTCTCTTATAGGACCCCCCTTAATATTTCCTGCAGTGTCGGCTTGGTGGTTGCATAGTCTTTTAAGCCTTGCCGGTCTTGGAAACTATCTCTCCATCCATTTTAAATGTCAGTCTTGCTGGATAGAGTATTCTTGGTTGCATGTTCTTCTCATTTAGTACTCTGAATATATTTTGCCAGCCCTTCCTGGCTTTCCAGGTCTCTGGGGAAAGGTCTGACGTTATTCTAATGGGCTTTCCTCTGTATGTAAGAAGCTTCTTTGTCCTAGCTGCTTTTAAGAGGGTCTCTCTTGAAACAAAATTCCCCATTCTAACGATAAGGTGCCGTGAGGACTTTGGAGAATCTAAAATCTTGGGAGGAAATCTTTCTGCCTCTAGTACATGAATGTTATTTCCATTCGTGAGATTGGGAAAATTTTCATAGACAACTTCTTCCACTATATCTTCTAGACTTCTTTCTTTTTCTTCCCCTTCAGGGATTCCAATAATTCTGACGTTGGAACGTTTCATGGCATCGTTTATTTCCCTGATTCTGTTTTCGTGGCTTCTGAGCTGTTTGTTCCAGGCTTCCTCCTGATCCTTTCTCTCTATCTGTTTGTCCTCCAGATCACTAATTCTATCTTCTGTCTCAGTTACCCTAGCTTTTAGAGAATTTAGATTGGATTGGAACTCATTGAGAGCATTTTGAACATCATCCCTGGTGGCTTTCAGTTCTGCCCTAACATTGTGAACATCATCCCTGGTGGCTTTCAGTTCTGCCCTAATCAATTCTGTTTGGTCATCCATGGCTTTCTCCAACCTAGCTATTGCCTGGATAATTGTTAGTCTGAATTCCTTTTCTGACATATTGTCTATGTCGATAGCCATTAGCTCTGTTGCAGAAGGCCCATCCTCTGTATTTTTCTTCTGTTGGGTATTCCTCCTCCTTGTCATTTTGGTAAGAGATGACTAAACAGATGCAGCTGGACTTATCGATTATGGTGCAGTCAATGTGCACCCTGGAACGCTTCTGTGCAATCAGGATTCCCCACCCAAATGAGAGAAAAATGAAAAGAAAAAGAAATAGAGAAGAAGAAAGAAAAAAAAAGGGGGAAAGAAAAAAGGAAAAAAAAAGAGAGAGAGAGATAGGAAAAAAAGGGAAGATAAAAGAGAAGGCTCAGCCCAAATGGGCCACAAGATAAGATTTGTGGAGTATACAAACAAAAACAGACAGACAAAAAGAGTGATAAAAGTATATGACAAGAGAAAAAAATATGTATATATAAGCAAAAAAAAAAAAAAAAGGGAAGAACCTCATCAGAAAGAACCCCAAGTATAAGGTTTATATATTATCAGGACAAACACAAATTCACAGAAACACTGACAGAAGGAAAAATTGGGAGAATGGTTATAGATTCTCAGTGTGGGTGAGGAAGGTTATTTTGATTCTTCCTGAAGGTATCTTGATGTTTTTGTTAAGGGACTCAACTTTCCTAAGTTACAGGGGGATTAGAAACTGGTTTGCCTATAGGGGTAGCATTGATTGGGGAAAGGGAATTACCTTGAAGTTTAACTCTATATGTATAGTAGAAAATAAAAATTAAAAAAGAATAAACTAGACTAAACTAAGTTAAAATTAAAAAAGAATTTAAAAAATAGAAAAACAAAAGAAAAACACGGGTGTATGTATCAAAAAGTTCAGGTTAGAAGGTTATTAAAGAATTTGATGTACTGGACATCTCAGTGTGATGGTAAATAGGTTAAAAAAATTATCTGTATGTATAAAAAAAAAAGAACCAGAATATTGGTAAAAAGTTAAAAATAAAAGTTGTATTTATGAAGTAGTGGTGATTGTTCTCTTGTAGTCTTTTTTTTTTTCTTCCTTCCTGGTTGGTTTTCTGGGGGAGGGGACTGCCACGTGGGTTTTCAGACAATGATGTTCCCTGAGTTAGGTCCTCCCGCTTCCCTCAAGGGGGTGAGCTCTTTTTTTTTTTTTTTTTTTCAGGAAACTGTTTTTTTCAGCCTTTTGTTCTCTGGGGGTTTTTATGTTCTTTCATCTGCTTTCTCTCGCCTTGACAGCTTTTGATGGTTTTTGGAGGTTTAGAGGAGAGCAAACAGCACCCCAACCTCCCTCTCAGAGAGAAGCCTCAGACTGTTTTGCAAAAGCTTCTGGCAGAGTCGGTTCTGAGTCACTGTCCCTGGGGATGCAGGAGCTCCTCGTTGTACCCAAAACCAGGGCAGCGGTGGCTGTCTAGGCAGCTCCAGACCTTCAGAGAGGTTCCGAGCAGAGATCACACACTGAGATTTTCCCGCTGTCCCGGGCTGGGAATGTCTGGTTTTTCCGGCTGCCAGAGCTCCAGGCTAGTGCCTATGAGCACCTATTCCAAGGGAGGGTGTGGGACGCGCGCGTTTCAGGATTGCCGTCTCGCCAGGCTCCCAGCCCCTCACGGGAGCCAGACCCCACTCATTCTAGGGCGCGCTGGCATTCAGGTGCACTGGCGGCTCAGGGACGGAGACCTGATTTCTCCACCGCACTCTCTCTGGCTCCGCGCCAGGGGAGGCTGTCCTGGGTCCGGGGACTTAGGTCCCTGACCCTAACTGCCCAGGTTCCCACTATTACCCCCCACGATCCTTTGCTGTTTGTTTTTTGAGTGCTTTCAACCAGACTCCAAGTTAATGCTGGTCCCCAGACGCAGAGCACTCTGGTGTTGGGGTGTTACTTTCAGATTGGTCACCTCTGGTGGCTCCCTCCCCCTTTTGTTTATCTTCCGATATCAGTCGGACGTTCCCAGTCTGCTTTACCTGCCACTGGCGTCTTCTGCTCCTGTAGAGATCCAGACGTGTATAATTCTGATCTCAGGCTGATTTCATGGGTGGTCAGAGTTCTTTGGTAGGTAATCAGCTCACTTTAGGGTACAGGTTGAAATGGTGCCTCCTCCTACTTCCCCGCCATCTTGACTCCCCCCTATGTGCCTGTTTTTATGCCAGTACCACGCTGTCTTGGTGATCACAACTTTGTAGTAAAGCTTGAAATCAGGTAACGTGATGCCGCCAGTTTTGTTTTTGTTTTTCAACATTTCCTTAGCAATTCGGGGTCTCTTCTGGCTCCATACAAATTTTAGGATTATTTGCTCCAGCTCTTTGAAAAATACTGGTGGAATTTTGATCAGGATGGCATTAAAAGTATAGATTGCTCTAGGCAGTATAGACATTTTAACAATGTTTATTCTTCCGATCCAATAGCATGGATGGTCTTCCATCTTTTTGTGTCTTCTTCAATTTCTTTCATGAGTGTTCTGTAGTTCCTCAAGTACAGATCCTTGACCTCTTTGGTTAGGTTTATTCCCAGGTATCTTATGGTTCTTGGTGCTATAGTAAATGGAATCGATTCTCTAATTTATCTTTCTGTATTTTCATTGTTAATGTATAAGAAAGCCACTGATTTCTGTACATTGACTTTGTATCCTGCCACGTTACTGAATTGCTGTATGAGTTCTAGTAGTTTGGGGGTGGAGTCTTTGGGGTTTTCCATATAAAGAATCATGTCATCTGCGAAGAGAGAGAGAGTTTGACTTCTTCATTGCCAATTTAGATACCTTTTATTTCTCTTTGTTATCTGATTGCCGTTGCTAGGACTTCTAATACTATGTTGAACAAGAGTGGTGAGAGCGGCATCCTTGTCGTGTTCCTGATCTCAATGGGAAGGCTGCAAGATTTTTCCCATTGAGGATGATATTTGCTGTGGGTCTTTCATAGGTAGATTTTATGAAGTTCAGGAATGTTCCCTCTATCCCTATACTTTGAAGTGTTTTAATCAGGAACGGATGCTGGATTTTGTCAAATGCTTTTTCTGCATCAATTGAGAGGACCATGTGGTTCTTCTCTCTTCTCTTATTGATTTGTTCTATCACATTGATTGATCTCCGAATGTTGAACCAGCCTTGCAACCCAGGGATGAATCCCAGAAAGGTCAAAACAACGTCTCCTTCATATTAACTATCCTTTCCTCTTCTCTCTTTCTCCATAGATTTACCTTGAAATTCAGAGCAATTTCTGCCTCTTTATACTTTCTCTGCTAAGTACTCTTGCTTACTATCATCTTTCCACCACAAGGCAGACTGAATTATGTGTAGACATCTGTAGAACTATAGTCCCTGACTTTATGGTGGTTTTGGTTACCCTTGGTTAACCAGAGTTAGGAAGCAAATGATCCATTTTCTGATGATTCTTCCAAAGGTCATTACTAACCTAACACTAAATCATAATGCCTATGTCATTCACCCCACTTCATCTTATCACACAGGCATTTTATCATCTCACATCATCACAAGAAAGGTGAGTACAGTACAATAAGATATTTTGAGAGAGACAAACAGAAGAGTATAGTCACATAACTTTTATTACACTGTATTGTTATAATTGTTCAATGCCTTTAGTCGCTTTGTTGTTACTCCCTTACTGTTCTTAATTTATAAAATAACTTTATCATGGGTATGTATATATGCAGAAAAATCATAGTATAATAGGATTCATTACTATCTGTGGCTTCAGGCGTCTACTGGGCGTGGATGTAGCCGCCACAGAAAAGAAGGGACTACTATATACACTGTCATTTCAATATTTTAAGCTTCTTGAGTACAGAGTTTCTATTCCATATTCATTGTTGTCTTTCATAGTACAAACTGCAAACAAATACGTCAGGGACACACACTGAATCATTTATCATTATAGACTTGCCAGTGGCTCCCAGCAGGGCAAGGAAGATGGTCTTCATTGTTGCTCCCTGGATCTGGACTGGGGAGGGTGATGAATGTCTGTCATCCATAGCTATTTATACCTCCAGGTTTGACATCGACACCCATTGCTATGGGTGCCAGAAAAGTGATTTAGATGGAAGTTCACAAATCCAAATTTAGAATTCATTTCTGTGCCAAATTAAAGATAATTCAGCATCAGATGTAAACATGATCTTTTGTCTACTTTTCCAGAAGGTTATGGGAATGGAAGTAATAAAACCATCTGGTGTGATGTGTTCCCCATAATAGAAAAGTAATTTGGGGCGCCTGGGTGGTCAGTGGTTTAAGCCACTGCCTTCGGCTCAGGTCATGATCTCAGGATCCTGGGATCGAGTCCCGCATCAGGCTCTCTGCTCATCAGGGAGCCTGCTTCCCTCTCACTCTCTCTGCCTACTTGTGACCTCTCTCTCTGTCAAATAAAAAAAAAAAAAGAAAAGTAATTTGGATCAAGGTCATGGAATGGGGTTATGGGTATCCTGAATCCCAGGAAAGTCTTAGGTACTTGGTTATCTCAGCTGTGAACTTTTATCCTGAGGACTATCTTGAACACTACCCCCTTGGTGTTTAATTAACATTGGCTCTTTCACAATTATATAATTTTTCTGTGATATCTCTGGCCTTGAATAACCATGTTAACTTTTCATTATTAATAAGGACAACTTGTTTCATTGAGAAAAGAAAAATGTACTGAGTTGAAGCTATGATTGGTCTAGATGGAAGAGTGAATGAATCACATTTACTAGAATTTACTATATATTTTACATATATAAAAACATTGCATATGTTTATTTAGTAATTCTCATTACAACCCTAGAAGGTACCTATTACTATTCCACTTTACATATGGGAAAACTAAGGCACACAAAATGGCAGGAACTTGACCAAAACCACATAGCAAGTATATAATAGAGTCAGGATTATAACCCAGGAAAACTGGCTTCAGAGTCTCTGCTTAACTGCTGTACAGCACTTCTCCAACAAGTTCACCACATTCTGGACAGCATGATAATGCAAAAATCTTGGCCAATGATAATAGAATTGAAATTTATGGGGGGCTTCCTATGTGTCAGGCACTGTGGATGGGATTTATAGACATCAATTCATTCAATCCTTACAAACCAAAAACTGATTTATAAGTGTTTTTACAGTTTTTCCATTTTATAGATGGGGAGGGTGAAACTTAGAGGAACTACACATTCTGCTCAAAGTTTTATACTCTTCAGTGGTCAACACGAGGTTCAAACTCAAGCAACTTCATTTCTGAGGCCATGGCCTCTACTGTGATGTGATAAACATAATTAAGGAGAACAATCTGAATCCTACCAAATTAAAGGATGACTCTAGGGAGCAGTTAAAATTTTTAAAATTTTATTAACATATAATATATTATTTGTTTCAGGGGTACAAGTCTGTGATTCATCAGTCTTACACCATTCACATCACTCACTGTAGCACATACCCTTCCCAATGTCTACCCCAGCCATCCCATCCCTCCTACCCCCCTCCCCTCCAGTAACCCTCAGTTTGTTGCCTGAGATTAAGAGTCTCTTATGGTTTGTCTCCCTCTCTGGTTTTGCTTGTTTCATTTTTTCCTCCCTTCCTCTATGATCCTCTGTCTTGTTTCTCAAATTCCTCATATCACTGAGATCATATGATAATTGCCTTTCTTTGATCAACTTATTTCACTTAGCATAATACCCTCTAGTTCCATCCATGTCATTGCAAATGGCAAGATTTCATCTTTTGATGGCTGCATAATATTCCATCATATATATATCACATCTTCATACATATATATATATATGTATATACATATATATATATCAGATCTTCTTTATCCATTCATCTGTTCATGGACATCTAAGGCTCTTTCCATAGTTTGGCTATTGTGGACATTGCTACTATGAATGTTGGGGTGCATGAGCCCCTTCAGATCACTCATTTGTATCTTTAGGGTAAATACCCAGATGTGCAATTGCTGGGTCATAGGGCAGTTCTCTTTTCAACTTTTTGAGGACCTTCCATACTCTTTTCCAGGGTGGCTGTACCAGCTTGCATTTACACCAGCAATGTAGGAGGGTTCCCCTTTCTCTGCATCCTCTGTCATTTCCTGACTTGTTGATTTGAGCCATCCTGACTAGTGTGAGGTGGTATCCCACTGTGGTTTTGGTTTGTATTACCCTGATGCTGAGTGATGTTGAGCATGTTTTCATGTGTTTGTTGGCCATCTGGATGTCTTCTTCACAGAAATGTCTGTTCATGTCCTCTGCCCATTTTTTGATTGGGCTCTTTATTCTTTGGTTGTTGAGTTTGATAAGTTCTTTATAGGTTTTGAATAGTAGCACTTTATCTGGTACATCATTTGCAAATATCTTCCCCCATTCTGTCAGTTGTCTTTTGGTTTTGTCAACTGTTTCCTTTGTCTACAAAAGCTTTTTATCTTGATGAAGTCCCAGTTAGCTCATTTTTGCCCTTGCTTCCCTTGCCTTTGGTGATGTTTCTAGGAAGAAGTTAATATGTCTGAGGTCAAAGAGGTTGCTGCCTGTGTTCTCCTCAAGGATTTGATGGATTCCTCTTTCACACTTAGGTCTTTCATCCATATTGAGTACATTAAAAGGATTTTGGCTATTATTGTATCCCATTGGCTAATATATTGTATAGTATCATATTGGCTAGTATTTTGGTGAACATTTTTGTATCCATGTTCATCAGCAATATTGGTCTGTAATTCTCCTTTTTGATGGGGTCTTTGTCTGGTTTTGGGATCAAGGTAATGCTGGCCTCATAAAATGAGTTTATAAGTTTTCCTTCCATTTCTATTTTTTTGGAAGTTTCAGGAGAATAGATATTAATTCTCTTTTAAACATTGGTAGAATTCCCCTGGGAAGCTATCTGGCCCTGGGCTCTTATTTTTGGGAGAAATTGATGACTGCTTCAATCTCCTTACTGGTTATGGGTCTGCTCAGGTTTTCTATTTCTTCCTGGTCTGGTTTTGGTAGTTTATATATCCTTAGGAATGCATCCATTTCTTCCAGATTGTCTAATTTGCTGGTGTAGAGTTGCTCATAATATGTTCCTATAATTGTTTGCATTTCTTTGGTGTTGGTTGTGATCTCTCCTCTTTCATTCATAATTTTATTAATTTATGTCTTTTCTCTTTTCTTTTTGATAAGTTTGACCAGGTGTTTATCAATCTTATTAATTCTTTCAAAGAACCAGCTCTCAGTTTTGTTGATTTGTTCTACTGTTCTTTTTTTTAAGATTTAATTTATTTATTTGACACAGAGATCACAAGTAGGCAGAGAGGCAGACAGAGAGAGAGGAAAGGAAGCAGGCTCTCTGCTGGGCAGAGAGCCCGATGTTGGGCTCGATCCCAGGACCCTGGGATCATGACCTGAGCCAAAGGCAGAGGCTTTAAACCACTGAACCATCCAGGTGCCCCTGTTCTACTGTTCTTTTGGTTTCTGTTTCATTGCTTTTTTCTCTGATCTTTATTATTTCTCTTCTCCTGCTGGGTTTAGGAGGAGAAGAGCTGTTCTTTCTCCAGCTCCTTTAGGTGTAAGGTTAGGTTATGTATTTGAGACCTTTCTTATTTCTTGAGAAAGGCTTGTATTGCTATATACTTACCCCTTAAGATCACCTTTGCTGCATCCCAAATATTTTGCACAGTGTGTTTTCATTTTCATTTGTTTCCTTGAATTTTTAAAAATTATTCTTTAATTTTCTAGTTGACCTATTCCTCCTTTAATAGGATGCTCTTTAGCCTTCATGTATTTGAGTTCTTTCTAACTTTTCTCTTGTGGTTGAGTTCTAGTTTCAAAGCATTGTGGCCTGAAGATATGCAGGGAATGATCCCTATCTTTTGGTACCAGCTGAGACCTGATTTGTGACCCAGGATGTGATCTGTTCTGGAGAATGTTCCATGTGCACTAGAGAAGACTGTGTATTCTGTTGCTTTGGGATGGAATGTTCTGAATATATCTGTGATGTCCATCTGGTCTAGTGTGTCATTTAATGTACTTATTTTCTTGTTGATCTCTTGCTTAGATATCGATCTATTTCAGTGAGGGGGGATGTAAAGTCCCCTACTCTTACTGTATTACTATCAATGTGTTTCTTTGATTTTGTTACTAAATCGTTTATATAATTGGCTGGGGAGAAGATAAATTTTTTTAAAAAAAAATCCAGGAAAGGTGTTCCTGGAACAGGAGTTCTCAAAATTAATGAGGCAACGTAGAAACTTTTGGAATAAGTGAATCTCAGGAAGTACTAACCTCTAGCTACATATAACCAAATTCTCCTCCTATACATCTGAACGCCCTACCAGGATGTTATGCCTACCAGGATTTTATGTCCACTTTAACAAATCCTCCCTCCTGAAGCAGTTTGTTTCTTTTACACTTGAAATGTTGCTGATAAAAAGATGACTAACTAGAAGGCAGGATTGCCATTTGGGACCAGGTAATTCTGTGTTGTGGGGAACTGCCCTGCACTCTATAGGATATTTGTGAGTGTCTCTGGACTTAGTTACAAGTACCACTAGTCTTGTGAAAATGAAATGTCTCCAGACATTGCTAAATGGTCCATTGGGGTCAAAATAACCCCCCACTAAGAACAATTGATCCAAGAGAAAAAGATGGGCAAAGTGGCTTCTAAGGCCATAGCCATGGGAAAGTGCATCAAATGTTAGGTCAATGTAGGTTATTATTAACTACTGAATGAGTGGAACATAAGGCAAGGAGTCACCCTTTTCTGATCCCAAATATCTCAGAAATTCTGACATATCTCCTGACATTTTTCCTCCCCTTTCTGTGACATGGCCTTTCTTTTTTGTCCCCCCTACCTTTGTGACTGTGCCCCTCTGCCCTCGGTTGCCATCTCTCTCCTTCTAAAGAGTCCCTCTGCCATATTTAGAGACTCACCAAACATTGAGATATGAAATAAATTTAATAAATCATCCCTTACCTCCCATTTTCATGATGAGGAAGCTGTGGTCCTCATAGAACTTATTGGCAAAGTCAGGACTCAGACTGAATTTCTGGATTTCCTCTGACATGTTAAACGTGATCTGAACCCGGTGCTCCCAGAACAGTGACTACTAAAAATCCTTAGAATTTTGTGTTCAGGGAAATGGCTTACCACAAAGAACTACCCTTCTACACGGGAGTTACTAGAGACTTTGCCACTCTTTCTTATGACGCCTATAAAACTCAGGATGACTCCCTTGTTTACCTGTGGCAAAACTAAACACCGCACCTTCTACTTGCACCTGCTGAGGTGGCCAGAACTGACCCTCCCAACTCCCTGTTCTTTGTCTCATGAATGATTAGTTAAGATTAGAATTCCCTTTTCCCCTGAAACTGGCTAAACACAGAGAAAACTTTTTTTTTTGTTCAGCTAACTGAGAAGTCCTCTGACTGTAAAACAGTTGTTTTTCTCAATTACAACTCTCTCCACCTGTAACTTCTTTATTTCTTCCTATAGAAGTCTTTAGGCAAAACCGTCCTGCTGAGACACTCTGATCTTTGGATCTGGGGTGCTTTTACTACAATAGCCTGAATAAAATCATTTTTTCTTACTTGTTCAGTTTTTGTCTTTGACATTTATTACTCTCCAGTGTGCTACACTTTTGTTTATAAGTTAGCATTGCTTTGTAGCTTCTTGACTATCCCCACCCCATGCTGTCCTGCAGAGAGATGAAGCAAATAATGGGTTCCATCAGGGATATTGGTTTACAGCTTTCTTGCACTGTTATTCCTTCTCTGGCTTTGCTATCAGACTCACGTTGGCTTCTTACAATGAATTTGGAAGTGTTCCCTCTTCTTCAACTTTTTGGAAGAGTCTGAGAAGGATGCATGTTAATTTCTCTTTAAAGGTTCACTAGAATTTGCCAGTGAGGGTGTCTAGCCTGGGGGTTTTCTGTACTGGGAGGTTTTTGATTACTGAATCAATCTCTACTCCTCATTGATCTGTTCAGTTTTTCTAATTATAAAGTGTTTACAACAGTGAGTTCTAAGGGGAAATAGGAGATGCTATGTAATGCTTATTAAATGAAATGACTGTGACTTTAGATCTCCATATTTTCCAGGCTTCTGGGAATGTCTTTTTTCCCTAATGCACAAATTTTTGTGAAGTCCTATATAGTGGTGAAGAGCATGGACTCTGGGGTCTAGCTTCTAGGATTTGATTCCTGGCATCAAGACTCATGGCTGTCATACATTGAAAAAAACTGTTGACCTCTTAAGCTTCATGTAAGGAGGAATATTCATGCCTATTTCTTGGATAGTTATGAGGCTTGAATAATACTTGAAATTATGTAGAAATATTGAAAAAGCTTAATAAGTACTGGTCATGATGATGTTGATGATGATTGTATTTTTCTCCTCTGCAACAAGAAGGAATGAATCCTGAATACTAAGAAGGAATAAACCTTCAGTATGTCTCTGGTTCACAGAATTGTGCATTTTGGCTCAGCCCTATCCTGGGACATGCTGCTCCTAAAATCAGCAATTTGAGGCTGTTGAACACCATGAGGGCATCTGGTGTCCACCGTCTAATATAGCTCTCTCCCCCAAAATAAATTACTCTGCCCTCTCATTGTAACTGTGCTTGGCTTGTGACACATGGCGATGAATGTGAGACTCTGAACAGATGTGGGAGGATGAGGGTGGAGCCTGTCCATAATCCCAGTCTGCTCTTCACTGCACTCATTTTCAGCAGGCTTCCTTCTCAGACATGAATGTGGGTGTTGGGACTTGTAAGGTGGTAAGGGCTATGACTAAGTTTTGTGAAGTAAATAGCCTGGGAATTTCACTAAAAACAAACAATATATCTGCTCTGTAAAATCTATTACATGTTTATTGAGAAAAATATAGGGAAAAATACAGAAGTATGAAACAATAATAAAAACTCACTAATTATAACTCTACTTAGTGTTGCCCACTATGAGCATGTCCTGCATTGCATTACTTTTTGCTCTGCCCATTCTCTATAATTTTCACTCAACAAAAAAAATAGTTAATAATATTTTTATGTTTTTTAAGAGCAAGCAGTTTAAGACTATCAGCAATATTGAGAGGAGGGTACAGAGATTTCCCATATACCCCATGGCCTCACCAGTGCATACCCTGTCCCATTTCCAACATCCCCACCAGAATGGTCCACTTGCTACAAAGGATGAGACTACACTGACACATTATTACCCCTCAAAGTCCATAGTTTACCACAGCATTCACTCTTCTTTTCATTGTATAGTCTATAGGTCTGGACAAATATATAATGAATGACATGTGTCATTAGAGTATCATACCCAGTATTTTCACTGCCCTAAAAGTCCTCTGGGTCTGCCTGTTCATCTCTTCCCTGACTTCTGGCCCTTAGAAATTACTGTATTTTTATTGATGACATGATTGTGTCTTTTCCAAAATGTCCCATCACTGGAATCATATAATATGTAGCCTTTTCAGTTTACTCTGTCTCTTAGTCACATGCACTAAGTTCCCTCCATATCTTTTTGTTGCTTCATAGATCATTTCTTTTTAGCACTGAATCATGTGGCTGGATGTTAATTTAATTTATCATTATTAATATTAATATTAAGGTTAGTTAATATGTTAGTTAATTTATCAATGCATCTATGGAATAACATCTTGGTTGCTTCCAAGTTTTGATAATTACAAATAAAGCTGCTATAAATATCCATATGTAGCTTTGTGTGTAGAGATATGCTTCCTCTCTATTATTGGATCATATGGTAAGAGGATGATTAAGCAGATCTCATAGTCAAGATAGGGTACAAATAGACAACAATTAGACTGAACAACTCAGAATAAATGAGTACTCAAGACTAAATAAAGACTTCTGTATTTTTATCCATTAAATGAGACAGAACTTCTTAACTGACTTTTCTTTTCTTTTTCTTTTTTTATTGTGTTATCTTAGTCACCATACAATATATCATTAGTTTTTGATATAGTGTTCCAAGATTCTTTGTTTATGTATAGCACCCAGTGCCCCATGCCACACGTGCCCTCCTTAATATCCACAACCAAGCTCACCCATCCCTTCACCCCTCCCCTCTACAACCCTCAGTTTGTTTCTCAGAGTCCACAGTCTTTTGCGGTTCATCTCCCCCTCCAATTTCCCCCCTTCACTTTTCCTTTCCTTCTCCTAATGTCCTCAATGCTATTCCTTATGTTCCACAAGTAAATGAAACCATATGATAATTGACTCTCTCTGCTGATTTATTTCACTCAGCATAATCTCCTCCAGTTCCATCCATGTTGATACAAAAGTTAGGTATTCATCCTTTCTAATGTCTAAGTAATATTCCATTGCATATATGGACCACATCTTTTTTATCCATTCATCTGCTAAGTACAACTAAAATAATACTAAGAGAGTAAGTAAGTATCTTTTCTTTTTAAAGGCCTTTGAATATTTTATTTCAATACCAAAATCACTTGCCATAAAAGATAAATGGTGAGAATAGCACATTTATGACTAAAAGATTTCTTTCTAGACTAAAAGATGCTTCTATTTGTCTTATTAAAGCAAATTTTCTCAGATGACTTCATCTTGAGCATAGGGTGAAATACTTTGCCTTTTAATGGAAAAACTAACAAGTGGATTATGGTATGTACGAATATGAAGTAAACTTCCACTAAGCCTATCTATACTGCATGAAAAAAAATTTACATAAGGAGCTAAGCGTCTATGTGCAGATATTGCTTTATTTTACTTTCCTATGAAAGGTCATAACCATGAGGTTGGCAGGTGAGAGCCATCTTATGGTTTTCAGAGCAAGGGATAAGTAAGTAAATTCTTGCTCCAATTAGACACAGCAAGGAAAAAACACTTTTGTCTCTAGGCAGTTGTGTTCCTAATCTTAGATTGTTACCTCTTTATAAATTTCTTTATTTTTTCAAACCATCTCTTTCTGTATCTGAATTGGGTATTTATTTATAGCAAATATAAATATAGTAAATATATGTTGTTGAGAGATATCGCTTCTCACTCTACAAGGTGGCTTTTTATTTTAACTTGTAGTATGTATTCATAGGTCTCTTTAAAAAGAAAAAATGATTTATTTATTTTAGAATGAAAGAGAGAGAGCATGAGAGGCGGGAGGGGCAGAGGGAAAGAGAGAGAGGGAATCCTCAAGCAGAATCCCCACTAAGCCCCATACAGGGCTCCATCCCAAGACCTTGAGATCATGACCCGAGGTAAAATCAAGTCATCTGCTTAACCAGCTGAGCCACCTGAGGTCCCTATTTTCATAGGTCTTTTTATGTGTTTCTCTGATTCAATGTTGACCCCTGAACAACATGAGTTTGAACTACATAGGTTCATTGATTTGTGGACTTACAGTACAGAACTGCAAATGAATTTTTTCTTCCTTATGATTTTCTTAATAACAGTTTTTCTCTATCATAAGAACAAGTATGTATTTGTACAAGTACTACATACAAGTATGTATGTATACATATTTGTATACATACTTGTACTACATATAACTACTACATACAAATATGTATGTATGTAAATATTTGTATACATACAAATATGTAGTACTTGTACATACTATAACATACCAAATATGTGTTAATCAAACGTTTACGTTATCAGTAAGGCTTCTGGCCAACAGTAGGCTATTAGTAGATAAGTTTTGCAGAAGTCATAAGTTACACAAGGATTTCTGACTATGCAGGATGTTGGTGCCCCAGCCCACACGTTGTTCAAATGTCCACTGGAGTTTAGAAGCAGGTCTGTGCCTTCCAGTCAGCCTCCCCTTTATCTGGTTTGCTCTTCCTGCAGCATTTGCATGGAACAGCAATATATACTACAGTCGTATTCATTTGTTTTCTATTTACCCAGTGAGAATACATACACTGTGAAGGTAGGGTTTTCCCTCTTTTCTTCTGTTGTATCTTTCGCACATTTAAAAAAATTTTTTAAAGGTTTTATTTATTTATTTGAGAGAGAGAGAGAGAATGAGAGAGCATGAGAGGGGAGGTCAGAGAGAGAAGCAGGCTCCCCATGGAGCTGGAAGCCCGATGTGGGACTCCATCCCAGGACTCCGGGATCATGACCTGAGCTGAAGGCAGTCGCTTAACCTACTGAATCACCCAGGCACCCCTCTTTAGTGCATTTTTGAAAGTGTTGGCCCATGGTAAGTTTTCAGTAACTATTTGTTGAGTAAGTGGTTGAATAAATGAACAGAATAGTTACATTGTTTCCACTGAGGGATGTGCCAGGTTTATTTACTCAGTCCTCTGTTAAATGGATATTTGAGTTGTTTCTGGGTTTTCAGGATTTCATAGACGATATATCGACAAGCACCCTAGATTACGCTAGTGGAGATTGTAGCCTCTTCCTTTATATCCACTCCTCTTCTTCTTGGTGGCTAGTCTTACAACTACTCAGTTAACCAAACACATACCATGTAGGCCAAAATTCTTGCAGAATGAAAAGCGCACCCCTTGCTCTGACACCATGTCATATCACTTCCTTGTAAATTAATTAGCATAATCCCATTTGATTATTGGCTCAGGGTTGTGCAACTGACCAGATTCACATAAAGACATACAATATGATGATGTCTGCTGGGGCTATCTGGGAAAGAAGGGTTCTAGATCTGGTGGGAGCAACTTTTTATCTCTTTCCCTGGATACAGACAAGAGAGATTAGGACCCTGAGGGATTTTTGATCACAAGGCTTTATCCGTAGGATAAAGTGACAGAAATGACAGTAAATGAGAGTAATGCACAGGGCAGAGCCAGGAGTAAATTGGGTCCTTGACATTTTTGCATTGCTGAATCACAGCATCCCTGAAGCTTTCCTCATTTCCAAACTTCCATCAATGCAAGACCTAAGGAGCCGGATGTTCTATTCCTTGCAACCGAATGACTTCTAAATGCTACAATCCCATGTATACTTTGTTTTGTTTTAACATGCATGTTTTAATAGGAGAGAGTTCTAGAAGTGAAGTTGCTGGGTCAAAGAGTGCACAAATTTACAGTTTACTATAAATATACAAATTACAAAGCGTTCGATTTTAAAAAGACAAGAGACAGAAAGTGACAAGAACTTAGCAAACTCAACACCCAAAGAACAAACAATCCAATCAAGAAATGGGCAGAGGACATGAACAGACATTTCTGCAAAGAAGACATCCAGATGGCCAACAGACACATGAAAAAGTGCTCCACGTCACTCAGCATCAGGCAAATACAAATCAAAACCACAATGAGATATCACCTCACACCAGTCAGAATGGCTAAAATTAACAAGTCAGGAAATGACAGATGCTGGCGAGGATGTGGAGAAAGGGGAACCCTCCTCCACTGTTGGTGGGAATGCAAGCTGGTGCAACCACTCTGGAAAACAGCATGGAGGTTCCTCAAAATGTTGAAAATAGAACTACCCTATGACCCAGCAATTGCACTACTGGGTATTTACCCTAAAGATACAAACGTAGTGATCCGAAGGGGCACGTGTACCCGAATGTTTATAGCAGCAATGTCTACAATAGCCAGACTATGGAAAGAACCTAGATGTCCATCAACAGATGAATGGATAAAGAAGATGTGGTATATATACACAATGGAATACTATGCAGCCATCAAAAGAAATGAAATCATGCCATTTGCGACGACGTGGATGGAACTAGAGCGTATCATGCTTAGTGAAATAAGTCAATCGGAGAAAGACAACTATCATATGATCTCCCTGATATGAGGACATGGAGAAGCAACATGGGGGGTTAGGGGGATAGGAGAAGAGTAAATGAAACAAGATGGGATTGGGAGGGAGACAAACCATAAATGACTCTTAATCTCACAAAACAAACTGGGGGTTGCTGGGGGGAGGTGGGATTGGGAGAGGGGGAGCGGGCTATGGACATTGGGGAGGGGAGGCGAACCATAAGAGACCATGTACTCTGAAAAACAACCTGAGGGTTTTGAAGGGTCAGGGGTGGGAGGTTGGGGCAACCTGAGGGTTTTGAAGGGTCAGGGGTGGGAGGTTGGGGGAACAGGTGGTGGGTAATGGGGAGGGCACGTTTTGCATGGAGCACTGGGTGTTGTGCAAAAAGAATGAATACTGTTACACTGAAAAAATAAATAAAATGAAAAAAGAAATGAAAAAAAAAAAAAGAAAGTGACAAGAGAAGCTGAAAAGGGACTATAGAATGGTATCAAGAAATGGGATTTGTTTTGTTTGTTTGTTTGTTTGTTTTCATACTTCTCTTCAGGCCGGCCCTGATCTCTCACCTTTTATCTATCTCACTTAGCCTGCCAGGTCTCTGAATCTGCCCTCGACTTGGGCAGAGGTGGGGACGGGTATATTGATGGTGGTGATGGAGTGGAATAGAAAGCATTTCAGAGGAAACAGGAGAATTGTTCAGCTCATTGTTTCTGCACAGAAGCCTGAGGTGTTTAGCTAAGGTAGATCTATAGCTACCTATTGTAACAAAGAGGAGTTATGTATGAAATTAATTTAGGCTCTAAGCAAACATAAGAGCAATTCAATGAGAACTATGGAAATAAGACAGGACAGCTTAGTTATGATCAAATAGTTAGGAGACTTTAATGCAAAGAAAAGGAATTTGGGTTCTATCCTGGTGGCACTGAACAGACAATATTAAGGGCTCAGGACTGCTCCCTATGAACGTGCCATCCAGAGTTACAGAAGAATACAAATTTGGTGATGCGGTGTGTACCTTCCCATACTTTCCTCTTCCAAGATACCCAGTATGGACTGCATGACTGTGTCCCCCCACCAAATGTATGTGCTCAAACCCTAATCCACAGTGGGATGGTATTAGGGGGCAGGGCCTGTGCAAGGTTTAGATGAGATCATAAAGGTGGAACCCCTGGGATGGGATTAGTGTCCTTCTAAGGAGAGACTAGAGTCCTCTCTCTGCCCTGTGAGGACCCAGTAAGAAGGCCACCGTCTACACACCAGAAGTGGGCCCCCACTATTTCAATGGCACCTTGATCTTGGATTTCCCAGCCTCCAGAACCATGAGAAATTAGTTTGTGGTTTAAGCCACCTCATCTATGGCATTTTTGTTATAACAGTCTAAACTGACCAAGATAATATCCCTCCTTAACCTTATTAAGGAGACTGGGAACATTTCTCCCTTTCAAACCTCCTCCACCTGCTCCAGGGTTTCCATGTTCAGATCCCATGATATCTTTTTCCTGGATCCAGACCTCATATGCATAAGAATCCTGTGTTGACACTTGTACTCCAAGCCAAATCTGTAGCCAAATCTATGAGCTTGGTGTAATAGATCTATTTTCTGCAAACATACTTGCATTTGTGCTTCCTTTTTCTTAGAGTTCAAAATACTACATTATTTGGCCTGAGATTTGGGGGACTGGTGGTGGAAGAGGGGCACAGATTGCCTGCAGACATCATCACTGCTATAGCAATAAAACCCCATTGGGAAAACAAGAAAGATCTTAGAGAACTGGAACACATATGTCCGTAAAACCTTGGAGAATGCAGAAAATCAGTGATTTGTAAAAATTTCTTCACATGGTGGTTTCCCTCATCTAGCCTCACAGAGTTTCAGATAGATTAGAGCACAGAAGGTGACCGCGGTGTCACGGCAATGGCAATGCATCGGCAATCGGGATAGCTGGAGCCTGGTCTCTGCCTGACTATGAGCTTGCCAAAGGACTTTGGGCAGTTGAATTTCACTTTCTGCACCTTGGTGTCATCCTCTGTTCAAACTGGGACAGTAACAATGACCTCTAGGTTTATGCATGCTTATACCCTCAATAGACCACACAGAGCCAAGCAGATAGTAGGTGATCACTAAACTCATTTTGAGCAGGCATAATGAATCATAACCTAACCTCTCCATTTTATGCTCATGTAATAGTTCAATCCTATGTCCACCTTCTTACTCAGCAGCTGGTTTGAAGAGAAAGTTCATAAATACTAAGTCAGAACAGTTCATGGACACAGGTGATGTGGAATAACAGTTCATGGACACAGGTGATGTGGAATAAATATTTTTATTTAGATACTGTTTCAGGCGTGGTTGGAAGTGAAATTGACCAAGAGAAATGGTGCATAGAGCAATACACATCCTTACATGCTTAGTTGGCAGCAACGGTTTGCTGAATCCAGCTCACGTAGTTGCAGACCTTGGTGTAGACACCAGGTTTGCCTTTTTGAGCACAGCCAATACCCCAGGAGACAATGCCCTGGAGTTCTCCGTTGCAGACCACAGGGCCACCAGAGTCACCCTGTGCAAGAAGGAAGAGATGGTAAGAACTCCCAACTATGCCAAGATGGGGGCAAGACTCAACATTGCTTCTCCATTACCCTGGGTCTGTTTTCCCAGGTTGCTGATTCTCTAGGAAGCCCCTTCCCTTCCCCTGGAAATCCAATTCTCAATCTCTGAATACATGGCTCTCCTTTCTCCTCCCTCCTCTTAGCTCCTGCTCTTTTCTTAGTGGCAGGCATGCAGGACCAAGAAGAAGTGAGGACTGGTGAGTGCAACACTGCCCAGCTAGCCCTGCCTTTTTTCAGAAAGCTTCCTTCTGCAATATTGCTCCTCAGAAGGGCACCGGGATGCTCTACTTCCACACCATCTTCTGTGTATTTTTTTACCCTTAGCACTAGCTATTAATGTTTGAAAAAGATAATTTATCACTGATCCCAAATCTCTGTGGTCCCTTATAATCCATCACTGAGACAGCTTTTCAGTCTGTGTTTTGGGAAAGGGAACTGTGGTGGAAGTGCATGAAGCTCAACTGGAAGGAATACAAAGAAACTGACCTGGCAAGAGTCCTTTCCACCCTGCAGGTAACCCAGACAGATCATGTTGCTGCTGATCTGACCAGGGTAGGCACTGCGGCAACTGCTGTCAGAGAGGATGGGAGCTTGAAGACACTGCAGGACATCAGGATAATTTTCTGTGTGGCAAGATAGTAAAAATGGAAGAGTATTACCTATAGGATTCCTGGAGATTTCTTTCCCTATCTCCTTTCCCCTTCCCTACTCTCTCAGATTGCCAGTATCTTCTGTTTTAGAAGAAAGTTGTTATCTGGAATGACTTCCAAACAGTTTTAATCAACAAGTTGTTCTCTCTGACATTAGCATCAGTGACTACAGATCTCAAATCTAGAGACTTTTCTCAATCAGGTCTCTCCTTTAGGTTGTACTAAATCCCTCTGTTCTGCTTACCTCCTCAGTTTCTACTTCTTTGCAAATCACTAATCACACTTCAATTGGATATCTGCCATCTTTATCATGGCTCATTTTTGTTGTGTTTTCCAGCAAAAGCATCTTCCTAAGATTCCATATATCTACAAATGATCCTCTGGAAAACTTGCCTTGAGTGACAATTTAGACTAACTGAACCTCTACATGTCCTTCACTTCTAGGATTTCCAGACTTGGTGCTTTTGTTCCAGGTGACACTTACCCCCAATGCTCTGGGTGTTCCCCCAGCCAGAGATGAGGCACTGGGTACCAGCAGCTGCACAGGATTTTGGCAAAGAGATAGCAGACACTCGAGAGTTGATGGTGGCGGGAGAGCTCAGTTTAATCAGCATGATGTCGTTATCCATAGTGTTTTGGTTGTATCTGGGGTGGCGGATGATCTTGGCTGAATTGATGAATTGCTCACCACCCTCAGAGACTGCGATGTTATGTTCTCCCAGACGCACCTGGATTCGGCTGGACCAAAGGATGCAAAGTCTTTAAGGACCAAGTTGAGCTTTTCCCTTTTCCCAGTTCACCCCAGTCATGAGCATCAGCATGAGCACCAGCCCCTGCAAGCATTTCCACACACAGAAAATTGTGCACTCAAGATAGCCCTATCAGACATGGTGCAGGTGACAGCAACTTTTAGGTGGGTGTCCCGACCAGTACAGAATCACAGCCCACCGTGTTGTGAGAAGGTTAGTTCCCATGACTAGTGATGCCAATAAAACGATGTTAGGTGAAGCAGGGATTGGTGACAACTGCTCATCACCTGCCACTTCTCCTCTGGTTCAGATTATGTATTATTCTGGGGAGATGTGGCAGGAATCAGTAACATGACAGAAATTTACGGAGGCAGAATGAACTATGTTTATTTTCAGTATTGTACTGGAGGTTTCATGTGGATTATTTCCTCCATATGCCACTTTTTCCTGGTTGAGCTATAATGATTAAGAGTATTTATTGATTCATGCTCTTGAGATAGTTCTGAGTATTCTCCATCACTCACTAGTTGCCCCCACCCCATGTCTTCAGTACCATCATGTGGAAGGACATCAGGGAACTCTAAGTTTACCTTTCCATGTAAATTTCCTCCATGCATCATTCAGTGCCTGGGGAGAATGATTAGCCTCCTAGAACTGAATGCCTGACCCTCAAGCATAGCTGTGTCATTCACCCTGATGTTCTTTTGGCGTTCTTTGGGGCATGAGTTGTTCTGAGAGAACAGGGAGGTGAGGACTGGTTACTTACGACTTGTAGCAGTGAGCTGCGGACACCACCCACTGGTCACTGATGAGGGAGCCGCCACAGAAGTGATAGCCCGAGTTCAGGGACACCTGGTAGGGAACAGAGTTCCTCTGACAGGTGTAGCCCCCAACGATCTTGTCATCATCATCAATGGGGAAAGCAACTGACAAGGAAAAGGTGGAAACAATCTGTTAAACAGCTCCATCTTGGAATTCCTACTTACTGCTAAGTTTTTGGAGATTAACTATAAAAGAGAAGATATTTTCTTGTCACACATAATCAGGAAATGGTGATAACATAATTACTATATGATATTTTCCAAATCTTATCATTCAATACCCTTAACACATACCCTACTTATACTATTATAACTATCTAATTTTTTAAATTTATGTTTTAAATTTGATAAATATACTGTTTTTTACATATGCAACACACACATGCACACACACACACACACCCCTTCCTCAGAGACTCTTTATGTAAAAAATGTCCTGAACAATACTATCTAAGTAAAGAATACTTTTTGTACAAAACTTTGCTCAGCAGAAATGCAAATAGGTGTTCAATAATGTTTTTCAGTAACCATACTTAAGTTTATTTATAATAGTTGGTATAGTGTAGATATCCCCATGAAGTAACAGAAAGGAAGGTTTTAGAAGACTCCTAAGAATGTTTCAGCCTGGAAGGAATTGGGAGTTTTGTACTCTTGCTCCCCCAATTTCTATTTGGGTTCTTGTCTAAAATTTTCATGACATAATTTCATGGAACATTTTATGGTTTCCCTTTCCAGCCTTTCTTATGTCAATTACCTTTCTAACATTTAAAAATCTATTCACATTCTAAAATCTGTCCACCACTTTATTAAGATTTCTGTGTCTCCCAAAGTCAATGATTGTATTATACATACCCTATTGTTCAAGTATTTTAAGGTAATTTGGGGAAAGATATTTCCACATGTATAGACTAATGTATTGAATTTATACTCATCCAATTCAGGAAAGTTTCATTGTAAGGATTTGTATAAAATTTGGTAGTATGAAAAAAGCCAGAAATAGACATTTTTCTTTCTTCTGATGATTAAATGATATGTTATTTTTCACCAGAGAGATTTCGTTAGCAAGAATGTTGTAAAACCCAGCCCCTAGCTTTTATTCATGAGAAATGAAGTACCTTCACCTGTCAAGATCCCTGTGAAGATGTCTGTTGGTGTAGAGGAGACGCTGGCTTTGACCTTCATAGCCTCTTCAGTGAGCCCAAGACTAGTCACTAGTCCCAATTTTAATCTCCCAGTCATTAACTTCAAATGCTTAGAAAGCATTTCCTTAATGTGGAAATACCTTTTCCGTTTCTCTCTTTCTTCATAGATTTTACCTTGAAGTTCAGGGAAATTTCTTCCTCTTTATACTTTCTACACTAAGTACTCTTGCTCACTACCATCTTTCCCCTACTAGGGAGATTAAAGTATGTATAGACATTGTAGAACTCTAGTCCCTCCCTTTATGGTGGTTTTGGTTACCCTTGGTTAACCAGAGTCAGGAAGCAGATGATCCATTTTCTGAGGTATCCTCTGAAGATCATTAGTACCTAACACTACGTCACGATGCCTATGTCGTTTATCCCACCTCTCCTCACCATGTAGGCATTTTATCATCTCACATCATCAGAAGAAAATTGAGTACAGTACATTAAGATATTTTGAGGGAGAGAGAGAGAGACAGAAGCGCATAGTCACATAACTTTTATTACACTATATTGTTATAATTTTCTATGATATATTAAATTTGTTGTTAATCCCTTACTGTTCCCAATTTGTAAATTAAACTTTATCATGTGTATGTATATGTGGGGAAAGAAAACATAGTATAATCGGGTTGTATAATCTGTGGCTTCAGGCATCTAGTGGGGGGTGGATGTAGCTGCCACAGAAAAAAGGGGACTACTATATACAGTCATTTTGATATTTTAAGCTTCCTAAGTACAGAGACTCTATTCCACATTCATTGTTGTCTTCCAGATTACAAACTGCAAACAAATACATCAAGGACATACACAGAATCATTTATTATTATAGACTCACCAGCAGCTCCCAGCAGGGCAAGGAAGATGAAGGTCTTCATGGTTGCTCCCTGGAATTTGACTGAGGAGTGGGATGAATGTCTCTCATCCACAGCTATTTATACCTCCAGGTCTGACATTGACACCCATGGCCATGGGTGCCAGAAAACTGATTTTATTGGAAACTCATTAATCCAAATTTATAATTCAATTTTGTGCCAAATTAAAGATAATTCAGTACCAGATTTAAGCATTATCTTTTGTCTACTTTTCCAGAAGGTTATGGGAATGGAAGTAGTAAACCCATCTGGTACGTTGTGTTCCCCATAATAGAGAAGTAAGTTGGAGCAAGGTCATAGAATGAGGCTATGGGTGTCCTTGATCCCAGACAAAGGTATTAGGTACTTGGTTGTCTCAACTGTGAACTTTTATCTTGAGGACCATCTTGAACACTACTCCCTTAATGTTTAATTAACATTAGCTCTTTCACAATTATATATTTTTTCTGTGGTACCTCTGGTCTTGGATATCCATGTTAACTTTTCATTATTAATAGGGACACCTTGTTTTCTTGAGAAAAGAAAAGTTGTTCAGAATTGAAGCTATGATCGGTCTAGATGGAAGAGTGAAAGAATCACATTTACTGGAACTTACTATATATTTTACATATATAAAAACATTGTATATATTAATTTAGTAACTCTCATTACAACCCTAGAAGGTACCTATTACTATCCCACTTTACATATGGGAAAACTGAGGCACACAAAGTTGTAAGGACTTGACCAAAACCACATAGCAAGTATACGGTGGGGTCAGGATTCCAACCCGGGAAATCTGGCTTTGGAGTCTCTGTACAGCTTAACTGCTGTACAGCCCTTATTAAGTTTGCCACATTCTGGACAGCATGGTAATGCAGAAATCTTGGCCAATGATAAGAGAATTCATATTTATGGAATGCTTCTTATGTGTCAGGCACTGTGAATGGGATTTATATACATCAATTCATTCGATCCTTACCAACTGCTTTATAAGTGTTCTAATTTTTACCATTTTATAGATGGGGAGGTTGAAGCTTAGAAAAATTACATGTTTTGCTCAAAGTTTTATACACTTTGGTGATCAACACAACATTGAAACTCAAGCAGCTTCATTTCTGAGGCCATGGCCTACACTGTAATGCCATAAACATAATAAACATAATAAACGATCTAACTCTACAAAATTAAAATGACTCTAGGGACCAGATAAAATTCTTGGAAATATCTAAGAAATGTGTTCCTGGAGCAGGAGTCGTCATAATTAATGAGGCATGGCGGAAACTTCCAGAATAAGTGAATCTCAGGAAGAACTAACCTCTAGCTGCATATAACCAGATTCTCCACCTATACATCATAATGACCCACCAGGATGTTATGTCTGTTTTAGCAAATCCTCCCTCCTGAGCAGTTTGCTTCCTTTACATCTGAAATGCTGCTGATAAAAAGATGACTAACTAGAAGCCAGGATTGCCATTTGGGACCAGGTAATTCTGTGTTGTGGGGAACGGCCCTGCACTCTATAGGGTATTTGTCAGCATCTCTTGCCTTAGTTACAAGTACCACTAGCTCCTCCTCCCAGTTGTGATAACCAAAATATCTCCAGTCACTGGTAAATGTTCCTTTAGGGTCAAAATTATCCCCAGCTGGGAACAACTGATCTAAGGAAAATAGACGGGCAAAGTAGCTTCTAAGGCCACAGCCATGAGAAAGTGCCTTGAACATTAGGACAAAGTAGGCACTCGTTAACTACTGCATGAACGGCACATAAGGCAGGGGGTTGCCACTGATCCTTAAAAACCAGGGAAACTATGGAAAGGGCCAGGCTCACAATGAATAAGGGAAAGCCTTCTCATCTTGTCCAACTATCTTCCATTTTGACACCTTCATGTTGAAGTGTTAGAAGATGTATAATCTTGTATCAACCCAGGAACTTCCCCCAAACCTCATCAGAGATCTTAACCCATATGGAAAACACAACGTCTTAGAGCAGTTTCCACAATAATTAGCTCGTGTGCTGCTACATTTCAGGGAGTTCTATCTGGTGCATTGGGCTTTATCACTTGGACGCTTCTTCCTGGAAGGGGAAGTGTGAGGGTTGCTAAATAAGGGGAATTATTTAGAATCAAGTACAAATTCCCAAATAAACATGGAGCCCTCTGGGGGCAGTGTGATGATTCTTCAGTCATCCAAAGCAGAAGCAGGGATGTGGGGGAAAAAAACACGTGATCGTTTCTGAGCTTCAGTTATTCCCAAATAACTCCCACATGTTGCATGGAAACCACTGAACACAATCCCTGTAACGTAAATTGAGTTTTAAATGAACTTTTTTCCTGAGCCTCTTCTCAAGAAAAGATGTTGATATGTCATGGGTTGGTGAATTTTTATCTAATGTACGTTAAAAGGAACCTATGCTATTTAATAATACAGCTCTTTCAATAATAATGGTTGTTTGCATGCTTCCTGGTACCAGGTTGAAGACTGGTCATTTTAGTAGGTGTTTCCAAAGAAAGCACATGATGAAGATGGTTAGAGATGCACATTGCTAGTGCATCATTAGTGCATATTAGGCAGAGGGCTGGCTGGACAAAATGAGAATGGGAAACCCCAGGATTGCTGATGGTGGTGGCTGTGCCGGCTGCTAGGGATAGAAGGCCTGTGGAGCTGAGCAGATCTGGAGATTAAAGAAAAAAGAAAAGCACAGCAAGTGGAAAAGACTAGGAGAACACTCAGCGCTAGAGGCCAGGAAAATACGGGTCAGTATGAGGTGTCTCTGTACATAAGCATCATGTCGTCATTTACATGGGTGAACAAACCTGAAGATAACCCTTGCACCATTGTGTGTGAGCTCAGACCTACAAGGTGCATTTTGCTTCTGAGATACTGTGAATCATTCTGTGAAGCTGGGCCCTGGAGAATTGGGTTGAAATTTCC